>NC_060878.1:17023303-18476751 GCF_021901495.1 Neodiprion virginianus | reverse complement strand
ATTGGGTTTACATTTGCAGTGGGGACACACAAAACGATTAACGCTCGACTCAAAGGAGCGCGGCCTTATCTCGCGGTTGATCGTAAAATTTTATTGGATCAAGAAACAGAACCATCATTGCTTACACGGTTATGATGGTGGTGCAATCAACTGATTACGGATATTGTAAAGAGATTTTGGTTAGCAGGCTTGAAACTCATCGTATTTACGTAATGGACGAATGGTTTCTTTGCAGAAGTCCCGCGGTAGCTTCGCATTATACTTGCTGCTGGTTCTGGTAAGTTCAGCGCTGCAAGTATAGGCGTGTTTCACAACTAGAGAACAGACTTAATTGTAAACCACTCCATTCTTACATACTCGGCAGGCACGCGGTGTTTAAACAAGTCGGTTATTCAACACACTCAGTGTTAAATGGAAGACAGAAATGTAATTCTTACGTCCTTTCAAAACATTCCATGTCACTCTAAAATTAAGCATCCTACCTGTACTTCGATAGTCCCTTAAATTTAGTTGTTCAGAAACTTCCTTGGGTATTTTATATATTCTGAGCCGTCACGGAGAACGTTAAATCTCGGTGAAATCTGTCGATATTTCGAAATTCTTAATTAAAAGAATCTATTCATAATTTCATGCCAATTTTGAAAAAAAAAATCTTTGATCTTTTAATTCTGGAGGTAACTTGGAAGTAATTGAAAATACGACGACCGATCTAACGCTACACCAATTTATTACTATTTTCGAAACGCGCACTTTAATCAGACCCTCGATTATCTATTCAAATCTCCCGCGCACTTTAATCAGACCCTCGATTATCTATTCAAATCTCCCGCGCAAGTTGTAGAGCGGCTCCCATTGATCGCAGCACTTCTGACGTCACGCTAAATGGCGCGATGAGCTCCAGAACTCCGTGAGTGAGGTTATTGCGGGGCCATCTCGTGCGATTGACCAAAAGAGATACTCTTTCAGACTTCCCCGAATTTAACTTTGTCGTTAAGATATCTAGCATCTCATTCGCTTTTCGAGGATAAGGCACAATGGCTGAAACGGTGGCATTGTGCGGCTGACAATAATTGAGTTTCATATCACCAATTGTGTTGGCGATTTTTTGAAAAATAATGGTTCGAACAGGGCAATGCTTGACCTCACGACCCAAGCTCGGTTCTTTCTGACTCTTCCGATTGCGAAAATAGATTGCTTATCTTTCCTCTACAAAGAAGTACTTGAGTGTCAAAGTCAGTATGCCTAGGCCGCTAATACAGTATACTCGTTACATATGGTATAGGTATGTACACATTACGCACGTTACATTATACGTTCAGATCTCACCGACAATATTCAAATCTTCAAACAGTGTCTTACTGTTAGTTGTGAAACGAGCATCCCCACATAGCCGGCACGCTTGCGCGATAATATAAATCTGCGCAGGATATAATTTATTTCAATTTACAGATTTACCGAAGGTTATTCATTGAGGAAAAATATGCATTCGACGCGTAAAGTTGCCGTCGAATGCTTTCAGAAGTTGGGCAGATTTTTCACTTAGAAGAACTAGATTTTCAAGCTGTATCAGTAATCGATTAACCAATCGATCAAAACAGAAACTTGTTGAAATCATGTGTTGATCGATTTAATGAATACTTGTTTATTTGGAAATATCAATCAATCGATTGATCACACCACTGTGATGAATAATAGACCAGTCGAGATAAGTAATTCTTTTGAAACTAAAAATAAAGCGACGTGTTTTTTACAGGATTTTTCATATCGAATTTAAATCTATTCATAGAACTCACTAGATGTCTAGAGTTTTTTTCTGTTCAATAAATAGCGTTGTAAATTACGATAAACTGTGGGAGATGATTTATTTAATTCACTTTGCCAAACTTGACTGCGGAATAAAAAATTTTTAGTACTCAATTCAAAACAAAATCACAAAGGAAACACGTTTAAGGGATTTTTGACTAGCTGTAACTCAATAACGAAATATTGTCAAGAGTTGGAACTTAACAGTCAAAATGTCGTCGCGTCGCGTATAAGTTTCGAACTTCACTCGAAATTTGGGCACTTTCCATTGGCGAATTTTTTGACGGTTCAACAAGTCAGATACTAAGAAACCTGATTCTTTTTTTTATCATATTTCATTCATGAAATTCTTACTCCAATGAGAAAAATTTTTAGACAAATTCGGATTCTTCACTGAGAAATCTTAAATAAAGAATATTTTGGTTCATTTGTGATAATTATTTACTTGTGTATGAAAACAAAAAATGTTTTTACTATATGGATTTGTATATCGTAGATTTTGAGGTCGCTGAATGCAAACCTAAAATCAGATTACGAAAATACGAAATAGCGGATCAAATATTATGGGAGAAAATACGAAAAGTAGTTAAACTTCGAAAAACCTTTGTATCTTTAGTGTTTATATTGTTTTTTACATTATGTCAGTTATTTTCTCATATTTAGGCGCTCAAATTTAAAACAACTCAATCAAACCAAAATTGAAATTTGTATCCACTATATTGCACCAATTCTCACATTGCATTCGTCATATTGAATTTTAAAAACATTATTTTAAATTCAAATTCAATCACATCAATAACCGAAATACTGACATCATGGGACAAATCTGTAAAAGAAATGTGTGACACGAAAATGGTTCGAAAATCTCATTTTTACCGCACTGCCAAGGGGTTAAAAAAAATTGAGGGGTTACATGGATTTCGAAGGTGAAAAACACCGTATTTTCTCCATTAGTTTTTTTAATATAATACAAAAAATATTTTATTCAAACTATTAAGTACGTTAAAGAACAATATTTGAACAATATTTTGTCAAATTTTCATTGAAAAATGTTTAAAATTCAGCCGTTGAGACCTGGTTCCTGGATGCCTCGCAGGAAAAAGTATCCCTGCGGTGGCTACGATAATTCGTAATAGATTCATCCGAAATTAAAAAACCAAATATTTTCTGTTAGTAGATGAGTATAGTTCGAGACTGAACGAAAAATTGAAAAGAAAATTGAAATTTGAATTTTTGGCAGAGTTGTATGCAAAAAAGTTGGATTCTCGGTGAAATCTATATCATGTATTTTTTACCTTGTGAAATAAGTTGTGACCGAGGAAGAACAATCCTTCCTTCGATCACTAGCCAATGCTACTTAGAAGAAGTGTGCAAAATGCCAGTAAGATCGATGGAACAGTTTTTGAGAAATCGTGGCCATCGACTTCAGACATACAGTGTTGAGAAAAGAACGATATACCTGCGACGCGAACTTCCCGGTTTGTCAAGCCTCATGAGAGGAATTTTCAAAGGCTTTTTCTCCTAGACTTTTACTCCAGTTGACGTGAAACTTTGAGAAAATATTCTTGACATGTTGTACTATTGGATACAAATCTTAAAAAAATGTCGAAACCCATGCAACCCTTTAATTAAATAATTCCATGCTCTGGAACAACGAATCGAACTACGTTGATTCTGAGTATATCCACTTATTCCGCGAGGCGTCTGCACCGCGGATAAAAGGTGCAAGACTAATCGCAATTCATGTCTCACGATAAAGCAACGACACGTATAAGTTTTTGCTTCTTCACCCATAATTCACATTTATCAAGGTTTTTTTTAGGAAGCCTGTATGAATTATGAGTAATATGGAGTCCAGGTAGGCGTTGACGGATTCTGCTATGGTCTAGGCCACTCTAGGCGAATGCGATTTCAGTGAGAAACACCTATGCTTCCCGCCGAACGGCAATTAGACTATTGGAGCCTATTAGAGCCTGACTTCACAAAAAGCGTACGGCCTCACGCACAACTATGTGCAGACTTTCAAGTCAATTCAATTCTACCTATCACTCTGTTCTTTACGTGTCGAGGACTGGAAAAAAAGTATTAAGTCTGTCTACCATTTTTCTCACTAAAAAAACTCGCACCTGATTAATTCTGTACCCTCGGTCATTATTATTTTTTATTTTTTTTTTATAATTTCCATTGTATCGAATATTCTAGTTTTCAAAAAAAATTTTTTTTATAACTAAGCAATACCGATAGAAGGTGGCCACTATTAAGAAAGGCTCATCGCCAGAGTGACAATATCAACCTTTTAATTCATGATGGGACGCTCAGCGTCCTACCTTTTTTTTTGCAGCATTTTATTTATTAAACTACTTTTTTGGTAACACTGCCGAGTTTTTTGGTTCCACATTGTCTCTAAAATATTTCCAAGTCTAGAAATAATATAAACTTGTTTATTTATTTATTGCAAAAATAGAGCATGTCAACAAATGATCGAAATTCGTACTTTTCCGCAAAAAAAAAAAAGCATTTTCTGCTAATCTACGACGAAAATCTGAAAGCCAATATTTTCACAAACTTAATACACACCAAAAAATTTTTCTCGTTGTTTTTGGTTCTCCGCCATACTAGATCCGTCATTTTGAATTTTCGAATTTCGAGTTCCGATTCGTGATCAATGACTCCAAAAACCATGTGACATATAGTTTTATCAAAATTAAATAACTTTTTGAATTTACGTTCGCCTTGCTGGAACCGCCATTTTAAATTATCAAATTTCGAGTTCAGATTCGTAATCAGTAACCCCAAAATCCAATGCATGTGAAATTTCAAGTGAATTGCATGTAATGAAAAATAGATGCATGAAAGGGCCTATCTGCCATGTATATCATGAAACTTTTTATATTGTCACTCTGGAGATGGGCGTTTCTCAATAGTGACCATCGGGATATCTTCTCCCCCCTCACCCCCCATCCTCCTCTGCCCGTTTTTTGTTGATATATGTCTAATAGAAGAAGTAAATAGAAGTAGATTCTCATCGAAATAAACCGATTCTGATTTACGCACGGAATTATTTTCATACCCGTGCGTCAAATAATTATTTCTGCGACCTATCCAAATAGAACGTTAAGTAAATTCATAGAAATATTTCTCTCCGTACAAAAGCTGTGTGTTATGTTCGCAAGGAGCGTGGAGTCGATGACGAAATTTCGAGGCGATGAAAACGAACGGACTGCATTACTGTGTCTATTTATCGCAATATGTGTGTAGCCTTGACGTAAAAAATTACCAATTTCTACATACGTGTTCAATCTACAGAGATATATGTAATGTGTGTGCATATAATCCAATTCCGCGCCAAGTTAATCTGAGATTCGTATAGAAATCGCATTGATTTTTCGGGTTTTTGTCGCGTTGGCAATTAATGGGAGAAAAAAAATATCCGATCAAGAAAGAGAAAAATATTGTCTGAATAACGAGTCCTATACTCGATTAGAAACATTTTAAGTGTGTACGGACACACTGATTTGCGTATTTAACGTGAAACTTGAAAACTAACAATTTCATTTTAATTATGGACCTTTTCATATCTCCTCACCTGTGGTTAAGAATTTGACCACTAGTACCGATAATGAATCACGTAAAAACGTAGATATCTGCAATAGACCTTACGTAAGTTTATTCGATTTACCAAGGCATGTAACGCTATTGTATTATTGGAGTACATGTAATAATGCATATGCTTTTAATATGTATGTATATTCTATGCAACAATAAATACTCGATGTGCATTTGTATGATGGCAGCTAATAAATTGGGACAAGTTTCTCAACAATGGGGGGTGAGACAAAAGCGGATAAATGGGAAGCACAATAAAGCACCTTGAGATGTGTTTTAAATGATTAATTGAACGTCACATGCGGGTTACTCTAGTGCATTGCTGATACTGCTATTGCAACGATGTTACATCACATGAGTTAGATTCGATCTTCGAAATCCCCGCGAGGTTGGCATTCAAAACCAAGATACCTTGCATTGTGATAAAAAAAAATAATTTCAAATTTCCAAAAAGGAAAGTTTATTTTTGTGAAAATTTGTGTGTTCGTCTAGTGAACAGTTGTACGTCTTAGTGCAACGAAAAAAATGATTTGACGAGTTCAAGAGGTTTGGTCTTTTGGGATTATCACTTTGAGTTATTAACCGTCGGTAATTGAAAAAAAAATTCAAATAGTCACAATACACTGAAATGACGAAATGGTAGGTGAAAGAAAAAAAAAAAAAGTTACTATAAATCTTAACTTTGCGTAGTTTACCGAATAATTTTCCATTCATACGCATTAACTTTAAAACTCTTGCAGTTTTTTTCCGCACGCTTAAGATCATACGACATTTCACTTCAACGTTGTTAGTTTCTATGATTGATTTTATTCCTGAATAAGTTCATTGAAAAATTTCACCAAGTATGAAGAAAAAAAGTAATCATAAGAGAACGAGATGAAAACGAATTTGCTAAACAAATTGATAATTTAAAGATATCGAGGAGAATGGTTCAAGTTGGACTTTTCAGCTTCATCTTCAAGTTATAAATCTTGAAAATTGCATGGTTATTTTCATTTAATAATTACGTGACACGTTTGTTCCCAAACATGAATTTTTCCTCTTCATTTTTACCAAACGAATTCAGCTTTTTATCTATTCTATTTTGGCTGTTAAAAAGCTGTTTATTTCAACCGAACTCGATATTTATAAGTTGACTCAATTCGACGCAATCATTTGCCCGCCTCAGCATTCTCTAATAACAATTGATCACCTACATCTGTTATTATCAAACAAATGGGCAAAGATCTTTAAGAATAATATGTGTACACCTTCTGCACCTTGAAGTACTATTTAGCACATGCCAGATCATTGTTCTAATTGTAAGTATGAATTATTTATAAACCGTTGTGCTAATTGGTGCCAAACGAATGGAATGCTTATTTCCTCTTCACCGCTCAGGCATCCTTTTCTCTCTTCTCCGCCATTCTCAAATTTCGATCGGATATAGGCGTTATTTGTTATAGCGTCATTCAGGGTTTGAAGAGTGTCTTATTAACGCTTTTAGCAAGTCTCTCCTTTTTTTCTACCTTTCGGGCTTTGTGTTCTATTTCATGCTAAACATTCATGAAGAAAAAACAAGAAATAACTGAATGTTTACTACATGCAGCTTTTAATTAGCATCGGGGATCCCAGTTTTTCTTATCTCACAAAAACGATAAATGTCAGATAACGTGCAGAAGCTCGATACTGCAAATGTAAGCCAGGCGTAACGCGTAATCATTGTTACTGTAATCGTGTCGAAAAAATATCCTTTGTACAATTTAAAAAACTAAGTGCCTGTACTTGGAAAAGTAGCACAACTTTTTTCGTCAAATATTCGCTGTTTGTGGTCTTATTGGAGGCCATCCATGAATGATGTCGCGATGAATTCCACATTTTTCACACCCTCCTTTTTCATCAACGTGAGGTTATAATATCCTATTTTATTATTCGTCTCCGTTTGTTTAACACAAAAAGTCTGGAGGAACATTTTTTTTATCACAAAAGTGAATATGGATATATTTTATACATACTTATTGCCTACTGAAGTAACATAACTGGCATATAAATGAAATAAGAATGCCTAACACCGCGTGCCACGTGCAGGCTTTTTAAAATTGAATAGAACAATATACGAACATAGTAGAATTTTTTTAACTCACATGAACATTATTTGGTTAGAAAAGGGGGAAATATTTTCGATTTTTAAATTCTCATCATAATTTTTCGTTCTGAGGATTTACAAAGTATCAAAAATCAAATCCTGCTCAATGGATAGAGAAAATGTTTATGTAATCATTGACATTTGAGTGACATTATTTTTTTGTTAAGACCAAAAACATTCGTTTTCAACTATTGTGAGAAAAAAATTTTCAAATCTGCCAAAATTGTCCTCAAACAACATGGGTAGTAACGTTTTGGACATACTTTTTATCTCGAAGTGGGAAGATGATCAATTCTCAACCCATCGAACGCGGAAAGTGCTCAGTTAAGGTTGAACGCCTTTAACCATTGGTATTATACACCATGTAACAATAATAGACGAAATAGCATTGTTGGAATGACCAATCAAAAAAGCTGCTATATGCTATAGCGAAGATATACTTTTCATAAGCTTGTGACGACCGCAATCGCAATAAATACATTGTAAATTTTTAAAGAATGGTCGAAAATCAAAAATTGGATATTTAATTCTTGTATAGTGATAATCTGCAAAACAGCGGGCAAGATAAATTTTTCACTTCCGATTTATAAATTATGAAATTTTCACTTCAGATTCGTGATCAGCGACGTCGAATCCCCCGGAGTAACAAAGTTCATGCCAAAATATTGAGATGAAAAATGTGCGACTGAAAGGGTCAAAGCTTCTGAAGTATCACTAATGACAGAAAAACCTCTAAAATAGTTTGTCAATTTCGATACTGGAACTCAGTAACGGCTGATTTGATTTCGAACAAATCTATTCGCACAAGAGACTTGAAAACGAGTAAAAAAAAGTTATTACAGCTCATAAATGGTTCCCAAAACGATGGTTTGGAAGCTACAGATCGCTGGATAATTTATACTTGCAGCTTAAATGTATTGCTGCTTTTCTTATGCCTTGGTTCGTGAATATAAGCGGCACTTCATACTTCGTAAGTAAGGCTAACAATAAATGTACCTGTCGCCGGTTCCACAGAAATGATCGGCTGTAACGCGCGCAAGGAAAATGTTTGTTCGCATGTGTGGCAGAAATTTGCGGTTTCAGGGTGTAACATAAGCCGCGGCTGTGTTCACTTAGTACAACAACACTTCACACTCCTGCTTATCGAGAATAGCCTTATACAATTGCGGCACGTACTTAGGTGCGATCTTATTTCTTGCGATGATAACTACGCTCCTTCGTTATAGACCATGAAGCTATTATGCATAAAATGCTAGTATTATACAACGACGGAGTTATTACATGTATTATGAAATTTCAGCCTATGACACAGTTGCAGCATCGCGTAAATAGAAAAAGAATAAAAATATGTCTTCGACTTTGTCTATGTAGCGGTAAAGGATTATAGAATGCAAACGCTTTGTTGAAATTATAGAAGATAAAAACGAAACAATTTAAACACAAGTTGTAGAGTATTGAATACAAATATGGGAAAATGTATCGCTTGGTTCTTGACGTTTATCGCAGTAGCTTTACAATTCTCATCAATCCGAAAAATAAGTTTTCATAATCTATAACCAATAAAGTTTTCCAACAATTATCTGCTTACCGATCATGATGATTTTTTGGAAAAATTTAACAACCATTTATCAACTGCAGAACGTCGGGACGACGAAAAGTTCGACAATATTGTCAACCGGCAATGAAATGTCACGTCTGGTAATAATATCAGCGGAACTATCGTTTTTCGGTTTCTTTGAATACACTCACTACGTCACTTGAGCACAAAAATATTGCAAAGAAAAGTTGGCACTTTTTGACAACTGGGATAATCAGTGGGTATCGGTAGAAAGTGCAGACTGATTTTTAAAATATAAACAAGCGCGTGTGTTGTCTTAATAATTGAAGGATAGAAAGAGAACTTTGCTGAAACTAACGCAATATCGTCCACTCGTCCCTTTGGTTCGTTTGCGAATGCGTCGCCGGGAGCTGGCTAAGCAAACTGATATAGTTCTGACGGTTCCAATTCGACCACGTGCTACGTAATTGTGTATACATACATCACGTGACCGCAAACGGGTACCAACGTGCTGCAGGTCGAATAAACTATGCGTAATGCACACGCGCACGCGCATACCTCACATAATATGTACAGGCAAGCGTGTGTGGTTATATCGTACAACAGAAAACTCACGCCCGCGAAGTAATCCGAAGCAGTTTCAAGTATTAAAACGTAATAACAGGACGGCCAGAAAATCGAGACAAGGTTAACGCATTATACGTACGGATTTTCCAGTAGAAATTATGATTAACCCTTTCATTCACGCTGGGACGCTCAGCGTCACGCCTTTTTATTTATTAAACTATTTTTTTACCAACAGTTGCTGAGTTTTTTGACTCCACATGGTGCCTAAAATGTTATTAAGTCTAAAAAGAAATACAAAATTTATTTATTTATTTATTTATTTATTTATTGTACGAATAGCACATGTAAACAAATGGTCAAAATTCGTACTTTTCCACGAAAAAAAGCATTTTCTGCTAACCTATCACGAAAATCCGAATTTGAATTTTTACACAAGCTTAATACGCACTAAAAAAATGTTCTTTTTTTTTTTGTTTGTCCGCCATATTGGATCCGCGATTTTGGATTTTCGAACTTCGAGTTCAGATTCATAATCAGCGACCCCAAAAGTCCATGAATGCGACATTTCAAGTGAATCGCATTTAAGGAAAAATGCACGAATGAAAGGATTAATAAACTACTCGGCTAACGTGGCCAGCAACATTATAATGAATTTTACAATATTCAACCGATAATGGACATAAACGTTGTTTTTCACGTTTTTTTTTGTGCAATATTTTTCACTGTTGAAAAATCATTAACATTATAAATTCAAGGGCGATACTCGAGATAGGATGATTGTATTTCAGTCAATATTATTAGTACTCTACAATTGGAAAAAAATTCTAATGATTTTCAGGAATAATTGCAAAATCGTGGCATTGTTCTACCTCAAAGTCGATATTTTACATCTAATTTAATTTTATATTTTATATTTTATAACGATTTATATATTTTCCCGGTAATGATTGCCACTATGAAACAAAGCTAATCGATTTCTTTCTATCAAAAACTCTTACTGAAACTTAATGATTGTTACATTGATAAGTTATCTCAATTTTGTGATATTGTCAATTCTTCTTACTCTCCTTATTGACATTCCATGCTTTTTTCAACGTTAGTTTCGGAATACAAGTTTGGAGTTCCTCATCGACCAATACAGCGATTGAGTTGAAAAAATGACACGGTCATCGTTTAAATAGCGCGTGCAAACAAAAACAAGGTCTCAGAGTTTTGTGTATATGTTGGATTTCTGTTAACTATTTTCCAAATAAAGGCTCTGGATTCTTTTATTCAAATTTTGCGAAGTAAAATGTTACTATTTTGGAGTGAAAACTGAGCCACTTCGATGGGAGTGAGATTTGACTCCAGAAAAGTGTGAGAACTTGTTAATTTTCTAAATATTTCTTTTAGGTTCTTTGTAGTAAAATCTCACTCCTGTGATTATAGCACGCACCTTTGCGACTCACGCTGCAAACTTCACGTCCGTCGGAAATCACCCACTTCCCGCACTTGTAACACAATAAACTACTTCAGAAAATTACAAAATACGCAATGTTGCGGAAAAGTGAGCACATCCTCTAACTCGACATTTGATATCTCCGGTTCCATTTATCTTTGATCGATGAACGAAGGCGTACTTTCGAGCGTCAGGAAGTGACCTTCGAGAAAAAACTATAATTGACTGAAGAAGTGGATAATTTAAATTGTTATAAACGATTCAAATGCATCAACATTTTATCCATAAATTTCGGTATTTTTCAAATTATCTTTTTAAAAATAGAAGAAATCTTTACTAAAATCTGTAAGAAATATATATTTTTCAGGATTGTATCTCAACGGATTATATTTAAACTAGTTTTCAGCTGATAAAAAAAATTTGTATTGTCTATAATAATTTGAATTTTTCATGCTTTCAGTAACTTACATTTGTTTTATGGGAGATGCATACTTACGCTTCAGAATTCGTGTTCGTTCATTGCTTTGTGAATGGAATTGGAAATATTTATTGCTATCATATCACTTTCTGACTTGTGAAAAAAATAAAATAGTCTGAATACAAATTTCATTACTCCATAATGAATGAAATCGTAGATATAATCGTTAAGTAAGACGGCTTGCTCACTTTACACATACATTTTCTTGAATAGTGGAATAGTTTATGTACCGGCTTCACTTGGCGACACCTTCACACCAATGAAACAGAACAAGCAAGGTTGTGCTAAATTCTTACAAATTAATTCTCCGAAGCCAAACGTACCAACATCAAATATTTCAAATGTTATATCTGAATTCCCGATAATTTCAATTCACAAAATAGTTCTTTTCATGGCACGTGCGCATAAACTAGGGATTTTTGTCGAGTGTAAAATGCCGCACGAGCCGAAGGCGAGTTAAGAAGTTCCTATTTGCGCAAATGCAGCGGAGTGACACAAGATTTCTCATCTGGTCCGCGGAAGTTTCCGTAGTTCCATAATGAAATACTAGTATAACAAGAAGAAGCGAAACAAGTTCATGTGTACCTATACCCTGCAGTTAGTGGAAGGAAACGACACATCATAGCAGGAAACCGAAGAAAATTTACACACACGCTTACAATCTTATGCGTATAGTTGTAGGGACGCATAATCTGTATCGGTAAATCCAGTGTATGTAGCTAACATTGATTCCAAGATACAAGCAGAGTTATGCGGTTTGTTAATTAACCTTGTATGGACCGTTTTGAGGTCAGATATCGTATGGTCACGGAATTTTATAGCACTGACAGAAATATTCCAACGGAGGAAACTACAATCTGCACTTGCACCGGATTTGTTCTCGGTTTTTTTCCGCTTCGCTCAGAGCTTTGAACATGATATGCCGGGTTTTCCGCGGTCTGTCAGAGGTTTTATGAAGCATCTATTTGTTCATGTATACAAGGCTGCACATGAGTATGAGCATATCTTACACTATGACTAGGTATACTTTGAATAATGAGTTAATTAGGCGAGCGACAGATTTGGACATTATACGTGCATGATATTCATCATCACCGTAGACACCATCATGTGTGAATACAGCGCAGATACCGAGGATTTTTTTCAGGTCGCAGGAATATGCCCAGGAACAAACCCCCATGCCTATAGAGTAAAGTCAATTTTCTTTTGAAATTGTCGATGCATGGTACATACGTAGCTAATATTTTACGCGTGAAAGTCACGTCCAGTTAATTACATTTCTGTCATTATTTTTGATCGTTTGGTTGCAAATATCGTGTGTTTAGCGAGACACGATGTAGTATCACATTGCATGATCAATGTTACTATTCGGTAAAACTGTGAATGTTTATAAATTCTTTGAAAGCTAGGGATGATGATATTTTATCCACACCACGCTCTATAGCTAAAAGAAGATAGCTATTGGCGTTATTTTCTAGCATCATAAATTGGAAATCCATCCAAAGATGAAGGTAACCCGAATTAATTTGAATTTTGCAAATCCGACCTTAGGTTCGTGATTAGCTACCCTAAAAACCTCACGGTAGTAGTTTTCATTCAAATACGTTCATCCATACTCAAGATGTCATAATTTTAAATTGATTTTTTGGATTTCAACACCTGCTTGTAAAGTTTGATTTGTGAAGCTTGTGGAGCATGCGTGAGGTGGTCTATTTTCGAAATGTGTAGTACGTTGACGCATGCGCACAACTAAAATGGTCGATCTGACACACTAAGGCTTCCGTTGGCACGAGCGCATTTTCGAATAACCGAATCTTACACATTGTATCATTGAACGTAAATGAATTTACACGATGTTGGAAAAAATATCGTGTGTCAGACGTGCGGGTGGGTGATATCCGACTCGTACGATTCAGCCCTCGCCTTGGATTATGCTGCGTTCACACTAGTCCTCGTGCGAAAACTTAGCACTTGTATTCGTGTGAGCGCAGTACTCGCTGTTGTGGCAATGTTGCCAACTCGGATTGTCGTAATCCCGGTAGGGTGCTTGTCAAATTCCACCAAAAGCCATTAGACTCGTCTGCACTATTTCTCATCAAAAATCACCGAACTAGCTACATTTTCCACCAAAAAATAACAACACCATACTTCAAAAACCGAATCCTACAAACCAATCAAAAAGCGTACAGAAAACGCAACGAAAATGAGTATGCTAGCAAAACCATTTTTATATGCTTATGTTTTATGATAAGAAATGTTGTATCTGATGTTATATTGGATAACCCGAATGTGAAATTCACACATAATTTTTTTTATGCATATGAGTTTTTATGTCGCCTGTTTGGAGTTTGTTCATTTGCGGTTATATCTTGATGTTGGGTTTGTTTATTTGAGATCATATTTGACTCGATGTTTGGGTTTATGTCCGATTGTAGTTTTAGATTATCTGATTTCCCGATGAACCACTGGTTTGCGGCTGACGCTGCCAACTTCACACTTATCGAAAATCGCCCACTTTCCACACCGGTAACACAATATACTATTTCACTTTTCTTGGCCCCCATCTACAGGAATCCAAAAAAATCTTGTATCTTAGGATGATCTACGTTCACGTGTTCATAAGTATAGAGTCAAGAATATAAATAATACTGCACACGTAGCGTCCACCTACAGCATGTGGAAGATGCAGCCTGGAGGCTATAAATATTTCCAATGAAACAGAAGAAGCTGTTTATTGATGGCTGCAACCGCCTCGGACTCTGTATTGGAGGAAGAGATACGAGTGCTCCAATTCTCGAGAGAAGCTTGGCTAACACGAATATGGATCTGAACAAAGAACTTTTCCGCTTTCGATAACAGACGGTCATCTTGCTATATTTACTCATGCTGCATAGTTGAAATTCCGAGTTTGGTACTTCAGGTAATGGGTCGCTGCACCAGAGGATCTGCCGATTAAACGAAAGTTACCTATAACATGTACTCTATCATTTTCCCATGTAAAGTCCATAATTATAACTCGCCTATCGCATATATACACCATGTATACTGATAAAGAATGGTCATTACGATTCTTTACGGCGTACGAATGCCGGAGTCATTTTTTGTACCTCACAATCATTATCTGCAGCGGTATTGAGTGCCCGGATAAGAAAATATATTTCACAAGTTAAAATGTAACACATATGTAATCGGACATCGATAATTATAGTGTGTAATGGTACAGTTGCAATTATCATGAAGTGAGGACAAAGATAATTAAACAATGAACGCAAAAAGTATGTGAAGTAGTATATATGTAAATGTTTTCTGGAGTTCATTATTTCCGCATGCGTCATAAATATCCCGTGGAACATTTGTATATAATAAAAATTGAAATAACTCCCGAATTCCCAATCATTTGCCTTAAGACGAAACTTAGAATGTAGGTCAATCCGAAACAACATTTCAGTTCTCAGTTATATATTCTCAGATTAACCGCTGAAACTTTGTCATTTTCATGACTCAAGGCTGAAAGTAGGAGAAAAAAAGTTGACGCGTTGAGAACTATTCACTGAGAGAAAAATTTGCGCATATAGCTAAAAATCTGTAAGTATAGTTAAAATATTATAGTCGGGAAGATAATTTTTATAGTAGAATTTACTCAAATTATCGTTTGGCGGACTATAAACACAATGTTAATTTTACCACAAACTTCTAGTAGATCCAAGAACGTTAAAGGGACTATAATAATCGTACAATTAAAGATATTTTTTGTTATAATGTTCACCATACACAGATGTTCATCAGGATTATATTCGTATAGTGCGGTGAACTCTGTTCTGTAGTCTTCGATAGTATAGCGTATGGTTCAATTAACTAACTTATAATGAACTATTTATGGATAAGTATTTAGACCACCCGAGATGATTCCTGCAACTTTTGTCAGAGTTCAATGCACCATACATAGTTTGATTCGACTTAAATGTGGTTAACGCTAATACAGTAATTATTCAGAAAAGATCATACGAACATAGTTTCAACGACTAAACATACACTGTTGAAAATATTTGAAAATCTACGCCACATTTACAACACAAAAGTGTAGTTGAATTAAAAATTTCGTGTTATAAAGTGAATTACTAAGCATTCTCAATAAATGTGCATTATAATTTTGTCATTTTGCTTAACTTAGTTGGAAACACGCAAAAGGGTATTTTGAATTTACTTCATTGTGCAGTAAATGTATCAGGTATATTTGGAAATTTCATTTACGGTACTTGGAATTTACTAAAAATTCTGCTGAATTCACTTGATAAATGGAATAATCTTATTGATCAGTTTTCAGTGACTGTACCCGTCATGTCCGTATGGACCGTACATTGTATTATCGATCAAATAAAGTCGTAGATTCTCATAAGGTAGTTTGGCGTAGTAGGTAGGGTGTCCGATTTTATAATCCGAATATTGCGAGCGAAAGGGGTTCGAGCCCCGGTTAGGAAAACATAATGCGCTAGGTTTTATTCGATCCAAAATGCGTTATCAACGGTGGTAGTTACTGATAAGTTGTCAAAATGGTGTCTGCGCTCACGAAAAATCATTGAGATGACTTATCTACGAGTTCCTCATGTATTTTTTTTTATTCCAGTTTTACTATACATTTACGATGAAGCTACTCAACTCGTATAGTAAAAGTTAACAAACTGCAATCTACAATTTCTGTATTGAATTTCCAAATTATAAATCGAGTAACGATAAGTTTATCACGTTTATCGCACTAATGTTTAAACATGGTCAGGTCTTCATTATTATACCGTTAACCATACAACTTTTGTCAGATGTAACGACAAGTTCATAGTTCGGAACAACATAATGCAATAAGTTCTATTCACTATAAATTCGTATTGCCCCCTAAGCACACTATTTTTTATGGTAACGACAACCACAATTTTCATTGCCAAATTCAAAAACTCGTAACTGCAGACTGTCTAGTTCTATATTTCTAAATTTTTGTTCGCTGACACGTGTGCTTACTAGGAATGATAAAAAATAATCGATTTTCGATTAAATCGACTATTTTTTCCCCGTTAATCGAGTATAATCGATTATTTTATAAATTCGATTACGCGATGCATTGGTTAATTTTAGCTTAGTAACCATCGCTAGTGCTTACACTCCAATGGATCAGTCTTCCCTACATTGAAGAGAGACACAGCCTTAGGAACGCTAACTTATCGCTTTAAGAAGACGCTTCGGAGCAACGAACCGCGTGCGACTCGGTAGTGACAACAATAAAAGACCACTGATCCAGAAATCGGAGTTTCTGAACGGAAGGTGTTTCCGATATTGACATCTGACACCAATTCGCGAATTCTCCCTTAGGTGCATTCCCTTCCTATATGTGTTTTCACATTTGGATTGCCTCCGCGTATTTTGAGCAATGTCGGTTGCACGCAGATATCTTACATCCGACATAGGCATACAGCGATCATTTTATCCCGAGTAGCGAATATGGCCACTAATTCCTGGTTTACACGCTCTGATTATATTTGTGCGATAATAATTCAAGGTACAATTGTTACAGGGCATCATACACTGAGAGGTCGACTACACGATCTGATTGAACTTCGATAAATAGTCGATACTCGACGCAACCGCTCGGAAACATAACCTTTTCACGTCTATTAATTGTCAGTTGCGCGAAGAACTCGATGAAAATATTCGGATATTCTCCCCAGTTTTACAATGGTGACAATCATGGTGTGAAAAAAGATTCTGATTTCGAAAATCTCTGCTCGTACAAAGCGTACTCCTGAATCTAGAAGGATAACTAACCTCTACTAGCTTCTGTTCCGTTCCTACGCTACGCTTTAGATGAAGCGTTATTTGGCGGACACACAACATTCAAAGTTCGATATCAATCGATACGCTCAATTATATGCAGTCATAATCAGGAAATTTCAGAAATACTACAATACTTCCATATTATGGCACGTTGAAGTCAGTTACATGTGCGTATCATCATTGGTCGACATAATTATAACGTGTAGACCAGGCATAAGCTATAAATAATCGAAGCGTTGATTAATCGAGTTCAAAAGAATAAACGAACATGATTCGATTGAAACGGTAAAAAATAATCGATTGTTTCGTATTTTTGTGAAACGGTGCATTTGCAATTAAAATTTCGTAAATTTCAGTATATATAGTCTTAATAACGAAAAAGTTTTTTTAATAATTCATAGTTTCATTCAAAATATTTTTCAATTTGAGGTAAAAATATACATTTATCTTTTACTTATAATTAATGCATCAAATAGATACTTGGTAAGGGAGACAATGATAATAATATAATTGATACTCCAATCGCATATATTGATATTTGTGTTGCGTGGTTCGTGGACGTAAAAAACAAAAACCGATTGTGAGGAAAAATAATCGAATCTGTCGATTAATCGAGTCTGAAAAATAATCGATTATAGACGATTGATCTGAAAAAAATAATGGATTTAATCGAAAATCGATTATTTTTGGTCAATCTCAATCCTGAGGTTCACACCTTCTCCGCACGGTGCTGCATCTCTGCCCTGCGAAGCGTAAATACTTGTGATATCTAAACCTGTAACCCAACACGTTCAGACCTGCGTGCCAATGCCGTCATCCTCACGGTCTCCCACTGCCATGTGATTCATTCACTAAACGAAAACAATAATACACACAGTTATCTCATTACGGTATCCACGCTCCTTTATTAGTGCGGTGCAAAAGATCCCATCCCGTTGCTCTTGAGGGGATGCCATCGGCGCTGCATATGCATTGTTATGTATATTATCAGCAGTATTTACAATCTTATCCGATGTGGCGGAATGTAAACGCCATAGATTTTAATTGAACCATGTGTAGATTGTATATGGCATTCACCGATTATCACGGTTTTTAATTCACAACTAATACAAATTTTATAGAAAGCACCTCCATTTGTGTTCATTCTTAACTTTAATATGTATTGTTTGTAATTAAATATGTATGGTTTGTGAAGGCCAAATTTCTTCTAGGGGAAACTGAATGCATTTACTTTATGTTCGTTATCGCGGATTATGAAAATTCTAGTTTTCTAAAACTATAGTGAAGAGAAAAAAAAACATTGGAAGACTCTGACTGTATAGGTACATATATTATGAAAGGTAATGCCTTACATACACCTATTTTTAATCGGAACGATTGTATTAAGCATGCAATGGAAATGAAAACGCTCGTGTTGCCACATGCTGAGTGACTAACCGATTATTTACCCGTGATTTCTCGTATAGCACAGTACATATAAGTACAATTGATGTACGATCTGTATGTGTGTATCCATTACATGATGAACGATAATTGATCAGCTCTGTCTACTCCGGAAAACTGAATTTCATATCATTTACTTCTAGACGCGATGAGTTTGATAGACACAACAGTCTAGACAAGAAAAAAGTGAAAAAATGTATTAACTAATTTTATCCGAATAACCAGTAAGTATAATAAATTCACCCAATTAGTAAGATAGGTTGATTTATTTGCAATTTTTAATTGATTTTTCAGGTATCAGGCTGAGCTCCTCCCTCTGCGTCTCTCCAATCAAAAAAATACTGACATATATATATGAATAAAAATTATGAATATTAAACATGAATATGAAAAAATATAAAATAACGAACACATAGTTGAATAGGATAAAAACAAACATTGATTTGTAAAAAATTGGGTGATTGTTACATCATTTTATTTGCTATTAAATCATGAAACAATATATAATGAATTAAGAAAAAAAAAAAAAAGAAATGAACCTGAAGCATAATCCGACATAGCTGACATCATGTTTACTACCAGGTGGACGGATAAAGCAGCGAATGAAACTTATCAAATGAGCAAACATTCATTCGCACAACGATTTGAACATCATCACGTTTTTTTGATTCCGTGGAAATGAAACGGACGAAACTATGTCTTCTATTATGTGTCGTGAATATCCTAAGGATATATTGTTGAGGCAATTTTTCATTACATCGTAGTACAGAAACGCAAAAAACTGAATTTTTCATTTTAAGACCACAAGTTGCGAAATCGATTTTCACGCAGACTGTTAGAAAAAAAGATTAGAGATTTATCCACTATCTCTCGGGCTTATTGTACCCGCAATCGATCGACCTCATAACAGGTACTACACCTGCATGGACAAATAACAATCCACGTGTAGATTTTTGGAGTAGATATTTGAAAAACTAAACGATCCCATATTTACGTCTTGCTCCAAGATATTTTGAGGTATTCTGAGTTTTTTCTTAAATTCGAGTCGATTATTCAAGTACAGACTTCTGCAGATTTGAAATGAACGAAGAAATTTTTCATTGAACCCATTTGTCAAACAGGTATAGATCAGTTTATTCTTTTCTATTGTTTTCATTTAAGATGAATATTAGTCAGAATAACTATGCGCAACGTTATTCAAATCGTTGATTGCGACAATTTGCAACTCAGATTCGTAAGAAAGTCTGGAAATCATAAGACCACGATCTAGAGCCGTGTAGCCCAACAATCTCGTAATTTGATTTCCAACTACAGATCCAATGTATGTAGGTACAGTGTAGGGTGGTCCTTAAAAAAGTAATTATTCAATTTGGACTGACTCAGCCCCCTCCCCCCCCCCTCCCCCACCTCACCACCAAATCAGTTCTGAGTAATTCAAAAATAATTCGTTATTTTTTTCCCCACTTGGCCCTTTGAGGGGCACATTAAATTCACCGAACGGATTCGACAAAATTTGGTATAGGGGAGTTTCTTGGGTTGCTGAGGGTGAATCTGAACTCGAAATTTCGAAATTCAAAATAGTGGACCTTATATGGCAACATCAAGTGCTTTTGGGATTTCGGTCCACCATATTGGATCCGCCATTTTGAATTTTGTAATTTTGAGCTCAGATTCGTAATCAGCGACCTCGGTAAACCTTGAGAACTAGGTTTCACCAAATTCCAGTGACTTCTTGAATTTTGATGCAACATATTCGATCCGCCATTTTAAATTCACAAATTTTGTGTCTAGATGAGTAATCAGCTAAGCAGGAAATCCCTGTGTACAAAATTTTATTGAAATCCGTTGGACAAATTTAATATGAAGGAGGGTAACCCCTGACGGGGTTAGATGGGGAAATCCAACCTCTTGCGGGCACGGGTTAGAGTTGAAATAAAAATCTGAAAAAATGAGGGAATGATTTTTGAATTGCTCTGGAACCGATTTGGGGCGTGAGCCGGTTGAAATTCAAAAATAACCTTTTTAAGGACCACCCTAATGCAGGGTATGTGCGAAAATACGTCTAGAATTGGCCTGATTATATTATTACCCGACAGCGTTGTCTGAGGCTGGAGGTTCAGCTCTGGGGAATGTTGCTTGTATAGAACAATGTCGTTGTACAAATTTCACCGAGTGACAAACCATTACAGACATACAAGAAGCGACGTCGTTAATACAATGGCGCAAACACTGCACCGACCACGGAATGGTGCTTCAAGTTTAAGGAAAAAAAGTGTTAATATCCCTAAGAGCAAATACACAAAAATTTCATTTGTTATACAGCGCGACAGCGCTCTGTAATTTCTGCTTTGTGGAAAATTGCCTCCTCTAACTGAAAATGTAGTTTTATCAACTGTTTATTAGTTTCCGAAAATTATTAGACACGTTAGAAAAGGTTAGATTAATGTATATGGGACATTCTCTACCAATTCGATCAACGCCTGATCCTCGCTATTAAAATTTGGACCCATAATTTCTTATATCATTTGGCGTTCAGCCTCTGAAATGCTGTCTCATTTATTATGAATATCTCTTATTGATTCATGTTATAAATTATTCCGAAAACAGTTACATGCTTACACGATGATCTCAAGACTCTGGAAAAATGCTCATTTTACACGTTCTAAAACTAGATCCCTGGATCAGATAACCATACTTTTCTCCTATTTTAGATTGGAAATAATTTTAATTTAATTTATTTAGTCGATTTCTAGAGATATCGTTGAGTAATCGTAATGTTTAATGGCTTGTGGTTTAACATGAGTGTGTTGTGCAGAAAAAATCGTAGTCGTGACGACAAAGGGTCGTAAATTACGCCAATTCGGTAACGACGATCGCTCGAATTAGAAACTTTTCAAATTCTACAATTTTTTGTACCAATTGGCTTTACTGTCATTGTTACTTGTCGTCGTCCTATTAGGTAGCTATTTTATTTTATCTGGGATGACTTCTATATCTTCCTATAATCTTATTACTCGAGCTTCGTTGCTTGTTCGTCAAAAGAAATTTTGTCTTCCTAACTTTTCCGTTCCGTATATTATCTTCTTACCAGTCTTTTTTTTTCTAATTCCATCACATTTGTTTAGCCCAAATCAGTTTTTTCATTTCGCGTATTATATATGTATAATACATTCTAACATAAGTGCGAAAGAATTGAGGTATTCACAGCTGAATTACAAAAAATATGTATCTGAAAAACTACGTTCCCCAATATATGAAATTCTGTAAAATGGAACAATGACATAGACTTTCTTCTTCCTTCTTCTGTTTCGCCTTCCTTCTTTTTACCGAAATTATAACATTGCTTCTTCATGGGAAAGTGTGGATCGATCGGCACGGTATGGTTCTCAGAATTTAGCATACGACTCTTTCTACATTTCAATAAATTCCATTGTCTTCCGATCTTCAGGTATCGCATTTCACACGCGAAAACACTGCGCTTACAATATACTTCACGGAAAAATCTGTTACAGCACACCCTCAGCTCTTATATTATGCATTTGAATAATTGGATCGGGAATCATTGTGAAGAGGGAGTTGAGGGAGGGGGTGTGATGTGTTGGAAAACGGAAAAATAAGCTAGCGAGAAACGAGTAATAACAAGACATACGTGTAATTTACGTAGGTATGTGATTGTATGAGAGAATTTTCACAGCTGAATCGTGAAAATACTATCAATAACGCGAAACATTGACGAATTGCTAAGAGATAACGACGGTGTTGGTTTTAGATGATATATTGTTGTAAAGTAACACTTTAGCAAGATGATGAATTATTGTTAGAGACAGATCACGCGAATGACCGATCGGATCGACGTAACGAATGGTCGATGCAGTGGCACAGATATAACTGTTAAATTTTCAATATTGGAACAAATTTTCGAGCCTCATAAAGACTAGCCCTTTGAAACATACATTTTTCCTTCAAGTCAAATTCCTTGAAACTGGGTATGTAAGGGTTCTCAAGGTCACCGTTTTTAAAAAATGGAATTAGATCTGCGAAATTTTGAAAGTTCCAAATGGCGGATCTAATGTGACCGAATACGATCAGTTTTTATATTTTTAGTCCGCCATATTGGATCCACTATCTTGAATTTTGAAACTTTGAAATTTTTACATTGGATTCATTTTTAACGACCGCAAATACCAGGATTACCGAGTACCACTTTCCTAGTCCTCATAACCTTCCCACAATTACATTTATTCTGTGAAAATAGGCATTTTCAAAACTATGTTTATTTATAGCGTTCACTAAATTCGCGGAATCGTCATAATCCCTCTGAAAATATCAACATTGACATCTAGGAAGTCCAATTATGCAAAAAAATGACAGCGATATCTCTAAAATTGAATATAAATCTTGAATAACCGATATTGGGTAAAAGTAGCAAAATGATTCTTAACGAACGTGTTATTGGGAAAAAGTTGGTGTCTAGAAAATTCGCAATGAAATTGAGGTTGTTTCAACGATTTAAACAAATTAATTATAAAAAAACCAGTTTCCAAAAGAATGATGTTTAGAAAACATGGATTTTCTCAATCAATTGAAATTGGTGCAAATTTTTTCAAACCAAAAATGAAACTATCACACCTTTTTCCACTCTCCGTATTTCCAGGCTATTCTTGCAAGTATGTATGTTGTATTGTTCGCGTTGAATTTCAGCGCTCTGTCCATCCACATATAAATGTTTTCTAGCACCGGCTTGTAGGTGGGGGAACATAATTGGTTTTTAAGCCATACGACTTCGACGCGATATTATATTTTTCGGGAATCATCTATCGACCATTGTCAATTGATTTAATTTTAACGTACGTATAAATGTTAATTGCCCACGTGACACGATTATAATTGATATTATAGTATCTATATGCCATTGACGATATTACCTTATTGTCGATCATTCCGAACACCGAACCTCATCCGTCGTGGCGTGTGATCGATCAGGGTTAACACAATCAAACTTTATAATTTTTATAAAAATATTTAATCTCGTTAAGATTAGAATTTCAGGTCGCGTTTGATCACCGATATGTTTGTTAAAGAAGAGCTTGAATTTCTCATCGTTCACCGTGCAAGAAACGGAAAGGAGAATGAAAGCGCAACGAGAACAGCAGAAAAAATTCTACACCTCAGAATTTAAATTCGTCTCGCGTATTACTTATTCAAACACCTTATAATTCGCACTTCGCATAACAATGATTCAAGTCTTTACGCATCTTTTCGATTCTTGCGGTCTAATCTCTCTCTTGCACACTGATCGATCGACGAAAGTGAATCGAGAATTATTATTTTTTCTCCTTGTTTTTTCTTCGGACTTGAATGTATAATAATCACTAATAATAATGCACGGTATGTATGTAATCTATGATATTGTATTAATATACTATCTTCTGTTGAGCTGCGAATGTAAGTCGAATGTTGGTACAATAAAAAACAATTTGAACCGCTGCAGCGGTTTCTTTTAGTCGTACGTTTAGAATTCGAGTTATTTTTTCAATGTATAATTTTTTATCTCCGACGCGTTTATTCAAATTGCGCGACTTGTAGTTTCAGCGGAGAAAATTCGATAAAAATTATTAATTTCGGAAACTATGAAGTGTACATAACCGTGTCTACTGCATTGGTCGATGACCGAACCTGCAATGAATTTAATTCGCACTATAGGAAGCGTTGCCCAGAACATCGGCTATACATAGCCGACGTCGCGACGCCGGCGCAGACGCCTGGCGTCCGAGCCCTTAGCGTCGGGCCGCGAACGGACAGCCACGCAAATTACAGTTCACCAACATAAGCACGAAAATACGTCAAGCTTGAACGAGAAGTCGGTTGAAGAGGAGGAAGAAAAGAGAGGCAGGAACATATTATCATTCAAATATGTCAACGGAATTTCAACGGTTTGAAAAGAACAATTTTTTTTCGAAAGACTAGGTATACAAATTCATTTCATTTCATATTTCAAGTACGACGAACCCGAAGAAATGGTTTATTCAACTCTAGAACACATGTATCTTTTTTTTCTACCTTACAACTCACGAGTGGGGTCGATAACCCTTTAATTCACATTGGGCCGATCATCGTCTGACCTTTTTTTTTGCAGCTTTTTAATTATTAAACTATTTTTTTGGCAACCACTGCCGAGTTTTTTTTGTCCCACATAAGCCCTGAAATATTTCCAAGTATAAATAAATATAAAACTTATTTGTTTACTTATTGAAAACGTAGTATATGTAAATGGTCGAAATTCCTAAATTTCCACGAAAGAAAGCATTTTCTGGTAATTTGACATGAAAATCCGAATGCCAACTTTTACACAAATTTAATACACACAAAAATATTTCACAGAATTTTTTCGAAATTCTTCTTCTTGTTGTTTTTGTTTGTCCGCCAGGTTCAGATTCATAATCAGCGACCCCGAAAGCCCATGAATGCAAAATTTCAAGCGAATCACGCATGGAAGGAAAAATGTGTGTGTCAAAGGGATAACTACCCCACGCGTTTCTTGTACGTAAAATCGTTCTAAAGCACTTATTGGATCCATCAGTACATAAATCCTTTTGTTTTTTAATGAGGAAACGAATGGTGAAGAGCCAATTTAATTTCTAGCTGATAAAAGCGCAGTTTCAAATTCGACAGTGGTCAATTACGACCCCATACATGTGTTCTACGGTTAATACAAACTTATTTCTATACGATTATTATAAATAATGGAATGCTTGCCGCTGCAATGCAAGAACTGTATTTGAATCAGAAATGAGAATTTCACTTTCATATTACGAGCAATAATTCTCTTGTTACTCCAATAATGTCTAGTCATTTCTGAACAAAATTGATTTACCTTCGGAAATCTCGCCAGTAAATTCACATCCACGTGAATAATCTTTTTCTCGAAGAACGCCAAAACTGTGTTTGTATTTCCCGAACTTTTTTCTTCTTATTTATAATACATCTCTGCGACTAGATTGCAGGCGCTGACAAGTCCACGATAAAATCGTAATCACGCGCAATGTGCTTGGTACGTTACTCCGCGCGTTGACGCACCTAAAAGTGAATCATCGAAGTTTCGCAAACCGGCTTATCTAATATGTACTGCCCTCGGTGTCGTGTGACAAGTTTTTATTTATTCACTTCTTTCGTGCCCTGTTCCTTTAGTCAATTCATGATTTAACCTCGACGATATGGGAACTTAATCGCCAGACAAGAGACGGTTGTTGGATTGAAGTTATCACAAGATAGATTCTAGTATTCCGGGCTCGAAAAACGATTCCTTACATTGTCAAACTATGAAATAACTTACATGTGCTAGTTCGATTTTTTCCGAACATAAATATTACATCTTGAAAATAAGGAAAGTACTGAACGTGCTTTTCAGTGGTATCGAATATTCTTAACGTCGCACCGAACGAAATATAGTACGACCAATAAATTTCAATAAGTTCCCATTCAAAAGAATCTCAAAATCACCTAGTGCGTCAAGTTCTCAAGTTGAGAATTTATCAGTCTAAAATCTCAGTGCTTAAGCTACTGTTTCAAGATGTTTATCTCTGTGGTTGAAGATGATGCCGATGTTTCCACAAAGTATCCAAGTCCAATTTTGATGATATGTGGAGACTGTCGTGCTCTAGTTTCTTACAACAATCTTATTTTCGAATAAATCGCATTGAATGCTTTTTATGGAGTACTTGTTAAGGTATTTAAAAATCTCGCCGATAGTCCATCTCGTTTCGATGGGGGAGATGGTGAAAATTTGTAACACACTATTCGTTTTATCGTCTACTTTCGTAAAATTGAATACCTGTTTCGTAAACGACATGCAAAAATCTGCAGAGAAGGATTGCTTTCTATTTTCAGAGGACACTTTGTGTCCTGATAAGATTTGCACATTCCATACTTTGGTTAATATTCCGTACATTCACAAGATTATCTTCGGAATTCTTCAAGCATCCGTCGTTTCATTTGTTCTCATATTTCCGCCGATTTTATACTGTCGGTAATCGGCGAGACGCATGACTGTTGCACTCTCTGTATCTCATGCATTAAAAACAAAGCAGTTCGGTCAGCTCCTCTTTCAAATCTTCATCCACTTTTCCCAGCTCTCTCGCTCTCGCACTTCATCTCTCATCCCGGCTGAACAACTTGAGCTAACATCGGTTTATTATCATTACAGATAAGTAAGGTATGGCATAAGTGCGGTTGGCGGGGTTACTGACTTGGCTTTTCTAATGATTGAATTACAAATTATGACTGTGTGAATTGCGAACGATTCCTAGGGCATAGAATATAAAGTGCATTGACTTTTCACAACGGCAATACATACGCTAATTCCATAAGATGACTATAAAACTGCCGCGGATTTCAAAGTATATAATGCATTGCCTTTCGAAGAACAATCGAACCCCTCGTAACTCCCCATCAACACTTATAAACGCTTTCAGTGCCTTTGGCGTAAGTTATTGACTTATGCACTATGTGTTAATTAGATTGAATTGTTTATGAGGCTTGCACGTACACCATTGTAAGGTAAAATAATTCATGTGAATTTGAACCTACCGCAAAAGTTCTCCATGACTTTTCTGCTTAATATGGTAACTGGACGTGTCAGATTTCATAATCCGTTTTAAGTGTATTGCGTTATTGTACGTGTTCGAAATGAAACAAAATCAAAGATTTCTCGTCGACAATCCAAGCGCTTTCACCGCAAGGGATCAAATTGTGTTTGTGTAATAAGCATTTTCCTTTCTTTTTTTTATCAATTTGTTTTTGTTTCTGTCAACAAATTTCTAAATTTTTTTCTCTGCTTGCCAATAATTGGTGGTGATTGGTGAACAGTATTTGAAATATTTTAGATACAATTTTTGATCATCACGCAGTCGGTACTGAGAATACAATTCACTGACATGTATACGAAATGAAGAAAACGTAAAATTGTTTCGGGAATTATAACCTAAAAACGAGCGATCAACTGAAGCTGAAGAAGATGATTGTGCATTACAATCGTTAATGAAAAGACGGAAAATGGACTTTTGACTCACCTTTACCTGAACCTGCAGGCCCTCGGAAGGGGAAATGGACTCGCAAGCACTCGGCCGCAGGGGCTGCTGGTTGTGCACTGAGGGACAGACCTCAGTTGCGAAACCAACCCCCGGTCGATCATCCCTCCTTGCTGCCTCCACCTTTGCGGTTATATACATACAGCTGTTCCCATGGTGACCGTCACCGAATAACCTACACTGTCCCACCTGAGTTCTGTAAATGATTACACAGAGATATTTACCAGATATCGAAATTGTTACTTTGCAACGTGCCATCTAGTGAGAACAAAATGAAACCAATGCAACCAGGCTGACAGCTGACCGTTGGCCGTGTTTTTTCGCGTGTGGATGGTAGAACATATGTTATTAATTATGTTTGATTGATTTATATGAAATGAGTCATTTGAAACCCCATGAATTACGATTTGACACCATTAAAATTACAAACTTAGGTTATGTGGTTATATCATGGCACCAACAACCAGGCTCTCACCTCATGAGGACGTTTTCCAATATTCGTACTTGTATCAGCATTATCGATCCGCATTACTGCATAAGTACATGGATAGTATGGTATGGAGGTATGGATCCTCGTTTAAAAAATAATTAGTACTGATGAAAAAACCACTGCACGAAGCTTAGTTACTATCAAAACCACTAAGTACTTAGAGAATCAGGTGTCGATGCATAGTTATTTCGGGACGATTATTTTTTCAACTACTGGTATTGGTAACTTTGCCGATATTTCAAAAACATTTAGTTTTTCGGAATTAGTGAATCACGGTTTAACTTCATTTCATTTGGCATCTGCTCTGCACCTGTATGTTCGCATATTCGAAGCTAACGATTGCTGTCATTTTAACCATACAAACTACTTTTGATAGTTGTAAACCGTCTTACAGAATATGAGTTTATCGTGATTGACCACTTTGATCGAATCAGTGGCGCTCATTTTTATCTACGTTCCAGATCTTACCCCATGTTTTTCCCGTTAATGAAATATTATTTCAAGTCTCTGTTAACATTTTTCCGCATTAGATCATTTTGTCGCGTCTGAAGATCTAACTCGAAAAAAACAGTTTCTGTTTTCTCAAAGGAGCTGCTATGTAGCTGTAAAGATTGGAACAATTTCTATTAATTTCATCAACGTGTAGATTATGTTTGTCGTGAATCATAACGGGGTTTTTTTATATCCCAAGTGTATGCGGGTATCTTCTATAACAGCTGTATTCAATTGAAAAACAAATAAAATGACAGCTCCTGCTGTTTCGCCTCGTCTCGCCTCTAATTTCAGTAAGTCTGGTATAGTAGATATATAATGCCAGGGCACAGGGTCCTCTCATATGTTTGTTTACACGTCGAAAAAAGGCAGGATGTCTACATTCAACATTCTCAAAGTTTCCCGGAACATAAATTCAATGAATCAGATATTATAGTTATACATACCCCATGTATTATTTAATCTTTATAACATGCATGCATTCTGTAGAAAAGAATTATCTTTTGTATCGTATATATTCACTGTACAGTACAACTTCATTTGTTGTTCTTCTTTACTGACGCATCATTTTATCAATCATGTTTTTTTCTGCTGACGGAAATTGCCGTAATTCCTGGTGACCATATAAATCACTAGTGCATTCTCGTTTTGCGTCGTTTGAACGCGACAAGACAAACTAGCCATCATTTTTGTGTTAAAATTTGCTGATTTCTGTTAAATCTACCGTTTAATATATTGTAGATCTGAATTAACATTTACAGTACAGGAAATGTACTTATAGCTAGCTTTGAAACGGTGGTGATTTCCACAGAAGAGATATTAACACAAATACGAAAAATTCAACATCAATGCAAATTATTTCCCAAGGTATGAGCCATTATACCTGATTACGTAAATATTTTTTTCAAAGCTGCAATCGTTTTCACATGCGACTTTTGAAATACGCTGAAACAACTTCAATTCAAACATCACGCGTAGTGGCAACCTTCGAATATCTCCAAGTGTAATTTCTTGACGCTACAAATTCGTTGAAATGTCATGAAAATAACAAGATTTTGACAAAAATCCAATTTTACTTTTTACCGGTAGATGCCTATAATTTTATTTTATTAAATCACATGGATTCAAATTTGGTTCAACGAATAATAGATTTTGCACAAAATTGCAATAAACATTGAATTTGGAACTGATGATATATTACAATTTTAGTTGGTCTCCGAACAATTTATTCAACAAATCACTATTTTCCGTACACATAATACCTTGAAATGCAGATTCATCTTCATCCCAATGGTCATCTGGATATGATAACTGAGGTACGCGAAAAAAAAGAAGTTTTTTTTCAAACGCGCATCGAAATATCGGTAGAGCATTTCATATAGAATATCTCAGCCAAATATGAGCTGTTAATATTGATATTTAGAGGTGTATATTTTATTTATCCCATTTTCCATTTAAATAATACGTAAAAAAAAATTGGAAAACCTTTGAATTTTTTTTTTCCAAAACGGTTTCATTTATAAACTATGCAAGTACAGATTCTTACAGGAAATTTTGCACTCTTTAAAAAAGGAATGAGATAGAATTTGCCTAACTCTAACCGATTAAGGGATATTCGCCTATAAACGTTGAGTCATCTTGAATATCTCTTAATAGGTTAGAGTTAGGAAAATTCTATTTCATAATTTCTTTTAGATAGCGCAATATTTCTCATAAGAAGCTGTACTTACGTAATGTATAAGTCAAACTGCTTACGAGAAAAAAAATTCAAGTTTTCCGACTTTTTTTTACGTGTTGTTTAAATGGAAAATAGAAAAAATAAAATAGGCACCTCCAAATATCATTGTTAAGAGCTGATATTTGGCTAAGATATTATATTTGAAATGCTGAACCGGAATTTTGATGTACGTTTGAAAATTTTTTTTTGTTTTGTTCGGTACACCCTAATGATAACCCTGATCCGAATAACGTACTTTACGATACATGACCTGCCGTGCGCAAGTTTCGGAAAGCTGAGCTTGCCACGATTCCAAACACGCGTGTGACGCAGGTGAGTCGGTATTGGTGCTCTGTCACAACTACACAAGTGCCAGGTTACACGTTTGACCTAGTTTAAGGTTAGCCAGCGCAGGCATTCTCATTGATCAATAATATCCCGGAACGGAGCTATAGAGACGTAAGTGGGGGTATGGTTATAGGAAAAACTTGAACGCTGTCAAGGCACACACCAAGCTGCCTGTACTGTTCTTAAACTCTTTGAGATTGAAGAAATAAATGGCACGTAAAAATTATATTTTTTCAGATTTTTTGTAGCGGAATTTTCGAAAATCATTACGGGCATGGTCTGATTAATTTCAATTCGCGTCAAACAGGCGCGGACTGGCGTCATGAAACCGGCCTATGCAAGGGAAACATTTTTGTTAAGTTAATGGATACGAATTATTTTATTTATGGATAAAATTTCATTAAACTATGTAATATAGCCATATAGGTTATTACTAAAGGAGTAAACAGATAAGGTTTGTGTTGTTTTGTTAAGGTTCATACTTTCAAATTTCTCCGATTGCCGCTTGGACTCCTTATTCTGATTATAAGACGGTGCTACTCCAGCCCTAATACTGTCTTACTGCTGCTCAATCGCGTTTTGGATACTAACTTTTCATGCTCATAAATGATCATTACTCGTGATTTTTTACTATTTGATGTATTAAATACTAATCGAGTTACGCTCTTTAAATCAATTCTGAACATATTTCATTGTTATTTTATGGTCAGAACTCAGTTATAGTAGAGTATAGCGTAACACCTGTAAACAAGTCACAACTGATTATTCAAGCAATCCTAACTTTAAGTTGTAGAGTTCAAAAATCATAAAGATGGATTCCACGTCGTTGGTTCCAGGTAACGCAGAGATGGAGAATGTCGTTAGCTGATGTGGCCCAAATTTCATGGACCCACATCGATCTGTTTGTCACCGGCCCACCGGGCTTTATGCCCGATGGCCCGACGGCCCAGTCTGCGCCTGGTGTCAAAACACTCAGTACACAGATATATTGCACACCACCTTATTCTACACAGCAATATTCGACAAGACATTATTTGTCTCAGGTGTTATTGAACACGGACATGCATTTACCTGAGAGCAAGTACCCTAGGGATAAGTGTTCAAATCTAGGGTATGAAATTCCATGTAATGATTGTGGCAAATGCTACATTGGCCAAATTAGTAGACTTTTAAAAACAAGTATTAATGAACACAAGCGTAACATTTTTGCGGATCAGGACAGACAAACGGCCTTGACAAACCACAGGATGGATTATACGTTCAATTTTAGTAACCTTAAAATCCTCTGTCGTGAAAAGGATTATAGAAAAAGGCTTATTTTGGAAATGTGAATCTTAGATCTGATACTGACAAACCGACTGACGTATAGCACAGTTTGATTGCGAACGAGCTCAATAGATAACCCTTCTTACGACAGAGGATCTAACTATTATGTCGGTAACAGGCGATAGATAGATGATAGGCACCATGATGATGTCATTGAACAGACGCAATGTTTTTAGTTGTTAGTTTTAGTCTACATGAGGTTTACCGTACTTGTCAATTCGTGTCAATGGTGTTTCTCCTTGCACCTTCTCTTCCTCTACGGACACGGTTTAAGGGATCGTCTCAGTGTGAAATTTTCAAAAAATTGTTTTTTTTTTTTGCATTATCGTATAGTATACACTGTTCTAAACATTCTCTCAAATTTTTAAATCGAAATTCAAATTATTACGGTCGCTACAGCGTTTCTTGTAGAAATGGAACGGGTTTTCTACCTGCGCGAGTACTAAGGTGCTTAGGTTCTATAACCTTGCAGAATAAACTGTCCAAGCATTTCAGTTCGTTTTTAACATCCACCACGGATAGACGTACGAGAGAAACCCCCAAGAAAAAAATCAAGACCTGGCATCGCCGATTGATCGTAAGTAAACGATTTATATAAACTTTTCCAACTTCAATCTTTAAACGCGTTTTTCTCAGAATGGTGTTTTTCAAAACGGTTTCCACTCTCAAAGGAAGAGCTTTAAAGATATCTAGTTCCAATTTCGGGAGAACATTTTAAACGTCATTCTTTATCGCGCTATGGAAGCTTTTTTTTTTTTTTGAAAACTTCCTATTTTTTTTTACGAAAAACTGTCGAAAAAAAGGGCCACATTCGACACTTTTTGTTCAAACCGCCGCCATTTTGTCAAATTTGAAAGAAGAAAAAAAACCGTCCATAGCGCGATAGCGACTTTCCTACAGATCAATAATCTTTTTGAAATTTTTTTTTCAGATCAAAATTGCGGCCGTCATCGTGGAAACCGTGCAGCACCTTTTTTTTTCACGTGAAATTACAACAATTTATACAACAATGATGCACTCAATAAATAAACTTTAAAAAAATCATTTTGTATTCTTCATAAACCTATTTATTTATGAAAAAAAAACCGGACCGATTAGTTTATTTGAACATTAAAAAAAAAATTCGCGAAAATCAGTGATTTTTCGGAGGGTCACACTGAGACGATCCCTTAAGTGTCGGTAACGGTTCTCAAGGTTACCGAGAAACTTATTGATTTGTATGTGCTACCACGTTACCGAAATACTCAGATAAGTGGAAAGTGGAAGCTTTTTATCTTGGTAAGGATGATTCGAAGTGAAATAAAATATTTCTTTGGTTGTCGCATGCCTATTGACAGTAACGGTAAATCTAACCTGACTCTTTCACGATTGTAGTTGACAATATGTCTTTATTCTCCCGGACATGACTGATTTGCGAATGACCGTGTTACGATGCGGTTATTTCATTCGTTGTTTCACGTATGTTTCGTGTAAGTATAAGACGTTAATTGTTTTCCCTTCTTTTGATGTTTATATTAGTTGTCAATTCACTTTGTATGATGTGAATAAACTTTTACAGTTCTGAGGATGGCCCCCCAAAGGGGCGAAACGTAAAAATGAGACTAGTTCTTGATTGACCTACGACACCAAAAAAACATCATTATACATCAAGAAGGTCGAGAAACACTTCCTACATTATTTAACCTTTTGAGGGGCAGTGGGACGTATACGTCACACCTATTTTTTTCCATATTTCTAGTATATTTTTGCACTTTTTATGTGCTCATAAATACTTTTTAGACTCTCAGATGCCGAAGTCATTAAAATTCCATGCGAAATTGTAATAATTTATTTATGCATATGTTTTTTGTAAGCAATCATGGTGAAAAAACTCGTTTATTTTTGAATCGTCTTTTTTTTACGTATTCCCCAGACACAGTTTTATAATATATATCTCTTTCAGAATTTTCCGTACTCTAGTTTAAAAAAAAAAAATTGGAAATTTCGGAAAATTACCGCCATTTTAAATTTCGTAATTCTGACTCCAGAATCCTAATCAGCGATCCCGAAAACTTATTTTCCATCTATGATTTTTTTAAATTGTTAGGTAGAAAAATGTTCTTAAAAAGTTGATACGGGCTGATTCCACGTGAAGGTTATTTGATACGGCGTTCCTCTGATAGGTCATCCTAGTAGACGTGATTACACGTTAGTATTTGATTTCAAATAAGGCGCACGGCATTTGTTTCGATTTTTTCATTATTTAACTACAGCATTTGGATGAGTTAATAAAATAAGTCCGTGCCGAATAACACTTAATACGACTAATGTGACGAATAATGCTGGGTGGGGTGACGTTGTGTGCAACAAGTTTGTGTTCAAGGTGGTTTGAGGCGAATGGAAATTAGGTGAATCAGGCCTTCCGTATCTCACACATATATCTGTCGTAGGCATCTAATAAAATCGGGCATTTAATTAAAAGCCTAGTCATCTAATTAAATGCCGGCATTTAATGAAAATCGTATTGATGTCTTTCATTCACCATTATCTGCCTAGGGATTTACTTAAATGCCGGCATCTAATTGAATGCTGGCCGGATCTCCAGGCAAATAATAAAAAAATCAAATGTATATCCACGCACGATCCGCCCGTGTTTACCGCGCATGTTCACCTAGCGACAGTTTCAAAACAAATATTATGCCCAATTAATTCAGATAGAAGCAGTCGGTCAGTAACCGTTATTGAGTATACAGATTCGCCAATTTATAAATCTTTGGAAATTCTTGAAAATGGAGAGAAGTGGTGTTTGTGAAGAATCATTTTTGCAAAAAATCAAGCATATCATGGATTCCAATAATGGGAAAAGAGTGATGTGGGATTGTGAGCAGTTTGAAAGAGTGAAAACGATTTTGAGCAGAACGGAAGCGAAAGCAGATATGTCTCACTACTACTACTTCAAGAAATATGAATTGTTGCAAATCGGGTCTGTGAGTAGTATTGTCTTGAAGCGGAGTAGCGAGAGTGACGATTTAGTCTATATGGTTCCAGTGGAAGGTTATTTCGAGAAACTGTTAGAAGCTCATAATCAAACTGGCCATGGACGTCGAGATAAGATGCTGTACTACATGAAACAACAATGGCGCATCCCCAGGAGTGCATGTGAGATTATTATTAGTTATTGTGAGACATGGTACTGAGTACACAGGAAAAAACCCAGGAGCATATGTGTATTGTTTGTGGATCTGGTGTATCACTTAGACGCAGTGACATGTCAGGAATGTGATCTGGAAACGCACATTAATTGTGGGACCTTGGCCGATCAAGATACATTTTTTTGCTCGTTATGCTCAAAAGAAAAACATATCCATGATGTACAGGAAGATTGCCATAGTAGGCAGAAATTGGCAGTAAATAAAATGGTAACATTTTCTACTGAGGAATTTCCAGAATTGGCTGCTGGAGATTGCATTACACTAGCAGTTTCAACTGTAGATCGAGCCTCCATTGACTTCAGCAGAATCTTGGGCGTTGTTCTAGATAAACAAAATGAAGTATATCAAATCGGAACTAAGGCAGGAATAATGAAGGGTTGGTCTTCTCGACCGGAGATACAGAAATCAGGAGCCAGTATGATTACTCTTCTGGATGTTCGGAGAGATAATTTTCTTACTCTTAGAGAAGCAGCGGTGGCGCAATCAAAATGCGGGGGCCAAGGTTACAAAAAATGTAACTGCAAAGTGACAAAAGAGCAATGTTCGACAAAGCGGTGTTCTTGCTTCAAAGCCAATATGAAATGCGGATCTCGGTGCCACAATTCTAATCCTTGTGCGAATAAAGACTGTTAACTACATTTTTTTTCTAAATGAATTATAACAAATTTTCAAATGACTTATATAATATTATTATGTTATATGATTTTCTAGCTGACTATAATAGTTTAATAAATATGACGCGTTGATATATTTCATGGATATACATTTGCTCTTTTTATTATTTGCCTGGAGATCCGGCCGGCATTCAATTAGATGCCGGCATTTAAGTAAATCCCTTGGCAGATAATGGTGATTGAAAGACATCAATACGATTTTCATTAAATGCCGGCATTTAATTAGATGACTAGGCTTTTAATTAAATGCCCGATTTTATTAGATGCCTACGACATATCTACGGTATAGTATATTATGTTACAAGTGTGGAAACTGGGCGATTTTCCATGAGTGTGAAGTTTGCAGCGTGAGCCGCAAGGGTGAGTGCTGCAATCCTACGAGTACAACGGTGGACGCAGCATGCACCAAGCCGAGCGCTATAATCACACGAGTCAGATATCGCCCATCCGCACGTGTAATACACGCCATTTTTTTCCAATTACTTTGAAGGAAAGTTTGATTTGAGAAATACTGAAGGCGTTACTTACGGCGCAGGGATTTGGGGTTAGGTAACCTCCGCTTCCTCTTCCCGTATTGAATAAACAAACGAATTTAATATACGAAGAAAAAGGGTAAGTTTGCTCGGTCTGTAAAGGTAGGAGTACTGCATGACCTTAATGAAATGCATGCACTAAAAAAAGCCCTAGTAGGTAAAATGTAATATTTCAGGAAGTTGGGCGTACACAGTGTTAGTGAAAGTATCGAGTCTGCCGACTCTCATAAGATTGAACAGTGTATTAGTTAATCTTGATTTTTTCGAAGTACTAGTGTAGTTTGAGTCGAGTCCCAAGGATCGGGGCTACAATGAGAAAGTTCAGTCTTTTCCGTGCAACATAGTCTCTGAACGAGGAGTCCCTGTGAATAGGTAACTTCAAATTGCGGATAAGCAACTGAACATTAATTTCGGAAGATAAATAAACGGTCTCAACGAATGAGTAACGACATCTCTTGACTTGAGATAGGACTCGAGCCATCATATGATAAGCAAGGCTTACCGACCGATCCAACAATAACAAAACATAATTTTAAGCCTTCGTTTAAAAAGCGGGGTCCTTCATGTCCGGGCTAGATCGGTTTCGATTAATAATTTTCTGAGAAGGGAGGGAGTCACTGATACCATGACCTGAAAAAAAAATTATATAAGAAGGGGAACCGACCCTCAAGCTTGAAAGTCTAAGATCCGAACAGTTGCTGTGAGCAGGTCAAATCCGGAGCAGCACCGCTTCGGAAATTTGAGGCCGCAGGTCAAATATTACCGTTGCTTAATCTAAAGCCGTTGGTGCAGCTGTCTCTTCACGTACACCTATACAATTTTGGAGCGCGTTATTTACCTAGGAGATATTGGAAATTATTTTGAAATACGCGGATGCCGAAATCGAGCGATACGTAGCCGATAAAGGTAACAGAGATTGTGCATCGACGTTTCAAACCCTTACTTTCAACGAATTGAAGGCATTCATAGGCCTTCCATACTTTTGCAGCGTGCAAAATAATGACCGAGTAAATCTATCGGAGATCTGGTCGCGCGAGTTCGGGTCAACGCTGTCCAAACTGACGATGTCACAACAACGATTCGAATTTATTAGCTGTCGGCTTCGATTCGATGACAAAGCTACGCGAGCTGCAAGTCGTGCCGAAAATATACTAGCGCCAATTCGCGAAATTTGTGAGATTTTTTTAATGAACTGTCAAAACAAATATAATCCGAGTCTGTTTTTGACTATTGATGAGCAATTGTTAGTGTTTCGTGGACGTTTCTCAGCACGTCCTTACATCAATTCCAAACAGGAGCGGCATCGAATAAAAAAAGTTTCCATGAACGACGCGAAAACTTTGTATATGTACAACACCAGACCGTACATTGGAAAAGTGCCGGTAGAGCGACATGAGAGTGTTCTTTTCATCACAATATTATACACTTCGATTGAGATTTGTAATAGAATGAAGCAAGAATTTAATTCAACAGTAACAGGCATGCTACGCAAAAATATGCGTCAGATTCTGGATTCATTCTAAAGAAATGCTTCAATGGGCGCTGCAAGTGAAGTAAATGGAAAACCAGAAATGATAGAATTTTATGATAAAAATACATATGGCACAGATTGTTTTGATCAGGTCAGTGGAAATTATTTCTTCGCCTGTACAAGCAATCGCTGGCCAATGCGCTTTTGTTTAGGCATGCTGGATCACGCCCGTGTTAATGGTTGCATTTTATATCATTTTCTGCCTGAAAATAAGAATAAAAATAAAAGAAAGTTTTTGAAAGAACTGACACTTTCATTAATAAAACCTCATTCACAAGAGCGCTGAGCGAAGCCCGGATTGCACAAGTCTTTGATAGCGTCCAAGAAATATCGTTCTCGGACGAGATTGGTAACCCAACGCTAAGATCAAATAAATTAGAAAAAAGAAAGCGATGCCATTTCTATAAAGTCGACAAAGGCAGGAAAACGCAGTACTGCTGCGCGAAGTGCAAAAAGTGGAAATGTGACCGGTTCGTTAACGGCCTGTGAAGATCATTGACTTGTGAGTTGTGCACATTGCCTAGAATAGAATAGTTATACTTGAGTCAACATAATTTTGTTTGACTTGTAAACTTTAGTTTATAACATAAGAGTTGACGGAGAGAAGTTTCAAATTATTTAGTTTTGTGAAATAGACGATAAAAGTAATGTTTTTTAGATAATAATGTTACGAGGTAGAACGCGTAGACTTCGATGAGCGGCAATCGAAACTTATTCTACGCTCAACCAAGATGTTATCTGGCTACTTCAGGGTTCGTACACGTCGATTATGCACTTACTTGCCACTACTCCCAACGCAAGAAATGATAGAAGAAATAAGGAATCGGTTCTAAGGGAGATAGACGATTTAAATGGTATAGTTGGTTTATTATTGATAACCGAGTAATTGTAGTATAAAAGTGATCGGTGTGAAGGCGTCGGCTGGGGGGAAGGGTTTGGATTGGCATGGAGAGTGTGCCGTGGTATTTCATATTCCGCCACATAGGTTATAATAACGCACTCTTCCCTCCACAGAATAACGCATAAACAAAGAAGGCACGTCTCAGGCCAATACTCCATAAAGAACGACTAGCGAAATTTAGAGAAGATTTATGTATTAATATTAGGCTAATACCTGTCTATTCTCTATCGTTCGTACCGCACTACAAGAGCCACCTCCACCAGACTGGTGGACTTTGGATGAGAGACCCGTGTGGATATCATCATCACCAGAAAGACTCGGTACGATGGCGCCGTAGGGCGAATACCGAGCACGGTGTAAAAATCAGAGGTGGTCCGACTGGCCCTCAGACGCTGTAATTATTTTATCTTAGTACGGTGGGAATCTGCCAGGAGCCTCATGCATCGGTCCGGATCAGGTAAACAATAATGGCGGCGATCTAACCACACAGTATTTTACTAAAGTTGACAGGCAATCCGGGATCGACGTTTGGGTCTCTGTCGTTTACTCAAAAGACAAGAAAATGGTGAATTGTTGTTTGCCCGACTGTCGGAGCGGATGTCTAGGAGATGACGAAACAATCTCCTTGTTTTGTGCTCCCAAGGATTCTGTTATACTTCAAAAGTGGTCCAGTGCTGTGAAAAAATTTGGCGTCGATCTTGAATTCAATTATTTTATTTGCGAAAAGCACTTCAACTATGGCGTACCTAATTTATGTCAGGCGACAGTTGATGATGCTCTAATAAATTGTAAGTTTTCGATTCCATGTGATTTGCATAAGGAAGAAGTCATTGCAAAGTGTCTACGTTACTATACAGTCATGAAAATGCATCAATGAACTAAAACAAAAAGTCGGGAAATGGTAAAGACTAGTAGGGTCAAAAAGAAGCAAGCCAAACCATACTCTAAGTAAAAAAGCTACGTTAAATTTTTGATATACTTTAATATAATGTGACGTAGTATTTCGTACCTCGTCACATGGTTTAATTATCGCACTTCCCTACGTACGGAATATCGCTAAAAATAACGAAAGCACGACTGAGGCCAATACTCCAAAACAAACGACTAGTTATCTTTAAGTGAAACTCTCTTTATTAAGCTAATTCTATTCTATTTTCTAATTTTGTAACGCTCTACGAGAACCATCTACGAGACTTCCGCTTCAAGATACCAGGACACTGCCTGACAGGGGTCACGTACCTGCTCAACACCGACCACCACCGACTACAGACGAACGAATACCGCTGAAACCACTCCTGATGGATGCCTATCTAAGTTGTGAACAGGGTCGTGCGTGATGCACAAGCAGTACGTCCAACTATTTAAGACTTATCGGCCAGGAGCCTAACCACGAATCAATGCTTCTACCGCTCGGATGCATCGCCCGACGGCGTACAGGGCTGTGCGTCAAAAACACAACAAAGCCTTCCGTCGACGATACTTATCAGACTGGAGTTGAACCGACCATGACATCTACTAAGTCGTTGTCTATCAAATAGAGGACGGTTTTCTCTTAATGAACCGTCCTATCGAAGGGCTGTGATGTGGAATAGGCTAGACTATGCTGACCACGTGGATCTGGTGGATATAGTGTGGGGATCCGCGTCGAGGGCAATCACCACCAGATCGTTCCGACATGAGGGCTCCGATGAGCGAGGGCCGGAATACAGCGCCAACGAAATAGCTACAACGGGGGGTACCAGTAAAGCAAGGGGAGTAGTACAGCAGGGCCGGTTCTGCGTCCAAACACCTTCTTTACCGACCGAGCCGCTCCGCGCAGCCCAGACTCAAACCCTTTGACGTGAACATCAACCACCTCACATTCCTTTCCCACCTTATCAACCACCTCACATTCCTTTCCCACCTTATCAACCACGTGACATTCCAAAATTAATGGTTCCGAGAATTGTTTGTCCCAACGTCGCACCGAAATCCTTTGACCGCATACCGCTCGCCGTCGAAACGAACGCATTGTTTTGTCTAACCACCTTATCAACCACGTGACATTCCAAAATTAATGGTTCCGAGAATTTGCTGATGTGTAACATGAACCACCCCACATTCCTTTCCCACGGTAGGACTGCTGATGTGTAACATCAACCACCTCACATTCCTTTCCCACCTTATCAACCACCTCACATTCCTTTCCCACCTTATCAGCCCCGTAACATTCCAAAATTAATAGTTCCGAGAATTGTTTGTCCCAACGTCGCACCGGAATCCTTTGACCGCGTGCCGCTCACCGTCAAGTCGAAACTTGTCAGGTGCGCGCGCATACGTATTTGATATCAGTCCCGTGACATTCCTTACCCTCCATCAAATTATGTGGTGGGGGAACGTTATAAAAGCGAAAAGTGAAAAGTTCGTCGTCAGTCTGAAGCTGTTCTTGCAAATGAGAAGTGCTCTGGAACAACGTGAGTTGAAGAAACGATTAGAACTGCTCCTCAAGAATATCAGAGAAGTAAAACATCTCCTGAAAATCAGATCCGACCTCAATCGACTTACAAGAGATTTTGAGCACCTACAACTGGACCGTAACGACAATGGACTTCTCAAAACTGAACGAAATCGCGCGGCTGGAGACGTTTCTGCCGTTGAAAAAAGTTTCGGATCTTGAAACCTACTTCGAATACAGAGTCAGCGGTGTTCGTCGAGTCAAAACGAAATTTGGAGACAAAATCGTTCTGGACTTAGATGACGCTTTTACGATTTTTCTGCCCAACCGACTGAACAAAGCCCTCCACGAAAACGAAGATTTGTACCAGAAGGTGACAGCAGCCAGTAAGGAGATACGGTTGCATATACGCTATCTTGGCGGACCCTACAGTCAACTCGAATTTGTATACGTATAATATTCAAACAATGTTCTGTGTAAGTCTTACGTTTAATAAACAAAAAAAGATTGAAATTATGAATATTTTTTCATTTATCCATCCTGTATACCTTTAATCCTACGTACGTTTTGTATCTAGAATTAAGTCTCAAAATCTAAGAAAATGTCCGAACATCACTAAGCGACGACGGAGGGTTTCGAGCTGCAACTCTACGATGAGTATTTGGACGGGTTCAGACCGGAGTGCAAGGTCGACCGATAGCCGCGGTACAGAGCCTGCGGTGTTGGGTTACTATCGCTCTTGGAATGCAAAACTCGGTTTGAGTACAGCTCGGTCAAGGATGGAGAGCAAGGTCGAATCTTACATAAGCTTCTGAAAAAAATTCTCTCTTAAGAGCTAAGGTGAAGGTATAAAATTATTTCATGAATATTCTTTAAGAGTTTTATTGAGTACAATTTTTAGAGTACGGTTGACAATTACTTCACAAAAAAAATAGTACAATAATTCTATTCAACAGTGTCATGACCAGGGTGATATATTCGCCAGGAATGCGGGACCGTTCTTGTAGACGCTTCTGCGCAGTAACACAAATCGTACAGCCTCGCCATCCGGACAGTACGATGATTTTGTAGCCAATTCTGGAGTATGCAAACGTTTCGTGCTGCACAGATTGCGTTGGGTATGGTGTGAAGGTCGCATCTCAGAGCTGAAGTTTTTTGCAGGGTTTCAAGCGACGGGCAGTCAAAGTCCAACATATCGATGATTTCAACTTTCGGAACGATTTTGAGCAACCAATCTCGTTTTTCTTCTCCTTTTACGTACACGGTTTGAGCTTTGCACAGCCTGTCTTGAATGGTCAGCTCAACTTCCTCAAAAGGTACGGTTCCACAGCTCCAACGTAAGCCGTGAAAATCGCGTTCTAACCAAGAATTTTGGCTTTTATATTTGACGTCCAGTAAATTCCATTTGTAAGGTGGTTTGAAGAAAAACACTGAAGGAGATGCTTCCGAGTAGATTGAAATTACAGCCAATTCTTTTAACGTGAAGGTGTTGTTGAGAGGTCTACGAAAGCCTTGTATGTCAACGATGAGCTCCATCTTTGAACTGTGCGAGATGGTGGAAACGGGTCAGCTTTTATACCAACTTTTTCACCCCACCACTGAGCGGGTTGTATTCGACAATACGATCGTGAACGATCAAGCAGTACGCCGATGTTTCAGCGGGAAAGTTGGCTTTAGCTTCAAATTCAAGACGGATGTCGACGGGTCCGTACTTCAAAGATTCGTTTTGTTTCGAACAGTCGATAACGAACAAGGGGACGTCTCGAAGGAATTCACTCTTTGTCAGCAACGGCTCGGGGTTCTTGTCGTAGTAGGTAGCTTGGAAGTTTGCGTACATCTCGTACAGGAGCGCGTAGAGATTACGACTCATGTTGAGGTTCAGGTTACCGTACGGATAAGATTGAGAGTTTAAGAATAGCTTGACGTCCGTGATATTGCAATGATCGAAATGACTTGCGTTCTTGCCGGTCTTGTTCTTTCTACTTGTTTGGAAACTCAAAATGACGTACCGAGGTTTTTCAAGCTGAGTGGAAGTTTTCACAGTCCAAACGTGTTTCGATGTCGTGGGAAGTAAGGGATATTCGTACAATTCCCAACTGCGGAAGCTCATCGAAACAGGCGGATCTCTCTGAATGAAATTTAGTAGGTCAACTTTTTTCTGATCCGCGAGTTTCAAATACGGTATTAGCCATTCCACTGCATTGATCGTGATTTTGAATTCCTCCTCCTGAGTCTGCACGATTGCGTTGACGTCAGTTTTTGATCTCGTCAAAATTAACTCATGTTTAGCGTTGACAACGATCTTGCGGTAGTCTTCGGCGAAACCCAATATCATGCTGAGCGGTATCAGTACGTCAAAGTTACCATCGGCATCGGTTAATTTTTTCTTCTCTTCTACATCGAGCCATCCAGCGTTCTCCATCAGCCAAGTCTGACCAGGGTGCAGGGAAGCGTAACCCTTCATGAGACTTGTCAAGCCAACGTTCTTGCTTCTATCAACCTCAACTGCGTTAATTTCGTAGCGAATTTCTTCAAACAGATGACAGATGGCGTTGTTTACGAGCTGTGTGTTCACAGTAGCTGTACCATCAGGTTTGAGGAGTCGTCCGTGGATATGTACCGAACTTTTGCTGGGTAATATGCATAAATCCTGATGCTGAACGGTGATTCGAATTTAAAGACGACTGGTGTTTGAATGTTCAAGATTTCCTCCTCCATGGCACGTAGCAGATGATAAAAAAGCAAAATCGGATTTTTATTTGTCGGAAATTCCTCTTCCAAAAGGTGTCAGTTTCAGACCCAGAGCTATCAGGAACTCCACGTTTCGAGGTGTTAGCGGTTCGGGAATCGAACGACGACTGACTTGATCGGGGCATGTCGACTTACTGATATACCTACTCTTTGACAGTCTGTTATATACGATTCCCATCGTTTATTGCGATTTGATGTGTAGTCTCACAGTGATAACTTCTCCACGAAAATTAACCAGGTCTCCGTCTTGATCCACTAACCGGAGCTGAACGTGATCTATGGTCTTGACGGTGATCGGAAGATAAATGACGTGCGACGGTACTTCCACGATCTTATATCCTGGTGGGACGGTCGGGAAAAACTCGTGAATAGTGTGTACTTTGTGTCCATTGACGTAGGCGCCCGTTGTAATGCTACACTCGACTCGCAACGCGTTGACCTTGAGTATAGTTACAGGCACGTCCGATTCGTGAGTTTTGTCAACCTCCAGTACACGTGGTGTAAATCCCAAAAGTTGAGCAATGGAATCATTCGGCTCAAAGTTAACCGTGTGGTTGCATGTGATTTCGCTGCGTAATGTATTATTGTTGGGTTTGATGGCGAGCCTGATGTCTGTATTTCTTAGCACGTTTTGAAGATACTTCTCTATGTCCTCGATCTCGTAGCTGCCGGTAGGTATGGTGATCACTTTGTCAGCTACGTAAATTTTATTGTGACCGACATCAACGTTGGGAATCGAATTAAAGGTTAACAGCTCTACCAAGCCAAGAGCATAACTTTTATCACGAGCAAGTTCGATCGGTGGGAAATATTGTGCCTCGAGTATCGAAGAGGTTCCCGAAATCGTTAACGTTAACGAATCATCCATGACTGCGAGTGGTGGACTGACTTTGACGAATCACGCACCATGTTTATATAGCTCTCCGCTTAGAAATTTCAGACACAAGTGTCCGCATTCAAATGTATCGTAATCCTGGTACCTCTCATGATTGTATTTGACGCTACCAACGCCGAGGTATTTTATGAGGTCCGAGGGTGGTTGAAGGTTGCCGAAACTGTCAAAGTAATCGATATTATTGTCGCGTTTCTTGTACGCAACCCAGTGTGTTCCCGGACCGTCTTTGTCGTCAAGGTTGATTATAGCTGACTCGTTTTTTCGTGGACCGTTTTCGGGCATTTCGTTTCGCATGTAAACACCGCGGAAATGTGGAACCCTCAAGATTTTTGCATATTTCAACAAGTCCCAGTCAGTCAACGCTCGACGTGGTAGCATCGCATCTAGTTTTTTGAAAGATGGAGACCAAGACCTGTTTTGTACGGTTTCATGTGAAGCCCTTTGCCCAACGCGATAGCTTCCATAGTTTTGTTGTGTCTTTTGCTTTCCTCCAATTCTCGTTTAGCCGCGCTCGCATCGTTCACAGCTTTTGCTATACCGGCCGCACCACCGGCTAACGCACCCGTAGCGCTGAGACCGGCAAAAATAGGAATCAGAAACGGTAGAAAACCACCGACTTTTGAAGGTACCGGTAGGACGCGAGGTGTTCGCACTTTACCACCCGCTTTTTTAACGGCGTTCTCAGCTCCCTTCAGCGCAGATTCGATAGCTACTTTTGCATCGTTGCTTGGAACCATAGAACGTTTTGCGGCATTTACAATTTTTCTCAAGGTCACATTTTTTGACTTTCGCATTCCCATTCCGAGTTTTGATTTTACTTTCATTGTATTAGCTACTGCCCAAGCGGCTGCCTTCTCACCCAAATTTGCGTCCTTTGCGAGAACCCGTTTCCAAGCTTTCTCAGCCAACACCCTATCAGCCTCGTTTCTAACCTCAAGGTTCTCACGATTTTTCGAATACGCTATATCGTGTTCCTTACACGCTGCATCGAGAGGATTGATACCGGAATCGCCTCTCGCGAGTCTTTTCGTCAACTTCGTACCGGGACCGCAGTATTGGTAACCGGGAACATGCAACTCGATCGGAAGTTTGTTGATGATTCTATTCACCAGACCCTTGCCACGATGTTGCCGCCTGCTGCTGCTTCGTTTACCTCTGTACGCGATCATGTTCGTGCGTTGACTGAAGAAAAGTGCTTTAAAACGGGGTATTTATAGCAAATCCGATCAGTCATGTCCGAGATGCGATTTGAGAAACAACCTACCAAGCTTCCCGTGATGAATTTTGACAAACTTTCGGAGCAAAATGTCGAAAAGCACAAACGCCACGGTGAATTACTCCCGAACAGTGTACGTGCGATATTCTGTGGACCGTCGAATTGTGGTAAAACTAACGCGTTGCTCACACTTATAACCCATCCCAACGGACTCAGATTTGAAAATATCTACATCTACTCGAAATCTCTCAACCAACCTAAATACCGATTGTTGAAGCAATTGCTGGACCATGTTGAGAGTACGGAGTATTTTGCGTTTACCGAGCGTGAGCAAGTGATTCCACCGGAAGAAGCACGGCCCAACTCAATAATCATATTTGACGATGTAGCGTGCGAGAAGCAGGACAATATTAGAGCCTACTTTTGCATGGGTAGACATCACGACGTTGACTGTTTCTATCTCTGTCAGACGTACGCGCGTATTCCCAAACATCTCGTGCGCGACAACGTAAACTTACTCGTGTTATTCAAACAAGACGATATGAACCTGAGACACGTATACAACGATCATGTGAACACCGATATGTCTTACACAGAGTTTAAAAGTGTGTGCTCTGCATGCTGGAACGGTGAGAAGTACGGGTTTCTGGTGATCGACAAAGACAGTGAGCTCAACGAAGGACGATACAGGAGGGGATTCGATTCTTTTGTTAGCCTGGAAAAGGAATAAAATTTACCGTTTTCGAGCGAGAGACGCAGTAGCGTTGCAGACTCAGTTGCGTCAACATGCAGAGCTCTGAAATTTCCAAGCAAAAAGATGTCCTACATCAGATCGCTCAAGCAAGTGCTGCGATCCGTCGAAAACACAGATTGCTCAAGTCGGGCAGGGAATCTACGACTCAGAAATTGAGTGACGTTTTCAAACCAGTAGTGACTCCGTTGCAAGAACTGGTGAATGTTACAAAAGACACCAAACCTGTCAAACAAGAGGTGGAAGAAATTAAAGAAGAAATAAAGGAGATGAAAAATGAAACGAAAAATGAAACTGTCTCGGAAATGGACGATTCCTTTGCTTCGGCGGGGGATGAAACAGTCGTAGAAACACCGGTCGAGGACGAGTATTTTGCACTGATGAGAGATGCGAAGACAAAAGGCGAATTGGACAACGTGTACGGTGTACGCAACCTCTCAAACGGACCGATGATCGGTGATTCGTTGATATCTTTTGAGAATGACTACGTTCGTATTGGCGACACGCGTTACCCGAAAACGAAGGGTTTGCTGGAACTTTTGTTCAAAAAGAAGCCCGACGGTTCTTCTGTGAGCGCCGGAGATCGGGAAAATTTTAAAAACATAATCCTCGCAACGAACGCGCATAAGAAGTATTACTCATCCGACGGGGCTGTTCGAAACGATAACAGTTACAAATTTAGAAATGTCATTGCCGAATTGATGGATTATTCTCCGTCACCTCGCCGAAAGGGTAAAGGTCTACTTCCGCAAGCTATGATCACTCGACAAGGTGTTGAAACGGAATACGTCTTCTGGGATGATCCAAACGAGTTGGTGGAGCGTCTTCGTTTACTCCTGGCATCTCAGGCAGCGGGAAATCCGAGTCACAATAACGAAATAATCTCCATTATCGAAGAGCTACGCGAAGCAGGAATCATTTATTAAGCAGCTCCCGTCATTTTTGCATTCATTACCGAGATGAGCGTCGACGTGTTTGGACGTCAGCTGAATAAAAACACGACCGCGAGCACTCGCGGTCCTCCGGGTGTCGGGTTTCAAATAACAGCGGACGGGCATTACGATATACGGAACAAGAGACTGTGCAACGTCGCGGATCCCGCAGAGCCGAACAATGCTGTAACTTTAAAAACCTTGAGACGAAAATTCGGCGTGCTGCAAAAACGAATCGACAACCTCGATCAAATGATCAAAGCTTTGGAGATCACCACGGAGAAAGCCTTGGATACCTTCTACACAGACTTTAAAACAGGCAGAGACTTATCGATTCGAAACGCGGAAATCATTTCCAAATTGGACACCAGACTAATAGCGTTGGAATATGAACGAGGAAAAGCAAGCACTGGTGACGGAACTGCATAAGCCTGCACGCCGGAATTACCCGCGTCGACGTGTAGACGTGCGCGGCATCGACGAGACCTGGCAGGCGGATCTTGTTGATATGACGTCGTACGCTGGACAAAACAAAGGCTACAAGTACATGCTCACAGTCATTGATATCTTTTCAAAGTATGCGTGGGCTGTACCGATAAAGAGCAAGTCTGGAGACGATGTTACGAAGGCAATGGAATCTGTGCTTGTCCAAGGACGGGTACCGAAAAATTTACACGTCGACAGAGGAACGGAATTTTACAACTCGAAATTCGAATCGCTTATGACACGCTACGGAATCAAACTTTACTCCACGTACAGTAATTTGAAGGCTTCGATCTGTGAACGTTTCAATCGCACGCTGAAAGGTAAAATGTGGACACGGTTCAGCATGCAAGGAAGCTACAAGTGGCTCGATATCTTATCCGATTTGGTTTCGGCTTACAACAACGTCAAACACCGAACCATAAGAATGAAACCGTCGGATGTCACCGTTGCAAACGAGAGGCTGTTGTTACGTCAGGCGTACGGAGGGCTTCGAGCGATACCTACCGTATCGACAAAGTTCAAATCCGGCGACAAAGTTCGAATCAGCAAATTCAAAAATGTCTTCGAGAAAGGTTACACTCCCAATTGGACGACCGAAATATTCACGATAAGTCGAGTGGAAAATACTCATCCTGTGACGTACAAGCTCAAAGACTACCGAGATCAACCCATCGCTGGTGGTTTCTACGAACAAGAGCTCCTCAAGGTTAAGCATCCGGATATCTATCTGGTGGAGAAGGTGCTCAAGAAGCGTGGAAGAAAAATATACGTTAAATGGTTAGGTTTTGACAATACACACAACAGTTGGATAAACGAATCGGACATGTAACATTTTAATAAATGAATTTTTTTGTAAAAACGTATGTCCCTCTTTATTTTATATCCGACACACAACAAGTATGCGTCTTTTTTAGACAATCGACATGGTACAGTTATAAATTACAAAGCTTAGGCTTGTAGCCCCACGGAAGCGTGTCGGTTGTATTTTGAAACACGATCCGCTTGTCGTCATTCCAGCTCAGTGCTACTTTCTGCTGTTCTACGGTGTACACCTCGTGCTTTCGACTCATGATCAAATGCTGATTTGAGGATAGATTTTCACGTTTCAACGCACAGTCCAAATAATCGTTAAAGGTTATTTTTCTTAACGCTGATCCTCTGACACCTTTGGCACGTTTAGTGTCTGTCTCATCTTCCATCACTCGGAATGCGTACAGTTTAGCTCGTAACCCTACAAATTCGAGCATGATTTTGCCGTTGTTCTCGTCTTTCATCAAACCGAGAACTTTTTTGTTTGCTCGAGGCATTCCGTAAGCGTTGTCGAGCGGATAATCCGACGTGTCAAATTTGTGTAAGTCCGCCTTCATGTGTTCGTAAATGTCGGGGACGGTAAAATTGTAAATTAAACTATCAGTATCTGTGTACATTAATTTTGCTAAGTTGCCGAATTTCTGTTTGATATAATTATAATGAAAATCATAGATATATGTTTTGGCTAGATCCATAATGGAGAAACCTGCATACAATGGTTTATTCAATTTAACTTTCATCTTACTCATCTCAACGATAATTATATCTTTGTCGAAAACGGTGCAGCTGTGAAAATTAGGCTTGGCTATGGTAGCTCTCGCACCGTACCGTCCATCCCATTTCGTGATCAACCTGACATCTCTGTACTTTCGCACGTTTTCCATAGTTTTGCCAAAAACTGCGTTGTTCATTAGCTTGTAAAAATTTTTCTCAAATTCGTTGTCAGATTTTTTTCGCAAATCGGTATTTAAATCTATATATTTTTTCAGCCACGGAGTTTGCTTGAATTTCAGAACTCTATGAATTTTAAGTAATTTGTAACGATATTACATGCGAGTCACATAGAATATAAAGTAATTCGTATGTACGCGCCTTAAGCACATACAACGTTTCAAAATAAAGGGCAAACGCTTAACTCTAGGTGTCACGTCGGTCAAGATCACCTATCCGGTGAAATAAGTGTAACTCTCTCTCTCTGCGAGCCGGGGTCGAAGCGAACGGTCGATATAAAGTCTAGTCCTGTCATATTCACATTCTTATAATTTCGTTAACATTTGGGAAAACAAAACAAGTAAAAAAAAAAAAAAGGGGAAACAAAAAAAAAAAAAAAAAAATTGAGACGACGATTCATACAAGAAGTGTAACCCAACGCAATCCCAATCTTTCGGAGCCTGTGAGCCTAAAGAACAAATCCAAATATCTGATCGACGAACGACCACGCAGTATAATCGGTGAAGACCGATTCTATAAAAGGAATATCAAAGAACTTCAACATCCATGATCATCTACGGAGCCGTTAGGCCACCTCTCTTCATCAGAGATATTCCGAGCTAAGTCATCTTTTCATTACTGATTTGTAGGTGGATTGTGCCACAAATCTGTAATAGCCTTCTTAAGTCAGTATTTTATATCTTCGTCTGTTAACTTTATTGTAATCTCACCATAATTTAGAGTCCTTTGTCAGTAGATTCATTCTTTCACTAGAATCATTTTTAAATTTGAAGCATAAAGGAAAAGAGAGCCAGTCTTTCGTTAATATGGTACAAAAATTTTACCAGAATAATTATATACAAAACGTCGGTAATCGCATTGAGTAATTTTAACGTGTGAATGAAAGAGTGAATGAGATTTTCTATGATTGCCTGTTCTTTTAAAAGGTTATACCAAAACTCAATAAATCTGTGTTCTACATTGTTTCCTCCTGATTTAATGTATTTTGTTTATTGAATATATCTAGATTTCTAATATAACATAAAATCAAAACGTATCGGTTGAACCTCAAAAAAAAAAAAAAACCGTTACAAATGGCGCCCGAACATAAAGTTTAGACATAAAGAAAGTAAACATAGGATTAAATTTGAAACTTCGTCGTTGAATGTTTGTATGATTGACCTTAGGTAGTAATTGTAAGAAACATATATTACGCGATAAATAGAAATATAAGAATTTCAAAAGTACATGGCACCAACGATTAAAAGAACACCTGTTAAAACTAGGTCAAGGATCACAAATAAACCAAGGAGGTCAGAACCTGACATATCAAAAGCAGGCAATAGTCAAATACGAAATAATACAGGCGAGATGGAGGGAGAACTGGAGCGTTTGAAGGAGGAAATGGCGAGTTTCGCGGGTTTACGAAATGCGATTGAACAGCTACAGGCACAACAAGCAACTAACGCACAGCTGGCAAACGAAGTCGCATTGTTGAAGCTCCAGAACGAACAACAAAGACAGGCTCTTCAACAGATACAGAATCCAGTTCAACAACCAGTTACCAATAACGATCAAATATCGGTGAGTGAGTTAATAGTAAGTTTGCAACGAAGTCACATTGATGCCAAAGCTCCCGAGTTTACAGATGAAGAAGTTATAAATCCTATTGAATATTTGGAAAATTTGGAAAATTATTTCAGGTTAAAATGTGTGAAGGAAGAGTGTAAATTGTCGATAGTCGAAAGTAAATTATCAGGTAGAGCAAAAATATGGTGGGAAGCGAGTAAAGAAACTATCAACACGTATAATGATTTTAAAGAAGCCTTTAAAAATAAATTTTATTCCATTCCAATCCAAGTTAAAGTCAAAACAAAGTGGAGTTCAAGAAGGTATAATCAACAGGATGGTTCACTTCAAACATATTTTTTTAAACAGCTTAAGGAAGCAAAATACCTATTACCGAAACTAGACCAGTTCGAAATAAACTATACCATTATCCAACAATTACCATATAAAATTCGTGATACTCTAGCAACTGTGAATATGGCGGATACAAAAATAATAGAACAAGCTTTATCGCAATTAGATGTAAATTATGAAGAAAGAAACAATAATAAACACAAATATCAAAATCAAAGTAACAACAATCAAGTGAATAATGTAAACAACATGCAAATTCAACATAAACAACAGCAACAGATAAATAATACAAGTAGGCAACAAAATTATCCAAATGCTGCAAACAACTTTTATCAAAATCCTCAATTTGGTACAAACTTATCACCATGGCAATATCAACCGCAAGTTCAAGCATCAACAAGCAACCAAATGAATTTACCAAACGTCAATTATCCACCACCTTATTTCTCAGGAACCAATAATCAGATACAGTCATTACAAACTCAAATGCAAACTAACACCAATAATTTACAAACCAGTCCAAATAGAAATTTAAACTAATAAACAGCTCGATGTGTATAAGTCCGACATCGAGTTGGGATTATGCAAATTTAGTTGAGGACTTAATGCACGAAATTGGTAATGCTGAAGAAAAAATTGAAAGAGTAAAACAAAACTTATCGAATGGTCCAAATGTAGTAATAAATGTGTTAAATTATCGAATGGTAGCTTTATTTGATTCAGGAAGCCAAGTAACATGTATGTCTGAAAAAGTATATAAATCTCTCAAAGGTAATCATAGTTTAAATGAACTACCAGTTACAAATGTAGTAGTTTTACCAGCAATTGGGAAAAAGCCCACAGCGGTTAAGCGACAAATTTTGGTTGATGTTCATATGGGATCGCAGAAAATCACAACAGCTTTTTTAATTATACCGCATCTGTCTAGTAGTGTGATTTTTGGTAACGATTGGCTTGATATTAATAAAGTAGTTTTAGATTACGGTCAGAAAACAATTAGTATTAAAGGTAAAGTAATAGCTCCACCACTTTTCTCATACGACCGGGAACCTGCGGAAAGGTTGAGCTCATTTGCACAAAACGCGAAAATATATATCAAAATTTTAAGAACTGAAGATTCAGAAAAAGAACATGAAAAAATAGGTAAAGAAATATTTAAAAAGAATTCAAAGAAAGAGAATAATAATGAAGAAAATAAAAATGATGATGAAGATATAAAAACAGTTTTTGAAAATATCACAACTAAAGATCCTGAATGTAATAATGATGATAAAATGTCAGAAACACATGAAAATGTGATGCAAATTGACAATGAATCTGATTGTGTAGAAGAGAATAAAATTGATGAAGAAACAGAAATAAATCTAAAATATATCTTTGTAGAAAATGATGAAATTGATAAAAATATTTTAGTAGATAAGGAAAATATATGTGTAGCAATAAGTGAATTTGATAAAATTGCATCGGTAGATCAAAGAGATAATCCGAGAAATAATGAATTAGAAAATCTAAATTTGATGTGTGTAAAAAATAATATAAAATGTAATGAATCTGTATTTCAAAATGTAAACGAACATGAACAAAATAACGCAGAAACAATAGAATCACAAGACCATAATTTTTACAAAAAGAATTTAGTTTGCCAGAAAACAGTAGAATCGGAAGATCACAATTTTTTTAAAGATAAATTGGATGAAAATATCGAATCAATTTTAATAGAACAAATTCAAGTAACAAGATCTCAAACAAATGATCAAAACTTTTTCGAATCTGTCCGGTCGATCGCGAATAATCTTATGGGTACAAGTGAAGAGCAAAAAGTTGAGCTGGAAAAATTGCTAATTAAATATGAAAAACTATTTTCAGAGAAAGCCGGATGTACAAACATTTATGAACACTCTATCAAATTACTAAAAGACAAGCCAATCGTTAAAAAATCATACCCGGTACCATTTAAACTTAGAGAAGCAGTAGATGCAGAGATAAAGAAAATGCTTCAAGCAGGAATTATAGAAAGATCAAATAGTCAATACTGCAATCCATTGCGAATAGTACAAAAGAGGGAGAATGGAGTGAGGTTATGTTTAGATGCCAGATATATAAATGACATAATTGAGTCTGATAACGAATGTCCACCACCAATAAATGAATTATTAAGAAAATATCATGGTGTAAAATACATGACATCTACTGATCTAACACATGGATATTGGCAAATCCCGCTAGAGAGAAATTCACGTCAATATACAGCTTTTTTACACGGTGGCACTTTATACCACTTTTGCAGAATTCCATTTGGTCTCAAGACGGCAGGAAGTGGATTCATACGTGCCCTAAATATGGCATTAGGTAATGAATTTACCTCCTTTCTGACTTGTTATATAGATGATCTTTTAATAACCTCAACTGATTTTGATTCTCATATGAAACACCTAAGCCTAATATTTGATCGTTTAATGAAACACAATTTTACACTTCGTCTAAATAAGTCACTTTTTTGTAAGAAGTCAATCGCATTTCTCGGATACGTTATAACACCTGAGGGAGTTAGTCCCAACCCAGACAAAATCAAGGTGATTAGAGAATTTCCAGTACCAACAAGTAAATTGATTTTACAACGATTTTTAGGAGCGTGTAACTTTTACCGGCAGTTTAGCATAAAATATTCGAACTATGTCACGCCCTTGAGAGATTTATTAACAGACAATACACCGTTTAGATGGACAGAGAAACATACGAAAGCATTTAAAGAGATAAAGGAAAGTTTTATAAACTGTGTAACCCTTAATCACTATTTACCTGGCGTCATATGTAGAGTACAAACAGACGCAAGCGATCTTGGAATAAGTGCGATTTTGTACCAAATTGATGAGGAAGATAACCATAAAATTATTTCACTTATAAGTAAATGTTTGTCGAAAGCAGAATTAAATTACACAACTACGGAAAAGGAATTACTGGCAATAATGTATGCATTAGATAAATTTAGAATTTGGTTAATTGGAAGTCCATTTGAAATAATAACAGATCATAAAGCATTAACTTTTATAAATACAGCACCGTTTTTAAGTCCACGATTATCACGATGGGTTGTAATCTTACAACAGTACACATTCACAGTCAAGCATTGCAAAGGAAAAGATAATGTGGTGGCAGATTTTTTCAGCCGAAATATCAACGGGAAACAAAGTACAAACGAACGTAACAAGTTACTAATAGCAAAAATAAACCAACTGCTAGTAGATAATGTAGAACTCGAACTAAACAAAATCGCATCTCAAACTATTAAAATGAATCCAACGTTGATAAGAAACCTGAAAAATTTAAAACAATTGCAAATAAAAGATGAGGAATTGAAAAATATCATAAATAAATGCAATACAGATTCATCTGATGGTTGTTACAAAGTACATGAAGACTTGTTGTTTTATAAAAGTAAATTCGATCAAAATTGGCGAGTAGTAATCCCACAAAGTATAGTAGATTTACTCGTAATTTCTGTACATGAAAAAATAGGTCATATGGGTGTATATAAAACATACCAATATATTAACAGATATTATTACTGGCGAAAAATGAGAGAAGGTATCAAAAAACGTATTCAAGCATGTGACACATGTCAAAGAACAAAGGCATTATCCTACAGCATGCAAGGAAAGTACAAGCAGGTAACAGCTGATCACCCGAACGAATTGACTACAATTGACTTCTATGGCCCTCTGCCGAGATCTATTGGGGGAGTCCAATATTTGTTAGTTGCAATAGATGCATTTTCAAAACTAGTTACGTTATACCCCATAAAACGAGCTACTACAACAATAGCATTAAATAAAATAATCAACGAGTACTTTAAAAACGTAGGAAAACCAAAAAGATTGCTATCCGACAATGGAACTCAATTCACAGCTGCTAGATGGAAAGTCGAATTAGAAAAACAAGGAGTAGAAGTTTGCTATTCATCAATTAGACACCCACAATCCAATCCTACTGAACGAGTGATGAGAGAACTGGGGAGATTTTTCCGTACCTTCTGCAATGATAAGCATACTAGATGGGCAAAATATGTCAAAGAAATCGAAAAATTATTAAATTTAACAACACACCATAGCACCGGTTTTATTCCATACGAACTTCATTTTAATAAAACAGCGCATGATGAATTAACAAAAATTGTAAAATTTCCAGACAGAATTGAAAATAGTCACGATATTAAAATATTGTTAGCCAAAGAAAACTTGAAGAAAAATTTTGAATATAGAAGCCGGAATCAAAAATCAATTTCAACTGTAATTTTAAATGAAGGAGATCTAGTTTTACTACGTGTACCATATCCATCCTCCGCTATCGATAAATTAACACACAAATTCTTCCATTTGTTTAAAGGTCCGTACAAAATAAACAAAAAAGTTAATGAAAATGCATATAATTTAATAGATACAAAAAATAAAAACAAAAACTTGGGAACTTTCAATCGTGTGAGTTTACGCAAATATTATCAGCCCACAAATCCAAGTGCTAAATAACAGATAATTTTTTGTAATGAAAATTCACGAAAAACTCGTCATGAATCCTTCAAATGTTCTAATAAGTCCAACATGCATAGATTATAGAATTTTTTAGATGTAAGTCCAGTTAAACAAAATGTTTGCTAAAAGAAAATGTGATTAGATTTTAAAATGATAATTTTAATGATGAATGATGAAGGATGAATGGATTGAATGATTGATAAGTAAGAAGTAATTTAAAGAGAGGTTTTTAGATTTTACTGCAAATATAGGATAACGAGTAATTTTCGATATTTTCGTTCTCACAACAATCTCGAAAATGGGGGGGGTGATGTAACGATATTACATGCGAGTCACATAGAATATAAAGTAATTCGTATGTACGCGCCTTAAGCACATACAACGTTTCAAAATAAAGGGCAAACGCTTAACTCTAGGTGTCACGTCGGTCAAGATCACCTATCCGGTGAAATAAGTGTAACTCTCTCTCTCTGCGAGCCGGGGTCGAAGCGAACGGTCGATATAAAGTCTAGTCCTGTCATATTCACATTCTTATAATTTCGTTAACATTTGGGAAAACAAAACAAGTAAAAAAAAAAAAAAGGGGAAACAAAAAAAAAAAAAAAAAAATTGAGACGACGATTCATACAAGAAGTGTAACCCAACGCAATCCCAATCTTTCGGAGCCTGTGAGCCTAAAGAACAAATCCAAATATCTGATCGACGAACGACCACGCAGTATAATCGGTGAAGACCGATTCTATAAAAGGAATATCAAAGAACTTCAACATCCATGATCATCTACGGAGCCGTTAGGCCACCTCTCTTCATCAGAGATATTCCGAGCTAAGTCATCTTTTCATTACTGATTTGTAGGTGGATTGTGCCACAAATCTGTAATAGCCTTCTTAAGTCAGTATTTTATATCTTCGTCTGTTAACTTTATTGTAATCTCACCATAATTTAGAGTCCTTTGTCAGTAGATTCATTCTTTCACTAGAATCATTTTTAAATTTGAAGCATAAAGGAAAAGAGAGCCAGTCTTTCGTTAATATGGTACAAAAATTTTACCAGAATAATTATATACAAAACGTCGGTAATCGCATTGAGTAATTTTAACGTGTGAATGAAAGAGTGAATGAGATTTTCTATGATTGCCTGTTCTTTTAAAAGGTTATACCAAAACTCAATAAATCTGTGTTCTACATTGTTTCCTCCTGATTTAATGTATTTTGTTTATTGAATATATCTAGATTTCTAATATAACATAAAATCAAAACGTATCGGTTGAACCTCAAAAAAAAAAAAAAACCGTTACAAATTTTAAACCTAATTGTAGACATTGTTTCAAAACGCGGTAGTGAACAACGTAGTTTTTCTTGGAAAATAGCGTGGGTGTCAATTTTGGCTGTTTATTGGTCGAAATCGGAGGTACATAGTGCTCCGGACACAGTGGTAGATCCTTATGAGTTTCATGCAGTTCCTCAGGATATTCCAAATCTACCTCCAGCACGTAACCAAACTCCGCATCGTCCGAGATGGTAAGAACGTCGCATTGTCCGAAGTCTGATAACCATTCGAAGGAACTGTACGGCAGAGCAAAGCTCATAGCAGCACCGTACAAATTATTAACGTCAAAGTACATGAGATAAGATTCTTCGACCTCAGGATCGAATTCCTCTCCCATGTACCTGTTGTTGGCCTTTGCGTATCTGTTCGAACACTGTGATACACCACCACGAATACCTTTTTCGATAAACATAACCATGTCTATGTCGGTGAGAAGCTCGAGTTCGATGTCTGTACATTTTAACATTGCATCAAACGACAGACCAGGCGCTGTGTAGTAATGTAACGGGTCCAGTTTGTACGTCGTCCAACAGCTCTGTCGAAAATTTTGAAAAACGTCAGCCAGTAAAAACACGTCCGTCTGTAAATACAAGTCCGAATACTCTCCCAAAGTTTGGACGTTAAAAGTTTTCCATACGTCGCACGCATGCGCGTAATCGTCGTCTGATATATTCCGGTCGTTCAATTTTGAATAAAACTGTTCTTTGGCTGGTAAATGTTTCTCCTCGAGCTTCTCCCAACTGTCTATGTATTCGTACGGGAAGACACCTTTCCTAGTCAATAACCGAAATTTGTTCAAGCTACTGCAGAATTTACGTGTTATTGTTTTTCGGCAATCGTCCAGATACGATGATAATTTATCGAGACTACTGGGCATGAAACGGTACGAATCTATGAATCTAAACTTTATATCTGTCCCCTTAACGAATTTAGTGAAGGAAATGTACTTTTCTTTGTTTACGGGTAGAAGCTCAGTTGTGCCCTCGAACGATGTAGCCAGTGCTTTGATCAGGAAATGTGAATCGTAACCCGACAGATTGTGGAATATCACTGGGATGGTGTGCGAATTTTGGTAATTTAGATTACAGCTGCGGTGAGCAGCACCACGGTACTTTCCTGTGAAATGACAGTGATCTCGATGTTTCACGTCTGTGAGCGTAAACGGTTTTTCACAAATATGACAGACCGCCGACAAATCAAATTCGTTGATCTGATTGAAATTTAGTGGTTCCATCGGTACAACAGTCTTGTAGTATCCCTCTAACGAAAGTGCCAATTCCTTTAACTCGTTCACAAACCATTGGATGCAAGTTTCTCCACGATTAATTTTGAATTTTGAAAGCGAATCGTCAAACGCGCAATGTAGATAGTAAGCTATACTATACGGAAGATGCTTCTGATAAATTGTTCTATTTTCCCCAAAGCTTTCATGTGTGGGTTGCAGTAAACATTCGAGATCCGCGTAAATGCAGAATGGAACGGTTTCTTTGTGCTTGAAATTTTTGAATTTCAGTATTTTTTCCTCATCTGTAGGTAGAATAACTTTTGTTTTGTTTAAATTCATGCAATCAGCTCGGTGCTTCAACAAACATCTTTCGAAATTGAAATGAGACAGACACCTATCGCACAACCACGTCTGATGTGCGCGTTTGGAAATTTGGGAACTCGTCAAACGAGACAGATTTCGAATCCATGTAAAATGAAAGATTCTGTTTTCTTCATAATTATCCATACCGTCATCGCCATCGTCAGTGGTTTCAGTTTCTATCGTCAAAAGATGAATTACAGGTTTATCAGACTTATTCTGACGCAGGTGAATCGGTACAATTTCACTTTTTTTCCGATCACCTTGGTCTATACCGTAGACGTTAATTGAAAGACCGTTAAGCTTCTCAAATTTTGAAATGGTGTTTTTGTCTAGAGACATAGGAAACGTTATACCATCATACCGTAGCACTGAGCTGAAATGTGGATACGAAGTAATTTTATTGGGATTTTTGTTGTTGGCTGGGAACAGAGCTGCGGTGACCGACCAGAGGAAGCAATACGCGTCTCTGTTACGGATGTTGACGACAGCCTTCTTATCTTGAATATCTTTGGGTAGTGGTGTGTATGTGAAGACACCGCCTCGTAGTGGCACGTACTTGTTGATATTCACAGTCAAATTGATTATTTCGGTCAGCGACCAGCCCGAATCCTTTTCCTGGAAATCTTCCACCTTTTTCAACAAACGCTCCGTCGCGTTTTCGATGAACCATTCGCTGATATCCGTTGTCTGGAGGATGATTTCATTTCTCGTATTAAAAAATTTGATCTCTTCCACCGTGCGATCAACTTTTCTGAGTTCAAATTTACAAGCCAGGATAACGTTGGCTTTCAAGCTCCCGTCTTTCTTCAGAGCGTTTTTCAGTCTCGTCACAGCTAGTACCTTTGCGTCTTCTAGAAATCTCTCCACATCTTTATGCTTCAAATTGACGATGGATCCAGTTCGAATTCTCCTCTCGAAAGCTGATTCCAAATCTTCCCACCGTACTCGATCGCTTCTTCGTCGGCTTCGTAATCCGTCACCCACTTTCTGCAATTGTTGAAATTTGACTGTCAACGATTTCAGAATTCCAATTGTAGTCAAAATTCTTGTCTTCTCCCCGATCGTTGAGGCGTTGTTGCGTAAGATTCTATTCAAAAGCCTGATATTTTGGGTTCCGAGTCGAATCCATTTTGCAATCTCTGCCGGCGACGATTTTTCCGATAAAATCTTGAACGCCGATTCCATAATATCGATCAATCTCAAACACTTCGCGGATTCCATCTCGAGCTCTCACGTATGCTTGACAGGTTGTAACGTAATGATCGTTTGCAGTGATGAGCGTCCTTTTTATAGGGCAGCTGTACGGATGCGCGCGCACCTTTTGGCATTCCAAGAGCGATAGTAACCCGACACCGCAGGCTCTGTACCGCGACTATCGGTCGACCTTGGATATCAAACCGAATAAGTGAAACACGATTCTCGGAACCATTAATTTTGGAATGTCCTGTGGTTGATAACGTGGGAAAGGAATGTGAGGTGGTTGATGTTACACATCAGCAGTTCTACCGTGGGCAAGGAATGTGGGGTGGTTCATGTTACACATCAGCAAATTCTCGGAACCATTAATTTTGGAATGTCACGTGGTTGATAAGGTGGTTAGACAAAACAATGCGTTCGTTTCGACGGCGAGCGGTATGCGGTCAAAGGATTTCGGTGCGACGTTGGGACAAACAATTCTCGGAACCATTAATTTTGGAATGTCACGTGGTTGATAAGGTGGGAAAGGAATGTGAGTTGGTTGATAAGGTGGGAAAGGAATGTGAGGTGGTTGATGTTCACGTCAAAGGGTTTGAGTCTGGGCTGCGCGGAGCGGCTCGGTCGGTAAAGAAGGTGTTTGGACGCAGAACCGGCCCTGCTGTACTACTAAGGGGTGAAGTACAATCGGTCGCAAGTCCAAGAGATCGGTGACGCAATATTATCACATACCTCAATATCGCAACATATGAGCGGTACGACCTTCCCCTCACCAACGATACCGCACAGCTGAGGGAAAACATCTCTGACCACCTTCCGACGTCCCGATACCTCGATACCTGTCGTCGAGGAAGAAGAAAAACAAGCGGCGAAGGATTATCACCGCCTACCTGTAGACCAGAGCTACGCGACCTGCTGGCCCAATTAGAATAACGCAAATTTGAGGAAGAATCTCGTGACAGCAGCACGACGAAAATCAGGATCATCGCTCGTCTCGACACTCTACGTTCAGTTTTCCATCAATCAAGACGTGCTCTCGTAGTACCCAGAATTATTATCGCTATCCATAGATTCAGTTCTCGCTTTATTACCGCATCTTCGGTGCCTGTTCTATCTTCTTTCTACGTAAGTGAGGTTCTATATATTATTGAATCTTGGTGAGCGGTAATAGAAATGTAAAACGTATTTTCGTTAACGTTTCGGCCCGGATATGGGCCCTCCTCAGAACGATTAGTTTTTTTATTCAACTGTCAAGAACAAAAAATTTTTTTATAATTTAAAAAATGTACAATAAGACATTAATTACTCTAGATGTAAAACTATTGAAACTATTCTCTATTGTAGGTTAGTGGGTACATATTAAGTATCTGTTATGGTTATAAAGTGATAAAACTTAGAGAGTAATTTACCTTTTATAGGAAGGAGGATTAAGATACAGTCAGAATCGTAAAATACACGTTAACGAAAATTCGTTTCACATTTCTATGACCGCTCACCAAGATTCTCTACGAGGTTGAGAATTCTTACCCTTCACTTTAAAATTGGATTATTTCTGAGAATATGGGCTATATTCACAACATCGAGCTTTCACACGGGAAAGCGACAGCTGACTACCTACGTCGTTGGATTCGCACAGCTGAAAAAAATATTGAGGATGAAGAACCACCGGATCTTTCTACTTCGATGTAAGAAACAAAGAATAATGCCCAAACACTTAAGTTTCTCAAGGACAACCTCTCACAGTATTAATTTTAATCTGTCAAGTTCAAACACCAAAGCCAAACAATTAGCAATTAATTACGAACTATATTTACTAAACCTAGAAATTAATGACGTACATAAGTATATTATCAATTCCGAAAAGATTTTGACTAACATAACCGAGCAAATCAACCTAAAACTAGGGATCACTTGTGGAAAAAAGTTCTTTGATACCCAAAATCGGATGTTAAACAATAAGTTCAACTCAATCAAAAATCGGAACATCAAAAAATTCACCATGTTGCTGGCTCAAAAAAAACCTTCCAACAACCACAATGAATTACTTTCAAATAGAAAAAATAATTGGTTAGTAAATTTAACCGACACTCATATCCCTGATAACGTTGCCGAAGTAGTACAATTCGGTCCTAAATTTGGACGCCCATATAATAATCGCGATCTTCCTGTTTTCAATCTCATCTTCAATTTTGAAGCAAAAATAACGAGTTTCCCAACCGATTCAAGAAACCAAGTAAGATCAGAATTTACTAACAGAGTTCTCAACTTTCCAAAGAACCCTAGAAACAACAACATTCATTTTGTCCCAGATAGAAAAATTCGTGATACCATGTTTTTAAAAAAAAAAAACCCGAACATCATGTTTTTAAAAGCAGATAAAGGCAATACGTCAGTAGCCATGCACAGAGACACTTACAACAACAAAATGCGACAACAGCTTTCGGACACTAACACCTATAGAATTGCTAGATACGACCTCTGCAATACTCTACAGACTAGGGTGAACAAACTCACCTTCAAATGGTTCAATTCCAAACTAATAAACAAAAGCATACACAGAAGCCTCGCTACCTATAACAGTGTTCCCCCACGTGTATATGGGCTCCCTAAAATCCATAAAGAAGGAATCCCATTACGAATTATAGTTTCTTTTGTTAATAGCCTGACTTACGCATTATCTAAACTAATTAATTCATGGCTCACTACAAATATCACCCCCCCCCCCCCCCCCTACCTCCAGAGTCAAAGATAGCTTTACATTGGTTGAAAAAATAAATAGACTGATTATTATATATATATATTATATATTATATATAGATAATTATATTCTAATATCACTAGATGTAATATCTCTATTTACTAATGTACCCATAGATCTCGCTATGCTCGCAGTAAAAAACCGTTGGGCCTCTCCAGATAAAAAGATTCCAATCCCACTTACTGAACTGGTTAAAGCCTTAAACATTTGTTTTGATTCGGCAATCTTTGAATTTAACAACGACACATACGCACAACAATTCGGGTTGCCCATGGGATCCCCTCTCTCTCCAATCCTGTCTGATCTGGTGATGGAAGACCTAGAAAGGTCATGCATCAGCAATCTAGACTTTGATTTACCCTTCTATTTCCGATATGTTGACGATATCTTAACTGCAGTCCCTAAAGAAAAAATAGACTACACACTGAATATTTTCAACCAATATCATCCACGATTACAATTCACCATCGAAATAGAAAATAATAATGCCATCAATTTCCTGGATTTACTACTGATACATAACAACTCTAAAATCAAAACGGATTGGTTTCACAAAAAAACTTGGTCTCAAAGATATTTGAATTTTAATTCCCACCACCCGATGTCATACAAGGTAGGTACCATCTTTCATCTTGTTGACCGAGCCATCAAACTATCAAATATAGAATTCCATGACAAAAATTTGTCACTCATATATAATATTTTAAAATGGAACGACTATCCACATGGCCTTTTACACAAACATATAAATAAGAGACGCTTCCATATCAAGGACCTACTAGACAATAATATTGACTCTGCTTCCGCAGACGAAAACAACAGACCAGCCACTACATTTATTCCCATTCCATATGTATCGGGCCTCTTTGAGTCATTGAATAGGTTATTTACTAAATACAATGTCAAGTTTGTGGGAAAAAATTCAAAACACTTACAACTTGTCTTTGATTCGGGAAAAAATAGGATCCCTATGGGGAAACGTTCTAATGTTGTTTACAAAATACCCTGTAACGATTGCAATCAAGTTTATATCGGACAAACTGGCCGCCATCTAGACACTAGAATCAAAGAACATAAACGCAATGTACAAGACAATGAGGATCGACATACTGCTCTAACCAAACATGTGACCAAAAAACAACATACTTTTAACTATGACAATACTAACATCCTTTGTGAAGAACCTAATTATTATAAACGGTTACTACTAGAAATGTGCAATATTACAGGACACCCAAATTCCGTTAATCTTAGACAAGACGTTGAACATCTTAGCAATATTTACAAACCGCTGATTACCTCCCACACAGCACACATTGTTTAACCTTAACTAAGTACATAAATTTGTTGTCCCCATGCCACATGTTTTTATAATTGTTTGTACTTGTTCACCTTCACTCTTGGGCATATTTGATTCTCCCATCAGTCGTTGTTTACCAGTTGACACAAACGGTTTAACAAAAATTGTTCAGACATGGAGAACAGGGTCATAATGATACCAGTACCACCGTTTGGACATTGTTTTAAACTATTTTAACTACCACAAACCCTTTGTTGAATCCGCTCTGTAAATTAGCGGCATTCTTTTCACGTTTTACAGTCTTTAATCCTAATCTCTGCGTGGACATTTTAGTCACGTTTTAAGGTCATAAACTACTCAACTGCTGGAAGTTCCCATCCCTTATTGACGAATTGCGTCGACTGATTTGCAAAAAAGGATACTCCTTACGCCGGTCTGCCACATCTGGCATCCAGTTTTGCAATCTCGACAAATTCTCTACTTTCTACTCGTAAATACCTTTGCCTACCTACCAATCCTCTAATCTTCACTTTTCGTCCTTGTTTTTTCATGACGTGTATCCTAAAACGCCCGCACGTGCATCGCACATTGGGAATGTACGTTTCTGCTTCTGGCTCACGTGCTCACTCCCACTCCCAAGCAAAATTCATCCCTTCTCTCAAGGGACAATCCTACCCCTTCCAGTAGTTTTTTGGCCATCGGAACTTAGTTAATTTTTAAAACCTACCTTTAAGATCAGATTCGTTTCGACCAACGCGAAGAGAAGACCAACTTACTCTACTGCCACAACTTCTTTTCACTACCTCGCGTGAATCTCATACAACCGAACTCAACAGTGTATTCAATTTACTCCAAGTCTGTTAATAAATATATCTGTTGACTAAAACATTATAACATTGAATCATCTTTGAGTCAAACCCAATTGTCTCAAGGAAGCCAGTGCATCGAAAATCTTTCCCGATTGGTTTGACGAGGATTTACAACCCTCATTGGTAAAAGATCTCTTACCGCCATCGGTGCCGAGCGCAAACATTTTGGTCCTTCGAGCCGGATAACTACAAAACTAACGACTTTTTCAACGAATTGTCATTGTTATCCATATTGCCATAAAAACTACTGCCATAAAAAAGTCTACGTCGGAAAATCACCCACAACAACGGTAATTCATCGCCACTCAACGTAGCAGCCACGCAAACCTCAACAATCGGTAAGCTCGTTAATTTATCAAATCACCAATCGTCTCCCTTTCCTTCCTCAATTACCACGCAACTGTCAAATACTCCGTAAAAAATGCCAGAAACGCAAGGCTCTAGTGGAGATCGAGCAAGTGAACTCGTAGAATTGCATCAATCGCGAGGTCTAATGAAACGTCGACTTACGTACTTTGAAAAAATGCTCGTCGAAGAAACAGGAACAGGTGAATCGGGTCGCGTGTATCTCAATAAACAATTCCAAACTCTTCAAGAACAATGGAACAAATTTTTACCTATACAAGAAAAAATAGAACGAATTAATCCTACAGATGTAGAACAAGATGAAGGTTCAAACATGGAAGATAGATATTATCAAATCATCGCGAAGGTTAGCAATATATTGCCGAACTTGCAACGCGACACCTCGTCTACCACGACGGTATCAGATCCTCAAGCAAGCATCTCAGTACCCAGTTCTTAAATTATTCCGGTGAGGTTACCACAAATCCAGCTAAGTAACTTCGACGGAAATCATGAAGACTGGGCGCCTTTTTACGACATGTTTACCGCGCTCATTTACGAGAACAAAGATCTAACTCTAGTTCAAAAATTCCAATACTTACGATCTGCACTTACAGGAATAGCTCTCAGAACCATAGAATCATTAGAAACAACCGGACGAAATTACGAGGATGCCCTAACAATGCTGAATAAAAAATATGATCGGAAACGGCAGGTAATTGAAAGACACTGGAATGCTCTTAGTGAATTTCCACGCGTCGCAAAGGAATCATCCAGATCTTTAGAAGAATTAGTGGATGCCTTTCGACAACATCTCCGAGCAATCGAAAATGAGGGTCAATCCGTAAAGATGTGGAGCATCCCCATAATTCATCTCATTCGGTCAAAAATCAACGTATCGTTAATGACAGAATGGGAGCTATCGATAAAAACTAACGAAGTTAAATCATACACCGATTTACTCGATTTCCTTGAAGCTCGAGCGAATTGCTCAGAACATGCTTGGACCGCGCCAAAGACCACAACCTCGAACCCAAGGGCCATAAACTCTCGAAACTCTAAGCCAGGTGCGGCGCATCGCGAACGACAGGGAACGCACCTCCGCGGTCAAAGTTTCGTTACAACGACGAACGCTTCTTCAACCAAACCAACGTGCCCCATATGCAACCAGTCTCATAAAGTTTATGGTTGCGAGAACTTTCAAAAAATGACAACTCAAGAGCGGATCCAAGCTGTATCGAAGGCGGAACTCTGCATAAATTGTCTAGGAAGGCAACATTCAGCAAAAACCTGTTTGTCAGCGCGAAATTGCCAAACTTATAACAAGAGACATCACTCTTTGTTACATGAAACTAAGCCAGCTACCAAATCTAACGAAACATCAGCATGACTAGCTTCAGAAACCGAAGTATCACGAACTCCGCAGCCCAGCTTTGCATCATCATCTAACACAGTCGCCGATCAATTGATTGCAACTGCGCAAATTCTTGTGTTAGATAACTCTGAACCACTCATATCGTGTAGAGCCGTTCTCGGCACAGCTTCGTCTTAGCAAACGAACTCAACTTGCCGAAAGGGACATGCTCCTTTCCCATCGGCGCTGTAGATGGTATGTCAACCATTTCTCACTACGTAATCCAAGCCACAATCCAATCTCGGATTACCGGATACAAGAAGACACTCGATTTCTTCATTGTTCCCCAAATTAGCTCACTCACGCCTCCAGAACATGTCGATTACTCCTCTATAGTGATCCCAAAAAACATTCGGATGGCTGATCCTGATTTTGACAAACCAGCTCCACTACAGATCTTGTTGAGCGCAGGTCCCTCTATGGCCACGCTCTCAATCGGGACAATCCGTCTCTCATCAACTCAGGACCCAGATCTTTATCTACAAAAAACCTTACTTGGTTGGGTCATCGTGGATAATATCTCTTCCCATACAATAATCGATCAGCAAACAAGCAGCGCTACCTGCAATACGTTGAAACTACAGGAGGATATGAGCAGGTTCTGGGAGCTGGAAGAAGGCCCCACCACCAAATATCTCTCCGCAGAAGAACAATCGTGTGAAGATCATTTCACAAAACATGTATCTCGCAATCCTAGCGGACGTTACGTCGTAGCCCTACCTTTCAACGAAAAGAAAAACCAGTTCGGATTATCCAAAGATCTCGCTCTTCGACGTCTCCAAACTCTCGAACGACGCTTCGCTAAGGACGCTCATTTCAAACAGCAATATACCGAGGTCATTGAAGAGTATAGAAATCTCGGACACATAACAAGGATACAATCTAACGACGAAGAAGGATTTTATCTCCCACATCACGCTGTCATCAAGGAAACCAGTCAAACCACGAAGGTACGAGTAGTGTTTGATGGTTCCGCTAAATCAAACACAGGGATATCGCTGAACGAACGTCTCATGACTGGACCAACTATTCAAGACGATCTTCCTACCTTAATCCTACGTTTTCGACTTCACAATTACGTCTTAACAGGAGACACCGAGAAAATGTATAGGCAATGTCTTGTTCGACCGGAGGATAGGAAATATCTACGAATTCTCTGGAAGGAAAACGACGGTTCAATCGCTACGTTCGAACACAACTCTGTGACGTTCGGACTCACGTCAGCCCCATTTCTCGCGATAAGAACCATAGCTCAACTAGTTGAAGACGAAGGTCAGGACTTTCCAGCAGCATCCCAGGCCTTAAAAAATGCTCTGTATGTCGATGATCTGCTAACCGGCGCACCAACAATCGAAGAAACTATCAACTTGAGGAACGAAGTTGTCGCTCTACTGAAACGAGGAGGCTTCAACTTACGCCAATGCGCTTCGAACGACATACATGTGTTAGAAGGCTTGCCCGCAACCAAAGTAAATCGACAACTTCTAGCCGGTGATGATCCGAATCTCAAAACTCTGGGCGTATATTGGAATTCCGAAACAGATAAATTGATATACACCGTCAAACCTATAAACCTTTCATCGCGCTTTACAAAAAAGACAATCTTCTCCGAAACTGCGCAAATTTTCGATCCCTTAGGATTGGTAAACCCAGTCATTGTTCATGCTAAGCTGATAATGCAAGAACTTTGGCGAATGAAACTCGATTGGGACGAATCCATTCCTACATGGCTTCATACCAAATGGACCGAGTTCGCAGGGCAACTCAACCTGCTTAACCAATTATCATTTCATCGAAACCTTCTTCATAAAAATGCGAAGGATATCCAAGTACATGGTTTTTGTGACGCTTCAGAAAAGGCTTATGGAGCCTGTATTTATCTCCGGTCAGACAATGGTAACACCCAGGTATCCTTGTTCTGTGCCAAATCAAGAGTGGCCCCCATAAAAACGGTACAAACTATACCGAGACTCGAATTATGCGCGGCGCAATTACTCGTCGACTTGTACGAGAATATCAAATCAACTCTCTCGGTACTGATCAGTAAAACAATATTCTGGTCAGACTCGTCAATTACGTTGAACTGGTTAAATACATCTCCACATGTATTAAAAACCTTCGTAGCAAATCGAGTTGCAAGCATCCAATCATGAGCGAAGTCGGTAGAATGGAATGTCCCTCTCCCTCTCCCTCGCCCTCCCCCTCCCGCTCCCCCTCTCCCTCTCCCTCTCCCTCTCCCTCTCCCTCTCCCTCTCCCCCCTCCCCCTCCCCCTCCCCCTCTCCCTCTCCCTCTCCCTCTCCCTCTCCCTCTCCCTCTCCCTCTCCCTCTCCCTCTCCCTCTCCCTCTCCCTCTCCCTCTCCCTCTCCCTCTCCCTCTCCCTCTCCCTCTCCCTCTCCCTCTCCCTCTCCCTCTCCCTCTCCCTCTCCCTCTCCCTCTCCCTCTCCCTCTCCCTCTCCCTCTCCCTCTCCCTCTCCCTCTCCCTCTCCCTCTCCCTCTCCCTCTCCCTCTCCCTCTCCCTCTCCCTCTCCCTCTCCCTCTCCCTCTCTCTCTCTCTCTCTCTCTCTCTCTCTTGGACGTTTGACGTTTGACGTTACGTGACGTGCTCGGTTCTGCTCTTAATTTCTTTAAAATATTTGCGCGAAACGTTGTGACATTTCGGTACGTGAGTGTAGCCAAGTTCTTGCTCTGGAGCCGACTTACCTTTGGTACATCCTCATAGGCAACTATTGATGCTGTGTTCTGAGTTTTCTGCAAGTTTTGCATATTCCGCAAAATTTTGTGTTCGAATTATATACATATAACGGTCAAGACTTTGGTGATGACCAGTGATGCTAGCTGGCAGTGTTGACATTCGTCACGCCTGACTGTATCTTTCTAAGAAGAAAAACTTTCTTAAGAAAGTGTGTGCCCTTCTTTGTGTGCGTTCACACGCCTCTGTGTATATTACACTTCGATCTCTGGACAATTCGACTAATTTATGATGTTAGAGCCGTGTGTGTCACTTGGACTATTCTAAAGCATAAAACTAAATCTCACTCTGAACGTCAATTTTCATCTTATTTTATCCTAATTTATAACATTATAATTTTAAAAATATTAATTCATTTTAATTCTTTTTAATATTTCCCGCGGACATCATGCCCAGCAAACCTATTTGTGCTCTATGTTTTGGTCTCGTGGAAAAACCTTCTGATGCGCTTACCACAGACGCACCGTGTAAGCATATTTTTCACACCACATGCATTAAGACACGTTTCTCGGTCGAATCGTCGCGCGCTGCGCAAAGTGCGATACGTGACGCGTGTCCTGTATGCCAGTCTCAGATCCTGTCTATATTGGAATCAATAGACAAACGGTTAGGCAAACTTGACGGAACAGCTGGTCAAGTCGATACGCTTGTAGGTGAGGTCGAGCGTCTAAACAAAAAGGTTGACGCCTTAGTGTCTGAAAACTCTACCTTCAGGCAGGAAACGTTAGAAATGCGTGGTACCATCGATGCCCTCAGAAAGGATCTTGACAATGTGGTCCAGAACGTTGCTGCGCAAGTGGATCGGGTGACAAACTGCGAATCCGCGCTAGCCGCACGGGCCACAGAACCCGTCCGCGGTACCAGCGAGTCCACCAGCCTGTCACAAGGTAACGAAGCCATTCTTTTGCGTATGTTATGTCGCGACATGGCTACACAGCTCGTGGTTTCTGGTGTACCTGAGACCTCCGATGGAGTAGAAGACCCCCATCGCCTTGCACTCAAACTAGCTGAAGTACTGGATGTGCCCCTGTCTGTCGCAGATATTGTTACGGTGGAGCGCATGGGCAAGAAGCGGACTCAAGATCCAGGCGCTAATCCAGCTATTGCCAGTACTCGTACCATTCTTCTTGAGCTTACAACTAAGGCGAAGTGCAAACAGCTCATTGAAGGGAAAAGATCGGTACCTGACTTACGGGCCGGCAGGCTCAACGCTAAATTTGGTGATCGCAAGGTCTACGTGAACCATCGCCAGCCTGCTCAGCTACATCGACTGCGCGCTCGGATTCTCCAGCAGTGCCCCTCCCTTCTGCCTAAACAAGTATGGATCACAGATGCGGCCGTTTTTGTTCGCAAAGATCCCTCCTCAAAACCTATCAGACTTCTCCCTTCCACCGATCTGACTCAACTCTCTGATTGACCATCTGACTCAAAGAACTCTCGCGCGCCCCCACCTTCTACCACCTGTGATCCGGTACTCAACGCTTGCTGCCTAAACGCGCAGTCTTTTCCGGCGCACATCGACGAGTTTCGCGAATTTTTCAGACTCAATCCGTATCACCTCATCGCCGTCACAGAAACATGGCTGAATGATCGCATCAAGGATGACCAGATTGCACTTGCCTCATATTCCATCCTCCGGATAGACCGCAGAGGGCGACATGGTGGTGGCGTTGGCCTTTTTCTGCGCAAAGAATTCAGCGCGAAGATTGTCGCCTCCTCAGCTTTGATGGCGCGAGACGGAGTCCCCGAATTTCTTATCGCTGAAGTGTGGGCTGTCGGCCGTCCTAAGATCTTGGTGTCCGTAGTCTACAGACCGCCAAAGGTCGGATTCCTGAATCTGTTCGAAGCGGAACTGGTAGCACTCGCTCCCCGCTACAAATTAGTTTGTATCTTCGGGGACTTCAACACCGATCTACTGTCATCATCCTACGACTCTACTCATCTCAACGATTTCTTCTCATCACAAGGCCTCCGCATCGTTCCCTTATCGCCAACACACCACACACAGTCATCGCATACATGGCTGGACGTCTGCGCTGTCAGTGTACATAGCTCCCTGGCCACCTGGGGCCAATCTGCGCAGCCATTTCTCTCAGGCCACGACCTTATATATGTGTCCATTAGGTATGCGGTGCCGCGGCTCGTGCCGAGGTCTTTTCGTTATAGGTGCTGGGATGCAGCCGATCTCGATGGCGCTGCTGGTATAGTCTCTGCACTAGATTTGACGCTTCTAGAACATCAGCCAAACATTAACTGCAAATTATCTGTATTTAACTCTCTCATGAATAGCCTTATTGAACACTTTGTGCCGATAAAAGAAGTTGTCGCAAAGTGCCCAGCAGCGCCCTGGATCTCTAAGGACTTACGATGCTTAATGCGTAATAGAGACGCATGTTTTAGGGCTTTTAAGCGATCTCGCTCACCACTACTACATGAGAGATATGTCTTGCTGCGCCGGAACGTTAAAAAAGAACTATGTATAACTAGGTCGGCCTTCATTCAATCGAAATTCGTTGCTTCCGGAAATACTCGTTCTTTCCGGCGGGTAATAGATCGGCTAGGGATAACCAACCGTAAATCTGCAGACCGTGTGCTTCCGTCTCACCTTTCCGTATCGTCACTGAATGAATACTTTACGTCAGTATCCCCTCCTGATCTCTTTCCCAGCGTTCTACATACCGCCGTCTCTCGAAGTCTCACTGGGGTGAACGGTCAATTTTCCTTCTCTCGTATAAATGAACAGTGTGTTGGTGATGCTATGGCTAGAGTTGTTACGCGCGCGCACGGCCCCGATGATCTGCCTATCCAAGCCTATAAGTCGTTTAGTCAGCTAATTATGCCTTTCATCGTGTCTCTCTTTCACACCTCGCTTCGTGACGGTATATACCCCTCCCTTTGGAAGTTCTCGTACGTGACACCTCTCCCTAAAGTGCGTAGTGCACAAGTATACTCTAATTTTAGGCCTATCTCACTACTTTGCGCTATCTCAAAGGTTTTAGAGCGTGTAGTTTTTGACCAGGTAACGCGGTATCTCGTGGTAAATAACTTACTCGACCCGCGTCAGACGGGTTTCCGGAAAGGTATGGGGACTCAGACCGCTGTGCTGCGACTAGTGGATGACATCCGGCAAGGTATAGACGACCGTATGGTCACTATCGCTGTGTTTTTCGACCTTAGCAAGGCCTTTGATATGGTTGACCACTCATTACTGCTCCAAAAGCTTCGAGGCTTGCAATTCTCGGAGACTTCGATCTCATGGTTCTGTTCGTATCTAAGCGGCCGCCTCCAAGCGGTTCGCGACGGTGAGAATGGTCTCTCTGATTGGCTCTTTATTCGGTCAAGTGTTCCGCAGGGCAGCGTTCTGGGTCCTCTCCTGTTCTCGCTCTTTCTAAACGACCTACCCTCATGTCTTCGTCACTGCTCGCACCTACTTTATGCTGACGACCTGCTGATCTACCTTCGTTGTCTGCCTGCACAGTTCGCCGAAGGTATGCATTTACTAAATGAGGATGTTGAGTCTATCGTATCTTGGTGTCTCGAAAACCATCTGCGCTTGAACGCGGGTAAGACCAGGGCAATGACCTTTGGTAGCTCTAAGTTTATCAACGACTTTGACTTTTCATCACTACCGACACCTTCACTGCGTGGGGAGTCTATTGACTTTGTGCCAGTGTTTCGCTACCTCGGGGTCATGCTTGACAGTACCCTGTCGTGGACTCGGCATGTGGCACAGGTGTGCAGCAAGGCTGCATGTGCCCTCTATCGCGTTCGAATGAACGATAATCACCTTACTCCAGAGTTAAGGCGTCGCCTGGTTGTTGCCCTGGTCCTCCCCCATTTCGACTACTGCGTGGCTGCGCTCACCAATCTGTCAGAAGGGCTGGAACTCAAACTTCAGGTCTCACTCAACAACTGTGTTCGATTCCTACTAAGGGTGCATCGTCACGAGCACATTTCAGCTTACCGGCGAGGTCTCGGCTGGCTCAGACCATTTAACCGTCGAAGGCTTCTTATTGGCTGTATATTTTTTAGAACGCTGTGTCTGGGTGAGCCGGGACTCCTCGGTGACCAGCTTCAACTTAGGTCTGACCTGGTGAGACGCCGTGATTTGACCCGGACGGACACGGTTTATGTCCCCTCTGCTCGGACGGTTACATTCCATAAATATTTTCTGGTTACTGGAATCAAATTCTGGAACTCCTTGCCGCCAGAAATCACTTGTGCTTTCACACTTTTAACTTTAAACTTTTCAGCATTTCGTTTTTAAGTATCTGCTATCCGAGGAGGAGCGCAAGGGTGGGATGTCCGGGTGATTGACCGGAGTGTAATTTTTAATCTTTTGAACTTTTAATCTCTATTGTAACCTTAGTTTGAAGTTAAATTCATTTTTTATATTTTAATATTTTTATCTATTAATATTTTACAATTTTTTATTTTTAATTTTATTTTTATGTACATTTATTATTTTAATATTTTTTATTTTCATTTTTATATTTATACTATCTATGAGATTGCATTCTATTTTATTTTATGTTATGATATACATGTATTCTTTGCAATTTGCCTGTGGCCCTTACGGAGCATTGTTCCAGAGTGAAATAAATTCTCTCTCTCTCTCTCTCTCTCTCTCTCTCTCTCTCTCTCTCTCTCTCTCTCTCTCTCTCTCTCTCTCTCTCTCTCTCTCTCTCTCTCTCTCTCTCTCTCTTCCTTTTTTACAGAAATTGTTCAATTCCTGCTTTGACAACTCGTTCTTTCCGGCGAGTTGGAAACGATCATTTATTAGACCTTTGTCAAAACAAAATACACCTTTGTCTCCTTCAGATACTCGACCAATTGCGAACTTGTGCGAACTCTCCAAAATCTATGAAAAGATTGCTCATAATCAGATCATTAAATATCTTACTTACTATAATATTTTGGATTCTCGCCAATCAGGGTATCGCGCAGCTCACAGTACACAGACAGCCTTGCTTCGCCTTTGCCATGACATTAGAAAGTCTGCTGATGATGGACGTGTCACTATTTTAGTTCTCTTTGACTTCAGCAAAGCCTTTGACACGGTCTCTCATTCCATTCTGCTGAAAAAGCTCTGTGACATTGGTTTTTCCGAATCGTCTCTGAGCTGGGTTCACTCCTATCTCACTGGTAGAACTCAGACTGTCATAGATAAGACAAATATTTCAAACTGGCTTCCTATCACATCCGGTGTTCCACAAGGCTCAGTATTAGGACCCTTATTGTTTTCTATCTTCATCAACGACATAGGTGCTTCTCTCAAGTATTCCGACCATATAGTGTTTGCTGATGATACCCAAATCTACTTGAGCTGTCACCGGTCAGAGCTCAATGTAGGGTTAGCTAAGATACTGTATGATATCAACCAGATATCTGAGTATTCGAATGAAAATAGCCTTAAATTAAATTTAGCGAAGTCTTCAGTAATGATTTGTGGTAGTGGAGCAAACGTTCAGTCCATCGACTTTAAACTATTGCCGGTCATGGCAATTAATCAGACCTCTATACCTTATGTACTAGAGGCTCGTAATCTGGGAGTTATATTGCAAGCAAATCTTTCTTGGGCTAGTCATGTAACAACAATATCTCGCAAAGTGAATTTCACACTTCACAGATTAAAATATCACAAGAACTCGCTGTCAACTGAACTTCGCATAAAATTAGTCTCCACTCTAATTTTTCCTTTACTCGACTATTGTTGTGTTGTTTATAATGATTTGTCAAACGAGCTTGACTTAAAACTTCAGCGATTAGTAAACAGTGCGATACGATTCATTTTTGATCTACGTGGTGATGTACATATCACCCCGTATCGATTACGGTTGAAGTGGTTGTCAGTCTCAAACAGGAGGAAGTACTTTGTAGCTATAGTTACTTATAATATTCTGCATAACCATGCCCCGTCGTACTTACGTGAACTATTTCCCTTACATCATGATTATACTCGTCATTCGTCACGCCTGGGCATGGCTAATACTTTTCATATTCCGCTACATAGAACTTGCATTTACCGCAACTCCTTCCATCTCACTGCTGTTTACCTATGGCATTCTCTTCCTCCTGACATTACTTCCTCGTCCTCATGTGCTGTTTTCAAGGCTAAGGTGTATGAGTACTTTTTATCTAATGAGGTTTCTGCCCTAGCTAGCTCGATTAATTAAGCTATCTTTATACTACCTAAGTTATAGTATTGCGTAGTGCTAGTTTATTTTGTTTTATTTTGTTTTATTTTATTTTGCTTATTTGATTGTGTTTTTCATTTAATGTACTCACTTTACTTCATTCTAACGAAAATTTATTATTTTATATTTTATATTATATTTTATTTTATTTAATTTTATTTTATTGTATATTATATTTTATTTTATTTTATTTAATTTTATTTTACTTTTATACTTGTGTATATTATTAATATTTTATACGTAGTTTTTCTCTTGCCCCAAAGTATTCTAGGGCATAATAAAATATCTCTCTCTCTCTCTCTCTCTCTCTCTCTCTCTCTCTCTCTCTCTCTCTCTCTCTCTCTCTCTCTCTCTCTCTCTCTCTCTCTCTCTCTCTCTCTCTCTCTCTCTCCCCCTCCCTCCCTCCCTCCCTCCCTCCCTCCCCCCCTCCCCCCTCCCCCCGCCCCCTCCCTCCCCCCTCCCCCCTCCCCCCTCCCCCCTCCCTCCCTCCCTCCCTCCCTCCCTCCCTCCCTCCCTCCCTCCCTCCCTTCCTCCCTCCCTCCCTCCCTCCCTCCCTCCCTCCCTCCCTCCCTCCCTCCCTCCCTCCCTCTCTCTCTCTCTCTCTCTAATTCCTTATCTTATCACTTTCTATTTCTTATTGCAAGTAGCTTCGCGACTGGTTGACTCTTACTTACGCATTGTTAGTGACTATTGCTTTATTTTGTTATCTCTCTCTTCTAGAATACCTAAATATCTAATATCGCTGTATAGCAGCGTGTTCTGTTAAATGATCAATTCTTATCTTACCTATTGAGCATTACTATTTCGTTATACTTTCTCTGATTAATTCATAACTGCTTCTTTACCTATTATCTTTGATTAATTTATCTTAGTGAGTGTACCGCGTAAGCGATCTTACATCGCCGCGCGGTCTCGCTCGTCGTTCTTTTGACTTTCGAGTATTGCGCCGTACCGAATAACATCTTTTTCATTATTTTTTTCGCTAATACCGCTGATCGTAGTTGTCCGTAGTCTCTTTGGTTTGTTGTATGTTGCGTATTAATTCTCTTGAGTATTAATTCTCTTGAGTATTATTTGTCTTAATCCCGAAATTATCTTTTACTGTACCGAATATTATCTCTCTTTCTTCTCGCACTTACCGCAAACTAGAGACTACGTATTATCTGTTAGTTTCTATATTTTATAATAATTCTCTACTTGACCTGTTTCCTTGAATTTACCTCGTAATTAATAATTCCCTGCCTCTGTTATATCTCTGATAATTCTGGTAGTGCGAGAACTATTACATTTTTTGTATTTCGCATGTTTCTTATAATCGCTTCTCATATTTTATGGTTTGCTTGATCAATGCTTAATTTAAGTACCGTATATCTTTTTCTGTTCTGCCTATTCATTATAAAACCGTGTTAATTATTACCTCGAATCATAGTATCGCGAGCCTACGCATATCTCTCGTTTATTCTGAAAACGTTCTGTTATTTGTTAAAGCTCTTGCTTAACTTTTCTCTGGCTGTGAATTAATTATCTCATCTATCTTAATTGTATCTCAATCTCTTCAGTTGTTTGCTTGTTATTAAGATTTATCGCTTCTTAGCCAATATATTTGATACTATTTCTGCTTCACCTGTTTCTTATTTTATCTATCGGATTCAACCCCTCCCCTCTACCATTACCTTGTCTATACTGAGCAAGCTGTGCAAAACCGTCGTAGAACCTGATCTTGTCTTTATCTATATCTTTTTCTCTAATTATCTATTTTCTGACGCATGTGCGTCTGGCGCCCAACAATCATATCTTTCTCTTTTATTATCTCTCAATATCTAATTATTCAGGTTAATAACTGCGCCGTAGGGTAACCAATCATCTCACTTATTCTTTAACCCTCACACACAAAAATAATATTGGTTACAATAATAATATTAATATTGTACACAATGTGTAATTACTTCATTATTACCCCACACATTTATTATTGTGCATCCTTTGCATGATTGATTCAGTGTGATTATCGTTTTCTTTTTACCAAGAAAGCGCACCGATGGAAGTTTATTTAATCTTTGGTCTTTCGATTCATTATCCATTTTATTTTCACTAATATATTGTCGCTATAGTTACATACATTCATCATACAATTATTTTCTTTCATCAAATACTAGGGGCTCCGCCCCTGCGCGCATCGCGCGCCAACCCCAGGTCGGTGCTTCGTGCCTCACAGATTGTTTTATTTATGTAATCATCATTTATCTTTGTTTAAATGTGTGTTCGTAATCTATATTCCTCTACGATATGAAAATCCTTATCCGTTCAGTCACAGATTTTGACCGAATAATGCAGTATAACACTTGAATCTCGCTAGAACCTAGCTATGAAAAACTAGCACTGAATATGATAATATTAAGGTATCATTCCAGCGTGACCCTCCCATCAGTCTAATTTTTGTTTTTAAATTGAGGCAAACATGACGAATATAAAGGGTTGTGAAGATATCGACAAATCTGTAAGAATCACGTTTAACGGGTTTCCACCCTCCGTTGAAATCACGATCAACCGCTTTTCAACCCCTTATTGTCTAAATTTCTAAATATGCAGAAAGTACTTTTTAGGTATTTATATTATGAACTGTCTGAATCAAAAACCAAGTCGATGTCTCATCTGTGTGCGGAGATATCGTCGAATCCGTAAAAATCACGTTTAACCACTTTTCACCCCCTTAAGGTTCGAATTTCTAAAAATCGCTTCTTAGTGGGTGCTTACGCTCCGAGGGGAATATGCATCCTAAATTTCAAGTTTCTAGGTCAAGGGGTTTGGGCTGCGCGTTGATCGTACTTGTTCCTTTATATATAGAAATTAATTAATTAATGTATTCATGTAAGCTTCAGCAGCAGATTTGATTTTCCATATGCAAACGGCAAACTTTCGTGAATACTGTCTGCTAGATCACCGCCATTATTGTTTACCTCATCCTCACCGTCGCATAAGGTCCCTGGCGGATTTCCGCCGTACTAAGACATAATAACCACAGAGCTCAACAAAGGTAGTATAGGGCAGTCGGACCACTTCTTATTTTTACACCATTGTACCGAGCTGCGACAGCGGAGAAATGGACTGCACGGGGAATACCAGCATAGCGAGGAGTCGGCACAGTCTCTGTACTTTTTAATAACGATACCATAACGTTAAGTCAGATCGCTATACCACCCATTATCATCTTCTACCGGCAAGATCTACTCTCGCATCGATACCGCGATATCGTGTGGGGTACACCTTCCCTTTCTAGGCCTTTCACCTACCTCAACTTGTTCTGTGTATTCTCGTTTAGGTTCTGTTCAGTCGTTCTCTAACTTCTCTGCTGTCTTGATCAGAGCACCTTTTCCTTTTTCTTTGATTCCTCTTTTTGTTTTTTCTTTTCTTTGTTAGTTAGTCTATAAGTAGCCTTAAGAATTCTCTGTAGCTTTCTTTTACTTGTCCAGCATTGTCATGGACATTATGAATTATTATTCTATTCTTTTCGACTCGGCACATTCTACCTTCAGTGCCTGCACTAGCTAGACGTGCTTTCGCTTCTAATTAGTTTATTTTTTCGTTATCGCACCTTCTCTAACTTGTTCCTCATGTTGCTTGAACTGTTCTCCCCTTTGTCTTATTTTCACGTAAGTGAGGTTTTCTTTGTTAGATTGCGAAGCCCGAAGTTATTTGCATCGTATTTTGTCTAGATCTTTTACCTATCTTCTGCTTTATTTTTTCTCGCAGCTTGCACTGCGTAGGCCACGTGGGCTCGTCCCTTACCTTATTTCTTATCTAATACCGCTAATAACTTCGCGACTAGTTAGCTTACTTATTTAATTTGTAATGACTATTACTTCCTTTCTTAATTTTGCTTCGCGTATCGAATATCGTTGAATCGCAGCGTTTTACTATCGCTTTTCTTATGCTACAATAGAAATTATCTAATTACCTGCTTTGATTGAGTAGTTTACCCATTGTTTCTTGTAGTGCCTGACGATTTAATAAGCTTATAAATTCTCTCACAAACAGTGACTTATTCTTATTGTCTCATGGTTCTCTTTTTCTGTAATTTTTATTCCCTTGTCCGTTATGTTTTCTGATTTGATTATAAGTTGCCTTAGTACCGAATATCTTTGAGTAATTATACATATCGTAAGTATACCGCGTGTGCGATCTTCCATCGCTGCGTGGTGTAACACGTCGTTCTTAGAATCTGGAGTATTGCGCCGTACTGAATAACATCTTTCTATTTAATTCTCGTCTCTATTATCGCTGTCACGTAGTTTGTCAGTAGTCCCCTCGCTTGTAATATATCGTGTTATAATATCTTCCTTATGATTTCTTGTATTGAAACGTTAGGAATATCTGTTTCTTCTCTATATCTTATCTTTATTCCTCTCATATCTATCGCATATATTTCAAGCTAAACACTACGTATTTCTTTATATTTTCTATTATACTATCTCAATCCTGAATATTCACGTCGAATATCGTGTTTCTTTGAATTCATGAATCTCTATTCAATTTTGATATTACCTGATTGACTTGTATTTCTTGCTTTTTTTTTGTCACTGCTGATATTTCTTACTTTCTTTATTATTTGTAATATCGCCTGCTTTCTTTATTACGTGTAATATTTTCTGCTTCTCCTGCAAATTATCTCAACTGTTTTTCTTTACCGTGATAATACTATTCTCTCGCTGTATCATTCTGTTTCCGCTTGCATTGTTAACTTAATTTAAGAACCTTAGATTGTAGATTGCATGCTAGCCTAGCTTGACCGCTACTTGTGAATCTTGCTGATTGTTACACCGAGTAATAGTATCGCAAACTCACACGTTTCTCTCGCTTATCACATTTCACTTGTCTCGCTAATTTGTTAATTCTCACTCATAAATTTTTCTCTGGCTGTATTTGGAATTTCTTACATGGTAATTGTACCTAAATCTGTTAAATTGAGCACCTGTAATTAATATCTCTCCTATTTTTGTTAATACACTTGTTACTACTAGCGTTACCTATTTTGTTATGTTTATCTGTTAGATACGACCCATCCCCTCTACCATTATCTTGTCTATACTGAGCCAGCTGTGCCAAACCGTCCTACAACCTGAACTTTTCTGTTCTTGTCTTTTCTCTGATTATCTGATATCTAACGCTACTGCGTCTGGCGCCCAACAATAGTATCTTTGATAGAAGGTATAGTCGTGGATATGAAGGTCAAAGATTAAACGAAGTGAAGATTTTGTTTACGTTTCGTCTCAAGTTAGGGCCTTCCTCAGAACAAAATAATTTATTATGGTCTTACTAAACCAAATAGTGCACACGCACGAGTACTGGTTAAAACTTTGAAAAAATAATAAATTCAAAAACAAATCATATGTAGATAAGGTTAGCGGTATATTATTTTTGAAAATTACAAAGCGATACATCTCTCCCACTACTTATATTCACCGACTTATCTCGTAAGTGCCTGGAAAGCAATTTAAATTCAATTTCTGTCACTTGAACTGGTCGCATTCGCTCCCTATTCCGCGCTTAGTGCCGCACATACAATCGAATATCTCAATAGGGCCTCTCGCGATGGGGCCGCTTCTCCTCAAAAGAGCTCAGCAACGTCCCTCATTACTTTACTTTGGGTGAACAAAGCGTAGCCGCAATTTCGCGGCAAATACTCTCGCAATACGGCCGGCAGCAGAAGTGAAATGTTGATAGAAAAAAGCGTAGCTGTTATGGACTTTGGGCGCCCTGCTGCAAGGCGAGAGTGAAAGCGCTCAAAGCGCTATGAATGCGCGTCGAGGTCGTTGGTCGGGACACGCTAATTTTTAGAAATATCCTCCCCTACACCCTCATGACCAGTCGTATTTAGGGAGTGGACTGTACTCGGAAACGAAAATTCTGACAAATGATTCATTCGCCAGCCATTCAAGCGTTCCCTCTCTGAGGTTGTTTTACTGTCGTATTCACAATTATAATGGCGATTTCCCTATGATTGAGTTTGGCCTAGGATTTACGGAGCCTTTCACTACAACCATTTTAGTCCCGCGTAACACTGCATCACACCTGTGACCATTGAACTAGCATGAAGAATCGTCAATCCTTGGCATAATGAGACGCGGCTCCGCGGGTGATTACTGCGACATGAAGCGGCAGCGGGTACAAGGGTACTTTCAGACATGGTCAGGTATATGGGTTCGACCAATTTTTCAGGTGCCGCGAATTTTATTACACTACCGAGCACCCCAAACACAGTGAAAGGCAATCGGGGGGTACATTCTCCGCCGTATATGTATAAGGTGCGAGCAAATTTTCAGACCATTCAGTTCAGCCTGCGCTTCGTTGGGTCCTAGACACATCATCGCAGTTTCACTTGCATTCTGTGTTAACGTGCGATTCGTTCGCGAGTCAGCTCCGAAAAAGTTTGCGTTTGAATTCCTCTGCACGGACTTATACTTGTGCAAGCAAAAGAGTTGGAAAAAGTTTTTAGTGACACAGCAATTTATTCGTACCGCACCTACGCAATGGAACCTCCAGCAGAAAATAACCACATTTACGCGGGCCCAGCGAAACTAACGACGGAAACGAATTTCATGCAGGTAAGTGAACGACGACGATACATTTCATTTTAATGAAAATCAAATTAAAAGTGTGTAAGAAACGCGTCTTCCATCACTACACACTGTGAGGTGGATTTTTCTCGTCCTCCGGTCACTCGGCGAAAATGACCGAGAACTTACCGCGTACACAATAATTGGGCGACCCGCGATGTCAGCTGACGTGGATCTTACGAAAGGTATCGCGAGATTCTGTTGAGCGCCTGGCGTGATTAACACGCCTCGAAATCGTTGTTTCGCTAGACCTCGGCAATTGACTCGGCAGCTCAGAACCGCGGAGATGGTAGGGGTAATTTTTGGGAAAAGAGCTCGACAAAAACACGTTATTAAACAAAATAAGATAAAATCATATATTTAACGACAGCGATGATTCAAAAACGAAAAAAGAATAATTCAGAATTTGCTCTTCGCGATTCAAAATCGAATAAACAGACCTGAGAAAAATTGACTCTATAAGAAAACTTAAGCCTTCGTGCGCTAGTCGCCTCCTTGATAGTAAACAATAGAACTGAAGTCAGAAACAAAATCCGACCTGAAGCGCGCGCTAACCGCAATCGTCCTTTGCTATTGTGACGTGGCATTTCGTACCCCGTCACTTTGTTTAATTATCGCATTTCCCTAGGTGCAGATATCGCTAAAAATAATGAAAGCACGTCTGAGGCCAATACTCCAAAAATGAACGGCTAATTATCTTTAAGTTGAATTCTCTTCACCAAGCTAATTGTATGTTATTTTCTAATTTTGTAATGCTCTACGAGAACCATCTGCGAGACCTTCGCGTCAAGATACCAGGACACTGCCTGACAGGGGTCACGTACCAGCTCAACATCGACCACCACCGACTACAGACGAACGAATACCGCTGAAACCACTCCCGATGGATGCCTATCTAGTTGTCGAACAGGATCGTGCGTGATGCACAACAGCACCACCAACTATTTGAGACTTATCGGCCAGGAGCCGAACCACGAACGAATGCTTCTACCACTCGGATGCATCGTCAGGCGGCGTACAGGGCTGTGCGTCAAAAACACAACAAAGCCTCCCGTCGACGATACTTATCAGCCTGGAGCTGAACCGACCCTAACATCTACTAAGTCGTTGACTATCCAATAGAAGACGGTTTTCTCTTCACGAACCGTCTTATCGAAGGACTGCGGCGTGGAATAGGCTAATGATATGCTGACCACGTGGATCTGGTGGATCTAGTGTGGGGATCCGGGTTGAGGGCCATCACCACCAGATCGTTCCGGCATGAGGGCTTCGATGAGCGAGGGCCGGGATGCAGCGCCGACGAAATAGCTACAACGGGGAGTACCAGTAAAGCAAGGAGTGAGTTACAGTCTGTCGCAAGTCCAGGAGACCGGTGACGTAACATTGCCGCACACCTCAATATCGCAAGACATGAGCAGTACGACCCCCCCCCCCTCTCACCAACGATACCGCATAGCTGAAGGAAAACATCTCTAACCACCTTCCGACGTCCCGATACCTCGATACCTGTCGTCGAGGGAAAAGAAAAACAAGCGGCGACGGATTATTGCCGCCTATCCGTGGACCAGGCCACGCGACCTGCTGGTCCAATTAAAATACCGCAAATTTTAGGAAGAATCACGTGACAGCAGCTCGACGAAAATCAGGATCATCGCTCATCTCGTCACTCTACGTTCAGTTACTGATAACAACAGACGTGCTTTTAGTAACCGCTCTTTTAGTAACTCTATTGTCAGTTTTGCATTTGATTAATCTTACATTCAGCTTTCGTGAATTATACAAGTGTTCTTGTCATCGCTAATTACCGCTACCTTATCGCATTCTCTCGCACGTGTTATATCTTCTTTTACGTAAGTGAGGTTCCTTTTCTATTTTGTGAAGCCACGAGATTACTTGCAATATATCGTACCTTTACCTTTATCTCTTTCTCTCTTTACCTTGCAGTTGGTCTGCTTGAGCCAATTGGGCTCGTATCTTTTCTCTTTATCTTGCAGTTGGTCTGCTTGAGCCATACCTGGGCTCGTACCTTATTCTCTCTTATCTCTTATCTTGTCCCTTTCTCTGTCTTATTGCAAGTAACTTCGCGACTGGTTGACTATTACTTACGCATTGTAGTGACTATTGCTTTATTTTATTATCTTTCTCTTCTGGAATATTTGAATGTCTAATATCGCTGTCTAGCAGCGCGTTCCGTTGAAGGATCAATTTTTATCTTAGCTACTGAGCATTGCTATTTTGTTATTTTTTCTCTGATTAGTTTCTATCTGTCTCTTTACCTATTATCGTTGACTATCGTATCTTAGTGAGTGTACCGCGTGAGCGACCTCACATCGCCGCGGGGTCCCGCTGCTCGTCGTTCATTTGACATTGGAGTATTGTGCCGTATCGCATAACATCTTTTTCACTATTTTCTTCGCTAATATCGCTGATCGTAGTTGTCCGTAGTCTATTTGGTTTGCCGTACGTTGCATATTAATTATCTTGAATATTGTTTGTCTTATCTTGAATTGCCCTTTATCGTACCGAATATTATCTCTCTTTCTCTCGCACTTACCGCAAACTATAGACTACGTATTATCTGTTATTCTCTATATTTTATGATAATTCTCTATTTGACCTGTCGCTTGAATTTACCTTGTAATTCATAATTCCCTGTCTGCCTATTTCTGATTATTCTGGTAATGTGATAACTATTACAATTGTTGTATTTCGCATGTGTTCATAATCGCTTCTCATATTTCATGATTTATTTGCTTACCGCTTAATTTAAGTACAGTATATCTTTTTCTGTTCTGCCTATCTATCATAAAACCGTGTTAATCGTTACCTTTAGTATCGCGAGCGTGCGCATATTTCCCGCTTATTCGGAAAACGTTCCGTTATTTGTTAACTCTCTCGCTTAACCTTTCTCTGGCTGTAAATATTGTTAATTATCGCATTTATCGTAATTGTATCGCAATCTCTTCAGCTACTTGCTTGTCATTAAACTTATCGCTTCTTGTTTAATATATTTGATATTATTCCTGCTTCACCTGTTTCTTATTTTATCTATTGGATTCGACTCTGCCCCTCTACCATTATCTTGTCTCTCTGAGCGAACTGTGCAAAACCGTCGTAGAACCTGACCTTACCTTTATCTATTACCTTTACCTTTACCTTTGTCTTTTTCTCTAATTATCTATTTTTGACGCATGTGCGTCTGGCGCCCAACAATCGTATCTTTCTCCCTTAGTATCTCTCTGTATCTAATTAGTTAGGTTAGTGACTGCGCCGTAGGGTAACCAATTATCGTTCTATCGTTTTACCCTCAAACTTATTATTATTACTAAAATTAAATTGGTTACAAAATGGCGCCCAACGTGGGGCCACGGCAATAAAGAGGGATTATCTTATTCAAAGGTGGAAGCAAATTATATCGTATACCGTCAAAGCACCAGAGAAAAGTAAGAGACCGAACACGAACCCCAGAAACCCCAAAAATTGACAAAATTGCGAGGAACTCAGACGATTGAGCAACATATTTAAATTAATTGATTACCGCAACCGAGGTTGGAGATAAACCAAATTTTGAATATAAGAATTTCGCATTGCGACCGAGTACAGCATGAATATCGCCAAATTAAAAATAACGTAAATCTGAAAATTATCTAAATATCGCACGGCTTAACCGCCATCAATAACGCAAATTCGAAAATTATCTAAATATCGCACGGCTTAACCGCCATCCATAACGCAAGGTCGAAAAATATTTAAATATCGCACAACATAACTGCCATAACTAACGCGAACATAAAAACACTTGGATACCGCAGAGGTTAACCGACGTACCTCTTGAATAATATCAACAGAAAAACTCAGGGATAATACGATACGACCTAAACATCCTGACCTTATAAACTGCTCAGTCTAGTGTATGGCCAGGGTGATCCCTTGTTGTAATCAAACTTGTTATCGATTCGCTAGATCGCGGTGTTTTGGTTTCTTCAGCGAGGTCACCATATTAACCTTCTTGCATAACAAAATTTATTGTGAAACCTTTGGCTTGGGTAGGATAACATAATCTTCCGTTGTTTATATCGCAGTTTCCGGCTTTACAGGGTCACGCTAGTTAACCGATTCAATGATCCGTCAATACCGCAATTTCTCTCTCTTCGGGTCACCTATCGCTAGTCAATACTTCTTATGTCAATACACACGTCCGCTAAGGCGTGGGTAGACTCCTTGACCGACGCCGAATTAAACACCGAGTTAGAAGGACGCTCGTTGTCAATAGCAGGTATATTACCGGTCCGTCGTCAGCGGCTGACGAATTACTGTAAACAACACGGCCTAAGCATGGACGGCCCCCCTGCTCTCGACGACGTTTATATGGCTACACCGACAGACGACAGCGACAGTATGACGTTACCTACACAGACGCAACCGATCAACCCCGCGTCTTATACCGACGAGGAAATTCGTGACGTGACGCGACCGTCGAACCGTAACACCGATACGTCAGCAACCGGCGCGATTCGGAAGCAGCCACCGGAACCACAACCTAGCCGAATTAGCACGCGAAATATACCGCCAGAATTCCTTCCCGGCAATGACGCACCGGCTAAGCCGGCGCCCGTTTGGCAGCCGCCGTTGAGATCACGGGAGTATCACCCGGCGAATCCGCAACCATTTGACTACCGCACAGGGAATTCTCCACCTTATGAATATCGCGACGCACCGCCGCTGCGGAGACCTGCCTTCCGCAACCAGGGTTTCGAGGACAGCCAATATAACTTCCCGCGACCGAGCATGAACAGCAACTTCGCATCACCGTCTAGACCGACAGCGTTAGCAGCGTACGAAGTTATGAGGAAATGGAATCTCAATTTTTCGGGAACGCGTAACGAGGACGCCGAAGCATTTCTCGCACGTATAGACGAGGGCCGATCGCTCATCAACATTCGCGACGAGGATATTTTAAATAGCATCCCCTTCTTCTTGTCAGGTGTCACGATTTATTGGTTCCGCAACAAACGCGAGGCGTGGCTTTCTTTTGCAGAATTTAAGGCCGCGTGGGGCCGTAGATTTGTCAATCCGGAATTGCAGTTCGCATTGAGGGAGGAAATTCGTAGACGAACCCAGGGCGAATTCGAGTCAGTCGCCGATTATTTAACATATATGAGAGCGTATTTCGACAGATTGAGGCCCGCGTGGTCGGAAGAGGAACAGCTAGATTACGCATACCGCAACTTATTACCGCGATTACCGGTAGCAATTCGACGAGACGAATTACAGGACCTCGATCAATTAGAAGGCATTAAGAGTCGGATAGAAATCAGCTTCCGCGTAGCAAATAATTATCAAGCACCGCCAACCCCGGAACGATCGGTACTACCCGAATTAGCTTACCGCGGGCAAAGAAACCCAAGACCTTCTCGCAATAATTTCGCAGCAATTAACTTTTTCGAGGAAGGCCCGGAACCCGAGACGGAACTGGCCAACGCGACCCAATTCGCTCGATCAACACCTAATCGTGGGACACAGGGTAACCGACCCAACGGTCGAAGTGCACCACCGCGTGCTAAGACCCCGCGATTCAATAGCCGAAACGATACCAGTGCGCTAACCACTCCTACCGCTACCACGGCTCAGACGGATACCGCGGGCATCGCGAATAACTCTCCTGAGTTCGCCGGTAACCCCTTTCTGCCGAGCCCGAAAGATAAGCTGATCTGCTACAGGTGTAGAAAACCCGGTCACCGATATGCGAATTGTCCCGAACCCGCGACCGGTCTATACTGTTTCCGATGTGGCAAAGTCGGATATACTAAGGTGACGTGCCCGAATCGGTGTGCGGGAAACCAGTGATGGAGCCGCACGAACGGGGAACCGCGGAAACCCCTCCGTCACCCGAATCGTTAGATTTTTGTAATCCGATCCAAGCGCCCGCTAGAATGCCGCTATTGTTTCTCAACTTCGAAATTTTATCGCAACCAGTCGCAGCACTATTTGATTGTGGCTCTTCTCGCACCTTTCTTGGCCCAGAGGCTATATTGCTAGTTACCGCTTTAAATCTTCCAATTTTACCGTCTCTCTTAGGTCCGGTCAAAATGGCCGCCGGTCAGGAGGCACAGATTACCGGTGAGGTGGACTTACCGGTCATGCTACGAGGGGTTTACCATAATATTCCCGCTCGTCTAGTGCCCAGTCTTAGCTTCTCTTGTATCATTGGGTTAGACTTCATTCGGATATTCGGGATCGTAGTGAATTTTGCCGCATTGACCTGGCGTTTCCAGGATGACCTTAAGCGTATTTATACATTCGATCATGATCCACGCGTAGCTGCCAATCCTTGTTGCAATGGTTTAGTCACCTTATCGGAACAGCAAAATCTCAAATTAGCAGACTTTATGAAGTCCGAAATACCGCCTATGCCTGAACACATTGGAGTAACCAAGCTCACTTCCCATCGAATTGACGTAGAGAACGCTCTCGCGATCCGCCAGAGATCTTACCGCGTATCGCCTAAAATACAGGAGGCTATAGACGAAGAGGTAGACAAAATGCTAGCAGCCGGTATCATCGAACCTTCTCATAGCGCATGGGCTAGCCCCATAGTAATGGTAAAGAAGCCAAATGGTTCTTATCGCTTCTGCATAGATTTCCGCAAAGTCAATCAGGTATCTAAGAAAGACGCGTACCCTCTGCCTAGAATGGACAGTATCCTAGACAAGCTTCGTTCAGCTCGCAATATCTCGACCATCGACCTTAGCCAAGCGTATTATCAAATCCCGCTTACCGAAGACAGTCGTGAAATTACCGCATTCATAGTCCCCGGGAAAGGACTATTTCATTTCACTGGGATGCCTTTTGGCCTAACCGGAGCGCCGGCCACGTTTCAGAGGCTATTAGATAGATTAATAGGACCGGATATGGATCCACATGCGTTTGCGTACCTGGATGATATAATAATAGCTACTAAAACTTTTGACGAGCACCTTCACTGGCTCAAACATGTCTTACACGTCATTCATTCCGCAGGATTAACCGTCAACCCTGAAAAGGGTAAGTTTTGTCGCTCGGAGGTCAAGTACCTCGGTTTTCTCGTAAATGAACACGACTTGCAAATAGATCCGGATAAAGTCTCGCCTGTAGTTAATTATCCAGTACTGACTAACGTCAAATTAGTCCGACGCTTTTTAGGAATGGCATCTTGGTATCGTCGCTTTATTCCCAAGTTTGCTTCAATTACCGAACCGTTAACTAGACTTTTAAAGAAATCTCAGGACTGGATTTGGGATCAGGAACAAAATACCGCATTCGATGAAATTCGAACTCATTTAACTACCGCACCAACCTTAGCCTACCCGAATTTTGAAGTACCTTTTGTCTTACACACGGATGCTAGTAATGTCGGAATCGGGGCAGTATTAACCCAGACTCAAGATGGCGCGAAGCGTGTTATCGCGTATGCCAGTCGAACCCTATCGGACGCCGAAAGAAAATATTCAGTGACCGAACTGGAATGTCTCGCCGTGTTATAGGCCATACAGAAATATCGCGCTTACATTGAGGGCTACCATTTTACCGTCATTACCGATCATAGTAGTCTAAGGTGGCTCCATAATCTCAAAAACCCCACGGGAAGATTGGCCCGTTGGGCTCTCGAGCTACTTAGTTATGATTTCGAAATCATCCACCGTAAAGGTGCGCTAAACGTAGTTCCTGACGCACTATCCCGCATCCCCGAAGTAGCCGCCGTTATAATACCGTCGGATGACCCCCGGTACGATCGTCGTCGAGCCGAAGTAATATCGCAATCTAAAAAATTTCCGCGTGGAAAATAGATGGGGATAAGTTATATTTTTATCGCGAAGATCCAATAATCGGTACCCTAGTTCAGGATTTAGATGCTTGGAAACTAGTCTTACCCGCAAATCTTCATTCTCGCGCCTTGCAAGAGGCACATAGTGACCCCCAAGCCGGTCACCTAGGTGTTGACAAGTCTTACCGCAGGTTAGCTCTCGCATACTATTGGCCTAAAATGTATCACGACATGGTCCGACACCTCCAGCGTTGTGACGCCTGTCAGCGAAGCAAGGTTGACCAACGGGCCCCAGCAGGTTTAATGGGACGTAGGGTCATCGAACAACCGTGGACAGTAGTCGCCGCCGACATAATGGGTCCGTTCCCTCCCAGTCGCTCGGGCTACGCCTATCTCCTTGTCTTCCAGGACCTGTTTACGAAATGGGTCGAGATTTGTCCTTTGCGGAAGGCTACCGGTCGTAATATTAGTGACGCCTTCACCGATTCAATCGCGTCACGCTGGGGCACCCCCCAAGTACTACTGACTGACAATGGCACCGAATTCGTAAACAAATCCATAAAAGAACTTGCCGATACCTACCACGTAACCCACGCGACGACGCCACCATATCACCCTCAAGCAAATCCCGTAGAACGAGTCAACCGCGTGTTAAAAACCATGATTATCGCTTTCCTCGAGCAAGAACACCGTGAGTGGGACCTACACCTCCCCGACTTCCGTTTCGCTTACAATACCGCATATCATACTTCCGCCCAAACGAGTCCAGCGTTCTTCAATCTCGGTCGGACACCAGTTCCAATAAACTCCCTTCGGCGAACAGCCAGCGGCGGCGTACAAGTGGAAAGACAGAGTCCCGAGCTCTGGAAGGAGCGTATGGAACGCCTCCAACTGTTACGGGAATGGGTCGCCGAAAACCTGGCTAACGCGTTTGAACGACAAGCCAGTTATTACAATCGCCGTCATCGGACCCAGCCGTACTCCGTGGGAGAACTAGTATTGAAACGCCAACATACTCTCTCTTCGGCTGCTCAAAATTACAGCGCCAAACTGGCTAAGAAATTCCATGGACCATATCGCATTACCAAAACCATCTCCCCTGTAGTCGTTGAACTCAGCGACGCAGTTAGCAACAAGCTGATTGGGAAAACCCATATTGGGCATTTAAAGGCATATCGTAACAATTAGACTTGACTTTCGCAGATACTGCAAAAACTCCTCGCACCAATCTTTTATACCGCAACCACCCATATCGCAACCGACTCGAGCATGAGCGACTCCAGCGGGACGGAGGGGGAGTTCGAGGAACCCCAGTTCCCCGAGACGGAAGCCGAACCCAGGGGCTGGGCCAGGCTGGCTCGCCACCAGCCGCTGCTACAGCAGCTGAGGCGCCAACATCCGGCCTTCTGGTTGGACCTGACGACCGCCGCCCTGGAGGTCCAGGAGGACCGGGCGGAAAGGTACCGGGCTCTACGACAGGCCGCTATCATCCACCCGCACCCGGACGACAGCACCCGGGGTACCCAGGCCGGTAACGGCCTCGGGTGGAACGACGTCGCGACTCAGGCGGAGCACCCAACCATCCGGTGCGAGACGCGGTCAGCAGGGACCCAGACCCACGAGACCAGGGTCATCGTTACCAACCATCTTCCGACAACGGGGGTGAAACGGGCCTCCACCCCACCCGAGCACCACCACCGGGAGAGAACCGCACCCCGGACGGCAAGTACCAACCCCCGGCCAGCACCAACCGCGATCTCACCGGTGAGGCCGAGGTACCCGCGGCCGGTGGTCGGTGGCAGATCCCCGTACGGCTCGTGCTGGATCTGCCAGCAATACGGCCACCGGGTGTCGGCGTGTGCGGATAGGGTGCCCGAGGACCGGGCTTGTTACAAGTGCGGCGTTCACGGCTATTTGCACCCGGAGTGCCCGGAGTGCCACCCGCCACCCGAAGTGCTCAGTAGGGAACGGGGCACCTCCCCACCGCCACCGGGGGAGCCGGATGTCTATTGGACCCGGCGCGACGGCGGCCCCGTCTACCGCGATTTTCGTTTATTTTAGGGCCGTTTTTCTTATCTTCCGTACCGCAAACTTTCTTTTTCTTTCGCTAATGTTCGTTTCATTTTTTTTTTATTACCGCAATTTTTATTACCGTAATTTTTTTTTTCTTTCTTTCTGAATTTTTTTTTATTACCGCAATTTCATTATTACCGCAAAATTTTTTTTTCTTACCGCAAGAACCTATCGCTAAGGCTACATTTTTCTTTTTCTCGCAAACATTTTTTTTTTTTTTCGTTAATATTCATTTCTTCCCCTTTAAATTCATATCGCAGCCTCTCGCCAAGGTTACCGTTTTTTTTTGTTTGTACCGCAAACATTTTTTTTTATTTATCGCAATTTTTTTATTATCGCAATTTTTCCTTGTCGCATATTTTTTTTTTACCGCAAAATTGTTCCCTTTCTTTTTTTTTTTTGCCGCTAGGCTTTTGAAATTCTAAACTTGGAGTCAAAACTCCTTTTTGTCGCAATTATCTTAAAAGTAACGCTTACAAATTTTTTTTTGGTCGCTTTATCCAGAATAACACCTTACATGAGGCCAATATTTCAATATCGCTCTATACCGCATAAATTGTCTGAACTCCTCTACAACAACACCCCTCAACCAAGCAATCAAATCAATCACCTTTCTACCTTCTCGCAAAAATTTAGCTCATTTTTTCGCTTCCTTCACTCACAACCGATCAGGTCAATAATAGAACTTGGAAAACTATGTTTCGCCAAGAGTCAGCAAGCCGTACTCCAAAGTCTCTCAACTAAGTCAAGTATCGCACGGATTTTCAATTTCAATCCTATCTATCGCAACTATCTCTAACGTCTGTAACGGCCATCTAGTCACATGCAAAAGTAAGTAGTCAACATAATGGTTTCCGAATGGCAAAGGACCTCCTCGGTCCTCCGTAAGGAGGGGGGAGTTGTGACGTGGTATTTCGTACCCCGTCACTTTGTTTAATTATCGCATTTCCCTAGGTGCAGATATCGCTAAAAATAACGAAAGCACGTCTGAGGCCAATACTCCAAAAATGAACGACTAATTATCTTTAAGTTGAATTCTCTTTACTAAGCTAATTGTATGTTTTTTTCTAATTCTGTAATGCTCTTCGAGAACCATCCGCGAGACCTTCGCGCCAAGATACCAGGACACTGTCTGACAGGAGTCACGTACCAGCTCAACATCAACACCACCGACTACAGACGAACGAATACCGCTGAAACCACTCCCGATGGATGCCTATCTAGTTGTCGAACAGGATCGTGCGTGATGCACAACAGCACCACCAACTATTTGAGACTTATCGGCCAGGAGCCGAACCACGAACGAATGCTTCTACCACTCGGATGCATCGTCAGGCGGCGTACAGGGCTGTGCGTCAAAAACACAACAAAGCCTCCCGTCGACGATACTTATCAGCCTGGAGCTGAACCGACCCTAACATCTACTAAGTCGTTGACTATCCAATAGAAGACGGTTTTCTCTTCACGAACCGTCTTATCGAAGGACTGCGGCGTGGAATAGGCTAATGATATGCTGACCACGTGGATCTGGTGGATCTAGTGTGGGGATCCGGGTTGAGGGCCATCACCACCAGATCGTTCCGGCATGAGGGCTTCGATGAGCGAGGGCCGGGATGCAGCGCCGACGAAATAGCTACAACGGGGAGTACCAGTAAAGCAAGGAGTGAGTTACAGTCTGTCGCAAGTCCAGGAGACCGGTGACGTAACATTGCCGCACACCTCAATATCGCAAGACATGAGCAGTACGACCCCCCCCCCCTCTCACCAACGATACCGCATAGCTGAAGGAAAACATCTCTAACCACCTTCCGACGTCCCGATACCTCGATACCTCGATACCTGTCGTCGAAGGAAAAGAAAATCAAGCGGCGAGGGATTATCGCCGCCTACCCATGGACCAGGCCTACGCGACCTGCTGGTCCAATTAAAATACCGCCAATTTGAGGAAGAATCACGTGACAGCAGCTCGACGAAAATCAGGATCATCGCTCATCTCGTCACTCTACGTGCAGTTACTGATACCAACAGACGTGTTCTTATTATCGCTACCAAAGTTCGTCGTACCTATTGTATCGCATCTATATCGCATTCTATACCAATTTCTATCTTCTTTCACGTAAGTGAGGTTCCTTTTCTATTTTGTGAAGCCACGAGATTACTTGCAATATATCGTACCTTTACCTTTACCTCTTTCTCTCTTTACCTTGCAGTTGGTCTGCTTGAGCCAATTGGGCTCGTATCTTTTCTCTTTATCTTGCAGTTGGTCTGCTTGAGCCACCTGGGCTCGTACCTTATTCTCTCTTATCTCTTATCTTGTCCCTTTTTCTGCCTTATTGCAAGTAACTTCGCGACTGGTTGATTATTACTTACGCATTGTAGTGACTATTTTTTATTTTATTATCTTTCTCTTCTGGAATATTTGAATGTCCAATATCGCTGTCTAGCAGCGCGTTCCGTTGAAGGATCAATTTTTATCTTAGCTACTGAGCATTGCTATTTTGTTATATTTTCTCTGATTAGTTTCTATCTGTCTCTTTACCTATTATCGTTGATTATCGTATCTTAGTGAGTGTACCGCGGGAGCGATCTTATATCGCTGCGCGGTCCCGCTCGTCGTTCATTTGACATTGGAGTATTGTGCCGTATCGCATAACATCTTTTTCACTATTTTCTTCGCTAATATCGTTGATCGTAGTTGTCCGTAGTCTATTTGGTTTGCCGTACGTTGCATATTAATTATCTTGAATATTGTTTGTCTTATCTTGAATTGCCTTTTATCGTACCGAATATTATCTCTCTTTCTCTCGCACTTACCGCAAACTATAGACTACGTATTATCTGTTATTCTCTATATTTTATGATAATTCTCTATTTGACCTGTCGCTTGAATTTACCTTGTAATTCATAATTCCCTGTCTGCCTATTTCTGATCATTCTGGTAATGTGATAACTATTACAATTGTTGTATTTCGCATGTGTTTATAATCGCTTCTCATATTTTATGATTTATTTGCTTACCGCTTAATTTAAGTACAGTATATCTTTTTCTGTTCTGCCTATCTATCATAAAACCGTGTTAATCATTACAGTTAGTATCGCGAGCTTGCGCATATTTCCCACTTATTTGGAAAACGTTCCGATTATTTGTTTACTCTCTCGCTTAACCTTTCTCTGGCTGTAAATATTGTTAATTATCGCATTTATCGTACTTGTATCGCAAACTCTTCAGCTACTTGCTTGTCAGTAAACTTATCGCTTCTTGTTTAATATATTTGATATTATTCCTGCTTCACCTGTTTCTTATTTTATCTATTGGATTCGACTCCGCCCCTCTACCATTATCTTGTCTCTCTGAGCGAACTGTGCAAAACCGTCGTAGAACCTGACCTTACCTTTATCTATTACCTTTACCTTTACCTTTGTCTTTTTCTCTAATCATCTATTTTTGACGCATGTGCGTCTGGCGCCCAACAATTGTATCTTTCTCCCTTAGTATCTCTCTCTATCTAATTATTTAGGTTAGCGACTGCGCCGTAGGGTAACCAATTATCGTTATATCGTTTTTTACCTTCAAAAATATTGGTTACAACCTTTATCTCTTTCTCTCTTCACCTTGCAGTTGGTCTGCTTGAGCCAATTGGGCTCGTATCTTTTCTCTTTATCTTGCAGTTGGTCTGCTTGAGCCACCTGGGCTCGTACCTTATTCTCTCTTATCTCTTATCTTGTCCCTTTCTCTGTCTTATTGCAAGTAACTTCGCGACTGGTTGACTATTACTTACGCATTGTAGTGACTATTGCTTTATTTTATTATCTTTCTTTTCTGGAATATTTGAATGTCTAATATCGCTGTCTAGCAGCGCGTTCCGTTGAAGGATCAATTTTTATCTTAGCTCAGTATAGACAAGATAATGGTAGAGGGGCGGGGTCGAATCCAATAGATAAAATAAGAAACAGGTGAAGCAGAAATAGTATCGAATATTCTGATTAAGAAGCGATAAATTTTAATAACATGCAAATAACTGAAGAGATTGAGGTACAATTAAGATAGATACGATAATTAACAATATTTACAGCCAGTGAAAAGTTAAGCGAGAGATTTAATAATTAACGGAACGTTTTCCGAATAAGCGCGAGGTATGCGTAGGCTCGCGATACTATGATTCGAGGTAATAACTAACACGGTTTTATAATGAATATTCAGATCAGAAAAAGATATACGGTACTTAAATTAAGCATGGATCAAGTGAACCATAAAGTATAAGAAGCTATTATAAGACACATGCGAAATACAGAAATCGTAATAGTTATCACATTACCTGAGCATTGCTATTTTGTTATTTTTTCTCTGATTAGTTTCTATCTGTCTCTTTACCTATTATCGTTGACTATCGTATCTTAGTGAGTGTACCGCGTGAGCGACCTTACATCGCCGCGGGGTCCCGCTGCTCGTCGTTCATTTGACATCGGAGTATTGTGCCGTATCGCATAACGTCTTTTTCATTATTTTCTTCGCTAATATCGCTGATCGTAGTTGTCCGTAGTCTCTTTGGTTTGTCGTAGGTTGCATATTAATTTTCTGGAATATTATTTGCCTTATCTTGAATTATCTTTTATCGTACCGCGTATTACCTTTCTTTCTTCTCGCGCTTACCGCAAACTAGAGACTACGTATTATCTGTTAGTACCTATATTTTATAATAATTTTCTATTTGACCTGTTGCCTTGAATTTACCTTGTAATTCATAATTCCCCGTCTTTGCATATTTTTGATAATTCTGGTAATGTGATAACTATTACGATTTCTGTATTTCGCATGTGTCTTATAATAGCTTCTTATACTTTATGGTTCACTTGATCCATGCTTAATTTAAGTACCGTATATCTTTTTCTGATCTGAATATTCATTATAAAACCGTGTTAGTTATTACCTCGAATCATAGTATCGCGAGCCTACGCATACCTCGCGCTTATTCGGAAAACGTTCCGTTAATTATTAAATCTCTCGCTTAACTTTTCACTGGCTGTAAATATTGTTAATTATCGTATCTATCTTAATTGTACCTCAATCTCTTCAGTTATTTGCTTGTTATTAAAATTTATCGCTTCTTAATCAGAATATTCGATACTATTTCTGCTTCACCTGTTTCTTATTTTATCTATTGGATTCGACCCCGCCCCTCTACCATTATCTTGTCTATACTGAGCAAGCTGTGCAAAACCGTCGTAGAACCTGACCTTACCTTTACCTATTACCTTCACCTTCACCTTTATCTTTTTCTCTAATTATCTATTCTCTTTGACACATGTGCGTCTGGTGCCCAACAATCATATCTTTCCCTTTTCTTATCTCTCTATATCTAATTATTCAGGTTAGTGACTGCGCCGTAGGGTAACTAATTATCTCATTTCTTCGTTTTTACCCTCAACGCCAAAAATTGGTTACGATATATATTGTGACGTGGATTTTTCCCGCTCCTCGGTCACTCGGAGAAGATGACCGAGAACTTACCACGTGCACAATAATTCGGCGTCCACGATGTCCCCTGAACCTGAAATAATACCGCGAAATTTGTTGGGCGCCTGGCGTGATCAACACGCCTCGAAGTCGGTAATACGATATACCGCGACCATATGCTCGGCAGCTCAGTACCGCGGCGAGGGGAGGGGTAATTTTTGGGTAGAGAGAGATACGCCACACGTACGCCAACAAGTTATTTCACAAAGCAGCAATAAAATTAGACAATATATTTCAAAATAGCGATAATACAAAAAAAAAAATAAAAATAATAACAATACTGCGAAAGTTTGTCCTCGCAATCCCAAATGCAAACGCTTAGCTAAAAAAAAAGGAACGAGCAAACAAAATAATCAATAAAAAAATGAAGGGATCCGGAAGACCTCTACGGCCTACGTGCGCTAGTCTCTATACTAATCGTGACCGCTAATTTACACACAAAAAAAAAAACCAAAAACAAAATAGGACCCGATGTGCTGCTCGCGATCGTCCTCTACAGAATGGCGCTAATCGCCAACTTAATACTAACGGATTATGCAAAAAAAACCAAACGGAAACGAGGCTCGTAGCGTCACCCACGACTATCCTCCACCAAAGAATCTTTTTACTAGCGCGCACCCGAGCTCCGCTTTCTCTGCGACGGCGGGACGCGGTCGCGAATTCGAATGCTCCCCGTGAGACTGCTCGCGACCTATACGAGAACTGAGGCTGTATCGAATGAAGTTAAAATGACCCCGTGTAACGGAATTCAGTTACACTCAAACTCGAGGCAATAATGTCTCGGCTCAACCCGTGACTCGACTCGATCTCCTCGGTCACCCGAAATTAACGCTACTTCCTTACGCGCAACTCAGGCTACGGTTACCAAGCAGATGTATCGGCTAAAGAATCTCGAGTACAGTCGCTAACGCCAATCCTCACTGGCTATCCGTCCTCGGCAAGCCTACACTAATTATCTCTCGAGATTCTCTCGCAAGAAGGTTAACAGCGCTTACCGCTCCACATCCAAGCGATGAACTCGCCCACTCCCTCGTGATTTTTCCCGGTCATCTTAACTCGCAACCACACTAATTCCCAGAAACCCACGAAACAAAACGCAACTGTCACAGTGTGCTAGAGCTTCAGCTAACCGCCAGAACTAGAGTGATCTCGGATGGTCGCAACGCCGATCTCGTCCCGCTAATCCTTTGTGACGTCATCACCCTAAGAATGCGCAACAATCGATCTGTCATCGATTTTGGGGATTGCGCAACTTGCCGCGCACCTGTCGTCGCTACGCGGCGCGGAACTTCGGGCTAGATCGCGATGTCGTCTCCCGCGCAGCTCTACGGCGTCCTGGGGTTGGGCGGGGTGGTGCTCTCTCGTCACTACCTGGTCTCTCGCGGTTGCCTCGGTTGAGCGTTGGCGGGGCGAGCGGGGAGGCTGCGGCGCGCCGGCCGCCAGCGGGAATCGCGTCCGCCTTGGATTCCCGCGCTGCAGGGATCTGCGTTGTCTCCCCCTCCGCAGCCTCGGTATCCTTCCCGCGAGATCTCCGCGGTTTCGCCTTGCCTCGAAATCTCTTCGGCGTCGGAGTTGGTCGCTGGATGGTGGACGGTGTACTCGAAAGAAAAAATAAAAACAAAAGCCTGCAATATCTTATTCTTACTTCGCTATTTCGTCCCTGTCGAAGCCCGGGTGCGTGACTCCAGTTCTGGCGCTCTCTCTCTCTGATTATTTCGCGACTCGATTCCCGAACCCTTATCCCGCGATTCCGCCCAGGGTTCAGGGAGTACCTTGTAACGGGCAGGCCTAATTGAAATGCCACGTTACAATATATATATAATTATTATTCTATAATTATATAGAATTATTCTATATCTACAATTTTGGCTTGATAATCAAACTCGCGAATCCATATTGTTCACAACAACATTATGAACGCAACTCGTTGGTCGCGCGCCTTCCAACCCACGCGAGGCAACCAGCCTTTCACACTTTCTAATCACGCGACCCAGAAGAAAGTGTGACGTCACGCGCGCCGCTCACGCCACCCACGCAGCCGAGCGCGTTGCGTAATCAACCAACGTGGTCTCCCGCTGCCAAGGACCAACCGAGGCTGCAATAAGAGACGACCGATCAGACCGATCGGCAGGACACTTCGGGTTCACCTCGTCCTGACCAACCTTACTGACGCTGACGCTACAACGCCACGCCTTACCTACGCTTCAACGCTACGCCGACGTTACGACACTACGACGTTTGACTGACGCTACGACGACACGTTCGAAGACAGACCGGACAGCAGACTGATTGCATAACGGATCCTGTTTATCTGGCTGCGGTCAGCCCACATACAAACACAGCAGCTTCGAACCCTCGTGCTCCTTGGGTACTGCACCCTATCGATATCCCGTCACGGCCTCTCACCAGACCTCCAGTTGTATTACTTTCCTTGTGGGATGTACGGAGAGCTCGACTAACATCACCTAGCTACTACAGACGCATCCCGGCTCCAGTTTCCCCGTTTCACGAGCCGCAGCGCTCCTTCGTGTCAACTGCCACCCAGACGACCGACAGTGAGTGGGAGTCTCCAGTAAAGACGACTGAGAACCGCCGTCCCCCGACACCGCCAAGCTCTCCAGAGAGCCGGTACACGCCACCACCAAGGACTGAGACTGACCCCCCTCGACGCCCGACATCCTCGCTGCAGCCTCCACCACAATTCAAAAGGACAAAAACCTCTCCTATTATCACGTGGCAACCTTCACTCTAACTTGTACATATGTAAATAAAATAAATAAGATGTAAAATAAACTCAAAAATAAAAACAAACTCATCCTTGACTTCAGCGACCCACACCTTCCACGCGGTTCGGTCGAACTACTAGCTATCAAATAGCGAACAGAATGTATTGACAGCATTGTCAGAAGGAGAAATTTCCGATTATGATAAACTTAGTTCCGCGCCTAAATTGAGATACGGAAATGACCATCTGACGAAACTGTACACGGCTCAATGACAGATCAGAAGACAGGGACGAGACGGAGACCTCGCCTCACTTAGCCAAGATATTGAACGGCTTTCTCGTGTAGCTTTGCTAGATCACGAGCCGTCTCGTAATTTATTAGCGATCCAAGCTTTCCTAAACGCATTAGTGATCCGGAAATCAAAATGGCCGTTGGGACATCGGGTTTCACTTCTCTGCGAGAGGCAACGGCCAAAGCCCTTGAGGTGGAGGGTATGCGTAAGCAATATTTTGGGAAAAATAAGCTTCGCCGGATTGCGATGTCCAAAAACACCTCAAAAAGACGAAGTTTTGAGCACTCGGAAAAGACAAAGCCTCAAAATTACAGAAATAAAAATGATAATAATAATTTTAAACAAAGAAATCGTGGTTCTTTTCAAGACCAGAAAAACAAACGTGACATTAAAAGCGCGGTCATGACAAATCAAACTGGCTTGTCTTGTTTATTTTATAAGAAAGTTGGACATGACGCCAACCATTGTCTTCTGCTTAAGAAAATTACTGGAGAGCCGATGCAAAAATCGAATCCGAATTCCTATAACTGGCGGAAAAAAGATATAGATATTAGGGAAGCAAATTTTCAGTCGAGCTGTTCAACAGAAACTCATCCAAAAAACTAATTTTGGATGATTTGTCGGGGCGAAAATCATCGCAGATTCTTAAAAGTGAAAGCCCACTCAGAGAACAGTTTTTAATTAGGAGTCTACGACAGTCTGGTCTTTATGCGCGCGGTACTGTAAATGGCGTCGATTGTCTTTGGGTAATAGATACCGGCGCGGAGGTGACCGTAGTTCGATCAGATCTCTTTGAATACGATGACCAGATTGTTCCCTCTTTATCCCTGCGAACAGCCACAGGAGAGACGACCCCAGTTTTGAGACAAGATAACCTTTTTGGGTGTATCGACTCTCCACGTAAGGTTTTTATAGCAGATATAGAGGATGAAGGTATTTTGGGAATAGACTTTCTTACAGCTCATAACTGTGTCATCTCGACTAAGAGAAATTCACTAGCTTCAAACAATCGCGAAATAGCTCTTTGTACAAATAGGAATGGAATTTATTGGACTCCTCCTAGAATTCGGGAAATGGAACTTTCAGAGGATGATTTTCAACAACACTTTCCTTCATATTTACAGGGCCTTGTTGATAAATCTTCGATTTCATTAAATCTAGCTCAGTTGGAATCGTCTAAATCTCTTTTGCTAGAGTTTATAGATTCTTTCGCCAAAGATAGTGGTGATGAGGGCCGATGTACTTCCGTCAAGCACAAGATCGACGTTGGAGAGAATTCACCGATAAAACAGGCTCCTCGAAGACTCGCTCTCAACGCTCGGGAAGAGGCGAAGAAGCTTGTGGAAAACATGCTAACGAATGACGTGATCGAACCATCGTCTAGTCCCTGGGCCTCACCAATCGTCCTTGTTAATAAAAAGGACGGATCCTAACTATTTTGCATCGATTACAGGAAGCTGAACGACATAACGAAGAAAGATTCTTACCCTCTACCCAGAATCGACGAGACACTCGACCTGATAGCTAGTGCAAATTGGTTCAGCATCATAGATCTTCAGAGTGGATACTGGCAGGTCGAAATGGATCCTCTAGACAAAGAATAAACAGCTTTTGTCACAGGTTTAGGAGGATTATGGCAGTTCAAGGTAATGCCTTTTGGCTCAAGTAATACCCCGGCTACCTTTGAACGAATGATGAAGGCTGTTCTCCATGGGCTCACTAGCAAAATATGCCTCGTTTATTCAGACGATATAATCGTCTTTGGCAAGAACTTTGAAGAAGAAGTTCAGAATCTCAAACAAGTTTTCGCCAGGCTGAAGCAAGCAGGCCTAAAAATGAGCCCGAAAAAATGCCATTTGTTCCAGAAAAGAAGTAGGCTTCCTCGGACATATCGTCTCAACACAAGGTGTGAAGAACGACCCATCCAAAATCAAGGTTTCTTCTTGGCCGACACCTAAGAATAAAGAACAAATTCAAAGCTTTTTAGGCGTCTGTACTTAGTACAGAAGATTTGTAAAAGGTTTCGCTAATATAGCTAAACCTCTCCATCATTTAATCGGAATCAAGATTCCTTTTGACTGGACCGCGGAATGCGAAGAGGCTTTCAAGCAATTAAAAGAAAATCTTATTTCTTCGCCGATTTTAGCTTATCCAGAGGTCGAACTTCCTTTTATTTTGGATACGGATGCCTCTCTTTCAGGAATAGGCAGGGTTCTGTCACAAATTCAGAGAGGTCAGGAGAGAGTGATAAGCTATTTCAGCAGAGTTTTGAGTAAAACTGAGAGGAATTATTGTGTCAATCGTAGAGAACTTTTAGCTGTTGTTAAGACCGTAGTTTATTTTCATCATTATCTGTACGGTAGGAGATTTTTGATACGAACAGACCATGCTTCTCTTAGGTGGTTACTTTCGTTGAAATCCCCTGAAGGTCAGGTAGCTAGACGGTTAGAAAGACTCGGACAGTACGATTTTGACATTCGTCATCGAGCAGGAATTCATCATGGAAACGCCGATGCTCTCTCTCGAAGACCCTGCGAAGTAATGCCAGAGTGTAAACAGTGTGCACAATTAAAGAAAAACCGAGACCCCCCTCTTTTAATACGGAAGATTTCACTCGAAAATAACCTGGAGGAATGCAGAAAATCACAACAAGCGGACGACACTTTAACTCAAGTTAGGTCCTGGAAGGAAGCAGAGACTCGCCCAGACTGGCAGGATATATCCTCAGCCGGGCCAGATTTGAAAATTTATTGGGCTCAATGGGACTCTATCCTTTTAATTGACGGAATTTTATACCGAAAATGGGAATCTGCAGACTTGAAGGAAATCAGGTGGCAACTTTTGGTTCCCAGGACACGAATTCCAGAGATTCTTGCTCTTCATCATGATTCTCCTGCAGGCGGACACTTCGCCTCGAATGAAACTCTGGGCAAAATTCGCAACTTATACTTTTGGCCCCGTTGCCGGACGGACGTTGAAGATTGATGCCGAAGAAGTCGAATCTGCACGGCAAAGAAAGGACCTCGAGCAAAAGGACAAAGCTCTCTTCAAGTTTACAACATGGGAGCTCCATTTGAAAGAATAGCAATGGACATTCTCGGACCTCTCCCGATAGCCCATTCTGGAAATAAATATTCTCTGGTCATTGCCGATAATTTTACTAAGTGGCCTGAAGTGATCGCTCTCGCTAATCAAGAAGCCTCCACTGTAGCACAGGCATTCGCTGAAGAGTTTATTTGTAGACACGGAGTTCCTCTAGAACTTCATACTGATCAAGGCCGAAATTTTGAGTCAACCTTAATGAAAGAGGTTACCCAGATTTTAGGGGTTAGAAAGACTTGTACGACTCCTTTGCATTCACAATCTGACAGCATGATTGAGCGTCTGAATCGAACCTTGCTACAGTATTTGTCGTCTTTTGTAGAGCAGAATCAGAGAGACTGGGATTCGTGGATCCCTTTCTTCCTCTTATCTTACAGATCTGCGATTCATGAGACGACGAAGCAGACGCCGGCTCTCATGCTTACTGGAAGAAATCTTCGACTTCTGTCAGATTTAGACAAAGGTCCTGTTCGTGTGCATAGACAGCATCAAACAGATCATGCCTTTTTATTACAACAACGTTTATGACTTCCGTTTCCGGTTTGGATGTGAGTGGCAGGTGTGAGAAAGAGTGTGAGTGGAAAGGCGAGAATTTAACAGGATAGCAAAGGTGAGGAGGAAAGGAAATAGGGAAGAGAAGGAGCGGGGAAGACCAGGACGTGCGGACGGGTGAAGGGAATAGGGAGGCAGGAGTAAAAGGGAAGGACAGGTGAAAAAAGGGGGAGAGTTTTGAGGTTAGTCAGAGAGAGCCGGCGGACGGCAAAGGGAAGGATAACACAAAAATAGTCGGTGACATCTAAGGAGTAGGAAGGGGGATAGAGCAGAGACAGATAGGCGGCAGGTAGATAAGGTAGGGAGCGGTGGCGGAGAGAAAGAGTATGAGCAACGCGGGTGGCCAAAAAGAAGGGGCGAACAGAGTAGAGGAGGAGAAAAAGAAAGGTAGGCCGGGTGCAGTAGCATCATTAGGGAGAGATAGGAGTCATAGCCTGGGATCGGCGACGACGGTGCTAGATTTATGGAAGAGAAAGCGGGAGGAGGAAGGGGAAAAAGGGGTGGAGGATGCAGATGAGATACAGGAAAGAGAAAGAGTATTTGGGAAAAGCAGGAAAGCTCACCGGTCGCCGGAGGGCAAGACAGGTGAGGAAGGGAAGACAGAGAGAGGGAGTATACAGGATATGCTAAGGCTGATTAGGGAAGACTTAAAGATAGGTCTAGAGGAGGTCAAAGGGGAAGGAAGGGGGATCAGGGACGAAATGAAAAAGATTAAAGGGGAAATGACTAGAAGGGAAGAGCAGTGGGAAGTAGAGAGGGGGGAGATGAAGGAAACGATAAGGGACCTAGGTAAAAGATTAGAAGAGGTAGAAGAGCGGAGAGGGGGGGGAGATGGAAAGGGTAAAGGGGAGGCTGGCAGAATTAGAAAAGAAGAGTGCAGAAGGCGGGGGGGAGAGGCAGAGACAGGGGAATGCGGAAGTGGCGCAGGTAACAATAGATCGGTTAAAAGAGATGGAGTGGGCCATAGAGAGGTAAGAAAGGGAAGAAAGAAGGGGAAATATAGTATTGAGAGGAGCGAGAACATAGAAGGGAAGGGAAAAGGAAGGGTTGAAAAAGATTATGCAGGTGATAGGAGTAGAGGTCGAGGTAAAGGATATGTGGGAGGTAGGCTCAAAAAAGGGGGGAGAAAAGGGGATATGGATAGCAAGGCTAGGGAATAGGGAGCAAAAGAGGCAGGTAATGGGAAGAAAAAGCCTCCTCAAAGGAAGGGAGGAGAGAATAGAGGAGGAGCTCACCTGGGCAGAGAGGAGAATGAAATGGAAGTTGAGAGAGATAGCAGCTATCGAGGAGAGAAGGGGAAACAGAGCAAGAATAGGGTATGCAAAGATCTGGATAGAAGGGTAAATGTGGAAGTGGGATGAGATAGGAGAAGTACTTAGGGACGGTGCAGGGAGAGAGAGGGAAGAGTGGCACAGGGAGGGGAGCGGAAAAGTGGGGGAAGGCGATAGGGAAAAGACAGCAAGCGAGGAAAGACAAGAGGGAGGTATAGAAGCACAGGCTGGGGTACGTAGGGAAAGGCAGTCGGGGGAATGGGCAGTGGGGTGGGGCAGAGGCAGGGGGGGTGGAAAGTAGTTTTCTGGAATGTGGCGGGGCTTGCGAGAAAGGATGAAGATTTCTGGAGGGGTCTAATTAGGGAGTGGAATGTAATATTTTTAATGGAGACATGGATAGAAAAGAAGGGGTGGGAAAGGATAAGGAATAAGTTGCCAGCAGGGTATAAATGGGAAGTGCAGTATGCGGTGAGAAGAAATAGGAAGGGAAGAGCAATAGGCGGAATGCTGTCAGGGGTAAAAAAGGAGATAGTAAGTGGGGAGGGAGGGAAGGAAGAGGTGAAAGAGGGGATGATAATAAGGAAAATAAGTGTAGGGGGGGAAAAATGGATAGTAATAGGAATATACGTAAATGGGGATCTAAAAGAGAAGATAGGGGAATTGAAGAAGCGGGCAGAAGAGGTAGAGGGAGGAACAAAAGTGCTAGTGGGGGGTGATTTTAATGCCAGGACAGGGCAGGAGGGGGGAGGATGTTGGGGAGAAGGAGAGGAGGAGAATAGGAGTAGGAAATCAAAGGACAGGAAAATAAACTCGGAAGGTAAGCAGCTGGTGCAATTTTTGGAAAAGACAGGATGGGCAATAATGAATGGGAACATAGAGGGTGATGAGGAGGGAGAATTTATGTATGTAGGAGGGGTGGGGGTAACGGTGATAGACTACGCTATAGGAGACAGCGAGGTAAGGGATAGGGTCAAAAGGATAGAGATTGGGGATAGGGTTGACTCGGACCATCACCCGGTAATAGTGTGGATGAGGGGGGCAGTGACTAGGACAAGAAAGGGAAAAAGAGTAGGGGAAGCTAGTAAAGGAGACTGGACAGAGGAGGGTAGGAGGAGGTTTAGAACAGAGGTCAAATGGGAGGGGGTAGGAGAAGCGGATGTAGGCAAAGAGATGGAGAAAAGAATAAGAGAGCTTACACGTGCTTTAGATGTAGGAGGGAGGAGGAGTGAAGTGAAAAAGGGTTGGTGGGATGAGGAATGTAGGCGAAAAAAAGCGGAAGTTAGGCAGAGTTTAAGGAACTGGAGAAAGGGGGAGGGGGAAGAGGAAGCGTATAGAAAGGAAAGAAGGGAATATAATAGGCTATGCGAGGAGAGGAAAAAGAAAGAAAATGCGGGAGTCATAAAAGAAGCAGCGGAAGCAAGGACAGAAAGCAAGGTATGGGAGATAGTTAACAGGGAAAGAAAGAAGTGGACGAGGGTGAATGAGGAAATAGGCGATCAGGAGTGGAGGGAGTATTTCATGGGATTATTAGGCGGAGTGGAAAGCAAGGTAACAGAAGGCGTGGGGACGGCAAATAGGAAGGGGGAGGGAAGGCGAGCTGCAGAGGGAAGAGATTAAAAAGGTGATAGAAAAGCTGAGGGATGGAAAAGCACCAGGGGGGGATGGAATAGCTAGCGAGGTATGGAGGTATGGGGGGGAAGAGATGGAGCAGTGGGTATGGAAAACATGTAACAGAGTTTGGGTGGAGGAGAGCTGGCCAGAGGATTGGAGAGAGGGATTGATAGCGCCGATAGTAAAGAAGAGGGAGGGGAAAAGGGTAGAAGAGTATAGGGGGGTGACGCTGATGCCAACTCTGTATAAGGTGTATGCGATGGCATTGGCGAAAAAGTTAGAGAGAGAGGTAGAGGAGAAGGGCATGATACCGCAAAATCAAACTGGCTTCAGAAAAGGAATGGGTACAATTGACAACGTATATGTGCTTAACTATTTAATCAGTAGACAGGTGGGAAGGGATAAAGGAAAGATGGTGGCGTTCTTTGTGGACTTAAAAGCGGCGTTCGATTCGGTGGACAGGAAAGTGCTGTGGGAGACTATGGAAAGGAAAGGGGTGAGGGAAGGGCTAAGGGTAAGGATAGAGGAAATTTACAAGGAAACAAAGAGTCGGGTGAGGAGCGGGGGAAAGGTAGGAGAGGCGTTCTGGACGGTGAGGGGGGTAAGGCAGGGATGTCCGCTCAGTCCGCATGTATTCAACTTGCTGCTGGCGGATTTAGAAGAGGAAATGGGGAGAGGGAGAAGGGTTGGGGGGTGGAGTTGGCCGGCGGCAGGGTGTGTACGTTAGTGCTGATGACATAGTGATACTAGCGGAAAGTGAAGAGGAGATGGAGGTAATGATTAGGAAGTTAGAAAGGTATATGGATAGGAAAAGGCTGACGGTAAATGTAGGGAAATCAAGGATTATGAGATTTAGGAAACGAGGTGGCAGAAGGAAAAAAATGGATTGGAGATGGTAAGGGAAAAAGATAGAGGAGGTTAAAGAGTTCAGCTATCTAGGGTATAGAGTAAAGTGCAATGGGGGACAGGAAGCACACGTGAAGAAGAGAGTATAGAAGGCAGGGGTAGTAATGAGGCAGGTATGAGAAATAGGAAAAAGAAGGTTTGGGAGGGATTGTGTTCACAACAACATTGTAAACGCAACTAGTTGGTCGCGCGCCTTACAACCCACGCGCCGCAACAAGCATTTCACACTTTCTAGTCGCGCAACCCAGAAGAAAGTGTTACGTCACGCGCGCCACTTACGCCACCCACGCAGCCGAGCGCGTTGCGTAATCAGCCAACGTGGTCTCCCGCTGCTGAAGACCAACCGAGCCTGCGATAAGAGACGACCGATCGGACCGATCGGCAGGAGACTTCGGGTTCGCCAGAATTGACCGCCCTAAACTGATACGCTACGCTACGCTACGACGCTACGCTACGCTACGACGCTACGCTACGACGCTACGCTACGCTACACGACGCTACGCTACGCAACGCTACGCTACGCAACGCTACACTCCGGACCTGACCGCAGACCCTCCTGCATGACGGACCCCGTTTATCTGGCACCAACCAGCCCACACCGAAGCACAAGAGCCTGCAACCCTCCAGCTCACTGATATTTATATACACTGGATTGGATTTAAGCGTGGTGCCGTCACGCCAATTGAACGGTAGCCATTTTGTACAGATTCTTGTCACTTCAGATATATATAAATATATACGTGATATATGCATGTGTATATAATCGATTGTGTTGGAAAATTACAGTAACAATTATTGAGGTAACAATGAGTACCTGCGTTTTTTGCAAAACAAAGCAATCAAAATATTGTGGGCGATCATTTTACAAGTGAGTATACAACGCTGAAGCGTTCTGCAAATGATAACTTGCAGAGGTTATGTCAGCATACGAAGTATTTACTAATTATATTTAACGAGTATTATAACGTACGAATCGTGTCAGTAAAAATTCACAATATTTGAATTATGAACCGATCTTATTATAATTGAAATTGAAAACTCGGGTATTATTGACTCAGCGATTAAATTATAATTCGATGTGTAGATTTCCCGTGAAAGATGTGTTCCGCCTTGCCGTACCGAGCGAATCAGTGATCAACATTGCTTCTGTTGCTGAAAAAATGTTCAGGCACGCTGTAAATTGCAATCAAGGTCTCCCTCCAGTAGAGCCTCAGTTTCCAGGTATTTTGTGTTTGCAGATTTTAAAAAGTCTTTTACAGAATCCGTTGGAAAATTTAATATTCAGTGAGCTAGATGCTCACATTTTCGACGATGCGCCAGATGAGCTTTCTAATCACGTATATCAACTCACAAAATCTGTCATCAAAGAGTATATCGAATTACGAATGTTTGCTTTAACCAAGATTGCTACTTTGCGACAAACAGGATTGAATATACGGCATTACACAAATCGGCAACTCGTATGGGCCAATCAGTAACCATTTATATCCCCTGACGAGATCCAATATGTCACCTACACATTTGTACCTGATTTGCATGCTCAGATATGTATATCTTTTTTATTTTCTTTTGATTGTGCTTGTAACTTTTTCTTCGTGTGAATGGATTGTGGATTGATACTACTAATTATATTACGGTTGTGGTTTATCGCACGCTACTATATAAAAATCCCTTAACATTTGCAAGGAATGTTTTATTCTCCATATTTTTGAATAAAGTTTTTACTCACCCAATTCGATATAATTTAATTCAAAACTTTTTTTTACATGTCTTAAGCTCCACTTTGATGCCAATGGATGGTAAATGGGTTCCCTAACGGTTGAATTAGTGTTATACAAATTTTTGAATAATCCGTATGGAATTCAGCCCACCATCGGATAAAGGATAATGGACGGAAACTTCTTAGAATTGAGGACTTCTTTTGAACATAAAGAAAAATCACGCTTAAATACAAGTTTTTCGTCATATTATTTAATGATCTTTTACATCATATAATTGTAAATAATAATATACTTTCGAAAAAATGATTTGTTCTCCATTTAATGTATCAAACATTATTTTACTCGTCAAAAACTTTTTTGTGTGACGAATATATCGTTAGATTTAAATAGCATATTTTACGCAGTTCAAATCTAGCGCACATTCTGTGACAACTTTCTGTACAAGATGGCGGAAATTCAAGTGTTCAATTGGACACGCGAGCTTACACGTAGAGTATAGGGTAATATCCAATCCAGTGTATATATTGTAACGTGGCAGTTCGGTTAGGCCTGCCCGTTACAAGAGACTCCCTGAACCCTGGGCGAGATCCAGGAATAAGGGTCTAGAAAATCGAGTCGCGGAATAATCTCAGAGAGCGCCAGAACTGGAGTCACGCACCCGAGCTTCGACAGGGACGAAATAGAGCATTGCGACCCAGATATTTCAGGCTTTTGTTTTTAATTTTTTTTTTCGAGTGCACCGGCTACCCTCTAGTGACCAACTCCAACACCGAACATCTTTCGAGGCAAGGCGAAACCACGACGATCTCGCGGGAAGGACACCGAGGCTGCGGAGGGGGAGGCAACGCAGATCCCTGCAGCGAGGGAATCCAAGGCGGACGCGATTCCCGCTGGCGGCCGGCGCGCCGCAGCCTCCCCGCTCACCCCGCTTACGCCCAACCAAGGCAACCGCGAGGTACCAGCTAGCGACGAGGGAGCACCACCCCGCCCAACCCCAGGACTACGTAGAGCTGCGCGGGAGACGACATCGCGATCTAGCCTCAAGTTCTGCGCCGCGTAGAGACGACAGGTGCGCGGCAAGTTGCGCAATCCCCAAAATCGATGACCGATCGATTGTTGCGCATTCTTAGGGTGATGACGTCACGAAAAATTAGCGCGACGAGATCGGCGTTGCGACCATCCTAGATCACTCTAGTTCTGGAGCACAAAGAGACAGGTGTTCTTACTTTGCGTTCGTACTTGGTGCCTCTTTAGAGAAATTTTTTTTTTTTGTGTGGTTAGTTGCGAGGAATAATATGAGCCGGCACGAGGGAGTCGGACCGTTTGTCCAGTGGATGTGGAGCGGTAAGCGTTGTTAACATTCTCGCGATCGAATTTCGAGGGTAATTGAGTAAAGGCTGATCCGATAAAGGATAGCCGTTTTATAGTTTGCGTGTCGAAAAGTACTCGAAATTCGTTTGCCGATTCTTTTGCTTGGTGACCGTAGCCTGAGTTGCGCGTAAGAGAGTAACGTTAATTTCGGGGGATCCAGAAAATCGAGTCGAGCCACGGGTTGAGCCGAGACGTTATTGTCTCGAGCTTGAGTGTGACCGAAGTCCGTTACACGGGGTCATTTCACGTCATCCGGCACATCTTCGATTATCGTATAGGTCGCGAGCAATCACGGGGAGCATTCGAATTCGCGACTGCGTCCCGCCGTCGCCGAGGAAGTGAAGCTCGGGTGCGTGCTGATAAGAGTATGCGTTTTTAGAGAAGGATCGCGGGTGTCGCGACGAGCCTCGCATCACTTTAGTTATTTAATATTCTTTTTAGTTATTTAATATTCTTTTTTTTTTCTTTCTTCTTTTTTTTTGTTGTTTGCATTATCAGTTAGTATTAAGTTGGCGATCCGCGCCATTTTGTAAAGGACGTTCGCGGGCAGCGCATCGAGTCCGATTTTGTTTTTGGTTTTTAGGAAGTAGGGTATTGTTAAGACGGCGACTAGCGCACGTCGGCCGTAGAGGTCTCCTAGATTTATTCACCTTTTTTTTTGTTGTTATTATTTTTTTATTTTTTTATTTTTATTTTATTTGGAGTATTTCTACCTTTCTTATTTAGTTTAGTTAAAGGTGACATTGTATTTGGAATTGCGAAGGACGACTTGCGTGGTCGTATTATCATCATTTTTATTTTTTTTTATTATTTTTATTTCTTTTGTTTTTGTATTATCGCTAATGAGAAATATATCATTGGAATTGTATAGTAATTAGCCACATCACGCGTTGGCGTACCTGTGTTGCAATTCTCTCGACCCAAAATTTACCCCTCCCCTCTCCGCGGTACTGAGCTACCGAGCATATGGTCGCGGTGTGTCGTATTATCGATTTCGAGGCGTGTTGATCACGCCAGGCGCCCAACAAACTTCGCGACACTGTTTCAGATCAAGGATACCTCGCCGGACGCCAAATTATTGTGCACGCGGTAAGTTCCCGGTTATTTGCTCCGAGTAACCGAGGTGCAGAAAAATCCACGTCACAATATATATCAGTGCTCCAGCTCCGTGGGTGTTGCATCAGATAGACCTCCCGTCAAGGCCTCTCACCAGACCCCCGGCGGTGCTGCTCTCATTGTGGGACGTGAGGAGAGCGAGAGTGACGTCACCGAGCTACTTTCGTCGCATTCCAGCAGCGGTCTCTCCGTTTCCCGAACCGCAGCGCTCCTACGTCTCGACTGCCACCCAGACGACCCAGTCGGATAGCGAGTGGGAGTCTTCGATAAAGAGCACCGAGCCTGAGAATCGCCGCCCCCCGACACCGCCGAGCTCTCCGGAAAACCGGTATACGCCGCCCCCGACGACCGAGCCCACTCAACGCATCACATCCGCACTACAGCCTCCACCGCGGTACAACCGGCCGAAGACCACTCCTTCCCTCACGTGGCAACCATTATGTTAATCGTGTATATATGTGAATAAAATAGTTAATAAATAAGATGTACATATAATAAAACCAAAAACTCATCTTTGACTACAGCGACCCACTCCTTCCACACGGCTCGGTCGAACTACTAGCTAACTACAAATAGCAAACAGATTAGGAAAAAAGAAAAATGTAAAAATATGGTAAAGGGAGAGGAAAATGGAAGTCTTTGTAAACCCAAGGGGAACAATAAATATTACATACATTACAACAACGTTTAGAAGAAATTCATCACTTTGCTAGGAGTAGAATTTCTATGGCTCCAGATAAATTAAAATCTCGTTATGATATTCAAGCCAGAGATTTCAAATTTAATCCTGGAGATTCTGTCTGGCTCTTTCAACCCCGAAGACAGAAAGGACTATGTCCAAAACTACAAAGAAATTTGGAAGGCCCTTACTTCGTGGTTAACCGGATAAATGATGTTGTTTATAGAATCCGAAGATCTCCTCATTCACGTCAGAAAGTGGTACACTCGGATCGTCTTGCTCCATTTGAAGAAGATCAACCTGGAACAGTCTCTCCAGGAACAAGAACATCCTTCGAGGTTAGGTCTTCGGATGACCACCCTTGACAACTGTGATCGACTTCACCTTCTTTACAGTCGGTCATCGATTGGGGAAAGAAACTGTCTTTTGGAATTAATTTGAGCAAAACTCGACTGCTTACGATTATTATCGAAGAGAATATCGGTTGTGGAACAACAACTTGCACCAAAAGGTTTTTAGCAGATCGCCAGGTCAGTACGCTTTTGGAACCACATGAGAAATACCGAAATGTCGCCGGGATTAATCTTTTAGATTTGATGTATCAAGATCCAGATCGTTATTGCTATCATTTTCAGCATTTCGCTCAGATGGTTATGTTGGATAGGAATCTTCAGACGACTTCATTACCTGTAAAGGTGATGGAAAGATCGATATTCAGTAGCAATTGTTTTGTAGAAGCTCGTCGAAGGTTAGGTAATTTTCGCGACTTCGAATCTCATTTATTGAGGAAAAATTTTGATCTCCTCATTCGCTCGTCTTAACTCAGAGTGGATTTAATTGTTTATTTGCGAGTTTCCCCAGAAACTTCTTTCGCTCGAGTTAGTTCCCGTTCTCGTGAGGAGGAATCGAGCATTTTTTTAGAGCTACTCATAACTATTCATGAGGTTCATGAGGATTGGCTAGTGAAACAAATCTTTTCTTCTTTATCGGCTCCCGTTTTGGTTATCAATGCAGAATCCACAGCCGACCAAGTTTATTCTAATTTTTGATTCGCAATGTCATATTAACAGGGTTGAGCCTTTGAATTTAATATTAACATTTTCTATTAAGGATAATTTTTTTTTTTAAAAGAAATTCATTAAATCAAATATTCACATTTGATGTAACGGACAACACAAATATTCAAACAGTAAACTAGATGATTGGGAAGTAAAAGGCGGTTTTAATAATTGTTTTCAGTTCTGTTTTCACAGACTCGCATTCCTAACATCCTTGGGTTCGCTTCGCGATAAAGATCAAGCTTTCTTTGCAACCTCTGCAAGAGGTGTCGTCTTTGAGAAAGGTCGCATATAAATCTACTTCGCCACGCAAATGTTCGGGACTGGAATTTTCAAAGATTTTCGAAAAATTAATAAACAAATTAATAAGGAGAGGTCGTTTCTTGTGTTTGTTTTTCACTTACCCGTGGGCGAAACATGATCTCCAACTTTGATCTTCAACTATTCCTCCGAAAGGTTTTTAAAACTTGAAAAATCAAAAGTTTGTGCCAATATTCCGGTGTTTATTAAATTGTGAATTTGGGTCATGTTCCTTGTAATTGAAATAACTCGATAATGATTTGTTATTTCTGGGTTGTTAATCAACTCAAAATTTGTTTTCTTCGATTGTTTCTTTCTAGAAACTTCTTCTCTGGAATCGAGTTTTGTATCGGATAGGCTTTGGTTTCTTTAATGATGTGAATAGGGCCACGATTGTTTTTCGAGGTCGATGAGCGATTGCTTGATTTTCACATTTTATTAACCTCAAGTGTCAGTTTTTGTAAGCACTTTTCAAGGTATTTGCCGAACAGCCTTTTCCTTCCGACCTTTCCCGATTCCTAAGGATGACTGATGGCCTTCGTTTTGAAGAATGACACAAAAAAAAAAAAAATGACATAAGATCGTTTCTTTTCTTTTCAATAAATATTCAATTCATCTTATTCGTGCATTTTCCCAAATTCACTTAGTGAATTTGGATTGTTCTACCACCGCTCACGTTTGTCCTCCAAACTCTAGGGTGTGCTGATTCTAGAAGAAATCTTGGATCCAGTCACCCAATCTTTTCCTGTTTCCTGTGTCACGAACGCCGCATATTCACACCCGAGTATATCATCATAACCATGTCAATAATTATTAATATCGTTTTAGAGACAAAGAAGCATAGCTTAAATTCATTACTTAAATTCATAAATATTCATTATAAAACAGTTCGTGGCACGACCAAAGCGCAACGGCGTAGTTGACGGTCAGCAACGTCAGCGTCTCCGCGCCCGCCAGATCCCGAGTGTAATCAACACCGGGATGAGGCGAGCGCGAGATCACGCGCTTCGAGGATGACCGTCGCGAGGCGAGCCTTTGTTCCAAAATTGTAAATTCAGCAAAAACCTCGCTCGCTGCCCAACGTTTCAAGGGGTGTCGGACGAGCGAGCGAAGTTAGTCCCGTTAGAAACAGGATCAAACCAACGTCAACGGGAACAGGCTCCTTTCAAGCTGTCGAGTATAGAGTTATCAGTCTTAGAGTCACCGACGAATAGAGAGAGAATTCCTCTAATTCTACACGCGGTGCTCAAAGCGTTTCGCGTCGCGACGTCAACTTTTCGAAGTTAGATTTTAAGTGTAGGAAGCTGTGCCACGAACTTAATCAAGTTGTGTAGTCTTAATTGAATGTGAGTGTGAAAGCGTGAGCCGTTCTGCGAATTCGAAGTCGAACTACCGAAGAGTAACTGTGAGAGAGAGAGAGAGTAGGAAACATTTGGTTAAGCATAAACATTCTAAGCTTCCCCGTCTCCCATTTCTCTTGCTATCTTTTTTCATTAAACATTTTGGTTCCATAGAAAACATTCCTAAATTTCATATTGAAATCCTCCAATCCATTTCACAAGGATCGTCCTGTATAGGACGATCACCTCCCGACCCACCAAAAAAATAAGAATAAACCTCTACGGTTACCTAGAGGGTTAAGTCGTCGCATGTGAGACCGCTCCGCACGTGACACCTGTGCGAATTCTCAAAAGGAATCAGCCTTTACCCCGCTTGGTCCCGGAATTTTCGGTTTCCCGCCTCGATGTTCTCGCCCGAGTCTGTTTTGATCGGACGATCCTTCATGAAGAGGATTAGATTTCTTTTCGACATCGATCTGGACCATTGCTGATGTCTTCAAATTCATGAAGATACATAACACTTAATAACACTTACCTTTATAAACCAAGGCACATAAAATTTTGAAATTCAATTTAACTCTCAGCTATCTGCTCAAGGTTTTCTGTGGTTTACCTTGAGACTGTGAGCAAATGCCAGATAGTAAAAAAGGGAGTATTTAAATCTTTAGAGCCACAGCTCCAACTCACCTTTGAGCACTGACTGCTAGATCACTTTTACAATTGCTTTTGTTGAAGTATGTTCAGGGACTCAGCCTAGAGACTTGCTACTGCATGAGAGCAGAAAAGGATCAGGATATTGAATGAGTTTGTACACGTGTTTTAATAAAGTAATGAATGGTTTTATTTGATGCGTACCTCCTGCTCGGGTCACGTCTACGAGATGACTGACTCGCCGTTGCGTGAGCGCCGTTTTCATGGGCGCGCATGGAGACCGACGAGAAGCTTCCATGGCGCAGTTGCGCGCGCATGCGAGACTTTCGTGACAAGCACGCTAGTCAAGCTTAACACTTCCGCCGTCTAAGTGCTTGTTAACGCGTACATTCATCATCTCGCGTAGACGCTTGAAGCTCTCTTTTGGTAACGCTTTTGTTAGTATATCGGCTTTTTGCATTTCTGAAGGAACATACATCGCTTTTATCTCATTATTTATTATCATTTCACGTATATGATGATGTCGGACGTCGATGTTCTTTGTTCTTTCGTGGAACTCAGGGTTTTTTGCTAATTTTATTGCACTCTGATTATCGATGCTAATTTGAGTTGCACTCTTGCAACGATGTCTGACATCATTTAACAATTGCCTTAACCACACCGCCTCTTTTGCTGCCGAAGACGCCGCTACGTACTTCGACTCGGTGGTACTTAAAGTTACCATCTTTTGTCTGCGAGATGACCATATTATTGGGCCACTCGCAAGGGTGAACAGATATCCAGTTGTTGACCTACGAGTATCAACGTCTCCCGCATAGTCTGCGTCCGAATACCCGACTAGTTCGGACTCGCTTCCGCCGCTTTGGTATTCGATACCGAAATCTTTGGTTTCTACGAGATATGCAAATATTTTCTTTACAGCTTTCCAGTGATTTACCCCGTGTTTGTTCAAGAATTTACTCGCGTTATTTACTGCCAGCGCGATATCTGGTCTTGAAACGATCGCAAGAAACATGAGCGACCCTACCGCTTCCCGGTATGGTACATTGCTCACGCTTTCACTCTCTTCGACTGAACCCAGAACAACATGGGGATCTGCCGGCACACTCACACCCTTTGCATCGCTCATGTTAAATCTCTTATGGATTTTTCTCACATATTCGCTTTGGTGTATAAATACAGTTTTTCGCTTTCTATCACGCTCGATTTGTACGCCCACAAAGCAACTCGAATCACTCAACGTAATCTCAAACTCTTTGCGTAATTTTGACGTTACTCGATCGAGAATTGCTCTCGATTTACACGCGATCAAACCATCGTCTACAAAAAGAGCCAAATACACTTTGGAATTATCGTGAATCCCAGTATATATACATTTGTCCGCACTTGTCTCGGAGAATTCGCATTTTTTAAGAAACGCATCGAACTTATGGTTCCAGCACCTTGGGGCCTGTTTGAGACCATACAGCGATTTATTCAACTTGCACACACTCGCGTCACTGTTCGGGAGATTCAGGCCCTCTGGGACGTCCATGTGGATGTCCTCGTCCAGACTCCCGTGCAGGAAGGCAGTTTTTATGTCGAACTGTACGAGTTTGAGATCCTCTTGTGCTGTCAGTGCGAGCAGCAGACGGAGAGAATCATACCTTACCACCGGGGAGAATGTCTCGGTGAAATCGATCCCTTCTCGCTGTTGAAATCCCCTCGCACACAGGCGAGCTTTGTATCGAAAACCATTTTTCGACCCGTCGGGCAGCCTCTTGAAGACCCACTTGGAGTCGATCCTCTTCTTCTTCTCGTTCTTGGGGATGATGGTCCACGTTTTATTCTTTTCGTGAGCCCTCAGCTCGTCCTGGATTGCTTCTCTCCATTTTTTCGCATCTTTGCTCGAGATCCCCTCGTTGAAGTTGGCTGGAGGTTCATATTGCGCCAAATGCAACTCCTCGACTTCTTCGACTTTGTCGGAATCGGAGCTGTTGTCTCTGTACCTTTCCGGTCGCCTCAGACTTGCTCTGTCGCGCAGATTTCGAGGCTCAATGGGTGGTAATTCTGGCCTTGGCAGTCTTTGGGCTTCAGCCCCTTGATTACCGACCGCGGGTGCGGCACGTTCGACTCCTCTGTAGAGATGTACACCGGTCACGTGACGAGTAATTTTACGCACTTTCGACCGTCACAAAACGGTTTTGTGACCGATAGAGTTGTGACGAGACAGTCACAAATGACTGCCATCTAGCGGAATATATTTCAATTACAAGCAATAACGTATTTTAGCGGGAAATCGTCGGACCTGGAGTGTATTTGTCCTTTTCTATTTCAGTAATATGCACGTGGTCATATCGTCAATCTGTTTCGATTATTAATTATTTAATCATTTTTTTTTTGTATTCACTTGAATGTGTAAGTATGTTTATGATTTAAAATATACTATTTATTCTAAATTTCAAGCATAGTTACTAATCTGTTTCTGTCAATAAATCAAATGATGACGTTTTTTTTTCCTAAAAGTTGGGTTACTTTAAATAATTTATATAAATTTATTTATTTAAAATTTCAGAACTATGACGAGGGCTTATTTAAAAAAAATCATTATTCGAAACTTTGCTGGAATTAATTTTCATCCAAACCAAAAGATGAAACAATACAAGTGTAATCATTGTAATAAAAAGTACGCAATCAACGTCACAAGAATGGCTAAACATCTACGCAAAGAATGTAGGACCTGTCCAAAAAAGGTGATTGACCAATTAAACTCCATGTATGCTACTAACACAAGAGAGGAACTAAATCAATCATCTGACCATGGATCAACAGACAACTCTTTCGTGGTCGAAGAAGTTGATCTTAATAGTAGCAGTATTCCTTCAACTCCTGATGATTCGACGGAGAATCCAAATCGTTCTGATCAGATCTCAAGTACGCCTAAATCACCCAAGTTTTCGTCCAATTCTATGAGTAAATTTTATGATTCTATGACTGAAAAAGAAGAAAAGAATCTCAATAATTTATTGGCACTAGCTATTTACTCATCAGGTACGCCATTCAGGATAACTGAAAACACTTATTGGCAAAAATTTTTTAATGCTATTCGTCCATCTTTTAAATTGCCACCAAGACGTAAAATTTCCAATATTTTACTTGATTCTACTTATGAAAAAGTTAAAGGTCAAGTTGATGAAAAAATAATATCTGCTCGAACTGTCGGTATGCAATGTGATTCATGGCCAAACATACGAAATGAGTGCATTATGAATTTTATTGTTACAACACCAACACCCGTATTCTTTAAAACTTTGACTACATCCAGCGCATCTAAGTCAACAATTAATTGTTCGAGGAAGATGATGGAAGTAATTGAAGCAATTGGTCCACAAAAAATTATGGGTATTTGCACAGACAATGAGTCAGTCATGAGATGCACTTGGGAAATTTTAGATGAGCAATATGAGGAACAGAGTATTTCATTTTACGGTTGTACTGCTCACATTCTTAACTTATTAGTCAAAGACATAGCTAATATACCTTCGGTCAGCGAATGCGTGCAGAATTCAACTTCTATTATTAAAGAAATTAAAAAAAGTCATGTTCTCAGCGCTCTCTTCGTCCAAGCTCAAAATCAAAACTCGAACAACGTGAAATGTACTTTAAAACTACCAATTAAAACTAGGTTCGGCTATTTGCTTCACTACTTGGAGAGTCTTTTGAAAAATAAAAATAATTTAGAATTATTGGCTGTTATGCCAGATGCTCAAAAATATTTGAGCATAGCGACGAGGAACAATATTCTTAATAATGAGTACTGGATTCGAGTGACAAAAATCAATGAGTTAATTAAACCTATCGGGCAATGGATTTTTTATTTAGAAGGAGATGATCCTAAAATAAGTCAAGTAACTGAAGCGTTTGGTGAGCTAAGTCAACACTTTATTAACGAATTGGAAAATTCAAATCTAAGAGTTTTGAATTCAACTGATATTAATAATTTTCTTACGAATTTTCGTAATAGACGAGTAATGGCTTTAAAACCGATTCATTACGCAGCTAACTTATTGGATCCCAACTATAAAGGGGCTAACTTAACTATTGACCAAGAAGCTGAAGGTTATGATTTAATCTCAAAAGTATCTAAAAAATTAGATCTCGATTACAATCGTGTTATGGCTGAATATTCAGACTACGTAGGCAATGATGGCATTTGGAGTAAAGATCATATTAAACAAGCCATTACAGTGATTTCTCCTTTGAAATGGTGGCAAGTTTGGTGTGGTAAAACTCAACTCAGGAAGATAAGTGTTGCTATTCTAGGATTACCACCAACTTCATCTGCTACAGAACGTTCTTTTAGTACACATGGGTGGATACATTCTTCAAAAAGGAATCGCTTGACAGTTGAACGAGCTGGCAAAGTCACTTACATTGCACACAATGTCAGACTTTTGGATAATAAAAAAACAAAAAAATTCAAGGCGATGCAGATGATGATGATGATGAATCTTATGATGAAACGTCAGATGATAATGAGACAAGATAGAAACAATTAATGAGGTAGAAGTGTCTTAAATAATATTTAATAATAAAAAAACTTGACTAGTCATGAATTAGTCACTAATATTACTGATCTCACAGGATTTAAGTATTTTATGGTAAAAATTGATATATTTAAAAAAAAGATTGATTTATTATAAGTAAATAATATAATAAAAATTATTTTTTTATTGAAAACAGATTATTAAAATATTCAAATGATATTAAAAATATCTAAAGAAAAAAAAAATAATTATATGTTTTAATGAGATGTAAGTCGTAATGTAAAATGAATCTTTAAATAATAAAATAATAGTTGACATAATTTAAATTTTTTTATGCGATCGTAAGTAAATTGAGCCAATTCCAGTCTTGAAATTCTATTTATTTATGCAAAAAATTATATTTTTTAATGAAACATTTCATTTAATTTGTACACTAATTTGTTTTTTCTAATTAAATCAGCAAACATTCCTATTTCTGAACTCTACACAGCATCGACAATGAAATTGTTGTCAATTAGGTAAGTAATTAATTTAAAGAAAAAAAAAAAAAAACCGTCACGGAACGTCTATCTAGTTGTATTTGACGGTAACAATTGTGACCGACCTTGTGACCGTCATTTACACAACAGACCTACTGAAAATATTTGTGACGTCACTAACCGTCACAAAACGGTATTTGTGACGGTCACGTCACATAAATTGAAAATACCGGTAATTGCACATCTCTACTCCTCTGTCGGGCACAACCGGGGCGTTACCGACTGCTGGTACGTCGTTATCGACAACAGGATCAATTTCCTCTAGTCCTTGCAGTTCTTCTCCGTCACTCCAGTTACCAGCTGTGTTCGATGCCTCGTGCTTGCTCGCTGATGAACTTGACTCGTTGAACGCTACGTTCCGTGACACCTTGACACTTCGCGTGTCTGCGTGATACAGTCTATAATTCTTGGAGCACCCCTCGTACCCCACGAGCAGCACTTTCTTAGACCTCGCGTCGAATTTCTTTGTGAATTCCTTGGGAATATGCACAAAAGCTTCATACCCGAACACTTTGACATGACTCAAGTCCGGTTTGTTACCTGTCCAAAGCTCGTATGGAGTTTTTCCCCCTCTCCTTACCGATGATGACACACGATTTTATAGATACACTGCGGTGTTGACCGCCTCACCCCACAGAAAGTTCGGCAAATTTTTGGATTTGAGCATCGTGCGAGAGCTCTCTACAATGCTTCGGTTGTCTCGCTCGGATTTGCCATTCTGTTCAGGCGTGTGCGGAGCACTCGGTTCGAACTGAATTCCTCGCGTTTTTAGATATTCCCGCATTTTATCGTTGCAATATTCGCGACCGTTGTCTGACCGAAACGCCCTCATGGGCTTCGCGAACTTGTTTGCGACGAGTCTCTCGTATTCTTTGAATTTTTCAAACACCTCTGACTTGTGTTTGATAAAGTATACGTGGCGGTATCCTGACGCGTCGTCGATAAACGTAACAAAGAAACGCGCACCTCCTAGAGACACTTCCGGAATCGGCCCGCACACGTCGTTGTGTGTAAATTCACCCGGTTTCGTTTTTATTTCTTTTTCGCTTTTATTGAACGTTAGTCTGTGAGCCTTGCCCAGTTGACAGGCGTCGCAAAAGAAATCCGTGCTGTTCGACAATCTTACACCTTTTACGAGATCTTGTTTGACGAGATCGGTCAACGCGCGTTTGTTCAAGTGTCCAAGTTTTTCGTGCCAGACCTTGACGCTCGTCGTGGTCACGTTCACTTCATCGATTTCGCCCGCGACTTTCACTCGAAAAAACATCCGGTAGTTTTTATTCGACTGCATTACGCCAGTCGCGACTGTCGAATTTTCCTTGACTAGGTTCATAGATTCTCCCACGAATTTCACTTCGTACCCTCGTAGCGCGCACTCGCCCACCGAAAAAAGGTTGCTTCGCACGGACGGTACATAGAGTACGTTCTCGATTCTCGCTTCACTCCAGTTGCCATTCACTAATCTGTCGATAAGTATTGTCCCTTCGCCGGCAAGGTCGCACTCTGTATTATCGCCTAACGTAATGGTAGAGCCTTCTTTTGGACGAAACTCACTGAACCATTCGCGGTGAAAAGTCATGTGCCTCGAGGATCCACTGTCGCCGTACCAGACATCTCTTATGTCCAATCTGAGCCACGCTCTCTTATTGTTTTCAGGTGAACCAATGCCTTGGCTCGACTCATCCTTACTTCTCGCACTTTTTGAGCACTTAGCAACGAACGCGCAATCACGTGAATCTTTTCCGTCGCGGCCATCTTTGTTCTGTCTTTTCGAGCATTCCCGCGCGTGATGTCCCTTTTCATTGCACACGTAGCACTCGACATTTTTCTTCTTCTTTTCGCGATAAGCTTTCTTTTCCGCACTGCTTTTTGAATTAGCACTTTTCTTTTGAACATTCGTTTTTTCATTCTTCTTCTCGGATTTTATCGCCGCGAACGCCGCCGTTTCTCCATTTTCAGCATACATTCTGCTCTCCTCTCTTAGGAGTCGCTCTGGCAGATGTTCCACAGTTTATCGCGCTGGATCCACGCTGTCCCATGCTGTGACAAAGTTTGAATTTTGACGTGAGGCCCGCGATCATTTTCGCCATTATCGTTGTATCTGTGACCGTCTCGCCAAGATCTGTTAATTGCGACGCCATGTTTTGTACTTTCGCCACGTGGTGGACTGCCGTGTCTGTCGGCGCCATTTTGTATTCATGGAATCTTTGTGTGAGGAGAAGTTTATTCGTCGACGAGTTTTGTGCATGAATTCGTCCTAACTTGTCCCACATTTCTTTCGACGTTGTACAAATCAGAAGCGGCTCTAAATATTTGTACTCAATGGCTCGCGAGATGTAATACATCGCTTTTGCGTTGTCTTTTTTCCACGCCTTGAGCTCATCGGCCTGTGCTACTGCCGGTCTCGCTCGCGTTCCGTCGATAATGTCGTAAATTCCACTTGCGATCAGCGACGCTCTGATCTGGAATTTCCATCCTTGGAAATTGCCGCCATCGAACTTCGGCACATTTCCTCTCGATAAATCGTCTGACATCGTCCTCACCGACGATTTATATCACTCGCGTTCTCAAAACTTCGACTTTTAAAAAAATGGCCGACACCGTTTTTCGCAACACGTGAGTCTACGCGATCCTTTTTTTTTTTTTTTTTTCTCTCAAGCAAGTCTCACTCTCGCTACCGCAACTGGGCCCATAACCTGTTGAAGTATGTTCAAGGAGTCATCAGGATATTGAATGAGTTTGTACACGTGTTAATAAAGTAATGAATAGTTTTATTTGATGCGTGCCTCCTGCTCGGGTCACGTCTACGAGACGACTGACTCGCCGTTGCTTGAGCGCCGTTTTCATGGGCGCGCATGGAGACCGACGAGAAGCTTCCATGGCGCAGTTGCGCGCGCATGCGAGACTTTCGTGACAAGCACGCTAGTCAAGCTTAACAGTTTTATCCTTACTGGGTCGGGACGACTCTTTTTCTCGGGGGGGAGTAGTGTTACAAAGGGTGAAATCACCCGATTTATCCCGTTTTGATGATCTAGTAGTCATCATAGATGAAAGACGTTTATAAACCTCTGATGTCTTTCAAAAGAATAAGGTTGCTGCGTCAACCAACATTATTGTAAAAACAGTCTTGTTTCAGACTTAAAACCAGAAACACGTACCCGGCAATTGAAACTTTTTCACAACATTTATTTACGCCTTTGATTTTGGCTTATAATCAAACTCACGAATCCATATTTATTTCCGTAACGTCCAAGAACGTTACAATATCAATATTGACCACGGAGCACATCGCATTCCTGTCCAGTTGTTCTCTAATAGCCAACTCTAACCGCATTACCGCGTCGATCGTCGATCTTCCTACCCGGAATCCGTATTGCCTGTCGTTGATGGCATTGGTGTCCGCGAAGTGTTTCACTATTCGTTGGGCGATTATCCTTTCGAAGACTTTAGCCATCCCGTTCAGCAGGGAGAGCGGTCTGTACGCCTGTTTCCCATCAGCCCCAGGCTTAACCTTGCGGAGAAGAACAAGGTTCGCGTACGACGTTCCTCGCGTCCTCTGGGTGCAGCACTGTCCTGCTCTGGAGCTTGCCCACGCATATTTTATATAGTATTCCCCAAGGGTCTTTCTCTATGCTGTTGAGCAGCTCTTTTCATGCCGCTTCTTTGCTTCTGACGATGAGGGTCCGGAGTCTCTTCCTTGCGCGTTTCTGGGCTTCGTCGGCGTTACTCACCTCGTTATCCATCACCGCTGTCGCGCCTCTGCGCCTAGTTCTTTGCAGTGTCCTTCGGGTGCTGCTGCACTCCCGTCGTGCATCCGTTACCTCCTCATTCCACCATTAAACTGGCCTCTTGTCCGTAAAGTTGCGTCACCTCGGGGCTGCAACGTCGCAGGCCCTCTCGATTCTCTCTCGCAGCTCTCTAGCCTCCACCTCGGGGTCATCCGATGTCTTCTGGGCCCATTGCGGCAGCCTGTTCAATAACTCCTCTTGTAGTTTCGCTCGGAACTTGTTTGGGTCTATCTTACTTATCATCCATCCCCTGGTAATACTGGTGGTGGGTTCCACTTCTTCTCCTCCCCTTGGCTGTGCTACCCGGCCTGGTTTCGCACCTGAGTCCCGATTGCTAGTCTCGTACATCACGTACTTGTGGTCGGTCAGGCTCTCGTCCTGGCTGACTTCCCATGTACCCGCCACTGCTTCAGTGAGCGAGCTTGATGCCAGCGTTATATCCACAGTCGATGTAGCTGTACCTCTTGCGAACGTCGGCCGCTGCCCTTGGTTGCAGACCATGAGGTCTGCCTGCGCTGCCATCACTTCCACGGCCTGCCCACGTGTGTCTGCCTCGCGCTTTCCCACGCAGTTGACCATGCGTTTAGATCTTCTGCCACTATGATGCCTATGACCCCCTTCTCCTTTGGTTTGTTGAGCGCTGCCTCGACAAGTCCATCCAGATATTCCTGGAATTCTTCGTCCGTCTTGTTGGGTGAGAAGTAGCAGCTCGTCACAACGACGTTGCCAATACGTGTCGTGGTATATCCTGTCCCCCTGATCACCAGTTTGGCTGGCAGCGTGTTATCCAGGACCAGTTCACCGGCCTTTCTGTCCGAGCTGTCAAACCATCTTCCCCCACCCTGGCTCCGGCTGGGCTCGCTCACGATTGCGGCCTGCACTCGCTTGTTCTTGGATGTGGCGATCAGTAGGTAGTCGTGCCTTGCATGAGTTGTTGAGGTTGATCTGTATCACGCTTATGCCATTGCAATTGCCCGTGTTCCCCCCGGGCGCCTATCACACCTGGTGCAGTGGTTAGTGGCGCGCCCCCAGCTATGCCGCCATCCATGCTGGTGTTGAGGACTAGGCATGGTGGGCAGAGTCGTTGTTACGGGTTTGCTCCGTGCCCTCGTTTATGGTTGCTGCCTGCTGTGGTTGCGTGTAGAATGGGTTCACCGCTTCAGTGCCCTGCGGCGTGTCCAGGCCCTCTCTCCAGGTGTCTATCTCCATCCCCAGCTCCATACCATCCCTATGGCTGCGCTCTTCTCCGCCCTCTCTGATGGCGGTCGGGGAACCGCCGTTTGGAGTATACGACGTCCTACTTCCGTTTCCAACTGCCACTGTCGCCTTCTCCTGTTTGTTCTCAACTTCGCCCACCCGCTATTGTTGTTGCTGCTGACTCTGCACCGAGATTTCCGGGGCTTCGCTTCTTTGCAGTGTTGACTGCGGTGACTGCGACCCCACCTGTAGCGGGAGTGTTTGCTGGGGTCGTGGTTGTTGTTGTTGTTGCTGTTGCTGTCGTCGCTGCTGTTCTCGTACCTCGTCCCCTTTCGTTCGTGTTGCCGTTGGCCGCCTGGGGGTTGGGGATCCGCACACCTTAGCGAGTGTTATTCCAACTCTGAGGTTGGCTTTATCTATGAAGACTTTCTTCGTCGATGACGTAACCCTAATTATGGCCGCTTTCTCCTCCCAGTGGTATTTGTACATCCTGACGACGTATGCCGGCTCCTCGGCTTCCAGTTTTCCCACTGCCGCCCCGACTGCTGCTACCAGTTTGTCTTCCATGGTCATGGCATCGAGTTTCCATATCTTCAGCGTTTCCGTATTAGACAGTTTTATCACTTTGGCGTCTTCCTCCATGGCTACTTGTAGCTGCCTGGCTCAGTTGTCGGCATCCGCCAGACTACCGACTTGGAGCAGCGTTGCCCCGGCCCTGGTTCTACGTATTCCAACGACGCCACTCGCAAGCGCGTTGGTCGAGGCTTCCTGGGCACATTCCCGGGCCCTTGCCACCATCTCGGCGTACTGGCTTTCCGGATGGCTGACAAGGACCGCGTGCTCACACCTCCTCTTCTTTCTTCGGTTGGTTTGGCGCTGCGTTCGGATCCCTGACTCCTGGTCTAGTAGCCCTGTCATCCTCTTGTTCGCCGATGTCTTTGTCGTCTTTGCCATTTCCTTCCGCTCCCTCCTCTCCGCTCGTTCTGTCCCCTGTGTGGTGAGGCAGAGGATTCCGTGTAACGATTTGGCTCCACTGTGTCACAGAAGCTTAGCTTCTCTTCTGTTCATCGTCTAGGCTGGTCTCGTCCGTCTGGGTGCCTTTGTCTACCATTGTTGGCCTGTAATTCCGGTCTGACCTCACTAACGCCGCTGCAGCTGCAGCTGCGCCTTCGCGCCCCGTTCGGCGATGGGAAGCTGCAGGCTTAAGTTCCGGCCATGCCTATCCTGCGCTGTCGCGTGTTTCTCGGAGATTTTTTCTTTCGGTGGTGGGTACATTGCTAGAGGCTGCTCGCCCCACCTCCTTCGTCTTTTTCACCTCGTGGCGTTCCTCCGTGAGTACGTGTAGTAGTCGGGGAGCAAGTCGCCCTTTTTGGCCGTTTGCCGCGCCCCGCCTCGGACACAGTTTAGCAATGTGTCCGGGAATGCTGCATACGTAGCACGCCTGTTCGCCATCCTTCTGGTGGCAGTCCACCACACGATGCTCCCTGGAGTTGCAGCGAAAGCACCCCCTGAAGTCTACGAATTCCCTTGTCCCATCTGGCCCAGCCGATCTGTATCGTGCCGTTCTCCACGCACGCTGTTGCGGCGCGCACTGACATTTCGACACACGCTGTCAGAGTCCCCGGCCTGCCCTGTATCTTGAACACAACTTTGATGCTGCGCGTCTCCGCGTATCTTCCCAGCGCTTCGATAATCTCTTCGTCCGCCGTTGGGTCATGCAGTCCCCTTATGTGTATCCTTTTCGTCCTTGGGCCCAGAACTTCTGCGTTCCTTCCGCATGCTGCCGTGGTCTGACGCACTAGTTCCAGCGCCTGTCCGTACGGACAGTGGCGATGATGTCCTCTGAGGCGGCGGCCTTGCTAATGCCCATTATGTCTAGGTTGTCTGCCCTGATGGTCCCTCTCAGTGCAGCGCTGGTTGTCGATGGCTGGTCGTATGTGGGCGGCTCTGGGCTCTCCTCCGCTTGGTTCCTGCCTTTCCCAGTTTCTGTCTGCCGGAGCGCGTGCATTGCGTCCTGGACGGGTCCAGTATCTTTCGCTATACCTTCGTCATCTTTGTCTTTTTCCGCGTGCCCCAGTGCATCTGATTCGATTCGCCCTGGGCTGTAGTACTGCCATCGCTGCTGTTGCCGCCTCCGGTCGTCGCAGTCTTCGTTAGTCTGTTCCTTGCCGTTGCCTTCGTTTCTTTTCCCGATGCCTACCACCCTCTTAGCTGGTGGATGTGGGAGTGAAGGTGAAGGTGTGCCACTGCCTGGCGGCACCTTTTGATCCGTGGTGTTGTTGGCTGCAGCTCGCTTGCGCTTTGATAGGCCAGTGGCAGTCTGCCGTTGTCCGGTGCAGCCTGTATCGTCCGTGTGTTCGCCGTATCCCGCCTCGTGTTCGACTTGTGTGGTGATTTGCCCACTCTCCTCCCTCAACTCGGTGATCCTGGCCACCTCTTGACTCCATAGCGTGCGCAAGTCTGTGGCCAGCTCTTTCTTGAATCTGTTCTGCCTGCTCAGGTTCTCTACCACACCCTTCATCTCGATCGCCCACTTGCGCATTGCCGAGGTCAGTGAGTCAGCCCCGGTGTTCGGCTCGTCTATCTCCCTGCGCAGTTCTTCCCGCCACCTCTTCAGCTTGACCGTCGCCTGCTCCCTCTCCTCTCTGTGAAGGTTACGGCTCTTCTCATACAACGCCTGTGTCATTCGGCTTATGGCGATGAGCTCCTCGGCCGTCCTGCAGGCATTCGTGGGGTCGACCGTGAGGGCCTCCCACGCTTCACTCCTTGGTTCTTCGGGCTTCTTCCGAGTCATGTCCCCTCTGTCCTCGGCTCTGTCCGCCCCGCCGTGGTCAGTTGGTTCGAGGGTCGCTATGGGCCCCTTGGCTGTGCCGCACTGCCATTGCTGCTGGAGCGCCTGTGAGGCTTGTAGCTCGGCTGCTGCCGTCCCTTCAGTGTCATCCGGTCGGTCCGCGCCCTCGCCCTGCTCCGGTTTCCCTGAAATCCTGTCCGCGTTTAGCTGAGGCGTTGACCACTCCCCGTCGTTATGTGGCTTGGTCCTGTGTTCCCGCCTTGTGGTTGGTGGCGGAGATCTCCGGACAATATTCTTGCTTTTAAAGGGGTTGTCCAGCGGTCCGTCTACAATAATGCCGGCCCACGACAGTCTGCGTTGGTCCGCTTCCGTGCATAGCGTCTTCCCTGTCGCTCCTACCGGCTGAAGGGCCATGGGGTCCACCCTCTCAGCTGTTGCGTTGTAGTCGCGTGATGTCAATGGTCGCTGGCCTACTTCCTCACCCCGCGCCGCCGTGGCTGGGGCTCCGTACCCCTACTCCGTAAGTTTTGATCCTTCAAATCTCTCCATGACGGGTTTTTGTCAGGGTGCCTCCCTTAGGTCGCCGTTAGTCACTCCCCGCACCCTATTGACCTCACCGGCATGGTAGGACCTTCTGGGGTGCGAGGGCTCCGCCGGCATCGCTACAACAGTTCATCACAGCGAGCCTCAAGCCCCCCACACGACGACAAAGTGGCGACCCTGTGGAGGGAACCTACCCTAACCTAACCTAACCTTACCTAACCTTACCAATGTAAACAACAAGATTGGGGAGCAAGATGTCTGACATGAGATGACAGGACATGGGGTCGGTGTGTTACCGGCCTAACCTAACCTGAACTTTTTTTTTTCAGCGGCGAAGGGGAAATTTTCAAAAAGACATCCGGATGTTCAAGTTGGTGTCTTCGGATAGTGCCGGATTTATACCGGCTAAAACCCCTCCGCCGCTCATCACCCAGGACGAGGCGGAACCGCTTTCGCATTACTTCACCTCGTCCCTGTGGCCGGCCTGTTCTTCTGGCCTCTTACCCGCACGCACAGAATGTCTTGCTGCCGGCTCGCGGAATCTGCTGTCACAGCAGTTCCGTGCCGGCTCATACTTAGTTACCTACTTAACTACCTGCTACCTGCTAACGCAATAGAGTTTATTATTATAGTGTGAGTATGCCTTATACTACCTTAGTTTACCTATTAACGCAATAGCGCATCGTATTAGTATGCTTTCCCCTGCCCCCGCGCAATAGCGCATTAGCCTATGTTAGAGAGTATGTTTGTGTTACCACTTGCAACACATTTATTGTTTATAAATTTAATCTTTACGCCACTTATTATATAATGCTGTGCTGAGCGTAGTCAGGTGTCATGCCTACCGCAGCCTGTGGCCTACTGCCGGCGCGGAATTTGCTGGCACAAGTGTTCCGCGCCGGCCTGTGCCATTTATCCCTTCATTCGTTGTGGTCGCTTCACTGTCAGCTTGACCCACTACTGGCGCGGAATTTGCTGGCACAAGTGTTCCGCGCCGGCCTGTGCCATTTATCCCTTCATTCGTTGTGGTCGCTTCACTGTCAGCTTGACCCACTACTGGCGCGGAATTCGCTGACGCATTGTTTCGCGCCGGCCTGCTCGCACCTGTTGCAACTTGAGTCACTTAAGTTTATATATAACCCACTGCCGGCCGGAATTGCTGGTGCAATTACTCCAGTGCACAGTGGTCCAAAAGCCCGAATTCCTGGTCAAAACTAATAACTCAAATATTTCTCAGTGAAAATTGCTAGTATTACTATACCTATAGTTTTTTGGCTTGCTGGTTTCGAAAATGAACGCAAAAATGCGAAATTCAAAATGGCGGCCCCGAAATGGCGGATATTTTTTACGAAAAATGGTACGAATTTTTAGAAATTCATAGTGCGAATGTTTTTTGGGTCGCTGATTCCGAAAAAAAAACAAAAATGCAAAATTCAAAATGGCGGACGTTAAATGGCGGATGTTTTTCGCGGAAAATGATACCAATTCACTGAAATTCATACTAGTAATATTTTTGGGGTCGCCGATTCCGAAAACGAATGCAAAAATGCGAAATTCAAAATGGCGACCCCGAAATGGCAGATATTTTTTACAAAAAATGGTACGAATTTTTAGAAATTCATAGTACGAATGTTTTTTGGGTCACTGATTCGGAAAAAAAAAACAAAAATGCAAAATTCAAAATGGCGGACGTTAAATGGCGGATGTTCTTCGCGAAAAATGATACCAATTCGCTGAAATTCATACTAGTAATGTTTTTGGGGTCGTCGATTCCGAAAACGAATGTAAAAATGCGAAATTAAAAATGGTGGACAGAAAATGGCGGGAATATTTCGTGAAAAATGGTACAACTTTGTTAAAAGTGATATTTTGTAAATTAATTTCTTTAATTCATACAGTCTTTTTTCTTATAAAACAAAATAACATAATTTTTAAAGATTCATACTAATCGCTATCTGAATTCTCATCATCGACGTCGTTTCGATGAATGACGTTGTCTGTGTCGCCCCGCTACACTAATCCCACGAGGCGGGCCATGAGGCTCCGACCGAGTCGACAAAACACTGCTTCAAAGAATGCGTATTTTTGACCAATGGAGCAAAAACGAGCAGGCGATGCCAACGGTTTCACATTCTCTATACTTTTTCACACTAGGAATCGTTGAGATCTCCGCAGGATCTCCGGGGATCATAACTAATTCTCTACAGATAGTAATGCAATTCAATGAAATAGGTTATTTTCCAGCACTCGTATTGCATCATTAATATCATCGCCATAAATTCCGAAACTTGGTTCATTCACAAAATTTATGTAATTGACTTGCCTTGAGGAATAATATCCATTTTGGTTGACTCGATTTCGATGAAAATTGAAAAAACTACAGCCTTTTTTTTCGCGCGCTCGAAAGCGTGTACACACCGCAGTCCCGCGCGAGTCTCAACAATGGTCACTTTCGAGGGCTTACCACAGGCCATGGAATGAATATGAACATCTGCCCTTTTGGATTTCAAAGCTCTAATGCTATCTATTGACAAATATGTGAAGCCTTACCTCGGATGATAACTTTCGGTTTTGGGGGTTTTGGCCAAGAATTCGGGCTTTCGGACTACTGTGCAGTGGCCTGTTCACATTTCGCTATACCGTTTAATTAATTGTTTTGGTATTGTTCACGTTATTACTTAAGTCGGTCACTCGTCACTCCTGTCCCTTTCAATCCCTTCGGATTTGTATCCCTACCGCCACTTCTCACCGGCATGTTGCTCGCATTGCTTGGCCTGACCTCCCTTGTCAGCCTCCAGTCAGACCTGGTGACCCCATCCTCCACGGTGGTGCGGTGGTGCGGGAACATTCGTTCATGCTCCGCCGAGCTGCCACACTGACAGCTGGCGGTGAACACCGTTCCGTCCAGCAGTACCGCGTCTCGCCCGGGGGGTTGCAACCCCAGTGAGCTGGTCGAGTTGACCAATTTCTGCCCGCCCCCCCCCCCCCCCCCCCCCACCGTCTCTTGATGTAGAGGATGGCCCGGTTGTTACCTAGGTTATTCACATCACCGTAGGTCATCCGGACCATCGCTCCCTCCTCCGCTGTCCTCGTAGCTGGGGGCCGGGGCTCCCCTCTTCGGATCGGCCTGGCTGCGTGTTCGGTCGCCAGGTTCTCCACCCTTCTCATGGTGTCTTCGATACCCCTACTCGCTAATTTTATCTCGTCCTTCCGGTCGTGTAGATGGCCTCCTCTGAGGAAGCAAATCGAGTGTGTGTATGATAAATCACACGCGCACCCGGCCGCCCCCTACCCTCTCAGCCTGTCCACTGGTCTGCTAACAGGCCGAATGATCGCTGGTGTGGGCTGTTGTCTGGGCGGTTGCCCCTGTCGCACCCTCTCTGCCTCTTACTTTGCGCGCAGAACCCCTTTCGCGTACCGCTGCGCCGCTTCCCATTTCCTTGGAGCCTCCAGCATCGCCTTGACGAGTTCGGCGATGCCTTCGACTTTCCCGGTGACACCTTCCATCTCATCGCTCCGGTCCTTCCATGCCGGGCAGCGGAACCAGGTGTGGTCCGCGTCGTTCTTGGGCTCATCACAGTGGTGACACCTCGGTTTCGCCTCCTTACCTATCCTGTTGAGGTACTCACCGAAGCAACCGTGTCCGGTGAGCCCCTGAGTAAGGTGGAAGCTCAGCTGGCCGAACCTCCGTTCTACCCAAGGCGCGACAGATGGTATGGCCACCCTGGTCCACGACCCCTTTCCCCCGTTGGCCCATTCTTGATCCCAGCTCTGGCGATCTTACTGCGCAGTCCCTTTTCCGCCTCCGCGGCAGAAATTCGCCTGCGCTCTTCCGCCATGAGGTGAAGCGGGATCAGCCCCGCCAACACCATGAACGCTGCTGTGGATGCGGTGCGGTGCGCTGAGATCACTCTCAGTGCGCAGATTCTTCCCACTGTGTCGACTCTGTTCTTATTTCTGGGCATTTTTAGGGCTTCGGCCCAGACAGGAGCCCCGTACAGCATTACTGAGTACGTGACTTCCGCCAGGAGATACTTCGCGCTCTTCGCGGGTGCCCCTGGTGCCCCTTGACCATTATGGGGTTGACTATGAGTTTATGCCTCGTAGTCAGGACCACCACTTCTGTCTTTTTTTCGGCCAGCTCCAGCCTTTTCTCGTTCAGCCAGTCTCACAATCGGTTGATGGCCTCCCATGCCGTTGCCTCGAGCAGTTCCGCTGTCCTCGCCGTCACCAGGAGCGCGATGTCGTCTGCAAACCCGATGGTGCTCACCCCCTCTGGCATCTCGATCTGGAGCAGGTCGTCGTAGGCTAAGTTCCACAGGAGCGGTTCAAGGACCGATCCCTGTGGGACTCCCGCCATTACCAAGCGTATTTTCATTCCCTCATTGGTATGGTATATGAGCTGCCTTTTTTCCAGGTAGCTCGCGACCATGCCCAGGAGGTACTTCGGCATGCTGGTTTTTCTCTCTTTATTGCCTCTAGTATTGTGCTATGCCCCACCGCGTTGAAGGCGTTTTTGACGTCCAAAAGCGCCAGCAAGCAGGGCGTAGCGTGTCGCCCTCTCCTCACATTCGCCTCTCTGGCGATACTCACCACGTCTTGTATGGCCTGTATCGTAGACCTGCCCCTTCTTAACCCATACTGCCTGCAGGCTAGACCGCCCGCTTCTTCTACGGCTTCCACAAGTCTCGCGTGCACCATCCTCTCCAATAGTTTCCCCGTGGTATCTGTGAGGCTAATGGGCCTGTACTTCTGGATTCCGGGGGTCCCTTCGGCAGTAGGACAAGTCTCTGGCGTTTCCACTTGTCGTGAAAGCGGCCCGTCCGGAGGCATTCGTTGAAGGCTTTCAGGAACGCCTCCGGGTCACTTTTCACCGCCACTGCCAGAGCCTCGTTTGGAACTCCATCTGGTCCTGGGGCCTTTCCACCAGCTAGTTTCTTGGCTGCCTCCTTCAGCTCTACCTCTGTAAAGGGGGCCGGCGGCTCAGTCTCTCCTGCTTCTCTTGGTGTTGGCATGGTCCTATGCACGGGAAAAAGCTCGTTCAGGACTCTTTCGATCACCTCGGGATCGTCCGGTTGCTTCGTGCCTCCGAGCTTCTTCGTGATCAGTTTATACGGAAGCCCCCACGGGTCCTCCTCTATCGTGCGGAGCAGTTCTTCCCAGCACCTTTCCTTACTTGCCTTGATCTCCCCCCGCAGTCTTTTTTTGGCTGCTTGGAAGATTCCAAGGCTTGCGTCCGTTTCTTGACCCCTTGCTCTCTCCCGCTGTACCTTCCTCCTGATCCGGAGGCAGTCCCTGCGCAGTTGCGCAATCTCCTCGGACCACCAGTGCGTCGTTGCTCTGCCTCTGGGTGGTTTCTTCTTGGGCATCGTCGCGTCGCATGCTGTGGTGATCCTTCTTATCAACCTAGCTGCGTCAGTCCCCTCTGGAGTTCCCCTCGTGTCGCCTTTGCAGAAGGAGTTTGCCATGGCCTCTTTGTTAAGTTTCCTGACCATCCACCCCCCCCGTCAGGCCACTTCCCTTTCTGTTCTTACCTCTTCTCTGGTACCCAGCTCATAAAGAGGTAGCGGTGGTCACTGAGGGTTTCGTCCTCCAGGACCCGCCACCCCTGTACTTCGGTTACGACTTCCGGTTTCCCCGTCATGATGTCAATCACTGACCTTGATCCCGTGCTCTCCCGATACCAGGTTGGCTCTGCGCCAACGTTGATCGGGAGGAGGTGTAGCCTTGCCAGGAGTTCGGCAACGGCTTGGCCCCTCGCGTCCAGCTTCGAGGACCCCCAGCTCGGGGACTTCGCGTTGAAGTCCCCAGCCACGATGATCCTGCCTCTTGTTGTCCGGATGCTGGCCTCCAGGCTATCCAGCTGGGCTTCGAAGTCTCCGGACGCGACGTTGGGCGAGAAATAGCAGCTAAAGATTGTTAAGCCACTCGTTCTCGCCCAGACGAACCCCTCCCCTCTTGCCTCCAGCGTGAGGGTGCCCGGGAGGTTGTTCGTCGCCGCTATTGCCGCGTCCCCCCTCCGGTCCACCAGCCAGCTTCCCTGCTTCCCCGCGCTGCTGGGTTCCGAGACTATCAGAATCTCGGCCCTTTGAGCGGCAGCGGTCTGGGTCAGCAGGTCTTAGGCCGCACGACTCCGGTTAAGATTGACCTAGAGTATTACTACTCCAGGTCCGCCCCCGGGTCCCGTGGTGGCATTCCCTCTCACTCCTGGCATGCTGTGGTGGAGAACTCGAGCCTCCGCCCGAATGATACTCCAAGCGTGGTGGGGGAGAGCATTACTGCCGCAACCCCCGCCGTGCCCGTCTCCCGCGTGGCTGGTGTGCTGTTGTTCACCTTCCCGGTGGCCCTCCTTCCCTGCCGGAGCTTAGCTTTCTGTAGTTCCTCCTTGAACGAACTGCAGCGGCCGCTCCCGGAAAAATGGTCTCCTCCTGCAGTTCAGGCACCTCGGACTAGATCCTTGGCACTCCCTCCCCTTGCGCCCCTCCGTACCGGACTTCCTACAGGCGTTGGAGTTGTCGGGTCCAAGGCACTGCGTCGCGTGGTATCCGTACCCCTGGCACCGGTGGCACCGATCTACCGCGACCCTCTCCCGGATCCGGCAGACAGTCCACCCTATTTTGATCTTGCCTAGGGCCACAAGTTTTCGGGCAGTCCGCTCTGGCATTTTGCACAGCGCGGTCTGTGTTCCCCGGAAACCCGGCCTTAGCCTTATCAGTTTCGCCAGAGGGGCCTTCAGGGCTTCCGACAGGGCCGCCCTAACTTCCCCCTCCGTGGTTACCTCGTCTAGGTCTCTGACCTCAACGACCATGGACGGCTCAGGGTCGAGACCTTCGCCCCTTCCCCCAGAACCCCCCTGACCGCCTCGCTCAGAGCCCGGGCACCGCTAACGCCTTTCACTTCTAGGAGGACGTCACCCCCCCTAGTCCTTCCTGCCGCCGTGACGTTGGCACCGGCCTTGTCTGGGTCCACGCCCACCTTGACCTTTTTAAGCACGTCGGCGTAATTACTGCCGCTTGCTATTTTTATCAAGACCGCATCCGGGCGAACCGGCTTCCTTTTGGGCCCACCCTTCGGCTGGGCCACCGCTGTCATCTTGTGGGTTGGCTGGGGAGCAGAGGTAGCGGGTTTGGCCGGCCTCTTGGGGCGGCCTCTCCTCACTACCTCGCTCCAGGCTTCCTTACTCCCCTCCTCTTTCTTCTCGAGGCGCGGCCGTTTTTCCGCCGCCCCCGCGGATGGAGAAATCTCCTTCCTCTTCGACGTCGCCGCGTCCTGGACAGTTGCCTGTTGTTGTTGCTGCGGTGGTTGCCGAGGTTCCCGCGCTGTCCGGGTGACCTTGTCCCCTGCCGTGCGTGGAGCCTTGGCCACTGCCAGCTCCTCCTCCATTTTCCTCCAAGCTCTTTCGACCTGGCGACGACGATGGCTGCCTTTGCCGTGTCTTCCTTCAACGTCACATTGGTGTTTTTGTGCGCTAGGGCGAAGCCCTTCATGCCCTCGATGAGGTCAATCAGGGATTTCAGGCAGTCCCTCCCGCTTACCTCCGTGGTGCTTCTGGTGGCGCTGGGGCAACTCATCAACCTTGCTCCCTCTTTGGCCATGGTCTTGGGGATCGCTCCCTTCGATCCGGATGCGTCCACCTTTGCCTCGTTTCTTGGCACCTTCAAGTCGACGAGAACTAGCGGCGTCTGGACAGGCGCCGGCTCCCTCATCTGGTTCTCCACACTGATGATCGGCTTGTATGGTGGTGGTGACCTTCGGAGGCTGGTCCTTCTCGCGAAGGGGTCCAGCTCGTAAACCTCAAACTCCATATCGTCATTACTTTTGCTTTTGTTTGTTGTGTTTGTTTGAGCATGCTGCGGCACCCGGCCCAAACAGATCCGGCGGCCCCGACAAGTTCGAACTGACTTTCTACCTCCTCCGCTTCCGGAATTCCTTCACGCTTTCCTTTACTCCTGCAGTTCTATAACCTCACGTGTATACATGATTACGAAGAAATCGCGCCACTTCCGTTTATACGAAAGTCGTTCAATCGATAACGCGCAGTCGAATGTACGTACATGTAACGTATATACGTACCTACCCACGATTATCGAAATCCTGCCTAAACGTCTTCTCCTCTGTAGTCTATACCCAATACACACAGGCAGACTCACAACCGTACTAAGACGAACACAGAGTCGCGTAGAATACGATTGTATTTCAACTTGTTGGGAAAAAACGCGGCGCGAGTTTTGGGCCGGACCCGGTCGTCCGGGGGGACTCCTGGGCCCACGGCGCTTGCACTGACCGCTAGCTAGATGGTTGAACTAGTCCAGTCGCTCTGTCTCGCTCTGAATAGAGAATAAGGAATGAATGCAAATGGAGGGTTGGTAGAACGAAGAAAAATAATAACGGTGGGTCGAGGAAACGAAAGGAAGGAATGAAACGACACAAATGGGATGCAGAACGTCAGTCGGCCACACGGTTCAGCGGACTTTCAAGTCCGGGCGAAGATAACGAGATGCCGAATCTTCCCAGGTAGTTTATTATTCTGGTCAACGTCCCGCGTGGCCCGGTGCCTGAATCCAGCCTCCCGGAAAACGAGATGCGCGAGATGATTATCGTCCGAGTATCTAAAAGGACCCGCGACGCTTTTGCGATTTTTCGGCTGGTATACATATAGCGTATATAATCGTTATCGTATAATGTAAAATCAACCAATGTTTCGCAGGAGCATCGCGCGGCAAATATTATACCTTTGCGGTGATCGAATAAATTTATACGTACAATATAATTATACAGAAAGAATTTTGACAGACAAATCGGGGGGCAGTCGCATTCATCGTCAAACCTCGTTCGCTCCCTGAATTTGTAAATGCTTTAGGGGAGGTAAAAGTGAGGCGGAGATGTTAAGAAGAATAGCAACACGTCGGGAAGAATATCAGCTGAAAGTGTAGCTCTTCTTTTTCATTTAGCTATTTTCCCTTCCGTACCGGTCTTTTTATCCCTTTATACATACAGATATGCACTTCGGTGGTAGCATTTTTATACGCCGCGAAGTTCACGCTCGTTTAAAAGAAACGCGGGGAAAGTGAAAAAAGATCAAGTTTATTTTTATCATTTCGACGCATAGAGAAAAAAATTATGTGAAAAGGTAAGAAAATTCATGTTCATTTTTTTCGTTCTCGAATCAAACTTTCAAAGGCAGAAAAACACATACAATTAAGGCTGCCACTGTTTTGTCTAGTTTGCAGGATTTGAAAAAAAAAAATTTATTCGTGGTAAACCGTGCTATACATATAAATACACTTGTACGATTAGCAGCTCCTGCAATGGAGATATTATACACAGGTGTATCTATACTGAATATGCATATATCAAGGTATTACGTAAGAATATAGGAATAAACCGTGAAATATTTACGAATCAAAAGAACCTTGTAAAAAAATTTTGGTATTTCGGGTGAGAGTACATGTATACGCATTGAAGTGGAATGAGAAAATAGTATAGAATCGCGAAAAAATCAATTGTACGCAGGTTACCACGTCTGAGAGTATTTTTCTTCCATTTTTACTCTACACTTATTTATCTTTTAGTTCTGTTTTGTTCTGGAGTGGTGTGTGATGCAGAAAATAAGTTGACACACACACACACACACACGCACACACACACACACACACCCATTTATACATTATACATACATACTGTGACGTGGTATTTCGTACCCCGTCACTTTGTTTAATTATCGCATTCCCCTAGGTACGAATATCGCTAAAAATAACGAAGGCACGTCTGAGGCCAATACTCCAAAAATGAACGACTAATTATCTTTAAGTTGAACTCTCTTTACTAAGCTAATTGTATGCTATTTTCTGAGTCTGTAATGCTCTTCGAGAACCATCTGCGAGACCTTCGCGTCAAGATACCAGGACACTGCCTGACAGGGGTCACGTACCAGCTCAACATCAACACCACCGACTACAGACGAACGAATACCGCTGAAACCACTCCCGATGGATGCCTATCTAGTTGTCGAAAAGGGTCGTGCGTGATGCACAAACAGCACCTCCAACTATTTGAGACTTATCGGCCAGGAGCCGAACCACGAACGAATGCTTCTACCGCTCGGATGCATCGTCAGGCGGCGTACAGGGCTGTGCGTCAAAAACACAACAAAGCCTCCCGTCGACGATACTTATCAGCCTGGAGCTGAACCGACCCTAACATCTACTAAGTCGTTGACTATCCAATAGAAGACGGTTTTCTCTGCACGAACCGTCTTATCGAAGGACTGCGGCGTGGAATAGGCTAATGATATGCTGACCACGTGGATCTGGTGGATCTAGTGTGGGGATCCGGGTTGAGGGCCATCACCACCAGATCGTTCCGGCATGAGGGCTTCGATGAGCGAGGGCCGGGATGCAGCGCCGACGAAATAGCTACAACGGGGAGTACCAGTAAAGCAAGGAGTGAGTTACAGTCGATCGCAAGTCCAAAGGACCGGTGACGTAATATTGCCGCACACCTCAATATCGCAACACATGAGCAGTACGACCCCCCCCCTCTCGCCAACGATACCGCATAGCTGAAGGAAAACATCTCTAACCACCTTCCGACGTCCCGATACCTCGATACCTGTCGTCGAGGGAAAAGAAAAACAAGCGGCGAGGGATTATCGCCGCCTATCCGTGGACCAGGCCACGCGACCTGCTGGTCCAATTGAAATACCGCAAATTTTAGGAAGAATCACGTGACAGCAGCTCGACGAAAATCAGGATCATCGCTCATCTCGTCACTCTACGTTCAGTTACTGACATTAACAGTCGTGCTATCGTAATCTTCTGTGCCTTATCGCTATCAAAGTTCGCTATTGTACCTTATCGCATTCTCTATACCAGTTCTATCTTCTTTCACGTAAGTGAGGCTCCTTTTCTATTTTGTGAAGCCACGAGATTACTTGCAATATATCGTACCTTTACCTTTATCTCTTTCTCTCGTTACCTTGCAGTTGGTCTGCTTGAGCCAATTGGGCTCGTATCTTTTCTCTTTATCTTGCAGTTGGTCTGCTTGAGCCACCTGGGCTCGTATCTTATTCTCTCTTATCTCTTATCTTGTCCCTCTCTCTGTCTTATTGCAAGTAACTTCACGACTAGTTGACTATTACTTACGCATTGTAGTGACTATTGCTTTATTTTATTATCTTTCTCTTCTGGAATATTTGAATGTCTAATATCGCTGTCTAGCAGCGCGTTCCGTTGAAGGATCAATTTTTATCTTAGCTACTGAGCATTGCTATTTTGTTATATGTTCTCTGATTAGTTTCTATCTGTCTCTTTACCTATTATCGTTGATTATCGTATCTTAGTGAGTGTACCGCGGGAGCGATCTTATATCGCTGCGCGGTCCCGCTCGTCGTTCATTTGACATTGGAGTATTGTGCCGTATCGCATAACATCTTTTTCACTATTTTCTTCGCTAATATCGCTGATCGTAGTTGTCCGTAGTCTATTTGGTTTGCCGTACGTTGCATATTAATTATCTTGAATATTGTTTGTCTTATCTTGAATTGCCTTTTATCGTACCGAATATTATCTCTCTTTCTCTCGCACTTACCGCAAACTATAGACTACGTATTACCTGTTATTCTCTATATTTTATGATAATTTTCTATTTGACCTGTCGCTTGAATTTACCTTGTAATTCATAATTCCCTGTCTGCCTATTTCTAATTATTCTGGTAATGTGATAACTATTACAATTGTTGTATTTCGCATGTGTTTATAATCACTTCTCATATTTCATGATCTATTTGCTTACCGCTTAATTTAAGTACAGTATATCTTTTCTGTTCTGCCTATCTATCTTAAAACCGTGTTAATCATAACCTTTAATACCGCGAGCTTGCGCATATTTCCCGCTTATTCGGAAAACGTTCCGTTATTTGTTAACTCTCTCGCTTAACCTTTCTCTGGCTGTAACTATTGTTAATTATCGCATTTATCGTACTTGTATCGCAAACTCTTCAGCTACTTGCTTGTCAGTAAACTTATCGCTTCTTCTTTAATATATTTGATATTATTCCTGCTTCACCTGTTTCTTATTTTATCTATTGGATTCGACTCCGCCCCTCTACCAATATCTTGTCTCTCTGAGCGAACTGTGCAAAACCGTCGTAGAACCTGACCTTACCTTTATCTATTACCTTTACCTTTACCTTTGTCTTTTTCTCTAATTATCTATTTTTGACGCATGTGCGTCTGGCGCCCAACAATCGTATCTTTCTCCCTTAGTATCTCTCTCTATCTAATTATTTAGGTTGGCGACTGCGCCGTAGGGTAACCAATTATCGTTATATCGTTTTTACCCTCAAAATATTGGTTACAAAATGGCGCCCAACGTGGGGCCACGCCAATAAAGAGGGATTATTTTATTCAGTGGTGAAAGCAAAGTTTATCGCATACTGTCAAAGCACCAGAGAAAAGTAAGAGACCGAACACGAACCCCAGAAACCCCAAAAATTGACCAAATTGCGAGGAACTCAGACAATTGAGCAACATATTTAAATTAATTGATTACCGCGACCAAGATTGTATATAAACCAAAGTTTGAATATTAGAATTCCATATTGCGACCGAATACAGCCTAGATATCGCTAAATTAAAATATCGAAAATTGAAAACTATTTAAATATCGCAAGGCTTAACCGCCACCAAAAGCGTAAATTTGAAAACTATTCAAATATCGCACGGCTTACTCGCCATCAATAACGCAAATTCAAAAATTATCTAAATATCGCACGGCTTAACCGCCATCAATAACGCAAATTCGAAAATTATCTAAATATCGCACGGCTTAACCGCCATCCATAACGCAAGGTCGAAAAATATTTAAATATCGCACAACATAACTGCCATAACTAACGCGAACATAAAAACACTTGGATACCGCAGAGGTTAACCGACGCACCTCTCGAATAATATCAATAGAAAAACCCAGGGATAATACGATACGATCTAAACATCCTGACCTTATAACCTGCTCAGTCTAGTGTGTGGCAGGGGTGATCCCTTGTTGTAATCAAAATTGTTATTGATTCGCTAGATCGCTGTGTTCTGGTTTCTTCAGCGAGGTTACCATATTAACCTTCTTGCGCAATAAAATTTATTGTGAAACCTTTGGCTTGGGTAGGATAACATAATCTTCCGTTGTTTATATCGCAGTTTCCGGCTTTACAGGGTCACGCTAGTTAACCGATTCAATAATCTGACAATACCGCAATTTCTTTCTCTTCGGGTCACCTATCGCTAGTCAATACTTCTTATGTCAATACAAACGTCCGCTAAGGCGTGGGTAGACTCCCTGACCGACGCCGAGTTAAACACCGAATTTGAAGGACGCTCGTTGTCAACAGCAGGCATATTACCGGTCCGTCGTCAGCGGTTGACGAATTTTTGTAAACAACACGGCCTAAGCATGGATGACCCCCCTGCTCTCGACGACGCTTATATGACTACACCGACAGACGACAGCGATAGCATGACGTTACCCACACAGACGCAACCAATCAACCCCGCGCCTTATACCGACGATGAGATTCGTGACGTAACGCGACCGTCGAACCATAACCCCGATACGTCAGCAACCGGCGCGATTCGGAAGCAGCCACCGGAACCGCAACCTAGCCGAATGAGCCCGCGAAATATACCGCGAGAATTCCTTCCCGGCAATGATGCACCGGCTAAGCCGGCGCCCGTTCAGCAGCCGCCGTTGAGATCACGGGAGTATCATCCGGCGAATCCGCCACCATTTGACTACCGCACAGGGAATTCTCCCCCTTATGAATATCGCGACGCACCGCCGCTGCGGAGACCTGCCTTCCGCAACCAGGGTTTCGAGGACAGCCAATATAACTTCCCGCGACCGAGCATGAACAGCAACTTCGCATCACCGTCTAGACCGACAGCGTTAGCAGCGTATGAAATTATGAGAAAATGGAATCTCAAGTTTTCGGGAACGCGTAACGAGGACGCCGAAGCATTTCTCGCACGTATAGACGAGGGCCGATCGCTCATCAACATTCGCGACGAGGATATTTTAAATAGCATCCCCTTCTTTCTGTCAGGTGTCGCAATTTATTGGTTCCGCAACAAACGCGAAACGTGGCATTCTTCTGCAGAATTTAAAGCCGCATGGCGCCGTAGATTTGTCAATCCGGAATTGGAGTTCGCATTGAGGGAGGAAATTCGTAGACGAACCCAGGGCGAATTCGAGTCAGTCGCCGATTATTTAACATATATGAGAGCGTATTTCGACAGATTGAGGCCCGCGTGGTCGGAAGAGGAACAGTTAGATTACGCATACCGCAACTTATTACCGCGATTACAGGTTGCAATTCGACGAGACGAATTACAGGACCTCGATCAATTAGAAGACATTGCGAGTCGGATAGAAATCAGCTTCCGCGTAGCAAATAATTATCAAGCACCGCCAACCCCGGAACGATCGGTACTACCCGAATTAGCTTACCGCGGGCAAAGAAATCCAAGGCTTTCTCGCAATAATTTCGCAGCAATTAACTTTTTCGAGGAAGGCCCGGAACCCGAGACGGAAATGGCCAACGCGACCCAATTCGTTCAATCAACACCTAATCGTGGGACACAGGGTAACCGACCCAACGGTCGAAGTGCACAACCGCGAGCTAAGACCCCGCGATTCAGTAGTCGAAACGATACCAGTGCGCCGACCACTCCTACCGCTACCACGGCTCAGACGGATACCGCGGGCATCGCGAATAACTCTCCTGAGTTCGCCGGCAACCCCTTTCTGCCGAGCCCGAAAGGTACGCTGATCTGCTACAGGTGTAGAAAACCCGGTCACCGATATGCGAATTGTCCCGAACCCGCGACCGGTCTATACTGTTTCCGATGTGGCAAAGTCGGATATACTAAGGTGACGTGCCCGAATCGGTGTGCGGGAAACCAGTGATGGAGCCGCACGAACGGGGAACCGCGGAAACCCCTCCGTCACCCGAATCGTTAGATTTTTGTAATCCGATCCAAGCGCCCGCTAGAATTCCGCTATTGTTCCTCAACTTCGAAATTTTATCGCAACCAGTCGCAGCATTATTTGATTGTGGCTCTTCTCGCACCTTTCTTGGCCCAGAGGCTATATCGCTAGTTACCGCTTTAAATCTTCCAATTTTACCGTCTCGCTTAGGTCCGGTCAAAATGGCTGCCGGACAGGAGGCACAGATTACCGGTGAGGTGGGCTTACCGGTCATGCTACGAGGGGTTTACCATAATATTCCCGCTCGTCTAGTGCCCAGTCTTAGCTTCTCTTGTATCATTGGGTTAGACTACATTCGGATATTCGGGATCGTAGTGAATTTTGCCGCATTGACCTGGCGTTTCCAGGATGACCCTAAACGTATTCACACATTCGATAATGATCCACGCGTAGCTGCCAATCCTTGTTGCAATGGTTTAGTCACCTTATCGGAACAGCAAACTCTCAAATTAGCAGCCTTTATGAAGTCCGAAATACCGCCTATGCCTGAACACATTGGAGTAACCAAGCTCACTTCCCATCGAATTGACGTAGAGAACGCTCTCGCGATCCGCCAGAGATCTTACCGCGTATCGCCTCAAATACAGGAGGCTATAGACGAAGAGGTAGGCAAAATGCTAGCAGCCGGCATCATCGAACCATCTCATAGCGCATGGGCTAGCCCCATAGTAATGGTAAAGAAGCCAAATGGTTCTTATCGCTTCTGCATAGATTTCCGCAAAGTCAATCAGGTATCTAAGAAAGACACGTACCCTCTGCCTAGAATGGACAGTATCCTAGACAAGCTCCGTTCAGCTCGCTATATCTCGACCATCGACCTTAGCCAGGCGTATTATCAAATTCCGCTTACCGAAGACAGCCGTGAAATTACCGCATTCATGGTCCCCGGGAAAGGACTATTTCATTTCACTAGGATGCCTTTTGGCCTAACCGGAGCGCCGGCCACGTTTCAGAGGCTATTAGATAGATTAATAGGACCGGATATGGATCCACATGCGTTTGCGTACCTGGATGATATAATAATAGCTACTAAAACTTTTGACGAGCACCTTCACTGGCTCAAACATGTCTTACACGTCATTCATTCCGCAGGATTAACCGTCAACCCTGAAAAGAGTAAGTTTTGTCGCTCGGAGGTCAAGTACCTCGGTTTTCTCGTGAATGAACACGGCTTACAAATAGACCCGGATAAAGTTTCGCCTGTAGTTAATTATCCAGTACCGACTAATGTCAAGTTAGTCCGACGCTTTCTAGGGATGGCATCTTGGTATCGTCGCTTTATTCCCAAGTTTGCTTCAATTACCGAACCGTTAACTAGGCTTTTAAAGAAATCTCAGGACTGGGTTTGGGATCAGGAACAAAATACCGCATTCGATGAAATTCGAACTCATTTAACTACCGCACCAACCTTAGCCTACCCGAATTTTGAAGTACCTTTTGTCTTACACACGGATGCTAGTAATGTCGGAATCGGGGCAGTATTAACCCAGACTCAAGATGGCGCGGAGCGTGTTATCGCATATGCCAGTCGAACCCTATCGGACGCCGAAAGAAAATATTCAGTGACCGAACTGGAATGTCTCGCCGTGTTATGGGCCATACAGAAATATCGCGCTTATATTGAGGGCTACCATTTTACCGTCATTACCGATCATAGTAGTCTAAGGTGGCTCCATAATCTCAAAAACCCCACGGGAAGATTGGCCCGTTGGGCTCTCGAGCTACTTAGTTATGATTTCGAAATCATCCACCGTAAAGGTGCGCTAAACGTAGTTCCTGACGCACTATCCCGCATCCCCGAAGTAGCCGCCGTTATAATACCATCGGATGACCCCTGGTACGATCGTCGTAGAGCCGAAGTAATATCGCAACCTAAGAAATTCCCGCGTTGGAAAATAGATGGGGATAAGTTATATTTTTATCGCGAAGATCCAATAATCGGTACCCTAGTTCAGGATTTAGATGCTTGGAAACTAGTCTTACCCGCAAATCTTCATTCTCGCGCCTTGCAAGAGGCACATAGTGACCCCCAGGCCGGTCACCTAGGTGTCGACAAGTCTTACCGCAGATTAGCTCTCGCATACTATTGGCCTAACATGTATCACGACGTGGTCCAACACCTTAAGCGTTGTGACACCTGTCAGCGAAGCAAGGTTGACCAACGGGCCCCAGTAGGTTTAATGGAACGTAGGGTCATCGAACAACCGTGGACAGTAGTCGCCGCCGACATAATGGGTCCGTTCCCTCCCAGTCGCTCGGGCTACGCCTATCTCCTTGTCTTCCAGGACCTGTTTACGAAATGGGTCGAGATTTGCCCTTTGCGCAAGGCTACCGGTCGTAATATTAGCGACGCCTTCACCGATTTAATCGCATCACGCTGGGGCACCCCCCAAGTACTACTGACTGACAATGGCACCGAATTTGTAAACAAATCCATAAAAGAACTTGCCGATACCTACCACGTAACCCACACGACGACGCCACCGTATCACCCTCAAGCAAATCCCGTAGAACGAGTCAACCGCGTGTTAAAAACCATGATTATCGCTTTCCTCGAGCAAGAACACCGGGAGTGGGACCTACACCTCCCCGACTTTCGTTTCGCCTACAATACCGCATATCATACTTCCGCCCAAACGAGTCCAGCGTTCTTAAATTTCGGTCGGACACCAGTTCCAATAAACTCCCTTCGGCGAACAGCCAGCGGCGGCGTACAAGTGGAAAGACAGAGTCCCGAGCTCTGGAAGGAGCGTATGGAACGCCTCCAACTGTTACTGGAATGGGTCGCCAAAAACCTGGCTAACGCGTTTGAACGACAAGCCAGTTATTACAATCGCCGTCATCGGACCCAGCCGTACTCCGTGGGAGAACTAGTATTGAAACGCCAACATACTCTTTCTTCGGCTGCTCAAAATTACAGCGCCAAACTGGCTAAGAAATTCCATGGACCATATCGCATTACCAGAACCATCTCCCCTGTAGTCGTTGAACTCAGCGACGTAGTTAGTAACAAGGTGATTGGCAAAACCCATATTGGGCATTTAAAGGCATATCGTAACAATTAGACTTGACTTTCGCAGATACCGCAAAATTTTCCGCACAAAATTTTAATACCGCAACCACCCATATACCGCAACCTACTCGAAAATGAGCGACTCCAGCGGGACGAAAGGGGAGTTTGAGGAACCTCAGTTCCCAGAGGCGGAAACCGAAGAACCCAGGGGCTGGGCCAGGCTGGCTCGCCACCAGCCGCTGCTGCAGCAGCTGAGGCGTCAGCATCCGGCCTTTTGGCTGGATCTGACGACCGCCGCCCTGGAGGTCCAGGAGGAGCGGGCGGAGGAGTACCGGGCCCTGCGACAGGCCGCCATTATCCACCCGCACCCGGACGACAGCACCCGGGGTACCCAGGCCGGTAACGGCCTCGGGCGGAACGAGGTCGGGATTCAGGTGGAGCACCCGACCATCTGCGAGACGCGGTCAGCCGGTACCCAGACTCGCGAAACCAGGGTCACCGTTGACGACCAGCCGCCGACAACGGGGGTGAAACGGGCCTCCACCCCACCCGAGCACCATCACACCCGAGAGAGAACCGCACCCCGGGCGGTAAACACCAACCCCCGGCCGGCACCAACCACAATCTCGCCGGTGAGGCCGCGGTACCCGCGACCGGTGGTCGGCGGCAGGTCCCCGTACGGCTCGTGCTGGATCTGCCAGCGGTACGGCCACCGGGTATCGGCGTGTGAAGATAGGGTGCCCGAGGACAGAGCCTGCTACAAGTGCGGTATTTATGGATATTTACACCCGGAGTGCCCGGAGTGCCACCCGCCACTCGAAGTGCCGAGCAGGCAACAGGGCACCTCCCCACCGCCACCGGGGGAGCCAGACATATATTGGACCCGGCGCGGCGGCGGCCCCGTCCACCGCGATTTTCGTTTATTTTAAGACCGTTTTTTTATCTTCCGCAAACTTTTTTTTCTTCTTTCGCTAATTTTTCGTGTCAATTTTTATCACGGCAATTTTTTTTTCTTTCTCAATTTTTTTATTACCGCAATTTTTTTTTTGCAATTTTTTATTACCGCAAAAATTTTTTTTTGTATCGCAATTTTTCTTATTACCGCATTTTTTTTTTACCGCAAACATTTTTTTTATTATCGCAATTTTTTTTTCTTTTTCTTATCGCATATTTTTTTATTATCGCCAACTTGTTCTCTTTTCTTTTTTTTTGCCGCTAGGCTATTGTAAATAAACCATCTTATTACCGCTACACAATTATTTTCTCGCTGACGTAGTAACAGTGATCCACCTTATCACATGTATCCAATCACTCACGGTGCGCCCACGATCCACTCCTGAATTCTGTCATATTCACCGATACGGGCTCAATTAACCCCACTCTCGTAAATCGGTAACAAAATAACGTCCAACAATTAAAACCCCACTCGACCTTAACATCAGGACTTCGTCGGAATTGAAGAAAGTAAAAACTAAAGAAACCGGCTCTCGGTAAAATAAACGTCTAAATTCTACCACGTCGTCGTTGCGATGTCTAGTCATTTAACGCAGTGACAACTTGGGGTCAAAACTCCTTTTACCGCAATTATCTTAAAAATAACGCTTAACAATTTTTTTTTGGTCGCTTTACCCAGAATAACACCTTACATGAGGCCAATATTTCAATATCGCTCTATACCGCATAAATTGTCTGGACTCCTCTGCAACAACACCCTTCAACCAAGCAATCGAATCAATCAACTTTCTACCTTCTCGCAGAAATTTAGCCCATCCTTTCGCTTCCTTCACTCACAACCGATCAGGTCAATAGTAGAACTTGGAAAACTATGTTTCGCCAAGAGTCAGCAAGCCGTACTCCAAAGTCTCTCAACTAAGTCAAGTATCGCATGGATTTTCAATTTCAATCCTATCTATCGCAACTATCTCTAACATCTCTAACGATCATCTAGTCACATGCAAAAGTAAGTAGTCAACATAATGGTTTCCTAATGGCAAAGGACCTCCTCGGTCCTCCGTAAGGAGGGGGGAGTTGTGACGTGGTATTTCGTACCCCGTCACTTTGTTTAATTATCGCATTCCCCTAGGTGTAGATATCGCTAAAAATAACAAAAGCACGTCTGAGGCCAATACTCCAAAAATGAACGACTAATTATCTTTAAGTTGAATTCTCTTTACTAAGCTAATTGTATGCTATTTTCTAATTCTGTAATGCTCTTCGAGAACCATCCGCGAGACCTTCACGTCAAGATACCAGGACACTGCCTGACAGGGGTCACGTACCAGCTCAACATCAACACCACCGACTACAGACGAACGAATACCGCTGAAACCACTCCCGATGGATGCCTATCTAGTTGTCGAAAAGGGTCGTGCGTGATGCACAACAGCACCTCCAACTATTTGAGACTTATCGGCCAGGAGCCGAACCTCGAACGAATGCTTCTACCGCTCGGATGCATCGTCAGGCGGCGTACAGGGCTGTGCGTCAAAAACACAACGAAGCCTCCCGTCGACGATACTTATCAGCCTGGAGCTGAACCGACCCTAACATCTACTAAGTCGTTGACTATCCAATAAAAGACGGTTTTCTCTTCACGAACCGTCTTATCGAAGGACTGCGGCGTGGAATAGGCTAATGATATGCTGACCACGTGGATCTGGTGGATCTAGTGTGGGGATCCGGGTTGAGGGCCATCACCACCAGATCGTTCCGGCATGAGGGCTTCGATGAGCGAGGGCCGGGATGCAGCGCCGACGAAATAGCTACAACGGGGAGTACCAGTAAAGCAAGGAGTGAGTTACAGTCTGTCGCAAGTCCAGGAGACCGGTGACGTAACATTGCCGCACACCTCAATATCGCAATACCTGAGCAGTACGACCCCCCCCCCTCTCGCCAACGATACCGCATAGCTGAAGGAAAACATCTCTAACCACCTTCCGACGTCCCGATACCTCGATACCTGTCGTCGAGGGAAAAGAAAAACAAGCGGCGAGGGATTATCGCCGCCTACCCGTGGACCAGGCCACGCGACCTGCTGGTCCAATTAGAATACCGCAAATTTTAGGAAGAATCACGTGACAGCAGCTCGACGAAAATCAGGATCATCGCTCATCTCGTCACTCTACGTTCAGTTACTGACATTAACAGTCGTGCTATCGTAATCTTCTGTGCCTTATCGCTATCAAAGTTCGCTATTGTACCTTATCGCATTCTCTATACCAGTTCTATCTTCTTTCACGTAAGTGAGGCTCCTTTTCTATTTTGTGAAGCCACGAGATTACTTGCAATATATCGTACCTTTACCTTTATCTCTTTCTCTCGTTACCTTGCAGTTGGTCTGCTTGAGCCAATTGGGCTCGTATCTTTTCTCTTTATCTTGCAGTTGGTCTGCTTGAGCCACCTGGGCTCGTATCTTATTCTCTCTTATCTCTTATCTTGTCCCTCTCTCTGTCTTATTGCAAGTAACTTCGCGACTAGTTGACTATTACTTACGCATTGTAGTGACTATCGCTTTATCTTATTATCTTTCTCTTTTAGAATATTTGAATGTCTAATATCGCTGTCTAGCAGCGCGTTCCGTTGAAGGATCAATTTTTATCTTAGCTACTGAGCATTGCTATTTTGTTATATCTTCTCTGATTAGTTTCTATCTGTCTCTTTATCTATTATCGTTGATTATCGTATCTTAGTGAGTGTACCGCGGGAGCGATCTTATATCGCTGCGCGGTCCCGCTCGTCGTTCATTTGACATTGGAGTATTGTGCCGTATCGCATAACATCTTTTTCACTATTTTCTTCGCTAATATCGCTGATCGTAGTTGTCCGTAGTCTATTTGGTTTGTCGTACGTTGCATATTAATTATCTTGAATATTGTTTGTCTTATCTTGAATTGCCTTTTATCGTACCGAATATTATCTCTCTTTCTCTTGCACTTACCGCAAACTATAGACTACGTATTATCTTTATTCTCTATATTTTATGATAATTTTCTATTTGACCTGTCGCTTGAATTTACCTTGTAATTCATAATTCCCTGTCTGCCTATTTCTGATTATTCTGGTAATGTGATAACTATTACAATTGTTGTATCTCGCATGTGTTTATAATTGCTTCTCTTATTTTATGATTTATTTGCTTACCGCTTAATTTAAGTACAGTACACCTTTTTCTGTTCTGCCTATCTATCGTAAAACCGTGTTAATCATTACCTTTTAGTATCGCGAGCTTACACATATTTCCCGCTTATTCGGAAAACGTTCCGTTAATTGTTAACTCTCTCGCTTAACCTTTCTCTGGCTGTAACTATTGTTAATTATCGCACTTATCGTACTTGTATCGCAAACTCTTCAGCTACTTGCTTGTCAGTAAACTTATCGCTTCTTCTTTAATATATTTGATATTATTACTGCTTCACCTGTTTCTTATTTTATCTATTGGATTCGACTCCGCCCCTCTACCATTATCTTGTCTCTCTGAGCGAACTGTGCAAAACCGTCGTAGAACCTGACCTTACCTTTATCTATTACCTTTACCTTTACCTTTGTCATTTTCTCTAATTATCTATTTTTGACGCATGTGCGTCTGGCGCCCAACAATCGTATCTTTTTCCCTTAGTATCTCTCTCTATCTAATTATTTAGGTTAGCGACTGCGCCGTAGGGTAACCAATTATCGTTATATCGTTATTACCCTCAAAAAAAATTGGTTACAAGGTATGTTTGCGTAGAATTCCCTTTCATTTGACTACCACGCTAATAATATTCAGTCTTGCCATACGTAAACTGAACTACTATCCAAGTCCTTCTGACTACTATGCTATCACATAAATAATATTCTGTCTTAGTACTAACTTAACGAATAATTATTAATATCGAAACAAACTGTCAGCGACGATTCCACATTGTCGAATACCGTCTCTCTGACGACCAGGCTATCACGCAAATAATATTCAGTCTTGCCATAGGTAAACCGAACTATTATCGAAGTCCTTCCGACTACCATGCTATCACGTAAATAATATTCTGCCTTAGTACTAACTAAACGAATCATTATCAATATCGAAACCGACTTGTCAACGACGATCCAGCATTGTCTGATACCGTCGTTTTGACCACCATGCTATCACGCAAATAATATGCACTCTTGCCGTAGGCAAACCTAATTATTATCAAAGTAAATAACGAAGATGCTCTGCAAGGTAAACCGGAGGTCGTGGAAGACCTGATCCGGTGGGAGGTATTGCCGGGCGGAACTCAACCCGCGACCCTCCCGTTAGCCGAAGCCGAGGAGGAAAAGGACACCGAGGACGCCAAGGCAACCTAAAAAGGACCAGGTTCACGAGGACGACGCAGCTGGCCAGGCGCAAGGACCACGGAGCGACGAGCCAGCGGCGAAGTGACAACGAAGTGAGTGAAGTGACCAAAACCAAAAAGTTTCGTATGTGTGCGTTGGTTATGAAAGAGCGCATGTGCGATGTATAAACCATGTAATTACCGATTGATCAAAATATGCGGTCAGGGGTGAGCCAACCCTCCAGTGCCGGTGTCACCGTCGGCCTAGCGCACCGAGTCGGTAGGGGCATCGACACCCAAGGGGGGAGGGATGTCACGAACGCCGCATATTCACACCCGAATATATCACCATAACCATGTCAATAATTATTAATATCGTGTAGTGTACGGCATGGGTATGCGACACCTTCCCCCCCCCCCCCCCCCCCCCCTTAGCTTGCTAGAGAGGGGGCGAAGCGCTCTAAGCACTTGTAACTCACTGATTGTATAAAGAGCAGTCAGTTCAAAATAAAGACTATTATAAGCAACATGGATTGGATTTCCTTGGGTCTTCACAAACATTACATATCGCTTTATAGACGAGGAAGCATAGCTTTAAATTCATTAGTAAATTCATAATTATTCATTTTACAAAACAGTTCGTGGCACGGCTAAAGCGCAACGGCGTAGTTGACCGTCAGCAACGTCAGCGTCTCCGCGCCCGCCAGATCCCGGGTGTAATCAACACCGGGATGAGGCCAGCGCGGGATCACGCGCTTCAGGAATGAAGGTCGCGAGGCGAGCCTTTGTTTCAAAATTGTAAATTCAGCAAAAACCTCGCTCGCTGCCCGACGCTTCAAGGGATGTCGGTCGAGCGAGCGAAGTCAGTCCCGTTAGAGACAGGATCAAACCAACTAAGAATCAAACCAATTAAGAACAAAAATAACTCTGTCAACAACCGCACTGATATCCAACATCTCAGCCATTTGTACTCAAACATTCTCTAGTTTTCAAATATTGGCGCCCTTTGCTCTGGTTGGTCATCAGTTTTAAATTCATTATTCTCCAACATAGATCAATATCATACCTCATTACCATAGATTCGCGGATCGATATCCGCTAATCTTCACTTCCGTCCAAAATGCTGAACTGACAACATTTTATTTTATACTATGTTCGCCATCCGCAATTTTTACACTTAACCTCAAAATTGTCAGTCAAACATGTGACAATTTATTAATTTATAACTAAGTTACAACAACAGCAACTATTCTTATGAACGTAGTTCTCTGTTTCAATTCAGAATTTTTTTTTTTTGAAACACTTTCTTGTTAATTATTATAGCCTGAGGATGGTCGGCAGGGCTCGGCCGAAACGTCGAAAACGTTTAAACATGTTGCGTTTTCCCAACAATTAAACTCTCTTTACCTGACCAGAATTTTCGACTAAACTTTTTTCTTCAATCAACCTCCTGGTCACGAATACTTCACAGATCAAACCAACGTCAACGGAAACAGGCTCCTTCCAAGCTGTCGAGTATGGAGTTGTCAGTCTCAGAGTCACCGTCGAATAGAGAGAGAAGTCCCCTAATTCTACACGCGGTGTTCAAAGCATCTCGCGTCGCGACGTTAGCCTTGGAAGTTAGATTTGAGGAGTAGAAAGCTGTGCGACGAACTTGATCAAGTTGTGTAGTCTTAATTGAATGTGAGTGTAGAAGTGTGAGCCGTTCTGCGAATTCGGAGCTGAACTACCAAAGAGTAAGTGCGAGAGAGAGAGAGTAAACATTAGGTTAAGCGTATTCCTGTAAGCTTCCCGTCTCCCATTTCTCTTGCTATCTTTTTCACTAAACATTTGACTTTCCATCATAAACGTTGTAGTACAATAATATTGAAATCCTCCAATCCATTTCACAAGGATCGTCCTATAGAGGACGATCACCTGTCAACCCGCCAAAAAAATAAGAATAAACCTTTGCGGAAACCTGGAGGGTAAAGTCGTCGCGTGCGAGACTGCTCCGCACGTGACAAGTACACACTGGAGGTGGATTTTTCTCGTCCTTCGGTCACTCGGCGAAAATGACCGAGACCTTACCGCGTACACAATAATTCGGTGGCCCGCGATGTCAGCTGACGTGGATTTTACCAAAGGTATCGCGAGATTCTGTTAGGCGTCTGGCGTGATTAACACGCCTCGAAATCGTTAATTCGCTAGACCTCGGCAATTAACTCGGCAGCTCAGTACGGCAGAGATGGTAGAGGTAATTTTTGGGAAGAAAGCTCGACAAAAACACGTTATTGAACAAAATAAAATAAAATCATATATTTTACGACAGCGATGATACAAAAACGAAAAAAGAATAATTCAGAATACGCTCTTCGCGATTCAAAATCGAATAAACAGACCTGGGAAAAATTAACTCTATAAGAAAACTTAAGCCTACGTGCGCTAGTCGCCTCCTAGATAGTGAACAATAGAACAAGAGTCAAAAACAAAATCCGACCTGAATCGCTAACCGCAATCGTCCTCTATGATATACAGCATTATCGCCAAACAATAATGATCATCCACAAGGACAATAACTAAAACAAAACTTTAGTCGACGCGCTAATCGTACCTCTAATTATTATTCGTAATTACTCGTTTCTCAACGGTAATCATGGGACGTTTATCGCGACGCATCCGAACTCAGTCCATACTCGCGATTAGCCCAGGTTCACAAATTGCTCTGCTAAACCGAGCGCTCACGCACGACGATACGCGACTTTCACGAGAGGTGATACTTTTACCTCAGCTGACTCGACGGGACCCCGTGCAGCGGAATTTGGCTGCACTCAATTTAAAACGATAGTGACTCGACTCAACACCGTGACTCTACTCTATACCATATATAAACCAAATGTTACTCTACGCGTTATCGCGAGAACTCAGACTACGGCCATCAAACAAGGAGACTCACTAACTCAATTATTAACTGGCCAACTGTTGATCGGTGCTCCGATCTGAATCGTACTCGAAATATGTTCACGAAGAATTAACAGCGCTGACCGCTTCGCAGCCACACTAAAAACTCTCCGACGCCTGTCTCTGCCATGCTACACTCCCAGTAATTCAAATTTTCTCTTCTTTCATCAAACGCTCCGACACCATTTTCGCGAGCTGTCCCCAGGACTCAAGTGCCGAGCTTCGCTAATAGGAGCTGAAAATCGAACATTCTTCGAACGCAGGCGCTATCAGTCCTGAAAAATTCTTCCGATCTGATTGGTGTTCTCCTTACGAAATTCTTATAGCCTAACTTATCGTTATCGTTGACTCCCGCTGTCACGGAACGCTGATTGGCTGTCCAATTCTCCGGTGTCCCGTCGTTCGACAGTGGCGTGGTGACGACTTCGCGAGTTTGCATGACGGCGTAGCGGCACCGCGGCGAGAGGGAAGAGGCTACGGCTGGCCGGCCACCAACGGGAGTCTCGTCCGCCTTGGTTTCCCTCGCGGCTCTACGTTGGCACTCTCCCCGTAGCCTCGTGTGAGGCCCTTCTCTCGTCGCGATCCTCCCCGCCTATAGTCCTGTAATGCTGTTGAATTTGCCGTCGATCCCGTGTATGGTGTCATATTTACTCGGAACATGAAAAAATGAACAAAAATCCTGAAAATTCGTATTTTCCAGCCCGTAAAATGTCCCCTCTCAGAGTATCGGATGCGTGACCTCCGTCCTGGCACTCTTTTACGAAATGATTAGCGGCCTGATCGCGGAATCCCTGATTTTCGAGTTTTGCCCAGGCTTCGGAAGCCGTTTGGAACGCTCGAAAAAAAATGCCACGTTACAGCACATCAATTCAATTACCGGAAGTACCATCGAGTAAGGTTAAAAGCTTTTGTGGTTATAATTCTTTATTTTTCGTGAAACGTTTCTTTCACGTTTCATCTAATTTTTTTTCATTATATTATGTTACTCGCTGTTAGCAATTGGTGTAAAATTTCTATGAATGTGGTACGAACCGGTCGGAGTCCTTCGAGTTTTATAATTTTTTATTGATAGAAGTACACACGGAAAAAAAAATTCAGCTCGTGGAACTAAATATTAGATAGTTACTTGTAAACAGTTCGTCGAACTAAACGTTCTGTTATTGGAAGAGCACTGCATGGTTCGTATAACTGACTGTTAGTCAGCTGTCATAGCTGTACGTTGTTCAGCTCTCTCAGCTAAACAGCTTCGTTCGAAGAGCTAGACCAGAATTTTTCGGCTCCGCTCACAGCGCTTATTATTAAATAGTACAATTATATTGCTATTAGTATTATTTTTCATCATTATTATTATTTATTCAGTGTCATTTACATATTTGAATGGACTATTTAAACAATTATCTATCAACTGTATTTAAATCATACTCATGAAATTTGAAGGTTATGAAATATGTCAACGCACCAGAGCACAGCGCAACTTACCGTTCTTAGAGCAAAACCAGTCAGCTGTGAGAGCTGAACAACTTGCAGCTATCAGAGCTGACTAATATATAGTTGCTGTAACTACAAGATAGACCGTAGAGTGCGTATAGTTACTGGAGCTGTAGAATACAGCTCGCCGAACAGAATTTTTTTTTCCGTGCACAGTCAATGACGACAAGACGTGGGAATTTTTCATGCCCAACATTCGAATATGAAATCGTGTGAATTCCAAATCATTTTATCTCTCCGTTTTCGTGATGATTGCGGAAATTTATCGGGACAGATAGACAGACTGACATTTTTCTAGAAACCTGTTTTTCGTATACCAGAGGTCCGAAAACTTGGAAGATTTATCGGAATAAAAAGACTCATATTCGACTGAGACTAACACCTTGCTTACATATTCACCTCAGGTGACGAAGAGTAAAAGAACTTGCTCTGTGACAGAAATCTGTTTTCGAAATATGCTCGTACACATTGATCTTCGACAATTGAAATTAAACTTCCTTTTTCACCATTATCATCTTTCTCGGCACAGCCCGAGATTCAATTGACACAGTTGTGCGCGTTTCCAGCAGAATATATAACTTGAATAATTTCAAACGCATACACTGAGAGAAAAATTAACACATATAGTTGAAAATCTGTACAGTTGAAATATTATAGTCGTGCCGATAATTTTTACGGTGAAATATAGTCAAATTATCGTTTAGCACACTATAAACACAATATCAATTTTACTATACACTTGTATTTGATGCAAGGACTTCAAAAGGACTATAATAATCTCGTAATTAATGATGTGCACATCCGCATATCATTTATTAGACGGCTTTGCCCGTCTTGCGTGGCTTCCCATAGGAAGCGTAAGATTCCAACATGTAAATATTCATCTACATACATTCTTACATCGGGTGCTCAAGAGACGAAAACGGTCTATTCGGACTATAATAATACTACAATTAACTATATTTTTGTTCTTAATGTTCACCATGTACAGATGTTCATCAGAATTATTTCGGTATCGTGCCGTGAGCTTCGTTTTATAGTCTTCGACAGTACAGCGTATAGCTTTTTTTTATTAATTAACTAATTAATTAACTAATTCATAATCAACTATTTACAGATAAGAATTTGGACCATCCGAGATGATTCATGCAACTTTTGGCAGAGTTGAATGCCTCTTACATAGTTTGACTCGACTTAAATATGGTTAACGCTAATACAGTAATTATTCAGACAAGATCATACGAACACAGTTTCAACAACTATACATACACTGTTGAAAATATTTGAAAATCTACGACACATTTACAACACAAAAGTGTAGTTGAATTACAAATTTCGTCTTATAAAGTGAATTACTAAGCATTCTCGCTAAACGTGCATTAAAATTTTGTCATTTTGCTTAACTTAGTTGGAAATACGCAAAAGGGTATTTTGAATTTACGTCATTGTGCAGTAAATGTATTAGGTATATTTTTAAATTTCATTTACGGTACTTGGAATTTACAAAACATTCTGCTGAATTTACTTGATAAATGGAATAATCTTATTGATCAGTTTTCATACTGTACCCGTCATGCCTGTATGGACCGTATATTGTATTATAAATCAAATGAAGTCATGGATTCCCGTGAAGTAGTTTGGCGTAGGAGGTAGGGTGCTCGACTTATAATCTGAACATTGCGAGAGCAAAAGGGTTCGAGCCCCGGTTAGGAAAAAATAATGCGCTAGGTTTTAATCGATACAAAATGCGTTTTCGACGATTGTAGCTAACTGATGAGTTGTCAAAATGGTGTCTGCGCTCACAAAAAATCATTGACATGAATTATCCACGAGTTCCTCATCTATTTTTTTTCATTCCTCAGTTTGACTATACATTTACGATGATGCTACTCAACTCGTATAGTAAAGTTAACAAACTGCAATCTATAATTTCTGTATTGAATTTCCAAATTATAAATCGAGTAACGATAAGTTTATCACAGTCATCGCACTAATGTTTAAATATGGTCACGTCTTCATTATTGTACCGTTAACCATACAAGTTTTGTCAGATATAACGATAAGTTCATAGTTCGGAACAATATAATGCAATAAGCTCTATGAACTATAACCTCGTATTGTCCCCTCAGCACACTATTTTTTATAGTAAAGTTAACCACATTTTTCTCTGAGTCACGGTCTTAGAGACAGGTCTGGGTACTCCGACTGTAAAACCGTGCTCGAAAATGATACCGCTGTTGTGAATTTTCACCGCTAGCGCTAGTGAGGAAGAGACCTACTTAGAACGCATACACCGGCCTCAGAAATTGCAGCGCTCCGGTCTTTGGTGAACAAATTAAGATACACAGGCTTCTAAACGGTCACGCTGCGTTATATAGGAAGGGGCTTGGAGTGCCCAGACCTGTCTATAAGACCGTGCTCTGAGAGTATGTAGGAAAATGACAGATAATTCTGGTGGGTGAAGTGAGTGACTTGAGTTCGAGCCTGAGAAATACGTCTTGAAATCAAATGATAAAGCATAACGAGACGGTATTAGTAACGCGAGACAAGACAGAGACTCTCTGTCTTAGACAATTCAAAGGACAGTTCCACAACGAGTAAATGTCATTGTCGCTGTCATTTTGACGTTGTTGGATTGCTTCAATAATTCGTCGAATTTAATGATGCTTTTTTTCTTCCCCTCAACAGCCAACCGAGATGCGATGTTCCACCCCGATTTATGAGGACTACATTGTACCACAATCGAATTGTTTCATCCCTAAAATAAACGAGCCAACGGACATTCGAGGAGACCCAGACTACAAATATTGGAAGCGGCAATTGCAGCGGAAACAGCTGAGGTACTTCAGGATCCGCAGCAGGGGTACCCAAACTTTGTCCGACAATGAGCCCGACGAGGAGCTTGAGGAGGTCACATCTTACGTCGGTACCGGTTGCGGCCCCGTCAACTCCGGCCTGTTCGGGGACCACTGCAAACGGTCATTTGCCCTATTATCATGAGGCATTTCCAAATAGATGTATTTTCCGCGGGCACGTTCATCGTCAACATCATCTGATTCCCCAGGATCCTCGACAACTGCCGTGTGTAGGCCCCGTCTGGTAACCGGTGCACACTTGGAACATGCAATTCCGGATGCTAGAATACTGCCAACCGATTTTAAGACATACATACACTCCGCACAAGACATCCGTAAAAATCCGGAAGTCCGATCATGTCAACGTGCGAACATCCGAAGCCAAGTAGGGCTGCATATTCCCGTTCATGATGGACTGTAAAAAGTTATTTGATTTGTATAAGTAATTAGAGTTAAAAATAAATAAAAAAAAAAATTAGCAAGAGAGCGTTACACACAGTTTTTTTGCGGTCAAGAAATTTGAGACGACAAAATTTGCGGTAGATAATTTTTTATTTTGCGTCATGGTATCGTTTCCATTATGGATGGATATTAGGGTGGTCCTCATTTAGAATGTTGACGAATTTATTGCGGTTCACCCCACCAAATCAACTCTAAATAATTCCAAAACAATTCATAATTTTTTTCAAATTTTTATACCAACTGTAACCCGTGCCTGTAAGAGGAAGGATTTCCCAGTTCAAAATACACGTGTTTCGGACACGTTCTTAGCATATATTTTACTGTAAGAGTAATAATGTTCAAAAAAATCCATGAATGTGAGGTTCTAGTGAGCATTAGTGCTACTATCTGAAAAAAAATTCACATCATCATACCAGGTAATATAGGCAATTGCATTTGTTCCTACCCTAAGATAAGTGTCCCAGGGGCGTATTATTTTCACATCCTGAATAGTTAATCACATTTAAACAAACAAATAATTTATTCGGAAATGCAATCTACACGTATCGGTTACAGTTAAAGTGCCTAATATTATTTGACTGGACCCTAACTGATTAATCTACAGCAGACTGAAGTACGTCTGAGGGAACTACGATAAAGAACCGGAAGAGTGTAGTGCTTCAGTGATGGTTCTCGTGTAACTGATTTTGTTTAAACATGAAAATTATGCCTTAGGCAGTAAAGACTGAACCCGTAAGGGTGGGAGGCAATGCCAGGTACCTCCATGCATGGTACGGTATGGGTTGGAAAAACACAGAGACGCCTACGTCACATTCGCGAGACCCTAGGCGTAGGACCCTTAGCGGGCAGCTCATGGTAACGCGTATGGCAACCACCTGGACGCGGTAAACGGAGAAAGTCCGTGGTCCCAAATTCATTGGCTGTATTCTGACCTTGTCTCTGCTACCTTTCCAGGCATGGTTATTTCTTGGATAATTGATGTTGCGTTCTTTACAGCACATGAAAACCGTGGGTCAAACCTGGCCTAGGATTGCCTCCCTTCATAGTTTGGGAAACTTCAAAAACTCAAGAAACTATTTGATCCACAATAAAACTATAAAATAGAACATTCGGGCATGCAGGACCGAACAGCATTTCTTATAAATAACAAGAAAAAGTGAAATTTCGAGGGTGTACAATTCGTCGAGATTGGTTGGTATGATGATGTGAATTTTTTCTCAGATAGTAGTACTAATACTCACTAAATCTTCGCAATTACAGATTGATTCGAATATCGTTACTCTTACAAGAAAATATATGCTGAGAATGTGTTACGCCCCGACGTACCGCCTTGGCTTACCTTTTTCAAAATTCCATTTCATTCCATTTCATTAATTTCTTTAATGCGCAGATATTATTTCATCAAAATCTCATATTCTAATAACGGCGAGTTCCACCCCTCCTGGCAAAACTCACGTAGAGACCGACAATGATCCCTAGTATAAGGTTCGACTTTCTTCTATTTAACTGGTACCAAGAACGGAGATAAGGGACTGCTGAATTAGCATCAGTAGCGCTCAGCCTGGAAATATCCCTCTTTTTAAGTTAAAACTATAACCAATAACTAGGATAAACCACTACCTTTGGAACCACTAAATTAAAATGGATTACTTATTAAGATGTATGAATGAATGTGTGAACATTGTATGTAAATATCTCTTGTTCATATTTTTAATATGTCACCGACGAGATTGAGAATCGTCGGAACACCGTCGAAGAGCGTGAAGTAACGCTGACCATGTGGATTCGGGCACCGGGAGGTCGCCCTCGCACTTCATTGGCTAATTACCGTTGTAACTTATTACAACTGCAGCTCCTTGGACCCTCAGGCCCAAGAAGCCGCGTTTTTCGTCTGTTAAGTCGCGAGGTGCGTGGACGTCAACCCGTATTAGCCCTTCTTGAGCAATAGTAGCGTTCGGAAAATCTTAGTTGTGACCGGCCTAAAGTCTCACGCTAATTCGTCAAATTCGAGCATTCAGTTATTCTATTAGCTGTAAAAGACTCACTATCTTCTACGTTTCCATCTTTTCTGTGCTTTACTAAATCTCATCATTTCGAGAATAGACATTTTTATGCCATTCCATTTTTCGTAATTAAATTGAGTTCGGCCCTGATTCAGCCGAATCAGGTAATTTTAAGTGCTAATAATAATAACTACATTATCATTTTTAATAAATAATCTTTGGAATCATTTTTATCATATATCAAAATCAACAAATTGACACTTTCAAATCATAGCCTTCGATAGTAAAGTTAAATCATTCTAAATCCACAAAGACTAAGTGCCCGACGTTCAACATCGTTCGATTCATCAACTCTTCCGAACTTGAGGTGAGGCCCTGGTTCAGAATTCTACTGACGCAGACCGACACGATCCGACGGCTCTCAAACTCGTCGACTAATTCACCTAAAAATAAGTCAATCCGAGTGTTAATCTTCGACATTGAACGAATTCTTGTTTTCACCTTTATAATCAAAATTTACTTCTGTAATATCCATTTAAAAGCAAGTCTAGAATTGGTGGCTAGCTTCACTACCCCAATTAAATCATACGTATTGTTTCCAAGATTTAACCAACAAGAATTAACAACAGGGAATATAATTAATTTAAGATAATCTAAAAAGAGAGATACAAAAATCACGACCAGCTAGTTATAACCATCGTTCAGAGTAGATGTTCCTGGTACCAAATAATAATATCATTTAAAATAGAATAACACATCATTTGCTAAAACCCGTAAACGGTCGAATTTAGCAATTCTACAGCTTCTCTGCATTTGAATATAAATTCGTCCGCCAGCGTGGATTATTACATAAACTTAAACACTTTATAAATTGTTACTTTCGGCTTTTACGTCATTATCACAATTCATTGTTATCAGACATTTCAATCACCAAATCGTACAGAATATATTTCATCTTTTACCAGTTAAATCATATTAAACCATTTATTTTGAATGACCTTTTTCCCATTTTTATTATTATAAAATTGCCTCAACAATTTAAACAAACCTCACAGACCTGTACAGGGCTATAGCAACACGATCCTACAAATTACCGGCTTATGGAAAGGTCGGTCTTTTCTTAGTTTTAATTTTTATTCATTGTCGTTACGTGGGAGCTTGATTATTCAATTAATAATTAACTACCACCGCTCAGTACACTCTCGCCCCCACGTAACAAATGTATCTGAAACAGGTGTATTTTGAATGGTGATATCCATCCATTTACAGTCACGGATTAGAAGTGATATAAAAATCTGAAAGAATTGGGAAATTGTTTTTGAATTATTTATAGTTGATTTGGGGGGTGGTCTGAAAAAAAATCATCAACACCCTAAGTCAGGATCACCCTAATAGATATCGAGGTATCAGTACGGGTACGGGTAATTCTGTTTCATTTAAAATTCTGATCAATTTGTCGAAGGTTACCGATTTAGTATCTCGACATGTCATGTTGTACTTCCTAGCTATTGAGAAAAAATGTTAAGCTCTTAGATGTATTTTTTAACGATTTATACCCAGGAATGTTAGCATCATTTCGATCCAGCTGGTAATTTGGAATTAAGTAGTTTTATGAACAACATGTCGTTCAAATAAGAAACTTTAGTATGTAAGGTTTTGAATTTTTTCAATGAAAATGAGCACAAGTTTTAGCATTAGCATTAGCAATGCGTATTTTAACTTTTGTAAACATTGATATCATACACAGACGTGTATCTATGTATGATAGCATTTTTTATTGATTCGCGAAATACGTTTAGATACTTAATCAAGAGTTTTGCAGTGTAAATCGTGTTATAACCTGTTACACGAATAAAAAGACGTTTGCAATGAACACAATTCATTCTTGTAGAATTTTTAATTAAACCAAATTCAAATAATACAATAAACAAATATTAGCACAACATGATACACGATTTCTTCGATTCGCCGATGAATTTATGTATATACCTGGGAAATTCTACGCCAACCGCGACAGTCTTTGACCCTCGCACCTCTCGATTTTTTTCATACTTTTCTCTGATATTCGGTCGACTGAAAGAAGCGCTCGTGATTTCCTACAAATTTTTATCTCCAATCATTTTCGATTTACATATTTTTGAAAATTTTCATTTCCTAACGACCGTTAAATATTTGAACTCTCATATTTCTGGATCCATCAGTCGAATTACAAGATATGACTGTGTGAAATTAATCGGTAAGAAGTGTAATTTTCAAAATAAAGTGTGTCGGGATAATTGTGCCTTGTCCTTTGTGGTGAATTCTTCGTTTAACCCTTTCTATGTCTAAAATCCAATGCCGGATTCGTAATCAGCGACCCCGAAAACCACCGAGTACCAATTTTCATCGAAATCGGTGCAGACGAAAAATGCATGACTGAAAGGGTTAAACGTGTAAAATCGATTTTCCTCAAAGTATGACGCGATTCATAATTTTCAAAAAATTCTCCAAAATACTTCGAGGAAAAACAAACATTTCAGGTTATGGCCGATCGCGGCTTTCTCTTCTGAATTTTTGTTCGAATTTAAAAAATTTTCAACGCCAAAAAGATGGCAGTACTGCATTTATTCATTGAGGAAAGCGCGCTATACAAACTGCATACACGTTCGAAAAATAAGTTTTATAAAAAAAAGTGTGTGTGTCAGCTCCAACGCACGACTGGAGCTTATTCCTTACGAACGTCAATTATGATATATATCGAACAGAAAAAGAGGGTAAATGAATGCATCTTCCAAAATGATAAGAGAAACAAACATATATCTGTAATTATTCGGATTATTTTAACTTTAATCACTTGATGATTTCTTTAATAGTACATAAAAATACACGTATCAATGCATAGAAGTACAAGAAAACTTTAATATCAAAACATTAAAAGTTGATGGTTAGGTTACTGTTTGTGTACGTTGTATCGATACAATAAATGCTACTATATGTATTTATTATACAGCATGCATACCCTGTATTCGGCAGCAGTATACAAGTTGCGGCAGAACTTTGTAATACGCAGGCACACAACACACACGTACAAACATACGCACACACATTCAACTCTCAGACCAGCGGTAGTGAACTATACAGTGAGACTACGAAGTATCGCACAAAGAAGAGGCCCCGAGAATAATATACATTGGGAGCTTTCCAGCAACGACACAGAGCGACACTTTGTCGAACATGGTGCTTTCCAACAACGATACAGAACGACACAGTCGGACACAGCTGCGGATCATGGTTGGACATTGTGTCGGATTCATTGCTGCCAATTTTTTAGTTAGAGATTTTATTTTCGACGCATGATATTGTTTATATTTATTTATTAAATGCAATGATAATCTACACGCGTTTCACAAATGTTTTTTTTTCCTGGAGCGCTCAATGATCCTAGATTTTTCGTATAATGCATGAGCGGACTCTAGTGACTGAATTAAGAACCTCAAAGCGTTCCAACAAGCACCAAGGCACAGTGTTCGACCGTGTAACACAGTGTCACACTGTGTCTCCATGCTGGAAAGCTCCCGTTGTGTAATGTATTCCATCTAATTCTTTTGCACGTTCAATCCTACAGATATATCTTAATATATATAAATCTCGTGTCACGATGTTTGTCCTCAATGGACTCCTAAACCACTTAACCGATTATAATAAAATACGCACACCATGTGCAGTTCGATCCAACTTGAGAGATAGGATAGTTTAAATCTCAAATTATAGTCGCAATTATAATATATTGCTAATTATTTGTCTGTTATTATTTGACAGTCACAATTATCTGTTAACTCCGAATGATTCTAACAGATGTCGATACCTTTCGACTGGGTTGAGTAAGTAATCAATAGATGGCGCTGCTATGGTAAATCTACGAACGTGTCATATAAGCTACATTTTAACAGCATAACTAGCAACCCATCCCGGCTTCGCACGGGCATATAATAATATAATAAAAGAAAATACACAATGTTTACAGTGAGTTTCTAGAAAAATAACATTTATATTATTACTTAATATTATTATATGCCCGTGCGAAGCCGGGATGGGCTGCTAGTTTATTATATATGTTTGTCTCTTTCTATAACGCCTCAAGTTTTCGTGTTACACTTGATTTTACTACTCATAAAATTTCCGTTCCGGGCCTTATAACTAAATCGTTTCTTAAGGAGTAAACTCCAAAAACAATGAACGAAACATAATACCAAGTTCAATCGCTGCTCATATTTTTCTCTAGGTATTTCACGAGTATCAAACTGACAGCTTCATATATCGATCCTATTTCTAACGAAGTTATTGTTGAACCTGTGTGGTTCTCTTGCCTCTGTCATTATATCTGTTTGGTCATGGTGCTGAGTATGTGTGTGCATGGATTAGTGTAGGCCGGAGAGCGTGCCTCTCTTATTGTTAGCGCATTGCGTATCTTAGTTTGTAAACACGCCTTGAGACATGTGTGTCGAAAAGGCTCTGAGCTTGATCAATCGCCGTTATTAATGAAATTCTCATTTTTGTTTTCAACAACGCTTATATGTGCCGAAGAGCCCAATAGATTATCAGTTATTTTTTGGCGCGGACAAATAACATTCAAAAGCACCGAAATGAGTAGAACAATGAATTGTTATTTCATCAATCGATGCAATTTCACGAGATACGTAGTTCCACACTAGAAAAATTCGCTTATGTATTCCTGCAATTGAAAATAAACTTAGCAATCTTGGGCGAGCGGCTTTTGGCGTTAAAAATCTTTTAAATTCGAAAAATAGTTTAGAAGGAAATAGAAAGTCACGATCGGCCCTAACTTGAAATGTTTGTATTTTTCTCGAAGTATTTTTGAGAATTTTTTGAAAATTATGAATCACGTCATACTTTGAGAAAAGTCAATTTTACACGTTTAAACGAAGTTCACTATGAAGGACGAGGCACAATTATCTCGACATACTTTTTTTTTTGAAATTACGCTTCTTGCCGATTAATTTCACATAGCCATGTTTTGTAATCCGACTGATAGATCCAGAAATATAAGCGTGTAAACAGTTGACGGTTGTCAGAAATTGCAAATTTTCAAAAATATGTAAATCGAAAATGATTCGAGATAACAATTTGTGAAAAATCACGAGCACTTCTTTCGGTCAAACGAATATAATAAAAAAATATGAAGAAAGTCGAGAGTGGTGAGGGTCAAAGGCTGTCCCGGTTGGCGCGGAACTCCCCACCTGTAGGGAAATTCCAAATCTCGGAGTGATATACTCAATTTCACCTTCATTTACCGGTACAATTGCGAAAAATTTGACAACATTACAATGCATATCAATGGATACTGTACATACCTACATATTTTATGTAACGATTTATACAGATGATTTTTCGCTCAATTCCGCAAAATCAACACTCTCAGTTTTTCAACCATAACCTCTAATCCGTACAGCAAGCAGGACAAAAGTCACAAGCCAGCACTCGAGCAAAACGCCTCTTGGATAACTCTAGTGGCGCGGCTCGGTGGCAGATTCAGACAACACGTGGACGTGCGAGTGCGGCAGCTGTGCGGTTTATGTATTAATTCAATTAAAAAGTGCTCTCCGAAATAAACGAAAAATGGGTGGTACGAGGTACTGTTGTGTTGTGGATTGCAAAAATGCCCAAAAGAAAAATCCAGAGTTAACTTTTTATTCGTTTCCAAGACGAAATTGGGAAATTAGCAAAAGAAATGAGTGGATAAAAGCTGTCAGAAGATGTAAGTAATATTATAACAATTTAATACAAAGAATTAACGTATTGAAAATATACAAACGTCAGATTTTCTGTAATGTTTTATTTTTATAGTACACCAGATAACAAGCCGTGGCAGCCGAATAAGAACACTCGGATCTGCAGTGCTCATTTTATTGGTGGCAAGCAGTCTAACATCGAAAACAGCCCAGCGTACATTCCAACAATTTTTCCGCCTGTACCCAAAAAAAAGTCATAACAAAATCGGCCATAGCTAGACACGAGCGACTCCTGAAAAGAAAAGGAAGAAAGGGCACGTCAAAAGTTCTAAAACCGCAAGAAATAGAAAGCCTCGCGAGTGATATTGAAGTAGGTAAGACGAAAAATTGGAAATATATTTTAATGAGGTCATGCAAAATATTTCAATATCTGTAGAAAAATTTGATTCTTTTACACAGCACACAAAAATATTCAAAAATGACCGTGTAAAAAACCAGAGGGGGTTACTGAATTTTTAAGCAAGAAAAGAATTATTAAAAATTAGATTCTTTGAATGGCAGCAAATGGACCGTGACTTTCGTAAATAGTGGAGAAAAAAAAGTAAAATCACCTGCGTATTCGTTAAATATTAATGTTGTTATAAGTTTTATAAAAATGTTAGCTAGCCGAAATTTTAAGGACAAAATCGTAAATTAATTACCATTACGGCTTATGATTTCAGGTCTCGAAGTGACTTGACGTTACCAAATCAAAGTGAAATTTTTAGTAGTAACCACATTTTTTAATCCAACAACAAATTACAACGAATTAATTTATCATTTATACTAATTTTTCAATCTATGAATTTTGAGGGGATAATTACATCAATCCGCAACGATAAAAATATATTACAGTTGTTCAACGCACGTGTGGTCTGTATGATCTCATTAACAGTATCTGTGAATGAATGATGATTTTTATTGCGGTTTCAAGTTTTTAAAATTTACATTCGTATTATGGTACGTTATTTTAAATACACTTTTGATAATTTTATATATTTCTAGGATTAAATGAATCTATCAATGAAGCTGGGAGCACAAGCATTGGTTGCCAAACCGATGCGTGTGACTACGAAGAAGACAGTCGAATAAGGAATACTTTCTGGAGTTGGAATAACGATAAAAATGAAGCTTCAATGCAGACAAACATTTACATTGGCAAGCCAAAAAAAAATGAGCGAATTATAGTTAACGGACTGAAAACCGTTGCCACTAAGTTGTGTGGTCCTGACGATATTGTACATTACGGCTTCTCAGGATTCTCTGATATTAAAACCGATAAGACTATGTTGCAGTTAGGCGGAGTTACACTAAATTTTTTTATGGTGTTGCTCAATTTGATTGACACGAAAGCAGACGGTCAACCAGCTTACTACCGGGTATTAAATAACCAAAACCGATTATTGCTTTTTTTATGCTTTATTTTTCTTTTCTCAAGGCTTTTTGGAAATGTTGAGTACGTTGACGCGGAATACCAAAACTTGGATTTTTTGGCCATCAAGGGAAAGTATTAAAAAAAATTTACCGGTCGCTTTTCAAAAATATCCAAATTGCAGATGCATAATTGATTACTCCACCTACCGTAGAACAACGCGTTCTCATGTACTCCAACTACAAGTCACGTTTCACAGCAAAATATCTGATCGTTATTACGCCCGACGGTTTCATTTGTAAATTGGCAATGGGATATGGCGAAAGAGCTACAGATAGTTTTATCACAAATGACTGTGGACTTTTACAATTCAGAGAACCAGGGGATACGGTTTTGGCGGACAAAGGTTTTCCTCAGATAAAATCTGAACTGCTCAAACGTAAAGCTTTATTGGTGATACCTCCTTTCGCGTTCCATCCACAATTCAGTAACTCTGAAGTAGATGAAACTTACAAAATCGCATCAGTTAGAATACATGTCGAGCGTGCTATTCAAAGAATAAAACTCTGTAATATTGTAAAATTAATTCCTGTAACGCTTTTACCATATTGTTCACAACATCATTGTGAAAACAACTAGTCGGTCGCGCGCCTTACAACCCACGCGCCGCAACAAGCATTTCACACTTTCTAGTCGCGCGACCCAGAAGAAAGTGTTACGTCACGCGCGCCGCTTACGCCACCCACGCAGCCGAGCGCGTCGCGTAATCGGCCAACGTGGTCTACCGCTGCTGAAGACCAACCGAGGCTGCGATAAGAGACGACCGATCTGACCGATCGGCAGGACACTTCGGGTTCGCCAGAATTGACCGACCTTAACTGATACGCTACGCTACGCTACGCTACGCTACACGACGCTACGCTACGCAACGCTACGCTACGCTGCACTCCGAAGCGCAAGAGCCTGCAACCCTCCAGCTCCGTGGGTGTTGCATCAAATAGATCTCCCGTCAAGACCTCTCACCAGGCCCCCGGCGGTGCTGCTCTCATTGTGGGACGTGAGGAGAGCGAGAGTGACGTCACCGAGCTACTTTCGTCGCATTCCAGCAGCGGTCTCTCCGTTTCCCGAACCGCAGCGCTCCTACGTCTCGACTGCCACCCAGACGACCCAGTCGGATAGCGAGTGGGAGTCTTCAATAAAGAGCACCGAGCCTGAGAATCGCCGCCCCCCGACACCGCCGAGCTCTCCGGAAAACCGGTATACGCCGCCCCCGAAGACCGAGCCCACTCAGCGCATCACGTCGTGGGACATATTTTGTGGAAGTTTGACGATAGTGGTGTGATTATTGAAATAACTCTAAGTTTTAATTCATAAACGAGACCGACGGATTTATCGGTATTTTGCGAAGCAGTACATTATGCGCTAACTTAGTGAAATGGCTGCCAACGAACAACGTCAAGAGGTTTTCCTCCTGTCCATCTATCCTCGATTATATTGAGCCAAAGAGGAAACGTGAGCCAGAGGACTCTTACAACAACGAGCCAGTGGACAGACCAACTAAGATCCCGCACAGTGCCTGCAAGATCCCTGAAATTGTTGGCACTGGTGAAGACGCAGACATGGAACAAATCTTAGCTGAAATCAAAGCTCTCAGACAAGAACAAGACATCAAACACAAAGATCTCACCGAGAGGATTGAATAAAATTCTATCGCCTTCACAAAGGCCTGCTCTGGAATTACGGAAAATTTAAAGAAACTACAGGAGGATTTTCAGAAATCAAAGGACAGACATGAAGCAAGAATAACTGCTCTGGAGACAGACTCAGTCAAAAACTCTCAGCGTTTACAGGAACTTACAACTACCCTGGAGTCCCGGATCAAGATTATACTAGCTAATAATGAGGTCGAGCTTAACAGAAAACTAGAAGACTTGGATAGGAAACTAGAGTATCTGGAGAAAGAGCGTAAGAGAAACAATATCTCAATCGGAGGACTTGAGCTACCAGCTACCAACCAGGCTTCTCACGTGCAAAACTTCTTAAGATCTAAATTTAATGTTGATTGCTCCTACGACTCGATTAAAATTTTCCCAAAACGTGTAATAGTGGAACTGAAATGCACAGAACTAAAAACCAACGTGATGAGAAATAAAAAAGAAAAACTAGCTGGTACCAATATCTTCATCGAACCAGACCGCACTGCTAAAGAGTCCCTGCAAGATTGGCATCTTAGAATTGCTAAAAAACAACTCGAAAAAGATGGCAAAAAAGTAACAAGAAGACACAATACCTTAACAGTAGACGGCACTGTCTACAGATGGAGCATCGAGGATAATAAATTCGTCATCCAAGACAGCAGCAAGAATTCAAGAAGCTATCATGAGAACAGCATGTCAATGGAAACTGACTCCTCCTCGCAAAAAAACTCAGCATAACCAGTAAAACAACGCAACGATGAGAATTACCTTTTGGAACGTTCATGGGCTATCAAATTTATCTCTGTGTCCACATATTCATAGGCATGAAGTTCTAGCTGTCTGTGAGACCTGGTGCACCAACCAAATAACTCCTGTCTACATGTCAACCATCAGTTATTCTGTGCAGCCGCCGTGAGGGAACACCAAGTAGGTAGACCCAGTGGAGGTCTCCTTATGGCCATCAATAGATATCTTACCTCAGAAATTCTAGTCATCTCCGTGGTGGCTGTTCAACAAGGTCAATGCTGGTGGTAAAACTATGATTATCGGGTCTGTATACTTCAAAAAGAATCTGGATCTTCATTACTTACTAGAATTGTTGCAGGACACCCTGGACCAGATAAAAGCTCAGCAAAACTATGATATTCTCGTCCTTGGGGGTGACATGAATGCCAAAGTAGGATTGGTTGATATTTGGCCAGAAGAAATCTTCGAAGGTCTCACGATAAACGACCGCATGAGCACTACCGATAGTACCATTTGTGAAAGAGGAAGAAAACTTATTGAATTTATGGCTGATAACAACTTTGTACTCATCAACGGAAGATCATTAAGCGACTCACCAGTACAGCCGACATTTGATGAAAGAGGCACTTCAATCATCGATCTGATATGGGTGGATGCCTCCTGTATGCACCTCATAACGGATCTTGAAATTCTCATGGAGTCCACTCTGTCTGATCATAGGCCAGTCTGCCTTACTCTTAACATTCCCTGGAAAACTCATTATGACATCATCTCAGTCCCTCCTGCCAAACCAGTCACAAAAGTTAAATGGTCGAATGAATCCAAGATCGAATACCAGCTGCAGCTACTCAAGGCGGAAATCCCCAATACTAATAATCGACAAACACAGCAGATCTATGATCTAATACACAGCGCCATGATTAAGGCGGCTGACCAGGCGGGCATCTTAGTGACAAAAGTTCCTTCTCTGCCACATTCTTGCCTGATAAATCCGTGGTTTGACATAAATTGCAAAATGGCCAAAAGGAATCTCCGAAAAGCCCTACGCACGTATAAGGCCAGTCATCTCTCACCCATCAGCAAAAATAATGTGGCTAGCTGTAAAAAAGCCTACAGAGATATTTGCGCACCCAGGAAAAAATCTTACTATGAAGATATCAAAGACGCCTTCGCTAACTTGTCAAATCCAGCGAGTTTCTGGGCAGCGGTAAAAAAATATACCTTCAAAGGAAGCCTGTCCACGACTATTTCAATAAGCAGATGGAATACCTTCTACACCAATATCTACCAGCCCCGCTACTATGTCCACGCCAGACCTTCGACCTTTTACAACGAACTGCTAGACTCCGAAATCTCGCACGATGAACTGGAAGAGGTTCTTTGCGCTCTGAAACACGCCAAAGCAGCCGGACCAGACCTCCTGACAAACGAGCTATTTCAAAACCTCACAGGATCTTGGAGGAATCTACTAAGGGATCTCTTTAATCGAATACTCGAAGAAGAAATTGTCCCCAATAATTGGGCCAATGCACTGATGACAATGATTTTCAAAAAAGGAGACAAAACCGATCCAGCTAATTACCGCGGTATTGCCCTTGTTAATGCGGTGACAAAAATATTCACTCTGATAATGAAAAGACGATTCGTGAAATGGATGGACACAGAAAAAATTCTTCTAGAATCCCAACTGGGCTTTAGGAAAGGGAGAGGTTGTACGGATGCAGTTTTCATTCTCCACAGTGCACTCCAACTACAACTAAGGCATAATGACGGACGTGGGATCTTTGGAATTTCGGTAGACTTCAAAAGAGCCTTCGATTCTGTTCCACATCCACGACTCTGGCAAAAACTGCGAGATAAAAATGCAAGCAGCAAATTCATAAACGTACTTATTTCACTGTACGAATCGGCGTCTTTCCAAGTTAAAACAAACGGTGAACTCTCGGATAAGTTCGATGTAACCAGGGGTGTGCTACAGGGAGAATCATTGAGTGCCGATCTCATCTTCTTCCTGTGGGACTTTGAGCAGTTCTTCCGGAATCGGGGCTTAATCGGACTAAACATAGACGGATTAAACGATCTAATTACTCTACTTTATGCAGATGATACATCAATTCTCGCACACTCACATGTGGACCTCTCCAGGAAGCTAAAAGCGCTACAGGACTATTGCGCAGCTAACGGCCTCGAAGTAAATCGCAGTAAAACCAAAATTATGATCTACAAAGCAGCTGGCAGAACAAGACCAATTCCTGAACTGATCAGATCCTACAATGGACACCCCCTGGACATTGTTAATAAGTTGGATTTCTTAGGCGTCAAAATATCTTCATCCACCCTTGGACTCGCTGCTCTCAACTCAGCTGTGCTAAAAGCAAAAAGTGCTACAGGTATCGCTATCTCGATACTATCAAAAGCTAAATGCGACTCCTGGGATGCCTACAATAAATTGTACGAAAGCTTAGTAGCCTCGGTACTATTGTATGCCTTCCCTGCTTGGGGTCTCCGATACCGCAACTCGCTAGAAGTCACCCAATGCTTCTTTTACAAAAAGTTACTACATCTCTCACGTAACACTGCTGACTGGGCAATCAGATTGGAGTTCAACCTGACCCCTGTAGCCTGGAAGGCCATGAAGCTGCTATGGATGTGGATCATCAAGAAACTACGCTCTGAAGAATCTACCCTGGTCAAAATTTGCCTACATAGAACCTATAACCTGCCGAAGGAAATGCAACACGTCTCTAAAACTAACTGGGCATCCCAACTTAGAGAGTTCCTCTCAGAGTGCAATCATGCGGAGCTTTTCAACAACCTAGATCCCGACCTCTGGGAAGCTAAAACCGATGATGTCTTTAGCAGATACCGGGCTGTTCTAAGAAATAAAGATTTTGATGCATACAGGCAATCTACCTCTGCTCAGCTATCACTCCACAGAACATTGCAGGACCGGGAACCGGCCTACCTCCTGGCAAATTACTCGATCTCAATCAAGCGTATTTTTGCCCAGCTGAGACTTGCCAATAAATTCATCTGTCACCTGTCACTCCTGAACTCATCCTGTAAACTTGATCCAGCAAATATGTGTCCTTTATGCAATCTGCAAGAACTAGACACCATCGAACATTTCATGATGAGATGCCCGCTCTTCACCCCGTACAGAAACCACTATCTCAGCCAACTTATACTCAATGACACCGACGTAACCACGCTACTTAACGCTTCAAGTGAACGGTCTATCTTTCCCGTCTACAACTACACTAGGAAATGTATCCTGCTCCGCAACTGGGCCCTACAACACTAAAGTTGACCTACAAAACTGCATCCATGACGTTCTTCTCATCGTAATCTTTCAAATGACACTTTTCCCATGCCAAACTTGTGTTCTCTTACTGGATATTAAATTAAAGTATTAAACTATTAAATTTTATGATCTGTTTAGATTTAATTAGAATTTATCTGTTCTGTTTCTTTTGTTGTTTAAAATTTATTTAACTCTATGTCAAATGCTAATTTTGAGTGTAAAATTATTAGTTTAAATATTACAAACATCATTTTGCCCATGGCACCTTTTGCTATAAGATGTATTTTTGTACTCTTAACGCAATAAATTAAAAAAAATAAAAAAAAATCACCGACTGACGAAATTTCGTAACACCTATAATCTCGTCTCGATTCTTGTAAGCTATAAATTAGATCCAGAATATTATATTGAATTTTGAATTTTGAAAGCGAATGGTCAAACGCACAATGCAGATAATACGCTATACTGTACGGAATCTGATTTTGGTAAATTGTTCTTTTTGTACCCATCTTTTTGAGCGTAGGTTTCAGTAAACATTCGAGGTCCGCGTAGATGCAGAACGGAACGGATTCCTTATGTTCGAAATTTTGAAATTTCAGAATCTTTTCCTCCTCTGTAGCTAGAATAACTTTCGTTTCGTTCAAACTCATGCAATCAACTCGGTGCTCCAACAAGCATCTTTCAAAATTAAAATGAAACAGACACCCATCGCACAACCACGTCTGATGTGAGCGTTTGGAAACTTCAGAACTTATTAATCTCGACAAATTTCGAAATCATGCAAAATGCTGTGTTACATTCTTTTCAATATTTTCCATACCATCATCATCATCATCGTCGTCATCGTCGTTTTTAGTCTCTATTACTAAAAGATGGATTACTGGTTTATCAGACTTGTTTCGGCTCAAATAAATGGGTACAATTTCACTGCGCTTTTGTTTTTCCGTACTATCTACACCGTTAACGTTGATTGAAAGTTTGTTAAGTTTCTCAAATTTTGGAATCTGGTCTAAAAACATTGGAAAACGCAAACCGTCGTATTGTAGCACTGAGCTGAAATGTGGATATGAAGCAATTTTATTGGGATTGTTGTTGTTGGCCGGAAAGAGGGCTGCGGTGACCGACCAGAGGAAGCAATAAGCGTCTCTGTTGCGGATGTTGACGACAGTCTTCTTGTCTTGAACATCCTTCGGTAGTGGTGTGTATGTGAAAACACCGGCTCGCAGCGGCACGTACTTGTTCAGATTCACAGTCAAATTTATAACTTCGGTCAACGACCAACCAGAGTCTTTCTCTTGAAAATGTTCGACTTTGCTTAACATCTTTTGTCTCACGTGCTCTTCGAACCACTCGTGTATGTCAGCTGGCTGGAGGATGATCTGGTTTCTGGTATTAAAATATTTCATTTCTTCAACAAGTTCGGCGTTTTTTGTTTCACCAAATTTGCAGGTTAAGATGCAGTTGGCTTTTAAACCTCCAGCCTTTTCTAGCATTCTCTTCATTCTGCCAACAATGAGGTGTTTGGCATCTTCGAGAAATCTGTTCAAGTCCTTGTGTCGTAGATAAATGACGGCTGCCGTTCGAATTCGGCTCTCGAAAGCCGTCTCCAAATCCTCCCATCGTACGCGGTCGATCCTCCGTCAATTTCGCAATCCAGTGCCCACTTTCGTAAACTGTTGAAATTTGGCTGTCAACGATTTCGGAATTCCAATTGTAATCAAAATTCTTATCTTTTCCCCGATAGTTGAGGCGTTGTTGCGTAAGATTTTATTCAAAAGCCTGGTATTTTGGGTTCCGCTTCGAATCCATTTTGCAATCTCTGCCGTTGACGATTTTTCAGTTAAAATCTTGAACGCCGTTCCCATGATTTGTATTAATTTCAAACACTTTTCAGAATCCATGTTTGTTTCTTCTTCTTTCGATCACGCACTTAATTGACAAAGATACAGTTGCAAAGCTTGCTCTAGAATGACCGCTCCACGCTGGCACGGTCCCATTTATGGGTAAACAACGACGTGATTCACACATTGCCGAAAATTCGTGAACAGCCGTATGCAATATTCTGTGTTAGAGCTGGAACATTTGTCATAAAATGTAACAGTTTTATATCCTCTCGTAGGAACATGCTGGGGATCATTTAAATGAGTGCGAAATTCATCGTGCAGCAAGCCCGCCTTGCGCACTTGGCTTCCTTATCGGCAGCAGTGCTCAAATTATGCGATTATATGCACTTGTATGCACTATCGCTGAGCCCGGCAAGAGACTGGATAGACAGTCTCAATACTGCCTCCCGGCGTAACGCACGCCTAATTTTGCTTATACATAAATTTATTATAGCGTTAACGCCCACACTCACAATTGCTGTAAATTGTCAATTATAACGCAATTCTCCTTTTTGAATAAACGTGAATATATACAATCATTGCGTGATTTTCGCATGACAATTCTTCAGCGACAAAAATCCGCTGTCCGCCGTCCGCTCGCCGTCAAGTCAAAACTTGTCGAACGCATTGTTTGTCAGCATAAGTATCCGAGAATCGTTGAGGGTCGAGGCGGCTTTTTCACACGGTTCACGAACTCAACGTCGCACCGCAATCCGTTGTCCGCAGGCCGCTCGCTGTCAAGTCGAAACTTGTCGAACGCATTGTTCGTCGGCCTACGATTCCGAGAATCTTTCAGGGTCGAAACAGCCGCATACAAATTTCAGAACCTTCCAGAATTCGACGTCGCACCGGAATCCGTTGTCGGCAGGCCGCTCACCGTCAAGTCAAAACTCATCGAACGCGTTGCTTGTCAGTCTAATTGTAAGTTTCCGAGAATCTTTCAGGGTCAAAGAAGCTCTTTCTCACGGCCCGGACCGCTCGCTGTCAAATCGAAACTTGTCAAACGCATTGTTTGTCAGGCTAAGTATCCGAGAATCGTTCAGGGTCGAAGCAGCCGCATACAAATTTCAGAACCTTCCAGCATTCGACGTCGCACCGCAATCCGTTGTCCGCAGGCTGCTCACCGTCAAGTCGAAACTTGTCGAACGCATTGTTCGTCGGCCTACGTATGTGCCTCTTTATTTTATACCCGATATATAACAAGTGTGCATCTTTATTTTTTAGTCGCACGGTCCATGCTTGTAAGAAGAAGAGAAAATTTTTTTTAATACGAAGCTTATGTAATATTCAACCTTGCTCTCCATCCTTGACCGAACTGTACTCAAACCGAGTTATGTTTTGCATTCCTGGAGCAATAGTCACCCAACACCGCAGAACCTTGGATCTGAATGGATACTGCCGCAGCTATCGGTCGACCTTGCACTCTGGCTTTGACTGAACCCAATATCAATATCAACCGTTAATTCAGAACCTGTGTCTTGCTAGTTAAGAGTTTATTTCAGAACCTTCCAGAATTCGACGTCGCACCTCAATCCGTTGTCTGCAGGCCACTCGCCGTCAAATCGAAACTTGTCGAACGCATTGTTTGTCAGCATAAGTATCCGAGAACCGTTCAGGGTCGAGGCGGCTTCTTCACACGGCTCACAAACTCAACGTCGCACCGCCATCCGTTGTCGGCAGGCCGCTCACCGTCAAGTCGAAACACGTCGGATGGATTGTTTGTCAGCCTAGATTCGTTCAAGGCCGTTGCATGAGCCTCCCAACGTCGCGTCGTACCTCCGCCCTCGAAGCCTCTCGATCGCCGGAGAATCTTCTCCGTTTTATCTTACGAGAGTGGGGGTAACCTTCAAGGGTTTGCGTCTGGGATGCACCGATAGGCGGCTTGGTCGGCGGGTAGGCGGCTTGGTTGGTAAATAAGGTGTTTGTACTCAGAACCGGCTTTGTATTGCTACTCAGGACACAAATACTTTAAGACACACTAGAATGGATCCCTTAATACATATCTGTGATGTTAGCAGCGATATATTTTATTTATGTACACGTCATAATTGTAATAAATATTAGTGTGACTGGTACGTGAGGCTGGCTGGGATTATCACACAACAAAATCCATTCATCCCTATGTCCGGAGATGACAAGGCCCGCCAGCCAAGCAGGACGGCGGTCAGTCGGTCACCAGTCATTTACACAAAAGAACCGCGGTACAGATTTCGGCATCGTCACATTGTCGGAAGTAGACTTTTCTATAAGATACACGGGAGTAAGCTGAGACGGAAAAAGAAGAGGGACCAGGCCATACGAGCAATAACCCGGGGTTTCCCAGTAGATTTGTGTTTTGTGTTGTCCTTTCTATTATTCATTTATTTTTTTGGCCTTTTAACTCAAAACTGGTCCAGTGTCTATTTGCCGCGTGTTTCTTTCGTATTCTTGGTTTTAGTATATATTTATTCCCGTCAGTAGGACTTCCTTTTTGTAAAATTTTATCTATGCATATATTGGCCGTGTGTAATTTATTTGATATGTCTTTAGTTTTTAATTTTCTGTATGAACTCTATTGATTCTGTTTTTATATATATAATTTTAAACATTTGATGTTCTTATAGCGATTAGAGCTTAGGTTATATAGTTAGCATTGTTATTATTTATTTCTTTTTTTTTCTTTCTGCCTGTTTGGAAAACGTGCCGTGAGAAATCTGGGGAAGGGTGAGTTAATTGGGAAAGGCACCTCGAGGGAAACCACTGGACACCCGTGAGTTGCCAAATTGAGACGAGAGCTCGTAGAAATATCAACTCACAAGGGGAAATTATTTACACCTTTATTTATCGATGTTTGACTATATAACATTGGAAATTCGATAAAGGTTCATGCAAATACACGTATTTTTTCATTACACTACCTTTAAATTGTAATATATATGAAAAAGAATATGACCAGTGTTATAGGAGGAAAAAAAAAATAAAAAAAAAAAACACGAGCGGGACTAGATCCAGCAACCACGGATATCGAACGCTCACCGCTCGGCCGCCGCCTCGTTGTCAGTATCGCTACGCACCGGTAGATATTGAATTACGTAAGATTTCTCTTGCGATTTTCTCGAAAACGCCGAAGTTGTACGCCTTGCTACTTGCACATTATGTTGTTCTAATAGAGTACGAAAACTGTACAAAGTTTGAAGAAAATTCGTGATCCGGACGTCGTGCGTTCTCCTTTCAGCCTTATACGTTGAAGAACTGACTAGAGTTATTGTCTGTTTAGAAGATTTCCGGTAAAACGAACATTTGAAACGCAGCCGAGGCTTATCGATCGCGCAGAAGATAACCGAAGAGCTGACCGCTCACAGCGCGTTCCCGCGTTTTTTACACGCAATCGAGGATTATCGATTGCCCGGAAGATGACCGCAGAGCTGACCGCTCACAGCGCGTTGCCGCGTGTTTTACACGCAATCGAGGATTATCGATTCCCCGGAAGATGACCGAAGAGCTGACCGCTCACAGCGCGTTACCGCGTGTTTTACACGCAATCGAGGATTATCGATTCCCCGGAAGATGACCGAAGAGCTGACCGCTCGCAGCGCGTCGCCGCGTGTCTTACACGCAATCAAAGCTTATCGCTCGCGCAGAAGATAACCGAAGAGCTGACCGCTCAGAAGAAAGCCGAACGAAGTTGACACGAGATCACGCGAATATTCACGCGTGGTCGTAAGGCGCCTGTAGATCGGGTCGAAAATGTTACTTGAGAGATACCAAAGCAGAGAACAAGACTCAGGAGAATAACAGACCGCTGACCGCGAAGGTGGTCGACGAACGAATGCGGCAAGAGCGAAGCAGGCCGGGAACATAGACCAAAAAAAAGGAGGAGGGGGAAGCACGCCGGCCGGCGAGTCTGGTCTAACGTCTGAGTTGACGAGCGACCAAGCACGCCGGTTAAATCCCCCCCATCCGCGATACATAATTTCACTTGAGATTTTCCTGAACACTTTCTAACCCACGTCATGCGTGCAGAGTGCGTGCAAAGAAAAGAGTCCTTTTTTTTGAGACAATAAATAAAATGTAACGCTCGTCACCCAGTATCCTGCTGAAGATAAACAAAAAATTCGTTATATTATCTAACAGACATATCAATTCTTTGGACCAAACAAAGACGAATGCTTGGAGACCCAAATGTTACGTAACATCTGTTCTGTGAATTTAACATAAAATTTTCACGTAGCGGTTACGTTACACTAACGTCAACGTACCTTGTAGGGCACATACAACATATCATTTATATACCTAACAAGATATATCATTGACTTTTTCATTGTGATCCAGCAGCTATACAAACGAAGCAAGTGTGCTGTCTGGGTTGTTATATCGAAGAAACAATATGCTTATGTGCACGAATGTATGTAGACGTGTTAACACTAGCTGATGTATACATAGGTATCATATGCATATCGGTAACTCCAGGAGGCAAAAACTTTTAAACTTACCTAGAGAGTAACTTACCTAAGCATGTAACAAATGATACTGCAACATGAGTGTGATCAAAGACTCGATCGAGTTTGTCTACATAACAGGTGATTCAAAAGTGTGTATTTTGATTCTTCAGTGTAGTATGTCATGATTTTAATATTCATATATCTGTACTAACAAGTCGTGGAGATACGTAAAAGTATGCAGTTTCAAATCTATGTATGTATAATATATTGCTGGATTGTTATAGCTTGCCGTGGATGCAATAATAATGTATTATATGCTGTGACGCCGGACTTTTATAGGCCTTAGGCACCCAAAGAAGTGACCGAGAACTCGCCGTGAGCACAAAGAATTGGCACCCCGCGATGATAGCTGAAACACAATTCTACAGACTTCTAAATACTCGATAATGACGCGCCATTTAACGATATAAAAAAAAATCATAAATTTTGTATACCAGAAGCGATAAAAAAAAAAAGAAACAAATAATCCCTAAATTTGCTTTTCGCGACTCGCAAACGAATACCAGAGGATAACAGTGAACTATTTCTCAATCTATCGAGCTCTTAGCTCGCTTACTAAACTAAACTGAAACATAATCTGTCGAGCCTTTCAGCTCGCTAAGTAAAACTAGACTCAACTTGAGATTTTCAAAATCCCAAATCTCAACTACATTCTAAATTCTCAACCTAATTGTAAGCAAAAAGCGATAATCACTACGACCTCGAAACTATAATTAATTCTCGTCGGCATGCCGACCGCTAGAAATATAAATGGTGAAAATGACCAGTAAATTTATCGTATTTTTACCGTCACAAGCAGGTAATGTGACTGCAAATTTACCACATTGGTCACATGAAAAAAGTCTCATAAACTAACATACTTATTCTAAGAAGAATATTATAAGAAAAAATTATAAAAAAAACTAAGAAGAAATCTAAGAATTATCTTATTGGGTATATATTTTTGTGATGAAACTATAATTTCATCAATATATTCATAGTCAGATGCAAAGATTATGTAGTCTTCCAGTGAAAAAGATGATATTTATGATTATGAGAGGTGAAAAAAAATGACGTGCTACCTCTATCTAGTTATCATTTTGTTTAATTTTCCGAAGAAGAACGTGACCGGAATTCTTGCATGTAATTAAATGGGGTTACCCTATTTTTTACCGTAGAATGACCGAAAAAAATTGTGACCGTAATTTCACAACACAAGATTAGATAAAAAAAAATTACATCAATTTTCGGTACAATTGCGGTATTTTTTTGGCAATTTTACTGAGAATCTTATCGGTATTCTTACACCTTTACCGATCACGTGATCGAACAGACGGCATTCTCAATAATCACCCGATTCCGAGCATCGGCACAACCGCGTAATGACTAAAACCTCAACTAGACAACTTGAACTGAGCTAAACATTATTAGGCCAGGCATCAGAACGGGCCAGAATGATAAAATCGACCAAAAGTGCGAAAAAATGTTGGTAAAGGTTTTATTGTTTTAAACGCTTCATTTTGGTATAATTCACAAGATTTCAAGTTTTCACCTCCACCCTAGACTCACGCTGAACTCTGTAATGACCAAAAAGTACAAAAAATTAATTTTATCGGGCAAAATAGTTCCATACAAAATTAAAGGTGACAAAACTGTCTACAAATAAGGTTGTATACATAATCTCGGTAGGACCTTTACTTTTGAAGCAACAGTCGCGCAAAGTGGACCAATTTTCGACAGCCGCAGAAAATATCAATTATACGTAGGTACCAAATTCCACTTTTGACTTCCTTTAGAAAATGTAAATCAATACTTGGGTAGAAGCACAATATAATCAAAGTGCTTTGAAAATTTTTCATGATTGTTTACATTCAATCACATTTCATTCTTGACAACACTCGTGTCCCCGCACATTTTCATATTCATTTAGCTACATTCACAAAAGTCATGAGCATCGCCAGGTATAAACATTCTGTTTGATTGCGGGAAAAAAGGACTCCCATCTGCTGAAGAGGTGGAGGGCAGGCCTTCGTACCTGCTAGGTGTCTCTTTTCAAACCTTCAGTGTAGCCTGGCTGTTTAGAGAGAAGGCAAATAGATATGGATCATCGACGTGGGATCCGCGAATTAGTAACGAGGACGAGTGTAAATGAAACGAAAGTGATGTTGAGATGGAGAGAGATAATGACTACCGATAAACGAGACTTTTATTGGTTTCGATGTGGCGATACAGACCGTATCGCAAGAGAACGTTACAGAGAGTGATGATTTTACAGAGCGAGAGAACACATAGATTACACACATCCATGATTTCGAGACAGTAGACAATACATGAGATACAGCTGATAGGTTTTGAGTCGCGACACGGGCAAGCGGCGAGATTTGACGCAGAGACAGCAAGTAAACATTGCACGCGAGTGTGCGTACATGTGCGAGGACGATTTTGAGTGTCGCGAGACACACATTTAACTATTCGATACTTTGCCGAAACACTGGCATATATATGTAAGTTCGTGGCCTGTTTACCCAAACTTATCCATGAAAAACAATAAACACGCTGAACGGGTTACGGAAAGGATAACCAAGAGTGAACACCGCGGAGCCATCGCCTCGGGAGAGAGGGGAGTGATTGACAGGCGCTCGAGACATCCACTAGCGTCATAGTGAATGCTCCGCAAAATATATTGTTTATTGTAAATTATTCTTTGTCATCACTGTTCGATCACACCTTCATAAACATGAATTGAAAACAATAGAAAATTTAATGTCTAGTCTGAGTCAACTTCAATCAATATCAAACAATAACAACTCACGTATAGAAGTAAATAAGCAACATCGAAAGTTCGATCCATGTCGTATTTGCGAGAAAGCCGGTTATAAGAATAGATTTCATCCAGAGGAAATTTGCAGAAATGCAAGATCAGCGATTATCAAATCTGCCGAATCAAAAAACTAGATAGCATCCCACTCATAAGACTACATGTTACCGTAAATTGTAATGAAAAGGCAGTTGCTCTTTACGATTCAGGAGCCAATGTGTCCCTGATTAATTATACATTTTACAAAAAATTAAAAACGAATATCCCTATGAGTGGGTGCTCAACAATAAGAACAATGGGCGGCGTAGTAAGTACAAATGGAACGGTATTTTTTAAATTAAAGATATTTGAAATAGAAAAAGTAGCGCCATTCCTAATAAAGAAAAATGATTTATTTGAAGAAGATTTGTTGCTTGGCTTGGATTGTATAAAATCATTCCGATTGCGTCAAAACGAAAATCTTGAAATTTCTCAAAATATAAGTTCGAACCAAAGTTTTGATTGTGTTAAAATAAACTATGCTTCGAACAATAACGATAATAACGAAGATAGTCTGAATGGTTTGTTAAATAAATACAATTCAGTCTTCGCCAAGGAAAAGTTCGATACAGGTACAGTCAGAAACTTCGAAGCAAGAATAAAATTAACGGAAAATAAGTACATATCGAGAAAACCATATAAGTGTTCTATTCCCGATAAATTAGAAATAGAGTTTCAAATAAAGAAATTATTGGAATCAGGATTGATCGAGGAGTCGTATAGTCCATATGCCTCACCAGTGACCTTAGTACACAAGAAAGATGAAGACAAAAAATCGTGACTATGTATTGATTATCGCGAACTAAATAAACTCATAGTACCAGAAGGTTACCCCTTTCCTAGAATTGATGATCTGATTGCTCGTGTTGGGAGGTGTGTTTACTTCTCGAAGTTAGATATCAACTCAGCGTTCTGGTCAATACCATTACGTGCGAAAGATAAATATAAAACGGCTTTCGTCACACACCACGGTCACTGGCAATGGGCGTGCCTTCCTTTTGGTTTACAATCGGCTCCAGCAATATTCCAACGAATACTTTCAACTATAATTAGAAACAACAATTTAGACACCTTTGCAATTAATTATATCGATGATATTCTGATATTTTATAAAAATTACGATAAACACGTACAACATATTAAACAAACATTGGAAATTTTACATGAGCAAAGCTTGAAATTAAACACGAATAAATGCAGTTTTGCTAAAAAAGAAGTTACGTATCTAGGACACACAATATCAAACAATAGTGTAAAACCGATTAATGACAATTTAATAGCGATCAAAAACTTTCCGATTCCGAAAACAAAGAAACAAGTTAGACAATTCCTGGGAAAAGTAAATTTTTATCTGAAATATATTCCTAGATCCTCAATTATCTTGGATCCATTGCATCATCTCTTGAGAAAAAATGTGCAGTTCGATTGGTCCGCTAGATGTCAAAACAGTTTTGATAAAGTTAAGGGTTGTTTATGTGAAGCACCAATTCTTGCAATATTCGACCACACTAAACCAATTTTCATATATACAGATGCTAGTTTAGAAGGCGTGGGTGCAATACTAAAACAACTTCAAGAAGATAACACACTTAAACCTGTCTTCTATTTTTCGCGAAAATTGTCAGAATCTCAAAAAATAAAAAGAGCTATATTTATTGAATTTTCAGCAATCAAAGAGGCGATTCTATATTGGCAATATCACTTAATAGGACAAAAATTTAAAATACTCACAGATCATGAACCTTTACGTAATTTCAACATAAAAAATTGCAAAGATACAGAACTTTTACACATATTAAATTACATTTCACAATTTACATATGATATCGAATGTAATCCCGGCATAAATAACTCAGAGGCTGATTGCTTATCAAGAAACCCGGTTCTATCAGAAAACGAAAATGATGAAGGTTCTAAAATACAAATCGTCAACTTCATAACTATGCAAAACATTTTACAAAACCAAAAAGAATTAAAGTGGGACAAACATTGTGGTAGAGAAAATGATATTATATGTAAAACCTTGAACAAAAGGAAAAAGATCTGGTTAACAGAAGAATATGGTATTGCAGCGCTTGAAAACTTACAGGTCACAAGGTCACATTGGAACTAAACAGATGACACTTACGATTACACCAATATTTTATTTTAAAAATATGCATGAACATAATAAAGTGATCTGCAGATCATGCGAAACTTGTATTAAAAATAAAAGAAGATTTGGAAACTTTAAGGCGCCATTGTCGCAGTTGGTAAACTTTACGAAAACCAAAATAAATCATTGGCAACAATTGCCGAACAATGCATAAATGAATATAACTATACAGTACATAGTTCTACAGGTTTTCACCAAACTATTTGCAGTCGGGAATGGACAGGTCAATAATTCCAAGGGAATTAAATGAAAACACAAAAAAGAATTTAGATTTCAATAGAACAAAAGCATTAGAAAATTCCAAAAAATCGCATAACAGGAGTAAATTATACTACGACACTCACACAAATGCAATAGAATATAACGAAAATGACTTAGTGTATATACAAAATGGGAATAAATTAAATAGAAAAAAATTAGATCCCGTCCGAACTGGACCATTCAAAATTACAAAAAAATTATCTAAATCCATTTATGAAATTGATATCGGTACAAGAAAGAAAGATGTGAATATTTTTCACAAAAGCAAAATGGTCCCATATTCACAACCCGTCCCAGATCCTAACCAATCCTCTCCGGTAAGGGGGGATGTAAGTTTGTGGCCTGTTTACCCAAACTTATCCATGAAAAACAATAAACACGCTGAACGGGTTACGGAAAGGATAACCAAGAGTGAACACCGCGGAGCCATCGCCTCGGGAGAGAGGGGAGTGATTGACAGGCGCTCGAGACATCCTCTAGCGTCTTAGTGAATGCTCCGCAAAATATATTGTTTATTGTAAATTATTCTTTGTCATCACTGTTAACTAAGCTTGCATTCCCGATCGTCAAAACCGACATTGTTGTTGATTTTTAAGTTATAAGCGTGACTCTTATAACTTAAAAGGGTTGCGGAAATAATAATTCCTGGGTCTCAACGACTTAGGTTAATCTTAAAGCTACTCGTTAATCTTAAAGCTACTCAGATTTAAAGAGTGTATGGATATCTGACATAGAAATTTCTTCGGATCGTTCCCGCACGTCTTTCCGTAACGCACTCTCTTCTGGGTATATTTCCGTTATCCGAACCTTACACATGAAATGCTCGCATTCGAACTGTTTCTTGTATTTTTCGATGTTCTTCGAGTATTCTGTCATTTTCTCCAGAAATTGTTGCATTAACTTGGATTGTAATCTTTCCCATTGATTTTATATATGATAAAGATTTCAATAATTAGTAGTATTAGTTTCCACATGGTTTCCCTTGTTCTTGGACTCGAGAATGATAGCTCTTTCAAATATCAGTTTTTTTTTTTGTTAGTCACGTTCGTCAGTCTAGTTTATCTACGTGTTTCACAAATCGTTCACCTTTACTGTCTTCCAAAATTAGATTATTATTGCCCAAGGCTTTCACTGTTTTGCACGGTCCTTGGTATCGCTTGCTAAATTTCCCCTTTCTCGCTTCAATATGTACGCGTGCCATGTCCCATGGTTTACCTTTAAACGGATGCACCTTTTTATCGTAGTACATGTTAGATCTTTCCTTTGCCTCCACTAACAATAAGTTGTTCGCAGGTTTGCATCTCTGTCTAGTCTGGTCTTGGTCTCGTTGTCGATGCAGATCTTAGAAAAATGCTTGCTTTTTTCACATGTTCTTTACAGATGTTTTAAATTTCTTTGAGACTTCTTTTTTATAAATATCAATATCAATTGGTCTGATTATATTTACATGAAGTAGTCCTTATCTAAACTATGCGTAATCCTTCTACAAGAGGGTAACAACAATTATACCTCATTGGAGACGACCAAATTAGTCTTTTTGGATTTTTAAACCCAGCAGTACAACATGCTGGTTTTCGTAGTGAAAATCTAACCGTGCTAGTTTTCGCGGTGAAAACCACAACAAGTTAGTTTTTTTAAGAATTCTGAAACGTGCTACTTTTCGTAAGAGGCCTCGATGTACAGAAATAATCACGGTATACACTGGATGGCGTATTTAATGGGCCGACTTGTTACGAGTTAAAAACCATGCAGCCATTTTTGATAATGTTTATCGTAATATGACGACGTGGCGACCGTGATGGAGCCGTATGCGGATGTTGACTAGTACCATACGTAGCAGGAAGGATTACGTCTATACTTATTTCCGGTTAATTCCACAATTTTCGTGTTTAGAACCACTTTCTGAAACAATGCATAGAAGCCATAACATATCAAAGTCAGTCTACAAATCATACATTCAATAGGGTGGCAGTTATTTCGGCTGTGAAATTTTTTATTGCTCTTCCCACTAAAATATAATCAAGGTGTGCAAAAAAAAATGTGTGTCAAGTTTGAAGGCACTCGAATAATTTTAACCTGTGCCAGTAAGTGTGCGAAAGTTTAAATGAAAATAGATCTACTTTTTTGATAATAATACCTCATAATTCACGTCACGTATGCGATAGCAGTCGAAAAAAATCTGAAATTTGGCACATTCACTGTACATTTTGAGAGTGATTAGTGAACAAAAGGACTTTACTGCGACCGCTTCGTCGATAAACTATCATCTGAATCACTTATACTTTACTACTACTTTATGTAATGTTGCTAGTTCGGATTTTATTATGATCGAAAAAATCTGTGAAAATTGTATTAAATTTGCCGTCCCATAATCACTAATCACGTATGTGGTTACATGAAATGATATTTTAAAAAAAGCATGATTAGTACACGGAGAGAAAAATCTGAGAAAAATTACCCTGCTGTCTATAATCGTGATGTAAAAGACACCTAATGCATTTTTTATTGATGCATGTTACAAAAATTATAGGTTTTTATGAAAAAAATTACTACCTTGTTTAGAAACTATGTATTTCGGCAGCACAAAATTTAAAATGTGACGACGCATTTTTCTGATGCAGCACCGTAAAAACTGCATTAAGTGTCTTTTACATCACGATTATAGTAACAGCAGGGTAATTTTTTTCAGATTTTTCTCTCCGTGTATGAGGTATTGCCGCGATGGTACGAGTAGCGCAACCATGTGGTATAGGATAAAACGAAGAAAAATGTTTAAAGTGTTGTTGAATTTGCGTATTGTAAAATTATGTATGAAAAAGTTTGCAACTCTCGAATTATTTTTGTTTTTTAATCTCATATAACATTTTCCTCTATTTAATGTAACATACCTATAACTATGTATATTTGGTGACGGTCTTAACTTACGCATCTTGAAATTAAGATTGACATTTATTCGCAATTCACTAACAAATGAATATTTTTCACAACTTAATTGTCAGTTAACCACCACCCCCACCGTCATTCTTACCCCCACACCCTTCCTCCATCTCCAAAATCCACCACGTTCCAGACACGATTATGATTTTCAACAGTTTATTCTCTTTTTTGCAGTTACTGCAAAACATCATTAGCATTCCAAGTATTGACGAAGAACGACGACCCATCGATGCACTGGTAGGTATATAAATTTCTCGGTCAATTTTTTTTATCATAGTGAGTCACATGTACAAATTTTTACACCCAATTTGTCATGATTGATTGAATTTTAATCGTGGGTAAACAGATTGTTTCACACAATTGTATATTATATATTCCATTTATGATTGATTAATTTGATTCCAATTACAGCCTTATTATTTTCAAACCATAATTGTACTTACCTATAATTTATTATTAATCTGAATTCAATTTTCAGCCCTATTTTCATTTAATATTTCAATTCATGAAATTCAATATTTTTATATACATCCAGCACTTCATAGTTAATAGTGCATTCATGTATAACTTATGAATTATCACGGTTGTTGGGAAAAACTTAAAAATCAAATGAATTTGGAATAAATTATCATTTTCTAATCCTCTCATTTACGATGTGCGTTTAATGCATTTTTCTATGTATTCCTCACTTATTTTCATTCTGTCTTACGCATCACGCACACCTTACTCTTACTAATTACACTTTTATAGTACGCAGTATATATTATAATACGTGTTATTTAAGTTTGATTCAAATGATTACACTGAACATACAGCGAAATCAACCTTTAGCAATAAAAATATTATACTAATAATAGAGCTCTCTATTTTCAATGTTTTAGCTGTATGAAAATCTTTAAAATTAATACATATTCCCATCGTTATTGCAGTTTGAATTGACCACTTAAACATGCATATTTTCACTTGGTCAAAGATAGCTACCTAGCCTTCAAATCAGATCTCTCTTTTTCCACAGCATGCGCCATTCAGTGTAAATGTATGGAGACCGGTGATTACGCCTCTATTTATGTACAAGTATACAATCAATAGCGAAAGGCAGAGAGGCCTTGGCGCTCGATAAATCGTGGCAAGCCAATTGTAGTTTTTATGTGAAATCTCTCAGAGTTTATTACAAAGTTTTTGTGCTATTCCGTCCATTTTATTTTTTTAATTCCATTCTTCTTATTTAGTCTTATTTCATTTTTTACGCCAACGAACATCAATTGAATCAAGCACAAGTTGATCGGAATCAAGAGACCTTGTCGAATTGATTGGGAATCTCGAATCAGGCCAACGAACACAAATTTATTATTCGACCGCGTGTTGTGCGCACCACCTCTAATCTCTTGTTAGTGATCTACCTTTTCTCCAATACCTGCTTGGAAAGTTTGTTTTTCGAAGCTCGTGGAGCGTGCCTAACAGGCCCAGTGTCCGAACAGTGGGATAGAACAGTGCTGGCAAATGCGCACATTTGAAATGCTAGATACTTACACACTAGGGTTTTCTTTGGCGCATGCGCACTTGCGAATGACTTAATTTTACGCGAAGTGTCATTGAGCCCAAATTGCTGAACCTCAATTTTGATGATGTGATGCTTTTCAAATCAAACTTTCCTTAACAGGTATTGAAAAATTAGTGAGTGCCAACACGCGTAGGTGGGTGATATCTGACTCGTGTGATTACAGTGCTCGTCTTAGCTCATGCTGCGTTCACATTTATCGGAAATCGTCCACATTCTGCACTTCTCATATAATATACTATTTTCTATTCGATAAGATATTGACGTATTTGTCACATATTTAACCAACCCGACGATTGGTTATGTTTATGAAATTTTAGCAGTGTATAGGAGAATGCTGCATTTAAATGACATTTAAAATGAAGTACGGGCTATTCCGCGTCAACCGGATCAGTCATCTCTCAGATATTTTTTTAATTTGGCATGTGGATTGTGTGTGAGGAGTTAGATTTTTGTGCCAAAGCGCGAATCTCATAATGCAAAATTCGATTTTTTATTAACAATAACAAATTAGACTCCCATTTTTTTCAAAAATTCATAACTTTGGCAAAAAATTAGATACAATATATGTTTTTTTTTCAAATTACGCGGAAAACTCCATAGAATTTAAAAAAAAATACGAAATGGTAAAAAAAAGTTGTTATCAATTGTTTATTTAACAATTAATTTTTCAAAGATTTTTAAAACAGTGACTGACACGATCAAAAAATTTTTTTTAAATTCTGACATGTTCCTTGAACTGTACTACAACCTGTGAATTAATTCCAGAGGGGTGTTTTTCTTCGTTTTTGAGTAAAAAATCATTAAAGGTGTCGATGCGCGTGAAATTGCGGCGCGCCGAGTCTCTACGTAATGGCGGGCGGCCGGTTGCCGTCCACCGCTACCCCGCGGTGGCGTCGCAGCGTTATTTTAGAGTCATTTTCACGATGTAGGACATGATTGAAAAATCTGAAAAAAATACTGTACCTTCACAAGGCCTGCTCAAAGCGATAAGTGAAGTTTCAAGAATGTGTTTTTATTTTAAAATAAGTAGCAAGTTATGTAATTATTATCATTTATGTGCACTCTCATGGTGTGTATTTCGAATCTCTGTAATAAAAAAACGGTGAAAAACACATTCCTGAAACTACACTTATCGCTTTGAGCAGGCCTTGTGAAGGTACAGTATTTTTTTCAGATTTTTCAATCATGTCCTACATCGTGAAAATGACTCTAAAATAACGCTGCGACGCCACCGCGGGGTAGCGGTGGACGGCAACCGGCCGCCCGCCATTACGTAGAGACTCGGCGCGCCGCAATTTCACGCGCATCGACACCTTTAATGATTTTTTACTCAAAAACGAAGAAAAACACCCCTCTGGAATTAATTCACAGGTTGTAGTACAGTTCAAGGAATATGTCAGAATTTAAAAAAAATTTTTTGATCGTGTCAGTCACTGTTTTAAAAATCTTTGAAAAATTAATTGTTAAATAAACAATTGATAACCACTTTTTTTTACCATTTCGTATTTTTTTTTAAATTCTATGGAGCTTTCCGCGTAATTTGAAAAAAAAATATATATTGTATCTAATTTTTTGCCAAAGTTATGAATTTTTGAAAAAAATGGGAGTCTAATTTGTTATTGTTAATAAAAAATCGAATTTTGCATTATGAGATTCGCGCTTTGGCACAAAAATCTAACTCCTCACACACAATCCACATGCCAAATTAAAAAAATATCTGAGAGATGACTGATCCGGTTGACGCGGAATAGCCCGTACATAAAATTTGGCCGATTCTGAAAAACAGTTGAGTCAATTATTTGATGCACTATATCGAAGTAGTTTTTCGAGAGGAATCGATTGAACGCCGTCCGAATACGCTGCGAGCAACGTATCAAGAATTACAGCCGAAAATCGAAAGGTTTCCATTGGAATTTCTCTGCTGTTGAGCCCACGCTTCTTCAGAGGTCTTTTTCGTATTCCTGCGAGACCAATTCGTAGAAAAAGAGTCCCGCAAAACGATTCTGAGACAAAGAGTTTCCAGGCTCTGAGTGTCGCGAAAAAGCAAGGCTAACGTCATTTTCCTCCTAACGGTAAATGGTTGTGAAATTTTACAATTTGTTGGATTGCGTAATAGGTGAGTGGTGGCACTGCAGTTTATCACAAAGTCCAGAGTTGTTCATATGAAAAACGTGTGTTCACAGAATTTTCGGTGGAACACCACAACGAAAGAAAATTTGAAAAAACATGAAATGAAAGTAAGTTAAGTTTAAGTTTAATTTATTGAGCTTCTAGGACAATTACATAATCCATAGCCCAGGGGGCACTTATACAATTAATTGACACATTTAATTATAATTCTTAAAAAACAGAGTAAAATAGAATAAAACAAAATAAAATAATAAAGTAATAAACGAGACTATTACAATCAAGATAACGGCAATACAAATATACTTTTGTTATCGACAGAATGCGAAGTGATACTAAAGAGTACGCGACAATTTATTCGTTTAAAATAAATGCTCTCAGACGGCAAGCCTGAGGTATGAACAGGCTGAGAGCTTTTATAGTTTGCATATCAGGATTTTTCAGAGCATCGTGGATTGCAGGAGGTGCAGAACCAGTATTAATCAGGTACTGCTGACGGAGATGAGCCAGGACTGGGCAGTCAGTCATGAAGTGTTCGATGGTGTCATTTTCCTTGGTATTGCAGATTGGGCATTTTGAGTGGTAGTGCAGTTCATAGCAGCATCCAGAGGTTTTAAATGCAAAGTAAAATTTGCTGGCAAGTTTTAGTTGCATAAACAGTCTGGTGGCGTTGAGCTTCATCCTTTTGGAGAGATATTTGCAGCAGCCTCTTGGATTATCATTTGTGTAAGGTGTTTGTAGGTAATGGGCATTACTGGCCAGCCGCATATCTTCCCACCAAGTTTGATTCTGATATCTGCGTAGGAACGTATCCCTGTATGAGCACCATGTGGGTAAGTCCAGTTTTTCGAGACGTGGTACTATATCTGGATAGTATTTTTTGATGATCTCGAGAAGATGGCAAAGCCAATTGAATTTAGCCTTGGATTGTGCAGCCTGGGAGAGACTGCTAATACGTTTAAGGCAGATCTTTGGTAGCCGCTTATCATCCATTGCCAGAATCTTGCAGATCCAGTCCCAGGTTGCCTTCAGTACGAAGTACGCTAGTCTAGGTCGTCCTAGTTCCACTCTTAAGAGAGCACCGGCAGTAGTCTTTGGCAGGCCGAAGACTCGTTTGAAGAACTCACATTGAATCTTCTCTATGAGATCAAGGTTCGATAGTGCCCATATGGGTGAGGCATATAGGAGAGTAGCTTGAACGATGCTGTCAAAGAGTTTTATAATGCACGGCACAGAGTCGGTTTTGGTTGAGAAGATGATTCCGCTGACTGAGCTGAGAGCTGAACGAGCTTTGTTGATGGCATTGATTGCAGTGGGGCGGCTGAATCCACTGGCCGAGACAGTTAGACCCAGATACTCATAGTTGTCGGTAATTTCGATTTTTTGATCACCAAAGCGGAAGTTCAGGTCTCTTGGTAGACGACCAGCGCAGCGGCAGTAAATTATTTTGGTTTTGCCAACGTTGACTGCTAGTTTGTTTGATTGACAGTATTGCGTGAGCAGATTTAGCTTCTTCTGGAGATCGGCCTTGGTATGAGCGAGTAACGCGAGATCATCCGCGTATAGCAAAGACAGTATGTCGCATTTACCATCAATATTGATATCGATGCTTCCGTTGTCTCTGAAGAAATCCTCGAGGTCGGAAATAAATAGGATAAACAATAGCGGGCTCAATATTTCGCCCTGCAGAACACCCTCTGCGACGTTAAAGTTCTTTGTTGTTCTGCCGTTGCTTTGAATTTTGAAGGTTGCAGAGCTGTACATTTTGCGAAGCAGTCTGACCAGTTTTGCACTAACACCCAGTTTGTGTAGCTTTAACCAGAGGAGCTTATGATTGACGGAGTCAAAGGCTCTCCTGAAATCCACAAACAGAATGTAGAGTTTGGCCGTAGGTTGACGCAATCGGAAGTTTATTGCCGAGAGTAAGTTAAACAAATTATCTGTGCAGCCTTATTTGGCTTGGAAGCCAGCTTGCGACTCAGGGATGGCTCCAGTGTCACGTGCCCATTTTTCCAGTCGTTTGTTTAGCATGTATGTGAAAACCTTGGTAATATGGTTGACGAGTGCGATACCTCTGTAGTTTGAGGGGTCGCCACGGTCGCCTTTTTTATGGAGCATCGTTATCGAAGTAGAGAACCAGTTGCTAGGTATAATTTCAGTGTCTAATATTTTATTAAATAGACAGAGCGTGTAATATTTCCAGTTAGATGGCAGCGATTTGTAGAACTCGCTTTTGACTTTGTCGGGACCAGCTGCTTTGTTTGATTTAGAGTATTTTAATGCCGAATTTAATTCCTCGATAGTAAATTCCAGGTCCAGTGATGGGTCTAGAACTCCGTAGAATAGTGTTTCGTCCGGTTCCTTCGGCGGAGTTACCAGTTCATAAAAAGAGTTCCAGGCTTCTATGTCTATAGGAGTAGCATTGGAATTATGCTTCTTTCTATGCTTCTTGATGGTAGCCCAGAAGTCGGCAGAGTTTTTGATGTTTGCCAAGGTTTCCAGTGCTCTCTTGTGCGACTGGCGCTTTTTGCTTTTGACCAACGCTTTGAAATTCTTTTTGGCACTAATGTAGGCTGACTTTTCTGGGTCCTTGAATCTTGCTTGTTTGAATCGCGTGAATAGGTTTTTTAGCTCGTGTTTTTTGTATTTGCATTCTTCATCAAACCACTCCTGTGACTCTCTGTAGTAATTCTTGGAGGATGATTTCTTAGACATACCTGCATGTTGGGCACTTTCGATGATGGCATCAAATGAAAGTAAATCGAATAACTCTCATTTCCGGAAGTATTTACAAATCTGCGAAAATCTAGAAAAATTCTATTTCTTTAAATTGAACATATTCTCAATGTTACATATCAATCAAATACCATGAAAATAGTGTTCCCAGTTTGAAAAAAAGAAAAAAAAAAACAGCAACATAATAAGAAATCATACATAAAATAGATTAGAATTTTAGAATGTTACGCAGAGAATTATTTTTTTTCGCACCACCTGCTTAGAAAATTGGATTTTAGATGCCTGTAGAGTATACGTCAAGTGCCTGATTTCCGAACAGTAGCGCTATAGTACAGTTAAACGATGTTCCTGCATGTACGCAATTGAAATGCTCGATTTCATACACTAGGGCTTCCTTTGACGCATGCGCACTTCCGAATAACTCAATTTTACGCACTTTGTTATTCGGTGTAAGTTTTACTCGCTGTCAATGGCTCTTTTGGTAATTCTCAAATCAAACTTATTTTCACAGGTGTTGGAAAAAATTAAAATGTTATGGTGTGCGCAACATTACAAGGCGCGCCCTGACTCACGCTGCATTCGGCATTCGGTTATACTAATTGAAAATTACTCACTTGCTGCAGTTGTAACTTGTGCAAAACAGTCGAATCTGTATCTTCAATATCACGCAAAAATACTGATCTTCCTCTTGCAAATTTTTCACAAGTTCATCAAATGAATGCAAAATTTTCACAATGGAACCGATCTTAGTCAATTATAGGTGCATTATGCTTACAATTAAAGAAATAATCGGCAAGTAACAACCAGCTCTCTTTTATTTGTACATGTATATAATATTAATTTTTTTAGTAGGTATCAGTACATCGACGTATTGTGGGTAGGGCTGGGTAAAATACTTTTATGAATACATTTAAAATCGAGGATGAAAAATGCTTATGACAATATAATTCAAACGGACAAATGGAAATGCTTTGGTTCTCTTCCATTTAGAATAAATAGTGTGAAATACGTATTCAAACTAATTTAAAATATATGAAATGGTATACTTTATTCTGTAAATATTTATATTTCTTGTAATAATTGAGATACGCCACATCATGTTTGTCATTTTATTTTGTACATGGATTACTATTTTTGACAAGCAACGGCAGTTCTTCAAATTATATTAGGTAGTTGATGTGTTTCTTAGTGAATACATTAGCATTACACTATACGGAAATAATCCATGGTAGATAAGTATTGTATTTCAAAAACGGTTTTTCAGTTGTAGAAAACTACAGTTTTCAACATTACTGCTAGATATAACTAGTCCATTAGTTATTGTAAAAATATCTCAAAAACTGTAATCAAACGCTGTTTCTTTGTAGAATATCATTTGAAACGCTCTCATATCTCTGGATCGAGACAATAAAATGAGGCATATTTAGTGAAGACCTGATTCTAACATTACGTATCCCAATCCGAGAGAATGTAGTTCTAGAATATCGGGAATTTTTTTCAGACTTCAGAATCTATTGTAACACAGGCATTGTAGAAATTGGTAAATAATCATTAATTAAATAACATTTTTCCATTAAAAATATAAAATATAAAATGCACGTGCGAATTTATTTGGAATAGAAATTGCAAAATGCCATTTTGCACATTAATTGCATATTGAAAATGAAACCATTTCAAATGTTACCCAGCCCTGATTGTGTTTATACATACAATTTACATACCAAACAGTATTATTATTTCATGTATATCACATGATGAATTTTCACTCTTGTTGGAGATTGAAAAACTTTACTTTAATAGTTATATACGTGTATAATGCACATATTCACGCTTTAATCTCGATTCATAGATTCGTTTGCGATTTCATAATAATATATATTAATAATAATATTAATAATAACAATGATATCAATAATAATAATAAGAATAATGCTAACAATAGTGATGGTGATAATGATAATGACGATAATAATCATAAGATATAATATAATATGTATATGAGGTATTCCATGCGAACTGAGAGGACATGTTCCCTGACCCCCGCCAATTTGCTTCATTATTTTTTATATGATTCTACAACCTAAAAAAAGCACTCGACATTTTTTTTTAGATTTTTCGTCCCAATCATCCTTTTTTAAAAAATGTTACAAACATAACATATGTTTTGTATACGGGGCATTCCATGCCAAACCGACCTACCATCGAAATTGACAAGTTTGATTTCGTCGTAATTATTTTATCTTTTTGTACTCTGTGAAAAAGAGCTTCATGATTTTTTTCGAATTTTTTTATCAAGCCGTTCACGAGATATGAATTTTTCAAAATTTTAGATGTTTTTTTTTAAATACTCATAACTTTTACAAAAATGCATCAATTTGAATTTTTTTTTTCAAATTGTGTGTATTTTCATGAAGTTTTCGAAAATTTGATGCAAAAAAATTTCGAAAAATTATTTGCTTGATTTTTTTTAATTCATAGATTAAATTCTGATTTTGAACATTGTTTGTATCCTTGGATTTTTTTTTTAAATTCTCAAAAAAAATACTTCCCATTTCACAAATTTTAAGCCTCGTCCCGTCGTGGGAAAACAATTTATTCTATTTTTTCAGAATTTTTGAAAATTATCAAATTTTTTTTTTAACACAATATGATATAAGTATGACTTTTACTTATTTCTGAAAATAACACAGATAAATAACAATGTTTTCTTTAGTATTTCTCTAACGACACGGTAATATTTTGATGTGAGTCGAAACATAAATGAATGCTAGAAAACAGCTGACCGTAATGCCAGGAAACAGCTGAGCGCCTGTAGCGCTGTGCAGCGACTACCGGAGGAAATACTTATTTCCCATATTCATCAGTCCAAATAGTTATTATTTTGCATACTGAGATTGAAAATAAGAATTTCTATAACACATTGAAAATAATGCTTAAGTTCTTTTATTTAAAAAAAAAATCGATTATTTTGAAAAATTCTGAAAAAATAGAAACAATTGTTTTCCCACTACGGGACCAGGCTTGAAATTTGTGCAATGGGAAGTAGTTTTTTTGAGAATTTTTCAAAGCAAATCGAAGGATACAATGTTCAAAATCAGAATTTAATCTATGAATTAAAAAAAATCAAGTAAATAATTTTTCGATATTTGTTTGCATCAAATTTTCTAAATCTTCATGAAAATACACAAAATTTGAAAAAAAAATTCAAATTGATGCATTTTTGAAAAAGTTATGAGCATTTAAAAAAAAACATCTAAAATTTTTGAAAAATTCATATCTCGTGAACGGCTTGATAAAAGAAATCGAAAAAAACCATGGAGCTCTTTTTCACAGAGTACAAAAAGATGAAATAATTACGACAAAATCAAAATTGTCAATTTCGATGGTAGGTCGGTTTGGCATGGAACGCCCCGTGTACAAAACATGTGTTATGTTTGTAACATTTTTTAAAAAAGAATGGTTAGGACGAAAAATCTGAAAAAAATGGTGAGTGATTTTTTTAGGTTGTAGAATTATATAAAAAATAATGAAGCAAATTGGCAGGGGTCAGGGAAAATGTCCTCTCAGTTGGCATGGCATACCTCATATATACTTTGTACACCAGCAATTTGAATTCATCTGTGTACTCGTGCGTGTTTTATGTGAAAAAAATTAAGAACAAACCCGAAAAGTAATTGAACGAAAGTGATGATGCATTTTCCAGTTACATTTGTGGTCGCTACCTCAGAATTATCTAAGAATTTCATATATAATACCTACAATTATACTCTAATCTTTGATCTAGGCGGTTACAATTTATACACATTCATTCGTTTGTCAATTTATTCGTTTATTTATCAACTGTATGTATCTCGTGTCATTTATTTTTTTTCATTGACGTATGATATAAAACTTACGCAAAGGTAATCAATAAAATTGGTGTGTATAATATATAAGTATACATATAATGTACGCATGTAATATGAATTTACATTCACAAAATTCCGCTGCAGAGTTACTCATGACAATAAGTTAAATTTACATTTGCATATATATATTTAATATGTATATATATATATGTATACATATATATATATATACACACACACACACACACATACACATATATATATATATATATATATATATATATATATATATATATATATGATGCATAATCTGTAAATGTAGAACTATGTCTCCGTTTGTTTGTTATTCTATAGCTGGATAATTTTCAATACGTGTTGTGTAGTTTCAGGCTATATGCACAATAGTAGGGCCTTCACAAAACATAGATAGATCCTATGGAAACAGACCGGATAAAACGGACGTACCTCAAAATACGGAATACTTCCGTTTCCATAGAACCTGTGGATATCAACTACGCATCTAAGGCGTCGCCTCGCCTCATTTCGCATCTAGTACATATTTGACGAACCTTTTCAACATGATTAGAGCTAAGTTATTCCTTACATATTTATTTTATTCGACCGACAACCCTGAAGGTTGCAAAATTTGCGTGAAAAAGTTTGCATCATTTCTTCGATGTGTTTGTATTCGAATTTGAAAACCCGTGAAAACTGTAACTACGTCTATTTTTGAATTTCTGAAATTCTATCGAATTTCCTTCGCTAACGTTTCGGAGAAAATTGCAAAATACATACTCCCGGTTTCTGTAATTAAAACTGAAACATTACCAAACAGATTTATCTACACGAATACTTATAGATTGATCATTTATTCCTACAAGATTTTCTGAAATTCCCTGAAAATTCTTCGTAGATTATTTTAAAACTGTTTCGATGCTAAATTTCGAATCAAGATCAGAACTTTTCAAGTGCATGGAACATCTGTAGTCAAGAATTTTTCAATCCCAGGGCATGGCAGTGCAATCGCAATATCAGGTATCTAACAGTTTCTATACACATAGGTTATGATATACGTGAAATATCTATTACCGTCATCTCGACGTAAAATTTGCGGTGGCTATAAAACTGATGATCCATATTACACGTTATTGTAATTACGTTAAAAATCAATAATAATTAAATTCAACCTAACAGAAATGAAACTGCAATGCGCATAAATAAGTTGTGAGATTTTTAATAATTGTTTACTAAAACAATTGGTATTGGTGGAATTAGTAAATCTTTTCTTCTGAGAGAAGAAAGAAAGTTGCCAAGAAGAAAATATAAATTTACAATTACGACTATTATTCTACAACTTTTGTGCCAAACTTTTATCTATCGGTATGAGAGAAATCCTTGGAGAGCTCACATATTTTTACATAGCAGTATGAAACACTTTTTATGAAAAGTGAAAATACGCGTAGTATGTGTACGCAAAAATATCGTATTTGGGTGCAAAATATTTTAATTCAAAAATTATAATACTTGTATGCATTACTGTAGATTATGCCTAGTGTAATGTATCGGGAAGAGAGGGTACAGGTTTTATTTCTTCTTAATCCTGAGCTGCACGGTGTTAGAAATACCTAACACCTTTTTCGTGAAAGTTATTTCATCTTTAAGATCTCATTCTCTGTATATGTTTGCACAAAATAGATTTTCATATGATCTTCAGACATGAATTTAATAATATGTGACTCCCGAAATCTGATATCGTACATATCTTATTGGTATAAGCAAATAAAGCATTAAAAAATTAATGTTTGCGGAAAAAACTTTCCTGGTGAAATTCGGACGTGAACATACCAATATTTTAATAGATATTCAGGTTTTGAGGCTCGCTGATAACGAATCTGGAATCGCGCTTTTAGAATTAAAAATGGCGGATTCAATATGGCTAACCAAACTGCAAGTCACTGAATTAAGGTAAAACTCAAACAGATTTTCGATTATTTGCATCTTCATCTCCAACGACTAAGAAAACCTTATTACTCTAACTCTCATGGCAGAAATGTAATTTTACAAATCTGAGTCGATTGTATTAATCCCGCGAACTTTGATTTTGCAAATTAGATATCGGAGTCATGATTAGCGACCCAAAAAACTTTGAGATGTGAAATTTCACGGCCAAAAAGTATGTTTTGACATTTTCATTTACCATAATCAGTCCGTCATTTTGAATTTCGAAATTTTGAATTCAGATTCGTTAGCAGTAACCTCGAAAACCCTCGGGTACCCCATCTTACCCAAATCGAGTGACTTTTTGAATTTTCGTCCGGCATATTGATTCCACCATTCTGAATTTCGAAATCTTGTGCTCAGATACGTAATCATCGACCTCGAAAACCGCCTATCCAGGGCATTTTAGAAGAGCTGCTTGCACAGAAAAGTTCGTGCATGAAAGAGTTAATTAGTGAAACTGATCACAACAACACTTTGCAAGAAGTTAAAGATAGCTAAGATTAGTCTAGATTACTATAATGGTGAAAAATGCACAACAGTAGAAATCTATCTCACTTGATATTCAAATCTAGTACGGCTCGGTAACGGCTCAAGTCAAACTGAATGTCGTGGACGAAAACGGAAGACCAATTATTAGTTGTCACTGGTTATTCGAATTCGGTATATAACCATTATGTAGAGGTAATTAGAAGATAATACATTAAAAATTGTAAAAAATAACAACTGATTCGTTGCTACCGAGGGTACAGAAAAAATACTATAGCGTAAACGGAACGAGTAAGTTGTTTTCCATGGAATTAGGCGCTTACGACAAGGCCGAACTTGTCACACAAATGCATCCGAATGCAATTCCGATGTATCAAAACAATCGACCAATACCACTGCATTAAAGGATGAAGTAGCACGATCAATCGATAGATTATTAAACGAAAACGTTTTGACACCAGTAGCTGTGTGCAACTGGCGGACACCTGTAGTACTCCTGATGAAAGCAGGCGGATGAATAAGAATAATCGATGATTATAGAGTCACGATCAATGAAAATATAATTGTAGATAAACCCTTGTCACCCCGGATGGATCACTTGTTGGGGGATTCAAGGAAATGTTTTCTTCTTTCAAAAATCGACCTAAGAGAAGCGTGCGCGCAGCTACCACTCAGTCCGGAGTTAAAACAGTTATATTATATTTCAGTGATAAATTCTATGGAAAGATTCCTGTGTAGAAATTTGAAATAGGCGCTGGCTAGACCTTGTCTAATTCCAGATCAAGCATGTAATGCAATATTCCTTAGTGGAATTTCTGGTCAGAAAACTCAGCAGCTGCTAACCAGGGTACTCGCCAGTATCTAGCGCGAAAACTCGACGATACTCGAGTAGAAACTACAGTCCCATCGAGACCAGGACTTCATCAGTCTTGCAGTCTACTGCCTGATTAGGCTCTTTTTTACTAGATTTAGTAGGTTTTAAATTACGTAACAAATTATTCAGTTCCATGTAAATGGACAGAGAATGCTTCCGCAAGTGAGTAATTGAAATCTGCAGACAGATGGCCGTAAAAATAACATACTGGAAGATAATATTTCGTACGGTGTTGGAAGTGGATGGCCACAGGATATTAGAAATCGTGTGATATTTTTATCACGGGAACGTCAAGGAGTTCCATGACGCCGGGTGGCTGCTCTCGGTACTTGTAATGTGCCAGGTTCAGTCAGGGTCAGATAAATCTGGCGATTGCCAAGTCGGGCCTTGCCTAGTTTGCCCTAGCCAGAAGATGCACATAAAAGCTGACCAGTGCCAAGTCGAGATTTGACGAGTTCGCTTTAGACAGTTTATCCGGGAGAAATGTCACCAGTATCAGGTCCGGATTTGCCGAGTTCGATCCGGCCAGTAAATACTCATCTATAGAAACCAGTCACCAAATTTCAACCATTATACGAATCTTTACAAAGAGAAAATTTTTCTGGGATAGGGACATATCAAATATCTTTAGAGACGCCAAAGAGAGGATTAATTTCAGCCCAAGTTCTAATGAATTTTCATCAACAAAAAGATATTTTACTAATATGTGACGCTTACTGTTACGGACTACGGCGATCCTTTCCCATTTCACTACTGAAGGTGAGCGCCCAGTAGTGGACGCTTCCAAGTCGCTATCAGCGAGTAAGCTGAACTATGCACCAATAGATAAAGAGCCACGAGCAATCGTATTCGGTATTAAAAAAAATCTATGATTACCTTACGGAAGTAAGTTCATATAACAAATAGATCGCCAACCATTAGTCGGATTTTTCGGAGAAAACAAAAGGATTGCAAATAACACTTGGCTGCCGGGATGGAGCCGCGTTGAAGAACGGTTTGTTGCCAACGTTTCGCCAACATTGCAGTCCATTTCATCAGGGCGAGAGGCAACCTAATACTGGCTGCTCCCTTGAAGGGTATCCTTATATGTATCTGGACTGGATCCGTCAGGGGCTGACGTTCCAGTTGGATGGAATTGGCCAGTCTAGTGTTCTTAATTGATTAGCCAATGGATCCGCCACTGCAAATTTTGGAAGTCATACTTTGGATTTGATATCAGTGATCTAAAAAATCTCCACCGACTAGTTTTTATCAAAATCCGAATATTTTTAAATTTTCATCCAACATGTTGAATTCGTCAATTTGGATTTCGCAAATCTGACCGCAGATTCGTGATCAGCGACCCAACAAACCTTCAAGTTCCAATTTTCTTCAAAATCCAAATGAAACCGGTGATTAGCAACTGTCATCAGCTATTTGCCATCGAGGGTTCTAGAGCCCTTCGGTTATTGTAGGATATCTCGGAAACTATTCATAATATTTACTTGAAATTTTCAGAGAATATTTTCGAGGCAGGATACTTGGAGAAAATACCTAAAAATCAATTTTTCGACAATTCTTACTACCCCTAACCCCTGAAGACTGAGGAGTATCCATATTGTATGAAATATAAAGCCATGTCCAAAATAAATCCTCTCCAATACCTGCGTCGAAAGAAATTCGTGAAATGCGAAAGATTTTTGACACGAAAGCTGAGTCTGCCCCTCATTGTTTGGATAAATTCAAAACTTCAACTATTTTTCTGACACTGTATATCCGCGCTCTTTCATGGATCAAGGCGATTGCGCAGACGTGGAACCGCAGTTGGGACCCTATCCACTTGGAACTAAGCCGACCGTTCAACAGTTCAACGATTATTCCAGATGAACGTGTTACATGAAAGCCCATCCGGAACGCCAGGGAGGAGTCGCTTTGACCCATGCGGAATGCAACGGAATCATTCTGCGTCACAAGAAGACTGGAAATTGTTGAGTTAATTAAAACTCAAATGTGTGTATTATGACGTGGCGTTTCGAAGCTTACGTTACAAAGAGGTTCTCCGAACCTGAAACGGCATAATTTCGATTCAGTAGGAAAAAGAGAAGCATCAATATCATGACGAGAAGGGGCGATATTCCTAAAGGTGACATTAGCAAGTTCGTAATAAGATTTTAGCTTATTCTTTTCGTTATTTTCTTTTGCGAGGTACGGTACACACGAAGAAAGACGAAACGGACAGAACTGATAAACATCGAGGAGAGTAGCGTCGGACGACGACAAAATCCTGCGAAACGCAGGCTCTCCCCGCCGTCCCCCCGCAACAGCTGATCGCGAAATTTAGAGAAAACAAACGACTAGCGACGACGCCTGACCTGATCCATCTTCACCGGATCATCTAGGAGTTGCGCAAACGACGAAATTACGCCCTAGTCTTCAGCTCTGCGTTAGCGACATGACAGTAGATGCGCAACGAATTGCGCAATAGACGTATATGATCTAGAATCGATTGTTCCGAATTTTTGCAAGTACATGACGTCACGGAACAGGTGGTGCAAAGGGTCCGCGTTAAGGTAGTCCGCAGAAGGTTTTGACACTCTTCGTCGTTACGCTATCGCTTGTAATCAGAGAATTCCGTAAGCTTTTTGGGGAGCATTCAGTTACGGCATTAAGTCCGATCGCTTCTTGCGATTATAAGGCTGTGATATTATTTCCTCAGTTCGACATATTGTATTGTGCTTGCGCTTTAACTCAAGTATTGGTTAATTTTCTTTTGTCTCTTCTTGTAAATTCTCGATGTAAATTCCTGAATTTTTATTATTAATTATAGCGCAAGTATGTCAAATTTATTTCGCTGTTTTCCTTGTCTCATTCTCTGTTCCCTCAAGTCGTCCCACTCCCTCTCCATAATATTGCGTTAGTCAGAGCTGTCGCGAAAGAGCTGAGTAGCCAGTAGCGTATTGAAAAAGCGATGGAGCAATATACCTGGCACCCATCAAAATTATTCGCGACTGTCATGTACCGGCAACAAGAGAGGAAGAGAGTCAGTGGCTGCCGAGTTGTGCGAATGTACGGTGTGGAAATCCCCTCAAATAAACATTTGAAACATATATTACAGGTTCTGTGTTTTTATTTCGATATCTAACGAATCATCGCGGGTGCCAAATCATTGTAAGCCATAGCTAGTGGCCGTGTGGTTACCCGGACTAGGCGATCGTAGAGAAGATGAATTTTTTCTTCTCTTCAAGCACTATATGTGTAAGAATGGATGTAGATGGAGAATGTTTACATTTTGAATTCTTGCTTCCGATGGGAAGCCAAATAAGACAGACAAGCCGTCTAATAATTGATATACGGATATGCATATCGTTAATTACGAGAATATAATTGTTGAAAGATATAAATTCGAACAACTGGTGATTTCGAAAAAGAAGATCGTAGCGAAGAGCTAGGTTACAGTATACGCATATGAAGTAGCAATGAAAGGTAATAATCTAGTGACGAATGAACAGTAAGAACCACTCATTGCCCATGTATCTGTAATGATATATTTACTTTTTGGAATTTAGGTTGGAAAAACCGAACAAGTGCGAAAAAGACTAGCCATCTCAAAGATTGAAGTCTCGAAACGTGCTCGAAATTCGTTTGCCGATCTTCTTACTCGGTGGTCGTAGCTTGTGTCTTCGCATTTACGCGTAGAGTCGAGTTTGTTTGTTAGAAATTTAGCGTAGAGTTACGCGTTGAAATAGAGTCATTTCTTTTGTAAATTGTGTACAGCCAAACTCTGCTGCACGGGGTCTAGTCGCGTTAGCGTGTTTTCAAAGTGTCACCTCTCGTGTAGGTAGTGTTGTGTGTGAGCGTTCGACTATGTGTCGGATAGTTTGCGTATTTAGCATAAATTGGCGGTTTCGGATGCGTGGCGTAAAGCGTCCATTTCATTAGTTAAGTTGAGTTTATCTCGAGATTTAGAGTAAGCTAATTTATCAGGATTCACTTCTTTCCCTAGTTCGTTTTCGGATTAGATCGTGATTAACGCGGTAGTTATTAAGATTTTTCTATAACGTCGTTGCGAATAGAGTCTCGACAGTGTTCAATAATTTATCCATTTCTCCTTAGCGATTAGCGCCATAATTAGTTATAAGATTTGACTTTGTTCCTTTTTTTTTTTTTTTTTGTTCATGCTTGCCGAATAGTACCGTTATTGAAGTTAAGTTAAAATCCGTGGCGATTAGCGTCTTAAGGGGGTAGTCTGCTTTAGAGGCTTCAAAAAATCGATTTTTTTTTTGCATAAATGTCTTCCTAAACTATCCAAGGATGTGTCCCTAAAATTTCAGAAGCAAATTCGAAATATTTTCGGAGTTACAGAAGAAATAGTGAGCAAGCGTCGAGCAGGTATACGAGCGGTTTTTTGAAGTTTTCAACCAGTTTTTTGAAGAGTCTGAACCAGTTTTTTGAAGTTTTGAACCAGTTTTTTGAAGAGTCTGAAGGGCAACTCTATGGACCAGGAATCGCTGATTAGCATATTAATGCGGTAAGTTCAAGAAAATTACGATTTTTTATGTACGAAAACTTTAAAGCCCGTTTTCTCGAGTTTTCATTTTCACAAGTTTTAGGAAACGGTGCCGGCGATGGCAAAAAAAATATATGTCCGATCGAAAAAAATCAAAGTGATCTAGCTTAAGTATTAAATTATCTTCTATTTGAACTAAAAAAGTTGGACAAAAGTACTATTTTAATTACTTGTCTTGCAGCTTGAAGTGAAATTTTTTTTTCAAGAAAGTGAATTTTTTTTTCAAGCTTCGAAAAAATTTGGAATTTCATCATTTCTTCGGTATTTTTTTAGTTCATATAGAAAAGGAACTTAAAAAAACTAAAAAAAAATTTGGTTCGACTGTTTCAGATGCATCGCACGACCTCCACCACCGGCACCGATTTAAAAGTGCAGACTTCAGGCGCCCAGAAAAATTGTTATAACTTTTAAAAATTTCAATATTTTTTAATAATAAAAATTGTTCTTTAAAGCTTAAATATCATACACTATCATCTCAAAATTTCGTTTTACCGCAATCATTTCCTTCCCTTTCAAAAAAATTGCTGAAAAAACGCTTTTTTCGGCTTCTAAAGCAGACTACCCCCTTAATCTAGTAAAGAACTATCGTGGTCAGCGCGGTTGAATACTCCTTTCTTTTTGGTTTTGTTGACTTTGTTTGTTATCGACGGCGCGACTAGCGCAATTAGATTAAAGATTTATTAGATATTTGGTTTACCTTTATATTTGCTTTTGAAATCATGAAGCGCGAATTGAGTATTTTTTTCGTTTTTTTTTTTTATTTTTTTGTATCGCCTTTGCGCTATCGAGTACTTAGATTATTTTATTTTACTTTGTTAGATTGCGTAGCGTACAGGTGTTCGTTCTTTTTCTCTACAAAACTACCCCTCCTCTCTCCGCGGTACTGAGATACCTGGTGCAGAGGAATATAGCCGAGCAATAGCGAAGCTGACGATTGAGAGACATTCAGCAAAATCTCGCGATATCTTTTGTAAGATCAATTTTCCAGCTTTCATCGCGGATCGCCAAATTATCGTGAACGAGGTAGGTTCTCGGTCACTTCTTCGGGTGGCTGAGTGCATCGAAAATCCGACATCACAAGCATTAATAGCGGAAAAGTTTTTTTTTTGACAATTCACAGTTTAATTCAAACTATTTTTCAATTTCAGATGTAAATATGCATTCATTTTTCACTTATCATATCAATTAGGTACTTAATAAGTAAGACAATGATAATAATTTATACTTAAATCACATAAATTGATATTATATTGCATCGTTCGTAGGAGTGAGAAAACAAAAATCGGTTGCGAGGAATAATAATTAATCGTCGCGATTGATTAATAGAGTTTGAAAAATAATCGATCGCACTCGATTAGTCCGGAAAAAATAATCGATTTAATGGCAGATCGATTATTATTGGTCATTCTTAGCGTATACTGTACGCGTGATAATAATAAGTAGTAAGTAAGGAAAGTACGATGGCCAACCATCGAGGATTATTCTATCGTACCGTTAAACGTATACACGTAGTTCTAAACAAACTTCCTTCTCTCTCCGATACACTACATCTAGCTGTCTATATAATATTGGGATTGAAAACATTGACGGGCATCTGGAGGACGCTGATGCTGCCAAACAAACATGAACGCCACGGGGATAAGCCGTTGGCAAGGTTCGCGTTGATTTGACGCAGCGTGTAAACTTTCTTCCGTAAAAATGTCATTTCTACGTTTAACAATGCTGTCAGTGTGTCTTAAATCGTTTTTTGGATACACAAAATCGTCTTTCACTAGGTGAAATTTTATGAAGGTCGAAAGAGCTGTTGATTCGGGTACATGAAATACTGATAAACGCGTTATTTGCAAAAATTTTGGTGGAAGAATGATCTGACGCGAAGAGATGCGCAGTAATTACGATTAATGCCCAGATAATGCCTACGATGATGTTTAGCTGTAACCCCGCGGTCCTCATTTTGAATTGTACACGGAATCGCCACCAGATCTCGCATAGAATGTTTATACTCCCAACATAAAGCTGCTTTGAAATTTTTTTTCTATAAAAAGAAATTACATTGACGGCCATACGATAAATAACAAAACTTAAAAATAGTTACGTAATGATCCCCGGTAAGAGTTCACGTAATGAAAGTTTTAAGGTGTCTGTAGTTCCTATTTATTTCCATTGCACTTGTGTATATTCTGTCTGTCATTAAAGCTTAACCCTACAACTCACGACTTTATTTTTCTACCTTCAAACGCATGACTGGGTTCCGAACACACCTCGTAGCTTGTCTTGATCATAAAACCGGTTCTATCCTGATAATCAGACTTTCTCATACGTAGTTTCGTCTTCTTTACACAAGGAAAGGAATAATGCACGAGAAATCTGATTTTATTTACATTTAGTCAATGAAAAACCCATTCGAAGACTGTAAACCGCTTAGCGACATCGACGCTGAGCGTAGTTCAAAGTTTGGGTGAGGTGCGTTCGGACTCCAGTCACGAGTTGTGTAAGTAAACATATTTTTTTAATATATTTACATTTCTCTTCACAACTTCGATATTGTACCTCTCTTGGAAAGTAACAAGGTTACGGTTGTAAAAAAAAAAGAATACTGTATCAATCGATATCGAAAGTAATATAAATTGCTAAAATATTTATAAATATCAAACCGCCATTTTTAGCTTTTTCATGAATTATTTCATTCTTATGTAGCGGCATAGATAAAGGTATATATAATACAAGGACGTTAACTTTATAATATAATACATAGTGCGACTCTTCACTAGGTCTTCGGCTGTGTTTTTTTCCTCGAGGATATTTCGTAATACCTTCAACATAAACTAAAATGCATTGAAAAAATCTTTTACCCAGAGCAAAAGTTTTTTTAGTTTTCAAAACTGAGAATATAACGCGATCTGAAAGTGTTCAAAGCACACAGACGGAAGTGAACGCTTTTTTTTAGTCAAAGTAGTGCACCGTGTGCTGCACTCCATAATACTCCATATGCCTAAAGTTCAAATGTGTTAATGCGTTCGAACTATTAATTAATCGCTAAGAATATCTTTTGTTTTGTTTTCGTTTCATTTTTAGCATGAATTGAACCTAATACCGTGAAAGAAAAATAAAAATCTTCTTACTATATTTATTTAATTGGAAAAAAACAGCAAACTATAGATCTTTACGTACATTTGACGAGATAAGATGCAACTTCGTTCTTAATTATTTTGTTTCGAGATTTAACAGAGAAACCGAACATAACGGGTTCTTACTGTTAAAATTGAGGAACTTATTTGTTTTTAATAACGAGTTGAGTAATCAGCCAAAATTGATGTTAAATTAATTAAACATATATAACGTGAAAATATGTATATAGAAATTAACTAAAGAGCCAATGACACAAATTCTAAAACACAGCCTTGACGTGTTAAATTATAATACGTATATACATAGTTTCATTACGTCTTATACGCGTCTATTGCGTATAATTCGAACCACTATTATAATTTTATCTCAGCGTTTCTCTGTATCTATGCATTGAACGATTTCATACACAACTGTATATTCGTTTTCTAATAACGATCATCAAGGATCACATTGAATTCGTATTACATATATATGTTGTATATACCACGTTCAGGATTATATACCTATATATACATTAGTACAATCATCACCGCACGTATTATTACATACGCGATTTACGATGCTCTATCCCAATACTTAGAGTAAACTACAGCATATGTACGATTTTTTTTTCAATATGCGTACGTACGTGTATAATATTATATACTTTGGCAGTAGCGTTACTTGTACCAATTTGGTGTTGATGTAGGCCCGAATTATAAAAACAAAGCCCCTCTTTGCAATATAATTCAAAAATTTGATAGCTATTCTATACATAATGTAAACGGAATGGTCAGATTACCTAATCTGACATTCATCGGTCTTACAAAGTGAGCTGTCGTTCCATTCGTCACCCCTTGAAGCATTCATGTCATGCATTACCGTCAGCCTGATTATTGGTATTCGATGTATCGGAAGACGCCGTGTAGTGGCATAAAATGCCCTGATTCTAGTTTACGTATATTTTTCACCGTATTTTTTATTCTATGGTAATTTAGTATAAAGGTATATAAAAGTTTGGAAGCTTGCAGAATGCTTTTCTATCAAATTTAATTCAAGATGGTTTTAAATTCGTGAACGCATTTTATGTGTGGAACGTCATGCGTCATGCGTCAATGGGTTCAGAACAAGAATGAAAAGCACAATGTGTGTGTCCTTGTGCGTGTCCGATAGTAAAATCGTCGAAAATCTAGCGGAGTAAGTAAGGATTAGTATACCAGGTCATTTCGTTGATGCATCCCACAGGCACGTGTATGGGACGTATCAATGAAATAACCCGATGTACCGTGTGTTTTTCCAACAGCGAAACGATCCGTGCGCCTGATACAGGCAACCAAAGTTACAGCTGATGTTTAGGTTGAGCACCGTATCCCGCCACGGGCATTACAAGCATAAAAAATTATTTGTCAAAATAACCTGAATATTACGAAATTCGGAAAATGATGAAAAATTGAACTCGGACAATCAACTAAAGCTACATTTTCACGTGCATCAAACACCTACACTTTGATCTTAGCCAGGTGTTTGCTGCACGTGAAAATGCAGCATTGGTTGATTTTCCGAGTCCAATTTTTTATCATTTTCCGAATTTCGTAATATGCAGCAAACACCTGGATGCAAAAATGCTCCGATTGGTCAATGATTCTGGTGTCTTCTTCAGGATCTTGCTGCACATGAAAATTGCTGTTCGAAGTGTAGAAATGAACCCACTTTCTACATCAGTTTGCTTTGCTACATACATCAGAAGCATCCCATCATGTACACATCAAGCAGTCAATGAGAGCATTTTGCTGTTGCTGCATCCAACTGTTTACCATACGTGAAAATCTAGCTCAAAGCAATAATGAAGAAACTGAAAGTAGGGCTGTCATCAAATTCAGTTTGTCGTTTGAAATGGCCTCAACCTGAACATGATATGTAACTCCGGTTGCCTTTCACAGGCGCACGAATCGTTTCACTGTTTGGAAAAACTCACGGCACACACTCACACACACACACACGCACGCACACACACACGCGCGCACACACACACGCACCCACACAAGGTTTACCTTAGGTTTACCAATAAATTATTGTACAATTATTATAAGTAGGTGTTTAAGGTGTTTAAGGCTGTTGAGCGGCGTTGATGACGGCGACTTTCAAGTCCTTTGCCAAGTGCGATACGTCGACGACGCTATCCACCATCTCTTGGACGGCGGTTACGCTCGGGAAAAACTGCGCTGCCTGTTTCGTCTTCAACACAGTCTGCGCCAGTGCCTCACTCAGCGCATTGGCGCATTCTAATACTCTCGTTCGAACATCATTCCTCTGTACGTTTCTGTGCACCGTATCTCCTATGTGTACGAGCCGGTGTGCGCTTAGGACGACAAATTTTCCGTGCGCCAAGAAAACCTGGAGAAAGGGTCAGAGTTAAAAATATACAGCAAAAAATATGATAACGTAATTAACATCTGGACACGGGGTTGCGCTGATTGGCGCCATGTTCTTACAGTGGAACCTCGATATTGTCAACACCAAGGCCCAAGCACTGGACAACTACGAGTACAATTGAATCTTTCTCAAGGTATATCACTTTCCAACCGAATGAAACTCGCAAACCGTGTATTTTCTCCGCCATTGCATTTCCCAACACTCAATGTGCCCAAGCACTTGGTTCCGCAAACGCATGTTTAATATCTTATATTGTGAAGTCTCTATAACCTAACCTATAAATAATAACTTGTCATGTAATTATTAGCCAGTGGCGGGAGAAGAGGGTAATATGTACGTTTCGACAGTTAAGGGGATATCAGATCCCCGCCAAATTCGCCAAATCTTTACAATCCTTTCTCTTCCTAAGTAATGAAATTTCTTAAAACTTCGGAAAATGATAGCGTGTATGATCGTGCTTGTGGATTGGGTGAAAAAAGTTTAGAAAATTGACAGACGCACCTAAGGAGCTTCCCTGGTCAATTTCAACTTTGACGTATACATATCCAAATGCAAAAAAGAGATTAACAGCCCTTTTCCGTACGCAATTCTGAACAAAAACACTCCAATACATTTTCATTTTGACGTAGAAATAAAAAAACGGCATGAATTTTACGAATTTGGTATTGTGATTTCGTAGAATCCCATTTTTTCGACCGTATTTGCTCAAGAATACGTTCTATTCTTATTAATAACTATTGAAAAAAAAATGAAAATCATAAAATTGTTCGTCAACCAGAAAATACTATTCCTCTGAATATGTGTAGGTACCAAATTTCAAGTCGATTTATTAATTGAAGCCCGAGATATAGTGTAGATACACCGTTTTGAAAAACATAGTTTCGAGAAAACGATTTGAGAAAAACATAAATTTATACATCTTACTGTTAATCTACCATTCTTGCCTTGTATTGCATAATAATTTTGACCGTTCAAACTATTTTTTAAAGGGATAAAATTAATAATTTTATCTTGATAATTTCACAGTAGGGTAAACCTCTTAAGTGTTTGCGGCTGAATCAAATCTTTTTTCATTCTATAGTCAATTTTCCTTACTTTTGGAGAAGAAGAGAAGTTCCGTACAATTTATTCTTACCAAAACGACCTGCTGCATGTTGTCAGACCATGTCTTTGTGTCACGATTAGAAAACAAAATAACTGGCAACATTTTTTCTTTTGTAAAGGGATATACTTACTGCAGTGTTGTAAGTAATGAATGATGACTGGGCTTTAAGGAATAAACATTCCCAAACGAGTTTTTTAGACCAAATTGCCGCCTATATAGGCTAGATTGCGTTGAACTTTACGAAGAAAAATTTCGTCACCTCTCATACATACTCTACTGCTTCTTGATCATGAAAATTTCGGGTTCCATTGGATTGGAAATGGGACGTGGAACGCGCTGGTATTTTTTTTTTTTTTTCCAGAATTTTAGGTCGTGTATGGCGAAGAATCCATTTGAATATTTCAACTAATGAAAAAAGACGGTATGTTACGAGGGAAGAGGAATTCATAATTCATATACATTTTCTGTAGGATAATTATATTTGCTTAAAAATAAGCCCCAACCAGACCCTGTACGATGAATAAGTTCGGTGATAAGAGCTTTTGAACATCATGTCCAACTGTTTTGCTGGTTTTTTTTTTTTTGAATTTTCAACCTTGTGCAACTCCGAAAATACTGACTCTGGAAATCATTAGATTAGAATTATAAAAAAAAAAAATCGAGGAATTCTCCCGGGGTATAGACGACATATTCACGAAGTTTTGTAGAATTTGGAAATATCGATATAACTTTTGTCCGAAAGGTGTGCGGTTCGATAGAGAAAGATTCATATGCCGAATACGAGCAAACAGCATGGTATAATATTATGTTTTTTTCAATTCAAATTCTGGGACTGAAAAATGCGATTCATGAGAATTAAAATGTTCGACACTTTTCACATTTGTTTTCGTTTACTGAGTAATAATTATAGCATAGACGACAGGTTGATGTTAGGTAATTAGGATTGGAGCCATATTGCATATAACTTCGCCGTTACCAAGTGTCGTGCGCATTGAGTAATAGGAAAAGCCAAAGCGCTTGCGACCACGGAGAAATTAACGTTTTGAAAGTTCTAAACGTTCAGAGAGTTTCGACTGTACTTGTAAAACTATTTACTCGATTTTCATGAAAGGCTGTGCCCGGGTACGCATACCAAAAGTGCCCCCATTTTATTTAATTTAAATTTTAACACTCTTGGTATGCTTACCCCGCTATAGCCTTTGATTTTGGAAGGCTGGTGATCTTTCCAAACCTAAGACTGAATTTGTGAAATTTAAATGGTGAATTGATCACGGTGAATTAGTGATGGGTTGTCACTAAATGATCGTTTAATTTTTGGGACAATTCGCTGTCAAGCATTTTTCGGAGTGCCGTTACCGAACCTGAGGGCTGAACAGAGAACATACAATTCCAAAATTAACCCTGGCGATTTTACAATGAACTTTCTATTTTTGCAAAGATCTCGTCAAGTACAAGAAAAAAATCAAGAGCTGTAAAGCTGACGTCTTTGGCATTCTCCAGTTATAGACCTTCGGATATCAGAAAGTCAGTGATGTTGTTTTTTCTACGCTCAATTGCTTTCTAAATTGAGATTTACTAGAAAAGACCAAAGATACCCAGGAATAGGTCCCATACTCGACAGGTGTCTTTAAAATTTCAACCGCTATGTCGTATCTCCAAGGCTAGAACTGATTAAGTATATCTAGGATTAGGTCTCACTCTCGATGCACTAGACAAAAATTTTTTTTACTTTCAGGCTAACGATGATTTATTAACTGTTCTCATGTTTGTGGCCCTATACTACAACTAGTGCCATTACTACGAAGGGTTTCGAGTTTATACCTATTGATACTTGCAATAGGTACTCGATGAGATCTTTCCAATGCCACGGAGCTTGTCGCGAAACGTACCGCGTACTAGGGCACCAGGCCACAAGGGTTCAGAAATTATCCTCTGGTTCTCGTTACCGTTGCTTGCTTCAAAGTTTTAATACCAGATTCATAAAACATGGCTTCCGAAAAATCTCTTGAAATAGCGTTATTTGATAAAATCACTCTGTTCTGATCCTCCGTATCCAAGGTTGAGATTACTCTTTTTTTCTCTGAATGTTTACGATCGAACTCGCTCGAAACTGAAATGTCACAATTACGGTCATATATCACGCCCAAAATCGGGCCGATACAGCCATAATGAAACTGTCGTTATTTGAAAACTTTTTGAACAAGAAGAATCCAAAGGACGCCGCAGAATCCTTATGGAAATTGGGTTCCGGTTAAATTGGCCAGATTTTCTGTATGTTATAGTACATATCCTCCCAATCAAAAGTTCTTATAAACCCATATACGAAGAATCGGAAGAATGGTGTCCAGATTTTTTGAGATCTATGGATTTCGTGATTTCATGAATTATAAAGTTTGAAGGGGACTTGAAAGCAAACAAATCACTCAAAAACCTGTACTGTTGATTCTTAAAGATAGACGGGAAACTGTGATTGATTCCATCCATAAACTCGCTGGTTCACCGAAACGCTGTGCAATGTCAGATTTCGCGTGAAGAACTCGACGCTCCGACTCTTGCAATAATCGACTTGTCCTGTTTTTCACGCGTGTGCCGAGCTCTGCAAATTGGCTGTGAAGTTGTTGAGTGATACATTTAATTTCAAGTTCCCCTTGAAGCTTTTTGATTCGTAAAAATCGCCTACTCCATAGATACCAAAAAATCGATACACCTCCTTTCCGAAGCCTATATCTCGGCAACTATTGATTCTTGGGACTTGTGTCCGTAAGAACGTTTGATCGGGAGGATATGCACTATACATACTGAAAATCCAGCCAATTCAACCGAAGCCTAGTTCCATAAGGATTCTGCGGGGTTATTTGCAGCACCAAGTAACAGGCACATTGAACGTGTCATGCGAGAAGATGCCGCGGCTGGTTCTTACATTCATGATTGTTAGATATTGAATCCACTGTCATTCGAACATTAGACTGTTTAAAGTGAATACAAAGCCGTTTCGGCGTTCCTCGAGAGATAGTCAGATTAATCGGCGCTTCCTTAAGTAACTAATGTGCCGTTAATTCTCACTTTCGGAGGTTGATTCCGTTCGACCGTCTGCAAAAAGGCGTCGATAGCGTGGGTGAGGTGAGCACCGTGAGTTATGAGCTGAGCGGCATAAAAGGCCAGAAGTTGTTTATCGTTTGGATCCATCGGCGTGGGAGTAGCGGGAGGTGCCTGGACCGCGGCTGTGTCATTCTCCGTCACGAGGAGGTCATAGCTGCTCCTAAGTTCTTGCGGCAAAGCTGCCCTCAGTTCTTCTCGTTGCTTAGCGACCACCTCCCGCGACTCTAAATTCACGTAGTCGTAGTCCTCGCCCGTTCCTTCCTTGCTACCGTTGTTGTTACTCCCGCTCGACATCACCGAGCATCTTTTGAAGAGTAAAGTCGAATTGCCCTAATGTGGAATTTGAAATAAGTTTTGTCAGTGTTGTTGTTATTGTTATTGCATGCTAAAATTGTTACAGCTTTATCAATTTTCATCGTAAAGATATCATTTGTGGATATGAATCGAGCACGGAACTTAGAGTGCTATGCAAAAATTTCGCAAGACTCTGCATTTTCAAACTTAATGGAATTTTCTAGTATGGGCTCGGCTGGGAAAATGTGGCGTCGAAACTTGTTAGAAAAAAATATCTGTGCTTTTCAACTCCTAATACGCACGTCTATGGCAGTTGAATTACGCTTTCGTGACCTGTTTTTCTTGAATATGCATACACAATTGTATTTCTGGTCGTTTTTAACGAATTTTAGATAATGCAAACACATAAGTCTAGTTGCTCATAGCGGACATATTAATTTATTCTCGTAACCCCTTAAAAATATATTGTTGTATCTTTATTACCTATTGTTCAAGTTTTGCCATTATCCGAGCTATGGCGGGTTCATATTAGCTCAGATTAGCTTGTATCTATCGTATTTTAGATCGCAGTATATGATTCTTTGACTTGAACATGAAGTACCAAAATGTTGTAGACAGACTGTAAAAATTTGTCTTCTCTATTTTTTCACGAGTGTACACTATTGGAATGTTTTAAGTATAGTGTGAAAAGTTTCAAAATACGCTTTTGGTGTAGTATTATTTACATTTTTCATTAAATAAGTGTTTCAAACGTTGAATTTTTTGCTTTCTGACTTAAGATTTCCTAAATGTGATCGAAATAACAAAAACCATATTCCGGTACCTCAGAATTGCGAATATGTACAAGAACTACGCTTCTTTTGAGATAATAATTAATCGACAGATAATTAAAGGATCAATCGAATTGAAATAATTTGATTTGCAGAATTGTAGTCGATGGAAGAAAATTCAGTACAAAGGTATTCGTTAGATATTTCGGTTCGATTTTCACCGTGATATAAATATAGATTATGGCAGCTCAAACTCCAATCTGTACTTCTCTAAAAGTGCACAAATTTCACAAACAAATGCAGACTTGCACGATAATAAATGATTCCGAGATAACTTGTACGGATAAAAAGCCAAAATATTAAGCTAAACAAAATAGTACTAACGATAAATCTATTGCGTCACTTTGTCTGTACACCCATAGAATGTATATCCATTAGGGTGGTTCGAACAAAAAGCTTCTCTCCGCCGTTACCCCCGTGAATGTTAGTATCTGATAAAGAAAAGATCCTCCCAAAAGATCAGCTCTCTAGCTCAAGATTGACAGGTCGCGTTTTTATATTTTATTTCCCGTTCATTTAACATGGGATTCACTTTTCGTTGAAAGTTAACATACTCGTAAACTATTTAATATTTTTCAAATTCATGCATAGGTTCTTGAAGCTGATTTTTCAAACTTTCCAAAATTCTGTTACAAAGCATAGTTATCATCATTGGAACAAACATTACAGTCATCTGAAAACTACCGATTTTCTCTTTCAGATGACTGTAATGTTCGTTCTAAACTGAATGATGATAACTACGCTTTGCTGTACATACTTCAAGGTATGCTTCAAGAATCTACGCACGGATGCAAAAAATATAGAATACTTCACGAGCATTTCAAGTCTCAACGAAAAGCGAAAAAGAAAGTGACCTGTTAGATCTGACAGCTAGAGAGCTTAGCTTTTTTCTATCAAACACTAACATCTGAGCGAGTAAGTGAGAACAAAAAAGCAAAATTTTTTCTTACATCCACCCGAATGTCCATCCTTTGTGCATCCAATTAGAAGAAATAGTTAAACAAGGTAACGTTGCGATTCTAACCTGGATGAAACTGGCGACTTGACGAACATCTTCGGTGAGGGCCCTGGCACATGCAACGAGTTGATCCAAGGGATCCGGCTGCGGATGAGGTAAGAGGGACGGGGGTGAGCCGTTCGTTGGGGTTGGTGTGTCATCGCCGCCTCTAGACAGCCTCGCAACATCCCATTTAATCGAGTCAAGCTCGGTCGCTGCGTCTTGAACAAGCCGGTCGGAGTCGCGAAGAGCTTTCACCAGCGGGCGAAGCTTCGTCGCCAAACCCTTGTCGGGCGCTTTTCCCGCATTGCCGAGGGTCCCTTGAAAGATAAATTGAAAACTTAATCCTTACTTTGAGATTCCCCGGAGGCGACTTACAGAGTATTGGTTATTGGAATCCGGAATTGCGCTCGTCGGGTGAAACGTACTAAAAATTGATCGCCCGACAACGTGTGATGTACTTATCGTGAATCAAGTGATGTGATCGTGAATCAGGCTATGTTATTACTTTAGGTATAGTTTTATCCTTAGCATTAACTTTAGCATCTTTCAGGAGGAACGAAAAACGAAAAACAGTTTATAAGGGTAAATATAAATATAAAAAAAGATATAATTTTGAGACACGGGATGACATACTTCAATGTATAATATATTTTAATTCTCTTAGGTTTATGGATACCACGACACAAATGTGTTTTTCGTCATTTCAAACTAATTACGCATTAGAAGGATACTAAGTCGTTGAACATGATATATTTTAGGGCTGAATTACGATTTGGCATAGAAAAATCTATAGAGACACCAGGTAGTGAGATTCTTGATAGTTGAAAGATGATTGTTTTCAAAGAACAATATGTTCACTGAAGTGCTTCGAAGTCGTATTCGTAAAGAAAAATTTACATCGTTGCTGCATGTCACTCTGAAGATTGAAACACAATATCTCTCGCTATTCGACTTTTACTTTGCAGTTTTGAAAATAAACCAAATAAACTAGACAATAATACCTACTTACACTTATTAGCATGCTCAACGGACAGTTTGTCAGTGAGAGAACATTTTTTTCTCTTTACACTAATCTAATATTAGAGAACATGAAGGTTTCAATATGCCGAACCTACATCTGCGTTCCATTTTTTTTTTTGCTGTCACGTACATGTTACATAATATAATTTTTTTTTTTTTTTATTGTTTAAAATTCAGAGTTGTAATTTGTGTTTGCATTCACACTACTTTAATTTATTTAAATAGTATCTCTATATATAAAATCAGTTCGAACCCATCGAAAGAGAATTTAAAGGAGAAATTGGAAAGGAGAAATTAGAAAGAGAAGAGATTCGCTTTGAAATTCCAATCGATGATATGAAAGGAAAGAAAACTACAAAATAGCTGGACTCATACCTACTATGTAGTAGCTAGGTTTTCTGAAAATTTTACTGTTTAAAATTTTTAGGGTTTTAACTTTTTTTATAAGTACTGTTGCTATCATTATTATTTGATTATAATTTGTAAAAAAAATTGCGTTTTATTAAAAAAAAAAAAATATTACGTGAAAAGTGAGCGTGGTACATGTTCTTTACTACTATATTTCGGTTTAAGAGCATCAAATATATTATAGTTGCACATAATATTCAGGAGAAAAAAAGTTTTTTTATTGCAGACCAAAATCTTGTGTCGCCTAATTTGATTCGTACTTACTGCATCAATTTCTATAGGAACTGTAAAATATACGAACGCCTGTGTCTAGGCAATACGTAGTGTGATTTAAACTTTGAAGCGCAAGTAGTTGCCTACGCGCAGGCGAACATTACTCAATTGGTTACGATTTTATAAGAATTTAATTGATTGCGAGGCGTAATGTCTTAATTGAAAGTAATAACTCAGTCGAGTCGAAGAAATTCTATTCGTGTAACTGTTTATGGTGATGTTAAATAAATTTACAGCCAAAAATCGGTGTCATAAAAATCAGAATGCGTTCGTGTGATCATTAACATGTACATTAGGCTGATTCAAAAAAAATGGCTAATTTTTTTTTTTCGAAATCCCCGCATAAAAACTTCCGAGAAGGTGTGAAAAGACGCCTGTAAAAAGCAGAGCTCTTAATATTATTATTTAGAGGTCGCGCATCGGGAATTTCTATTTCCCATTTAAATAACACAGGAAGAAATTTTTTTAAATTTTGCAATTTCGTATTTTTGCAACGGCTCATTAAATCAGCGGACCAAAGCATATTCTTGTAGGAAATTTGACGCTCTACAAAAAAGGTCCTTACAAAGTTTTCGATAGACACACTCCTTCAAAAGTTATTCGAGGTCAAAGTTGAACTTACAAAAAAATTCAATGTTTTTTTTTTTTTTCGATGATACTATGAATCTTTTCTCATTATTTTATTATAAATATATATTTAATAAATACATCTTACTCTAATTGGGCTTTTTCAATCATTAATTTTCCCATCGAGTCAATATAAAGTTACCTTACAAAAATGCGATGTTAAATAATAAACATGTTATCATGGAGAATCCATAACTGATGCACTTGACTATTTAAAAATGTAATTGTTCCGAAATCTATCTTCTTTATAACAAAATAATGAGAAAAGATTCATAGTATCATCGAAAAAAAAAAAAACATTGAATTTTTTTGTAAGTTCAACTTTGACCTCGAATAACTTTTGAAGGAGTGTGTCTATCGAAAACTTTGTAAGGACCTTTTTTGTAGAGCGTCAAATTTCCTACAAGAATATGCTTTGGTCCGCTGATTCAATGAGCCGTTGCAAAAATACGAAATTGCAAAATTTAAAAAAATTTCTTCCTGTGTTATTTAAATGGGAAATAGAAATTCCCGATGCGCGACCTCTAAATAATAATATTAAGAGCTCTGCTTTTTACAGGCGTCTTTTCACACCTTCTCGGAAGTTTTTATGTGGGGATTTCGAAAAAAAAAAATTAGCCATTTTTTTTGAATCAGCCTAATGTACATGTAGTTTTTCAACTAATATAATCGTCTGTAGTTTGGTATGTCATCACTGCATCAGTATTATACAAGTAGGAGAAATTAGTTTCAGAATATACCGATTTTGATATGAATATAAACAATATTTTCATATAAATCATTAAAAGTTTTAGGTACGAGCAGAAATCAAAAACGCTTATAGCGAGCACTGGTTTCATTAAAAATGAATTCCAAATAACATTCAGATGTATGAAATAGCTCTTTGGACAGTTTATGATTTGACCATATTATTATTCTGACTTATTACTAGCTTGCCAGTTCATAATGTAAAAAACAAGCGGGAAGTTATTACAGTACTTCCGAAAACGAAAGGTTGAGCGTCCATAATTAACGAATATCTCGTCACTGTTACCTACAATGTGCTACCAATTTTTATAATTCAAACGTTTTAGCGGCGATATTTTTTTATCTGCACAAGTGAAATGTATTTACGTACTAATATTAAAACGTTGAATATTTTCTAATCGAAATTTGAAATTTCACCTTCTCCGGTGACAATCCGTTAAATCATCTTTTCAGATTGTATTTCGAGATCGCATAATGTGCCTTTGATATGTCAATATTTATTCGTTCAATACTATGAAAAAATATTGCAAAAATGTTAAAACTGTCCAAAAAAAAGTAAGAGTTCAAATAAATAGAAGAGAGAATTCCACTATTTCTGCATAGCCGTTGGCTTCTGTTTGGTATTTGGCGCCGTTCGATTTGCTGCGACATATTGTACATACCTGCATGCGGAAAAGAAACAAGAATATTCAAATTCGCCGCGTGTAGCCAACGTACAGTGCGTGTACAAATTATCGTAGAGGCAGTAGCGTAGCGTGGGTTTTAGCCACCCGGGGCGTAGACCAAATTCGCCGCCCCCTTATTTACGTATTTGAGTCCAATAGTTTCCAAAATTTACAGAAATGTCAGAGAACTTTTCGGCAAGAATAAATTTGTTATTGTGTATTGTACAGGGTACAAATAAAGGAGTCAAGTATGTATGGTTCATAATATAATAAACACGGAGAATTACCGCAAAGCAACTGGTTCATATAGACGGTATTGCAAGTTGCTAGAGCGAGCGAGATTACTACAATCACTTAAGGAGTATAACCACTGTAAAAACAAAAGAAAAGCGCCTTTTTGATAATATATATATATTTTTTTTTGTGCGAAGGAAAAGCAATAAGTTAATAATTTTTAAGAAAGTTATTAGACATATATTTAAATATGATATAAAAAAAACTAATATCAACAAACATTCAAAAATGGCGACACCAGAGCGAGACATGTCGAATTTTGTGACACGCAGTGTAACTGGTGGAAATTTGAATCTGAAAAAAATTACTCAATCTACATATTAATAGCCATAGAAATACGTAGAGGATTATTAAAATATGTTTATTTTATTTTATTTTTTTTAATTGTTTTATTTTCGACTCGAATTTGGCCCAGTTAAATCGTGTGCCGCAAATTTGGCGAGAATGGCTTCAGTGTCGCTATTTTTTCAATATTTTTTGATGATAACTTTTTGTATTATACTTAAATATATGTCTAATAACTTCCATAAATATTATTATCTTATTACCTTTTTCCATAAAAAAAAAAAAATAATAATGGTGTATTTTTTAGGTTTTTACAGTGATGTTACCCAGGCAGAAGAGAGATATGAAATGTTTCAAATTTTTAGTTCAGATAACAACATATTATTATTTATTGTGAAATTTTTCCCCCTCCCCTCCGCCCCTGCTTAGACGTTCGCAGCGGTTCACCGCCATTCGCTGCGTTGCGATGCGCGCACATGCATAAGAAAACGGGTCGAGAATACCAATTCGCAGCGATGTAGTGCGCGTTGACCTTAAAGAGTTACCTCTTGTGAAGATGTTGAGGTGATTGATCGAATAATTGACGCCACATACTTAGGCTGGTGTAACAACACGGATAGGAAATGGTTCGTGCAATAATAATCAAGGTTACAAGGTTTAGGCGATCGAATCGTACTAATGGACGCAAAACACAGAGATGAAAATAGCTAGTTTAAGTTGTGCATTAGACCTGTCCTTAATAAGGGTAAAATCGAATTTTAATGGTCTCGCCCCCCAAATTGGTTCGAAATAATACTGGGCCTATTTAATATGAGGGTTTGGCTCGGATGAATCGTTTAAAGGACCAAACTGAGGCCGCGGGTATAGAAAATATATATTAGAAAGTTAATTGTAATAGTAAACGAGGTGAGATAGGAAAAGTAATTGAAATCGGAAGAATAATCGTGGTGTTATAACGTAGCGTGAGTAGCTCTGTATTGGAAGAATCTGAAAAGTAAAGAAACAGTTTTAATTCGTTGTTGATTGAGGAGGTTTGTTCAGAAATGTAGGTACAAATTGGTTATTTTCAAAGGTGAGTAGACAACATATCCAGACTTGAAGGAAGTAGTACAGACAATGCGTTTCATGATTGTAAACGAACGAGTCGTTTAGATACAATAGCGCGAACTAGGCGCTGCGGACAAGATTGCACGAACTAGTTGTAATCAAGTTCAGTGCATGAATTAAATGCTCTTAAGAAGGTTGCACGAACTAGGTACCTTGAAATAGAGTGCACGAACTAAGTGCCTGAACGAAAACTGCACGAACTCGGCGCGGTAAAGTAAAAGAGGGTACTCATTGTCAACCTGTTATTTAACCAAGATATGGCGTCTTTCGTTTACTCATAGCTGATGTCAACTCGGCGGTGGTCAGACTAGCTGTGAGCGTCCATTTAACCCCCACCCTTCCAGCCAAACCGATTATGCCATGAGTTTTAATTTTCTATTTTTTACGATCACTCCGATTTAATTATTTCGATATTTAGCTCTCCAAATGACGTTTTTCGACATTTTTAAAATGTTTTCCCAGCGGTTTCCCAAACACTAGAAAGGAAGATTAGGTGATCGAAATTTTTTAATTTCTATTTGTTCTTTCCAGTGAAGAATTTCCTTTTCATTCAAGACCAATCCCATTGAGTTCCTTGACCGCTCAAAAGTTTGGATTCACTAGTCGAAATTTCTTGCCGCACTAAAAGTTACATAGCGGAGTCAAAAATAGAGATAGCTACATTTTCCGAGCGGCGTTCGAAATGGGACAAATTCACTTTTATTTTTCTTTTTTAGAAAAATTTTTACGATTTTTTTTTGGGCCCGGTACGAATTTTTGATTAAAACCTCGAAAAACCAATGCTTTTCTTATGGGAAAAAGTAAGGCTTTCTAGGGGTGGGTAAATATCGAGGGAAAATTTTTTTTTAATTCCTAAATTTTTTTATAAAGTATTTAGAACCAATTTGGGGGGTGAGACCATTAAAATTTGATTTTACCCTTATTAAGGACAGGTCTATTGTGCATTTTACGAAGGGGCGCTAGCGAGTGGTAAAAATTATGCTGAAAATGGACACATGTTGTATATCTGTGCGTGGGTGCATCTTCAAAAATATGAATTCTTTTGTCCTACTATAACTCGAAAACGGGTAGAGTGATGAAGGTGAAGTTTGTTCTATTGGTCGATTTTATTCCTTAAATTAAAACTGACGATGAGATTATGATTAACATGGGTGAACTCAACTTGAGTTTTATTTGGATGGATGTTTTTTTTTTCTTTTCGTATGCTATGGGAATAGCAGAAAACGTTATTATACTGGTTTTTTGAGACACTGGATTCTTCTGTTTCTTTTTCTAGCCATCAGTTACGAAACCGGAGATTTTTTATCAATTTTCAAAGATATAACACGTCAATATAAATAGTGTAACATCCAGAATTTCAACGTCTAACTATACGGAGTTATTTCCGTGATACGCCTGACAGTGACCCCTAATTATACGCAAATCAGGGTACAAGTCCACTCTGAGCAGCTCCGCTACTCTTTTGTTGTCACACAGCTGATGTCACCTGATTGTGAGCGAAATTCGGAGCTGCTTAGAGCGTGTATGTATCCTGATTTGCCTATAATTAGGGGTCCTTATGAGATGGATCGCGGAAGTAATCCGATATGAATGTAAAGAACTTTTACTTGAAAATTGTTTCCCGAAAGTTTCCGTAAGTGCGGACTAAGCCTTTGACCTGAAGCAGCTCGCCCCCTTAATTAAGTGGAAGAGAATATAAAACGTCTCGTTCGCTCATGTCAACCAGCTTTTAGCAAGAGGGGCAGCAGGGTGTTAATAAATGCTAAATGCGTCAACTTTCGCGAGATTCGTTTTGTTGACGGACAGAAATAGGTATGTTTTTGTTATTTGTTTGGAATGAATGAAATAGAATCTTGAATTTTTTGTTTTATATGAATGTCAATATTCATTTGAGGATTATTCGCAACGATATTGAAATACCATTAATCTCTTGTCACGTGCGTGCCTTCCTTATTACTTTTTAGGTTATAATATATATATATGCGTAGACTGGGCGCTGAGATGTGTGAAGAGAGAGTGGAGAAGTTGTGTGGACGTGAGTAATGCGTATGTGAGTGTTTAGGTCATGGTTCCGTCTTTTTTAACAATATGTTTGGAGTATAACAATACGTGTACCGAGAATTTTACTTGAAAGGACCTGCTCGTAGCGTGCGCAATTCAACTTGCTCAACTTTGATTGACTGACGTTCGTGCCTGCAGCTTGACGCAAGCCTTAGCTGACAAGAAAGAAATCCCTAGTATCGACCGGTTGACAAGTGACAATCAACCATAACCTCTCGCGTATTAAGGGGGTACCCTGGTCGATTTCGAGGTTGACGTATACATCTCCAAGTATCGAAGTCCACGTATCTCAAACGCGAAAACAACCTTGACAGCCCCATTTTATACACAATTCTGAACAAAAACACTATTAAAAAAATTTTCATTTTACGCCGAAATAAATAAATAAGAGGAATTCTACAAAATGGCAATGGTAAATACGTAGAAAACATGCCATTTCTTTAGTTGATATTTTCAGGTATATACGGCATCGTCGAAATCGACCAGGGTATCTCCTTAAGAATGGCCAAGTCACAGTGCCGCCACGATACCTACGATGTTGATGATATTTTTACGAAATTGGCTACGTCGCGCTTATAAACTGAACGAGTTGTAATTGTCGAGCAAGTCCTTTTAAAAAGAACTCTCGGTATAGACAGAAGCTATATATGGCTAAAAAAAGGACACGGGTCAAGAAGGAACACTCAACATTAGTTTTTATAACTGGACATCGTACAGTTAACACGCGAACCCAATATAAAGAAACACAGTACATATTTCTAACCCACTTTACCTTTCTGGATTAGTATTAAAGTTTGTTTTATCAATTTATTACATACCTGAAGTCTTATTCATCATACAATTGACAGTTAATTAGAGCCATAATATCATTATGCAGATTCACTCACACATTACACTACGGCATTAATACTTGCATCACTCGTACGATCAGTTTTATTGCGAACCTACATTTATATTCAATAAATGAGTTATTTGAAAATAAAACAAACATAATATCTCGCTTTTCAAACGAAAATCAGATGAATCGGGTTATTTGGGTAGATTGCTTACTTGGAGACAGCTGGGTTGTTTCTGTTCGAATAAATGTCATGATAAAATGGACTTGAATTGAATCGGTATCTATTCATAGGATGAGAAATTGTGAATTTGTTTCTAAATACATAAACGTTTCCGTTTCTTCGATTAACATGGAATATTGGTAGAATAGCATATCACAACGTTCGACTTTTATAACATTCGAATCATTTTCCTCGTTTCAAAGCGAAGCAGCAAAAAATCAGCGAAATGTATATCTGTTCAACTTCACGGACTTACGTGAAAGGTTCTCTGCGGCTTAATGTACGAAGAGATGTTCACCAGGTATTGACGAGTGAAGCATATTGATACGTGAAAAATCTCACCTTCAGCAAATTCTGCCAAATCGTGTAGGGAGGTTCTTAGCCTGAGAGCGGCAAGCCTGAGGTCCATAACTGTGGTGTCTAGCTTTTGAGACGTTCTCCATCCGGGACTCACAAAGCCGAGAAGTCGAGCGATCGCGGAGCCAGCCTCTCCCTGGAGCCTTTGAAGACCTTCGAGAGCGGATTCGAGCTCCAGAGGAAGTTCTTTGCTCACAGGGACGTCGTAAATTTGTTGGGACTGCTGGAGCGACGGGGGTGGCGTCGGCGTGTGTGGCACAGGTGTGTTGTGCCTTGAGGGCTGATTCGATGCCGATGATTGCTGCGCTGGAAGACGTGGTCGTGGAACGTCGTAATCTGGGGCGGCGAGGCTTGATCTGCGAAACGAGAAGCTCTTATTTCATTTTTTCTTCTCTACGTGATCTACACTCAGAGAAATTTTTAGTTCCGGTTACCGCTCAATCCTTAACTATTTTCATTCTTCACCACAATCGAAAAAGTAGTTCTAGGTACGAAATGAAAATTAGTTTTCTAGCTGTTACCAGAAAGCCTAGTATCCGTTGCTATTCTTTCTCATTATGATCGCTGATACTATATTTTCTTGTAACTGTTGTGAAAATTTAATGCTTGTGCAACAATAAATTGATGTTAAAGCCTTAGTTAACTAAACAAATACAGCAAGCCCAACAAACTGATTTTGAGTTGCAATTACCAAAAAAAAAGGATCGACAATAGCGCAAAATGGTTACGTGTACCTCGTTTTTCGTAATTCCAACAATATTCAAACAGTTTTTTTTTACGAAACCCGGTACTGAATTTTTCTAGTTACTATAAGAAATGAAATTTTTCTTAATGTACACTTCAAGGGGGTAAAGACCTGCAAGGGCGTGGAAAACATGGCAATTTACTTATAGAAAACTTCATTGATGCACTGCGGTATTCACCACGAGTCATGAAGGACCCTTAATTCGTAACATCAGGCTTTTCACTTCCTGGGAAGAATAAAAAGAAAGAAAAATGAAAAAATTCGAGTTCATTAAGGTTAGTTAGGTTTTCTATTATACAACAGACACCTTTTTCACGCACGGAGACAGTAAAAGAACAGATTTTACTAAAAACGGCAGGAAAAGCGGGATGCATCACTAGAGCCTGTCAAATAATGGATAGGAATTTTTTCTACAGCCTAAAACGGGGAATATTTTTCCTGATGTTTCTAAGTGAACAGAAAAAATAAATATAATTCGAACAAGCATAATCATACACTCGTTTAAGAGTCCCACTTTGCCCGGGGGTCATCTATATTATAGATATTACTATGAATGGTGATTCAATTTAATTGCCTGTTTAATTTTTTTAAGTCTTAGTTTTGTTCCAAGTAACAAAGTGCAGTGAACTGAAACTACGATTCACTCATTCGCTACAGAATTTTATTAAACACAAGAACGCTGAAAGTTCATCTTGATTATTTTTACAAAATACTAAACCGTTCCTCAATCACATATTTAATAGTAATTTTCATTTTTTCAGTTTTCTTCATTACATCTTTATTGTGAATGGCTGTCTATATTTTTCAGACTGACAAGATTTGTCACCGACAATCAGCAACTGATAAGCGTGCCAATGTAAAATCACATCCGAGACGATGATTGGTCTCATTTCTGATTGTTCATCGTGTATATTTGAAAGACAATACATGATAGAGTTCCAAGTAGACAATCGAAGAGGTAAACCAAAAAAGGCTGTAAGTAACCATTTTCAATTTTCGTCTTCAATTCCCGTCCGGTTTTATCTTTATCAAGCATCGATCCAGTTTCTCAAGTGGTCCGATTCTTAAGGTTATATTGAATACAGAATTCATACGCTAATGAATATCAAACAATCTACGTCGTGAGCTGACAATGAGCTACAGACACCACAGATCTTATCGTATATGCACGATACAGGAGTTAACCGCCCGTGCAGCGTAAACGTCCTCACGAAGCATATAACGAAATAGCGTAGAAATTTTCCCAAGCATCGTATTCATAAGCGTTAAATCCATGAGAGATAGATACTATTGTTATTATCGTCCTCAGGATACTAATGTGTGATTAACAAATCACAAACAAGAGATTCTTATACTTACATAATTGTATGATTTTTTTTTTTTTTTTTCGGGTCAACAATATTTTCTATCGGAAATCTTCCTCATTGTTATCGAAAAATGAATCACCTATGCTGCGTCTCTTTCAAGGACTTCCCAGCAGTTTGGAACATTTAGCTGTTTTAATTTGTATTCGTTTCCAACTCAGGAACCAACATACGGTTAAAAGAAATAAAAAAACTAAATTGAAAATACCATGGAGGAGTAAATTCTGATCCGTGACATATTGCGCTCAAATATCCGGTTTCTCACCTATTGGAGCCACTGAGGGATCCATCGTTGGTTAAGCTGGATGCTGAGCTGCTTGGAGTGAGAGGCTGTAGAGGTCTAGGAACGTCATAGCAATCCATCGGTGTCAACCCGGATCCAATGGACCCAGCGGAACCGGCGGAACAGTTCGAATTGGGGGTGTAAGACGTCGGCGGACGAGGGATGTCGTAGCAGGAAGGCGCGGGACTCGGACTGCTAGCTGGCGATGGAATAACGGGCACAGCCCTTGGCGGAACGTCGTAGCAATCGCTTACGTCACCACCACTATCCACCGAGCTCCTCGCCCCGGAAGGATATCGCCCTGGAAAGATATATTAGGTGAAATGGAGACGTGATGAAAATCCAGCAAGGCGAATTTCAACAGCTGCTGCCTTTGAGGCAATCAAGTAATGTAATTATCAAGATATCACACTGTGATTTTGTCTAGACGGGGTAATGTTATTTAAAAAATTTTGAGACCCAGCAGAGAGCTGAGAACGTGTTAAGGATTTTTTCAGATTTTTCTGTAGTGAGCTGTACCTTATAAAAATTCTTCAACATTCGGATTACTGATTTCCGGTGGATTTTAAAGAGTGACCACCTTTTCCTTTATACGGTGTGAATATCTGGTTTTGGGTAATCCCTAGTAATTTTATCGAATTTTTTTTTTTACTGAAAGTAAACCATTGCTTAGGAAATCAAAAAACCGACATGTTTTACTATTTTATGAGCATCACCTCAAAATAATTTTTTCCACTTACAGAACTAACACAGAAATTCGAAGTGTGTAACCAGTTTGGGAGAACTTTTCCCATTGAACGTTAATTTCAAAGCTTTCGACCAAAAGAATCGGTAATATAATGTGTGTTTTGCAAGTACAACTTGCGTATTGTTAGTCACCGTTAGCTACTTCCGTTATCAAGTTTTCACGCCATCTTACATCAATGACTAGTATATATCTCTAATTTTGACATGTAATTTCCCGAATGAATAACAAAACCTCACCCGCTTGGGCGGCAACGGTGTGAAGGTGTTCAAAAATCGCAATGAATAATTGGCTACGAGCAAAGAGAGGAATAAGTGATCCAGTGCTGCTCTTTTTACAAAATCTTTTGAAATCGCACGAAATCCTATAAATTCTTATAAAAGGCGCCTGCTGTATAAAATTGTGGCAATTGGATACTTCTAATTTTGTAACCGGATGCGGTTGAGTTTTCAGAATTTTGATACATCGTTCTTCAGTATTCGGGGAAATGGGGAGTGCTGCACTTGATCCAAGTCAAAGATCAAAGTTTTCTTCCAAGCATGACATTTTTCGCGGGGTTAAGTCTATAACACATTGGTCCCTATGAAGATGGTGATGTGTCTTCAAGTGAAATAATAAATAACTAGGCAACGGATCAATATAATGGGGAGGGGGCTTTATAACGCACAGGATATAATGGATTGGAACAAGGTGAAGTTTTGAGTTTCATGATTTACTGAGAAGATAGAGTTTCAATAGCGTTAATTTTGTGCTGAATTGGCTACCTTAACGCAATAGACGTCTAACGTAGAAATTCGATAGCTCACTAAATACGAATTACATTGATTGACACGCAGGTTGTGGAAGATTAATTTACACTCACTCACTCATCATCGATGTGCATTGATGTCATATCGATGGTGATCTCGAGAAACTATCAAAACCAAGTTTGTGGACCCCTAGTACTTAAAAATAAATAAAATTTATATCTCCATAGCTCCTTGACGAACAGAATTGCTACGAAAAAATTGATCTGCATAGCCTGCGAGTTCACGGAACGAAAGGACTTGAGTTGAACGACAACTGGCAAGAATTGTAATCGCTAATCGGGAAGCTGATAGGTTTGAAATCAGTTCTGCTATATATTAAGCTCATGTATTCTAAATGCTTCCAAAGCACCTTATATGCAAGAACATTTCACGGCATACATTAGAGTGGAAGCTCTTAACAAAAATTTACTTTGCGACTTAGAAACTACCAAAATAATAATTCCCAAAGATTCTTGATATCTACATCTACGATAAATATTGAAATCGTGCAAGGAGTGTCGATTTCACTTCAGTGAAAGTTCTTGGTATTCAAAACCTAGATAGAACGTTTTGATTTTTGGGGTATCACTCATTTCGAAGCAAATTCCTGTACAAACCATACTGACACGAGGTCTTTGTAACGCTTTGATTTTCGGTTTTGTTTCATTACTTCTACGTACTCTGTTACGCCCATCCTTATGCTGAGAAAATAGATGACAAAAAAAAGAGTATTACACCGGGTCTTTTAGCGGAGGCCACGAAGACTTAAAATTATAGGTAACTCACGATCAGTGTACAAGTCCACTTTGACTTTTACTGGAGAGTGGAAAAAGTTTCTCGTTAAAGTGTGCGAGAAGCGGGTTTACGAATCTGACTAGGAAAATTTTTAAATCGTAGCTTAAATAAAAGTGTACGTCCCTAAATCCGTGATTGCTGACCTACATCGCTGATAATATTTATTACGATTAATGATGAATAAACAAAATCCCGTCATTCGCATCAAACATGGACGATTGGAACGATCGACTTGTTGAATATTCACCGCTTCTACGATTTCCGAATTTATTTCACTTCCAACAAGGAGTTAGGGACGAATGAAAAGACACACGTAATTCCGGAAAACCTACTACATCAGTTAGCATTTTGCAAATACGGCACACTTTAACAAGGAAACTTTCAGGTGACAGGAGCCCGTTCATTGGTGGCCACTTTCCTTTTACTTAAATTTTCTGACACAACACGGTACTAAGTGATTTTATTGGCCAATTCCGTTAGATCCGACCAATCAAATCACTTAGTGTCGAGTCTGAGTTCAACGTTGAAGATTTAGAAGCGCTGACATCTTCTCACTCGGAGTTATAAGTCGAAGAATACATCAAACCATGAATGTTGTTAAAATAATTTTCGTGTAATGGAAAATTTTTTAACTCATAAAATAGTACACGAACGAAAAGGCAGCGTATTCGAATAACTTTTTTGGATGTGAAACTTTCTGCTTACTCATCGGTGAGTACGGGTGGAGGAGGTACACGTGTATCTTGAGTGATTGAAAAATTATTTATGATAGTACAATCTCACGCCGATATCACGGGTCAACATGAAATTTGACTTTGATTGCAAAGCATTAAATTTCGGTAGTTTAGGTCGTAATAAGACGGGAAAAAAATATATGGCATGAAAAACTTTGCTTTTGTGCTTAGAAGACTGATTGAACGAAATTTTTAAAAATCGTGGATTTTAATTTTTGATTGCAAATAAAACTATTGAAATAAAAATGTTTATTATTTTTATTAAGTTTTACTATCAAATTAGCTTACAGAAAAGTGGAAAATAACTTAAAAGTGCACACTTTTACTTTTTCTTTTATGTTCATAGCTACTTTCTCTCAATAAACCCCAAATATAGTCGCCCATCATGTTTTCATTGTATTGGCCTTGATAGCGTTGTTCAAAATTCATGATGTCCTGATGGAAACGTTCTCCTTGCTCTTCGGAATAGGCTCCCATATTGTTTTTAAATTTATCCAAATGAGCATGCAGCATATGTACTTTTAATGACATCCTGCAGCCCATGGCCTTGAAATTTGTAAGCATATCCTCAACCAACTTTTCGTAGTTTTCAGCTTTATTATTTCCTAAAAATCCAGAAACTACTGCTTTAAAACTGTTCCAACTTGCTTTTTGAGTACGATTCAGCAACGTTGGAAATTTTTCATCGGCGAAAATCTGTCTTATTTGCGGACCAACAAAAACCCCAGCTTTAACCTTTGCTTCCGATAACTTCGGAAAAATTTTTTTTAAGTATCCAAAAGCTTCTGAAGTTTCATCCAGTTTTTTAAAAAATTGTTTCATCAACCCTAACTTAATGTGCAAAGGCGGCATTAACACTTTTTCCGCTTCAACAATCGGCCTTTCTAAAAATATTAAAATCAATTAAAATTTATGAAAAAATTGAAAAATGAGTATTATTATTATAACTATCACAAAAGCAAACTTTATACCGAAAAAAGGTATTTTCTTTTCGTTTTTGTGCATAACTAATTGGAAAATAATAGTATAAACTTTAGGACAAAGAACGAAAATTTTTTTGTAGAGTCGTGTATTCGATGCTGTCTTCTATGTAGAATGATCATAATCCAGTAAAGTTTCATGATTGTGTCAAATGACAAGACGAGCAGTGCATCCCATTAATTATCCAAAATTAATTAAAAATTCAAACTCATTAATTACCTGACATACATATTCACGCTAAAATTCGGCTTTAGTCTGATTATGTTATCAACAATATCATACTAAAGTGATCATATTTTGTAAACCTGCATATTTTTCCAATCTCATGTGATGTGAATGAATGTGGTTTAACACCAAGTCAGAAACTACAGTGCGAAAAAACTGTTGGTTGAATTTGCCACACTCCCTTTGTAAACGAGCCGTTTGTATGAGAAGTATGAATTCACATGTAGCTAAGGAGCTGGGTGCCATTTTGGTAAATAATTTGCTCGTCTCTCATATCGATAGGGATGAAAGTTCAGATCAATACAAATCGATTTGGTCCAGTTAATTAAGGTCCTACGTCCCTGCGTTTTTGAGTTACTGCGCTTCAAAAATGTAAAAAAAAAAGGGTACTAAATCATGTGTTCGTGTCTGCCTCTTGGACTGATGGTCAGAATCGTCCTGAAAACGTTGATAATCCAGAGGCAGACATGCAGGGCCCTGCATTATCACGGGACGTAGTTGTAAAAATGTAAAAAAAAAAAGCTCTACTAAATCATTTGTTCATCGTTCTGGTTGCGTCCATTCGATTCAATAGGACTACCCGAATACAAAGAAACGGTGGCAGACATTTTGGTCACTGATTTTGAGGTGTACCATTTTTTCACGTTCACGCAGAATCAACGGAAAGTGGGTATTACGGCTATTTATTGTTAGTATTAATAGTTTTAGTATTATTATATTGTTGAGTGTTTTTATTTGATCCAATAAAAAAAAGAAAAAAAAACAGTTTATTACAACGTCAGAAGACGCAAATAAATTTAAGGATGTGTGTCGTGGATCGTCCCAGCCAAAAATTGTATACGATCAGACTTTTCTTACTTTGTTACTTAATAAAAATATGAAAAAATTCAACAACATTCGGCATGCTATGAACAACAATCATGAATAATAATATTGCCCAAAAGTTATTAACAAATTGTTTAAACTAATAATTATTTAACAATTAGGTATATACCTACACATATATCTATGTATAGGTAATAAATTTAGGGTGTTTCAAAAAAAGACGAACTTTTTTTTTTTTATGGTGTCCAAAAAATGATAGTATACCTAAAAACAAAAATTTTGGCGCCAATATGAGCTCTTAATATCAATAGTAAGGTTTGTTTATATCCATTTCTTTATTTTCCATTTAAATTAACACGGGAAAATTTTTTTTTTTTAATTTCGAATTTTTATTACTTTGGAACGGTTCATCGTAACAACAATCTGAAAAAAACGAATTGTAGGAAATTTCACGCTCTACAAAAAACGTCTGAAGATCAAAGTTCCTCAGATCAACCGTTTCAAAGATATCAGCTATCGAAAATAACACTAATCAAAAATTTCAAATATTTTCCAATAAAACTACAAAAAAATATCATTTCCCATATTTATATTATTTTTTATGTCAAATTACTTTAATTCTGATAATCTGAGACTGCAAACTTTTTTTTTTTTTTGCTAATTACTTCAATACTTAACTCACAAAAAGCACAAATAAATAAATATAAAGGTTAAAAATATCACATAAATGATTTTAATTCTGTGGCCCTTCACATTGTTTTTAATCGAACAATTCATTTCTGCCGAGCGGACATTTCATATACACGTTTCTAAATCACAAAAAAAAACTTAAAAAATTTACTACTACAAAAGTCAGAGGTCTGGATGTCTGCCTCTAGATTTTGATCGTTTTCAGAATGATTCTGACCATCAGTCCAAGAGGCAGACACGAACAAATGACTTAGTACACCCTTTTTTTTAATTTTTTAAGCGCTGTCAATTGCCAACGCAGGCCTGTCATGGTGGCAGACGCAGTCCTTAATGTTTCTTATGGTACAAAACTTGATATTAATAATGTCTGCCAGACGAACAAATCATTTAAAAATTTTGGCACTCAGCTCCCTAACTAATAGTACTATGACTCTCCAATCTTCTGTCCTGTCACTTTCCCGTCGCATAACAATTAGGGACTGAAAAATAAAAATTCAACCCACGAAGCACGCTGTCTGCATTATACATATGTTCTAAAGGCCAGCTAGAAATACTTATTAGACGGTTAGATTAATTGGTGAATTAAATTTTCGAAGCCTACCTGATTTAATCAAACTTTCTCTTGAGTAAGATGGACCTCATAAATTTTTTACACGCAATGTGAAAAAATTGAGAGAGTTTTTTCAAAATTGTTCGTTTTGTTGTTTTTGTTCGTCCATCATATTGGATTCGCCATTTCAAATTTTCGAATTTCGACTTCAGATTGATAATCAGCGACCCCAAAAGCCCGTCTACGCAAAATTTGAAGTGAATCGCATGTAAGGAAAAATGTATGCATGAAAGGGTTAATAGTTAATAATCATTTCTGTCAATTATATATTTGCTTTCCGTCCGTTCACATCATACGCCATCGGTTTCACAGCTAATGAATTCTTTACGAAATTAAGTCATGTACCACACTACCGCGTTATTATAGCTATAGACAGGTAAACTTGCGTATTTTCATCTCTGTTCAAGTTTTGTACAGGTCAAGCGATTATTTATATAATTTTGTATACTTATGAAAATCTCTTATACCTACCATCGACCAAATATAGCTGGATCGACCTGCGCTGTTATTTCTATCTCTTTGTAACTTCTGCCAGAGATAGGAGAGATCTGTGCTTCTGCATAAAACAACCACCTCTCAATTCTATCTTTATACTCATATAATTTTGGATCAATAATCTGGGCTGAAAATGGAGAAGTCGAAAATTCTTGCCCGAACTGAGCACTACAAATATAGCAAATTATTATGCGTCGGCTCTCCGTTCACGCATTGCATTGAAATTGGGTTTAAACGAAAGCTTTTTTTTTCTATATTTTCTATAAAATCGTGTACTTGGTGTGAGACTGAACTGAATCCCTCGATGCCGTTACATTTTGGTACTAGGATACGAATTTTTTCCTACCTGAAAGGAGCAAATCTGATGATCTCTGCATAATGCATGGCCGTGGATTTCAGTATGCAGCGATCACCAGATCGCCAACTTCTGAAGGCGAAAAAAGTTTCCAGCTCCCGAAACTTCGAGGTGAATATTTTAAGAAGCAATAAGCCTAGACCTACAAATCCCAAGGAGTGGGTGGTAGGACGAAAAGGGGAAAGAAGTAGGGTTAGCCCTTTTTCTTCCGTCACTCCTGAATTCCCAAAAATAGCAATCACGTTACATCATTGCTGTAAAATTCATGGCTGCAACTTGGATGTTAACAGATATAGTGATATATCTACTCACTTGTATGACCAACAGAGATTTCCATAAAGAGATTACGTTTCAAAGATAGATCAACATTATACATGAACAGTTTTCGGTTTTTTATTTTTTTTTTTTAAAGAAATATCATCCTTGTTTTCAGCCTGAAGTTTCAGAAGTCCAACCTTGGATTTGTTATCAGTGACCCAAAAATCTTCCAGCTACTAATTTCTACCAAAATCCGAATGTTTTGAGATTTGTTTTCTACCGTATCGGATTCGCCATTTTGGATTTCGCAATTCTAACTTTAGATTCGTGATCAGCGACCCCAAAAACCTTACGGTACCAATTTTCATTAGAATCTGTTCATCCAATCTCAAGATATCACCATTTTAATTTTCTTCTTAGAATTTTGTCGTTTAAATGATTCAAGAATTACTGAACCGATCACAACCAAAATCATTGAAATCCGGTAACTCGTTCTCGAGTAGTCGTTGCACAAAAAAATTAAATACACGCGTTTATCAAGATCTGTGGTCGCCGATCGCGCCAAGTTCATTATAGAAAATTAATTAAACGCGCGATCCGAAGCACTATCTTTTACCGCGAAGAGATGCCTTCTAACCTCTCCGGTGAAAATATTATCACATATTCTAACCGATCGATGCACGAAGAGCCAAAATATATCAGTTGTAATATTCCCAGCATCGTCGAAATCGTCAGTTCGGTCAAGAATTTCATTCACCTTCAGACCGTTCTTTTTCAGACTACAATATATGACATACGCTTAAAGTGTATATGTATAGGTAGACATACTAGGTTAAAATAGATCCACCCCCAGAAGTTCACGGAGACAGCACAAGAGAATGCGTGTCGATCGCTCGCGCTCGGTCGATAATAACGAACGTGGCAGTGCGGTATACGATTTAATTTCGTGAGCAATTTGTCCGCTGCGTGACACGTGATGCGAATGAACGGACAGAAAGAATATCAGAGCCAGTGTGGAGAAGTTTTTGAATACAAGACATAAATCGGTGATGATTATTTACATCGATTTGTTAAATATAAAAATATTGCGGCATAAAAATGGCACCAAGTATTGCTGTACTTTCTTGAATAACGGTGCGTCGACTTTTAGTTTATGAGAGCCAAGTTGTTGGAATTATCTACGTAACGAATAAGAAAGCATTCGAATGTGCTCTAGAACGTACGTTTAAAAATGTATGAAGTATATTTCGACGAAGGAAGAGTCGCCTGTCAGATAATTATCAAAAAATTTTACCGATAAGCCCAACCATCTGAGGATTATTTATACGAGACGTAAGATTAGAGAGTATCGATATATGAATTACTATTATCTTTGCATAAAACTATCTGATAACGTAAGTGGCGTTGTTCTAAACAGTCTCCCTTCCCAGATACACTTAAAATTGGGCTAACTCCTAAACATCCAACACCGTAACTCCTATAATAATTAAATGTATATCCATCTATCTCGTGTATTGATGAATAAAAATTCTCGACCTCGTATGTAATCTATTATAGAATCTTGGTGATCGGTCAATTAAGAAAACGTATTTTTAGTTAACGTTTCGACCCGGATATGGGCCCTCCTCAGAACGATTTATTTATTTAACTGTCAAGAAAAACAAAAAGATTTTTTATAAAATAAATAATAGTACTAGAAGTAATCAGACTTAAATATTGTAGATGTAATACTCTTAGAGCTATTATATATTGTTGATTAGTAAGAACCTTATGATTAATTGAAATAAGGATGTTTTTAAGTGTTATTTACCTTTTGAATTAAGTAAGTGGATTAAGATGTAGTCGAATTCACAAATACTATTGGTGGAGACAGTGTTCTTTTGAGTGACGGTAGACAATGTCAATCTTCAAGTTATTTTATATGTCGGAGTTAATGGTTGGAAGTCATTAATTAAAAAGATTAAAGAACTATGTTTCTTCACAGTCAGTATGTCATTGTGTTAAAAGGTTATTAAAGAAGGTCTTTTTAGCAATAAAATTAATTCACAGGTGTCAAAGAAGTGGAGGTAGGCTCTTTATAATTAAGTTCCACATGTCTAACGAAATATTGTCGGTTGAACCAATTGAGTCAACAGGTGAATAACGACTGATGGGAGAAAACAATGTAATACAGAGTGAAGGTGAACCTATTATAAACAATTATACAGAAAAACAATAAATATTTTGTAAGAAAAGTTATGTAGAAAGGACTGTATAATGGGGACAAAAAATTTTTTTTTGTATGTAGTTAAGGTTAAACAATATTTGTTGTGTGGGCGGAGATTAGAGGTTTGTAAATATTACTTAAATGTTCAACATCTTGTCTAAGATTAACAGAATTGGTGTGACCTACAATGTTGCACATTTCTAATAACAGTCTTCTATAATAATTGTGTTCTTCACAAAGGATGTTTGTGTTGTCGTAATTAAAAGTGTGTTGTTTATCGATACTATGTTTCGTTAGAGCTGTGTGACGTTCTTCAATCTCATGTACTACATACAAAAAAATTTTTTTTGTCCCCATTATACAGTCCTTTCTACATAACTTTTCTTACAAAATATTTATTGTTTTTCTGTATAATTGTTTATAATAGGTTCACCTTCACTCTGGATTACATTGTTTTCTCCCATCAGTCGTTATTCACCTGTTGACTCAATTGGTTCAACCGACAATATTTCGTTAGACATGTGGAAGTTAATTATAAAGAGCCTACCTCCACTTCTTTGACACCTGTGAATTAATTTTATTGCTAAAAAGACCTTCTTTAATAACCTTTTAACACAATGACATACTGACTGTGAAGAAACATAGTTCTTTAATCTTTTTAATTAATGACTTCCAACCATTAACTCCGACATATAAAATAACTTGAAGATTGACATTGTCTACCGTCACTCAAAAGAACACTGTCTCCACCAATAGTATTTGTGAATTCGACTACATCTTAATCCACTTACTTAATTCAAAAGGTAAATAACACTTAAAGACATCCTTATTTCAATTAATCATAAGGTTCTTACTAATCAACAATATATAATAGCTCTAAGAGTATTACACCTACAATATTTAAGTCTGATTACTTCTAGTACTATTATTTATTCTATAAAAAATCTTTTCATTATTCTTGACAGTTAAAAAATAAATCGTTCTGAGGAGGGCCCATATCCAGGTCGAAACGTTGACTAAAAATACGTTTTCTTAATTGACCGATCACCAAGATTCTATAATAGATATCTCGTGTATTTCCTGAATAATCCAATATTATTTCACCATCACGTATACTTGTCCGGGTTGCCTTGCCGCTTTATTGCCTACGTTCTCTTACCTAGCCTAAGATATTTGGACAACCCATGGTTCTTAGCGCCCCCAGAAGAACTGTATTGCTCTCCGCATTTCACGTTTCCACTTCGTTGTTCATTATTATTACTCGTGACAATTGGTACCCAACATCAACTTGATAAGATAAGATTCGTACGTGGCCGGAGTGCGACACTCAGTACTATGCAACATTTATGCGTACAGTTCTCTTAGAATTTGAAACCGACGAACACTTGGAAAATGTAAATAATACTGCGGAAGAGTATCAGTGAGAAAGTGTCGAGTAATGAGTGCAGCAAAGTGTTATGCACCGCGACTCATGTCAGCGGCACATCTGTCTTTCAACCGGATTCTCTACTTCGTCGTAATTCTAGTAATAAAAAGATCAGGGACAGAGAGTTTATATCATCGCGTACTCCGCTATTGCTCAAGTTATGGGGTAAAATAAAAGTAAAAACATATCACTCATACTGAATACGATATTGGTTGTTTCAATGTTTCACTTGACTTCCAAGCAAGCTTACAAACACACGTTAATCAATGGTCAACAAAATTCACAAAGAAAAAAATAAAAATAGTGCATTTGAATAATGCATAGCAATGGAATTATGAACATTTATTGTAAATGCCTGCTGAAAACTTTTTTCAAATTCATCCATTACTGTTGTTCCATTTTGTGACTTCAGCTGGAGTGATGTCCATAACTGCAGATGTGGATTTAAATATTCTTATAACTTTTTGCATAAAAATTTTACACGTCAATTTAATGGAAAAAAAATATGTGAAGGTAAAATGAATTCCAAAGTGGAGGTTCACGATATCGGCAAAACTTTTAAGAAAATTAAAATGCTGGCTTGAGCATAATTAAAAGTGTGATCAAAATCGATAGCGTGTCTAGTCAGCGCCGTATAATTATCGTCATGTTCATGGATATTTCGTTTAGGTTCAATTATTCTCGTACGTAACTTCCTATTTGTTTGAACTATGTATGACACGTTGCATTGAGGCGTTGAAAAATTTTATCAAAATCACTGTCGTTGGAGTAGCGAAACATGTCGACTGCAATTACTTGCATCGTTGATACAAATAACAGTGAACTGCAGGTGAATTAATGCGAGATGCGTTTTCTGCTGATAAGCATGGATGCGGCGTAAATCTCATTACATACGTCACAGAATGGGGCCAGCCTAAGAACCTCCTACTGGAGTGCGTTTCAAGCCGATTAAACATCAACAAATGAAATGATTTTTTTTTACTTTGTTATTTAAAGAACGCTAAAGCTACTAAGCTAATTATATTCAAAATCTAACTAGTTCTACGTAAAATTCCTATCAAACCAAATGCATATTGAAAACCCTGTAATTAGTTTAAACGTGTGAGAAATAGCTGATGTTACTGTTAAGTAACCCGTGAGATTAGAAGTACAGTACATTGAATCTGACAGCGTCAATCACTTTTTAGAAAAAGAGGTTCATTATAAGTGTCGACGCAACGAAGATTCGGCAGATCGTTAATATTATGTGAATAACGAATTACCCCTCATAATAATATTATTACCGATTTATTTTTTTGACATCGTCTTGCAGAGCAAATAAAAATAATGATCGAAAATATTGTTTTGAGAGTGTGAGAAAATTGTGAAAGTTTTAGTTATAAACAAAATCGATTTTTGCGTGACAAAATTTTTGTAATTTTTCAAATTGCAAGGCTTGGAGAGAGAAAAATACGAGAACGAATCTTGTAGAATCCAAATTTTTCTATACTTGAAGGTCCTGAAAAAAAACCACTTCGGTCCATTTTTCATTGAAAACGAGTTAGCGATACCATTGTTTAGAGAGTACATTCGGGAAATACAACTGTTAAATGAAAAACCAGCATCTGTCCAGGAAAATTCTGCCAAAAACGAATTGCTTTCGGAAATACTCTTACGAGAAAGCAAACATTCATTTACATTTTTCTTTAAATAACTATAGCAATTTTTTCAGCATTGCGCGTTGGGACGGAGAGTCTCAGCGATACGGAAATATAGCTGTATTTGATGAAGATGAATCTAGTAAAGTTACTGTGACGATTCATATTTAGGAAAAATCGCAAATTCGCATCCTTGCGACTTTCCGAAATTGAGTAAACCATTAAAAATAGAATATACACTGATCTCGATAGGCCAATACCCTGAAAATCATCATAAAATTGCCGAATAATGATTTTTTAACCCTTTGTTGCCACGCTTCTATAGAATGACGTACTTGCCACACAAGGGTGCTATACAATATTTTTTTTTTCGAACGCATTAAGTTTACTTTAAAGGATCATGTAGATAATATAGTCAAGAATTAAATTAGGTGTACCAAAAAAAAAAAAAAAAAAAATAATAAGGAAATTGAAAAAAAAAACAGTTTGATAATTTTTCTAATTTCATATAATTGAGGGGAAAAAAGCCAGGGGTGGTCTATGCCCCAGGTGGCAAGTAAGGGTTGACGTTACTTGTTTCAGTCTCAACGTATTCGAACGTTTTAGATTTTTTTTTTTTCAAAAATATTCCAACCTGCAATATCAGCAACTCAGATTTTGATTAAACATGGCATGCCGAATATCTTATCTCCATTCATATTTTTATCCATTGAAAAATTATTGTGATTTCAGCCTCAACATATCGCTCACTTGACTGGCCTATTATACGTAGGTGTAATGTATATAACCTAACCTAACCTAACCAAACCAAACCTAACCTAACCTAATTAAGTGAATATTAGTTTAGGAAATAATATTCTACGGGAACAATGCAAACTGCGCGGCAGGAGCTCAAGGGAATTGACATTAAACCTGAATGCCAGTCACAATCCTCGTGACATATTTGCCTCCGGAGGTATTCAAATTTAGAGGACGCAGGCACGCGCGTTCGTCAAACGTCAGGCCATTAATCCACGTACAAGAACGAGTCACTACTTAGGATCCAGATGGCTGTGCCGTTTTTATTCTCGGCTCATTGTTCTCTTCGATTTTGTGTTCTCACAAATAGTACGCTGATAGGTGGTATTATTAAAGGTTTCATTTGTTCGAATTAAATGCCTCCAGGTAACCATTCAACAAATTGATACTAAATCTCGAAGAAAACTTTTATTGTCCGTGAAATTATTGTATAATTACTCAAGACTAATCACCTATTATTCTTCGGTTATACTAACTCCGCGTAGTATATTTTCAAGTGAACGTTTAGCCTCTTTGACGTTGATGGTGTCAAAATTTGACAGACATTTCTCTCAATTACTCACGTTAATCCCATTAAACCCGGGGCAATCCGTTTGCGAGTGAATCGAAGTCAAGATTTTTTGTATCTCACGATCAGTGGAGAAAGTTTTTTTCTTCGCATTAAGCCGAAACGCGGTATTTTATAACTTTTGTAGGTTTAGGATTAGGTTTTTTAACTCTCTCGAACTCCAAGTGACTTTATACGTTATGAATTACTCGCAACGTGATTTATTCTTGAAGTTTTTCAACCATTTCTCAAGTAATTAATCGTGTATTATCAACCTGCGGATTGATCCGATTACTGTAACTGAAAAATGTTTACTGCTTTAGCTATCTCTGAATACGTATTCCGAAAATTGATACAGTGCACAAATAAATTAAACAAGTCTCAAATTGCAGAGATGAATATCAAGACCCAAAATTGTTCCACATCCTTATGACCAGACGTATGTATACAGATAAGGGGAAATTAGAGCATATAATATGTTGGACCACCATGTAAAATTGGACTGTTGTATAAGAAGTATATTTCTTGTCCTACACTTTAAGGTCATGTAGCACACCTACCTTTACCGACCGAGCAAACCCGCCCTTCTCATCCTACATTACATCAATAAGTGAATGGAACGGGTTCAAATTTCAACGGTGCATCACTCTTTTGTAGCAGAATTCAGGAGCCAACCAGGAATGTTCGACCGTGTTCTTTCCGGAATGGCGGAAACTATTTCAACTGCGCACTTTTTGGCCTTCGAAATGCGGGGTAACGTGGAAATAGTAACACATGTGAAAAAACCACAAATTTTTTCAACGATTTTCGGGATACGAGTCACTTTCTTGAATTCCGCCACCAAAGAACGATACACCGTTGAAATTTGAACCCTTCCCGATCGTTTGTTTATTTAATACATGAAGAAAAAGGGTAAGTTTTCTCGGTCGATAAAGGTGGGAGTACATTATGACCTTAATACAGAGTGGTCCAATTTACCTGGTAGTACAGCATACCCTTCTTCCTCTTGTATGTAAGACTCCCGATATCGTCAAGTTCAATAAAATTGTAAATGGATCTTCACTTGTTAACGCAAATTAATGTCCTAATCAGGGTTTTCTCTTCGAATCAAATTATATTTCGCTAAATAACAAAATAGATCAACTGATACAACACGATGAATAGATCAATCGATTAATCGAACAAAGAATTAATCAAATATACCAATTAATCGATTAATCGCGCATTCCTAAATTGAATATATTTGTTCTCTTATTGTATAAAAAGGCCAGTACAGTACACGTACCGATGTGAAGATGATCGTTAATTGGATTGAGCGGTGAATCGTGGCGCGACGAAGGTGCTGGGCTGCCCCTGCTTGCCGGAAGATCGTAGAGGTAGACGTCACCGCATTTCTGGGGGGTAACCACCTGAAAAATAGAATAGAGTCACCTCCGCTTGAGTTAAACGTCTGATTACTGAAGCACGAACAGTTGAATTATTCGGGGCTAGGTAGTCACACAATTGATATACAGTCAGAAGTTAACCCTCATTGTGTTAATGTATTCTTTTGCGGTACCTCCGTCAAGAACTCGACTACTTGGTGGTTTTTGGCGGAAGTCAGCGTGGAAAATAGGATTTGTGGCATGTACGCATATAGCGACTTGCTATGAAAATAACTGTTCTCACGTCCGGTTCGTTCTTTTCCATATTTCAATAAGCCGAAAGGCCCGAGCTTAAGGAAATCTGCAAGGGATGTAGTAAGAAAACGAAGAAGACAAAGGACTCAGATTGTTTCCTCTTTCATCTCGACATTGACGTCGGGGATTTGGCACTGATGAATTTTTACAGAATCGAGCAGAGGGTAAAAAAAAATCAGAAGAACCGAAAATCAGAATGGCCAGAATTCCGAATTTATTAAACTCGAATGACGACTATAGCAGAATAGTTACTGTCTGAAATTTTAAGTCCCGAATGGTGCCCAATAAAAAAACTGCAGTTTACTAAAAATGTGTTTGGTTTCTGCTTTCCTGCTCAACTGCTTTCCGAATCAATTACTTCAGAAAACGTTATTTTAATAATTCAGTCAATATTCCAGAAAACAAATCTGTAGAATTGTTCAAATTCTCAAACGTCCAAATAATATAAAAATTTTAATTTGAACTCATCATCTGGAAGTTATAGAAAACAGACGTCCAGAATGTAGAAGAGTCATTACTTAGAATTGTACAATTTAGAAAGATTGGTATTCCTAAAGTAAACGTATAGAGCGCTTATCGTCAGAATTTCACATTTCGAGCCTAACGGTTTAATTTATTTTAATCTGTAAAATGTTTTGGCTTATACATCAAATTCTTTACTGAATACTCAACAAAGAAAAGTAAACACTAAGCAAATGGACAACTTTTAGTTTTTCAAACCGTTGAATCAGGCAGGATTAGTACGTGTTATGAGTGGAACCACTGCTCATGTCACGGGCAAAAAGCCGAATGACGCATCTTTGAGCTGGTTCATTCATTCAGATTTTCTACTCAGATTTGTAATCAGCGACCCCAAAGACCCATGATTGCAAGATTTCAAGGGAATCTCACGTAAAAAAAGATGTATGCATGAAAGGGTTATATAAGATAAGAGTGTGCGAATCTCGAGTTTCAAACAGATGCATCGGGCGCATATTTTTAGTTGCAATATTTTTGTATCATTGAAAGATAAAATATCACTTCCCATGTCATTAAATTATATTTCTTGGTTTTTAATATGATTTAAATTATTGATTCTTCTGATATATTGCGATTCTTCATTCTGACGATTCTGATATACTTCAATTCCATATTCTGATCCTTCTATGAGATTACTACCCGAAATTCTAGCCGTTCTGATTCTTCACCTTTCGCATTTGTGAATTCTAATGGACCAAAATTCTACATTATTATTCATCTGAATGTATCTTATTTCAGATTATGAGCGATAGCATTTGCCTCATTCTGCAAATGGCCTTTCGAAATTTTCACCAGTCGCGTATTCTAAATTCCATAACTTTAAAGTTAGGTACTTTTATAATCTATTTGTATTATTTCTGACTCGATGAGATTTCACACTTTGTTCTTTCCATGTTGTGAATTTTCGATATTTTTATATTCGGAGTTCTGGCCATTCTGATTTTCGGTTTATCCGATTTTTCATCCCCACCCATCGAGTAGAAAACCGACTGTTTTTAAGTACACGAGGGCATACCCATGAATGATATACGTATAAACGATCTCATGTAAATGCGTCGATTCCACACGAAAGAAGTTTTGTATCCAGTTTAACAACAATGTGTGTTTGCTGATCTGAGGAAAATCTGGGGAACAGTTTCTTCTGTTGAGTTCACAAGACTGTAAGTAATGTTTTATCACCGTAACCAAATAATGATTGATTATTTTCGCCACTGCAAATACGATGACCTTCAAAGATCAGATATCAATATCACATGTAAAGTCAACTTCAAACTTGTGTTATTTCTCTAACAATAAAAACGATAAGAACTGTAATACATTTATTCCCAGGATGCATAAAGTTTTTCATGAGACTCATGGTTCTGTGAGCGGTTAACCCTGAAAAATTTGAAAAAAAAACAGAATCCGTTCATGTTGCAGTAATCACGGTGAAAAATTGACTTGGTTCGATTGACGGAAACAAGCGTGGCATAAACTGCAAGCGTCAGTCTTTCCGAAACTGCTTTCTTAATTCTTCACATTTAGCACCCGACAGTAGCTATGCAACATTACAAAAGAAAAAGTCCAGTTCACATAATATTTCGGTTTCGTGGGGTTCCAAGTTAATCTTTGGCGAAGCTTCAATCATTGGGGTCATATTAACTCTTCAGAAAAGAAGCTTCCCTGTCATCAATATTGTATTCAAAGGACCCTGCAGAATACTTATGGAAATTGGCTCCTGGTTGAATTGGCTGGATTTTCAGTATGTTGTAGCACATATCCTCCCGGTCAATAGTTCTAATGGACACAAGTCCCAAAAATCAGTATTTTCCAAGATACAGGCTTCGGAACGGGGGGTGCATGGATTTTTTTTTTTTTTTTTTGATATCTAAAGATACGCAATTTTTACGAATTAAAAAACTTGAAAGGGTACTTGAGATCAAATAGAATTTTGAAATTCGTGACCAATGTGGTTATATATATTAAAAATGATTCGTCGAAGCTGGTCATGGTAGAATATCCTTTTATTAATTGATTAAGTGGTCGCGACTTTTCGATCGGCCATGACCAATCATCTTCAGGCAATACAAGTGACACTTCCTCCTGACATGGCTAGACAACAATACGTTATGCTTGTAGGATTGTCGATAATTATTGCCTGAAGATGATTGGCCGTGGCCGATCGAAACGTCGCGACCACTTAATCAATTAATAAAAGGATATTCTACCATGACCAACTTCGACGAATCGTTTTTAATAATGAAATCAAATATATCACTCAAAACTTTACAGCCAATTTTCAGAGCTCCGCACACGCGTGAAAAACAGGACAAGTCGATTATTGCAAGAATCGAAGAATCGAGTTATTCACGCGAAATCTGACATTTCACAGGGTTTCAGTAAACCAGCGAGTTCACACATGAATTCAACGCATTGATGAAATCAATCACAGCTCCCGGCCTATCTTTGAGAATCAACCTTGCAGTTGTGTGAGTAATTTGTTTGACTTCAAGTCCCCTTGAAGCTTTGTAATTCATAAAAATCCCGAAATCCATAGGTATAAAAAAGGTGTTTCTGGACACCTTTCTTCCGAAGTCTGCATCTCGGAAACTGTTGATCTTTGGGACTTGCGACCAGGAGAATTTTCGATCGGTAGGACACATACTATAATATAATGAAAATCCAAGTAATTCGACCGGGAGCTAATTTCACGCGGGGTCCTTTCCGAAAATAGGAATTCTTGAATAAAAAGTGGTAAAGGTAGATCAAACTTTGGAATATAATATATCCAATTGGCAAGATTCCAATAAAGTTTTTAGTTTCTAAACCGGACTATATCATTGAATGTCATCGCCCAAATCTGTCTTAAGCGTGACAGTGTGGAATTGCGGAGAGTAGTGGCTGCCATTCCAGAGTCCTGAAAGGACTTTAGGGGTGGCGCAAACTCCGTCCTGGTAGCCATGGAGACCGCCTCTCGTCCCTTTCTCTTCCTCTCTATGTCTCGCGGCGTGTAGGACGCTGTGTATATGTGCAGATTGTTCGGTGTGCACCAACACCTACGCAAATCCGTTATCGACCCGCACCTACTACCATCCTGCAGGCAGCGTACGTTGGTATATCTCGTGATAGTATACTATTCAATTGATGCTCGAAAGATTATAAAGCACGACAGGTAGGTATAACCATGGTTTGATTCACGGGGATGGATTCAATGGTCTGCAGACATCAATGCCAGCCATTTTATAATCCTTCGAACCTTCGGCGTTTCATCGTATTTCAATATTTTTCCATACATATTCCAGTATAGCGCCAGGGCGTGGAGATTAAAAATGAATACCGCGATCGGATTTACTCCAGGAGATGAATCAAAACCGACTTGGAATACACGGAATTGATTCTAATTCGGAAAGTATGTGAGAAAGATTAGCAGAACTGGCAAAAAAAAAAACCGCCTTTTCTATCTTGTCAGTGGGAAAATCGCGATTCCAGCAGTGAGGTTGTAATAATATGGCAATCCTATCCGGCACAAAAAAAATCTTAGACTTACCGTCATACATTTTCTATACAACAATTTGATTGACAAAAATTCAGTTTCAATTTTTCTTCTTTGTTTTCTCGGATCAATTTGTATTTAACTCAATTTTTCAAATTCTTCGGTACTGACTATCAAGTTTATTTGTAAACATGACTAGTTGTATTCGTGTTAAAGTTTGGCTTCGTAACAACTTTACTAACTTTGCAAGAAAAACGGTCAGGGACCCAGGTCAGCTAACTACTTTCCAAAAACTTGATAAAGTCCAAGATCGGTTAAATTCTTAATCGAAAATCATTTCACGTGGAAAAACATTGTGACCTAAGGATTTTTACATACTTATGGCCAATTTACCCTTTTGATGCCTCATGTCCATAGATGCGGTATACCTCATGGTATAAACGTATGGTTTGGAAAACAGAAAATCGTTCTAGTAGTTATGAACAATTATCCTAACCTTTGGAAAAAAATCACTATTTTGCAAATAGCTTCAGCAGAAAAATTTATTTGTTATACCTGCATGGAAAGGTGGACTTTTCACAATGTGGAGGGACCATGAGTCGCGGATTATCGAACCAGACGAAAGCCGTATCGGAATATACATCACCGTATCGTCGGCTAGGAGGAGGAAGGTGTTGTTTCGGCTTTGATTTGAAAAACGTGATGTTTCACGGGCGATTTTTTAAATAATTTTTTGTAGGCATCACGCGCGAGAAATATGAATTATTAGTTTAATTGCATGAAAAAATCGATATCAAATAGCCATATATTTTAATTTTTTGTACCGATTAAATTCTTACTATACGATGGAGTCATTGAAATGTTCGTACGTCACATACGATTTAAGATGTTGTAGTAGATTGTAAAAAAATACAAATAATCGTCTAAATATAATATAAATAAATTGCAAAACAGTACGCGTGGAGAAATCGAATTTCGGAGCCTATAGAGTATGCATTAAGGTTCATATAGTTCTTTCTTGAATTTGCTTAGCGATGAATAAAAAACTGCACTTCATCTGGATAAAGTAAAAAAATCCGTTAAACATTATGGTGGGAGAATACAGACTATTTATTTCTCACTCTGGAGAGTCGCCAGCTGTAATCAGCGACTTTTGACTGATATAATCTATACAGCCGTGATGCGTGAGGCAAAGGTTAACTTGAAACATAGGAAACTTTAGATCTTGCTCAATGGTATGGTGGCTAACAGAGAGAGAAGTAAAAGATGAAGTGCGCAGAGGCCGTTCCAGTCAATTCAGCCAGCGGCTATAACGTTGAGTTCACCGATTTTCCAAAAATGCATCCACCTAAGTGACATACGAGGCTGAAAATAGTAGCCAGAATTAGCAACCGAACGTTCTAATGTTCATTTCAATAAGATAGCGAAGTCCTAAAATCCAAAGTTTGTAAAATACCTTGAATCCCCAATACTTTTATAGAATTATGAGTATAAGACTGGACTGCATTTTTCTATTTCCAAAAACGTTAACACGTTTGGCTGCTAACTCAGGCTGCAAGTTTGAGCTTCATAAGTGATATAATAATAAAATTACGAAATCCGTTAAAGACGTTTCACCACATAGCTCTCCTTTGTCATATTCGAATACTTGATTAAAACGTTCAATTACGTATCTCACCCTTGAAATTTACAAAAGAATAAAATTTACGGCGCAAAGTTCGAATATTTTATAATCGTATTAATCAATGTACATTAGACTGGGCCAAAAAAAAAGACTATTTCTTTTTTTTGAAAAATATACTGAGAATATCATTCAGTATGGCAAAAAAAAAAATTTCATGAAATTTTAAGCCCTTAATATTAACTTTAAGAGGTCTATCATCGCTATTTTTGATTTTTAGTAATAATTTGATGTTTTACGTCAGAACTGTCGAAATATTGAAGTGAAAAAATTTATGTTCACTTATCCCTTTACAAAATTAAATTCCCTACAAAAAAGGTCTGATTATAGATTTTTGTCAGACCAGTCGTTTCCGAGTAATTAAGCTTAATAAATTGATATAATTTCTCGATTTGACTTTTTTAATTTAGAATTTTGTAACTAACGAATCAATGAATGTATAAAAAAGATCATGACAGATTCTTAAAGGAAATTTAATGTTCTACAAAAAAGATCTTTTAATATTTTTGGCTGAATTTAATTTTTCAAAAGTTATTCATTTCAATTTTAATTGAGAATAACTTTTGAAAAATTAAATTGAGGCAAAAATATTAAAAGATCTTTTTTGTAGAACATTAAATTTTCTTTAAGAATCTGTTATGATCTTTTTTAAAAGTTATTCTCAATTAAAATTGAAGAAAAACTTGAAATTTCAATTTTTTTCTTTTCTCAATTAAAATTAAATTGAGGCAAAAATATTAAGAGATCTTTTTTGTAGGACATTAAATTTCTTTTAAGAATCTGTCATGATCTTTTTTATACATTCATTGATTCGTTAGTTACAAAATTCCAAATTAAAAAAGTCAAATCGAGAAATTATATCAATTTATTAAGCTTAATTACTCGGAAACGGCTGGTCTGACAAAAATCTATAATCTGACCTTTTTTGTAGGGAATTTAATTTTATAAAGGGATAAGTGAACATAAATTTTTTCACTTCAATATTTCGACAGTTCTGACGTAAAACATCAAATTATTACTAAAAATCAAAAATAGCGATGATAGACCTCTTAAAGTTAATATTAAGGGCTTAAAAATTCATGAAATTTTTTTTTTGCCATACTGAATGATATTCTCAATATATTTTTCAAAAAAAAAAAATAGTCAATTTTTTTGGCCCAGTCTAATGTACATAACTTGTAACCTAAATAACTATACGTTCTATTACAGATCGAATTCGTCTGGAATAAAAATTTCTAAACGACTACAAGCATCGTCTGTACGCAAGAACTCGAAACGGATCATCAATAAACGATGCTGATGTCTTTACCGAGTCTTGTTGGACTGACCCATCTAGGGTAAATACAATTTGTTAAAGTGCTCTCGTGCAAACTGAGGCAGTTCCTTAATAACCGTAAATATCGAGGCCTATATTTCGCGTTCTTTACCCGATAAGAAAGGCGCGCCGTTGAGGATGGGCTTGGCTCGCGATATACCCCATTTCGAAGGTTATTATGAGTCAGCTGTTAGCCAGACCTACCTTAGAATTGTTGCCGATGACTATACCTAGGCAACTCTGAGATTGGTATCGGTGATGTTTCAAAACCAGACCTCGGTAAAAATCGCAACCTATTCAGTCATTTGCAGAATCCTTGACAGGAGAACCTGAACTCGAAATTCAAAAATTTAAAATGGCGGATCTAATACGGCGGACGTGAATTCAAAAAGTTATTTAATTTCGATAAAACTTTATGTCACATGGATTTTGGGCTCACTGATTACGAATCTGACCGCAAAATTCGAAAATTCAAAATGGCGGACAAACAAACACAGCAAGACAAATTTTGAACAGACTTTGTAAAATGTTTTGGTGTGCGTTGAGTTATGGCTTAGCAGAAAATGCTTTTTTTTGTGGAATAGTACTAATTTTGACTATTTTTTTATTGTGTGTGCTATTTTTGCAATTAATAAATAAATAAATTTTACATTTCGTTTTATACTTAGAAATATTCCTGGGACCATTTGGAACCAAAAATCTTGGCAATTGTTACCAAACAAGTAGTTTAATAAATAAAAAGCTGCAAAAAAAGGTGAGCGTCCCAGCGTGAATTGAAGGGTTAAGTATCAGTATAAAATATTGCTTGCGTTATGTTGTTCCACGAAAACAAGACTTTAGAATTGATTTTATGGAATTGTTTATTATTTTATTCACATTACTTTAAAATGCATTCATGGAATCATTGATAATCGTGAAATTACAAATCTTGTTGAGGGATTGCGAAATCGCAGTAATTTACTGGAAATGATCGATTTTTAGTAATCTCACAAATTATTGATTCATTAGAGTAGGGTAGACCGGGGCTAGTTTGTACACGAGACGAATCAATACGCGTGGGTTATTTTGAAAAAGGAGCATCCGAGAAACTTTGGATCTTAACTGATTAATTTCACCATACCTTTTGTTTTTCCAGAACACAAGCCTTGCTGATAATTTCTATTTTGTGACTTCACAATTTTCGCTTTAATTCCTAACCATAAAAATACACTTTTTCACAGTACTTTGACATTTTTTTCAAATATATTTGTTGATATAAATGTCATCTGTTTGTCAACGGCATAAGGAAATTCTACTGTTATAGTGATTTTCTCAAAAAAATAATCGGATCGGAGCGATTTGGTACAATTTTTTTGAGTCAAGGCTCTCGGCACTCACTCCTGTCAAATGTTGATTGTTAAAACAGTATTCAACAATAATTACTAGCAGGCAAATCTTGATTTGAAGCTTGAAATAGAAATGTATAAAAATACGATTTTTATTTTTGTAGCTTTTTCTTCAGTTTAAAATATCATGACTCAATACGTATACGTATATCAATGTTTAGTAAATCTCTGATCTTAAATGTTCCAATTTTATCAAATACTCGTACGAAAATTTTTCAAGTTTCATTGACGCTTCTTTCACTTTATATCACGAACGGCCTCTGATAACAATCAAGTTGCGGACAACCATGTTTAGTCGATGTGCCAATTTTTCCAGTTATCAGATCATGGCACACAACTGTTTATCGAATTGTTTTATTAGTTCCTTTTTTTAGTAGCAATTGTAAAGAACATTTTCACGATACGAGTCAAAACTCGAAATAAGGAAAATACCAAGAAGCGAAGATTAACAAATGACTTACGCAAAGTGTCAAAACGATTCACCCCAGAAAATTATTGAAATTAGAACCGTTTGAGATTCATAATTCGTAAATTCGATTATTCCAAGCTCGAACTATTCAAAAATTCTAAATGTTCAAATTTTTGTTCATTCGAACTTACGAGATTCGATGTAATGGTTAATTTGAAATCAAACCATTCAGTGTTTTGATGTAAAATTCATTTTCATTCTGCGAACATACATAATCTCTTAAACAGTTACATCTGAGAAACGGCAGACGTTACTTTAACGATGCATGTTTGGGGAAATCGTTACTTCGCAAGTTATTCAATCGTAACAAAGAAAACATGTTCATATTTTGAAAAGCCAACTCCTCGAAGGTCGCTTCAAAATTATAAAACGATTTATTCCATGATGTTTAGTTACGTTAACGTAACTAACTTCAACATGGTAGACTTACAGTGTTTGCACCGCACATAGCATACTGAAAAGTTCACTTCCTATCTCGCTCCCGCTTTTTCGCGTGTGTAGCATTACCATATTTATGCTTCCTAAAAATCCGAGCAACGAGAGTTTGCCAAGGAGAGGAAGAAGCTCTGGGGACATCGTGGGTATACAACACCGGCAGTGAATATTTAGCGCGAGAATACTCGTAAGTCGTGACCTGCCCACGCAAACGTTGCAGCTTTTGCTACGCCGGTCTAACTTAACCAACAAGCCTCCCGGCACAAATGCTGACTGAGCCCACGTTCGTCCTACCTGCAGGATGCAGTCTGCAATGACCATTCTCCTGCACTCGCTCTCACCCCGATGCAATCTCATCGTACCCGCTTTTTTACTCTTACTTTCCGTTTCATACCTTTCTTCTTGTCTTTACTTTTTTCACCGTTGCATATGCTACGTGCAGAGTGGTGGGTAGACCGTCGTAATTTTTATTCCCAGCTTCTTGTCACACAGACTTGAATAGAGGATTCAAATAGTCGATGAACATTAAAGAGACCGGACAAGTGAGAGTAGAACTCGCGCGCTGAAGGTTTCGTACAAACTAAATTATTTTCTTTTTTTATGCGATATAACTATAAATTAACTATTTTTCGGCTTTCTACTTTAATTGTTCTGTGAGACCTTGCTTCTTTTTAAATTTCATGATTCTGGGTCAACGGGAAGTACCTTATATAGGTTTTGATGAGTGAGTTTGCGATTATCAAAATATGTAACGTTAATGGCCGTATCTTTCGATTGCGTTGACTTGGAAACTTGAATTTTTCGTAACTTTAAGTGGCCGTAGTCCTTAGTATTCGATATTAATTTCAACTTGATACCTCCATTCGTTCCTGAGAAAAAGGCTCATGACTGACGGACAGACGAACAACGAAGTGATCCTATGAGGATTCTGTTTTTTTTTCCCCCTTTTGAGGTACAGAATCCTAAAAATTAATACATGTGACGTAAAAGGTTCTCCAAAACTTGACTTTCATTTACAGTAACCATAATTTTATCATGAATTGCATTTATTCACAGCTGCATTTCTTGAGCGTGCAATAACAACTTGAACTCAGGCTTCACGCGCGTTCTTCATCATGAAATTCACACATAGCCTCTTCCCAAAGTTAGATAGTTTATAGTGATACAGGCGTCACCATTTCCAAGACATTTTTGAAACTGTCAATCCTAGGTCTAGTGGAATTTTCAGTATATCTGAACCTTTCACGGTTTGATTGCTCCCACACTAGATATCGACGAATAGCCGTTGTGTTACTGACAATGTGTTCCATGGTGAAAATTTCACTGTCCCAGCACAAATATGTATTTTCATCAATGGCCTTGAAGTTATGGCGGCCTGCGCTATTGGCAGCTATTTATAAATTCACAATTTATTGCGAAAAGTGTTTGCTCAGGTCCCAGTTCATATCCTCTCCCTAAATTTTGGAAAATGGTACGAATGTTGAACACTATTGACACATGGCCCCTCTCAACACGTGACCTGATTTCAGATAAGAGGCAAAATAATGGATAGACCTTCACGAATAATATCTGATACGATGGCGCAGATTCTGGTCTGTATTTGAAATAATTGGTTACAGTTATATTATTCCTTTCTCTGAGGTGCGAAGGGTTTTTCTAAATTCAACACCGGTATAACCGACTGGCCTCGAAAGTCTTTTACACGCATATTTGCAGTGAATGACGAAAACTCCGGAGCATGTAAAGAGAGTCGAACGAGTAACAGCGTATAATTTGCATCTGAAATAAATGCCAGTCGCGAACATGTGCAGCTCCAGTCTCACGAACTCGCAATCAGAGTCAGTTTGTCCCACGCGAGCAAGTTCTACCGAGTTCATTGATACGTGAATGAACCTTGCGGCCCACGTATGTTCAGCGCCATTTACATTTGATGGTGTTCATTTTATTTCACCCCTCCCGACTGATCGCCGAATGACACCTACGTGTGTCTGATCCTCGCCTACGATTACATACGTGTACAAGACACTACTTACAACGTTTATTGCAACTGCCTAAAGCTGCCAATGGTTACGGATGTAGGACGTTTGATCGAAACCTCCAGCTGCTGCGTTTGCGCGTTATTTTGAGAGTATAGTAATAAAACAAGTCAAGACATCTCAAATTCGAGTGAAAATTACGTCCAGTGAGTTAAACTTTACTTAAAAAAAAACCATAAATTTATATAAAAAAATTATAAAAAAATGAAATAAACGGAATCACATTGTTGTTTTAATGAAAAAATCGTTATATTCATTGAATTTTTATGGGTCACGGCTAATATCATTTGTCAATAGATGCTATACAGATCATATCAAATGAGTTTTTGATTACCTTAACGTATTTCAAGTTAAGGTATTATTTTGTTAATTACAATCCACAATTATTTTGCATACCAAATTTTTGTGATTGACAATTTTGTGATTTTGTCATATCCAGTTGTGTGTGGGGAATTTATTAAAAAACTAAATAAGATGTAATTCATTAATAGAAATAACAGAACAATGTATTTGTTCTCTAGTTATCAATGACTAGGCTTTTCTCAGTTAGAAATTACTTGTTTCAAATATTTTTCTGGCTTACTTCCGTCAAGAACTCGACTACTTAGTAATTTCTATGAGCACTAATTGTTAAAAAATTGACTCGCATGATTACGAGTTTTTCCATGCGTGTTTTCCGTACACAAAATACCCGTTTTTATGACAGACAAGAGAGTCTACGAATGCGCATGCGCAGGGTACTGAAAAACCACTTTCAAGTCCTAGGAGTCAAAAGTAGTATTTTCTGCACAGCGCGCATGCGCTGTTGCGAACAAATCTGATATTACGCGACCCTAACCTCAATTTCGTGCTTCGTGAAAAAACTCATAACATATACTTGTTATATAAAGAATCGTATGCAACAAGGAGGCAACAATCTTTTCGCCTCACGTATTTGCAATATTCGTCTTCAGCTCACCTACGACTCATATTGCAAACTTACGCCTGACCCACAAAGACCGAGTCTGTCTCCTTGCTGTACAATATACTATTTTGGCATGTCCGCAAAAAGGAATTACTTGACTCGTATGAGTTTCTTTACATTACTATATACTCGACAAAAGATCCCTATTTTATGCGCATTTGCCACGAAAGTAGGTTTCGGTGTTTTGGGGATGTCGTTTGAATAAGATGCAGCTTGATTGACTTTAGTCATATTTTTTTAAGCTTCATTTCGTAATTCTCATGCTCCAACTGTGGGCTTGGTGTATTCTGAGGTTTTTGTTTTTTTTTTTCAACTAGAACCGAAATAAAAGCTAATTAATTAGAAAGCTACCGAATGAAATATCAAATTCTTTGTAGCGTGATCGTTGAACGCTTGGTAACATTTGGGGACTCCTCACCGTACTAGAAATACCTCGTATTTCCTATTATTTGAGTAAAATAACAGGAACAGGCCTGGATGGGAAAGTATCAAAAATTCGCCAACACTTCGACTGTATTTTAAAAATCGCACAATTCCGTTAAGTTATCCAAACAATGCCGACTTCGAGGAATCGACGGAAACGTGGAGTGAAAAATGAACTCCAAAAATTACTAAGGATAAAAACTTTCTATTATGATACATACCACGGGTCATTCCTAAGAGTGCATATAATTACTAATTCGTTTATTTATTTCTTTATAACCATCCAATTTATTTTAGGCGACAAATTCTCCGGACGCAACAACGGCCAATGCTATAAGCTGACCGGTAGTTCCTAAAAAGGAGTCTGCCCTCGACCCTGGCTGAGCCTGGAACAGTCCTTATAAGTCCCTCCTCTGCCGAGACAACGTTCGACCAAAGACTATGCCTTGTCCACCGAGTCAGTCCCCATGGTCACGATAAGGGTTAGCAAAAAAGATGAGGAATTTGTCTTGGATACTTAGCCCTTCACGAGCGCAATTACACAGTATACAGGTAAAAGTCGCGGTTAAAGAACCACCGCGGAATTGATTACTCTTACGTGAAGTGAGTTTTTTGCTTTTACGCCGTAGCATTCGGATAATTCAACAGACATGTGGATATATTAAGACCCTCGTCCTGTAGTAACTTTCGTAAATAACTAAAATATATCCAGGAAAATATCACAAAATGAGAGTCTGAGTAATATTTAAGTAGATGAGTTTTATGAAAAGAAAATCTTCGCTAAAGCGGGATGAAGTTGTTTTGCTGATAATATAAATCGGAAGAAGTCCAATTGGTCAACATTTTCGATAACTCATAACGTTCATAAACGGCATCGATCCAAGTGCGATGTACGAATAGTTTGAGATGAATTTTCGACAAGTTTTTTCAATTTCTTTGCATTGATTTTTGGATGATAGTTGTCTCAATCGAAAAACAATGCTGTCAAAGATCTTTTGTGAAAATTTTCAATTTTTGATCGCATTTACCAGTACTATTACTTTCACCGGGAATAGAAATTAGAGACAAAACATTGCATTTTCGAAATGTTCAATATTGTATACGCTTTTAATTAACGTAAACGTTCTAAAAGTTTCGATGATATATGAACATTTACAACCCCAAATTTTAAATTCTTGTTTCATAAATGTCTTAATCGTCATGAAATGGGGCGGCAATACAGAATATGACGAGGTGTTATAGCTTTCTTTTAACACGTCAGAAAAGAAGCAATTTGCCCAAATTTGGCTGTTTTCGAAGTTTTCAAAAATATGTTATCTTCATTCACAGCGATTGAAGTATTTCCGAAGTTTTCGTTACAGCAATTGTTCAAGAAATAGTCAGCGAGTGGTTTCTTGCAACCTACGATTTTAATAAAATTTGAATCGCGAGATCAAGCGAGCCTAAAAACAGTTGAAAACTTTGATTGAATCTTAACTTAACTTCCATGCAAGATTATACATGTCCCAATTTCTGGATAACTCTTTTACACGATTCATCGGAGCAGACACAAGAGTCTTGGGCAAGTTTCTTTACCCTCGTGGGTAACGTGCATTTTCAAAGAAATACTTAAGGTCATGTAGTACTCCTAGATTTACCGATTGAGCAAACTCACCCTTTTCCTTCCTATTTCCTGAATTTCGCTCCAACAGAGCAATCAACCGTTGAAATTTGAAACCTTTCCATTCGTTTCATTATGTAATATAGGAAGAAAAAGGGTGAATTCGATCGGTCGGTAAAGGTAGGAGTAATCCATGACCTTAACCCCTACATGATCAATCGTAGTTTGTAATCCATGAAATTCTGAGATGACTGGAGGATCTGCGCAGGATGATGAGCTCCTGCACGCTATTGCTCCGCATCAGAAATAAGATAAGCATACCTGTTATTGACCCCAACCCAATTATTGACCTTTTTTGGGTTGTATCTGTTTGATTCTCAGTTTTAAGATTAAGAAAAAGTAAATTTGTAGCATCTAACCCTCTAGCAATTGGTTTCGGTCGTCGAGAAATTCATAATTTGTGCCATAAATTTGTAATTGAGAAAAATAAAAGGGTCAATATTTAGGTCTGAACTTGTCAATAACTGGTTCGCATACCATTTTGATCATACAAGTTCCTCGTTGCAAAACTTTCGAGTTTGAAACGTATGTAAACAATTACGGGCAGAGTGGTTCACCAATGTATATATACGTGTTCATCTTCCAGCGAAGCGGGGCGACCTCAAGAGTCATCTGAAAGGAATGTCACGCGGCCGCGGCACTGTCGCTCAAAGAGCAGAGCGGCACGGACTCCGACAAAGTTATGGTAGGTACGCCGTGCCAGGCTGTGCACAGTGGTAAACATGTACAAATGGTGATCTTAGATCTTCAGAGGCGACAAGAAAACAATGTAGAAACCCACGTATGAGCTCTGTTAACAAATACACACCGGAGAAAAGGCGAAGCCGGACGCAGTCACCGGCGTTTGAGTTGTTACGTACATATAATTATATTTGTTATACCTGCGTGAGATCTCGTTGCCGAAATCACAGAACCAAAACCACCGACAAATGAGCTCGTTGAAAACTTTAACCACCATTTTTCTACACGTTCGGTAACTTGGACACACCTGCGGTAATTTCGTTCCTGCTTTTCTTAGTGATGGTTTACTTGTAATCAAGATCGGCGGTATCCCGTAGTGGTACTTTTTTCAAAAAAATTAAAACTTTTTGTCACCGTGAACCGACCATGCACTGACGTCTTCACCTTTCGAATATGCGATGTGTTCAAACACCTTGAAAAAATCTTCAATGGCCTGTAATGACGGTGAAATATTTTTTTCCTCAAAGTACATTTTAAATTTAATGAAGAAAAAAATTTAAAAAAAGAAACAATTTCCTTCAAATAGAAAGAAAATGGTAATTGTTTTTTTTTTTTTTATGAAATAACGATTTTCAGACATCGTTGTTCTGAATTTTAAGCATTTTTACTATGATAATATTATTCTTCGCATTCTAGAATATTACCATTCGATTTCTAGGGAATTTGTTCTCCAAGAAACATTGCTTATCGATCACTTTCGTATTATTTATACCGGAGCTATAGTGCGAATCGCACTAGTGAGTCGGTATGTTCAATAGAGGTGTGGTTACTACGGGTTAGATACAAAAATTTTCGAATTTCACTGACAACAACAAACCAAGGCTAAATACAACAAATTTAATCTAGATGATATGCAAGCAGATAAATTGTTTTCAGTCATAAAAACCAGAATTAATAATAAACTAAGCAAACCACAAAGCAAACCAATCCAGTTACTTACGTACCTGATAAATGGCTCGCTAATCCATTCAACACACCGTTACTTGATGATATGAAATAATTTTCAGCCCTAGGTCCGAAACATGGACTACCTTTCAAGGGGATGTCTTGAAAAATGCTTACTTATACGCCAAGCTCTGGGTCGTTTTAAGTCAATCAAGGTTATTCCAAGTCATGTACAGTTCATAAATGTGAACCGTTTCGAGTCTTGCCGGGAAATAATAATTAGGGACGAGTCCGAACTCCTACTCCCAACACACGTCAATAGTGGACCTAGTTTTGGTTACAGAGTTTGGTAGTACTAAGGGTGCAGCTTGTAGCGTGGTGGTTCTGAGGCAGATTTAGGATTTCTAGGTAATACACTGAAGCAGAAGAAGAAAGAATCAAGTACAGTCGTAGCTTACAGCATATTGTAGCGCATACGGAGTGTTTGCAAGTGGCTGCCGCAGTATGTTGAGTTGCCTACCATGAGGGTAGTAAATATCGGTAAAACAGACTTGCGGGGTTATCGGTAGATAGCGCGTTTAAAGTCTTCGTGAGTGGCCCGTGTTACCAAGTTGTGCGGATTTGTCCAAACAGTTGTTTCGTTGTTTGTACCGAACCATTCAATGATCCCGTTCTGGAGTCACGTTAAAGTGATTATACGACTTGACTTGACTAGAGTGATAATGACTCGGTAGGTCTGTTTTACCGATACTTGTTCTGCTCAGTGGTAGGAATCCAACATACTGCAGGGTTTACTCGGAAACACTCTGTATATTGTAACGTTTATGGTTTTCAGAAAGCCACAGGCTCGTGTAAAAATCCTTTTGTTAAGAGATTTTTTTCCTAGAAATGAAATTAATGGAAAAAGGAGTTCCGCTTAGTAGATAGAAAATAATTAGGTTTACCAATAAAAAACACCCCTCGCTAGTCAGCTAGTTTCATTAACGGACTCCGGCAATTTACGTTGTCAGAGCCGCCTTTTCCTCCGCAGAGCAGGAAGACTGAAATCCTGGCTTACCGTGCCTATTCTTTATACGTGCGAAATTCCCAAGCTCGGACCAGGAATAAAATTCATAGCTGTCCGCTGGGTTCTGTAATTGGGTTCACCAAAGTTATTTCCATTCCAGATTTGGTTTAACGAGGAAAATTAGTATGAATTCTTAAACTTTGGTGACATAAGAAAACGAATTTGGATAGAAAATAATGTTTCATCGAAATCTTGAAAATTCATCAGAACATGAAATAAAATGAATGTAAGCTTCGCGCTTCTCCAATTATAAAGAGTTGTCTCGCTGACCATTGTTATGCCAGGCATTTGATCGGCTTGAACAGCTGGTTGTGTTACAATATATTGCAAATTTGCTATATCTTTTGGCGTGCTGCTATTGCACTAGGCATTACCCACAATTCCATTATCTGCCTCGGAACCGCCACGCTACCAGCGGCAGTATCGGTACTATCAAACCCTCCCACCGAAATTGGGCCCACTTGTACAAGACAAGTCCATTCTCCTCTCTAATATTACTTTGTGGATTTAACATTATAATACTGTGTCGCCTAACACCACTTTGTGTTGCAAATCACTTCAAGCTATTAGTCGAAGACGTGATAACTTCAAGTTATTTCTAGAATACTGGAATAACTTGAGCACATTTAAGGTCATATCTGTGGTTCTTTGAGGTCCTGTCAGTTTTCAATTATTCGGCTGTAAACATAATGTCATAACCAATAATTTGAAGTCCCTTGTATTCGCATGAAGTGACATTATAGTACCCAAACTTGCGTGAATTTTGCTCTAAAGTATATTGCAAAATCATAGGCCAGTCAAATGAGCACTGACGATTAGATTCTGATGATGCACGTCGTCCTGGATATAACCAGTATTTTTTCAATAATCTTAAAATTACTGGAATTTCACACTATAAACATTGCTCATTTGACTAGCCTATCACCTACTATGGGCATAAACAATTTAGTTACTCCACTTCACGGTACAATAGTTCAATCAAAAACAAAGTTTCAAGCAAAAGTTAAAAACCATGGCGCAAGTTCAGAGTTCGTTCAAGCAAAAATCTTGATATTAGCTGCATCGCAAATAGTTGAGTGGCACGTTAGGTTGGTAATAAACAGATTTTAATGGTATAAATTTTTCTATAAATTTTGAGAATGGCTAGCCTCCTTACTTCCTGACCTCTCATCTATAAACTTTTTTACCCCTGGGGACCGAATGTTTGAAATCCTTCCAAATTTCAAATTGTATTCGCTCAAGTGGACTTTAGAGCAGGTCTTCGAATTTTCGTCAGATTTTTCACACCATTTACCAGACAAAACTACTTCGTTTTGCACTTACAGTTCCGTATTGCAGGTTTGCCTCATAAAGAAAAACAAACATAAATCTGGGACTATTTCCAGCAATTAGGAAATAATTGCCCACGTGGCATCCACACGGTCCAATGTAAAATTATTTTTGGTAGAAGAACGGTGGGAGTTGACGAGTAGAATATTTGCTATAGTTGTATAAAAGGAGGGAAAAGATACGGGTTCAGTCTCCGGACAGGCCCGCAGACAAACGGAGCCGACGTTTCGTTGACCCTTCTGGTGTATTTCCGTCCACCAGACGCTTACGTACTGATCGCAGGACTCGAGCTTCAACTACACAGTCATAGTTCTATCGTTTTACCGTTCACTGATCTACGGGCCTGGTGTTATCCATGACCTTTCCCGAAAAGCTTTTGGTAAAAACTTGAGGTACCCTCACTGAGATCGTAATAAGTTAAAACAATAGTAGATCGTGCACCAAGGAGGCAAAGTAGGTATTTTTACGCTGAGACTTAGCTTGCAATATGAGTCGTAGACGAGCGCGCTCAACAAAAGTGAGGTTTACAATTTTTTTTTTTTTCTTTTATATAGCGGAATACAAAAAAGAGTACTTTTAGGTACTCCGATACCGTTTTTTTTTTGTACTATCGCAGAAACGATTAATTTAGGTACAAAACGCAAGCAAAAAAAGACGCGTAAACAATACTAGTGTTACATAAGGATGCTTAAAAAAACTGGATACTTACACGTGGATAGGTTAAAAGTCCGAGATTTGCTACATGATTAAAAACGAATCAAAGACAAACTATATTGAACTTATTGCTTCTGGAAATTTTCTTAGTCATTCGCGCAGGAAGGAATTTCGGCACAATAATTGTAAGGCAAACCTCGGTTGGACAGGAGAGATGGAAAATACATTTTCAGGTGTTATTTGGAGCAAATTGAAGCATTTGCAGAAAAAAAAATTGAGTCTCATAAAATAAGGTGAATAATTGTGATGGGATAATTTTTCTAAGATTATCAAAATCAAAATTATTGAGTATTAATTATTTGACTTGAATCCTGTCTTCTTGATGTCTCACTACTTTTGTGTTACTTATTCGTATCTCACTTCACTCTGAACATTGAAAAAGGCAAGACATTTTACCCCTGCTCACGTAGTTCAAACTTTCACCTACTGATACATTTTCTGTCGTTAATCTCTCCTGTAGGAAAAATGTTCTTAGATTTACGTGTTCAACATTCCTTGTTGTCCCGATGATTCACTAGAATCAATCAATACTGGCACGCACTTTATTTTTCACCCTTTCCATCCAAACGAAAAAAGAACTCACATCGAAGTCACGTGCATACGAATACTGCTCAATAGTTGATAATATTTTGTACAGCGAACCAGGAGGGGTTGGCTCGTATTAATCGATACTAAAATGACTTTGGCCTACACCGAAAGAGTCCGGGCGGTTTCCAACAGTTCCCGCCCGTTCCGTTTTGCCACAGTCGACAGTCTCATTTCCGCTCTCAGTCTAGCGCAGTAATTATTCGTCATCACCGCGATGCTGCGACATACTTTTACACTGCACGCACTGCAAATGCATGCATAGGTAACTATGCACGTGTACCATGGTACCTCCAAAAATTGGTAAAGTGGTGTAGCGATTAACAGTATATTTGTTACAAGTATGGAAAGTAGGCGATTTTCAACGAGTATAAAATTTCCATCATGAGTCCAGGCAAGCGCTGTAATCACACGAATCCGATATCACTCATCTGCGCGTGTGCGACACGTTCTTTTTTATAACGCCTATGAAGGACAGTTTGATTTGAGAAGCAACGAAGACGCCACTGACAGCGCATAAGATTTGTGATAAGTAACTTACGGTCAATGAAAAAGTACGTAAAATTGTGTTATTCGAAGGTGCGGATGCGCCAATGAAATCAGCTTAAACAGACACTTTCACGTCAACCCGATATTGAAAAAGCAAAGCACCAAAAAGTGAAAATTTGAAAATTGAAGTCCATTTTAATAGAAAGACTTTTTTTCTCAATAAAGAGGAAAAATTGAGAATCATAAATTCGAATCAAGCAAGCTCAATTAGCAATCATTTCGTAAAGATTGCATCCGTGTTTCATTTCATTGACATCAATATCGTATGATTTATTCACTTTCGATGTATTTAGAATTTGTATTAATTACAAACGAATTTGTTACGAATCATGTTGATACGAATTTTTATTAATGTGGACAGATTTCTCAATAGAATATGCGTGCATCAATAGAAACCTATAATGATTTCGCATTCAACGTTTTCCAGAAAATTTATAATCATCCGATTTTCGCAGTTGAAGTACGTGAGTTTGAAACTTTTTCTGTAAAATTTAACTTGAATCGATTCCAGTCACGGCCTTTTAGCTTGTTCATTATTAATATTTCAATTCCAACTTTTTTGTTCAGACAGCTTGTTTAAAAAAAAAAAAACCCATTCTTTAGCAATGTCTGTTTTTGTGAATTTTCCATAGAAGACTATGAAGAATGAATTTTCGCGTGCTCTTCACCTCGAGTATTGTCATAGACGTTGAACTTCAGGAAAATTATCCTCATCGCATGCACCCGTGCTCTTATACCCTAACAATAAGTATCCCAGAACTAGAAAGATGCGTGTGCCTTATTCAAGCAACAGGAGTTTCAGCTCATGTCCGGATTGAGCGTCGTATCCTCCCACCGTCATCACAAACGTCAAATAATATTTGTTTTGACAACGTCAAAAGGCGCAAAATTGCTTGAATAAGGCGCACGCGTCGTTCAGCGTCTGGAGATACTTACGTTATTGGAAAATGTCCTCATTACGTCAGAGCTTGATCGTCGGTGCCATTTTATCACCACATAATCAAAGCTTTTAATTTCAATGGAGGCAAATCGTAATTCTTGGGCTTTCAGATCACTCATGACATCACATAAATCAATTAAACACAATCAATAATATACCCGTTCTATCGTCCACATACGAAAAAACACGGTAATCGGTCTGCTGTCAGGTTGGTTGCATTAGTTTGATTTTTTCTTTTTTTTTTATTCACAAGATAACGAATTGCAAAATGGCCACAATCGAGCGTCGTCGAATCAGGAATAATCGCTACCGCAAAGAAACTTAGGGTATGGAGGTGACGTTGCATAGAGAAACAAGTTGTAAGAATGTAAAAGAGCACGTGTACGACGTGCAATCGAAGTATGAGAGACTGTTCGCTTGAAATAATCTTTAAGTTCGGAGAGAAGGATGATGATGGTGGATCAATGACGTGGGATCCACAGATAAGCGATTGAACGAATGGAGTGAGTGAAGTGAATCGAGGGATTAAGCAAATTGACGAAACTTGAGTAAAAACGATGCTTTGCTTTATTTAACCCTTTACGGCACAGCGCCTCATATATAAGAGACACTTTTTTTCAATCGGTTATTAAAGTTTCATGTTCAATTTTTGAGATATGTATTGTAATTTTTTTTTTTGGCATAATGGGACTTCTTATATGTCAAAGTTGATGTTTTAAGAGGGGTTATGATGATTCCACGAATATAGCGAGCGCTATAAATAAACAAAGTTTAGAAAATGCCTGTTTTCACAGAATAAATCTAATTGTGGCAAGGTTATGGGGACTAGAAATGTGTAACTCGGTAATCTTCGGTTATTGGGGTCGCTAAAAACGATTCAGATATCAAAATTTCAAAATTCAAAAAGCTGATCCAATATGGCGGAGTGAAAATATAAAAATTGATTCTATTCGCTCATATCACATCTGCCATTTTGAACTTTGTAACTTTCTCAGATTAGACTCCATTTTTGAAATCAGCAGCCTCGAGAACCCCTGTATACCCTTTTTTTAAAAATATTGATTTATTTATTTATTGTAAAAATATCACGTCTAAACAAATCGTCGAAATTTGTACTATTTCACGAAAAAAGCATTTTCGGCTAATCTGCCATGAAAATCCAACTACCAATTTTTACACAATCTTAATATACACCAACAAGTTTTTCAGAATTTTTTCTTATTGTTTTTGTTTTTCCGCTATGTTAAATCCAGCATTTTGAATTTTCGAATTTCGAGTTCAAATCCGTAATTAGTGACCCCAGTAACCCATGTAACATAAGGTTTTATCAAAATCAAATAACTTTTTGAATTTACGTCTACCACATTGGATGCGCAATTTCGAATTTTCGAATTTCGACTTCAGATTGGTAATCAGCGACCCCTAAATCACATGCATGCAAAATTCCAAGTGAATCGCATGTGAGGAAAAATGTATGCACGAAAGGATTAATCGTTAGTTCGCTCCCTGTTTCGTTGTTGCGACTTTCTGTTGTAGTATTCGGAAGGTAGGACAATTACACGGAAGGAGAGGGGAAATGGACGTGCTTAAAACGTCACTAACTAAAACATTTTCAAAGCGCTGTGTATGCGGCTTCCTTGCAACTTGCACCCTTCGTTTAGTGATTCATTTTTCCGCTGCGAAAAATGCTAATTTTCAGTCAAACTTGTATTCGGATAGGCGTGAAGTGAGATTGCATGTCCTTTAGGGTAGTCGAGCTAGATCGGTCCATTTGATTTTTCCATTGTTGCTGTCACCCGAATTTGCAATTGGCAAATGTAACTAATTGTCAATGTAAAAATAGGGGGAAAGTAACGGGAGGTAATCAAAAATACTTAAAGAACCGAAAGAATATAATAAACGACGACAGAAATTGGAAACTAACTTTAAAACAATTATGTATAATGCCATGCATGATCAAAATATTGGGACAAAACTTTATCTTAGCCTGTGATAACGTCAACAAAGATAAGGATTTTGATTTAAGCGTGATATTAGCATATTATTACTGTCACTGTTTAGTTCCTTGGGTATATAATTTATTTGTCAGAATTGACGTTCGTGCGAATGATAATAAAACGTACTGTTTGGCTGATGGTCGGATATTAATCAGACTAGAGTCAAATTTGTACTCTTGAATAAAATTTTGGATTTGAATTTTTCTTCACCAATCAACAATAGTAATACATATAGATTGTTACGAGGTCCAGTGTTATCTTATATGAAGTTTTTTTTTCTCTTTTGCAATCTTAAGATTAGCAAAACAACTAATAAATACACTGTTATTTAGCGAAGTAACTTCTGACAATTTCAGACTCTTCAGAAAAATTCTGTGCAACAGTTCTGCCAGGCAAATTTGTTTAGAAATCAGGAAGTGAAGAGAATAAGCTATTCAAGAAGCTGAAACAAATATTTTTATTGTTGGTTATTATTTCAAAAATTTATTACAAAGTTGTCGTGATTTCTTGAGTCACCGCATAAGGTTATAAAAAGTGTAAAATTTCATTCCCATTTATGGAAACGAAAGAAAAAGATCAAGCATTCTAATATTTTAACAAATTCAATGTTTCAAATCACTAAATCACGGCTTGCGTAGAATATACTCGCACCGAATTCCTTGGAGAAAGTAAATTTTACTCCAATCTAGTTGAAACGAAATTCCCCGAAAGAATTGGTGCGGAAATTTGTTCTTTCAATTCGTATATCCAATCCACGCTGAGACAGTCATATTCGGCGTGTTTCCGGAACGAAAATTAAACGAAGGGTGAAAGAACGAGAAAAGTGGACAAGAGGGATATAAATTTGATGAAAGGTGCGCCCACGGTTAGGAATACATTTAAGTGTAATAAAACTCACCCTGTTGGGCTGCACGTGCCAACTCCGCCGTTTTCCGTGCCTCTGAATTCCATCTTCTTGTATGCTGAGGTCACCCCGGCTGCCCGCGAGGCACCCACCAGTCTCGTACTGCCCAACCAGAAGTCGTAGTCTATTTCCCGGACAAATACCCTATGACAGAGAAATATCGTCCCTTTTATGCCTCGGCACATGCCAAAGAGAGAGAGAGAGAGAGTTTCGCTAGTTTTCAGCTAATCCGCTGAAACCACTCATCGTTTGTTTGAGAAGCGGCGATCACAAGTTAAAGATAAGATCTGCTTCAGGGGCGGAAGCGAATCGCAATTGTTGATAATAATACTGATTATGACAGATACCACCGCGCTGGAAAATAGGTACAATCTGACAACGCGGAAAAATTTGTGCGACTGTCAATCTAACGCGATAACCTACTTTTGCAATAAATGCTCATCGATTGTATTCCTTTTTCTATGCGACACGGAGAAGGACCCCGCAGAATCATTATGGAAATTGGTTGTATTTTTACTATGTTATAATACATATCCTCCAGAGAAAAAGTTTCTCGTGGACACGAGTCTCAAAAATCAGTAGTTTCTGAGATACGGGCTTCGGAAGTGGGGTGTATGAATTTTTTAATATCTATGGATACGTAATTTTTATGAATCACAAAAGTTGAAGGGGTACTTGAAATCAAATATATCAATCAAAAACTGCATATCTGATTTGCAGAGCTCCGAACACGCGTGAAAAACAGGGCAAGTCGATTATTGCAAGCGTCGAAGAGTCTCGTTCTTCACGCGAAATCTGAATTTGCACCTTTTTCCAGTAAACCAGCGAGTTTATAGATGGAATCAATCATAGCTTCCGGCCTATATTTGAGAATCAATCGTGTAGTTTTTTTGAGTGATTTGCTTGATTTCCAGTCTCCTTATGACTTTCTAATTCATTCAAAAAAATCTGATCACTTTTCTTCTGAAGCCTGTATCTCGAAAACTACTGACTTTTGGGACTCGTGTGCATGAGATCTTTTGATCTGGAGGACCTCTACTATAACATAACATAACATAACATACTAAAAATCCAATCAATCGACCAGAAGCCAATTTCCATAAGGATTCTGCGGGGCCCTTTGAGGAAAAAATTAAACAGGTTCAAAAATGTGTCATTTAAAAAATATATATATATATATATATATATATATATATATATATATATATATATATTATATACGTCAACGTACAGAAACAATGTTCAATTTTGATATTTCCTAACTGTTGAATAGGGATACTGTTGTCGTTAGAACAAAATTATCTGAAGGATTATTACTACTGAACTATCAAGAGAATCTGCACTACACGAGTGTAACAATCAAAACAAAAATATGTTGGTTGCGTAAACGAAAGCAATAATCCCTCCGCAACGGATAAACACAATTATACTTGTCTTCGATCGTTAACAATGTTGAAGAAACTACAAACCTGAATACAACGATGTTGTTCCGTATAGTGGGTGTAATGAGATGCATGATAGGCGCGTCCGGGATTACGGATATACGCCACCCACGTTCATACATCATTTATACTTCCGTGAATATAATTTCACACCTAGTCATCGTGGTTATCAACTGTGTAACGCTCGCGGGAGTGTTCTTTTATTTTACTGTCAGTATACGCACATTGTTTGTGGGTAAATGTGAACGGCACATTCATGGCCTGCACAACGATACGTCTTATGCCTGACTTGCCTTGCGTACAGATCGTGAGTATGTTGGTACCTTATTATTTGAGTGTAGGCAGGATTTCTTCCGCAAAGTGACTAGGAATACATTTAGTTGGATGAATTCATCTGTCCAAACATGAACAAATCGACTGAGTCGGCTGCCACATTGCATCCGGCTCACAAACTCCGATTATAATAGGTACTAGAGAAATTCATCCGAAGAACTGCAAGGTTAGAGAAGTTCATACGCTGTGCTCAAACTGCTGTTACATATAAATTATACGAGGTTTACAAGGTATCCCAGGTCGATCTATCCGATTTGATCTCTTCTCTAACACCAAATTGCCCCTTGACAGGCATTATTTTGTAGGGTGGTTTCATCCCTTTAACGTGTTTAACGGCAGGTTGAAAACTAAGCGACACGCATTTTGTTTATCAACTATAACATATTAAAAAAGAAATCAAATCGGAGGGATCGACCTGTGATACGTTTCTTGTTAGAGCTGACAATAAGAGCTTCAGAGATGGGCAATGAAATTCTTGTCAGAATTATAAGCAACAAGAAAATTACGATCAAGGGTGTGAATGGGATGAATGACGGAAAAAATAAAAAAAATAGGAAACTCATTTCTTTGAATTTCTCTCCTGTTACATTGTATTATAAATACGTTCTGGATCGAGTTCACTATTTTAGTCCAGTCATTTTAATTTCTGACCTCACGGGACTTTTCCAGGTTACCGAAACCTCATCCAGGCCGCAAACAATTCGTACTGCCCAATTATTTAAAAGCCAATAAAAAACGACAATCGGCACGAAGTCATATTTAATTGGCTGACCAGAGAAGTCCGACCACCGCTGCTCCAGCCTTGCGCATGTTGTAAAAATTTGTTTGTTACCATACGAAAACTAACTTTCAACTAGCCCACTAACATTTCTCAAGGCGTCAAAAATAAAAGGCCACGCGGTAAATTTGCAATCTTCTCGGTACCGTTTCAATTTCTGTTCAATTATTTTCAAGGTGTATTACAGTTATTTGTTGTTCTGTTACTAATAATTCACGATTTCAAAATAACAATGTCATCATTTTGCCTGTACGAAGTAAGCCTCCTACCCTTACCGACGAAGCCAACTTACCCTTTTTCTTCCTATATTATCGTCAAGAAAATGTGTGGTTTTTTGTCACGTCCTAATATTCCCACATTTCCTGCGTTTCACGGGCCAAAAAGTGTACAGTTCAGATACGTTGCAAAATTCGGAAAAGAACGAGGAGTAAAATGAGCCGTCGTGAGACTGTTTTCATGCAATATTGAGGTTGCTAGAGAAGAACGCAGGCTCCACTGACCGCAAGCGCCACTTCGTGCTGCGGCGACCACACCAACCAAGAAACGCTCGGCCGTGGTCCCAGCTGATTGTGAGAGCACATTTCAATTACGAAATTATTGTAACTCCTATTCCTCGACTAACGACCTCAAAATTGCATGAAAACAATCTCACGATAGCTCGTTTTGCTCCTTATTCTTTCCGAAACGGCGGAAAGTATCTTAACTTACTATGCAGTTTTTGGCCCCGGAAATGCGGGACATGTGGGATTAGTAACACGTGTCAAAACTCCAAACATTTTATTGACGATTTTCGGGATATGAATAACTTTTCTGAATTCCGCTACGCGTAATGCACCGACAAAATTTACACCCTTTCAGTTCGTTTGTTTTTTTTATTATAATATAAGAAGAAAAAGGAGAAGTTTGCTCGGTCGATGGAGGTAGGAGTACTACGTACCCTTGAGTTGAAGTTCGGAACGTTCGCAAGTGTCATTTGATGTGAGACTTACAACCGCACAAGACAACTCAAAAGGGTCACGATGCTCGCAGTCGCATGAAATTCTCCACTTTCACTGCTTCTCGAGTACGTCGACGAACTGGCTTTTTCCGCGGTATATGATATTACAAAAAACGTCGCGTACGTCACGTCGGTTAAATAAAAATAATTCAATGACCAACTCGGTTCTCCGCATTGTTATTTAAGCATATGGTTTTCTGTCGGGCTGATCTGCGTGAGTGGCACGTGGGGTGTGTAGAAAACACGTGACAGATGTGAGGGTATCCCCCGTAAGCAACCATCGACATCCAATGCAAGCAAGTTCGTTGCATTGAACTACCGGCTCGTGGAACGCATCGTTGGTATGAACAAGTATACAAACACAACAATATGAACAATGCATGTGCCTCACTTACTGGCCATCCACGTATACGTGTTGCATCCCCGCAGGTACGCACACATATATGCGCACTTAGGTATGTACCTACGCAAAACCATATGTGCACAAGGTGACTCATTCCAACAATCTATAGAGTGGATTGCCACCGTGGAACGTAAAAATGTATTGATCGGTGTTATGTCGAGAAGAGAGACGTATGGGTTGAATACTGTTGCGGTGATTGGCATTCTTCAAATAGGATTGTAAGAGAAATTCGATCTCGCTGCAGTGATGCAATTATGAAAAGTTAACACTAGATATCGATTGATAACAACAAAAAATATTACACCATGTGAGTAATACTGACAGGTATTATATGTAGGCATTTTTCAAATCTAACGTAGAGTCCAACGACTGTTGGGTAGTATAGAATTCCACATAGTTTGGTATCAATTTCCACACCATAAGGTGTTGACCAACTTCCAAGGGTCTCTTGACAATATTATCAAAGGGTGTTAAACGAAAGGTTGAATATTGGACCAAAAAGCGAGTTTGACAAAAGCAGATATTTTCTTTTTTTAACGCCTATAGTTCAACAACATTATGTCTATTTGTTTCAACTTTATAGAAGCTTTGGTTATGTTTAGAAAGAACTCCACGGATGGATTTGAGAGAAACTGCATGGTTACTCAAGTGATAGGTAGTTCTATTAAGATGCAATCCTTGTCAAAATACCAGCACTTTTAGTAGAATGGATCATATAACCATTAATCCAAATCAAGATACAAATTTGGAGGCGGCAAGTATAGTAGTTTTGGTTGCATCGACGTTGATTCATGCCTGCGAATTGTACATCGTATTTTTTTTTTTAATCGAGGTGAGACTGTTTTTCAGACATATAAGTAAAGCGTGTGTCTATAAAATCGTTAGTCTTGAAAGACGGAAGGAAGTTAAGAAATGAAAAGCAAATGTAAAAAAATCATCCTTGTTTTTGTGAAAAATATTTTTTCACAGAAATTTTCGTTCTGATCCTACTAACGTATAGTACGCGCCAAGAGATCGTTCGCCTTTTATAATTCACTAACGTATAATATGCATACGAAGAGCCATAATCCTGTAAAAATATCCGATCGGCATCCGTCGGGCAGTTTGCTCAAAATTGGTTCAAAGTTCTCTCATACCGAAACCCTAATTCATGCTCAATATTAGGTCTACAAATGTAACTCAAATAACCAAGAAGAGAGTGATTTCTTAATTTTAATTTTCACCTTTTTCTCCAAATGACAGAATTTGATGGAAAGTGACATCACATTTAGAGCTCAAAGCTAGAAAAAAAATTGTATAACCGAGCCACATCATTTTACGGAACTATTCGGATATACGGCACCTTACACTCGCTCTACAGTCTTCGGAAGTAAGTGTTGGAAGAATATTATTGTTTAATGTTTGTGTGTTACAATTCGATGGAAAAAATGTTGATCATTTTTCATATGTCAGTTTCCCATCGAGGTACAAGCGCCAAACTTTTTTTTAGGAAACGTCTGACGTAGAAAAACTGATTTCTTTTGTTTCGATCGATTTTCTTTGGCGCAACACAGCGGACCAAATGGAAAAAAAGTATTTTTCATGTTTCATCGTTTAGATTATATGCTTATAACTAATTCTCGGATTCGATCACTCTCTAAGACAATATAACTGACAAAGCTTGATCTAATATAAGACGCGATATTCCTTTTCTGCGAAAGTGAGACTATTTCTGGAAACTTGCGTGTGAAAACACCGTGAAAATTGCTGTGGTGCACAATACGTATAAAATAGAAGTTGCAAAACCGTACTAGAAAATTATTCGTAATGAATACATTTTCTTTCATTTACTTTCTTCCAAGAGAGTACATTAGAAAATATATCACTCGCCGTCTCTTACATGTCTCTTGTTGATACGTGCGGCGTCTTTTTGGCAAAACCAAATGACGCACCATACAATCTACTTCGTCTATTCTGAATGCAGATCCATTTGACGGTAAACCTGCGCGTAGAAGAAACATTTTTTTTTTAGGCGTTTTTTCTTACGTTGCGACATCTATGTCTCAAAGCAGTCCAAGAAAGAAATCTCGTAGGAGTATACGAAACACGCATTTGCGTGTCAGTTTTTCAATATGTCCGTCATGACCACGGTAATAAAACGTATTTTCGTACATTGCGATATGAAATATCACTATCGATCGTAATTTTCAGAGTATAAATCCTAGAAGTATTAATATGAAAAAATGAATTCCAATTCATTCGATTAACCTACTAGTCTCTTTTTCTGGATATCGAAATGTTCGTATGTCTTTTTTTTTCTGTAATATTAATCAATTTTCAGTATATCAAAATTCTTGAAATTTTTGTTAAGATCAATAATTGTTATCATTCCGATAGATGTTCCAAAAGCTTGCACCAGATTATCTTGTTTTGATACGTCGTTATTCAGAAGGCTTCATTTTGCTATCGATTATCTCTGAGTAGATGTGCTAATCCGAGACTGTTGAAAACACGTGAAACGATACATCAGGAAAAAAATTATTTTCAATTAGTATCACTATGTAGCACCAAAGAAAATTGATTGCAAAAAATTAAAGTCATTTTTCCGTATCAGACGTTTTCTGACAAAAAAAAAAAATTGGTGACTACACTTAGATGACATGCTATGGAAGCAAGCATTTGAAAAATGACAAATAAAAATTCGTTTAGACTGTTGGCATACAAAAATTGAAAAAAAGTGTTGTCTGTTCAGTTTCAAGCTCTTGATGTAACATACTTTTTCAATGGATTTCGATCACTCAGCGGTTTATGTAAGGTTTAGGGTATAAAGTCCAGTTGTGAAAACCGATTTGCGGACATTTTCGTTAAAAACACATCTTTCGTCACGCCTTATCACGCAATATGACAAGTTTAGGAGTTGTAGGTACATGTGAATTTGATGAAAATTTTCAATAGAAATTATGTTTTGATCAGTCACATTTTCGAAAAACTAATTCCACTATTAAGGAGGATTTGATAGCTGGTAAATTTTTAGGTCGTACCTGTCTTCCCCTGAGTGCGCAGAGCCACCATCCCTCCAAGCCAGAAGTATTCTGTTCGAGAACTGTCAAGACGTCTCCCTTCCGAAAAGCCAATTCGTCAGGTGCCTCTGCAATGTTGTCGTAGAGGGCTCGAGCCTTGACACATTTTGGCTGGAAAAGATGAGGAAAAATGAGATTAGACGAAGTAACTGATCGACCGAAGTCGACGATTGGTCGATTTACTTGAATTTGTGGAAGATTGGTTTCTATTTTCAAAAACAGATCAATCTTCACTTTACTTTTCACAAGCAATTGAATATCGCGTTGATTCCATAGCATAAGAACTGAACTATCCGTCCGCGTCGTTTAAACGAAATTATTGATTCTTTTCAAGATATCTCCAGAACTATTCAAGCCAGCTGGATTAAATTCATGTTGGAATCCACCGACGTCTACTGGCTACTGATCGACCCAAATCTCGACCGGTACAAATCGAGAGTATCTGTAGGTATACACGGGGAAATGAATTCTGAGACGGCCAACTTTTGTAACACGTCAGTCGCGTTGGCAATGCAGAATTAGCGCGCAGCACCATAGAAACAAGCTCAATCTTTGTAAACATAACATAACATAACCCATTTGAACATTGAGCCTGTGGCGCTGCACGCTAATTCTGCATTGCCGATACAACCGACTTGTCGAAAAAGTTAGCTGGCTCAGAATTCATTTCCCCGTGTGTACGTGGCGAAAAATTGTAATTCGCGTCGTCAAAGGCTTCGAGACTCCTTCAGAATTGAATATATTTACTTAACGGATATTCTAAATGTTATATCATACATTTCAATGCTGGAACTGTAACACACATGAGTGTTGTTCAATTTCCATTGGAAATCTGCTCAAATTAGCATCAACAGTTTCGTAGATATACTTCGGGCCAAAAGTTTGGGTACACCAGTCGAAATTTCTTGCCACACTAAAAGTTGGATATCGGAATTGAAAATAAAGATAATGAAATTTACCAAGTGGGGTTTTAAAAAGGGCAAATTTACCTTCAGTTTGCGTTTTTAGAAAATTCTCTACGATTTTTTTTCAACCCCGATACGTACTTTTGAACATGGCCATTTTTCGCCTATTTTTTAGCCGTCCAATACCCCACAGCTTATCAAAAAATTTTCCCTCGGGTATTTCGACGGTCAACTTAAATAGGATATCAAAACCTACATTTTCGTCTTTTACAAAGTTTCGTACGATTTTATTTGATTTGGTTATCTTCATTTTTGAGTCCGCTGTTTAACTTTTAACGCGGCAAGAAATTTCGACTGGTGTAATCAAACTTTCGGCTGGCAGTGTATTTCACAAAAGATACACTACATATCAGTGTAGCTTGTTAAGGAAACCGCAAATTCACAGAAACAGAAATTAAACTGCACCGAGCCAAGACAAATAACACATTCCAGGCCGAATACTTTAAATCCAAACATCTTCGACTGGACCAGTAATTTCACTCGATGGTTAGGTTTTCCAAATCCCACCATCTTTTCCTATTCGTAACGCATCATGCACATAGTGAGAACTACGTCTGCATACAACACACGTGCCTACGATTGTAACGACAAATGGTTTCTCAACGTTAAGCCGGCAGTAAAACACAACAGCATGACGTCATTGTCAAATGTTGACCTGTTAAGCTATCGCTCACTCGTTCCCTATTGGCTGGATGTAAATCAATTATTATTGTCATACGCAATTGAAAAACGCGCTGTGAGTTCAACGGGTTCAAATCCTCACGTGCAGTGTCAATAAAAATCGCCTCATGCCGAGCGTATATTCAGCTTGGACGAGTGACGTCTTTTATTTGCTTTCCGCTTGTCTCCCTTCAATTTCTTATTTCACAAATATTAACACGAGAGCGGAAAGAACAAAAGAGAAAGAACACCCAGAGAAATTAAGTATACTCGTAGATAGTGTTGTAATAGTCAAATAGTGCTTCTCGCTAGGCACGAGTGAGAAAATATAACCTTCTCTGGTTGACCTCGTAATTCACATAAATGTAAAATGACCTTTCGAGTCTATTTATGGCTCACGGGATTCTCACTGTACACGTTTTACTCTGTGATGCGATGCTGGAACAATATGTGCGTACGTGTGTGGGTTCGTATGGCTACGAATGCGAATGCACTAAAACAGACAAGTGTCTACAATGTTTGTCCGTCACGCATGATGTATTATGACGACGTTTATGACGTATATAATTACAATATACTCGTACATATATGCATATATATTTTTATGTACATGTATAATACGATTATGTATACCCAATGTAACTGATGTGTGCACCCGGTGGGGCCCAACTTTTAGGGCTTAATTTTCTTCTCAATCGAATCAATATGCAATTATAACGTCTTCCTTGTAGCTGCACCCGAGGCTGCAACCTCGTTTCAAGTACATATGTACGCTTGGGGACAATGAATCTGAGACGGCTAATTTTTTACGCAAGACAATTATGTTGGCAACACACAGACACCTACAGCGCCATAGTCGGCCGAGCGCGAAACTAACTCAATCTCAATAAACATAACATAACCCATGACCGTCAAATCTAACCTTAGAATACCGCGGGGATAATGACTTGTTGGATGGACACGTATTTTAAGGTTAGATTCGACGGTCATGGATTACATTATGTTTATTGATTGATAGAGTTTGTTTCGCGCTCGGCCGACAATGGCGCTGTAGGTTTCTTTCTGTTGCCAACATAACTGTCTAGTGTAAAAAATGAGCCGTCTCAGATTCATTTTCCCCAAGTGTACATCTTCTGCGTTATTATCTTTGTTTTCATGATAGCCGCTCACTCATTGTCTGCGGCAGATACTCTTTCCCATCGTGAATAAGTCTTTAAGGCGCCGCTTAACTGGCTTCTCATGTGTGTGTGTGTGTGTAAAAAATTTGAAATTATGAAATGAATATAACAATGAAAGAAAAAAAAAATTTCAAAAAAAAGTCATTGAGATGTGAGACTAACCCCTCAAATGAACACTGGTGTGTCTTCGCAGTTTATGTCATTGTGCCGTAATTAGCGCGCAGCAAGCTGAAATGTTCCAATTACAATTAATTTCCAACGCAACTGGCTAGAGAGAAAAATTAGCTGTCGCAGAATTAATTTACGTATGTATATCTGAAGCAAAACCCAATGAAAATCATAGAATTTATCGAATTGCCGAGTCTGGACTGGACAGAAATGGCAGTGAATCCTAACATTGAAACTGGAGTACCGTCTGCATGCAGCGTGTTTAATACTGCATATGCAAACCGGCGCTGATGCCACAGCCTGTATCGGCTGTGAGAAAGGTGAAGGGGCAGAAAAAGAGCCCGTTCTCTGTTGATGATCGGTCGGAGTAACGCGGATGAATCTTGAGGCCAAATGAACCAACGGTAACTCATGACTGCAGCGCGTTCTGAGTTCTGGTACTTTTAGTACTTGGAACGAGACTCCAGATGCAATATTCATCTCTGCCGATGCACGTGCACTCGATTAGATGATCTTTGTATCGAACTAAGATGTGCGAACTAGCAACACTGATCAATTTGGATCAATCAGATAATTCCAGTGTCATTCTGTAGAATGCCTCGTCAAATTTCGAACGGTACGGTAAAATTGTTCAGAGTAACACGTTTGTTAGTGTGAAACAGATAATTCCAGAAACAATAACAGGTTGCCGGCTTTTCGATAACTGACATTGCACTGAATCGGAATTGAAACTTCAGTTAATAGACGTTCCTATCATTTACTGTATGATGTTGTTGTTCGTTGACTGGGATCGTCGTCTTGTTTAAACACTCGCCCAAGCACATCACCATCCCTTTATGTTGAATTAAACTTCAAGTGAATCGTAAAAAAGTGTACTTATAAAATAATACCACTATTGGTGAAATGGCGATCATAGGATCTAATGTTTGAGATTCATTCTGAAATAGCAGGTTTTTCTTTTTCCGATTTCATTCGAGCGTATTTTCAATCGACAAATTTAAAAGTATTACATAAATTTCACCTATATGTAATATTTTTTTTTTCTATCGCTTTCTAATACTTTGCTTTACTTTCCAAATATGAATTTTGCGTTTTTTCTACGGTACTTTGCTGCCCCTTGAAGCTGATCATACACCTCGCATTTTGACTTGCGTAACCAGATGTACAGGCCGTTATTTATAATACGACTTGTTTCTCTATATTTCAGTTTTTCTTCGGTTCGTTTCTTCGCAACTTGCCACAAGAATCGCTATGAAATGATGAAAACAGACAACAGTCTCAATCAATTGGACCTGCTTACATCCTTTTATGTAAATTTGATATCGTCAAGTTTAGAGCCATTCATTTAATAACACAGTCACACGTATGCGAAGCGAACTTCGCATTGATTAGCTATACACAGCTATAGCGCATGTAGAACATATAAGTACGAGGAACAGATAATACCGATGGAGAAAGCAGGAGAAAAAGGTAAAGAAAAGAAATTAAAAATAATAACCGCATGGCGCCGCATCTATCATCAAACGTCACTCCTCGAGTACCAGACTCTCGGTCTTGGAACTGGACTAACTGGTGAACGGATGTCTATAAATAGGAACTACGAAAGAAATCACACGCGAATGTCTTGAAATTAACACAAGAAAATTAGAAAAAGGAAAGAGATTGGGAGAGCATACATTATGTAAATTTAAAAGAGGTGAGAATAATTATAGATATTCAATACAAAGAAGATAAGAGAGCCCGCGGAAAAGAGAGATGCCTTTATTACTACTCATTAAATGTTGAGTAAGGCACGGAGAGGCCGAAGATATACAACAACAATATTATTCACTGGTACTGAAAGCAGGAAATACAATTGGATGCAGAAGAAAGGAAAGCAAAGTATGGATATGAAGTTGTAGAGAGAAGAAGAATCAGTCGGTGATAGTGAAAATATTAATAATTAAATGAAAATGCATCGAATACATTTTTTTTAAGTATTGGTATATTCAGTCATTTCAACCTAGAGAGAAAAGAGTGATATTGTAAGAAGACAAGAAGATTGAAAGTTAATCTCAAGTTTCGTGTCTAGTTAGAACAGGTCTGAATTGAAAATGTTCGGTACGTGGCTGCATTTTTGTCTGTAGGGGTTTTCGTTTCCCTCAGAAACTCAGATCTGAAGTCATTATTGAGCGGCATAGTCCATGTTTCGAGAAAATAGCAAAATTTGACGGGCTTCGCGTTTTCATCAAAAACTGCTATCGACCGATGAACATGACTTGACCATCGTGTAGAGTGAAAAATTTTACATCAAATTATGTCCTCATAAGTCGGAAATGGAGTCGGATTAACAAATTAATGAAAAAAAAAAAATTCTACTTATTGACGGCATCTGGGGAATTTTTGTGAAATAAATGCGGTCACAAGAAATAATCTTCGGTGCGAGTTATAACGAGCCAAGTGCGCATTTTACTAACTATTTTTGTATTTTGAACAGTTAATGGTTAATCACCGTAGAGCCCGCAACAAATTTTTGGTTTAACTTGAAGTTTTCAATATTTCTTGGAATCAATTGTAAGTCAACTTCTCTTCACTTTATACAACTTTCTTTTTTTGGTTTTAAATCTTATTCGTACCACGTCTTTTAATTAATTTGAGTGTAAAAAATCAATTCGGTGTAGATTCAACAAATCGTTTCGTTGTCTGGAGTTTTGGAAATTCGGTTCCTCTCGGTGGTAACTTATTCATGTTTTAATGAGTATTATTACTCACGTTTGCAATCAGTTACTTCTTATATGACATGATCAAAGCGAATAAAAACAGCTCAATTTTGGTGCCAAATTGTTATAACAGCTGAAAATCGCTTATGCCTCAAGTACTTTACCTAAACAACGTGCATCACTAGGTCTGTATCATACTGTATCCTTTATAAAAATATGAGAATAGCATTACAGCAGAATCTCGATTATCCGAACCATCACTTGATTTATCCGAACGTCGGCTCAAGAACTACATTTTTAGTGAAAAATATACATCGTTGCTCGCTGAACAATATGGATCAGACGTTCGTCAATCGACAAAAGACGACTAGATAAAACGAAAGTAATAAAATAAGCGTCCGGTTTTTGAAAGAGGTTCAACACGTATTCAGATGATTAATACGGACTGTTTATCGATTTAAATTTGTGTTGTACATCATTACACCTCAAGATAAAAATTCCATTTCGGATATCCGAACTTTTGATGATCTAAACTAGGCTCGGTTCCAACTAATTCGTATAATGGAGGCTCTACTGTTGTTTGAACAAAGATAAAACGCGTATTGCCATATTTAGCGGGGGCAAATAAGTGAACGAAGTATCCATGGCTTCAACAAATCCCTACCAAGCTCTCGATCACCGTAACGCAGACGATAGCTGGTAACGCAATCTTTTCTTTTTCACAAAGTTGAATCGCACCATGTGAATAATTGCCAGTACCGCTATCCAACAGCGGTATACTAGGCACAATCATCAAGCTACCATCATCGAGGATATCTACCAAGGGAAAAACGTACAAGACACAACTGAGGGGAGAAATCGCCTCAAGCGAATGGCAAGAATTGCAGTATTCAGACGCTTCGTGCTCCGCGCTATGTTTGAATGAACGCGATGACCGGTTATGCACGCATGACGCGTACGCGTGCAAGTGTGTTATCCTTATACGACAGATGAAAATAGCCGATGCACACGCACCATGCGCGTGGGCTCATTAATGCGATATTATGGGCGCGTAAACTCCAGCTCCTGGTTCAACCGCCCGCTGATCATCGGACATACTCGTGTTGTATACGTTGGTTCAAATTCAACCGCACACAGCGTGTGAGGTTATGGTAGTCCAGTCGAGATAGACATAAAAATAGCCTTAAATGGAAATAATTAGGGGGAGCGATTTTTTTTTTTTTTTAAATTTGGGGGGGAGGTGGTTGGAAGTCTAAATCTCGATTTTCGGGAAAATCCCGGCATTGCGTTCGCCGCCATCTTGATTTAAAGTTCGATTTTTTCGTTTTTCTGAAATAACTCGTTAATTTACAACCTTAGAGCAAAAATGGTAGAATCCAAAGTTGTTGGAAATTTAATTTCCCACAAGTTTGGTCGTTATCATTTTTACGCTAGGATCAATATTTGCATTTGATGAGAGGAATTAACGACAACAGACTCAGGGCGGCTAGGTGGTCTAGTGGAGTAAGGCTCCGGTCAAGCATCTCTAGATACCAGGTTCGATTCCTGGCTCCGTCGTTAATTTTTGGAAATCACCAGTTTTTCAAATTTGTATCTCCAACAATGAATTTTCTCGTAACTAATGATACTGCACATCCGCATATCATTTATTAGACGGCTTTGACCGTCTTGCGTGGCTTCCCATCGGAAGCGTAAGATTCCAACATGTAAACATTCATCTACATACATTCTCACATCGGGTGCTCAAGAGACGAAAACTTTCTATTCAATCATAAATGATATTCGATATTCCATTCAAGTAGCCAATATCGCTGCTGCTTCGGTGTTTGCGTGTGGACTTTGCAGAGAATTTCAAAGCACAGCCAAGTTCTATGATACGCTTATACCTCACCAGTAATTCATTCCTTTTAACCCTTTAATTTGCGTTTTTCTTTGCAACTTTTCATTTATAAAACTATTTAATTGGCAACAACTGCCAAGTTCTTTCCTTTCACGTGGTTCTGAGTCTAAAAAACCTATAAAATTTACTTATTTATTTATTTATTGCAAAAATAGCACATGTAAACAAATTGTCGAGATTCGTACTTTTCCAAGAAAAAAAAATCGTCTTCTGCTAATCTGCCATGAAAATTCTAATGCCAATCTTAACACAAACTTAATACACACCGAAAAAATTTTCTTGTTGTTTTATTTGCCCGCTATGTTGGATTCACCATTGAAAATTTTCGAATTTCGAGTTCAGATTCGTAATCAGCGACCCCAAAAGCCCATCTATGCAAAATTTCGCATGTAAGGAAAAATGTATGCACGAAAGGTTTAAATTTTATACTCCTTGAACTTACAATTAGAATTTCTTTTTCGCGTCCTATTTATATCAGACAATTCAGGGAATGGTTTGTGAAATATCCAATTAAAGGCGTGACCGGTAGATGAAGTTACATTGCTGAGTTTCGGTGAAGATTTCATCAGACAAGCACAAATAGTTTCGAAAATATCATGGAAATTGTAACTGCTTACATCATTTGCAGCTCAATATTGTAGATATAAAATTGGCTTTCTTCGCCCACTTTCACCAACAATTGGGATTATTTTGACACTTATCATTTGAAAACCTCAGTGAAATGGTGATGATAATAAACTGCTGCATGCCAAGTTAAGTGAATTTCACGTTTCATTTCGAAAACCTCCTCAATCCAAATTTTTCAATTGTCGGATCAGACGTTAAAATTTGAGAAAAAAAAGATTAGGTAAATCTATGAGTGAATTGGTAGAAAATTTCATCATGAAGCATTAGGAGTTGAAGATAATGTTCTAATGAAATCTGGAGAGATGGAACAAATTGACCTCTTTCTTCTGTTTAGGGACCCGTTAAAATAAAACCTCAGTCCATTGCCACTGCAGTAGCTTTTTTCGTGCTTGAATATATAAACAATATGTTGAAGAAAATTCTCAGGAACTGGGAATCCCGGAGCGTGAATAAATGATCAAACATCTTCGCACTTGCTTACGTTCTTGAAACATCTAATTTGAATAATGTAATTTCATGTTCACAAACCAAACGTTGATCTATTTACTCTACAAATGAATTTTTGCACTGAAAAAAAAAATAAAAATAATGTATACTTCTGAAATCACTTGGGCACGTTTAACCGCAGCCCTAATTTAACAATTGTACTCCGCAGACTCAGCTCGTTCCTTCATTAATGCACATCCTTAATTACAAGTGTGCTGGTTTATCGATACTACTTTGTACCTGACCACGAATGGACTTTGGAATGGATGAAAGGACCGACTTGCTCAACCGACGATGTCATTGTCACGAGTTACTACTAATGAAATTTCGATAGCCTTAGTCCAGGCTTATAAACCAAAACAGAAATTCGATTTCCGAATAGAATCTTGGTTGAATTCGTTGCCATGCCAGTGTTACAAAGAAAAGCACACAACAACCATCAGACGCACGTATCGATAAGCCTGCCTACCCGCCTACCAGATCACTCGACCATAAACCATGCAACGGAGCTTGGGGCTGAGCACGTGACGGGAAGTTTAAAACGCCCGAGGGTGGTGAGTAAGTGGCTGTATATCAAAACCAACCGAATTCAACCCATTATGTGCACCGCACATGACGCAGAGGTAAAGTAAGTATATGTACACAGCATGTATTTCTATTTATATCACTGAGCGCACAGCGTCCTCCGGTTTCTTTCTGCCTGACGGAAGCCGTCGTGCGGAAGAGATCAGAGAACGGTGAAGGGTGAAGGGTACGAACCCTTCGCCACGTGTCCGAGATCAGGGAAACCCTCGATTATCTCTAACCTTTTGTTTTTATTCCACTCCATGATCCGACACCCGAAGTCATCGGCGGTGGCGTAACTTTTCAGCTGTCGAAAATTCTCGATTAACATCAATTATCTCGCCACTAGTCACACTCGTAGTCATCTTTCCTCTGCCGTGTCGACACGCCAAATTACCGCGTAACATTGAGTATTTTTGCAAATCATCTCGCACGCTCGAAGTCTGGATTCGTTAAGGAGCGGCTTCACAGACTGTGCAATAACGGTAGAACTCTGCAGTGGGTTCGGATATAATCGATGTATTAGGGCGGCGTTGAAGTTCCGAATGTGGAAACTTCCGAAAGCGACAAATTCGGAATTTTTTGGTGGTGAAACTTAAAGTGAAGAAATCAAACTTTGACGAAACATCAAAGCTTCGAATATTCTGAAACGCGACGCTCAAAGTTCCGAAAAGACGAAATTCCGAAGGGACAAAATGCCTAAAGGGCGTAACTTTGACAGGTCGAAGTTGCGAAAGTGTAAAAATGGGAAAATTTAAAAATGTGAAACATCAAAATTCCAAATGATCGAAGATTTTTAGTTCAGTGAATTTCTGGCGTGGTGAAATTTTACCACTTTGATCTTTCTTGTTTTGGATTTTTGTTATTTTTACGTTCGGAATGCTGGTCATTCTGATTTTCGGTTTTTCTGATTTTCTACACCCACTCGTTGAGTAAACTTCGCTGTGTGAGTATATTTTAACTTTCGAAATTTCACTCTGTCGGAATTTTACTCTTCGTTACTTTGCTCTAAGTATCGTACTTGAATTTTCAGAATTTTATATTTCGGAACATTGAGCCTTCAGGTTTCTGACCATTCGAAACTTTGATGTTTCGTAAAATTTTCATTTCTTTACTCCAAGTTTCGCCACCAAATAATTCGATATCAGGCGCTTTCGAAACTTCAACACCACCTCTCGAAGTTCACGTATCTCAATCGCGAAAAAGTGCTCAACAGCCACATTCTGTACACGATTCTGAGGGAGAATACTCGAACGCATTTTCATTTGACGCAGGAATAAAAAAACGGCACGGATTCTACGAAATTACAGGAATAAATTCATAGAATTCATGCCATTTCTTTATTTTTGCATCCAATGAAAATGTATTGGGGTGGTTTTCTAGAGAATTGCGTAAGGAATTTTGCTGTCGAGCACTCTTTCGTTTTAGAGATACGTGGACTCAGATATTTGTAAATGTTTATACGTCATCGTCGAAATGGACCAGAGCAGCACTCCCTTAATGTTTATTAATTTATATTTGGAGCGTTGAACGACATCCCTTCACTAATTTATTCACTCTTTCTTGATTCGGACAATTTTTTATTTGTTTTTTTTTTTGTCGAGCTCCGATTCAATCGGTAAAAGTGAAAAAATTTGGTTGTTAAATAGTTCAAAGGAATCAGAGCTTTATCTAGCGCTATCGAGAGTGATGCAATGAATATCTGAGAACAAGTTGAACCTTGATAATTCTTAATCAATTAGCCGGAATCGCCCGTATATGTTAGGTACATGAAAGAAGAGAGGAGAAAAAAAACAGGTGGAAATTCAGTTGAAAAATGGCTCAACACCGATGCATGACAAAGTTCAAACGACCGAAATGAACGCTCTTATTATTATACTCAGAAAGATTACCACTTCGGTATGGAATGCCATTATATTAAAAAAAAAATCAATCAGGAAATCCTGGATCTCAGCGTTCTTGAACATTGAAGTTCGACTTTTTTTTTAAATTTAAATTTAACTGTAATCACCCGGAAAACGAAAATTTCAGTCATCAATTCATACCATTAGCTTTTTCGTGTCGCTAATCACGAATCTAAAGTCAGATTTACAACATTTTTATTGTTGTCCTTGTTTCGGCTCAAAACGAGTAATAAATGGGAAGTTTAAAGACGGTACAATCCTTTTTTTTTTTTCTTTTTGCTTGGGTGTCAGATGCGTGGCGTTATATTTTCGAGTCTGTCATTCACTGGGCTTAAGCTAAACTTTGGCGTCGATCGAGCATTTTGAAAATTAATTTTTGATGCTTCTCTGGGGAGAATTGTATCTGACAGTACGATTCAAAATTAATTTTTTTCCAGTCTATTCACATAGCGGCAGAGGTGAAGTTGAGCATCATTCAGACTGAAATGCACAATATTTTTCGTCAAGTCTTCGAAACGGATTAGTTAGTAGGTTAAGAAAAAAATCCTCACATTTATAACAAAAAAGTTAAGACGTAATTATCGTCGTCAGCATATACAAAAGCGTCCACCAGATTACAAACCTGACTTATAATCGCTGACAAAGATAATGGGTGTTATGTGATACGTAAGTCTTGAGCCAAGAGAATTGTTTTCTTTTCCCCATCCCATCCTCGTTCGCCTTCATTCTTATTCCTTTTTCGAACCATGCGTCTGATTATTAGGAAAGATGGCTACGTCCGCAAACCATGTGCTAGTTCTGCATCTACCAATGAGAAGTATCTCCATATACGTAGATGCATGTAGGTATGTAAGTAAGGAACGAGCTTACGCACATAGTCAAATAATACGACGTCTCGCACACGTACTCATTTTTCCCTTTGTGCAAGCACAACGATGATAACTGACGGAGAGGTGGGGAAGTATTCTCGGGTTACTTCCTGGCAGCTGAACGATTCCATTACCTACGTGCCGATAGGCGAAATTTACCCACAAAGCACCGGTTCGTATGACAATCGTAGGAAAAGGGTCATATAAGCTAAGTTTGTTTGGGCGAATAATGTTTTTCACATGAGCATAAATTTCATGTTTACAGGAAACACGTTAAGCTTAATCCTCTAATTCATACTTTTTGCAGCAGCAGCGCAGCAGTAGCAGCATTTTATTTATTAACCGAATTTTTTGGTAACGACTGCCGAGTTTTTTGGTTCCAAGTAGTCTCTGAAATATTTCCAAGTCTAAAAGAAAAAAAAAAAAAAAATTAAATTTATTTATTTAATCATCGCAAAAATAGCACGTGTAAACAAACGATCGAAATTCGTACTTTTCGACGTAAAAAGGCATTTCCTGTTAATCTGCCATGAAAATCCCGATGCCAATTTTTAACACAAACTTAATACACGCCAAAAAATTGTACAAAATTTTTTCAACATTTTTCTTCTTGTTGTTTCTGTTTGTCCACCATATTGAGCCCGGTATTTTGAATTTGCAATCTTCGAGTTCAGATTCGTAATCAATGACCTCAAAAACCATTGAACGTAAGGTTTAGGGATGCCAAAGCAAATGCGCACAATTCGTGCGTACTCGTTTGATATTTGTATTATATAAATTCTTCCCTAAAACATAGTTTCGAATAGTTCTTTCCCAAAAAATGATCGTGGACCAGATCCTAAAATATATTAACCGAATTTATCAGTCATAACACTGTCTTAGATGTTCTGTTTCCATAATAACCGACAACGATCCTTTTAATGAATTTTTACTGAAAAAAGTAACAAACCCTAAAGATATATTCCAATTATTGATCGTGAATAATTTGAAGTTCGACGCATTGGTTGAGAATTTTCAACTCTGTGGCGCTTAATAAAATCAGATTCACTTGAACCTGAATACTGAACTACTGGTGTGAGAATGATGACCCGTTACTCTGTTTCAGGAATGACGATTGCTGTTAACTTCGTGTAATAATCGGTTGTGGAAACCAAAGTAAGTAAGCATAAAAATGAACGTGTCTAATTCATTAACCGTACAGCAAAAAGGTCGTTAATTGAAACTAATTGGAGTAATTAGGCGTTGACTAGTCGTGACGGATAAATTGCTCGGGAGAAAGACTCACTGGTGATGCGGTAGCACCATTTCAATACTATACCTAATTTGTAAATGCAATATAGTATATATTTCACAAGTAATCATAATCGATAAGTGTATACTCGTTACTGATATAGTTTCTTTATACGAGATAGAAAAAGAATTGCAGTTTATTTACTGCAGAAAAACAGAGAATTAAACGGATTATTTTAGGATATTGATGTTGCATTCCAATTAAAGTTTGGTGAGTATAGAAATTTTGTATTGAAAAGGAATGATAATTGGGATTAGGAAAACTTCGTACACTCCTAGAGCTGTAAAATTTTCACGGCAAATAATTATAATGCCTCAAACAACGTAAACCTAACCTTCCTCAACCAATAAAAATTAATAAGACAAGTAAGTACTAATTCAAATTTTGCCAATTTCTCGTCACATCAAAAGGTGTCCAGTTACAAATATGATAAATTGATGTCCGAAACGTTATTAAACTTCGCATATAACATGTATTACACATTCGTAACGATCTATTTTACCATAATGTTGAATAATATCAAAGTTCTCCGTTATAAAAACTACTTAAAAAAAATTAATTTATTAAGAAATATGGACATTAAAATGTTTCCCCTTTAATTAATAACTTTTTTTTCCAACTTCATGTTTACGATTGGGCGAATGTATGTAGTAGACCAAATTTTGGGTAAAACAAATAGGATACTGTAATTTGTATAATCATTCAAACGAATGTTCGCTGTCAAAGAAGAAAAACTTGATAAAATCACAAACCATGTAACAATAACGCTGTTAGAAAATAGGAATTCAAGTCGTGTAAAACGCTGTCTCTTTCATCAGCTTCGCTGTCTCTCACTTCTTGTCTCAACTGATTCAAGTGTTTGCACAGTTGGAAGAATCACACACACCTTCGAAACTGGCAGTAAAGCTAACAGTTGACGCAGGTCAGCTTTGTCTCCTTTTCGAGTTACTAGCTCCGAGTGGTTGACTGTAATATACTCGCATGTTACACGGGAACTTCGCTTATACACAGTCACAACCACTCGCAATTATACCGAAAATGCGCCACATTATAGGAGAGCATCACCGCTGTAGGGTCGTGTAGTATTCCCACCCTTACCGACCGAGCAAACTCACCCTCACTTCACGGCCAACCAAGGAACGCTCGGCCGTGAGCCCAGCTAATCGTGAGAGTATATTTTATTTACAAAATTATTGTAATTCCTAGTTCTCGACTAGCGACCTCGAAATTGCGTGAAAACAGTCTCACGACGGTACATTTTACTCGTTTTTTCCGGAATCGCACAATGTACCTCAGCTAAGCGCCTTCCGTCCCCTGAAATGCGGGAAATGCGGAAATAGTAACACGTGTCAAAAAGCCCCACACATTTTTTTTCTTTTTTTTTTTACGGTTTGCGGGATATGAGTAACTTTCTTAAATTTGGCCACTAAAGAGCAATGCACCGTCGAAATTTCAACCCTTTCCGTTAGTTTGTTTACTTAAGATACGAAGAAAAAGGGTGAGGTTGCTCGGTCGGTAAAGGTAGGAGTACCGCATGAACTTAACGTCGTATTCCTCGCAATCCAGGGCGTACACGTCGTGAAGGCAGCTCACGTAAACTCGTCATAGCTCGTAAGTGCGTGCGGTGAAGCCTGATGCGTGACAGAGACACGCGCCTAGCCGAGCAATAGTAACTAACCACTCATCGTCAGAGAACTCGCAACCTGGCCTAGACAACATTCCTGCAACGTCGCAGGCTCGAATTCTTGAGAAGATGCCCACCCGCCTTACCGTGCACTGCCCGGCTGATCGACTGCGACACTCAAATTTAACGACCTTCGCCTACCCGGCGGCGATCCACGTTCCAATTTTCGTTCTTTCTTTCTCTTTTTGTCGATCTTTCTTATTTCGGTTTGCTGTAAAGAGTCTTGGGCTGTTGCGAAAGTTCCGACTGTTTTAAGGCGTGAATAGTATTTTGAACAACTGAAATAACAATCGTAAGAATGTTCTATTCCCTCGTTGTTTTGTTAAAATGAAAATTGTTCAGAGACGAAACGGAAGACAGTATCGAATTTTTTAATAGAAATAAGTTCGATAATATCTTTCTGAGATTCCCAGCTAGAATTGTTGTCAACTTTCTGTAAAGTATTTCATTTCACTTACATGTATTCCTGTAAAAATAAAAAACGAATGTTGTGGGTTGACCATTTATTTAAATAAAGCTTATCTTGTTTTAATCTCTTTAATCCTAATTCATAACGATGCACAGATCATACAGCTTGAAATTAAAATACTGAAAACGTATCCGGCATTACACTTTACTCTTTTGGATAAATGGTCTGTTAAATTGTAGAAAAGATTATTTTCAGATATATTTTTTGTTCAACATTATGTACTTGAGTCAGACTTTAAAAGTTGAAATGAGCTCAGGTCTCCGATTTGAATACGCCACAAGATTCAACGCTTTCAAATTGATGTGATTCAACTATTCCATACTTACACATATTTAAGAGTAGTGAAAGAAATGTTAACATAAAAAGAAATAGATATTCCGTTTTGATAAAGTTTGTTCTCTGCACTTCTCAATTAGCGATTATTTCCGAGAATAATTCAGAGTAAAAATGACCGCTTTAATCGTTGATAAGTCATATACACCTACTATCGATAACCTTAAGCCGATATCACGATAGCATCGCTTTGCGTAAGCTTGTATCACGATAACCAGTATTGGTATACCCAAGTTTGACGAATTTGAGTCGACGTAGGATCAATGGCGATACGCACTAGCAATCATAGATAGATAGTCATCCGCAATGTAAGCTTCAAGCGACGCCATTTGTTCAGAACTCGGTTGGCTTTGCTGTCACGAGGCCCCCGTAGCCAAAGAATTTTATTTATCACCACTCTGATTATATATCCAAGTATTGAAGAAATAAAGATACACAGATGCAATGAGTCCAAAACACGACCCACCACGTAGGATTTCACAATATATACTCTGATAAAAATTTGCGAGACCATTGGCGAAAACGGCGCGTTCAGTCTGACCTAACCTATAAATTTTAAACCGATGGACGATGAGACCGCTCGCTTACCGCCTGAATACAACTCTCGTTCCTCCTCACTTCACTTGGTAGGAATTGCGCTAAAGATTTACTGCCCTATTGACGGTGGCTAGTGGCCAGGATGCAGTAACCAAACGACGACAATGGATGGACGACTCCGCCTTCTCCCAATAGCCACCAACCAAACTAACCCTCGGACGTGGTCACAGGAAGAAAGACCGACGAATTTTTGCAGATGGTAGTGGATCAGGGTCAAGACCGGATTGCGTTGAAACAGGGAATATTATACTTATCTTGGCACGGAACGAAAAAATTTCCGAATCCAAACCTCACGAAGTAATTACAGTCGATATTTCTTCCGAGTTGCATTTTATTCTCGAGTGTGTGTTATAACTGCACTGGCTACACTCTTGCACTTATTTTTAGTATGCGCCGGATATACGTTATTATACATGTTGTGGACACAGCAGATTACGGATACATACTAGCAAAAACGCGTCTGTTGGCTGTCACTTGGTAGGCTGGAGCGGCGAATATAATAGGCGCATTCATAAGAATGAGATTCGAAAGATACGCTACACCACGTTGCGTGAGAGACGTGCATATGTGGATGTGATGGCCTGATACCCAAGCAGGCGTGAGTGAGGGCGACTATTTATGGCCTATGCCACGATCGAATCCTCCATGTGCGCCCGTTATTGATCAATAAAACAACCGGAGGTAGGTAAGAAACAGTCGCAAGAAGAACGAAGGATCTGTAGAGACGGAGGCGCTAAGGAAATATTTAATTCCAAGCATTTCTTCCAGTCTTTCACCGTCATTTTTTATTGTTTTATGTTTTTTTTTTTTTTCTTGATACTCTGAAGTACTTCAACAAGTGTTTGCCAAGTCGAGTTTTCACCTACTAACTGCTGCAAGCCTGCTTGCTTCTTTTCTCCACTTCCTTCCGTTCGTCTTTACAGAGTGTTAAGTGTCGGTGATATGTGAATATGTTGGAGGATTTGAAACGGCCAGAGTTTGTATACGTATACGGTTTACGGGTACATTACATGTTTTATGCATTAAAGCATAACATTATAAACTCAAAACTGTCACGTGATCAATGACGTCTTCTCACTTTCAAATTTTCCAAGCACACGGATTATTTTTGATAAAATCATGGAAGCTTGTCATCGAGAACAAGAACGATGCAATCAAAGAGATACGTAAAAATAATCAGGGCTGCAACCAAAAACAAGTTCGACGTTACAAAGAATAATAATACAGATTGTTAGAAAAAAATCACACAAGGTGATAATTAGTATGTACTCACTGAGTTGGCGCTAAATTTCGTGGATGAATAGGAGGTTTTACGTTAATTTCGAAATATTACTTTGAATAATCGATAATCATTAACTTCGTATCGATGGATGTAAACATTACCGCGTGTGATTTAAAAATCTATACGCTTGTCGAATAATTTTTAATTATTCTTCCTATCAATTGAAGACAACTTTTGTCTTCTTATAAGCGCAGGCTGCATGTTAGTCCAAAATATAGCCGCAATCAGCAAAAAAAATTTATATAAAACGTAAGAACAGCGTGCTTGTACCATATTTTTTTTTTTGCCCGTACGTACTGCAGGATGCAGAAGAACTCATTGGATAACGATTATTTTTTTTTTTTTAGATGGAAGAACCAACCTCATCCTGAAGTCTTACATCCATTCGGAAAAAGTTTGGCTATCACACCAAAAAATTGTTGCACCAACTGAATTTTTAATTTTTTTGTTACTGTTTAAACAACTAAGTTTTTGCCAAGTATAAAAAAAAAATTTTGTTGCATTGTTTTGTAACAACAATCCATTGGTTCGTTTGGACAACATAAAAATCAAATAGTTGTTACAAAATAGATATGATAAAATAATTTGGTCGAAATAACAAATTAAAATATCAACAAATATATTGTTGAACCAACAAAATTAATTGTTGCCAGCTCCGCTTTAATTTTTGTAAACCAGTAAAAGGAATTGTTCCCAGTGAAAGAAAACGAATTGAGTAGGAGAAAACGGAATTAACACAAATTAGATAGAATTAAAAAGAACTTTGTGTGAATTCCTTTGTTGTAGCAAAGAATTTACACACGTAAAATCTCCACTCCACTCTAGTAAAATCAAACTAGCTTCATCGTCCATCTGTATTTTCTTCAATTAATGTCGCAATCAGTATTTTTCCACTTCTTGTCCTTGTTTTGCGTGTTTTAAAACTTTTAACGTTGAATCCGTTGCACGCGACGACCACACTAGATATGCGGCGTGCTCATCGACAATTTGCGAATTCGCATCACTGCGCAACGTTCACGCGCAGGTTACGGTACTGACAACCAAAGCTATTGGTTGCCGATGAACAGAAAATTTGTCGCGGACGTTTGATCCGAATTTTCACATTGCGCAATGTTTGCGCGCAGGTTGTAGTACTCAACCACCAAAACATTCGGCTGGCCGTAAAACAATAATTCAATTCACAATTCATGACAAAGCCATTTTGCTGAAAAAAAACTAAGTATAAACAACTAAATAATGAAGTATTATTAACAAAACTGAAGAGCTATGCTAATAATATTTTTCGTTACGAAGGCCAAAAATTGCCTACAAAACGATTTTGGTGCAGTGACTGAAGTATTTTTCTGGTTGTGCGTTTAAGTGTATTGGTATGTCTGTTCGGGGATAAAGCTGTAACAACAACGTGTCGCATCTTGGCGACAAAAATGACACAACGCGAAAATTGGTAATTTTTAATTCAGACCATATTTGGATATGCAAAGTTCGAATCCATAAGCTTGAGAAGTGACAAACGGAGTGGGAAACTGCGAGAGAAGAAAACCCAACCTAAAGATACACTCTGCAACAGTGATCATTGTACTTTTGCAGAGGTGGATTCTGACCGATTCAGGGCCAACCGATTCTTATGCCACATGAGTAAAATAGATGGCAACAGAAGATTCTCGTGGCCTTGAGTCGGTCAGAATCCACCACTGTACGTGTACAAACAACGGTTATTTCGGCCCTGGACGGGTGTCTCTGGTTTCAAAGCGGGACCGCCCCGACCGGGCCCCAATCCAAGTATATCAGCTGGAACGCTTGAAAAAATGCTCCGGTGGCAACACGGTGGTAATGTCTTTTTCTCTTTCTAGGATACTTTTTTACCGATTTTTCGGCTGAGACGAAACCTATGGAGGTTTTTTTTTTCTCTCTTTAACAACCTCAAGTGGGTATGCCTGTGGAGTGTTCAGTCTGCGTAGCTTTCATTATGCAGTTGTACATAAGTTTCCTTTCTTGTCTTTCGCATTAAGGGGGTGTCCCAGACAATTTCGACGTTGTCGTATACATCTCCAAATATCGAAATCCATGTATTGCGAACGCGAAAAAGGGATTAACGGCTCCATTCTACACGCAATTCTGAACAAAAAAACTCAAATGCATTTTCATGTAACGCAGAAATGTAGAAATGGCACAAATTCTAAAATTTCTAAGAGGATACTAATTTTCAGTCTTCACCGACCGAGCAAGATTTCACTTATTTTCACTATTACTCACGCTATCATTTTTTACTTTTCATAACCTTTGGTGACATAAGAGAAGTATTGGTGTGGGTAGAAAATTTCTTCTTCTAATTTCAACGAAACTTTACGTTTTTGAACCTTTGGAATCCAAAAAACAGGGTGTTAGAAAAATGTCGGTCTGTCGACCCATCGGTTTGGCCGAAAAACTTGCGCCATGATCTCGGAAACGGCTTGATGAAAAAGTCTAAAACCTACAGGATTTCACAACGAAATGATGGGCATGAAAAATTTCCATATCCCGTTTAATTTAAACTTCCTGTTCTATCGGAAATCAATCGATTTTCAATGTTTTACCAACAAATCTATACTTTTTCCTTTTTATTACCTTTTCTAAATAAACGATATTGTTTTTCCCAGTTTATATGTTTTGTCGAAAAAATGTCCCATCAGTTTTAGATTTTTCATTCGCTCGTTTACAAGATCAAGACTGACAAACTTTTCCCTTTTTGTGGTGATAAAAAGTATCGCGGAAATTACGTAATCCTTTGATGGTAACACTTGAGACCATTTCCTGTTAATTTTGCTGCTCGCCGAATATATAAATGCAACGCTTACAAAATGTAAAAGTGTTAAGTTTATGTGAACTCGACATTTTTTTTTTCTTTCAAAGCAGATGATGCTAGCTAAGTATTAGTTTGATAAATTATTTGAATTTCGGCGCACCAAGTTTTCATTCTATATCTAATTTTTCAATGAGCCAGAGCAACATATTGATTTTTGTTCACACTTCAAATATTTTATACACGTTAGGAAGTTCGTTTTTACATTTTAAGCAAATCATCGTATTGAAGTAAAATTAAAAAAAAGGGAAATAACGAGGTTCCCGTAAAACAAAAATCTGTCAGATTGAAAATAATCAATAGGTACTGACATTTTGTTGCGCGAAATCAGATGATCAAAGATTTGTAAACGATATACTGAAAGAGTAATTAACTAGCGGATTTTCAATCTGGTTGTGTTACGAATTAAAAATAATTCAACAAGTCAAAAACCAAATATAATGAGATACAGGAATATTAGGCTTATGCAACTAGTTATTCCTCTGCTAATGGCAAGTGAAAAATTTAGCATTCAGAAGTATCAAATCATACGAAAATCTCGATCAGTCGGTGAAGTGTGCGACAGTAACAGGAGCATTGGTAAAGAAAGTAACGGGGTCGAGGCAACTGCCTCTCTAGTCAAGTGCTCGTACTTATTTTAGCCGTCATACGTATTTCGGTCTGTTTTTACCAGTCGTAAGCACGCCTGCAGCTTTTTGACTTTTCCATATTTGGTAGTTCCGCGAACGTGGGCATGGGTTACAGGTCAATTACCTCCAATCAAGTTTTGACCCGTTACAATGCACTTGTGGAGGGTGGAGGTAAGGAGAAGTATCTCGTATTGGTTTGCAGCTGACAATAAAAAAAATTTCATCAAAAAGTGAGAATGGTTCAAGAAATCTCCAGAATGGCGCTTTATGGAACTTTTGCTGCAGCAACACCGTCTTAATTTCCCTCTAATTTACGAAGACTTTCTATACACGGTGATAGTCCGTGCCTTCATCTTCCATAAATGCACGTTACCAAGTCGATATGGAAAGCGAACTGTCACTATTTTAAGCACACAATTATTCACCTTCGCTGCATCGGTAAAGAAATTCATACCTTGGAGTCTGATTGTGAGATATGGAAACACGCCACATTGCGACAGAAAGTACAATGCTGTATCCGGATTACGTTCAATCAAAGTACAGGTATATCGGAGTGATGACGCGGTACCTCAAGATTTGATCGAAAAAGACGCTATCTCAAGTACATGTTTGTTCTCTTTGAAAATAAGTCGGGAATACTACGACACGCTACATGTGAATTCAAAATCTTGCACGATACTTAATACTACTTGTTAACGTGACCTATAATAACTCAAATCTTTGTAGTAATTGCGGAAGAGAATTTGTGGCTTGCAATCATTTGAAACAGAATTTTTTTTCTTCCATCGAACTCGAATCTGCAGTAAAATTTTCAATGCATATAATATTAAGCAAATTTAATGTTACATACATCACATGACTATAAATGAAATATAAATCAGTAGATGTGGATTCAACTTCGTCGATGAACATTTGTGTAGATTTACAGATGTTATAAGACTTGCTTTTCGTTATCCGTAGTTTTCTTTATCTCATTTTTCTTTATCACACCACGACCAAGGCGTATCGAAATTGACTGCTTGATCAAATTGCTATCAAGCACTCGGCAAAGAAAAGATAAAATGATCGTTTTAACGTTCCGAATAATGTCAAGTGCTTTAAGTAACTGTTGGCCACAGGTTTGCGTCAGGCTTTCCCGTATGAGACACTTCAAAGTATGTAATGGAGCGACCCCTGCCATGGTACATCTACAGGCGGATGAAGTCCCCTGAACAGCTCTCAAGAACTGTAGAGCCCTGTGCACAAAGTGCGTCATAAGTTAGCAATCTGACCTTGTGTAAGAATTTTGTTTTCCATATATCCGTATCACGGCAGGTCGGTCGGTCTGTCTTTTCCCTTCAAAAGGGTTTATTGCTCACGTGTGTCATACCTGCGCGAAAAGAAATAAATTTCTTGAACCAACAAAATAGATTAAGTTGGAGTATTACTCAATATGAAAATAGCAGTGTGAACGGGATCCGTAAAGAATTTTACTGACCAAAGATATAAGAACAATAGTAAAATACGACTATGAATTTATCACTCTGATTTTGTAACGCCGGAATTTCGAATTTAGAATTTTCGGAAATAAGATTAGAATTTTGAGTCTATCGGTGAAATAAACTCGTTCGTATACAAAGTACTATCGATCTTGAGAGAAACGAAAGTTCATACATTCTATGTATATTACTTAATACCAAACCTTCCTCCGTTTTTTTTTTTTTTTTTTTTTTTTTTAAATTCTTTAATTTTTTATTTCATACGGAAAATCGCAGGTTGTTGTTTGTAAGCTGATAGTCAGACAGAATGAGTTAGTTACTAGGTGATATTGAAGATATTAGTATTGATGTATAAATAAACTTGTTATTAATTAGCGACATTTCTTTTAAAGGTTACTGGAAAAATCTTATTTTCAGACTGGATTACCTTGAAAAGTTAGAGAATTTTAGAATTCCGAGCAGCGTAAAAACTCGTAACGATTAATGCTGAGGCAAAGCCGTTATTTCGCGATTCTGGAATTGTCAGAAATTGAGTAAATCGTAATATAACAAAACACGCTCATATTTCGAAATCTTACAATTAGTTCCTTAATGATCATTTTTTTTTTTTTTTTTTTTCATGTTGAATTTTGCAACTACATCGTGTGAATCAAAATTTCAATCATTACAGTCAGGACCGCATATACATATTTCTTACATTGTTATACATCTTTTCATACTTGTATACGTCCGATTCGTGTGGAAATATCAGCATTGAGCGTTTAGTTGCATAATTTACGCTCGAGGCTGAGAAAAAATAAGCCGTAAAATAAGAAAAAAATAAATAAATAAATAAATGAAATAAAATTGCCTGGGATCCAAATATCGTCAAATTCGTGTGTGTTCTACTTCGGTTAGTCATCGCCGACAAACTTGGTGCAGTCTTCAGAGAGATTATACGTAGAGGGAACAAGGCCGCATAGAGCAGATTGTAACAGGCGTTCCGTTCTGACGAAAATCACCCTTGTCTGCACGTGACACCCTCATGACGGAGAGGGATTAGTACGAGGGCCGAGGGGTCGTGGCTGTTCCGGGCGGCGACGGGAGTGGAAAGTTTTATTGCCGCTATCAGACACCGCTGAACAGGATCCGTCTCGCTTGGGGGTGAATTTTTGGGAATTTTCAGAATATTGTAACTATTGGGAATTCGAGGTGTTCGTAGTACACTGGGAGAAAATTTTATTTCCGGTTACCGCTCAGTCCTTCGATTATTTTCGTTTTTTTTTTTTTTTTTACCACAACCGAAAAATATAGTTCTAGGTAGAAAATAAAAATTAGTTTTCTAGCTGTCACCGGAAAGTCTAGTATCTCTTACTACTCTTTCTCATTGCGATCAGTGTTACTATATTTTCTTGTAACTGTTGCGAAAATTTAATGCTTGTGCAACAATAAATTGATTTTAAAGCCTTATTTGACTAAAAATACAGAGTGAACCAAACAAACTGATTTTGCGTTGCAATTACCAAAAAAAGATCGACAATAGCGCAAAATGGCTACGTGTACCTCGTTTTTCGTAATCCCGACAATACTCGAACAGTTTTTTTTTTTTTTTTTTTTAACGATACCTGTTTTACTAAATTTTTCTAATTTCTCTAACAGATGAAATTTTTCTCAGTGTAGAACTAAGGAATAGTTCTTTAAAAAAAAGTTATCGCGTTGTTATTTTTTTTTTTTTTTTGGCCGATTTCTCAACACTTTAGATATTTTAGATATTCATCAACTAACTTATAGGTATATTAGATTGTCATTTTCATTGATTATAATAATCTAGCAGCTCTTTTCCGCACGCTCGACTTTCTTTCTTCTTTATTTGTTTTGTTTTTCTTTCTGTTTTTTTTTTCTTTTTTTTTAATTACACTTTAATTTTACTTTATTCTATGCGTACTTGCCATTTTCCAATCAATTATCATTATATTTACTTTATACCTTCGTACTTCTACATTTAGTTTCACCTCTTTTTATTTCTTTTTACTGCTTTATTCGTGTTTCTGATTCTCGATCAACATTGCCATGGTCATAACAAACCCTATCTGTATATATCTAGCTTCTCGCTCAACGATAATACCGGGTGTGAAAAGTTTGATGGTAACACCGAAACTCATTTGAGGTGACAAAAAGTAGACAGGAATCACTGATACGAAAGAAGTGAAACACACGTAATTTTCGAAATTGAATTGTGACTCGAATTTCTGTACGCCCCTGAATAGAAGTAAGAAATACAAATTTTAAAAACATCAAACCCAAATTGTCATCCATGTTCCCAACCCTGTTTTCAAAATACTAAAATTATAATTGTAATTTGTGCCCATTCCATTATTAATCTGCCATTATTTTTTCTCTCCAACACTTTGAGTAACACATGATTGTGCCAAGTCAACTTTTATAACAAGATAGTATTCTATGGTTTTTGGGGTCGCCGATTACAAATATGAAATCAGATTACAAAAATTCAAAATAACGGATCGAATATTATGGACGAAAATTTCATGTTTGATCGAATACGGTAGTTCACTTATTAGAAATATCACAAAAAAGACCGCAAAGAAATATATTTAAAAGTATACTTACCACTATGACTGAAAGGGTTAAACTAAAAATTGTATGGGAATTTATTTCATCTGACACTGGTATGATTTACGCGTCTTTTCTTTTTTTTCGCTTACGTTCCGTACGTAAAGTAATTGGTTTTTGTGATAGAATAAAAAAAAGAGCATCGGAGCGCGTAAAAGTGTACTATTACGTCATAACAATTGAAAGTATTCTTTTTTGTACTCTGCTGCAAAGAAAAACTTGTCAACCACACTTATTTTACATCGAGTATCACGCGCACTATAGATGCAAAGTCTTCTTCACCTCGCGTACTTGAAGTACTCTTAAATTTTCATTAAAAACGAACAGAGTTTAGTTTATTAACATTACTATTGGAAATCTTAAAGTATAAGAGCAGTACAAGAACAAGACTGTAATAGTGAGAGAATTCCTTCAAATTTTACAAGCTCATTTACAAAGTGGGATGATTAAAAAATCTGAGACACATTCGAGACACTTGTTTAAATACTTAATCTTATCGTTGTTAATACGGCTACCGTCAACCAGCAAATATCCTTTACGAAGCATTCCTCTTCTCCACAGAGGCGAGCGACTGTGATCATGCATCGACTCAAAGAGAAATGAAAATTATCCGGAAAGTATAATAGAGTGAAAACCAGAAGACAGAAAAGGAGAGCGGAAAATACCATTGGGAAATATTTGACGTGCCGCGTGTTTTTACAAAACCGGGTCTAAAATATAGTAATAACTGTAAACACGTTTATCATCGCGAGTATAAGTGTAACTGTAAGAAGCCAGAGCATATTTCGTTTTTCGTTTACTTAGGATCGATGAATCGGCCTCCTGTCAGCTCCGGAGGCGAAGGAGAATAAAAAAGACCCTTATTTTCAGTCTCCCTTCTTCGACGACTACACTTTCCCATGTATCCGATATATTGTCGGGACTCTTAGTTTCTGGCACCACGATAATATTTTACATCTATACATACGTTAATGTACGTAGACGGTTAGAAAAAAAATGTCCCAGCAGGTCCACTACAATTTTTGGGTGGTTTGACCATTTTTTTTTTTTTTTTTATGTATTACTAAGTAAAAAAAAGCAGGAAAATTTACGAATTACGTGTCGATATGACAATTTAAATGTTAAAATGACAAACATTTGTGTCATATTTGCTAGCAGAAATGTAACAAATAGCACAAATATGAAATAGACCTGCTGGGACATTATCCTGAGTTAAATTTTTCTGACCGTGTACTGAAGAAATATCGAATTTTTTTTTTTTTTTTTGATTCTCCAATTAGATCAGAATTTATCTCCATCAATACCTACGTAAGATATCCTAACATAAATACTCCATGTTGCTATGACATGTTTGCCAATGTTTTAAAGAGATGCCATACAAGAGTCCATTTTCCAGTTTCAGAAGTTTTGGTTGTGATCAAACGTCTGTTGCTTAAATTTTGTAAAAAATAACTCTTTCGCAAATAAAACTTGGGAAAATAATATCAATCTTATTCTGTGAACTAATCTGAAAATGTTTATGGAGATTAGCCAAAACTTGAAGAAATCTCAAATCAAGTGTAAATAAAATGATTGATATTATGCGCCAAAGAATTCCTTACGTGAATCTGAAACTGTGATCTTTACGAATTGCTATTCGTAGAATACTCTTTATCATACCGTCTTTTGAATGCTCTTTTCCATCTTTTGGCAATAATCCTCGGTGGCAAATAAATATATTTGTGAAATTTTAATCGAGTGCAATACACCAGATATATGCGAATATCTTGATCTAAAATTGGCAAAGGAATACAAGTTATTGCGAATCAAACAGACAAAATTCCTTGCTTTATAATTTACATCGAAACTGATTTTTCACAATTATTTGTTCATATGAAAATCGAGTTTTCTGAAATTCCTAGGATAAGATTGTAACGTCCGAGTCTTACGGAGCAAAATTGAAAAACGAGCGATTGTTTCAGTGTCACTTCCCAATGAACTGAGCTATACCCAGCTCTAAGATCTATCCAGTATAATCAAAATAATTACTTCTCCTTGCATTGATATTGTACAGTGCAATTTTCACCCTTTCAGGCCTAACGAATGAATCATTTCAAAAAAGTTTAAAATCCACAAGGTTCTTCCGACGATGTAAGTTTCCCTTGAAGTGATATGATAAGAAATTGAAAAGAAAAGACAAACAATTTGAAAAACAATCTTACTTCACTTACTACACTTACTAAAAAAAAAAACAAAAAAAAAATCAGAAATGATTCGAACGATCGGTGGACCGGTAGGAACATCACGTATAAGGTGTAGCATTCGGGTATTGATGCTTCCCGTATAAAGTGCATCAGTCACTGCTCTCTGAGTGCAGCCATAAAGCAGCAGGGCCAATGTTTTATGAATTATTATAGTAGCCGAGATTAGCTCGCGCCGGCGTAGGTATACGATGGCTAGCGTAGACGTATCTCTGTAGGCGGCTGATAATTCTGCAGATAGCGGATAAAAATATCCCACGCAGAGCGAGAGATGCGAGATTGACACTAACACAGTATGTGTAAGCATGTACAATGTGCAATATATAGCATGTGTGTATATATTTAATGTATTTTATTTCACATATCAGAGGAGAAATAATCTAGAAGAGAAGAGGAGAGTAAAATGGCGCAAGATCCTGGTTGTCGGCGCCATTTTATCGCCACATAACCTAAGTTTTTAATTTTAATGGAGCCAAATCGTAATTCTCGGGGCTTCAAATCACTCGTATTAAATAAATTAATTAAACATAATCAATAATATATCGGTTATGCTATCCAACCGGGAAAAAAGACAGCCAACGGTCAGCTGTCGGCCTGGTTGCATTAGTTTCATTTTTTTTTTTTTTTCTACAAGACGACGCTTCGCATAGAGACAATACCGATACAGAAAGTTCCGTCAAATTCAAACAAGAGATTCGAGAGATTTCCGATGATTCCAAGTATAGGAGAATAAAATTATGTATTCTTTCCGTGAAGGTTGATTTTTTGATCACGTGACTTGACGGCCAATGAATTTCAAAAATTAAACTAGATTTTTTCAGCGGAATCTGAACTGACGGGCTATCAAAAGTCATAGGATTTATACCAAGTTTAGTATAACATCGCAAAGAACGCATACTTGCACATTTTCAGTCAGGAATGGATTGATTGATCGATTTCAGACAGAACTCGAGATTCCGTTACACTTACCAAAAAAGTTCAGTATATACCAAAGTCGTGAACATATTTTTACGTAGCTGTCATTGTAAACTAATTTATGTGAGTCGTTTCTTTGTTTTCTTTTTTTTTTTGGTATTAGATTCGAGACAATTACAGAAGAAAACCACAGTTTCAATATTTTTGCGTAAACTATAATGGCTTGAGAATATAAGTAGATACAACAAGATAGACAATAATGACTCACGAATGTAAGAAAGTGCTGGAGGATCTACATTTTGAGCTTTGTTTCAATTCATCGGCACGATTCGTTGCAGAGTTCAAATTAAATTCCATACAACGGGAAGTTTATTTTTTTATTTTGTCATTTACTTAATTACGTAAAACAAAGGGCATTTTCAATAATACCGGGCGCTGTGTAGTTATTAATGAAGACAGTGATGAAGATTGACGAAAATATTAACAAATATTTTGATGACCACTTGCGTTTTTGATGAATATTTTTATGAATAAATACATTTTATAATTAGTTGTAAGTAGTGTTCTAAGCAGTTGAAATATAAAATAATTAACAAAAAATTGGTTCTTAATTTTTTTCATGACGTTGCACCAAACCAAAAAAATTGAAAAAATTCCTGAGTACAGAGGGGTATAAAAGACGTATTCTGTCCAAATTTGGTGATTGCATGTTTTAAAATAGGCATAAAAAAAAAATAATTGTAATTTTGTTTTTTAGTTTAAAAGTCGGCTATTAGTCTAGAAATCATAAAAAAAAAAATTTTTCACAGCTTTTACTCGTAAGTATTTAAAAAAAAATCAGCAAAAAAAAATTTTTAATTTTACTATTAAAAAAAAAAATAAATACTAAAAAATAGGTTTTTTTTCAATTACTCGGAAACCGTTTAAGATTAATAGCTGAAATTTTCACTGAATTATTTTCATTTGGGTCCAAATTGATCCCTGAAGTACCGACAAAAAATTCAGCGGGGGCCGATTCGACCTGCGTATCCGGCTATGTCCTTTCAAATTTCAACAAACCGTAAAGTTTTTACAGCTATATGTGGGCATAGATTCTATGCCGAAAAAGTACGCGAAACGCTTTCGGGGGAAAAAACAGCGAACTCTGTATCGGAATTTGTTTTCAACGTGATTATTCATATCTGGAGCATTGAATAAACTTTCACGAACGACGGTTAAAAAGTTCTTTTTTTTCCTACAAATTCTAAGCTTAGGCTCATGCAGTACTCTTGCCCTTACTCACCAAGCAAACTCACCCTATTTCTTCCTATATTAGATTAAATAATTAACGGCATGGGTTCAAATTTTGACGGTGCGATTTTTGACACGTTTTACCATTCCCAGGGTTCCCGCATTTCAATGGCCAAAAAGTGCATAGCTGAGATACTTTGCGCAATTCTGGAGAAAGAATGAGGAGTAAAATATTAGTCTAGAAAAAGTGCACTTGCTCGGTCGGTAAGGGTAGGAGTACTACGTGCCCTTAACGTACAATATTCTGACAATGTCAGGCTTTTTTCTAGGCATCCACCATACCACGAAATTCCAAACGATAATTCCACGATTCGAGAACTTCGACGATGACTCGACACCACGTTGATATTACATTGAAATAACGACGGAAAACCTACACACCCAAAGTGGCATCTGAATGGAATTTCGTCTTTTAACCGCGTTTGCGTGTTTCACGTGACACAGGTAGGTATAAGGTATAATACCACGTATATTACACGTGCCAGGGACACATATGCGGACATTTACAAGCACTACGTGGTAAACGCGAGTCCTTCAGGATGATCTTGAGATTTAATGACGGGGTGGTCGTTCAAAATGGCGAGCGTTTATCGGACCACTTATAAAGCTCAGCGCAGAAACTTTTCCGCTATGCTCACTGACACGCAGTCCCCAACCAATCGAATGGACAGCAGCTGTGTTGCGTGCTCGTACGTGTAGAGCAGCGAATAAATTTCTGCGCTGGAATTACGATTAAAACCTAACCTAACAGGGCAAGCGACGCAGCGGCAACGGAAACCGGAGCAAGCGATCGGATGCTTCTCGTGCTACTCCGTGGTAATTGTGTTACCTATATGTATCAGAAATAACCAAATAAAACGCCAAGTGGTTATAAGAAACGATAAACGCAAAACTTACGAAGAGGCTGCAGGTTCCGCTAACGAGCGGCGTAAGTTGAACGAAACAAGTCCATTAGGGTATATCTTCTGTTTCTATTCGTCTTCTCTCTTTTTTTGTTTTCTTGGATGCCCGAAACATAACTTTGAAAAAGTATCGCTCGTTATTTCCGTTCACTGAAAAAAATATTTTTAAATGCTCTGCCAAGTTTAAATTCATGATATTATCTGATAGAATTTTTCACAAGAATGTCGAGTTGAATTTTGCAAATTTCTTTGATTAAAATATTTGAAGACAACAAACTCTGGAATAAGGTAATGTTTGAAATAAAAATTTTATTATACTTCACAATATTTTTTCTCAAAAATCACATAATCCTACGATATAATACATATTCATCACTGGGTATATTGTGCAACAATTTTTTCCCACAAAGATCAAATTATTGCATATTTCGTGCTCAAATGATTTTGCACAAGTTAACGCATCATCGTCCGTTTTCCATACGGTATCCTCAGCTCTGATGCACCTATAACTCTGATCGTGTGTGCAAAGAGAGAAGGAATGAGAGAGAGAGAGAGAGAGAGAGAGAGAGAGAGAGAGAGAGAGAGAGAGAGAGAGAGAGAGAGAGAGAGAGAGAGAGAGAGAGAGAGAGAGAGAGAGAGAGAGGGGGGGGGGGATTGGTTGAGTGAGAAAGAGAAGTTGGGAATGAGAGGGGGCAGGGAGGGGGGGGGGGTGAACGTGGGAACACCGTGAAAACGTGTTGGTCACATTTCGAACCACGTGGTTCTCACAGGAGTTTAAAATAAATCTCTTTGGAGCGAGGTCGACGTATCTCCATATCCACCGACTCGGAATCGCTGTTGCTTACCGTCTATGGTGAAAATAACTAAGAACCATTAGGTTTCCTCGTTCCGTAAGAGTGAAAACGAACAAGCGGTACATTTTTTTTTTTTTTTCAATATCTCATTCGGCGAGGAATAAAAGAGAAGGAACAAAAAGAAAAGAATAAAAAATCGATGCACCTCACCGTCAGCCCTTGTATGTTCCTTATTTTTTTTTTTTCCAATTGGTCTCTCAGTCATCTTCCCTCTCTCATCTCTGCGAGATATATCTCTACGGAATCAAGCACCGTACCAGTCAAAAGACGCATGCCGCCTTATTAATATGCAAGCTCCGTGTGGCCGAGCGATGCTCACACGCATACGTGTTATACATACAACACGTATTTGAGCGTGTATCATACGTCCATACAGGGTGAGGAAAAAGTATGGAAGCCTTCTGGAAATCTCCTAGGGGTTCGGTGAAAAATAAATTACCAAGGTCAAATAGTATCTTGGGTAATTTTTAACAAGGGTGACCTTTCATTTGACCTTGAGCATCATCCTCAAGGTCATTCTGAGATCAATTTTGTTGCCATAAATATCGAAAATATCGGGAAATTATACGGTTAAATATGTGTCAAGGACTAAGGTCAGCGTGACCTCTACGGGTCAAATAATGGTCAAGGGATCGCTTGCTAACAACAAAAATGACCTTAAAGATGAGGTTCAAGGTCAAATCAAAGGTCACCATTGAATCACTCGTTTATAAATTACGTAAGATTCAACCTTTGTAATTTTTGTTTTTTTTGAAGTTATACTTCTTTAGGCGCGTTATGAAAAACTGATGAGAGTGAAATTTCAAGATGCGCGCGCATCACTGTAACACAAAATTAACAGGATGAAGTTGCCCACTCAACCGAATTCATTAAGTCTCGAAAAATTTGTGAATATTAGTGAAAAAATTGTGCTAAAATACTTTTTCAAGTGCTCCAATATAATTGAGGTTAGTTATCCGTATGTATTATTTATTGATATAAATTAAAATATCATTATTTAATATAATTAATACTAAATATTATTTAAATTATCAATGTTGAATATTTATTATTGGTTTTTTAATATTTACAAAATAAAGAAATAAATTTAATAGAACATTTAATAAAAAGTTCGTGACAAAAATTTAATAGATTATTTAAATATAATGTAAGACATCCGTTATTTGTTTTATTGTTTTTCATTACATACTTCTTTTCTTTATCATTGTGTGACAGAAGATTTTGACATGTTGTGTATTTTTTAATGATGCCAAAGAAGTATAACTTCTCACGCGCGTACATAAGTACACGCACCCATTTTTTTTTTTTTTCACCGAACCCCGCGAGATTTCCAGGGATTTCCATACTTTTTCCTCACCCTGTATACACGGCGTACATACGACATATAGGCACGTAGGAGACGCGTGCATACACGTGTATCATACGTATTACGGGCAAGTATGTATTGCCTGTAATATCATACATAACACTTTGAAAAGGTGGCATCCCTCCGGGGCTCCGTGCGGCAGGTAGACTTTTGTATATTACACACCTGCTCTTTTCATGACCTTGATAAACAAGAGCCGGGCCATCGGCCAGGATAAAGCGAGATGCTGAATATGAGAGTTTAGTTTTTTAATTGGAATGCCACGATCGGGTCGGAGAGCCCATTTTCGCTTTAAGGGGGTATTCTAGTGTAGAAATTTGAAAAAATCGATTTTTTTTTTTTTTTTTATATTTTCAAAGCTTAACCTTTCAAGAATGTGTCCTTAAAAGGACAAGTCAAAATTTCAATTATTTTCAGAGATATAGCTATTTTAGTGACACGTCTTCAATACTGGCTCGGCTGGAACGAATTTTACTCGAAACTTTAAACGCGTTTTTCTCAAAACTACATTTTTCAAAACGGTTGACATGATTTCTCAAGTTCTATTGAACTGATTTACTTGAAATTTGGTGAGAATCTTCTCAATACATGTCTCTATCGCACGAACTATTATTATAACGAAATAATAATTTTTACTATTTTTAAAAAATTCAGAAACGTCCAAAACAGTCAAAAAAAACGTATTATTTTTTCGGACAGCCGTAATTTGGCAAAAAAAAATTTTTTTTCGACTATTTTTTAGCTAGTACGATAGCTGCATTTATGTAGATTAATAATCTTTTTTTCTTTTTTTTTTCTGATTTTGAAAATGCTTGCAATCGTGACAACATTGGCGCGCCATTTTTTTTGTACCTCCCACTTCAACAACTCATAGCACTTTCAATTTTGTATTTTTTGACTTGTTTTTTTTTTTTTTGTAATCGTGAAATAATAATAAACGCCTGATAAAAAAATGGATGGTAAAAATATTTTTTGTTTTTTCTTTATAGCACTTCAAAAAACACCTCAAATTCATGCCTCTACACTAGAATACCCCCTTAAACATTTTACGGCCCTACAATGCCCTATATGTATACAACTATACCACGGATGGTGCGACAAGGTGAAAAGATGATGCCGGTATTTCAGTTATTTCGATCAGAGAATCTTTGAACAATGGCAGTACGGGTATTTCATTCGGTTGAAATATAGAACGATTCGAGATAGATTCACACGCGAATAGACGCTTCGAGACGGTGTCTACTTTTTTCGGCGAGCAAAAGATCATGACATTTCAGGTTTTTTCAGAAACAAAATATGGATGTTTTCATGACCTTTCTGACGATTCAAAACTACATTATAAAATTTTTAAATGTGATTTTTCAAATAATTAGAGTATAGCGAGCAACTTAACACCAACATCTCGATTTTTTGTTTATTAATTATCACAGATATTTCTACCACAACGCTAAAGCAAGAAACGTATTAAATGCATATATTTATTTACCTTCGTAATACTCGCAATAAATATAGCAATATGTTCCGTACATAGGAAGAAAAAATAATCATATTTTCATTAAATCGATCTATCTGTACAAGCGACTCAAAATTTTTAAAAATGTAAATGAGTATCGATATTCCAATATTGTTGAAATCCGAGTTGTTAATTGACCGAAAAAAAAAATTTCAGTTTCATTACTAAAATTTCATGACTTTTTAAGGGTCGCATTGAAATTCATGACATTTAAGACTTTTCAGGTTTTTTCAGGCCGTTAGACATCCTGTCATTAGAATTGCTTCAACACCTGTGACATCGACGCAAACTACTATTTCATTAGTAAAAAATAGCTGGATATTTTGAGATACAGGTAGATTCCTGTCAATTGAATACTACGACACATAGAAATGGATCCTTGCAGGTTGAAGCGAAAGACGGAAAGGTGATCGAGACGGTCAGCCATCTTGACAGGCACTATCGATAAACATATCGCGTGACTAAAGGTAAAAGGGCGCATCCCAATCTATGTGCCCTTTTACCTTTGCAAAAGTAAAAGGGCGTATAATTTTTTTTTTTATTTTTATAATTTTTTTATCCATAAGGAAAAATTTCTTAGGTATAAAAAAAATTTTTTTTTAGTGCATGTTTCGTGAAACTATTTTTCAACATTTAGTATCAAAATGAGAATTTTTCTTTATGCGCCCTTTTACTTTTAAGTATTATTTTTCTAAAAGGTGAAAGGGCGTATGTCTTGAGATACGCCCTTTTAGCATTAGGATGCCAAAAAAATTTTTTTTACAGATCTTTGCGTTTCAGACGATTTTGAACCGATTGGCAAAAAAAAATTTTTTTGTACGCCCTTTCAGCATAAATCCCTACTAACATGTAGGGATATGCCCTTTTACCTTTAGGCACGCGATATACCAAGCATTGTGACAAATGATAAGATAACTTATGAAAAATTCAACCACGTGCTGGGTACAAGTATCATGTGGAAATCTAGTGCGAAAGATCATTGGTATAAACTTGTTGGTTAGGATTTCGGACGAAGAACAATTGACTTTTTCATTTCTGCGCGTTGCGTCATCACGCCAAATTTGCTAAGATACATTATTTGTGAGATATGAATAATTTGCCTTTCACTAATATACCTAAATTACCTACGTATCGACTTGAAAGGCAATTTTACCTTAAAAGTTTCTTTTTTTAGAGAAAAATCGTGTTTCTTTTTTTTCATAAATAAAATTTTACTCTTAAAAATATCTATAGTTATTGAAATATACAATCAATGGCCTCGTAAAATAATATCTTATTACTGGAAAAAAAAAATTGAAATTGAACTCAGCTGATAACAATTGTTTTATCGACAGATTTAGGCTATCTTGTGATAATTTGAAAATAGCACGAGAATAGGGCCTATTATCAATATGGCCGGCCTGCTACCGTCTGTAATCCCGCAATATTCATACTACTTGTCTGTAATTTCATCATGTGCTCCGTCCATAAGTCTATACGACGGTAAATTTAAAATTGTTTCTTTTTTCTTTTTCTCTTTTCTCATTTTCGAAACTGCCGAATTGAATTCCTTCATATGCGGAAACAAATTTAAAGATTAATTTTAACACGACTTAAATGAGTCAATTTTTAATCTCGCATAGGCAAGTACTTGTTTGATTATTACCGTTATGAACTTCAACTTTGTGAAAATTGTGCCTACGGTAATTCAAAATCAACCCATGTTGTTTTCGTCAGAGGTCGGACGAAATAGAAGAATAAATGAGACTGTACAATTACACAACTACTTGATATTTCGCACACTCTGTTTCAAAAGAGCTATTAGGGAAAGGCTTTGTTGCATTGTCGAAAAATTGGTCACCATCACGAAACGGAAAAATAACAGTCTTATTCATAAACGTCCCTGCATAGCAATTGCAATTTTGTCTGGTGAACGAAATAACCATTTTGCAAAAGTCACGTTAAATTTAAGTCGTGCAAACATTAACCTTCAGCCAGGACATGAAATCCTTCTGTGCACCAACTGTCACGTCAAGAATTGTGTCTGAAAAAAAAAGAGAATAAATCGAGGAATAAATCGTTTTTCCTAGCTGATAGTTGAGTATATATTGTCATTATATCGTTCGGCAAATGTGCTTATACATTTTCAAGCGGTTTTTTCTTTTTCTTTTTTTTCGCAGTTTTAGCACATCTCAGCTCGGTTTCACCGCTTCGACCTTGTTCCGTCATCTTTGTTGTTTGTAGATCTGTTTTTCTTCTCTTCTTCTCTATTTTTTTTTTTTTTTGAAAAGGATAGTGTGGGTTACATTTCCTCCAAATCCAAGTGCAAACTCAGTTCTTACATACGAGAGTATCTCATGTATGACATTTGGAGTAGGTATGTATACGTCACCGCAGAACAAGATTGCTTCAGTTGTACACGCGATACCCATAAAGCATGAGCGTGTAAAAGTCGAAAGTGAAAGTTGCATGACATTGTCACGCTGCTTGTGTGCGTACACACACGTATATATATATATATATATATATATACTGTAGCTCGTGGCTGTAATGACTCCGTGAAAATCTGTGCGCATGTACGTACGCTGGTTATACGCACCAACACGCCAGGCGAAGGTTGTGCCTCGCACTTGAAGCCAGTGGGTATGTCGTGTACATCCAACGAGGTTTATTCCGACCCCCCCTGGATTAAGATTACTCGGCATCTCTCATTGATCCATAGGGTACAATACTTCTGATACGACGACATGGTTAACCCTTTGAAGTATACATTTTTCCTTGTCAGTCAAATCCCTTGAAACTGGTTGTATAAGGATTCTCGAGGTCACTGATTTGAAAAATGACCTCAGATGTGAGAAATTTTCCAAATTCAAAATGGCTGATCTAACATGAGCGAATCGGATCAATTTTTATATTTTCAGTCCGCCACACTGCATCCGCCATTTTGAATTTTTGAATTCTGACGTCAGGTTCGTTTCCAGTACCCCCGAAAACCCTCGGTTAACGAATTTCAAGCAAATTGGATCAATTTTTATATTTCCAGTCCACCGTATTGGATCCGCTATTTCGAATTTTGAAATCTTTACGTAGGATTCGTTTTTAGCGACCCCCAAAAAATCCAAAATTAACGACTTCCACTTTTATAGCCCCCCTAACCTAGCCGCAATTACATTTGTGTCTATATTCGTGAAACCATCATAATCCCACTTAAAACATCAACATTGAGATCTAAAAAGTCGAAACAATGCCAAAAAATGCCGATATGTCAAAAATTGAATGGTAAATCTTGAATAACCGATCTGAGAAAAGTGTTTCATATATGAAACGCTGTGCCACAAAGGGTTAAGGAGGGCCTTCAAAGAGATCTCAAGATTGATTCTCTAAGGCAATCAGCGCAATGGATTTATAATTTTTTGGAGGAATATATTAAATTCAATTAAAAAATTCACTTATCACATTATAATGCCTGAGTGCGCCAAATTATTCATTTTCAATCTTGTCAACTGATTTAGGTATTCAATTAAAAACGATGTAGGTGCTTTTAGGGAAATGTGAAAAACTTTAGATACTCGATTACTTTTTGTTTGTTTTTGTTTAAATTTCGATTCACATTATGACTCGTGTCATGTGACTTCAGGTTATACTGATTGAATTCGTGAAATTAAATTGATAGAACCATCTGTGCTGGTTCACCTTGAAAAATCAAAACTCCAATGTGAAAAAAGAAGTATCGTGCTACGGTAATATCGCCCTGATCTTTTGATTGTAGAATATCACGAACTGAATGTACCGAAACATCTTCAGAGATGATTGAATTAAAAAAAACTGTATAAAATCCTATCAAGACCCTGAAATTCCAATAAAGAAATCTTCGGAAATCTCATTGTGCATATTTTCAAGCAACGTAAAATTTACTGGATCACAAGATAGTGTAATTTCTAAATACTTTAATATTCATGCGACTCGAAAACCATACTATGAAATATTGTAATTCCGGAAGAATTGTAATATTTAAAATCGATTTCCATTCTTTCAAATTTGCGTAGTCCGAAATCTTCCAATCCCCGTCTACATTGGCGAAAACTCTTGGTGATTGAAAACTTAATTCTCATTCCGTTTCGATATTACTAATTTCATTGTTTTGTCACATTGGGTGCAATTAAGGCTTTGCTTGTACGAATAAAGCAGGAGAAAATCTCTACTTTTTTCTTGCCACATTTTCACGACATTCGCAACACGCGCAAAATGCCCTGATACCGGAAACAAGTCTCATTACATACTACATAATTCAATAGTAACAAATATTTTCATGTTTCAACGACTGTCAAATATTTTATGCACAGTTCTAAGGAGTCATATTAATTTATTCATTTATCCTGCAAGTCAAGTGTTTTTGCTTTTGAACCCAACAGAAAACTTCGCGAACTTCCTGAAAAATGTTAACTTCACAAAAGAATCAGTCACGTTGGGTGTACTTGGGAATACAGACCAAGTGTCGTAATCCACGTACGCAGCTTCAGAGTTGAGAGGCAAAAACGTGGTGGAATTAGAGCCATCTCCACGCTTCGTGCGCCTCGAAGGCTCGAGTCGTGTCTGTTGGATCAAAGTTGCTCCTGTAGAACCTGCTCCTCCAACGTATATCACGGCGACTGCTTCAGAGCTATTAACTTCGAAAACGTAGTCCTGCAGGTGGCAAGTTCTAAGTCCAGACCTGGATCCTCATTCCGATAGCACTCCCAGTTGCTCGAATGGATCACCTCTAGTTTTGAGCGACACATAGATTATGGCATGCCACAGGATCTCCTTTCCTGTCCCTTTCTACATAATGCGATGACGTGTCATCAATTGCTTATCTCGGCCCTCGAAGGCGCGAGTCTTCTTCCAAAGGATAGAAAATTTTTAGATTAGGTTAGGCTAGGTTAGATTAAGTCAGTTCTCACCTCAAGTGGTTTCAAGTTCTGAGATTCTTTTGAACAACATCCCTGAAGCTCTTGAATTCAAAATGGATCAGGTGATTTAAATTTTGATGCTTTTTTCGAAAAAACGGTACGAAGAAAAATGTTGAATTGAATGAATTTTTTTAAATTAATTTTAAAAATTTATCACTTATCTCATGTAAACCGATCATTAAATCAATGTTGGAAAATCTTGCATACGTAAGACTTGTCTAATCTTTTCACCAGACTACTTTTATTTTTTATAATTTTTTAAAAAGGTCACGTCTTCTAACTAATTTCAATATCAAGTCCAATATTTTCTTCAACCAAACTATCGAAGATATTGAATTCCGCAGCGTAAAAGCATATTAAACACATTTTCATAGAACTCTGTTACCAAATTTATTATGGAACCAAATCATTAGTTACAGACATGTATTTTTTTTATTTAGAATTAAATTCACCGAGTACTTAGAATCCATGAAGTACCCAAAGTATTGTTTCGACGAATATTCAATTGAAAAGGTATCTTGGAACTTTATTATTAGGTTCATATATTGTGACCCCCAAAAATTCTGGTATCTTTTAGTGTGATTGAAACTATCGGTACGGTATTGAATTACTATTAAGTAGTTATCTACGTAAGCGAGATTGACTTTAGTGACTCCATCTCGTGTTTTGTGTTCGTAGAAGAAACACGAAGTCAGAATCACACTGACATTTTTTTCTGTACCGGATGATGTAATTATTTCACACGTGTTAAAAAATTAATTCACTTTACGAAGTTCATGTAACCAGTTTAACTATGACTGGCACTAGATATTGAAACAACTTTTTACAAAATGACCTAGGTCCAGTAGTAAAAATATCTCTCACTTTAACGGTAAATTTTTCTTATCGTAAAAACGGAACCAATTCAAACACAAGAAATTGCTGAAAACAATAACTGCAAAAATAAAACCTGATCCAAAATTCAGTATCCAATTCCTTAAAAACAATAACAAAAATACCTAATCTGTTCATTTATCTCCGTATACATTTATTTATTTATGGGACAATTCTGTGCACGAATATCTTTTAGTTTTCATGATAATACAACCAACATCGTGGCTTTCAAATAATAATATATCCGCTAACGCTAGAATCTATGAAAACTTGTCATTGGAACGTTGCGAGAGGACAATCAAAATGAAAATTTCAGGCAAAAATAAGTAACAAATTTTCTTTATTAAAATAGTTTACTCATTAAACTGCTAATGTAATCAATTTTCATCAGAGCGAATAACAGCCCAATGGATCATACTACACTTCAGAAGCGCTATAATTTTGGAGAAAGAAACACCTCTAGCATTTTCAATAGAATCGGGGATGGAGATTTCTGATACTATCGTTCTAAGTACGTACCGAGGTACAGTCTAAAATACAAACCAAACGAATATTAATAAATTAAAGAGTTTGTACACATCAAATAAAGTAACAGTTGTACTAATAATTATTTTCAAATTTTTTAATTACATCATAGTATATCATAGAATTGAGATATATATATTTCAGTTTATGTATATTAAGAGTATTTTTGCTTTACAGATGAGATAGTATGACCTAAACGTGAATTTTCTATTTACTTATTCATTCAAATTATTACAATTATATTAGAAAATATGTAGGCTATGGTGTGACGAAATATTTTTACTTTTCAAAATCGAATTGCATTTCGGATAACAGATTACTGTTTCTGTAAAAAGGCAGATGCGATTCTTTGTTGACCTTGCAAAGATCTTTGCAGGCTTTGAGATTATTCATATTGGTCTATAATGAGTGTATCTTTCCATTTTTCGCCTCGTTTGTAAATTGGAATAACCTGCAACTGAAATAAGCTCCAGGTTTCTTTTCTTCGTGTATTGTTCGCACAATAAAGAATTTCTTCCTGGAATACAAACGGAGGATATCAAAACAATGCCAGAATTGAATTAAAATAGCCATCCACTAGTTCCTCGCAAAAAAAAAAAAAAAAAAAACTAAAACAAACAGATCACTAGTCGCACAAGTTTGAATCACCAATCATGTTTAAAAGAAACAGATTTTGGAGAGGAAAAAAAAAAAAAAAAATACCGAAATAAGATATATTGCGTGACCCAGTCTGTATTTTCAACAATAATGGCGGCATAAAAAGCTGTGCTGATGCATGAATAGATCCACTCGTTTCCCACAGAGCGTATAATCACCCGACGAAATTCAGGTGAAAAAACGTATGCATAATCCGACCGATTCAATTTTCAATTTCTAAAAGCACATTCACAATATTGTGATCTTTGTATTATATCATCCAGGCATATGGGAATATGTGATGCGTAGACACATTCTCCGAGAGTCGGAGTGAACGAGTTTTCTCATTGTGACGTACAGACATTATTATAAGCTAGGACTAGTCCTGTCCTATGCACACCATATGTGTTGCTTCCAGAGGGAGCGTGTATGTCATGTATAGCTTCACGGATATCAGGGTTCCGTTTGAAACTGTCAACGAATAAAAACCGAAGATACAAAACCGTGCTGGGGTTTCAGCTCGAGAAGGATATATAATATATAGCAGCCCATCCCGGCTTCGCACGGGCATATAATAATATTAAGTAATAATATAAATGTTATTTTTCTAGAAACTCACTGTAAACATTGTGTATTTTCTTTTATTATATTATTATATGCCCGTGCGAAGCCGGGATGGGTTGCTAGTGTAGCTTATATGACACGTTCGTAGATTTACCATAGCAGCGCCATCTATTGATTACTTACTCAACCCAGTCGAAAGGTATCGACATCTGTTAGAATCATTCGGAGTTAACAGATAATTGTGACTGTCGAATAATAACAGACAAATAATTAGCAATAAATTAAAATTGCGACTATAATTTGAGATTTAAACTATCCTATCTCTCAAGTTGGATCGAACTGCACATGGTGTGCGTATTTTATTATAATCGGTTAAGTGGTTTAGGAGTCGATTGAGGACAAACATCGTGACACGAGATTTATATAGATTAAGATTATATTTACATTGTTCGGAGATATTTGTATGATAAATATACGCGATACCCAAAGTCCTCTTTGTCGACTAAATAAAAAGAAATTATAACTAAAATATGGTTAGAGTGTGCCTTTCAAATGTGCAGTGTGCGTGTTGGCATCGTGTACACACCATATACACAATAACTATATTCAAACGCTTGTAATCACGGAAAACAATATTTCGCTGGACAAGCATAGTTTAGGGTTAGTACAGAGATGAATAGAATTCAAGGTGTCAAAGTGAGAACCTTTACTGCAGAAATAAAGATTTTGGAAGCATAACGAAGCGGGCTTTCCAATGTATGTGGTAAACCCGATAGTTGAACTTGCAAAATTCTAGGTGCAGCGACAAGTTCTCTCACTGTCTTTATATCGACACTAAAATTTGCTAGTCCAGCGAATTATTCTTTAACGTCTACATAATGTTAATTGCGATTCCGAACCGATATTATGTCGGTCGTTCATTTCGGTTTTGCACTTACGCAGCTATAAATCTTTAACCGTGTGTTATATTCATCATATTTTTTATAGTTATTTCGAATCCTAAGTAGAAGTACAGAATGTCTGATTTCCATTGACCAGAACGATTAACAATATTATAAGAGTTACGTACCGTGCTTCTACGGTATAAAATTTGAATATTTTGGAAAAATCCAGGAACATACAAATTATTATACACGTTATACATATTCGGATCGCTCCATTTATCTCACACAATCAGATGTAGAGAAAGCAAGATTATATCAGACATGTACCTCTCATCGTCAGTACATGCTTTAACAATAAGAGTTAGCCTAATTAGCCGACTGTTACCGACTGTTACCGACTGTTACCGACCGTTAAGTCGGTGTATGCTACGTTATCGACGTATCGCACGTGTACAGATGTTACTTAGGTGTTCGATGCTTGACGTAAGTTAACACAATTTGAATGTCCGACGATACGATTCTAAAATTTCCATCCTGTGCGTACACCACAATGGAGGTGAATCACTTTTTTTTAGTAGTTGAAATGCTTTGCAAAGAAAACCCACATTTTGTAGTAATTCTAGTATTTTTTATTATTTTTTTTTTGCTCTTAATCGCAAAAAAAAAAAAAATGAATTTTAGCATGAATTCAACTTCAACCTTGAACAAATTTGGAGAGTCGAGTTATCGAAGAATTATAAGAGACCTTTTTTTTTTTGTAGAACATTGAATTCGCTACAAAAATATGTATCGGATATTTATGTGCATTGCCTCGTTACTGAGCTACTTTATTCATAATGAAACTAAAATTATTTTCGAACGTTCGTCAAATGGAAAATGAAAAATAGCGTTCAGGAACTACTAAATGGCAAGATTAATGGCCTCAAATTTTTACAAGCATCTGATTTCCTGTTCCTACAACTAGTAAACGTGTTGCTTCAAAAAAAGATTAGAATTTTCATTTTTTTTTTTTTTTTTTTTTTAGCCCAGTCTAAATTGTGGTATCGACAAAGAACGACTGGGAGGAAGAGGAAGCAAATGTTTGGGGTGAAAATGTTCAATATATCAATTACAATTGGCCATATTGTACTAAAACATGTGGTCCGGTTTTTTTTTTTTTTTCAAATGTTGGGAATCTCAGTTTTCATACAAGAAATTCCGACCGTGCGAATCTCCGTGTAAATTATTCCGAGGTTTGGAAAATATCGTGCGTGATGACGTCAGTAACGAGTTTACTCGGGTAAATATTCACATCTAGCAATCGCCGGAGTACGGATAGACACTCGGCGGCGATTCACTGTCGTCACTAATCTTGATACATGTAACGAATTTACTGAATATAAAATATCACCAAATCGGTATAGTACACAATGAACGCAGTTCGACTCATAATTTTCAAAACTTAAAAAACTTACCGCAAGGAGGCGTAAATTGTCAAGTTTAAGATTTCAGAAAAACTATTCGCAAAACTCAACGCAATTAGAACACGTTGAAATGAAAATATGTGGATTAAAACTCATTGTTAGTTTGACGTGGCCACAGTTGAACGTCAGACGTCAAACACCAATTGAGCTGACTAGGAATGCCCTACATATGTTGTTGAGAAACCTCTCGAGGAAAGTAGGAGACATCAAAAAGGCCGCAACGGGTCAATCCATGTACAATGATTATTCCTCGCATTTGAAACCGTGCACCGTTAGAGACGCTCTGATCAATTTAATTTCAAAAACGCAGGCACCCGCAGAGGGATGTTTCTTAATTCTTAAGGGCTGGGACAGTCGTTGGAGTTTGTAGTGAATCCGCACCCCTATACAGTCGCAATTGAAGTTTAATTTATACGTTACGCTGTCGTGCCTTTTCCTGTTTTTGTCGCCGAACAATTTATGTCTATAAACATTGTTTGGATATCGGGGCGTCCAGAGAAACAGAAAAAGCAATATTTATCTTTTTCGTCTCATCTTTAATTCACAGGTTTACACGCGTTGTAAATATCAATTTGAAGAAGCGATCACAGTTCTGCGGTCAATTAATAATAATTGTCGAGCGATCTTCCTGCTTTGAAAAGGCAGTTACATTTGAAACGAGCCAGTGGTTGAAATGAAACAAGAGTTACATGTTTGAGGTCTAGAGGCAGTGTGGATTCGTTGACCTGTTAGTTTATTGTTATTAAAATCGAAAGAACTACACTGGGGAAATTTATAAGATATCACTGGATTAATACTATATAAATTGACGTTATAATTATTAGCAAATAGAATTGCAGTAAACTAGGTGTATAAGCTAACAGTAAGATAGAAAGATCCCTCCACTACAGCGCTAAGTTTGAAAATTTTTGTATCTGACACCAGATTTTGCAGATTTTTTTTATTCTCAAAAAAAAAAAAAGATAAAAATTTAAAAAAAAAAACGAGTGCCTTTCACAGTGATAACAATCACGGGCCCAATTCGAGAGGTCAACGATCGGAGCCAGATCGAAGTGATAAGGTGCCCCATATACCATATATTGTAACGTAGCATTTTTAACACGAACTTTGGACGGTACCCACAATTAAAGAAATCGTAACAGCAACTGTCGAGATAGTAGAAAAAGAGCGCCAAGACGAGGATCACGCGTCCGGAACTTCGAGAGGGGACACTTTCCAGGCTGGCTAATAAGTTACACCGTGATTTTTCAAGTGAAAACTTCTTTAGCGCCGTTGACGAAAACTTCAGCACGGGAGTGATTTGAAACTCGATGAAACTAAATGAAACGACTATCGATGAAACGGAAATGCAAAACTTAACTTAATTAGCGCGGTAGTGATTTGAAACTCGATGAAACGACTGTAGATGTAACGATATGAAATTACTATCGATGTGACGAAATGAAACGACTATCGACGAAACGAATAATTATTCCACTCCTGATACTGCATTCTCCTCATTCTCTCGCAGTTTACTTTCCGAAGGTTTCACTTCTACCACCTGTGAACTGCGCACGTTTTTTTTTTTTTTTTTTTAAGTTATACTTCTTTAGGCGCGTTATGAAAAACTGATGAGAGTGAAATTTCAAGATGCGCGCGCATCACTGTAACACAAAATTAACAGGATGAAGTTGCCCACTCAACCGAATTCATTAAGTCTCGAAAAAAAGCTAAATATTTATCCACATGGTTTTAGTTTTTACAGTCACAACACGTGTTTTATTTTCATACAAGTGCGAATTATATATGTGGCAATAAAATATATTCAGTAATGATTTAAATTGAATATTTGGATTAATATTATTTACTATTTGTGAATATTAGTGAAAAAATTGTGCTAAAATACTTTTTCAAGTGCTCCAATATAATTGAGGTTAGTTATCCGTATGTATTATTTATTGATATAAATTAAAATATCATTATTTAATATAATTAATACTAAATATTATTAAATTATCGATGTTGAATATTTATTATTGGTTTTTTAATATTTAAAAAATAAAGAAATAAATTTAATAGAACATTTAATAAAAAGTTCGTGACAAAAATTTAATAGATTATTTAAATATAATGTAAGACATCCGTTATTTGTTTTATTGTTTTTCATTACATACTTCTTTTCTTTATCATTGCGTGACAGAAGATTCTGACATGTTGTGTATTTTTTAATGATGCCAAAGAAGTATAACTTCTCACGCGCGTACATAAGTACACGCACCCATTTTTTTTTTTTTTTCCATAGAGTGGAGAAAGCCACGCGCCTTTTTGTTTACAAAATATACACATAACAAGAATTCACGCGAGCACAAAAGACCATATGATTCACTTTTAAGGTCAAGTTCGGATTCGTTGCGATTAGCATGTTAGTTTGAGTCCAAGATGATCTTGGTTAACGCGTTCAAGTCACATTCAACAGACTTAATTTTGTCTTTCGTTTGTGAGTGCGACTAACACGGTTAGGTTTAGGTTTAATTTGATACTTTTTTTGGTGTTTTTATTTGTTTAACGTACGAAGACCGACTTTAGTATTATTATGTTCCGTTTTTTCTTGTATCGCGTATAGTTTAGAATATATTATTTTCGGCTTAATATGTTAAAACGCGTAGTGTAACGAATGTCGCTTTTGTATACACTCCATGAATGATAATCGATGTGAAAGTATCACATGTAGTACGTTGGAAGAGATTTATTCTGGGTTAAAGCGAACTCCAACCACCTGTGACCTTTTGAAAAATAAGAAGTGTTCAGTGATCACGATACACGGAATACCCAACACATGTCCATTTTACCATTGTTTTCAGTGCTGTATAGACAGCTCCAATACAGAACGTCATGTGAGTTGAAAAAGAAAGACGGTGTGCAAAACATTGTGAAAAAATGTATTTTCAAAAAATAGACATACATATCCGATCTGAATGTAAACATCTGACGAACTGTTCATACTTCGGTAAAGAAATCATTGATTCTAACGAAGTGAAGAGTTCAAGTCACGGCATTTCAATCATGCAAGATTTAAATTTTGTGCAAAATTTCATATGCTTCTTGATATTCTCAGTTTTATTCAAATAGATCATAGAGTATGTGCCGTTTTGAGTTCAATAGACAAATATCCTAGGAATAATAGGAAAAAAGGTAGCGTTTCCAACAACTTTCTAACAATAAGTGATTGTAGTAAAAAAAATGGGTGCGTGTACTTATGTACGCGCGTGAGAAGTTATACTTCTTTGGCATCATTAAAAAATACACAACATGTCAAAATCTTCTGTCACACAATGATAAAGAAAAGAAGTATGTAATAAAAAACAATAAAACAAATAACGGATGTCTTACATTATATTTAAATAATCTATTAAATTTTTGTCACGAACTTTTTATTAAATGTTCTATTAAATTTATTTCTTTATTTTGTAAATATTAAAAAACCAATAATAAATATTCAACATTGATAATTTAATAATATTTAGTATTAATTATATTAAATAATGATATTTTAATTTATATCAATAAATAATACATACGGATAACTAACCTCAATTATATTGGAGCACTTGAAAAAGTATTTTAGCACAATTTTTTCACTAATATTCACAAATAGTAAGTAATATTAATCCAAATATTCAATTTAAATCACTACTGAATACATTTTATTGCCACATATATAATTCGCACTTGTATGAAAATAAAACACGTGTTGTGACTGTAAAAACTAAAACCATATGGATAAATATTTAGCTTTTTTTCGAGACTTAATGAATTCGGTTGAGTGGGCAACTTCATCCTGTTAATTTTGTGTTACAATTTTGTGTTACAGTGATGCGCGCGCATCCTGAAATTTCACTCTCATCAGTTTTTCATAACGCGCCTAAAGAAGTATAACTTCAAAAAGGTCGAACTTGCTTCAGATTTCTTGATAGTGAAACTATCTTTGTGTTAGATAAATCATAACTGATCACGAGACAAATGCGTCAAAAAAATTTGTGGAATTAGCTTCAACGACTCAAGAATCGTCGCATTTTTAAGCCGCTGAAGATTCACATTATACAGTTGAGAAGCAACTCCAGCAAAAAATAAGGTCGTTATTGTTGATTCGTTCCAAAATTATGGTTGTAATCACAAGTACTCGTTGAAATTTGGTAATTTCAAATCCGAAATTATTTTAATATATTTAAATACGGTTCAGTGGCCCTTCTCTTTCACCCATTTTCAACCGTTGATTATCATAGATTAGAGTACCAATCACAGCACGAGCCGAAGATAAATATTTGCATTTTATTTAATTCCTATTTTCGACAGCAGAACTTTCCACCACAGGATTTATAAATAAAATAGTTTGTAACTTGCGGCTCGACGATTCCGCAATGCCCGACTCGTGTGAATTATTAGTAATCGAGAACTTCCTGCAGTACTTGCATAAAGTATAGTTTTAAATGGTTAAAGTGTAATTAATAACGCAATTGGAACGATTCATGTTGAGGAAAAACCATTATTTCGCAACTTTAAGACGGTGTGAAATTCAGTAAACCGTAATAAAACAAGACATGTTCAGATTTTTAAATGATACAATTAGTTCTTTCGGTAATTGTAGAATCAAAAAAAAAAAGTGATTTTTTTCCCCAATATTTTATTACAATGGCGTTACTAACTTCAACATTGTATATTTATCATAATGAAGGTAGTAACGTTGTCGTAACGATTCACGCTGAGGAAAAACCATTATTTTGCTATTTTGAAACTGTTTGAAATCTAGTAAACCGTAATAAAATGAAATATACTCATATTGGGCAATTCTAGTGCGTCCAAAATCATTGTAAAAATAAGAAAATAGTGGATTTTTCTCAACGTTTCGTTACGATAATGCTACTTAATTCAACCTCATAAGTATTTGGGCATTCCACTCAAAATGGATCAAACTATTCGGCCAAAATATCATTTTGGTTCAATTGTTCCGAAATAATTTTGCCTTAATTTCTAGAATTTGAGGAGCTGTAGAGACAGATGATTTTAAAAATAACAAACACTAATACCAATCACTTGGTTCGTGAGAAACCAAGTCAACTAATGCTAAATACTAAAATAATAATGTGGTAAACTAATGCATGCAATTCACCTGATTATTGATAATCGGATTGATCTTTGTCACTTCAGACTCACAAAATGATTCTATTTTTTATTTATTTTTTTTTCTTATTGTTCGATCAACACAAATTCTGCCCTCTTGTTTTTCGAAAACAAAAAAATTAATATTCGCTGAAACGTAGGTAAATGGCAAAAATATTTTCGCTTTGTTAAAAATAGATTCAACGAGTGATTAGTTCTTACGTCCATCTGTTGGGTTCGATTAATTTCTACCAAAGAGATGAGAGGTAAAAAATATGAGGGAAAAAACGAAAAATAAAACGCTTGCGCGCTGGATGAAAAATCTCTCGAGTTCACTCCTAGAAGGTGGGTTGGAGTTGGCGTGTTGAGGCGCGGACGGGCTTTGCAAGCTACGGTTGGCGCCGTTAAATGCCGAATCGATTCTACCCCGGGAGCCGTTCTACCCTGCAAACTGTCAGCTTTCACCCTCGAGCAGTTGTTGTTCCTTGGCCAATGTCATTTTATCCTAACCTTACTTTCCTCCTCCTCGTCTGTTTTTTCTTTCCCTCTTCGTTACTATCTCGCCTATAAAACGTGACTGGGCGAGCTTGCGTACTCAACTCTGTCAGAGTCTGGCGCCCCCGTTAAATTAATTACTAAACTCTTTGCTCGATCGATCATGCAGCGAAACGACATTTAGACATGTATAAGTAAAATTGTATTTCCACGTACGTTGTTATACGTCTTGTATGCACAATATAACAACCCTTACACATGATTAATATATAAGCGACCTCGTTCGTTCAAACGGGGCAGGATTGGAATTCCGATTTTGTAAAGTTCCGAGAGCGACAAATTTCGATTTTTTTTTTTTTTTGTAGTGAAACTTAAAGTACTAAAATCAAATTCTGACGAAACATCAAAGCTTCGAATGTTCCGAAACCCCGTGCCCAAAGTTCCGAAAAGACAAAACGCCGAAAGAGAATAACTCCGAAAAGTCAAATTTCCTAAAATGCGAAAACGAGAAATTTAAAAAATCTGAAACTTCGAGATTCGTAATGATCGGAAATTTTTAGTTCTATGAATTTCTAACTGCGTGAAATTTCAACACTTTAATGTTTTGAATTTTCGACATTTTTATGTTCGAATTCCTGGTCATTCTGATTTTCTATATACCCACTCGTTGAGTTATGTAACCACGCTGTGTGAGTAAATTTTTATTTTCCAAATCTTACTCTATCGTAACTTTATTTTTCGGTATTTTGCTATATCGGAACTTTACTTTCGGCGCTTGGCTCTATCGTATATAACTTCAATTTTCGGAGTCTTGCATTTCGGAAATTTGAGCGTCGAGTTTCGGAATATTCGAAGCTTTGATGTATCGTAAAAGTTTGATTTCTTTACTTCAAGTTCCGCCACTAAATAATTCGGAATTAGGCGCTTCGGGAACTTTTCAAATTTAGACTTTAATCCCCGCCCCATTCAAACCTGAATTTCTGTTATATATTGGTCCGCTACTCACCTATATATGGAATGAATATTTCCGAGTTCAATTTCAGTAAGTGTTCGAAAAGTACGAGTAAAAAAAAAGAACATTCGAGATATGCAGGACATAACGTGGCGTTTATCATTAATCAAAACATATTATATATTCGACGAATCAAATGACATTTCTCTATTACCGTTTACTTGTATAAATTAACGTAAATATTGCAGCCTTTGAACTCCCAAGACAAGAATTTCATTAGTAGCGAACTAGGACACAACCGGAAAATGTGTGTAAACAATTTTTGTTCATTTAATTTTTTTAATACACCGCACTTCGCCCCGAGTGTGCCCGCATCCTCTCTTTTCTCTGAACTTGAAAAATTCCCATCTTCAAGGAGATGAGAACCACTGTCTATACAGGCGGTAATTGGATCCTACTATCAGGCAAGTCATATTATACGAATCAGAGCTCCTACCTACCCATATGGTAAAATTCAAACCTAGCCTGAAAATCAAGTATCCCTGTAATATCGAAGCTCACATCTTGATTCTTGAAAAAAAACCTACTATGATCGGATTACAACGTCTTTTCACCCATCGGATCGGTTAATTGATAACTCTTTTTTTTTCTCTCTTGATTATTTATCATGAAATCTAGCTCCAATCGAGACATATATTGCTTGTGTCTTTCGCTTCGGTTTATTCGCGAGAAAATGTATTGAAAAACGGATTAGACAACCGAGACGAAACTTGATCTCGCACTGATTATTTCTTCGTAACGAATCACCAGCGAGATTTCAAAAATTATATATATATATATATGTATATATATATTAGGGTGGTCCTTATTCAGGGTGTCGAATTTTTGCCAGACCATCCCCCAAATCAACTTCAAATAATTCGAAAACAATCGCCTAATTTTTTCAGATTTTTACATCGAATCTAAGATAGTCCGCATTGTGATCGAAGTTTCTTATGGAAATTAACACGGGTAAAACTTTTTTTCTCAGTATATATTTTATTGCAAGAGTAATAATGTTCCAAATAATTTGTAATCGCGAGGTTTTCGTGAGAATTAGTGCTGCTATCTGGGAAAAAATAGACATCATCGTACCAGATAATCTAGACGAATTGCACAACCTCGAAACCTGACTTTTTTTTTATTTAGAGGAAGTGCAATTCGTCTAGATTGCCTCGTACGATGATGTGTATTTTTTGTTTTTTTTCATATAGTATCACTAATGCCGACTAAAACCTCGCAGTTACAGATTTTTTGGAACATTATTACTTTCGCAATAAAATATATAGTGCGAAAAAAAAATTTTCTCACGTCACTTCCATAAGAAACTTCGATCACAATGCGGACAATCTCAGACTTGCTGTAAGAATTTGAAAAAATTTGGCGACTCTTTTTAAATGATTTAAAATTGATTTCAGTGATGAGGCCTTAAAAATTCGTCAACACCCTAAACAAGGACTACCCTAATATATATATATCTCGTTAACATTAAAAATTTAGACAGGTTGCGGGACGAAGATGAAAAGAATGAAAATAAAAACTAAAATTCTTAATAAAAAAAGTGCAAGAAAAAAAGATGTAGATATATTTCTTCAACAAGGTACACTCATACGGGTGACGTAACTGGCATACAGATATGTAACTGGAGTTAGTTCAGCGGAATGTGAATAAGTGAATATGTATATTTGCAAATTTGCGGTGTCTCGCCGTAAGACCCGAGTCTCAGAAATCCATAATATGTTGACATTAGCGAGCTGAGTCGTGGGATTGCACATCGACGGAGTTGGAACGCTTGTACATACCTATATATAGTATAGGTAGATGCCACGCTACGTGTACAGAACATTCGACACGCACACCTTCATTACGCTCATTAACACGTACATTGAAGCAGACAGCAAAATAAGTTACACATGCAACTCATGTCCACCGAATGCATGCTCAATAATATAGCAGTCGTTGTTCAGCTGCATATTTTACATTGTATTTTTGAAGTTATCAAGACACTAAATTGGGTCTACTGCTCGTGATTCATCCGTGTGACATTCACATTGCGATACGAGATCTTCTTATCAACACCTCCAGCTTACGTGTGGCTTGGAAAGAACAGTCACTAGTGCAGTGGGGGTATGGACATAACGATGAATCATCATTTCACCTGTCCTATAAATATTCGTGGCAAATTTTATAGACGTGAAAATACAATCTGGCGATGCGCTTATACGTGGCGATATTAATGTGAATATTATAAAAAAAAAAAAAAAACATAACAGATCCGCTAAATTAGAAATGGAGAGAAAAATAAACTACAACATGTACTTGTTCATCGGTTGAACATTATTCATTACCATTATTATTAATTTTTTTTTTCTTTTCTTTAGCGTACTACGTACAAGATTTCTTAGATCACAGAATATGTTATGTAGATGTATGACCTATCGTGTGTCGAAGAGAGAATCAGGAGAAAAGCCTGGTCGAAAAATTGATCGAACACAATACGGTGGCCATTCGTCACCAGCAAGACGGCTACGACGAAAATTCTTGATATATTTATTTATATAACGCGAGCATGTTAAACGCGTTTTCCATGCGTGTTTCCATTACACGAAGTATCCGTTTCTATTACAGTAGATTAAGTCTGTATACGCGCGAGCGCGGAGAACTGAAAAGACGACTTTTAAGTCCTAGCAGTTAGAAGTGGTCTTTTCTGTACTGCGCGCATGCGCTGTCGCGAACAAATCTGACATTGCGCGACCGTAACCTCAATTTCGTGCTTCGTGAAAAAACGTTGTATAAAGAATCGTGTGCAACAAATAGGCAGCGGTCTTTTCGTTTCGCGTATTTGCAATAATCGTCTTCGGCTCACCTACGACTCATTTTGCAAACTTATGCTCGGCCCGAAAAGATCGAATTTGCCTCCTTGTTACACGATATACTATTCTTTTTTGTTTTTTTATTCTGTTCAATTTCTTTACTGCAACGTTGATTATCCTTTCTCCGACATACCCAGGACGTGCTTCGCTTGTCAACGATGGTCAAGGATTCGGCCGTGCCTGGGATTTCCACATATCTGGCATTTGTGGCGTGACGCAACCTTTACCTCTGACTTGGGGGGTGAGCCTGCATTATTTCTGCATAATTTTCACCAGTCTTTACCGTGTCTCCGCAACGTACTCAACCAGCTAGTTTCATCTCTGCCTCCTGCAGCCATACTATTTATAAATAAACCATTTGCTATCTCCGTTGTTACAGTTACCGAAACTTCGGCGTCAATCATTCGATCCATCCCTCCACGCATCTCTACACACAAAAATAAAAATAATCAAACTCGGAATTGAAGAAATGCCAACGAAGTTGATTGTGTTATATTTTACTGAAAGAATTTCTCACTAATGTTGAAACAAGTTGAAAACCGCAACTACGAATGAATAAATGTCAATGATTTTGTAGACAGTATAGTTTGCGATGAACTGCCATATCATAAGGATAAAAACTCATCACAGGTACTGCACAAAACTTATCCGCCAATAGAGTTAGCCATATGTATCATTGATGGAAATCGAAACAACATTACGTGTTTCGAATTGGTAAACTGTTGTACAATAATATAATTCATACTTCAAAATGATTCACAAACCGTATATCTCATAATGAGTTGAAGTTAATCAGGTTCAAAATTTTTTTTTTTTTTTCAGTATCAAGAAAATATGCTTTTAATTATTCTTAATATTTTCTTTCAATCAAATTCATTTTTGATCGAGTTCATTTTTGAATTTCTGCATTATTTGATACATCATCAAAAACCGTATGTCATGCTTGTACAAGTCTGTGGACTTATATTTACGTTTCATCTTAATCGTATTCACCCAGTCGTCAAATGCGATAATGCGACTGTGACCGACGATCATCGATATTAAAATTAGCCCAATTACGTTCCTAGTGCAAGCAGTCAGGAACTGAGGAAAAAAATGAAAGTTAAAATAAACACATCATGGCAGCTTAATAAAACGATTAACACTAATCAGCATCAAACGACATAGTTAGGTAGTAATTAAGATATTCTCCCGCGTTAATTTATCTGTTTATATAATGTTGCACAGAGTGTTTCATATGTCACGTGACTGCATACATATGTAAATCGTTGATTAACCAACTTTCATTTTACGGATTTGTCTCTAACTTTTTTTTTTCATACTTTGTCTTAACATACATTAAAATATAATGATTCTGCAGCCCGAAGACGATCGGCCTGGGTCCCGATCGAAAATTTATTTTTGTCGATAAATCACTGACCCAAAGAAGATTAAACCTCTTTCCATAAATAAAACGCAATAGCAATGTTTGATATGAACCCGCGACATTGAAATTTCTTGCAGATAAAACCAGGCAGATTGGATTACACATAACCGAAAATTGAACAATAAATATGATGGGTGAACCACCTCGATACATCTTTCGATTCTATGAGACAGAAACGTTGAAGTCTGATCAAAAGTCATCCCACGATTGAAGACGACGCATTTACGCGGTGATGATAATAGTTATTAGATTTGAGCGCCAATTGAAACGCCTTTTCTTTACCCTTGACACAGGCGAAATTCGAGTCCCTGTACAACACACACACACGCGTCTTTTTTTTTTTTTTTTTGAATGATGCTTTTTGTAATACTGCTAGAACAGATATACGGCGTGGCGTAGTTAAATATTATCAAATTGGCGAGATTTGTCGACGTGAACGACTGACACGGGCAAACTACCGCGTTATACAAATTGCCTAAATACACACAACCCACGTGCAACCGAACTCAACACGCAATTCACCATCTGCTAGATGCCCGAATACAATCATTCCACTTCCAACCATCGATTTGCAGAACGAACCTACCCAGATACCGTTCACAGGTACGTGTATCTATATGTATAGGCAGTTCGACACACGTAAAACATACCTAACCTAACCTAACCTATAAGCCGAAAATATATAGTTTATTCGTTCTACCTGAGGATAACGGTGTGACGGGTTCGATGCTATGTGTGCGTGTGGGTGTGTGTGTGTGTGTGTATGTTGTACGATTTTCCGCGTAAAATCTCAGAAGCTGTTCTATCTTCAACAGTGAATATCACAGTATACACAATGGTTGGTAATCGCGGATGAGGCGTAAATTTATCGTGCAAGTGGAGAAAAAAATTTGTACTCGTTACAATTTCTTTATGATCGGATATTTTATAATGAAAATAAAACGAATGAAACAGGTGAGAAACAGGGCGAGCTTATAGATTTACGCAGATACCCATATTAACGTATAAAAACAGTAAATTTCTTACTCAAGAGTATGCTGTAGTCAGTCTTTACCGACTGAATAAAATGTCACTTATTTTATGGCAGCATTGATCCGATAATGCCCGCAGTCGGCACAACCCTACATGCAATGCCTGTCAAAAGTATATCCAAATACTTTTTTTTTTTTTATTTCAAGTGAAAATAACCTATGATCAGTAAAGACTGACTATAGAATACTCTCAGATGTTGTCCTGGTCGATTTCGACGTTGCATATCTCCAAATATCGAAGTCCGTGTATCTTTAACGTGAAAATGGATTCAACAGCTCCATTCTATACGCAATTATGAACAAAAACATTCCAATTCATTTTCATTTGACGTGGAGATATATATGTGAACGTCGAAGTCGACCAGAGCACCCACCGCAACGAGTTTTTACAAGAATCCATCTCATTCTTTCGTAAAACTCTGAATCGATACCGAATTTCTCGTTAAATGATGGTGCTGTTGTTGAAAAGTGCGCTCTGGTGAGCCAGGATTAAAAATAGATAATAATAGATTTTTCATATAATCATTTTGCTGCGAAACAGGCTTGGAGGTTGCACTTTGCAAATTATTCGACTAATGATTCATATGAAAAATTATCGGGCCTAGCTGACCAGACCGCACTTCCTAACATCAAAAATTATGCGACCAAGGATTTCAAATCGAATCGATGGCTTACGAAAAAATGAAATAGACTTTGATAAAAACTTTCAGTCGATCACGACGTATTACGCAATTACGCTGAAACACCTCAAGAGCAGTGTTTGCCCGATATAAATATCGTGGGTGTAGGAGTAGGTATATCAGAAATTCGACGCCGAGGTCAAGTAGGTGAATGATGAAAGAGGTCTGATAAGATAAGCTAGCGAAACAACAATGTGTTCTTTCATCGCGTATCATCTGCGTCGCCACGGATATACCTGCGTGCCACATACGTGGCGAGGCGCACTACGCGTGACGTGTGCGCCTTGAACGCGGTGCGGTATTTTTGAATTTTTAAATGCCCGTTCGAACGAAAAGCGCGCCACGCGAGAGTCGTTGGCTATTAACGATCGTCGCGATAGGAAGGATAGCGACTGGGTAGAAGATGATCATAGGCATGTGTGGCGAACAGTACCTGATTCAAAGACGTGGGAATGATGTCAGGAGTCTGCGGTAACATTTTCACGTTCATTTACCGTCGTCGTTTGGTCGATGCTCGCCTATATCGGCACACAAGCTGTTGCGCCTAAGGCGATCTGCGATAAATAGCAACCGAATGGATGTTCACACTCGGGCAATCGGCGAATTATAATATTATCCACGCACTTTTGATACACGAACTTAAATGTAACGGAACTCCAATTTTCTGCACTATTTCTTAAAATTCTATACCGTTTTCCTCACTGAACTGTCAAAACACAAACACATGTGTACACGAGTAAAAACTGACGAACAATTTGCACCGTTTTCCACCTTGTTTAGAAAACAACCGATTTCACGCTCAAGCGGAGCGGGCAGCGTGTTGAATTGCACTGATTCGATGCTTTGTGATCTGTTCGTGTGTCCGTTAATACCCGGAATTTCACGAAATTAGAGTAACGGAGAGCGGAAGAGACGGGGACATCTTCACCGCCGGAGGTCGTGCGCGAGACTGGCGGCTCTGGAGAATCGAATCGAATCGAATCGGGGCGGTGGAACCGTTGGCCCGAGGCTTGCCGAGAACGCACGATTGCCTACGACGAACCTTCTCTGCACCCTTGTCGATGCAAGGTGTCTGTGACGAGCGTAGTACAATCATATATGTATGAATGCCGGGACAATCTCTTGAAACTTGAAAATCAACCGCGCATGTGCCAAATAATTCAATCTCATTGGTCGGCGAAATCTTCGCGCAGCGATATTCATGTCTGCGACGCAGGCGGGCCAACCTACGCAAAATGTGTACGTTTGAATTTTCAATGAGCTCAAGCATTAAATTCCGACCGTTCTTTGAAGAATCAACTTTCCGACCCAATAACAAATGCTTCCCAAACCTTTCCGAGTCACTGCCTCACTTATTTGAGATTCTAACCTCGATAAACTCGTATCAACTACATCGCTGCCTGAAACAGTTTGACAGCTGAAACTCGGGATGGCCAGCCTGCGCGAACAGCCGATAAAACTCGCGCACGCGCAGTTGATTTTCAAGTTTCAAGAGATTGTCCCGGTATGTATTAAGAATGACCAGAAGTAATCGATTTTAGATTAAATCCATTATTTTTTTTTCAATGTCGATTAATCGACCGACTCGATTATTTTTTCTTACAATCGGTTTCGGTCCTTTTTTTTCGTACTCTCATTAACGACGTAATACACTATCAATTTATGTGATTGGAGTATTAATTATTGTCATTTGCTTGCTCACTGAGTACCTTTTTGATATAATAAGTGAAAGATGAATTAATATTTTCACCTGAAATTGAAAAATATTTTAAATGCATTCATAAATTATCAAAAAACTTTTCCGCTATTAAGACTATATGCTGAAATTTACAAAATTTTGGTTTGATATTCAATGTTTCAAAAAAATACAACATAATCGATTAACCGATTCATTTTCACCGAATCAATTGATTCGTGTCCGATTATTTTTTTTTTTTTTCGCAACACTTTTTATCACCATAAAAAGTAGATAAATCGACAGAAATTTTTCTAAGAACCTATTTTTCGGATTCTAGAGGTTCGAAAACGTAAAAGTTCGTTAAAATTATAAAAAGTTATTTTCGACCGACACCAATACTTCTCTTATATCACAAAAGGTAATGAAAAGTAGTTTTGAAAATAGTGATTACGTAGTTTATACGTGTAAAGTTTAGAATGCCAATGTATTGCGGAACGTTAATTAATTTCAATTTTTAAGAGTATTCGACTGACAATAATGTGAAATGGATCTATTTCAGCGATTAATGAATTTGAAGAAGGCTGTCAATATTGAACAAAGTAAGTAAATGAAAGATGAAATTGAACGGGCATTATGTACGAATAAATCAGTATAAGAATCAATTTAATTAAATTGAAATAAGTCCACTTTGGCCGATCTTCGAATCGATTTTTTACTTGAAATGGGTAGAAAAAAAAAATATTCGGACATCACAAACATTGACATTAATTATTCTCACGCATTTCAGTAAAACTAGCATCCTTTATACATAAATGATTCTGTGCCAACCAATACATATATTTAACATGATTTATTTTAAGATAAGCAAAGTAAACGTGGGACAGTAAGATTAATTACAAGGAAATCAAAGTAAACAGCATGTAGCGTTGTATTGCACAAAATGAAATTTGGCCGCCTAGAGTAATTTTATGTTTTTTTTTCATTGCTATTGTGATTCAAATTGAATGCCTATAATACCCTCTCACTCCTTCATTCCATCCAAAATTACGCTGTCTAAGAATCAATTGATACTTCTGGTAAGATAAAAATCATGAATAACGAGGGAGGTCGAGTGACGACTCGTCTAAAACATCTTTTTGAACAAAATACACTGTAACTAAATTTTTCCAGTTTAGTTGGTGCAGCTAATCCAAAATGTATGACACAGAGATACTTGAATTTTTTGCACACTAATCTAAATTTAAATCTTCAAACGCATCCAACGGTAGATCGGTAGCTAAATAAAGAACACACCTTCCGGATGTTAAGGGATCATCCTAGTGTAAAATTTTTTTTTTGTTCTCTGCATTATCCAATACTATAGACAGGATATCGTATAGGCCTAGCATCGTCGATTGATCGTCAGTAGACTATTTGTATGAAAATTCCAAAACCTTAAACGCATTTTTCTCGAAACGTAATTTTTTAAAACGATGCTCACCCTCAAAGAAGTTTTTAAACTATGCGTCTCAAATTTGGACACAACATTCTTCACGCCATTCTTTATCTCGTTATAGAAGCTTTTGCTCTGAAAGCTTCATATTTTTTTTTTTTTTTTTTCAAGAAAAACTGTCGAAAAAGTAAGCGAAATTCAATACTTTTTCTTCAAATGGCCGCCAATTTATCGATTTTGTTAAAAAAGAAAACAACAGAATAGTGGTTTTCATACTGATTAATAATCGTTTACAAATTTTGTTTCAGATAATATTTACGGCCACAACCGCGTCTACCGAGAAGACTCCTTTTTTTTTTGTCGAAATAATTTTCAACCGTTAGAAAAAGTTAAAATAAATAAAAATAAATAATTTTTCTTCTGTTCTTCACGAGTACTCAATTTGACTTAAAAAAAATCAGACTGATTAACGTATTTTAACTATTATCAAAAAGAAACACAAAAATCAGCTGTTTTTCGATCCGTTATATTAGGATAATCTCTGAACCCGCCGTCTCCAAAACGTGCTCACGTAATTTGTTAACGGCCCCTATGATAAATTTTAATCGGAGTATATATAATGAACATCACAATTTATTTAGTAGGTATTCTCATTTTTCAAGGCAACGATATGTTTCGATCACATTTCTGATCCGTATAGGTACTGTAAACTGCCACTAATACACATCATCATACCGATGTGTCTCGCCTTGGTAAGCTGTAACGATTATTTGGGCATAATACATTATACAGATCACCTGTTTAAAGAGAGAATGTTGTGAGTGTCGTGGAATTCTTTTTTAAATTCTTGAAAAGCATGACATTCCATTCTTAAACTCGTTTGCGTGCAGAGAAAAAGTTGACGGAATTTTCATACTTCACGGTGACAGATTTTTATTTTTTTTTTGTCTGCAGTAAACCTTGCAATAATTTTATTATTCCACCTTTGGTAATACTTTTAGTAACAAAATAGTTATTTCGGATGAAAAATTGAGATTTAGTTGACAAATTGCCACATTCGAAGTGACTAATTTTGTAATCCATTGTAATATAGAGTCTTCTAGAATTCCGGTGGTTCGATTTTCTTCACGAGGTATATTGTATGTGTACTGATTTGGTGTAGAAAAAGCGGTGAATGAAGAAAAATGAACGATTACTCGTATTATGCAATAATTGGTATTTTGTCAGTGCGGCGAATTCGGGTCATACAAATAAATTAATGTCACTTTCAGCATATAAGTAATATATTGTTTCTTATATATCACTCCAATGCTAGTTCGGCAATATATTCAAATAATTGTTAGGGAATCACGGAATTTCTCGATGCAAAATCACGAGTCGATCAACAGAAATGAAAGAAATGTTACTGCAAATTATAAAGCTGACAGAAGATACGTTACCGGCAATAGAAACGAGAGTGTAATGAAATATCGTCCTGCATATGGGGCATTCCACGTTAAATTAGCAGCCCATGTGCCTCAGCCCCCCCCCCCCTCTCCTCTTCGATTCTGATCATTTTTTAGTATAATGTTCTTATCGACTCAAAAGTGTTTCGGGAATTTGTTTTTATTTTTATTTTTTTTTTTTATTTTGCATATGTCTCGATCTAAATAGATTGCAGAATCACATTATTTTCACGATTCCGTGATCTGTTTAGATCAAGCAACAGAAAGAAGAAACTCCAATTTCGACATATTAAAACTAAGAACTTGCGAAATTAGTAGTAAATATTGAGATTCCGTTATCGTGTGTTGCTTAAAAATCAGATTTCAAATCATAGAACCGGTGTGACATTTTTTTTCCAGATTTTCAAAAATGGCGTTTTTGGAATTAGTTTACGATTTTATTTATTTTTTTTTTTTTCAAATTTCACCGGTAGCTAAAAATATTTGAAAAAAATTCCGAGCCCCTTTTGGGTTGATATGAACAACACACTGAAAAATGATCAACATCGAAGAGGATGCGGTACATGGACTACTAATTTGACGCGGAACGCCCCATATACATGTGCATGGATACAAACATACGTAGATGTGTGCGTTCTGTGACATGGGTTAAATATAGAGGACCGGTTACTGAATCGGGCCTTCTGAGGACTAATAAAGAATGGTCTTCTTGTTTTTCAGTAACAGACTGCACACATCCTGCGCACTTAGGTAGTTACATAAGAATGTTTTCCAAGTAGGAATAAAACCGCTGCGGTAAAGTGAGCGTGTATGCCTATACTTATTACAGCAGTATACGAGATATAAAACGTTGTATACTGTATACACCGTTTCAAGTTCGATCCAAAAAAAAATAACCACTTCCAAAGAATTGTCAGACGAAAAATACTTTATTCGTGCATACTTATGGTACGTGAACGAATGCGTATCAGTGTATATTTGCGAAAATGAAACCCTGAACATCAGGGGCTAGAAACCTGGGTGATAATTGGAAAAACGGACAAAATCAACCACAAGAACTTTCAAAATAGAGTCTGGTCGATATTGGAAAATGTCCTCATGACGTCACAGCCTGGTTGCCGGCGCCATTTTATCGCCACATAGCCCATGCTTCTTTTTTTTTTAATTCTAATGGCGGCAAATCGTAATTCTTGGGGTTTCAAATTACTCGTGTCACGAATGAAATGATTGTGAAATCAAACAACGTGTCACTTAAATTAACCCCACTCACTTACACTTATGGAAACTTCCACGTTACTTACACGGAGTTGCCGAGATCACAGCCAAACTTCGGAATGTTATTACTGTACACAATATTACGTTATGCACAGTTACGACTTGAAGAAAATTCTGAGACAAAATTTAGAAATTCAGATCTAGACTCCAATCTTACTTTTAGGAAAAAACGATGGAGGATGTGGGGAAAAATTCTTGAAGCAAAAAAAGTAAAACAATCTGCGATAAGAAACCACAAAGTTTTTTCAAACATTCTTAATTTTACTTGCACAAGCAGCCCTGATTTAAGCACGCTGACTTTAAAATTGTACGTCAAAGTTAGTTCTCGGGGTCAACCGGACCCCGTTGCAGTGATATGGGTTAATTAAACGTAATTAATAATATGCCCGTTCTAGCATCCGCACGCGAAAATACACTGTTAAAGGTCGCTGTCAGACTGCTTGCATCAAGTTTTTTGTTTTTACGGTTATTTATACATAAACATATTGTGTGTTGAACATGACCGTAGGAAAAAGTATCCGACTACCGACGCATCTACCCTATATCGAGTTTAACCCCAACAGGTATAACTTGCGGTGAATTTCACCCCAAATATTCTTCAAACTTCTAGTAGAGTCCCTTAGTTTTTTTTTTTTTTTTGGCACTCTGGCATTTTCTTTAACTTTACCGATGTTTTGCAATATTTAAACAATCAATTTTGGTTAGGAAAACTGGAAAAGATTTGTCTGCGATCCTTAAACAACATCTAGAGCAGATTTTCTTTTTTTTTTTCTATTTATTCAGTCAAATATCACATTTGAGGTGAATTTCACCCAGTGTACTCGTTATACGATTCTACTCATTGTGAGGTGTGGCCTACTATAGTTAGGGAGCTGGTTGCCATTTTGGTAAATGATTTGTTCGTCTTTCATGTCGATAGGGATGAAAGTTCAGATCAATACAAATCCATTTGGTCCAGTTAATTAAGGTCCTACGTTCCTGCGTTTTTGAGTTACAGCACTTCAAAAATGTAAGAAAAAAGGGTACTAAATCATGTGTTCATGTCTGCCTCTTGGACTGATGGTCAGAATCATCCTCAAAACGTTGAAAATCCAGAGGCAGACATACAGGGCCCTGCATTATCACGGGACGTAGTTGTAAAAATGTAAAAGAAAAGCTCTACTAAATCATTTGTTCGTCGTTCTAGTTGCGTCCATTCCATTCAATAGGACTACCCGAATACAAAAAAAAAAAAGTTGGCAGACATTTTGGTCACTGATTTTGAGGTGTACCATTTTTTGAAGTTCACGCAGAATCAAGGGAAAGTGGGTATTACGGCTATTTATTGTTGGTATTAATAGTTTTAGTATTATTATATATATTACATTGTTCAGTCTTTTTTATTGGATGCAATAAAAAAAAAAACAGTTTATTACAACATCAGAAGACGCAAATAAATTTAATGATGTGTGTCATGGATCGTCCCAGGCAAAAATTGTATACGATCAGACTTTTCTTACTTTGTTACTTAATAAAAATATGAAAAAATTCAACAAAATTCCGTATGCTATAAACAACAATTATCAATAATAATATTGCTCAAAAGTTATCAACAAATTGTTTAAACAAATAATTATTTAACAATTTATTACATATGTATAGGTATATACCTACACACATATCTATGCATAGGTATGCCCCAACTCTCTACGGAGTTATAACGTTCTCACTTTCTTCTCTCTAAGAAAGAAAGACAAACTATACAGTTCATTTTATACCTGCGGGACGGCAGGTAACTTATTTAGAACCCGAATTTTTGAAATATGTTTTTAAAATTGTTCCTATCGATTGCTTGTATGTAACATTAATTATTTTCATCAACATTTTGTTGGCGCAGAATTTTTTACTTGTGGCTTGGCGCAAGCGTAGAGTTAAAAAAAAATTTATATTCAAATGGTCTGCCTCTGGATTTTCAACGTTTTGCAGACGATTCTGAGCATCAATCCAAGAGGCAGACACGAACAAATGATTTAGCACAGCTTTTTTTTTTACATTTTTGAAGAGCTGTCAATTGACAACTCAGCGCTACCATGGTGGCAGACCATTTTTCTGTGGCCCTTCACATTGTTTTTAATCGAACAATTCAGGTCTGCCGAGCGAACATTTCATATACACGTTTTTAAATCATAAAAAAAAAAACTTAAAAAATTTACTACTACAAAAGTCAGAGGTCTGGATGTCTGCCTCTGGATTTTGATCGTTTTCAGGATGATTCTGACCATCAGTCCAACAGGCAGACACGAACAAATGATTTAGTACACCCTTTTTTTTTAATTTTTTAAGCGCTGTCAATTGACAACGCAGGCCTGTCATGATGGCGGACGCGGTCCTTAATGTTTCTTATGGTACAAAATTTGATATTAATAATGTCTGCCAGACGAACAAATCATTCAGAAATTTTGGCACCCAGCTCCCTAGCTACTAGGATTAATCAGATTTAGAAATGGAGCCGTTGCACTTCTTCCTATATTTCGTTCATTGAATTCATTTCAGCATCGTAAATAGATTTATATCACCTGGAAAGAGTCCATCTGTTCTACGTATTATAATTTTTTATAAATAAACGAATACCAACCAATTCCCTACTAACAAAAGAGACTTGTTCGTCCAAGAAACATGTATATCGCTGCCGGCGGTAATTTTTTGGGCAAGGAAATGAAAGATTTTGTTACGGCAAGTAAAATTTAGTTGGGACTGTGAAATATGTTTTTTTTTTAATTTTTTTTTTTTTTCACCACCCGCAACCAAGTTACTCTTTACTCGATGTTTAGTCTAGTCGATAAGCTCAAAATGGTCTAAAATAGAGATACTGCTCTTAAAATTATGTGTGATAGCTCATTGAATTTGGAATGACGCATATGCAAATGTGCTAAAAAGTTTATCAGCAGATAAAAAATTGCAAAAAGTTATAAACAATTAAGGGATCGTCTCAGTGTGACCCTCCGAAAAATCACTGATTTTCGCGAATTTTTTTTTAATGTTCAAATAAACTAATCGGTCCGGTTTTTTTTTTATAAATAAATACGTTTATGAAGAATACAAAATGATTTTTTTAAAGTTTATTTATTGAGTGCATCATTGTTGTATAAATTGTTGTAATTTCACGTGAAAAAAAAAGGTGCTGCACAGTTTCCACGATGACGGCCGCAATTTTGATCTGAAAAAAAAATTTCAAAAAGATTATTGATCTGTAGGAAAGTCGATATCGCGCTATGGACGGTTTTTTTTCTTTTTTCAAATTTGACAAAATGGCGGCGGTTTGAACAAAAAGTGTCGATTGTGGCCCTTTTTTTCGACAGTTTTTCGTAAAAAAAAATAGGAAGTTTTCAAAAAAAAAAAAAAAAAGCTTCCATAGCGCGATAAAGAATGACGTTTAAAATGTTCTCCCGAAATTGGAACTAGATATCTTTAAAAGTCTTCCTTTGAGAGTGGAAACCGTTTTGAAAAACACCATTCTGAGAAAAACGCGTTTAAAGTTTGAAGTTGGAAAAGTTTATATAAATCGTTTACTTTCGATCAATCGGCGATGCCAGGTCTTGATTTTTTTCTTGGGGATTTCTCTCGTACGTCTATCCGTGGTGGATGTCAAAAACGAACTGAAATGCTTGGACAGTTTATTCTGCAAGGTTATAGAACCTTAGCACCTTAGTACACGCGCAGGTAGAAAAACCGTTCCCTTTCTACAAGAAACGCTGTAGCAACCGTAATAATTTGAATTTCGATTTAAAAATTTGAGAGAATGTTCAGAACAGTGTATACTATATGATAATGCAAAAAAAAAAAAACAATTTTTTGAAAATTTCACTCTGAGACGATCCCTTAAAGATGAAAAAAAAGGCATTTCGTTTTTCGCCAGTATCTTATAGACTATTCATATTTCTGAAATTTAAAAAAAAAGATTCTCATAAAGGAGGAAATTTCCAATAAAAGACTCCCAGCTCCCGGAACTCTATCTCCATTATTTATAATTTTAAGTTAACGCTGAAAATGGGTCTCCGCGCTTCGTTTTTAGGTCGCGCACGCAGCGTCAAAAGCGAGTACGACACATTGATTAATTTTTTTAAGGTGTGGATATTTTTTAAAAATTTGAAAAAATTATGGTGTATTTTGAACACTTCAAAAACTTTATCCTCGTTGGAAATTTTACTTAAAGTTAATTTTTCACCAAGTTAAACGATTGTTCAGTAACAATATTTTCTCCAACTTCCGTCTTCATTGTAAATGAAAAAAAATTTTTAAATAATTGTTGCAAAAATATTTCGCTTCGTGGAGCCTTTCTTATATACATACTCAACAATATCACACCATAATAGTTGAAGAAATATTCATACTTTGTTTATAATAATTTTTGTACTGGAACAAAAAATGAAAAATCCAAGTAATAATGTTGAAAAAATTTTTTTTTTCTTAATCATGATATTATCGTCTTTTTTATTATTACAAGATATTATTTGATTTGCAAAAAAAATTTTTCCGCCATTTGTTCATAAATTTTTTACAAACCAATTGATTATTTTAATATTTTTCCACAATTTTTTTTCACAACTTTATTATATTATAAATATTATGATTTTTGAAAAAAAAAATTTTTCTTAACAACAATGTTTACTTGTTTATAATCGTTTTTTTATATTTCTATTGTTTAAATAATTAGTTGAGAAATTATTTTTCATCTAAAAATCATAATTGACAGTCCTCTATAAAATAACAAAAAAAAATTTTTTTCTCATACTTCTAAAAATAAACAAAACAACCAAATATAACAAAGTACAGAAAAAAGTTTTGTTCAATTTTTCATTGTAATTTTAAAAAACACGTGCTACAAAAGTTGCAGCGGCTGCTTCATTTGTCTACTGAAAAACAAATATAACTTTTATACTATTACAGATAGGAAAATGAACATTCCAGTCGATTTTATAAAGAATTAAACGATCTTTCAAATGAGTTATTAAAAAAATTGTAGTTATTGTTAATCTGTTGTTATGCGCATTTGTTTATAAAAACTGATGTTTTTTTCGATGTTTTTGGAACTTTTATGGCTTCTAACTTTTTAAATAATGCAAATACGGACCTTTAAGGCAATTCGGTTAAGTAATAAAATATATTAACGTTGCAGTTGTTTATTTATAAATAATGTCAATTTTCAATGAATTCATGCCGTTTTTCTCTAAATCTTATGGTTCTCTCTCTTCACAGTTATTATTTTGCCTGTAATATTCATCATTTATTTTGAGTTCTGTACTTTACAATGAGCAGCTGCTTCTTTCAGAGGCCAAGCCTTTTGACCGACCCTTGATCCTGATCCCTTCTGTTACCTGCTTTCTTTACTGATTTTTAATCAAAATCAGAGGTTTATTCAACAATACAATTTTCTCCTCACATTATTTGCAAAAATTTTTGCATGTTTTTAAAGAATAGACTGTAATCGACAATAATTTTTTATGAAATGAAAAAAAAAATTTAGAGAAGCTGCAACTTTTGTAGCACGTATTTTTTAAAATTACAATAAAAAATTGATCAAAATTTTTTTCTGTACTTTGTTACATATGGTTGTTTTAGTTATTTTTAGAAGTTTGAGAAAAAAATATAACAAAGTAAAAAATTTGTTTGTAACAAATAGATAAGTTAATAAACAATGGAATTGGTAATAAAAAAAATTTTTTTTTCTTCTTTTATAGAGGACTGTCAATTATGATTTTTAGATGAGAAATAATTTCTTAACCAATTATTTAAACAATAGAAATATTGAAAAAAACGATTATGAACAAGTAAAAATTGTTGTTAAGAAAACTTTTTTTTTTTTTAAAAAATCATAATATAATAAATCAAAAAAATCATAATATGATAAAGTTGTGAAAAAAATTGTGACAAAATATTCAAATAATCAATTTGTTTGTAAAAAATGTATGAACAAATGGCGGAAAAATTTTTTTTGCAAATCAATTGATATCTTGTATTGATAAAAAAACGGCAATATCGTGATTGAGAAAAAAAAAATTTTTTTTCAACAGTATTACTTGGATTTTTCATTTTTTGTTCGAGTACAAAAATTATTATAAACAAAGTATGAATATGTATATAAGAAAGGCTCCACGAAGCGAAATATTCTTTTGACCATTATTTAAACATTTTTTTTCATTTACAATGAAGACGGAAGTTGGAGAAAATTTTGTTACTTAACAATCGTTTAACTTGTTGAAAAATTAACTTTAAGTAAAATTTCCAACGACTATAAATTTTTTGAAGTGTTCAAAATACACCATAATTTTTTCAAATTTTTAAAAAATATTCAATACCTTACAAAAATTAATCAATTTGTCGTACTCGCTTTTGACGCGCACGCGGGACCTAAAAACGAAGCGCGGAGATCCATTTTCAGCGTTAATTTAAAATTATAAATAATGGAGATAGAGTTCCGAGAGCTAGGAGTTTCTTATTGGAAATTTCCTCCTCTTTAAGAATATTTTTTTTAAATTTCAGAAATATGAAAAGTCTATGAGATATTGGCGAAAAACGAAATGCCTTTTCTTTTCATTTTTAATTGTTTATAACTTTTGTCATTTTTTGTGAGGTGATAAAATTTTTCAACACATTTGTATAGGCGTTATTCCGAATCCAATAAGCTGTCGCACATAACTTTAAGAGTAGTATCTCTATTTTAGACCATTTTGAGCTTATCGAATAGACTAGTTCAGTGACTTACTGGCATGGCATGAGACGCCAAATCTGTGCATGCGTTTGATGAAGGACCGTAAATTTATGTAACTTGTGACGCGTTTGGACTACTTTCCGGTTAAAGTATACTTGGAAGCTCAAGTGAAAATACCAATTTGAAGATACTTATGGTAAGGTATATCATGTGGAGAATGACGTTCTGGTGAAATGTACTATCCATGAACTTGCTACAGGGTGTAATACCTTGATTAAAAACGCGGTTAACATTGTAGGTATAATAGTGTATCCAAAAAATAAGAGAATAGTTAATAAACCACGAATTGAGAGGAGATGCAAGGACATGGATCTATTTAAAAATTAAGAGTGGTAACAAAAAAGGATCTAAATCTCTATTAAGAGATGAAAATTATCTATGAGAAAGGTGAAAAGAGTAATCCTCATAATTATAGACCAATTGCACTAGCTAACGTCCGTTTCAAAGTCTTTATACAAATAATGAGCAAAATATTGAATGTTTGGGTGGAAGATGGAAAGTTGTTACCTAAATCCCAAAAAAATTTAGGGCTGATTGTGGATGCATGGATAATATCTTCTCATCAAACACAGTTATTCAGGTACATTTAAGCAGGTACAAAGCGGAATTTTCCTGAACGTTTGTGAACTTTAAATCAGCTTTTCTGTCTGTAAGCCACAGCCTGCTGTGGAATAAATTACATAAGCTCAAAAATTATGAAATTCTAACTGAACTGTACCCAAACGCTGAACCGATGTAAAGGAGGAAGTCTCAATGGAAGTTCTTGAAGAAGAAGCTTTCAGCCCAATTACTATTCTGTAATGTAAGAAATAAATAAAATAAGAGGGGTTTCAATCAGCTCAATTGAAGGAATTTTGATGTTCGCATATGCAGGTCACAAATATGTAATCATAAGTATAAGTTCAATTTTAGTATTGCAGATATGAGAATTACAAAAATGTATAAGCACCTAGAAATCACTTTCACTCATTGTCAGTCAGCAATATTTAAACTTACAGCTGAAAAAAGAAAAAAAAATTATAAGTAAGGCAAATTTCACAAGCGGTAAGTAGGTACTAATACTACATGAAGGAAAAGGGTTATTTAAAGTGCCGCTGACCTGGATCTAAAACATGTAATCGATCGAAGCGCCCTCTGCGTAAGTTTCCTCGGTTCCAAACCATTCGAAGGTGGTACTCTCCACCGGGGAGTAGCGCAACACTATATTAGACAAAACGCGGTCGGTAAGAGGCCTGAATCTGAGTCGGTAACCATACCAACAGGATTGACTCGAATTTTGCATGCAAATGATGACGTCATGCGTGTAGCGATTGCATCACGACCGAACTGATTATTTTGATAGTTTTACGGTGAATATAGCAAATTCAATTTATTGTTCCGTCAAAAACACCCTTGAATATGGGACATTCTTTGACGAATCGGACAGATTTAGATAAAAATCGACCGACACAATTTTGATGTAGCTTAAAATTGTTTCACGGCTTCTATATAGAAAAAAAAGGGAATACGTGTTCGAGGATTTTTTTATTTTACATATTTCGTAACATAGAGGGGATCGAAAATTTGATAATCTGGTGTTTTCTGGCACGGAGAACTCATTTTCAAAAATTCATAACGCCGGTTCTGTTTGGGCTGGAAAGTTCGTTTTTTTCATCTCAAAGCTAATAAAATGAATTTTAATGCAACAATTGTTTCATTTACGATTATTCCGAAATTTATATTGGTATAAATAATTAATGTGTTTAAATCGATTTTTAGCAATTGCCTTCACCTCGTAGCGAGTTCTCAGCACGACCATCGTATTCTACGTCAAATTATCTATCAATAACGCATTTTTATTTAATGGAGAAATTATTATTACTGTAGGAAAAAATTAATTTATCCAGCGCGGCACGTCACATCGGTGCGCGGGTTCCATTGCACGCCTCATTATCTTGCCTTGTATCGTTTTCTTCTGTAATATAAATGATTACTGTATATTCTCAATTGAATAATAATATTCAATAGCAAGTAAGACTTTATAAAAAATGTAACAAAAAAATAATCAAATACAAAATATTATTGTGTCAAATAAAAAATCAATTTATTAAGATTTCAATACATTATTTTTAGTTAATAGGTACCTCGTCCTGCAGTACGTCGTACAATATTTACATTTATTCTTCAAAATTTGTATGATTCCAACCTCTCTTGAAGAATTGGAAACAAAGCAATTCTCATTGTGTCAACAAAAAAGCGGTTGTACAAATTTTTAAACGAAAAATATTATACATATTAAAAGTGAATGTAAATATTTTGAGACGTAATGCAGAACGAGGTGTTTATTAAATAATAATAATGTATTAAAATCTTGGTAAATTAATTTTTTATTTGCCACAATAATATTTTTTATTTTATTATTTTTTTGTTAAATTTTTTATAAAGTCTTATATGCTAATAAATGATATTATTCAATCAAAAATATAGAGCAATCATTTATATTACAGAGGAAAACGATACGAGGCAAGATGATGAGGCGTGCAATGGAACTCGCGCGCCGATGTGACGTGCCGCGCTAGATAAATTAATTCTTTTCCTCCAGTAATAATAATTTCTCCATCAATTCAAAATACGTTATGGGTAAAAAATTTGACGTAGAATACGATGGTTGTGCTAAGAACTCGCTACGAGGTTAGGGCAATTGTTAAAGATCGATTAAAACATATTAATTGTTTATAACAGTATAAATTTCGGAATAATCGTTAATGAAAGAATTGTTGTAATAAAATTCATTTTATTAGCTTTAAGATGAAAGAAACGAACTTTCCAGCTCAAATAGAACCGGCGTTATGAATTTTTGAAAGTGAGTCTTCCAAGCCAAAAAACACCAAATTATCAAATTTTCGATCCCCTCTATTTTACGAAATATGTGAAATAAAAAACCCTCGAATACGTATCCCTATTTTTTCGGTATAGAACCCGTCAAAAAAAATTTCAGCTGAATCAAAAATGTGTCGATCACAAAGGTGTTCGGTTGTAAAAGAATGTCCCATATACATTAAAACATATCGCGCAATATTAGTTTTACACAGCACGAAGTATTTTCAAAATGATTTCATAAATATCACCATTCACCATTTGTAGATATTTGGAAATATGTTCGAAAAATACGATTGAAACAAAACGGGTACGAATCGTTGTGGTCTCGTTTTATGAAGTTACGCCATCGGTCGCCCCGCCCCCCCCCCCCCCCAACTCCGCTTCTACTTGTCGCAAACTTGAATGGTCATGTTTATTTTCCGTCCGTGCATTACATTGTATTCGATTATTCGCTCAGTCTACGGATAGTGACTGTGCGCGAGAAAAAAAAAATCTTTGTGTCGTCAGACGACTGTGCTCGAACATTTTGTAGTTCCAAAATAAAGAGTATTTCTCATTCTTCTTCAGAGGTTTCCTATGAGGTAACATACATGATTATCTCTGGTGAGTATTTATACATATATATATATACATACATTATACAGTTGTATAAAACGTGCACCCCGACTTACGTTTTTTTCGACTTGCGCCGTCAATGCCGGAACGACCCACAGCGTAACTTCGGGGTATTACTGTATCGGAATCATTCTGAAATTGTACATCGCTTGTTACACACAACTCTACTGACAATAATGAAATAATTTTATGTTCGAAGCTATTTTACTAGTGAAAAGGGTTTCAAAAAATGATTATATATAACATTGGAACACTTTATTCATGTTACTATGGATATATGAAACAATTGTTGACATCGACGTTGAGGATTATTTTTATACCCTCTGAAATATTAAATGCAAGGAAATAATATCTGAGATTCGAGGTAACTATGAAGCTGCGGGTTGTGCGAAACAGCTCCTTCTCCCGGTTGATGGGAGTTTCTAACATCCTTTGCGAAGTAATGTAATTCGAACATAGTTCACCACTCCATGAAGATATCATCGCGGCATGTGACATTGCGTCCGTCCAACGGTTACGACGGCTTATTCTATAAAATATAAGCGTGTTCATTTGGTTGTTTCGCTTTTTCAATGCAGAATCCGTAACATGATTAGTACTTGTCGATAAAAATATACTTTGGCAGAGAATTCGTGCCCTCCCCTCCTTATCATATAAAGACACATACAAATACATGGGTCCTCTTCTGTTCTCTTACAACCATGTGTCGGCGCCATCTCACTATACCCAAAAATGTTAAAAGTGAATGGTCGAATCTGATGAAATGGAATAGTGTGATTAAAAATTTTCATCATCTTGAGTAATTCGAAAAGTTTAGATAATTCTTTTGAAATTAAGATATTCATTTTTTACGAATCACTCTAAATTTCACCGTGTTCAATATTTTACTACAGATAGCAGATATCTAATGTATGGTCATTCGGAATGAATATGAATGGGAATTTCCTCGTCAAACCCGACGGATTATTTGTAATCGGAAAGATTTTTTACAGGATGTATAAAATGGTAGAAGCCTCGCCAAAAAATGGTACCATTAAACAATTCGTTCGTTAATAACAATTACAATGTTCAATGTTTCCGGATAAACCAAAGTTTTCTACGAAAGCTTATCCTCTCTGCTCGCGAATGTGCTGTGAATAATTTTTCTACGTCAAATAGAACCGGAGATGAGATATTGATTCTTCAAGTTTACTGCGCGCTCATTTTGCAACAAAATTGAATGACTCGGCGCTTCCGGAAAAAAAAATCGTAGAAATAGGTTTTGACTTTTTATGCTCACATATCCCTTCGAAAAAGCTTTCATTGTTTTGGAAAATACCCGGTCTCTTTGTTTCGGCAAGATATCGAATAGTTAAATGTGTGTCTCGCGACACTCAAAATCGTCCTCGCACATGTACGCACACTCGCGTGCAATGTTTACTTGCCGTCTCTGCGTCAAATCTCGCCGCTTGCCCGTGTCGCGACTCAAAACCTATCAGCTGTATCTCATGTATTGTCTACTATCTCGAAATCATGTATGTGTGTAATCTATGTGTTCTCTCGCTCTGTAAAATCTTCACTTTCTGTAACGTTCTCTTGCGATACGGTCTGTATCGCCGCATCAAAACGAATAAAAGTTCTCGGTTACTATTAATCATCATCTCTCTACATCTCTACATCATTTCGTTTCATTCACACTCGTTCTCATCACTAATTCGCGCATCCCACGTCGATGATCCATATCTTTTTGCCATCTCTCTAAACATTTTTTGGTCCTTCGAGCCCGATCAGTCGCGAATCGAATCGGATCATTCGCAAATCGAGTCGAATCTTTCGAATCGTTGCGACTTACGGGAAAACGAATTAGCCAGTGAGTGAAACGGAACTATCGCGTGTGCATCAAGTTGCAAAAGTTCGCGTAATTAAAGTGAACAATATCGTTATCGGTGAAAACCATCATCAAAATCAGTCGCGTCCGTTAAATTCAAACGTGCGGTGTCCTCTGTAGTGACCGTGACTAAGATCTGAGCGTCAACAACACCGATCCCTCGAAGTGTGTATCGACGACGCCCTATTATCACTGTGTGCGGATCTCGGTCGTGAAAACTCTGTTCGTCGCGTGAGTTACACTTTCTCGTTTGTCAAAATGACGATCGACGAATACATTGAACGTCAAACCGATCTCTTCAGGCGCATCTGTCGCACTCTCGAAAACTTGCGCAAGCTCGGTGAAGCAAAAACCACCCTCGGGCAAGTGCAATCGCGATTAGATGCTTTAAATTCAAATTGGCTGAAGTTCCAAGACATGCACGAGACAGTCGATCAAATTAGAATCGCAGCAAAAGGTGATCAACTCGACGCTATCAAAAGACTTTCGTATTTCGCGAAAGACTATTACGGACAGTGCGAAGAGCAATACTTAAACGCGAAGGGAGAGATGCTAGATCTACTCGGAACTCTCAAGACTCTATCGGCACCGATCGTGCCAACAGCCGTAGCCCCCCAACTCACAACTGGAGGAGCCTCAAAACGGCTACCACGCATCGAATTGCCTACGTTCTCGGGCAATTACTCAGACTGGAAGTCTTTCCACGACCTCTTCACATCAATCGTTCGCGAAAATTCGCAACTCTCGGAAGTGGAAAAACTGCACTACCTAAAAACAAGTCTTACCGATGAACCGTCACGACTCATTAAAAACATCGCTCTTACCGCTGAAAACTTCCCTCGAGCCTGGGAAACTCTCGTCTCACGGTACGAAAACAAGAGACTTTTGACGGATTCTCATCTCGCGACACTTTTCGCGATTCCTCGTGTCACGAAAAAGTCGTCATCAGAACTGAAGAGCTTGCACAGCAACACTTGCGAAGCTCTTGGCGCACTCGAACTTCTCGATAGTCCCGAGAAATTAGGGGATCACATCATCGTGCACATGACGATTCGCAAGCTCGACCCAGCATCTCTCGAAGAGTGGGAGAAAAGTGTTAGCGAGAAACTCGAGCCCCCCACGTTTGCGGAGCTCAAGGCGTTTCTCATCGGTCGCATCCACACCCTCGAAGCCGTGGAGCAAGCTCATGCTCACAATCAAATCGCGACGTCGAAACTGCACTCATCGCAAGGAAGGTTAAATCTTCAGACGACAAGGTCACATACAGCGCAATCAAATGAACAGTCGTGTGCTTGTTGCAAAGGCAACCACTACATCGCGTTCTGTTCGACCTTTCGCGACAAATCTCTGGATCAAAGAAGGGAAGTGGTTTCTGCGAAAAAGCTTTGCTTCAATTGTCTCGGTCCACATCAGCAGAAGGACTGTCGATCCAACAAAACGTGTCGCGTGTGCAACGGTCGACATCATTCCTTGCTGCATCGAAACTCTTCCTCAATCTCGACAGCTGCTAACAGCGGCACATCTCAAGGACAGGCTGCAGTAGCGCAACCTGCAGTGCAGAACGCACCGATCTCGAACAGCGCCCCTCAGGTGAGCAACCACTCAGCTCAGCCTACAATGATCAAGCGCTCTCCAGTTCTTCTCGCCACAGTGCAATTGATCGCTTCGAATCCGGAGACTGGAGAAAGAATCATCGCTCGCACTCTACTCGATCAAGGATCCGAAAGTTCATTCGTCACGGAGTCGCTAGCGCAACAATTGCGACTACGTCGGCATCAAGCAACGATACCGATCATTGGCGTCGGAGCTCATCAATCGGCAGTGACTCGCGGCATCGCGACATTGCAACTCCAATCTCGTGCTCACACCTCGTTCTCATGTCAGGTGGAGGCACTCGTGCTTCCACGACTCACATCGTATCTACCCTCATTTCGACTTCTCGTCGAAGACTGGCCTCATCTACGAGGACTCAACCTCGCGGATCCAAGCTTTGCACATCCCAGTCAAATCGACGTAATTCTCGGAGCTGACATCTACAGCAACATCATTGGTCAAGGAGTTAGAAGAGGAGCACCAGGAACACCAATCGCGCAAGAAACTCAGTTCGGTTGGGTCCTCTCCGGCTGCGTTTCAGCGGAAGCAGCAAGCCCCTCGTATAGCGCAGTCCAAGGCTTCCAATGCTCCCTCGATCACGAACTGCTCGATCTCGTGCAGCAGTTTTGGAAGCAGGAAGAAGTGTCGAAACCTTTGGCACTAACTTCCGAAGAAGAGCGTTGTGAGCAAGACTTTCGCGAAACGGTTTCTCGAACTGCGTCCGGTCGTTACGTAGTTCGGCTGCCGCTCAAAGACAATTCGGTAGAGCTCGGCAACTCGCGGAATCCCGCGCATCAAATGCTCCTTCGTTTGGAGAAACGGTTCGGTAGCGACGCGAAACTCAAGGAGGCTTACTCGAGCTTCCTTCGTGAATATCGTGAACTCGGGCACATGCGTCGCGCTATCAATACACCTGAAGACAATTCCCGCGTGTTTTATCTTCCCCATCACGGTGTAGTTCGCGACAGCAGTTCAACAACAAAGTTGCGTGTCGTGTTCAACGGGTCTCAAAGAACCAACCTCGGACTCTCTCTCAATGACAATCTTCTCGTCGGTCCAAAAGTGCAAACCGACCTCGCGGACGTTCTCTTACGCTGGCGACAATATCCAGTCGCGTTCTCATCAGACATCGTCAAGATGTACCGACAAATTTTGGTCCACAATGATGACCAAGATTTTCAGCGAATCCTCTGGAGGGAAGAACCAGAGCTACCGATTGAAGAATATCAACTGACTACGGTAACGTATGGTCTTGCAAGCGCTCCGTATCTCGCGATCCGTGTTCTTCATCAACTCGTTCACGACGAAGGTAAGCAGTATCCCTTTGCGAGCCACGTCATTCTGGAGAACACGTACGTCGACGACATCCTCTCAGGAGCAGAGGACGTTGATCAAGGTCGCGAGAAAATCAACGAACTCAATCAATTGCTCAAGGCGGGCGGCTTTGAACTTCAAAAGTGGACTTCAAGCCACCCAGAAACTCTCGTTGACATTTCTCGAAACCATCAAGAGATCGCGATGCATCTGAATCTCGATCAAAGTCCATTCTTTCGGGCTCTCGGTCTTGCGTGGAGACCAGACATCGACGCGTTCGCGTTCTCTCCGCAAATTCATCAAACTCGGGACAATTTCACGAAACGAAAAGTTCTCTCACAAACCGCGCAGCTCTTTGATCCTCTCGGATGGCTCTCGCCGATCACGATCAGAGCCAAAATCTTTATGCAGGAATTGTGGGCACTCGGTTTCGACTGGGACGAGCCGCTCTCAACTTCATTATCCTCGCGATGGATCGAGTTTCTACAAGATCTTCAAGGCATCTCAGCTATCACCATCCCACGATGGATCGGGTCAAGTTCAGCATCTCTCGGGATAGAGATCCACGGTTTCGCGGACGCTTCTCAAAGTGCATTAGGCGCAGTGATCTACGCGCGAACGTATATCAACACTCACGAAGTGCGCGTTTCACTAGTGTGCGCGAAAACTAAAGTAGCGCCGCTAAAGAAAGTGACAATTCCTCGTCTCGAACTCTGTGCTGCGAATCTTCTCGTCCGGTTGATGTGTCATGTGGAAAAGACTCTTAATTTCGAAAACACCCCGGTTTATCTGTGGACGAATTCCACAGTCGTGCTCGCGTGGATCAAAAGCCACCCATCGCGGTGGAAGGAATTCGTTCGTAATCGCGTAACGGAAATCCAAGAGTTCGCGCGCGCTCGTTGGTATCACATCTCGGGTTTTGAAAACCCCGCTGATCTTGCGTCTCGTGGTGCATCTCCGGAGCAACTTCAAAAATCAGAACTTTGGACCTTCGGACCATCCTGGCTCTCGAAGCCTTCTGTCAATTGGCCATCCTTATCTCCGCGACCGGAAGAAAACATTCATCTCGAGGAAAGAAAAGGGCTGTCGACGCACATCGCAACAGCTAAGCCGCTACAAATCTGGGATCTCGTCGATCGCTACTCAAAACTGTCGACTCTCCTCAAGGTCACATCATTCTGTAAACGCGCAGCAAATCGGTTCCTCGCGAAGACGACATCGAATCGCGTAAACACGTCTATCACTGTCGGACCGATCTCTACTCTCGAATTGAGCGACGCTCAACTGTTTTGGACCAAGGTGACCCAGCAGGCGTACTTTGCAGAAGAAATTCGCCAAATCGAGACAAGCTCAAGTCTCATTCGAAGTCATCCACTATCGCGACTCACGCCGTTCATCGATTCGAACGGATTCCTCAGAGTCGGTGGTTGACTGAATCACTCATTGCTTTCGTATGACGAAAAGCACCCGTTCATCTTGCCTCGCGAATCGTCGTTCTCCACATTGATCATCGATCATCATCATCGGTTGACGCTCCACGGAGGTCCGCAACTCACTCTCGCTACTATCCGACAGCGGTACTGGATCCTGGGAGGAAGAGTACCGATCCGCATGTCCATACATCGTTGCGTTCCTTGTGCGCGTCATCGCGCCACCCTCAGCAGCCAACAGATGGGCCAACTCCCTCAGTCTCGAGTCACGCAATCAAGGCCGTTTCTTCACTCTGGCGTTGACTACGCTGGTCCATTCTCGATTCGAGCCTCCCGCGGAAGAGGAGCGAAATCATGCAAGGGATATATCGTTATCTTCATCTGCTTCACGACCTCGGCTGTGCATCTCGAGCTAGTTTCGGACTACACGACGGAGGCATTCATCGCGGCGTACAAACGCTTCACATCTCGACGAGGAATTTGTGCCTCAATCGCAAGCGATTGTGGAACGAATCTCGTCGGCGCAGACTCAGAACTTCGCCGTCTTCTCGCTGCATCGTCAAAGGAGTTCGCAGAAATCGCAAACACCCTCGCATCACACGGAACCCAGTGGCGGTTCAATCCTCCCTCCGCGCCTCATTTCGGTGGAAAATGGGAAGCCGGAGTGAAATCAGTCAAATTTCACCTCAAACGAGTCATCGGAGAAGCTACTCAAACGTTCGAGCAATTCGCGACGTTCCTCACGCAAGTAGAAGCCACGCTTAATTCTCGACCTCTTTGCGCTATCTCGGACGATCCACGGGATCCAAGTGCCTTGACTCCAGGACACTTTCTCGTCGGCTCAGCATTGAACACAATTCCTGAGCCGTCACTCATCGAGGTGCCAGTTCAACGGCTATCGCATTGGCAACACTCGCGTCAAATGCTGGAGCATTTTTGGAAACGGTGGAGTACGGAGTATCTTCAGTCCTTCCAAAACCTCTCGAAATGGCAGACTCATCACGGGAACATCAAAATCGGATCCATCGTTCTCGTAAAAAACGAAAATCTACCTCCATCTGTGTGGCCCCTCGCGAAAGTGATCGAAGTGCATCCGGGAACCGACGGTCTCGTTCGCGTTGTGACCGTTAAAACGAAATCCTCTGTGTTAAAACGTCCAATCGTAAAATTGTGTGTGCTTCCAGTGTCCTCTTAAGACAATTATTGACTCTAAGAATAAATAACGCACGGCGGGCGGCATAATCTAATTTCGCGATCGTTACCGATAGCGAAGCGGGCGGTATGTTTCGGCAAGATATCGAATAGTTAAATGTGTGTCTCGCGACACTCAAAATCGTCCTCGCACATGTACGCACACTCGCGTGCAATGTTTACTTGCCGTCTCTGCGTCAAATCTCGCCGCTTGCCCGTGTCGCGACTCAAAACCTATCAGCTGTATCTCATGTATTGTCTACTATCTCGAAATCATGTATGTGTGTAATCTATGTGTTCTCTCGCTCTGTAAAATCTTCACTTTCTGTAACGTTCTCTTGCGATACGGTCTGTATCGCCGCATCAAAACGAATAAAAGTTCTCGGTTACTATTAATCATCATCTCTCTACATCTCTACATCATTTCGTTTCATTCACACTCGTTCTCATCACTAATTCGCGGATCCCACGTCGATGATCCATATCTTTTTGCCATCTCTCTAAACACTCTTTTTGTCAGAATGATATTTCTGACTCAAGAACCTAAATTTCGTCCCAACTGACTTTTTATGGTTTATATGATGAAATAATAACAGTCGTAATATTTATTTTCCTTAAGATTTGAAATTTCTCGCATATTTGCATCGTACTTAGGGTATATGTCAACACGTGTAAATTTCTCCAATTATCGGAAAAGAAAATGACCGTACGATTATAATAATTGAACTCTCCGAGCATTCGAATCTATGCTCCGATAAAATTGTGGTATTCGCAACGAAGCATTCAGCAATTCTTATATTCTGCACACTCCTAACGAAAAATCAAAATGATTACATATGAAGAGAACAGAGAAAAGAAAATTTGAAACACGTATACAATTTGGTTACTCAATATTTTGAAAAATGTATAACAAAACGACGTTCGGAACAAATGTCAAGAAAACGACGATCTTTCGAACGCCACTCCTTCGAAGCAAACGTAAACAAGACGATTTGTTTTCTACATTTTTTTTTTTATACTATGAAAATGCTGGAAGTCCCTCCCCACTCCTCAACGGTATACATTTTCGTAGAAATACAATGAGCATCATGGGTACAGTGAGAAAACTCTGGGGCGAGTGTTTCCATACTTATGAACGGTAGTGTATATTCATTCGAAAAAAAACGGCAATTTCTCAAATAATGAATTGAAAAATCTGAAAAAATTCACGCAGAGTACCTTTTAGTAGTACTTTGATGTAACCAATTATGGGGCAGATCTGAGATGGTTGAAAAAAAAGTGGCCGAGTTGACGGAGAATCCTTCCTTTTCGGTTTAAATTCCGAAAATATCGATTTTTGGAAAAAAAGGTGAAAACCGAAGTTGTTCAGAATTTGATTCTCAACAAGTTTGTTACTATTCATTTATGCTATTAAGTTGAAAATAAACGAGATAATGGAAATATTTCGAATTTGTCGCTTTTTTCAGGTTTAATTCCAAAACTCTTGATCCTAGAAGAAAAACTGTAAGTACTAAACTTGTAGAGAATCAAAATTTATACAACTTTTGTTGTTACGGTTTTTCTGTAAAATCAAAACCGGCCGAGTTATTCAAAAAAAACCATTTTAACCTAAAAAAACCATTTTTCGAATATACGCATAAGCATGATTTGGTCACCATTTTGAATTTACACTCCCAGTGACTCCCCCGAGACAGCTGTGGGAAAAAAAATTTTGTACAAATTATTTACAAATTAACCGGGAAATTTCGATATCAATTCTGACGATGACCCAAGAAATTAAAAGGTTGATCGGAGCAGAAATCCGGAAAAATGAAATTTCCATTTCTTTGAGTGAAAAAAGGCGTTTTCCCGAAAAATTTCTTAGGAACTTTCGACTCCAATTTTGACAAGGATTCGCCCTGTCAAATATTTGCTGTGAATTACGAATCACCCTGCATAGCAAGTGCAGATTTGGCAGGATTCTTGTAAATGATATCTATAATTGCATAACAGAAATTTGCAGCATAAAACACTTACCATTGCAACGAACGATTCGTTCGTCGGCGCGTCAAATTTAACCTTTTTTCGGTTCAGCCGTGCGACGTAACTTATCCATTGTTGCACTCACAAGATTATTGTTGTTTGTAACAAATATACCTATGTATAGTTTCAAGAGATTGTCCCGATATGTATGATCAAGGAATCGAGAAGTGTAAGCTATAGACGACGGATGAGCGGTCGATCGTTATCAGAGTGCGCTCTAAGAAAAAGGAATCATGACGAATGGACTGATACAACTGACGAAAAATAAAGTAAAACGCGTACGGATTCTATTGCGATAACAAAGGCAAATTAGCAGCGACCCATCTTTTACGGATTCCCGATGGAGAAAAACCGCCTAGAAATGACGGACGAGGGGAGTCCAATTGACTGGGAACGGAATTAGAGAGTGCAACATGGAAAATGGAAACTGGAATGTGGAGAAAATCACAATAAAAAAGACACTTATGATAAAATTTTATATTCTGACCTGATCTAATTTTATTTCTAGTTATACGAGTATACCGTTTATGGAATTGTTATTGTCAAAGATGTCCGCCGTGCCCATTTTATTTATACTATTTATTTATCATTTTCTTTTATATGTATACGCTTCTTTTATTCGGTTTTAGTTTATAGATGAATGTCATAAGGTCATACCGAACATCCGAAATTCCATTTCATGTGAGAAAAAAATTGAAAAATAAATTGATAGCGGATGATTTTTGTTAACTGCGAGAGGCGCCTCAGTTGGAGTTGGATCCTGGTAGGAGCAAACCGCGATAATGGAAGGACCGTTACAATGGTGTGAGCCGACAGGCACTGAAACGCCAAACATCTTCGAGGTCAAACAGTGTTACCTTACAAATGACAAATTGATTGCTTTCTTTTTCTTCAAGTAGATATAGTGAATATTACAGCAGTATGTGAGAACACGATATACCTGTAGCCGATTTACGCGGGCTCATCCAGACTCGGAAAATCGAATTCTCCCAAAGCGACATGGGCGAGTTCACGCGGAACCGCTCTTACATCGGGGACTTGGCCGCCTCTATAACCAAGACAGGCTGGCAGAGATATCCCGTGATTGCGGTGCACGATGCTCGAGACGATTCCTGGGTCGTGTTGGACCACAGGCGAATCGCCGCAGCAGTGATAAGTCAGAGTGAAACGTTAATGGTTCAAATGCGTGTGTACGAGGAGAACAACGTACTCGACGAGGCTTTACATCCGTACGAGCGATTCAAGACGCGAAACGCCGGCGAAGCCATGCGTAAGAGAATCGAGAAGCAGACAACGCAGCCGAGAGAACCTGGCGCAGGCTTCCATTATGACAGAGTCAGCGTCAGGACAACCAGAGAAGTTCTGCCAAACAGATATGAAACCGAACGTGCGTTACGAGAATTCGGATTCATAATTTGAGCCACTAGGCACTGAAACGCCAAACATCTTCATGGTCAAACAGTGTTCCCTTACGACTGAAAAATTTTTTTTTTTTTTTTTCCAAGTAAATATAGTATATATCACAGCAGTATGCGAGAATACTCTATACATGTAGCCGATTTACGCAGGCTCATCCAGTCTCGAAAAATCAAATTCTCCCAAAGCAACATGGGCGAATCCACGCGAAACCGCTCTTACATCAGGGACTTAGCCACCTCTATGACCAAGACAGGCTGGCAGGGGGATCCCGTAATTGCGGTGCACGATGCTCGAGACGATTCCTGGGTCGTGTTGGACCACCAGGCACTAAAACGGCAACTGAAGGGGTCAACTGCAACTGATCAGGTCAGATGCAGCAGGGCTTCCAGATCATCAAAATTTTTCGAAGTTCTCAGAATCCATATTGACGCCGCGGGGCTTCAAGATCACCCAAACGAACGTTTTTTTCAGACGAAACTGTTTGAAGTATTACCAAACAGTGGTGGTGCTGAAGCAACGCGCAAAACTAACACTCACAGTGGAATGCGTTCGAGTCCGCGACAGAAGAAACACTGTTCGTTCGCGAAATTTCTTAAACCCACCGTCTAGCACTAGCTCATGTTCGACGAGAGATATCAGAGACTGCTAACAGCCGAGGGAATACGTATGCCTCAAACATTAAATATAAAAGTACTCGTTACGAAGTGAAACGTAATTCGGTTTCATATCTGTTTGGCAGGTCTATCCGAGTTGTCCTGACGCTGACTCCGTCATAATGAAAACCAGCGCCAGGTTCTTTCGGCTGCGGTGTGTGCTTCTCGATTCTCTTACGCATGGCTCCGCCGGCGTTTCGCGTCTTGAATCGCTCGTACGGATGTAAAGCCTCGTCGAGTACGTCGTTCTCCTCGTACACACGCATTCGAACCATTGACGTTTCAATCTGACTTATAACTGCTGCGTCGATTCGCCTGTGGTCCAACACGACCCAGGAATCGTCTCGAGCATCGTGCATCGCAATCACGGGATCTCACTGCCAGCCTGTTTTGGTCATAGAGGCGGCCAAGTCCCCGATGTAAGAGCGGTTTCGCGTGAATTCGCCCATGTTGCTTTGGGAGAATTTGATTTTTTGAGACTGGACGAGCCTTCGTGAATCGGCTACATGTATGTAATATACTTATCCCTGGGATGTGGATGGAATACAGGTTCTTAACTCTAGTGGTGAATAGGTTCAGGCTTTAGTTTAGGTGTTCATTATAGTGTTGTACTGTGACGTGGATTTTTCTGCACCTCGATCACTCGGAGAAAAATGACCGAGGACTTACCTCGTACACAATAAATCGGCGTCCACGATGTACCCTGGACCTAAAACAATACCGCGAGATTTGTTGGGCGCCTGGCGTGATTAACACGCCTCGAAATCGGTAATGTGAAATATCGCGACCATATACTCGATAGCTCAGTACCGCGGAGAGGGGAGGGGTAAATTTCGGGTAGAGAGAGATGTAACACAAGTAAGCCAATGCGTGGTTTGGCCAAATCACTATAAAATTCCAATAATATATTTCTCGTTAGCGATGGTACAAAAAAAAAAAAAAAAATTAAAAATAAAAATAATCATACGACTGCACAAGTCGTCCTTCGCGATTCCAAATACAACGGGTTAAATTTAATCCAAAAGAAATAAGAAAGGGAGAAACAAACCAAATAAAAAAATTTAAAAAAATGAATAAATCTAGGAGACCTCTACGGCCTTCTTGCGCTAGTCGCCGTCTTAACAATACCTTAACTCGCAAAAACCAAAAACAAAATCGGACTCGACGCGCTACCCGCGATCGGCCTCAACTACGACGCTACTCGTCACTTAATTATAAACCGCTAAGCAAAAATGTAATCTAGATCATGCTCGACGCGCTAATCGCAAATTCTGATTAAATCTAGCTGGTATCTTATTTCTACGGGCGCTAGTCGCCACCTTGCTGATGCACAATAATTCATAAACTAAATCAAAAAGGACGTGCCTCGACGCGCTAATCGCGACCAAATTAATCACTCTAGAAAGCTTTTCTAATCGCGCGAGTGTATAGCGTATTATGACGCATCCGAGCTCAAATCGTAGTCTCTATTCCCTCTAAGTTCACCACCCTTTTTACGTACGCAGACTCGACGAGACCCTGTGCAGCGGAATTTGGCCGCACTCAATTGCACTCCGAAGTTGTTCCCCACGCGAAACCGTGACTCTACGCGTTATCGCGAAAACTCAGGCTACGGTCATCCTCAAGGAGGTCGGCAAACAGATTTCGAGCGCTACTCTAACTCTAAAATTGCGTGGGCCGACCGTTTATCGGTGTGCCAATTTAACTTGCGCTCGAAATATGCCCGCAAAGAATTATAAGCGCTTACCGCTCCTCAGCCACACCAAAAATCCTCCTACGTCCGTCTCCGCCATAACAATCACACAATATCTTTGCTTTTTTTTCTTTTTAATTTAAATTTCCTCGCCACGCAACTATCTCGAACTGTCGCCAGGACTCAAGTGCCGGGTCCTGCAAATCGGAGCCGCAATTCGAACATGCCCCGAACATAGGCGTCATCCCTAGTCAAAATTTTCCCGCTCGCATTGGGGTTCTCGTTACGCAATTCTTACAATCTAGCGTATCGCTATCGTTGGATTCCGCTGTCGCGGGGTGTTGATTGGCTGACCAGTCTCGTGTACCCCGTAGCTTGGCAGTGGCGTGGTGATGACTTCGCGAGGGCACCTGTCGTCAGTTGGGCGACGGAGGGGGGGGGCTACGGCTCGCCGGCCACCAACGGGAATCTCGTCCGCCTTGGATTCCCTCGCGGCAGAGCTCTCCGTTGACGCTCTCTCCGTAGCCTCGTGCGAGGCCCTCCTTTCGTCGCGATCCGCCGCGATTGCCGTCCAGTAACCTCGTTCGGATTTGCTGCCGATCCCCTGTCCGAAGCCGCATTTACTCGCCACCCAAAAATAAATAAACAAAAATCCTGAAAAGTCTTATTCGCTAAACCGGCGATGGTCCCCTCTTAGAGTCTCGGATGCGTGACTATTGTCCTGGCGCTCTTTTTCGAAATGAGCCGCGGTCTACTTCGCGTGCTCCCTAAGTCGGTGGTCCGTCTGGAGTTCGGGGAGCCGTGTGGAACGCGCATGAAACTGCCACGTTACAGTACATAAGAGTGACACGTCTTTGTCGGTAACGCAGTAAGAACTGAACTCCCTTCTCAGGTCAATTGACCCTCTGTCCCCGTTCACCTCCCACTCCACTCTTGCCTCCCTCAACGTCATACTTACTCCTACACTCTGTACAAAATACCTTATTACTATACCTAAAACTACCTGATGGCCTGTGCATACTCGCATGTTTTTATTTTTTCGATATTACATGTATAGCGTATTCTCGCACACTGCTGTGATATTTACTATATTTACTTGGAAAAAAAAAAAAAAAATTTTTTTTCAGTCGTAATTGAACACTGTTTGACCATGAAGATGTTTGGCGTTACAGTGCCTAGTGGCTCAAATCATGAATCCGAATTCTCGTAAGGCACGTTCGAGTTCATATCTGTTTGGCAGAACTCCTCTGGTTGTCCTGACGCTGACTTCGTCATAATGGAAGCCAGCACCAGGTTTTCCAGGCTGCGTTGTCTGCTTGTCGATTCTCTTACGCATGGCTTCGCCGGCGTTTCGCGTCTTGAATCGCTCGTACGGATGTAAAGCCTCGTCGAGTACGTCGTTCTCCTCGTACACACGCATTCGAACCATTAACGTTTCACTCTGACTTATCACTGCTGCGGCGATTCGCCTGTGGTCCAACACGACCCAGGAATCGTCTCGAGCATCGTGCACCGCAATCACGGGATCTCCCTGCCAGCCTGTCTTGGTCATAGAGGCGGCCAAGTCCCCGATGTAAGAGCGGTTTCGCGTGAATTCGCCTATATTGTTTTGGGAGAATTTGATTTTTCGAGACTGGATGAGCCTGCGTAAATCGGCTACATGTATAGCGTGTCCTTGCATACTGCTGTGATATTTACTATATTTACTTGGAAAAAAAAAAAATTAAAATTTTTTCCAGTCGTAATTGAACACTGTTTGACCATAAAGATGTTCGGCGTTACAGTGCCTACTGGCTCAAATCATGAATCCGAATTCTCGTAAGGCACGTTCGGTTTCATATCTGTTTGGCAGAACTCCTCTGGTTGTCCTGACGCTGACTTCGTCATAATGGAAGCCAGCACCAGGTTTTCCAGGCTGCGTTGTCTGCTTGTCGATTCTCTTACGCATGGCTTCGCCGGCGTTTCGCGTCTTGAATCGCTCGTACGGATGTAAAGCCTCGTCGAGTACGTCGTTCTCCTCGTACACACGCATTCGAACCATTAACGTTTCACTCTGACTTATCACTGCTGCGGCGATTCGCCTGTGGTCCAACACGACCCAGGAATCGTCTCGAGCATCGTGCACCGCAATTACGGGATCTCCCTGCCAGCCTGTCTTGGTCATAGAGGCGGCCAAGTCCCCGATGTGAGAGCGGTTTCGCGCAAATTCGCCCATGTTGTTTTGAGAGAATTTGATTTTTCGAGACTGGATGAGCCTGCGTAAATCGGCTACATGTATAGCGTATCCTCGCATACTGCTGTGATATTTACTATATTTACTTGGAAAAAAAAAAAATTCAAATTTTTTCCAGTCGTAATTGAACACTGTTTGACCATAAAGATGTTCGGCGTCACAGTGCCTAGTGGCTCAAATTATAAATCCGAATTCTCGTAACGCACGTTCGGTTTCATATCGGTTAGGCAGAACTTTTCTGGTTGTCCTGACGCTGACTTCGTCATAATGGAAGCCAGCGCCAGGTTTTCTTGGCTGCGTTGTCTGCTTCTCGATTCTCTTACGCATGGCTTCGCCGGCGTTTCGCGTCTTGAATCGCTCGTACGGATGTAAAGCCTCGTCGAGTACGTCGTTCTCCTCGTACACACGCATTCGAACCATTAACGTTTCACTCTGACTTATCACTGCTGCGGCGATTCGCCTGTGGTCCAACACGACCCAGGAATCGTCTCGAGCATCGTGCACCGCAATCACGGGATCTCCCTGCCAGCCTGTCTTGGTCATAGAGGCGGCCAAGTCCCCGATGTAAGAGCGGTTTCGCGTGAATTCGCCTATATTGTTTTGGGAGAATTTGATTTTTCGAGACTGGATGAGCCTGCGTAAATCGGCTACATGTATAGCGTATCCTCGCATACTGCTGTGATATTTACTATATTTACTTGGAAAAAAAAAAAATTAAAATTTTTTCCAGTCGTAATTGAACACTGTTTGACCATAAAGATGTTCGGCGTTACAGTGCCTAGTGGCTCAAATCATGAATCCGAATTCTCGTAAGGCACGTTCGGTTTCATATCTGTTTGGCAGAACTCCTCTGGTTGTCCTGACGCTGACTTCGTCATAATGGAAGCCAGCACCAGGTTTTCCAGGCTGCGTTGTCTGCTTGTCGATTCTCTTACGCATGGCTTCGCCGGCGTTTCGCGTCTTGAATCGCTCGTACGGATGTAAAGCCTCGTCGAGTACGTCGTTCTCCTCGTACACACGCATTCGAACCATCAACGATTCACTCTGACTTATCACTGCTGCGGCGATTCGCCTGTGGTCCAACACGACCCAGGAATCGTCTCGAGCATCGTGCACCTCAATTACGGGATCTCCCTGCCAGCCTGTCTTGGTCATAGAGGCGGCCAAGTCCCCGATGTAAGAGCGGTTTCGCGTGAATTCGCCTATATTGTTTTGGGAGAATTTGATTTTTCGAGACTGGATGAGCCTGCGTAAATCGGCTACATGTATAGCGTATCCTCGCATACTGCTGTGATATTTACTATATTTACTTGGAAAAAAAAAAAATTAAAATTTTTTCCAGTCGTAATTGAACACTGTTTGACCATAAAGATGTTCGGCGTCACAGTGCCTAGTGGCTCAAATTATGAATCCGAATTCTCGTAACGCACGTTCGGTTTCATATCGGTTTGGCAGAACTTTTCTGGTTGTCCTGACGTTGACTTCGTCATAATGGAAGCCAGCGCCAGGTTTTCTTGGCTGCGTTGTCTGCTTCTCGATTCTCTTACGCATGGCTTCGCCGGCGTTTCGCGTCTTGAATCGCTCGTACGGATGTAAAGCCTCGTCGAGTACGTCGTTCTCCTCGTACACACGCATTCGAACCATTAACGTTTCACTCTGACTTATCACTGCTGCGGCGATTCGCCTGTGGTCCAACACGACCCAGGAATCGTCTCGAGCATCGTGCACCGCAATTACGGGATCTCCCTGCCAGCCTGTCTTGGTCATAGAGGCGGCCAAGTCCCCGATGTGAGAGCGGTTTCGCGCAAATTCGCCCATGTTGTTTTGGGAGAATTTGATTTTTCGAGACTGGATGAGCCTGCGTAAATCGGCTACATGTATAGCGTATCCTCGCATACTGCTGTGATATTTACTATATTTACTTGGAAAAAAAAAAAATTCAAATTTTTTCCAGTCGTAATTGAACACTGTTTGACCATAAAGATGTTCGGCGTCACAGTGCCTAGTGGCTCAAATTATGAATCCGAATTCTCGTAACGCACGTTCGGTTTCATATCGGTTAGGCAGAACTTTTCTGGTTGTCCTGACGCTGACTTCGTCATAATGGAAGCCAGCGCCAGGTTTTCTTGGCTGCGTTGTCTGCTTCTCGATTCTCTTACGCATGGCTTCGCCGGCGTTTCGCGTCTTGAATCGCTCGTACGGATGTAAAGCCTCGTCGAGTACGTCGTTCTCCTCGTACACACGCATTCGAACCATTAACGTTTCACTCTGACTTATCACTGCTGCGGCGATTCGCCTGTGGTCCAACACGACCCAGGAATCGTCTCGAGCATCGTGCACCGCAATCACGGGATCTCCCTGCCAGCCTGTCTTGGTCATAGAGGCGGCCAAGTCCCCGATGTAAGAGCGGTTTCGCGTGAATTCGCCTATATTGTTTTGGGAGAATTTGATTTTTCGAGACTGGATGAGCCTGCGTAAATCGGCTACATGTATAGCGTATCCTCGCATACTGCTGTGATATTTACTATATTTACTTGGAAAAAAAAAAAATTAAAATTTTTTCCAGTCGTAATTGAACACTGTTTGACCATAAAGATGTTCGGCGTCACAGTGCCTAGTGGCTCAAATTATGAATCCGAATTCTCGTAACGCACGTTCGGTTTCATATCTGTTTGGCAGAACTTCTCTGGTTGTCCTGACGCTGACTTCGTCATAATGGAAGCCAGCGCCATGTTTTCTTGGCTGCGTCGTCTGCTTCTCGATTCACTTACGCATGGCTTCGCCGGCGTTTCGCGTCTTGAATCGCTCGTACGGATGTAAAGCCTCGTCGAGTACGTCGTTCTCCTCGTACACACGCATTCGAACCATTAACGTTTCACTCTGACTTATCACTGCTGCGGCGATTCGCCTGTGGTCCAACACGACCCAGGAATCGTCTCGAGCATCGTGCACCGCAATCACGGAATCTCCCTGCCAGCCTGTCTTGGTCATAGAGGCGGCCAAGTCCCCGATGTGAGAGCGGTTTCGCGCAAATTCGCCCATGTTGCTTTGGGAGAATTTGATTTTTCGAGACTGGATGAGCCTGCGTAAATCGGCTACATGTATAGTGTATTCTCGCATACCGCTGTGATATTTACTATATTTACTTGGAAAAAAAAAAAATTAAAATTTTTTCCAGTCGTAATTGAACACTGTTTGACCATAAAGATGTTCGGCGTCACAGTGCCTAGTGGCTCAAATTATGAATCCGAATTCTCGTAACGCACGTTCGGTTTCATATCGGTTTGGCAGAACTTTTCTGGTTGTCCTGACGTTGACTTCGTCATAATGGAAGCCAGCGCCAGGTTTTCTTGGCTGCGTTGTCTGCTTCTCGATTCTCTTACGCATGGCTTCGCCGGCGTTTCGCGTCTTGAATCGCTCGTACGGATGTAAAGCCTCGTCGAGTACGTCGTTCTCCTCGTACACACGCATTCGAACCATTAACGTTTCACTCTGACTTATCACTGCTGCGGCGATTCGCCTGTGGTCCAACACGACCCAGGAATCGTCTCGAGCATCGTGCACCGCAATTACGGGATCTCCCTGCCAGCCTGTCTTGGTCATAGAGGCGGCCAAGTCCCCGATGTGAGAGCGGTTTCGCGCAAATTCGCCCATGTTGTTTTGGGAGAATTTGATTTTTCGAGACTGGATGAGCCTGCGTAAATCGGCTACATGTATAGCGTATCCTCGCATACTGCTGTGATATTTACTATATTTACTTGGAAAAAAAAAAAATTCAAATTTTTTCCAGTCGTAATTGAACACTGTTTGACCATAAAGATGTTCGGCGTCACAGTGCCTAGTGGCTCAAATTATGAATCCGAATTCTCGTAACGCACGTTCGGTTTCATATCGGTTAGGCAGAACTTTTCTGGTTGTCCTGACGCTGACTTCGTCATAATGGAAGCCAGCGCCAGGTTTTCTTGGCTGCGTTGTCTGCTTCTCGATTCTCTTACGCATGGCTTCGCCGGCGTTTCGCGTCTTGAATCGCTCGTACGGATGTAAAGCCTCGTCGAGTACGTCGTTCTCCTCGTACACACGCATTCGAACCATTAACGTTTCACTCTGACTTATCACTGCTGCGGCGATTCGCCTGTGGTCCAACACGACCCAGGAATCGTCTCGAGCATCGTGCACCGCAATCACGGGATCTCCCTGCCAGCCTGTCTTGGTCATAGAGGCGGCCAAGTCCCCGATGTAAGAGCGGTTTCGCGTGAATTCGCCTATATTGTTTTGGGAGAATTTGATTTTTCGAGACTGGATGAGCCTGCGTAAATCGGCTACATGTATAGCGTATCCTCGCATACTGCTGTGATATTTACTATATTTACTTGGAAAAAAAAAAAATTAAAATTTTTTCCAGTCGTAATTGAACACTGTTTGACCATAAAGATGTTCGGCGTCACAGTGCCTAGTGGCTCAAATTATGAATCCGAATTCTCGTAACGCACGTTCGGTTTCATATCTGTTTGGCAGAACTTCTCTGGTTGTCCTGACGCTGACTTCGTCATAATGGAAGCCAGCGCCATGTTTTCTTGGCTGCGTCGTCTGCTTCTCGATTCACTTACGCATGGCTTCGCCGGCGTTTCGCGTCTTGAATCGCTCGTACGGATGTAAAGCCTCGTCGAGTACGTCGTTCTCCTCGTACACACGCATTCGAACCATTAACGTTTCACTCTGACTTATCACTGCTGCGGCGATTCGCCTGTGGTCCAACACGACCCAGGAATCGTCTCGAGCATCGTGCACCGCAATCACGGAATCTCCCTGCCAGCCTGTCTTGGTCATAGAGGCGGCCAAGTCCCCGATGTGAGAGCGGTTTCGCGCAAATTCGCCCATGTTGCTTTGGGAGAATTTGATTTTTCGAGACTGGATGAGCCTGCGTAAATCGGCTACATGTATAGTGTATTCTCGCATACCGCTGTGATATTTACTATATTTACTTGGAAAAAAAAAAAAATTTTTTTAGTGGTAATTGAACACTGTTTGACCATAAAGATGTTTGGCGTAACAGTGCCTAGTGGCTCAAATTATGAATCCGAATTCTCGTAACGCACGTTCGGTTTTATATCTGTTTGGCAGAACTTCTCTGGTTGTCCTGACGCTGACTTCGTCATAATGGAAGCCAGCGCCATGTTTTCTTGGCTGCGTCGTCTGCTTCTCGATTCACTTACGCATGGCTTCGCCGGCGTTTCGCGTCTTGAATCGCTCGTACGGATGTAAAGCCTCGTCGAGTACGTCGTTCTCCTCGTACACACGCATTCGAACCATTAACGTGTCACTCTGACTTATCACTGCTGCGGCGATTCGCCTGTGGTCCAACACGACCCAGGAATCGTCTCGAGCATCGTGCACCGCAATCACGGAATCTCCCTGCCAGCCTGTCTTGGTCATAGAGGCGGCCAAGTCCCCGATGTGAGAGCGGTTTCGCGCAAATTCGCCCATGTTGCTTTGGGAGAATTTGATTTTTCGAGACTGGATGAGCCTGCGTAAATCGGCTACATGTATAGCGTATCCTCGCATACTGCTGTGATATTTACTATATTTACTTGAAAAAAAAAAAAAAAAAATTTATTTTAGTCGTAATTGAACACTGTTTGACCATGAAGATGTTTGGCGTTACAGTGCCTAGTGGCTCAAATTATGAATCCGAATTCTCGTAACGCACGTTCGGTTTCATATCGGTTAGGCAGAACTTTTCTGGTTGTCCTGACGCTGACTTCGTCATAATGGAAGCCAGCGCCAGGTTTTCTTGGCTGCGTTGTCTGCTTCTCGATTCTCTTACGCATGGCTTCGCCGGCGTTTCGCGTCTTGAATCGCTCGTACGGATGTAAAGCCTCGTCGAGTACGTCGTTCTCCTCGTACACACGCATTCGAACCATTAACGTTTCACTCTGACTTATCACTGCTGCGGCGATTCGCCTGTGGTCCAACACGACCCAGGAATCGTCTCGAGCATCGTGCACCGCAATCACGGAATCTCCCTGCCAGCCTGTCTTGGTCATAGAGGCGGCCAAGTCCCCGATGTGAGAGCGGTTTCGCGCAAATTCGCCCATGTTGCTTTGGGAGAATTTGATTTTTCGAGACTGGATGAGCCTGCGTAAATCGGCTACATGTATAGTGTATTCTCGCATACTGCTGTGATATTTACTATATTTACTTGAAAAAAAAAAAAAAAAATTTATTTTAGTCGTAATTGAACACTGTTTGACCATGAAGATGTTTGGCGTTACAGTGCCTAGTGGCTCAAATTATGAATCCGAATTCTCGTAACGCACGTTCGGTTCCATATCGGTTTGGCAGAACTTTTCTGGTTGTCCTGACGCTGACTTCGTCATAATGGAAGCCAGCGCCAGGTTTTCTTGGCTGCGTTGTCTGCTTCTCGATTCTCTTACGCATGGCTTCGCCGGCGTTTCGCGTCTTGAATCGCTCGTACGGATGTAAAGCCTCGTCGAGTACGTCGTTCTCCTCGTACACACGCATTCGAACCATTAACGTTTCACTCTGACTTATCACTGCTGCGGCGATTCGCCTGTGGTCCAACACGACCCAGGAATCGTCTCGAGCATCGTGCACCGCAATTACGGGATCTCCCTGCCAGCCTGTCTTGGTCATAGAGGCGGCCAAGTCCCCGATGTGAGAGCGGTTTCGCGCAAATTCGCCCATGTTGCTTTGGGAGAATTTGATTTTTCGAGACTGGATGAGCCTGCGTAAATCGGCTACATGTATAGTGTATTCTCGCATACTGCTGTGATATTTACTATATTTACTTGAAAAAAAAAAAAAAAAAATTTATTTTAGTCGTAATTGAACACTGTTTGACCATGAAGATGTTTGGCGTTACAGTGCCTAGTGGCTCAAATTATGAATCCGAATTCTCGTAACGCACGTTCGGTTTCATATCGGTTAGGCAGAACTTTTCTGGTTGTCCTGACGCTGACTTCGTCATAATGGAAGCCAGCGCCAGGTTTTCTTGGCTGCGTTGTCTGCTTCTCGATTCTCTTACGCATGGCTTCGCCGGCGTTTCGCGTCTTGAATCGCTCGTACGGATGTAAAGTCTCGTCGAGTACGTCGTTCTCCTCGTATACACGCATTCGAACCATTAACGTTTCACTCTGACTTATCACTGCTGCGGCGATTCGCCTGTGGTCCAACACGACCCAGGAATCGTCTCGAGCATCGTGCACCGCAATTACGGGATCTCCCTGCCAGCCTGTCTTGGTCATAGAGGCGGCCAAGTCCCCGATGTAAGAGCGGTTTCGCGTGAATTCGCCTATATTGTTTTGGGAGAATTTGATTTTTCGAGACTGGATGAGCCTGCGTAAATCGGCTACATGTATAGCGTATCCTCGCATACTGCTGTGATATTTACTATATTTACTTGGAAAAAAAAAAAATTAAAATTTTTTCCAGTCGTAATTGAACACTGTTTGACCATAAAGATGTTCGGCGTCACAGTGCCTAGTGGCTCAAATTATGAATCCGAATTCTCGTAACGCACGTTCTGTTTTATATCTGTTTGGCAGAACTTCTCTGGTTGTCCTGACGCTGACTTCGTCATAATGGAAGCCAGCGCCATGTTTTCTTGGCTGCGTCGTCTGCTTCTCGATTCTCTTACGCATGGCTTCGCCGGCGTTTCGCGTCTTGAATCGCTCGTACGGATGTAAAGCCTCGTCGAGTACGTCGTTCTCCTCGTACACACGCATTCGAACCATTAACGTTTCACTCTGACTTATCACTGCTGCGGCGATTCGCCTGTGGTCCAACACGACCCAGGAATCGTCTCGAGCATCGTGCACCGCAATCACGGAATCTCCCTGCCAGCCTGTCTTGGTCATAGAGGCGGCCAAGTCCCCGATGTGAGAGCGGTTTCGCGCAAATTCGCCCATGTTGCTTTGGGAGAATTTGATTTTTCGAGACTGGATGAGCCTGCGTAAATCGGCTACATGTATAGTGTATCCTCGCATACCGCTGTGATATTTACTATATTTACTTGGAAAAAAAAAAAAATTTTTTTAGTGGTAATTGAACACTGTTTGACCATAAAGATGTTTGGCGTAACAGTGCCTAGTGGCTCAAATTATGAATCCGAATTCTCGTAACGCACGTTCGGTTTTATATCTGTTTGGCAGAACTTCTCTGGTTGTCCTGACGCTGACTTCGTCATAATGGAAGCCAGCGCCATGTTTTCTTGGCTGCGTCGTCTGCTTCTCGATTCACTTACGCATGGCTTCGCCGGCGTTTCGCGTCTTGAATCGCTCGTACGGATGTAAAGCCTCGTCGAGTACGTCGTTCTCCTCGTACACACGCATTCGAACCATTAACGTTTCACTCTGACTTATCACTGCTGCGGCGATTCGCCTGTGGTCCAACACGACCCAGGAATCGTCTCGAGCATCGTGCACCGCAATCACGGGATCTCCCTGCCAGCCTGTCTTGGTCATAGAGGCGGCCAAGTCCCCGATGTAAGAGCGGTTTCGCGTGAATTCGCCTATATTGTTTTGGGAGAATTTGATTTTTCGAGACTGGATGAGCCTGCGTAAATCGGCTACATGTATAGCGTATCCTCGCATACTGCTGTGATATTTACTATATTTACTTGGAAAAAAAAAAAAATTAAAATTTTTTCCAGTCGTAATTGAACACTGTTTGACCATAAAGATGTTCGGCGTCACAGTGCCTAGTGGCTCAAATTATGAATCCGAATTCTCGTAACGCACGTTCTGTTTTATATCTGTTTGGCAGAACTTCTCTGGTTGTCCTGACGCTGACTTCGTCATAATGGAAGCCAGCGCCATGTTTTCTTGGCTGCGTCGTCTGCTTCTCGATTCTCTTACGCATGGCTTCGCCGGCGTTTCGCGTCTTGAATCGCTCGTACGGATGTAAAGCCTCGTCGAGTACGTCGTTCTCCTCGTACACACGCATTCGAACCATTAACGTTTCACTCTGACTTATCACTGCTGCGGCGATTCGCCTGTGGTCCAACACGACCCAGGAATCGTCTCGAGCATCGTGCACCGCAATCACGGAATCTCCCTGCCAGCCTGTCTTGGTCATAGAGGCGGCCAAGTCCCCGATGTGAGAGCGGTTTCGCGCAAATTCGCCCATGTTGCTTTGGGAGAATTTGATTTTTCGAGACTGGATGAGCCTGCGTAAATCGGCTACATGTATAGTGTATTCTCGCATACTGCTGTGATATTTACTATATTTACTTGGAAAAAAAAAAAAAAATTTCTAGTGGTAATTGAACACTGTTTGACCATAAAGATGTTTGGCGTAACAGTGCCTAGTGGCTCAAATTATGAATCCGAATTCTCGTAACGCACGTTCGGTTTTATATCTGTTTGGCAGAACTTCTCTGGTTGTCCTGACGCTGACTTCGTCATAATGGAAGCCAGCGCCATGTTTTCTTGGCTGCGTCGTCTGCTTCTCGATTCACTTACGCATGGCTTCGCCGGCGTTTCGCGTCTTGAATCGCTCGTACGGATGTAAAGCCTCGTCGAGTACGTCGTTCTTCTCGTACACACGCATTCGAACCATTAACGTTCCACTCTGACTTATCACTGCTGCGGCGATTCGCCTGTGGTCCAACACGACCCAGGAATCGTCTCGAGCATCGTGCACCGCAATCACGGGATCTCCCTGCCAGCCTGTCTTGGTCATAGAGGCGGCCAAGTCCCCGATGTGAGAGCGGTTTCGCGTGAATTCGCTCATGTTTCTTTGGGAGAATTTGATTTTTCGAGACTGGACGAGCCTTTGTGAATCGGCTACATGTATGTAATATACTTATCCCTGGGATGTGGATGGGATACAGGTTCTTAACTCTAGTAGTGAATAGGTTCAGGCTTTGGTTTAAGTGTTCATTATAGTGTTGTACATAAGAGTGACACGTCTTTGTCGGTAACGCAGTAAGAACTGAACTCCCTTCTCAGGTCAATTGACCCTATGTCCCCGTTCACCTCCCACTCCACTCTTGCCTTCCTCAACGTCATACTTACTTCTACACTCTGTACAAAATACCTTATTACTATACCTCAAACTACCTGATGGCCTGTGCATACTGGCATGTTTCTATTTTTTTGATATTACACTCGGCCATACTGCAAGGACATCTGCCCTCAGATGTTTTATTCTGCTTCGCTGCTACCTGAATCGTCGTCCTCGTCGTTGGCACCCCACAGCTTCATGGAATCAGCCGTTGTTGATGTTTGGTTAGGTCCTTCGTGCTCCCCAACCTTTTGAACTGTGTAGCGGTCATTTCGTAATGCCCGTATTACTCTATACGGACCCAAAACTTGTCTTTCAGCTTCAACCCAGCTCCGAACTGCTTCCTTTTTATTGCTACTAAGTCACCGCTCTTGTACTGCCCGGCGTCCTTCCTCCCTTTATTGTAGTTTCTTTTGTTCTTCTCTTGTGCTTCAGTGATCGCTTTTGCTGCCTCCTCGCGCAACACACACCTGTTTTCATCAAATTGTGCTGTCCACTCTGCTTCAATCAATTCTCTGACCTGCATGTCCTCCTTGATCCGCATATCCACCCCAACGAGCAACTGAAATGGCGTCTTCCCGGTGCTCCTGTTGACTGTGGAGTTCAAAAACCTTTGCACCTTCTCGACATGTTTGTACCAATCGTCTGGATTAGGCGCCGTCAGTTTTGTTAACAATGGTATGAGAATACGGTTTACTCTCTCTACCTGTCCGTTTCCCCTGGGAACTTCGGTCGTAATTAAGGAATGCTCTACACCTTCTTCGATACAGTAGTCCTTGAATGCATTAGACGTAAATGCTGTCCCTCGATCGGAGATGATTCGTTTCGGATTTCCAAAAAGGGCAGCTTGCTTCGCAATCTGTCTAATACCTCCACTGTATCCGTAGATTTAGTGGGATAAAGCCACGTAAACTTTGTAAACGCATCCACCACTACAAAAATATGCGCATATCTTTTCTTTGTAACAGTCATTGGGCCCACATGGTCAATATGGTAAGTATCCAACGGCGTGTCTCCTTTGTCCAAAGGATTTAAATACCCCTCTTGTTTACCCAGTTTCCGCTCAGCCAAAATACAGTCTAAACAGTTGGCTATTACGTGCTCAACCTTTTCTCGCAGCCCCTTAAACCAGAAGTCTTGCTTAACAAACGCTTCGGTCTTTGTGACCCCAAAGTGGCCACGTTCGTGTGCCTGCTTGACTACCTGGGTCTGCATCGCCTTAGGTACTACAATTAGCAAATCGTCTTTACAATTTTTGTACAAAATATTATTTCTAATTACATACCCCTCGGTCCGGCTGCACGTTACGGCATCTATAAGCTTACGGACTTCACTGTCCTTGTTTTGTGCGCTTCTTAAACGTGCAATCAGCCCATCTTCACTCTCGCTTACACACATGACACTCGGCAATGGATTTCGGTTTAATGCATCAACATGCTGCATACTTTTACCTGGCCGATGACATACTTCATACTTAAAATCACCCAACAATAAAGCCCATCTGGCCACACGCAATCATAAATCTTTCTTTTTCATGGTCATTGCAAACGCTTGACAATCAGTTACAATAGTAAATGGTATAGGCAGTAAATACACTCTAAACTTAACCAATGCCTTAACAATAGCTAGCACTTCTAATTCATAACTCGTGTACTTAGACTCTGCAGGAGTTGTTTTCCCACTGGCAAAATAAACCGGATGGAACCTCCCGTCGTCCGGGTCTAATTGCATCAATATTGCCCCGTACCCTTCTATAGACGCATCCGTATGCAATTCAGTCTTAGCCCCTATTCTGTATAATTTTAACACAGGATTATTGGTAAGTACTGCCTTCAAGGCCTCGTATGCTTCTGTTTCATGATCCCCAAACCGAAACATTACGTCCTTTCTCAGTAAATCTGTTAACGGCTTAGCAATCTTCGCGTACCCTCTTATAAATTTTCTAAAATAACCCGTAAGTCCCAAGAAACTTTGGACTTTTTTGACAGATGTTGGCTTGGGAAAGTTTGCCACGGCCTGGGTTTTATGAGTAGATGGTTTTATGGTGTCTTTCGAAATGACATACCCCAAGTACTTGATTTCTTTTAACATAAAACGACATTTTTCCCAGTTTATAACTAGCCCGTACTCTTCGGCTGATTTTATAACCATTACCAAACGTTCCCATGCCTCCTGGAGATTCTTCGCCAGGATAACAATATCGTCCATATATACTATGACAATACCCTTATCTATAAGCTCCTTAAATATCATCGTAATATATTTCTGAAATACAATCGGGGAAATCTTTAAACCAAACGGCAATTTTAGAAACTCGTACTGTCCCGTCGGTGTGACGAAACCTGTATATTTACGACTCTTTTCGTCTAGCCATACATGAAAAAACCCATTCTTTAAATCTAGCGTCGTAAAATACTCCGAACCCTGTAACGCGTCTAAAATATCATCTATTAACGGCAACGGGAAATGTGGACATTCAATAAGCTCATTTAACTCGCGAAAATCTATACAGACTCTAATTGAACCATCTTTTTTCCTTACTACTACTATAGGACTCGCGTATTCAGAATTTGACGGTCTTATCACTCCGTCCTCTACCCACATCTTCATTAAATCATCAACTTCTTTTTTTTCGCAAGGGGCCAGTCTTCGCGGCCGTCTAACAATTGGCTTCTCGCTCTTTAAAACAATTTTAGCTGTTAATCCAACATCTCGCGTCTTTTCCGGCTTATACCCGTTAATAATGTCTCTCAAAGCGTCTCGATAAGGTATATCTTCAACATAAGATAAGTCTACCTCCTTGGTCTTCTCTATAACATTTATACTAAATATCTCCGGCGCGTTTACGTTAGTCTCGGCTTCGTCTAATTTAAAATCGTCACTTCACCTCGTTTGACCCTAACTTCTACTTGGTCCAAGAAGTCAGTACCCATCAATAAACCGTGATTTGTCAAAACCTTATTAGATACTACATGCAATGTTACTGGCAAATTGTGCCCATCAGTATTAATTACCTTAGAAAAATCACCCCAAGTTTCATTACCAGTGGATCCAACACCTGCAAACTCAATTCTGCGGTTACCCAAAGGTGGTGACCCCAATCTTACATACTCATCTGATCTTATAAACGTTAAATCACTCCCCGTATCCACTAATGCTACAAACTTAGAGTCATCTATTGACACTTCCTTGGTGTACTTCTTCATATCTAGTCTTGAGATCACGCATGATTCTTTCTTCTTGTCCGGGCACCGCGCCGCGATGTGCCCAAACTTATTGCAATTGAAACACTTCGCTCCTTTTTCCTTATCCGGACACTCCGCACTAACGTGATCTTCACCGCCACAATTAAAACACCTCGTTTTGTCACTTTTCTCACCAACTGCCCGCTTCCTCGGATGACCTTTTGCTTCCGGCTTCTTCGTCTTGTCGTCTTTCTTCTCGACGGGCTTTGGCTTCGTCTTCATGTCCCTTTTCATCGCTTCGTACTGTTTGAACCGCTCTTTCAACTCTTGCATCGTCTTGGCACCATACAGTGCACTTTTGTTTGTTACTTCGTCAGGAATACCCTGAATAATGTACTCAACTAATGATCGTGTATCCACTGTTCCTTGCCCTGCAATCTCACGCATAGCGTACATGTACTGTTGCAGGGTCTCCTCCGTTTTCTTCTTCCTTTGCCCCAGCTCTCGGTGAATCTGCTGATCGGTCACTTTTTCTTGGAATTCGTCCTCCAGGGCTTTCTTGAGCTTAGCCCACGTCATCGTACACCTTTCCTGCCGCACAAAAGCCAACGCTGAACCCGCCAACATCTTCTTTCCGAACGCGACTTTGTGTACGTCAGACCACCCACAAACTTCCGCCATCTCTTCAAAATCTTCAAGCCAACGAGAAACGTTCATCAAATCGTCCCCGCTGAACTTCTCCAATGAGTTCTCCACGTCTTTTAAGAGCAATAACGTCTGCTTGGGTCTGTTCGGTCGTCGGATTACTGGGGTTGCACGGTCTACTTCATCGTTGTTTTGAAGGTTCACCTCTTGGCCTGCCCCGGCGTCTTCCGGGATGCCTTCCGGTTCCTCTTCTTCGTCTTCATCTTCTTCTTCTTCGTCGTCGTCGTTGTCGTCTTCCTCGGCCTCTCGCGCCCCGTGCTCCCGTTCCAACCTCAACGCCGCCATCAACCGCTGTAAAAGTTCCCGCTTCCGACCTGATACCCTGAGGCGTCTTCCCCTGAGCTCAGCTTTTAGCTCTGGTACGGTCATTGGGGCCACTTCTTCGTCGGTTAAGCCCAATACTTCGTTAACTCCTCCGTTGTTCGCCATTTTATCAAACTACACTGTCACACTTAACTTTAAACTCGAACTGTCACAATCTAGATCCCGGTTAAGCCCCCAAATGTAATATACTTATCCCTGGGATGTGGATGGAATACAGGTTCTTAACTCTAGTAGTGAATAGGTTCAGGCTTTAGTTTGAGTGTTCATTATAGTGTTGTACATAAGAGTGACACGTCTTTGTCGGTAACGCAGTAAGAACTGAACTCCCTTCTCAGGTCAATTGACCCTCTGTCCCCGTTCACCTCCCACTCCACTCTTGCCTCCCTCAACGTCATACTTACTCCTACACTCTGTACAAAATACCTTATTACTATACCTAAAACTACCTGATGGCCTGTGCATACTCGCATGTTTCTATTTTTTCGATATTACATGTATAGCGTATTCTCGCATACTGCTGTGATATCTACTATATTTACTTGGAAAAAAAAAAAAAAAAATTCTCTTCAGTCGTTATGGAACACTGTTTGACCATGAAGATGTTTGGCGTTTCAGTGCCTAGTGGCTCAAATAATGAATCCGAATTCTCGTAACGCACGTTCGGTTTCATATCTGTTTGGCAGAACTTCTCTGGTTGTCCTGACGCTGACTTCGTCATAATGGAAGCCAGCACCAGGTTTTCTTTGCTGCGTTGTCTGCTTCTCGATTCTCTTACGCATGGCATCGCCGGCGTTTCGCGTCTTGAATCGCTCGTACGGATGTAAAGCCTCGTAGAGTAAGGTAAATACCCCAATGATGGACACTTTGAGAAGAAAATTTTGATATTTTAAAAAATACACTTATACCCGTGAAAGTTTCAACACAAAACGTAGTGAAAATCGGAAGTCCTGTATTTATTTCATTTTTCTGTTCTATTTAATGTAGAGCACTCCAAATGGTTTTGATGTTATTAACAAATAAAAACTCAGATTTTTCCGACCAGTTATGGACAACGAAAATTTAGTTATGGACACCCAGTTATAAACAAGAACCTAATATGGACAGCCAGTAATAAACATTATTGTTATGCTCTACAAGTCCCTAAATAATCACTTTGAAAACTTTAGAAACTACTCCCAATTAGCCTTTCATGTACTCATATTCATTTATATACTATATGTTATACATATTCATATCTTCCATGTATTAATCAGTTGTTCACTCATGAACTATGTATTACTTTTGGAAGTAAAATATATCATCAGAATTAACAATATTAAATTATCTTTTCCGTCACAAACTGTCACAAACAAAAAAAACTAATATCTCTAGAAAAATATAACAATTAAGAAGTAAAATTAGAGTATTTTTTCATATCCTTTACAGCATAAAAACTTCTTTTGTCAATCAAACTTGGCGGACAAATCTGCTCCACGATATTTATTTGTTGGTACCACATCTTATCGGGTTTATCTGACCATTTATAGGTGTTTCCAGTTGAAAGGGTCATCGTGCTTACTTCATACTCATTTTTATTTGTATTTCCAATGACTCCAAGAAAATGTTGTCCTTCATATAAAACTATCACGTAATTTCCCTTTGATAGTTTTTTTCGGGACAAAAGCAATGTACTCAGTGGTGCATCGTCCGATTCCGATCCTTCAGTCAAGACACTTCCGTCACTTTTAGCGTAAAGGACTTCATCCTCAGTTTCAGATGATTCAACTCTGCTTTTTCGTTTATTTGAAACTTTTTTCTTCTGCTTAAGTTTCTTAATTTTATTTTCTTCTCGTTGTTTTGCTCGCAATTCCTTCTCTTCTATCTGTTCTCTTTTCTCTTCTTCCTTCTCGGTATTGTATGCTTTCCATGCAGGGCTCGTAATCGTAAATGGAATTTTCTCTTTTAATTTCCGTTTTTTATTTTTTGTTATTTCATTCGTTTCTGGCCAAAATAAGCTTCGTTTAAAAGGCGATGGTATAACATAATTTGAAGTGCCAGGGTTATTAATCTTCATAGGTGTTTCGGCACTACGTTTTTGTAAAGAAGTGTTAATGACTTCTGAATTTCCCTGTTTTGCATTTCGCTCATTTGAGGTATTGAGAGTTGAAGTGCTTGGTTCGGAATTGTTCATCTTCTGAAACAAGACCGCAATAGTTTCGTTTGTTTTTGGTAAAGAATTATTAGTGGCTGCTAAGTCTTTCTGGCCTGCATTTGAAGTATCAAGATCTGAAATTTCTTTGGATAAACAATTGTTTTGTAAATAAGTTCCTGGTTTAGAATTGTTCTTATTATGAGACATGACAGTAATAGTCTCGTTTTCTCTTGATGATGAATCATCAATAACTGGTAAGTATTCCCGGCCTGCATTTGAGGTATTGAGATCCAATGTTTTTTTGGCTAAGCAAATATTTTGTGAGGAATTGCTTGGTTCGGAATCGTTCATGTAATGGGATAAGACACCAATTGATTCATTTTCTTTTTGAGATGCGGTTTCATTGAGATCATCAGTTTCTGATACGTGATTTGATGTTTCAACGGAGTTAGTGGGTGCCGATACTTCACATCTTACATCCTGATCGAGAATTTGCTTACTACTGGCCCAAATCAAATACAGAGATTTATCTTCATTTGGCAGAAGATTTTCCAGCTCGAGGTGACTTTTGTAATAAAGATCTTCGAAAAGCTTCAGTTTGGCACAAGACAAAGTTGCTTCAATCTTGTTCTCTAAAGTTCTCAAAAATTCTCTCTGGCCAGTAGAATCAGTATTCTGCCTGTTTTGAAATTTAATTTTACTCATGTCTACTAATTCTGGACTAAATGGGTACAATCCTCCAGCTCGAAATCCATTTTTGATTGTCTCAATAGTAAGTTTTTCGATTGCTGTCTTCAAAACTGGAGCAAATTGCTGTTTTTCAAGAACTTGTCCTAAATTTTGCGTTTTCCAGGTCTTAACCGCTTCTCGCCATGACAACTTCAAAGGCCTGAACACAGCCAAATCCATTGGTTGTAATATGTGTGTAGAATTTGGATTGAGTGCTATGACCTCAATACCATTGTCAGAGCAGAAATTAGACAAGTGCAAAGTCAAATGTGACTTGTGTCAATCCAAGAATAATAAAATAGGCTTTTCAATATTTTTGTTAGTCAGCCAAGGATTGAACACATTCGTCATATATTCGAAGAATGTCCCTGAGCACATCCATCCGCTTTCTGAACGACCAATAGCCCAGTCATCAGGCAAAGTTTCTGAAATTCATGACGGTATCCTTGCATAATTAAAAACAACCAGAGTAGGTGCGAGCTCTCCTGCTGAATTTCCAGTAACCAGAACTGTTGAATTTTCTTTATCATCTCCTGAAGAAGCATATACATTTTTATGACCCTTTTTAGCAAGGACACGTCCTAATTTTGGATTTAAAAAAAACGCGCTCTCGTCGGTATTGAAAATCCTTTGAGGGTTTTTCAGTATTTCAATTAGTCCTCTTTCTTTCAAATCAGTTTCAACTTCTGAAAACCATTTCTCAATGTCATTTCGAGTAACATTATCCCTTGCCGTGCATAAATTTTAAGCAGTACGTTCAGCAATCGTAGGGTGTCGTTTCATAAAAGAGGAATACCATTTTTTGCCTGGTCTATTATTAGTGAAAGGAGTCTCCTGCTTTTTGTCGACTATTATACGTTGAACACTATCTAATAATTCCTCTTTGGTTATTGGAATATATTTATTTGACATATCTATTATCCAATCTTCTAGAATGTTTTTTTCTTCCTTCGACAAAATGGTACTGGGTCCCATTAGACACTCTACGGGACTTTTCGCTGTGATTTTATTATGCGATGTTATTCTAGGCACGTTAAATTTGTTGGCTGCGTCAGATATTTTCGCGCCTTTTCTAACAGCTTTGATAGTCCAGCCCATTTGTCGAGGTGTATAATTTTTTTTGGGCGCCATTTCTAAAATAAAAGGAAAATTTCTGTATTACTTATTTTACTTCCATGTCCATAACTGAATTTCTATGCAATACCCCAATAATGGACACAGGCGTCCATTACTGGCAGGCATAAATATTTTTATAATTCTGAACTAGCTTTCAATAAAGAATTCAAAAAGGAGTAAAATTATTCAAAATCTCAGTGAACAATAAAAAACACAAGTTTGGACATTTGTTCATTATTGCAACTATTCAACTTCAGTGCACCAGTAATGAACATTGACAAAATAACGTGGAACATAACCTCTCAAGAGTAAAAGCACAGTACGTCTTTATCTTGATTTCATAGTCAATCCGAACAACAAAATAGATTTTGTTTCAAATGAAGCAACAATAAATTAACAAATAAACTTTCTACCTACCTCACTAACCATTTCCGTAACAAAAGCCACTAATATATATTTTTAATACCACGAGCACCAATTTACCTCATGTCATTTTGTGTTATAAAACGGAAGTGAATGAAACGTCGAAATTTGGCAGCTCGACGACTTTTGTCTATGGTAAAGTGTTGCCAGTATAATAAAATTAATTCCCGCCCTTATTCTAGCAGATTTGTTTTTTTTTTCGTCCATTATTGGTTCCTTGTCCATCACCGGTGCGTCTACCTTGTGTCGTTTTTCTCATACACATCTATTCGAACCAACAACGTTTCACTCTTACTTTTCGCTGCGGCGGCGATTCGCCTGTGGTACAACAAATTTCATGTTAGTGCGGTTCGCAACAAAGAAAATCTAATCGGAAGCGTAGAAACCAGGAACGTAGATCACATCCTGTGACACAAGTTGAAAATCAACCTTCTCAAAATGCGCCTTAACGTCACAATTAGCTTCAAGGACAATCATGTTTTAGAGTAATGTCAGAAAATTATTACGAGGATATTGACTTATCGGATTCAAGATTGTGTCCCTTATTCCATCAAAATAAATTAATATCTAATTTTTAACGAAGTTTATGCAGATTTTTTTCCAAATAATGTAATCCGATACAATATCTTGTCCATAGTCCTCCGAACATCACCTTGTAACAAGGATATTTGGAAAGAGTCCCTTTGTTGCAGGAACCATTATAAAATTCTTGGTTTTCAATTCGTGCTACTGAATAACTTCTGCGTTTCAGGTTCCGTTTCCAATCTCAAAATGAGATTTTTTTTGCTCCAGACAATGCTAACATGAAATGCAGAAATAATTGCGGTAAATGGAGATTCACAAGCTTCCAGTCTTAGCGTAGGACCCTATAAAGAGTGTAAAATTAAATTTGGTTTTAAGTTATCGTGCAACTAGCTAGCCTGACGACACCGTCAACTAAGATTAAATTTAAAGACATTTTTAACCGAAGTTATTTAACAATTCTGGATTTAGATTGATTCAGTTTGCTTGGAAAAATTCAACCCTAGAATCTAATTGAGGACTTGAAAAACTATTCATCTGAGATTAATGCCAAAGAGAGTAAAAGTAAGCTTCAAAATAAGATACCAAATTAAATGGTATAAAGTTTGAAAAACAATGCTTGTCAATAATAATGCTTGAATTGCAATGGTGCACAGAATGATTCCTCGGTAGAATGATATGGCAGCAACGGTTAAGTAACAAACTTATCGCTATTGGCTCGATCAAAGTAAAATGATGGGATATTCAGCCATTATCATCTGTAGTATATCCCGCTCTTCAATTTTGCCTCAACTGATGTTAAGAAGGTGGCGATGGCCTGATGAAATTCACTCTGGCACCTGATGTCTGGCGGAACAACCAGGTTCGATGGTTATAATGATTGCACCGCTCGAGAAACCAGGATCCTTGCCACCTAAACCTTTTGACCATCAGGTAAGGCATAATTTTCCTCGTGTTAATCAAAGTTTAAACTTTGAGCCTGCTAAAAAAAAAACTAATTTTATCATTGAATCCATGTTGAAATATTGTAATAGTCAAAGATCACGTAATTAGAAATGTACCTACATGCTTCCATGCCTGACTTTAGTCCCGCTTTGACAATGAATTATTTCGTACCTGAAAATATTAGAAGCTATTATTATCAGACAGGATCTTTCGGTGTTTTTTGATACAACTAATTTCCAATAAAATGCACAAAACATAAATCGTTAATGAGACGCATTTTTAATTTTATGTAAATAAAGAATCTGTTCACAATAAATTTTGTTTTTACTTACCTACCTCTGTTTGTCCAGACTCCCACTTGTTAATGACATTTCACATTGAATTTCAAATTTCTTCTTTCAATAAATAACACCCAATTTCTGTATCATTTGATATTTGCTTTTCCGTTAAATTCTTTATTGCGTAGGTTGGATATCTTCCGATATCGACCGCGGTATTGCTAAACGATACTGTTCTTCTTAAACAATTCACGTTACGTAAAAATAAACAACAGCATAACCTCAATCCACGGCTTTACGCGCGAGAGATTTACAGCTTTAGTTTCATTTTGTGTACGTTGGCGCTCTGCTCAGCAAACGAAAACATCGCCGCAGAGCGATTTCACCGACCAATGAGATTGAATTATTTGGCGCATGCGCATTGTATGTATACTTTCAAGAGATTGTCCCGGTATATACTTGGAAAAAACGACGTACTCGACGAGGCTTTACATCCGTACGAGCGATTCAAGACGCGAAACGCCGGCGAAGCCATGCGTAAGAGAATTGAGAAGCAGACACCGCAGTGTCACATTACAAACATTCGAATACAGGCGGCAATATTTCGGATTTGACCGGACGGAAGGAGAGTGAGCGTTTGACTAGTCTATAATACTCCGCAGCAATTGAAAGTCTAGTCTATTTTTACATTACAAAACTCAATATACACAGTACGAAGTTCACCGAATATTCGATGTCATTGCGATCCTTGCTGATTTCATCTCCACTCTGAACGTGTGTAAACGACGAAGCCTGAAGGTGAACATCCAAATTCAAAGTATCTATCGAACGAGAGCAATGGAGAGAAGAAGATCAGGATCGGCAAGTGACTCACATGGTGCAACCACATTCGAAGATTAAGACAAGCAAGCAGCACATTTTAACGTATTGTGTATCCATGGCGTATTTTTTAAATTGTGTGAATGTTCGAACGAATGTTTAGTTTTTAATTTTTTACATGAACACTTTTATTTCTACCCTTTATTGCAATCTGCTTATTTGAACTGTTTTATTTATACTATTTTATCGTTACAATTTTGTCGACTCTTTTATTTACAATTTATTTATTTATGTTTTTTAATTGTTCAGGGAGAAATAAAATGTTACAGCAGCCAAGAGAACCTGGCGCTGGCTTCCATTGTGACAAAGTCAGCGTCAGGACAACCAGGAAAGACCTGCCAAATAGATATGGAACCGAACGTGCGTCACAAGATTTCGGATTCATAGTTTGAGCCACCAGGCACTGAAACGCCAAACTTTTTTGAGGTCATACAATGTCACTCCGTGAATTGGAAATTAAATTTTTTTTTTAAATACTTTTCTGTGCTACCTGAACCAGGAATGATCGATGCGTTGCGCTGGCTTGCCGATGTTGCCCTGAGAGAATTTGATTCTTCCAGACTGGATGAGCCCTCGTAAATCGGCTACAGGTATATCGTATTCCCGCATAATACAGTGATATTCACTATATATACTTTATTTTACTACATCCGCAGCACGAACGCATGCCATTGCGAACGTCAGTTTTGCGCATTGCTTCAGCGCTATCGTGCCTGCAGGATCACGTCGATTTGGGGACTTGGAAGAATTTGAGTGAGCGAAAAGCCCGTTAGCACCACTACTCTAGAAGCCCTGCAGCATCACTTCTTTTTCTTCTACTTTATCTACGTATTATAATTTGAAGCATTTATAACTGACTGATTGTCAGCCCAAGTCAGCCAGATGGCATTTTTGCTGATGCAGCGCCATCTTACAGATAGTTTGCCAGATGGTATTTGATTCTTGCAATTAAATGACTCTCTTTTCACTATCTACCTTGCGATAGGAACCGGGTGCAAACATTACGTCTTGGTGGTCGATGTTGTACTAGAGCTGTATTCTGATTAGAGATGTGCGATTCTGCTGAAAAAGATCTATATTTGCGACATTGATTACAATGGTCTTCCAAGACAAGAGAAAATGATTGATATTCAAGGAAATCTATTAAGGATTGTTTGGTATCAGAATTGACAACTAGAGTCCGTGCGAATGATTTAATGAAATTCTGATTGTACCATGATTAATAATAGCAGATTATTTTGTGTGCTGTGTAGCCCAGAAATATGATCAAAGATACTTCGCATGACAATTCAAGAGCAAACGAAGTTGTTTTGTCGGGTCGACCAACCGTTATAAGTTATCAAATGACAGATCGCTGCGATGTATGTAACCTTAACTGTCCCAACTGTCAAACTTTTCAAGGTTATACTCACATCCCAGCGACCTGTGATCTGAATTTAAGACGGTTCGTCGACCTGACAAAGCAACTACTTTTGGTCTCAAATTTTAATGCATACGCGTTAACCCATTTTATCGTGAGCTAATTACTCTGTAAATGGGACATTCCAGGTCAGATCGACCTCACCAAAAGCCTGACCCTCTCAGAATTAGTTTAAACTTTGTGAAAACCTTCTGTTACTTCTCGAGAATATTGGTGATTTCTCAAGACCTTTATTCGATGATGTTTAGACGTCAGCATTCGATATAATAGATGCGGAAGTCGAGTGTACAAAGTTCAATTAAGTATAACTCGAAAACTGTTGATTATAAGAAAAAAGTTAGGTATAAAAAAAGTTCCAGTTTTGCGTTAACTTTAATGACATTATATGCAAAAATGTGTCGAGACCACTGAAAGTTCTTGAAAACTCAAAAAATATTAGTTTTTCAGAATTTTCAAAGCCGATTTAATTTTTTTCGCCAAGAATTTCATAGGATATTCCTCTCTTAGTGTTCAACAGCTTGTGTAAACTTCATCATTCACCGGGATTTTTTTTCGCTTGACAAGCGAGCAAACCGAGTGAACAAGTACAATTATCAGCTAGTTTTGTATTCGGTTCAGATTACTCTAATTGAGCAGTTGATCCGCACCCACAACGGAATGTTTGAAATAATTGACTTCACTTGCAAGTACAAAAAATTGAATGTTCAATCACTTTCAATGACCTTTGATGCAACTTAGTTCAGGATATGCACGAAACAGCCGGCAAATGTTTTTCGGTACCAAAGATATCCGTAAAGGCTTTGATAATCTTTAAAGCACTGTCTGAAATAACAGTGACCATCTTTTCTATAGGATATTCCACTGGTGGAGCGTAAGGTAAGTGTACCAGTTATTGACACGGGTAGACTCAATTATTGACCCTTCTATTTTCCAAAATTATAAATTGACGGAACAAATTATGAATTTCTCGATGACTGAAATCAATAGCTAGAAGATGTAACTCCCTAGAAGATTTTTACATTAAGCGTTTCTGTTCATACATCTGTGGTGATGGAAGTGTTTTCAACAGTTCCGAGTGTCTTCATGAACACCTTAAATCCTTGGTTTTCTGCAGTATGGAGTAACAAATTGTCCTTCGAAATCATGAAAAGCATCGCGGTCGTCACTCTACCAACTGTGGTTCCATCATCTTTACTAAGAAATTCAATTCACAGCTATGAAAATGTCTCCGGTTTAAAATCGGTATTTTAAAGTGCGTAAGCATTGGTGCACATTTAAAAATACAAGTATTTCATAATGCTTTCAAAACGTTTATCAGCTGTAAAAGCATCATCTAGCCGAATCTGGGATGCTAGTTTTTGCAGTTAGCTTGATTCCACTGATATCAAAGATGCAGAAGATCTTGATTCATAGGTTGGTTCGCTCGATTCAACTCTTGTGTTCATAGGCTTGACGATCATCCGGCATATTTTCTTCGCCACTATTATGAATGAAAAATTAAAGGACGTAAATAGGAATTTTTTTCATGGCGCATACCTATATTGCAATAGTGTAGAAATATTGGCATCGTCTGATCAACATGAGAGCAGGTTACTTCTTTCACCAAGTCAATTCCGAATATTGCTCGTCGTTTCTAAGCGTTGGGCTCACATGGTTCAGACATTACTTCTGAATGAAGGATTAAAATTCTCGACCTCATAGATAATGTAGTGGTAAATCTTGGTGAGCGGTCATTGAATGTATTCCGTATATTTTCGTTAACGTTTCGGCCCGGGTAGGGGCTCTCCTGAGAACGATCAATTTTTTATTTAACTGTCAAGAACATAAATTCCATCAGTAAGACATTAACGTCCATGGATATAATACTATTAAGAGTTATTATCTATTGCACATTGGAGAGAACATTTCAGCATATCTATTACGATTAAAAAAGTATATAGACCTTACGTAAGGCATCCAAATTCCGTTAACCTTAGACAAGATGTCGAACACCTTAGCAATATTTACAAACCACTTATCACCGTCCACATGCCACACATTGTCTAACCTTTAATATAAGTTGTACATAATTTGATGTCCCTACGTTGCTATTGTTTTTACTTTTGTATGTACCTGTTCGCCTTCACTCTGGGTCACATGTGATCCGCCCAGCAGTTGTTGTTTACCAGTTGGTTCAAACGATTGAGTAAAATTGTTCAGATATGGAGAACTGGGAGATAATGACACCACTATTATTGTGTCGGCATCGTTTTAACTATTTTAACTTTCCTAAACCCCTTCTTTAACCTTTTTAATCTTTTGAATTGTGCATTGTGAATATATTATTGTTAATTTATTTATTAATACTCAAACCTTATACACCTGCACTGTTTAACAATTGGAGAAGATGCCAATGTCTATTGTCATCCTATGTGAAGAACCATCGCTCTCCAATTTGAATTTTATGATATTGACCAGTGTTTTAATCCTCTTTCTTATACAAGGTAAATTACCCCTTAAGGTCTACATACTTTTTTAATCGTAATAGATATACTGAAATGTGCTCTCCAATGTACAATAGATAATAACTCTTAATAGTATTATATCCATGGATGTTAATGTCTTACTGATGGAATCTATGTTCTTGGCAGTTGAATCGAAAAATTGATCGTTCTGAGGAGGGCCCCTACCTGGGCCGAAACGTTAACGAAAATATACGTAATACATTAATTCAATGACCGCTCACCAAGATTTACCACTACATTACTTCTGGATGTTTACAATTCAGATGATGTTTCAAGTGAGTCGTGACACCCCTTTAGTCTTCACTACTGGTTTGCATAATTTGCATGTTTCGCTATCCACTGTTCTAACAAAATGATGCCACATAGTGATCAGCTTCTTTCTTGACGTCAATGTAGTAAAATTATATTAGCTTTCTTACATCCATTAAGTAAAAATAAGTTCAAAAATCCATCTGGCACCGACTTTTCTCCAACGATTATAGACAGATTTGAGGTAGTGTTTTTAAATTTTTTAAATTTACATTCTCTTTATTAAACTATTACATCAGGCACACAAGCCAAAAATAAGTACGAATTATACAATGTGATAAATACGGAGTAGTTTACATATTGTTTGTTAAAGTTTCGTAAAAATGACATAAACTATGTAAATATAGATTAGATATATATTTTTATATATGATAGATACGCACATAACAGATAAAAACATACAAATACATGCAACATATTAGAAGCCCGACTAGTTTTTTTTAGTACAAGTCACAACAGTTTGCGTTTTCTTCCAATCTCTTCTTAAATCATCACTGTTTCTTCTTGAGCTAATTGTAAAATTTTTGATTTCCTACTCTGCAACTCCTTAGCTTCGAGTGCAATAGCTTTTCGTTTCAAATCCGAACTATTCTCCTTCATCTTTTCTTATGGTTCAACTCCAATGCCTCAGTATATTTGCTGTGCGAATTTTTTGCTGCATGAACAAGTGATTTTGAGATCTCAAATACATCTGGACCTCCTTCAGATGAAACGAAGTCATAAACACCCCTTCTGGTTATCAGTGATTCTTTTTTCGCATTTTCTAGCAGACAATCTTTATTCATGGAAAACCCCCGCTCTGCATTCGCCTTACCATGCGAAAGTATTAAAGTCATTATAATAATTTATAATTCAAGATAACTTTCGGATCGAAACGAGAAACAGCCTTTGTCAGCGGATGCAGGAGAGGTGAACGTGATTTCAATTTTTTCACACATTTGTGCGCATATTCTCTGCAGTTATTACGGAAGATCAAAATATCTTCGTCACACAAATTCTTGGATTGTTTAAAAATGCTTCTGGTAGTGAATATCAGCTTGAAATGAGCTGCAGTAAAAAGATGGTCTTTCTTTTCGAGATCTAGGTTCATTAACAACGCGGTATTGCTAAATAAATCGGTCTTGACTATGCGTTCTATCAAATTACGCAGCTCCATAATCATCTCACTGTATAAAAATATTGAGAGATAGCTGTCAGTCTAAAATTCGCAGAAAAATTTTTCAAATTTCAAAGCAAGTGATGTAAAAAAAAAACTAAGGTTTGCAAGTAATAGCTCGTCTTGCACAGAATTTTTGGCAATCTTGTAGCTGTTGTTGGAGGGTTCTTGTTCATCTTCTTTTACACCTTCTATAAAAGCCTTGACATGAGGAAGAATACTGAGGGCCCTTTCAGCTACATTCGCATTTTCCAGTCGTCTTACTGAAAAAATTAGAGAGGAAAAAAAATTTGAGCTGGAGTAGGTGGTGTACATACTTCTTCGCGCTGGTGAGTTTTTGAATAAGTAATGCAAAGCTGTTAAGAAGCCCATCCCATCCCAGCCAGTAGCATTCGTATATCAGTCTTGAAAGCACCGTGCATCGCGTGAGGTCCACAACTTCCAATACCCGAAAAGGCTCGATCAGGTTCCTTTTCCTTCAAATGCACTTGAAAGTCTTTTACGAATTTCTGGTTAACGTTCGGACCATCCATAGACAACTACAGGATCTTTTTGGGGTATAATGGTGAGATAGCACTTCAAAACGAGTTCAACATATCGCTAGCTCGAATACGGCCGGGAAAATCTGAAGGCAAACACAGCGTTGCTACTTCATCGACGCTATTGTCCCAAAATCTAACGTTAATATCCATTTGTTGTCTTTGAGCAAGTCAATTCAGCGATTCATCAAAATCCATTACATAGTTATCGCAGGATAGAATTTTTCCTTCGAGTTTCTGTTTGAAAACAGGGCTATGCCATGTACAATCATGTACCCAATTTTATCTGTGTGTACCTGCATCTTATTGGATGTTTCAATGTTCGGGACCATATGCGAAAATCTCTTCACATCTTTTTCTATTTTTCTCGCTAATTTGTATACCAGTACGCACTGTAGAGGTCATATTACTTCCGCTTTAATGACGTTTTCTTTTAAAACGAATTTTTCTAATCCACGATTGCGTGGTCTAGAGAGCAAAGTCTCAACTTTCTCAGCAGTGGAAGGTTGGGTCTGTGATGTTGATAGAATTTCCAGTCGTTCAAGTTTGCTTTTAAGATAATGAAGACAGTAGTATCTGTAGAAAATAGATGTTGCTTTGGTCAACAAGCGCGATGGTGTAAACATTGCAATTTACGGTGACGACTTCATGTTTTCTACTCTGGCTAGATGTTTCGTTCCTTTGCTATAGCTGTTTACTGCCATGAACCAATGTTACTTAAATAGAAGGTAACCTGGCATAGTTTACAATGAGCCGATTTTTTATCGCGATCTACCTCACACAGCTAACACAAACTTGGGTTATTCAGTCACTCAACCGGAAACTGTGTATTCTTACGTTTAGAGAACACCATTATTTGTAAAAGAACGGAGAAAATATTCTGATTTTATTTTTTTCGTATTCATACTTGCAAGTCAACCTAAAAATCATTTCGGTGTCACGAGCATGGAGACTAGAGGTAAAGAGCCCGAACGGCATAGGAGAATCATAATAAATTTGGACCCTGAAATCGACGAAAAAGATAAATGTTGGTTGTAGTTCGAAATCAGCCACGTGCGCGTTTGTGTTGTCAGTATAGGACATGAAGTATGGCATTGACCTTATACCATAGACTTATAAAGATAGACTGAGCGCTCTTATGAGCCGCTTAAAGCAAACATTTAAAGGACAGAAATATGCCGGAAGTACTCCTTTCTCTCTCTGACGATATTTGTGGCGGGGATCGAGGCGGTAGAGGAGAATGAGGCGAAATTATGTGCCTATATCTATAACTGTTCCACTTCCACTGCTCCGTTGTCTCCCACCATGACGGCGATTGAAAAGAGAGAGCAGTACTCCCGATATATCTCTGTCTTTTATATGTAATTGTCAGTGCCTCTTATAGGAGCGCTCAGTCTATCTTTATAAGTCTATGCCCTATACTAACGACAGCAGCGCCACCACAGCCTATGTATCTTTTTTGGCGCTTTCAGGGTCCATATCCATAGTACAGCGTTCGGGCTCCTTACCTCTAGTCTCCATGGTCACGATTCTGACGATTGACTTTGTGAATAGATCACGGAAACTGATATTTGATTCTTACTTACCATTTGTAATCAATAATTTTCAATCAACGAAACTAGGGCTCCCCTTTTTTCAAGACAAGTCACAACTGTCGCTGGCCATTTGATATATAATACGTAGTCAAGTTGTCCTACTTACCTCACTAGATATCGTACATCCTCTGGAAGTCTCTTCTCGTGTCACGAACGTGGCGCTACCATGCGGCAGGGCAGTGCAACGCAATCTGTACGTTTCGCGATTCAAAGAATTCCCCGTCACTATACCGTCTATATTACTATGTAAGGCAACGCGTCCATGAACTATGTGTAGCCGGAGTTTTAGTCTAGACGAGTTGTACTGCATTTCTGGAAATTTCCTGCTTTTTTAACACAATTCTCAAATTCCCTGTCTTTTGCCTAACTTTTCCAGTCACTGAAAAATTTCCTGACTATTCCCGGACTTCCCGGTTTTCCGGGATCAGTTTAGACCCTGAGTACATTTTCCACACTGAACTTTTACACTGCAGTAAAAAAAAAAAATAGATTGAGATTTAAGGATTCTAACTTTTCTGCATCGTAAGTAACATTGTGTCAAATATATTTTTGGCCGAAGGATAAGATGAGCCCGTTGTGGTCTTAGGGACAAAGGCTGTGAATGGCAAACAATACATGCAAGCAATATATTAGATTAGACAATGCAAAAGTACTTGAAATTTGAAATGCCATTGTACCCCTAAATATTGTTTGTTTTCAAAATCTTACCTGATATTTGGACGAACTAGCAGATATAACAAAGAACCACTGTCCAGACTTAATAGTACTTTTCCTAACAAGGGCGTAAATCCTACGCCCGAGTCGCAAATATCAGTTCATGATACAGTGGGTGGAAAATACCTCACGAGATTGCGTAGATTAATTAAAACACAAAAAATAGACGCAATTTAAAAACACCAAGCAATATAAAAATGATACTGAAGGAAAGATTTGGACGGGCGCACAGTGGGCTGAATCGCCGAAAAAGTCGGCAAAAGTCGAAATTTCAAAGTTGGCGATCAGAGTTGGTTTTGAAATATATTTAAGAGAAGGGGGTCCTTAGCTAGTTTTCGGAAGGGCAGAGTGCTGACTTAGGTATTTGGACTACAACAGTTGTTTAAAGTGCACCGTTGCGACAGTAACCATTGCGACCTGATGCTGCTCAAAAGAAACGCTGTATTGAAAGTGCCAGTAAATTTTGTTTTTATTTCTTCATATTCGAGATCACGGCCATTTTTCTCGTTAACGTGCATGGTCCGCACGACCCGGTACGGCCGAGTTCCCACAATAGCACAGTGGGCTAAATCGCCGAAAAAATCGGCAAAAGTACACCAATGTTGTGATTGTGACGAAATCTTGCGTCCATACGTTTTCGAGGTCGCTGATCACGAATCGAAAGTCGAATTTGCAAAATTTAAAATGGCGGATCCAATATGGCCAACCGATATCACAAAATTTCATTGGATTTGTTCTGATGGTTCTGTGGACGTGGTAGAGAATGACGATGAATGTGAATAGTTTAGATTAGTTTAGAGAAATTAGTATATATTGACGATGACTTGTACCGTTTGAAATACATAAAAATGTTTGAAATAAATGTCTTATATTACATCAAGCGACGCTTTGTACTCTTTTTTTTGTTACTATTCATGACAAACCAACAAGTAAAACCTGGATATACTAAGTGTAACTTTGAGAAACCAGGTTGACTCAGGAATTTAAAATGTTGACATGAAATTCGTTTTCAAAAACCTGGAAAACATAAGTACAAGACGTTTTACTCAAATCCAATGAAATTTTGTGATATTGGTAGGTCATATTGGATCCACCATTTTGAATTTTGCAAATTCGACTTCAGATTCAAGATCAGCGACCTGGAAAACGTATGAACACAAAATTTTGTCACAATCACAACCTTGGTGTACGTTTTCCGACTTTTTCGGCCCTTCAGTCCACTGTGGGGCGGCTTGTTAAAGGGTAGGTGGAGCTTCAAGGGCACAGCCCCTAATCGGGGACCTAGAGCCCCTGACAGGATGTGGGAACGCGGAGCCCCCTTACTGAAATAATAATGGACTGAAAAATCATCAAAAACATCCCTCAAGTTAATCATGTTATATTTTATTACTTTGAGGAAAATAAAATCTTCATCACTCGCTTTGTTATCACTCATTCTACTGCATACAATCAATTGAACACGTGTTCACAAGTTCGATTGGCACTCAACACTGATATAGCGGTAACAATATTAAACAGAAAGGCGCAACCGTTACAATGCTTTCGGTGGTGTTTAGTAGCGCACGTTCACGCGGAGATGCCACATTTTGACTGTGAGTTTGATTTGTCGCGGCCAGCCTGCAAACACGAAAAAAGACAGAATCCTAATCCTTCACTTGCGCGAGAGTGATGAAAAACATCGTGCGTAGCGTAGTTTTGCGTAGTATCACTCCGAAACTGCTTGTTTCAGTTAAAAATTATGATTTTCGAGAACCTACATTTCACGCCCCCGGAGGTGTGACACTGGCATTTGACGCCCGCAAAAGGTGGCGTAAAATAAGCATTTTACGCTATTTGATGGGGAAATCTGGTTAAAGTAAACTATTTAAAATGATAAGACTGAATTTATTATTAAGGGAAATATATAATAAGAAGGCAATAATAATGAAAGTCTTATATAAAGAAAGAAATTAATTTAAAGGAAAAAAACAATCGAGATTTTATCACTTAATTTGACCTGAAATGCAAAAGAGGCTGTATTAAGATGTGTTTGCACAAGTTATGTGCTCTCAAATAGGATGCAAATGGTACAAACCAGTAACTGCTGCTTTACGTCCATGAAGTGAACTGAACCCTGATCGGACGAAAACTAGGCGCCCGCTCAGCGGCGTCACTTTTATACAAGGCGGTCGGGCATATGAAGGAGCGCTTAGAGAACCGTCGGTAACGTCAAAGCTCTAGGGGATCTCCCTAGATCGACTGATCAACCCCCGTTTCGTTTGTTGAGGCTAAACGAGATGATCATTGATTTCCAAACAATCTATCCACGTTGTACGTCTTGAAGCATTATGCAAGAGAGTGATTGATCTTGTAGAGTGTAATAAGATTGTACTTCCGGGAAATCCAAATGAAAATTTATTCTTTAATTAACAGAAAAACAAATAACAACGGCAATATAATTGTTCAGTTTCTAAAAACGCCCACTGCATCAAAATCAAATGACGTGAACGGGAAACCCCGAGAAACTGTCATTTAGCAATTCTTGATATACCAAGGATGGATTCCCGCAAAATCGAAGCGTGAAAAGACCGATTTGCAAGATCGAATTTTCAAGGTAAAAAGATTAATCTTTGGACTCTTCGTTATAAATCGGACATCCCTCATTCAGATGTTACAGGTACGAAATTTCATCTATCATGCTGTTCGGAATACAGTTATTACGTGTCCCATGTCCTAATACATCTACATTTGTCGAGCCATCGCAATTTAGATGTGTAACACTCATAGAGCGTAAAATAATAGCGACAGTATGCGCCAACTCGAAGTAATACCAATGGCGAATTTACGGTACAAAGATGACGATATTCTTAAAACCATATAATTTATTATATTCTGAACAAGAAGAATTTAAGCTTATGTTGAGAAGTAATTTATAACCTTTGGACGGAAACTTTTCGTCAATAACAATAATATTTGGGTTATGTTTGGTCTATATTTATTAAAACGAAAGATAGAAGTTGTATTAAGTAACATCATTTGTAAAATCTGATACCTTCATTTTTCATGAAATCATTCTTGCAAAGAATTCTTGCAAACATCTAAGAGTTGAATTAATAATAAATGTTCGATATATTGTTAGACTTTGGAAAATGATAAATCACCAGTATCTCCAACTGTTGGTAAATATAGTTAAACTACTTTTTCACATTTATAAATTCAAAAAGACAGTATTTAGAACTAACGTTGGAAAAAAGGTCAATACATATAATTAATGTGCTGGCATTAAAAGTTTGACATCACAAGTAGTATAATCCAAAGCAGGTCAACATTAAAAAGGTGATTTTTTTTGTTGCACTCCCTTGTCCACATTTCATTTGACGTTGTAAAGGTGGGATTTAACCCCGAGTTACCGAAGAGACGTCGATCGGAACGGATAACCGATTAGAATGTGAGGATTGGCGCCACGTGAGCTAGACGTTCATTAATAAAACATGGCTGCTGAGCGCCGTGACATGATAAACAAGAAAACCCGTAGCCTCTGTCATGCTGTCTCCTCGTCCGTTGTCAACACGCGGTTATGTTGTTTGCACTTGAGCAGTTCTATGTGTGAGTTATACAATCGCAACCGGTACAAATGCCCTGAGGATAGTTGCGATCGTAACCTCAGAATTAGAAAGAGAAGGAGCAAACAAGGTTACGCTGCTTAGCCGTACGTAGATACCCACTAATTATGGTTATATGCACCTCACGATTAGTAAATTTCTCAGAACCGGTATACTTGGCATTGTCGACGTTGTGTGGTTCACCGATTTAATTATAATGATGCGTCATCAAAATGCTTGGCCACCGGTTCATGGATTTCAGCATTCCGTTGCAATACATTGATGTGCCTATAGATCATTTCACTTTGTTTTATACCTATCATTAAATGAATTATTGCACTTCGTGTGCAATTCGGGAATCCCAGGTCTCCGTATCTAATGGTACAAATAGTGGTCCGCGCTATCTTCCGGAAGTTTGCTCGCTTGGCGGCTGCAGCAGCATTGGATTGACAAGTACCCTAATTAACATCTGAATCATGTCTGATAGTAAATCATCAATTAATGCAGATGCTAAAATAAAGCATCGAAATGCTGAAATCTTGTTTTATCGATACCGACTGAAAAAACTGCGTTCGGTATGCATACAATTCATAATTCCACTTAATACGGAATTATTGGTTCCAGAAAAAGTTTTTCATTTATGATCAACTTCTCAAGCTCGAAAAAAAAATTATTCAGTAGATAAAACTGAGAATACTAGAAAGCAATGCAATAACACAGTACAAGGAAATAATTAGATATTGGAAACTCTATGACATAGCGTATGACGTAGCGTTTCAGGAGTTCATACTAACGGAGCCACACACTAGTTTTAGGTTGTGTCCTCGAACATTGATATTTTTAGATAGTTTCAAAAGATCTGCTCCTTTGATTTTGTAGTGCTCCTAAGTAAGTTGTACGTCTTAATCAAGTCACCCCTTCCCATTTTAAGGTTTAGTGTGTGTAGTGGTAAACATCCGGGCCTCTCTGTGTAGCATAATAATCTTAATGCACTCGGAATCTTAGTGGCTCTACGCAAGATTGTTTCTAAGATTTCGATGCTTCCCACTAGGGACGGGGATCATAAACGTTAGGAGTTTCCAGTATAAGGCGTACATAGGTTTCACATATTTTAAACAGTAAAGCTAAGGTAATGTATGGAAATGTTTCTTTTCCAACATCTGTTTGTAAAGTTCAATTTTCAAAGTCTGTGCGTGAAGCCTGCGTGAAATACCCTATTTCCGAACAGTGTGGTAAAGCAGGGTTGGCGGATGCGCACAACTGCATGGACTGCTCGATTTTACACACTAAGGGTTTCTTTGGCGCATGCACACTTTCACATAACTAAATTTTGTGCCCTGTCAGTAGTACCTTCGTTGCATCTCAAATCAAACTTGCCTTCAAAGGTATTGGAAAAAATAGCATGTGTAACATGTTCGAATGGGCGAAAAATAACTCGCATGATCAAAGCGCTCGCCTTGGCTCATGCTGTATTGATACGAATACCCTTGCCATGTCTCCAACTTCGTACTCGTATTGGTGTGAACGAAGCACGCGTCTTTGTAGCTCACGCTGCAAACTTCACACTCATCGGCAATTGCCCACTTTCCGTATTAATAACAAATTATACTATTCTAACTAAGTACAACGGGGAGCTTGATTTCTTAAAAACATTGTTGATGTGGCCTGCCACTTCAGGCTGCTCATGAGGGTGACCCCACGATTCCCGTGAGAGTCAACAGGTGTCAGTCATCAGCCTCTAAGTTCGTACTGCAGGTGTGAGTTACTCTTGCCCAAATACAATAACCACACACTTGGCAGCGCTTAGAGAAAGCATCCATTTCCAGATCCACTTGTCCAAATCACGCAATGCACTCTTCAAGGAATGCCCATACAGTTTTGTATCGTCAGCAAATAGCGGTGATTACTCTGAGCACACTTGAAACTCTGGCAATGTATAGTTCGCAGCGCAGCGGCCTCTGGACGGAGCTTTTCGGTACAGTACTAGTGACTGGCCTTGGCTTACGCACTATCTATCCAATTTTAAGCTGCAGCGTTCTTGCTGATAGGTTGGCCCTGATCCACTGGAGCCGCCTGCCGCGTACGTCCAGGTACCCAATTTTCTGATCATTAGCTTGTTAGGCACCTGGTCGAAAGCTTTCTTAGTAAAATTTTTCTAGTAGGCTTTTCTAGTAGGTTCTTAGTGACAGACCTTCCTGGGAGAAAGCTCTACAGACGTCTTTGAGTTAAACCGTTATCATCAACGAAGTCCCAGATTGTGTTTACGATTCCTTCTTAGAAACTTGCAAACTGTCGAGGTCAACGAGATGGGACAATAGTTGGCTGATAGTAGCTTATCTCATTTTTTGTAGATTGGTGGACGACGCATTCGACCAATATGCAGTCCCTCATAATATAGCAAAGTTCTGGCGGCAGTGACACACGTAGTATCTTGAGTGGCAGCGAGAGAGAGAGATATATATATATATAATACATAGATTTATGTAGAGAATATTCTTGATGAATAGATAATTGTACAGGTGTAATAACAATATTGAAACTACTTAAAACTAAACTTAATTTAAATGCTTGAAAAGAACTAAATATGGAAATAACAAAATATTAAAGATATATGGGAATCGAATACAGAGTAATATAGTATAATGTTAGGCTCATAGGACTGGAAATCAAAATCAGGATACTGCATTGATATATTGTTGATATACGCAGACCAGAGCCGAACTAAGAAGAAATCGGAAATAATTCATGCTGAATTTAATAAATGAATTTATTATGTCTGAGCACTTAACAAACCCTGCTCTAGCTGCAAAAAATGTGCATAAAGTTGTGATTTGAATATATTTAGAGTAGGGGAGGAAGTAATATTAGCTGGTAACGAGTGCCAGAGATATGCTGCAGTGAGTCGAAAAGAGCAGTGATACGTTGCTGTTCTATGAATAGGGATATGAAAAATGGAGGAAGAAGGAAGTCGAAAAGAACGTCGCAGATCAGGGTCGAGTTTGGGAAGGAGAAGCTTTTGATAGAGAGGTGATTTCATAAAGAGGATACGGTATGTCATTATGCCAAGAAAATATCTTCGACGATTGCTCACATTTAGCCAATTCAGCTGTAGACGGTAAGAAGCAATGCGTTCATCACGATGTAAATTAAAAATGAAACGAATGCACGAGTTTATCAAACGCTGAAGTTTAGTATTTAGTTCGTCAGTTAAATCATTATATACAAGACAACAGTAGTCTACATGAGGGAATACGAGAGTCCTGATCAGTTTCATACGAAGCGGTACAGAAAGTGAGTTTTTGTGATGTTTAAGTTTATGTAGTATCGCATATATTTTCTGTGATATCAAAGAGATGTGGTGGTTCCATGAGAGATCATTGTCAAGGAGGATACCTAGATTGCGGACGTTCGATACATAAGGTAGGGGATTGTTACCGATAGAAATGGATGGTAGAGTAGTCAAATTAATGTTACGAACGTAGGAATTGCTGCCTAGAATAATAGCTTTCGATTTTGATATGTTTAGAGCTAGACCGTTCGAACGAAAAAACTCAGCAATGACCTGGGCATCGTGGGAAACCTTGGCAATCGCATCATTTATTTCAGATGGTAAACGGTGCAAATAGATTTGCGTGTCATCTGCAAAGATCATTCGCTGACAATAACGCAAATTGTTTCCAATGTCATTTAAGAAAAGGGTGAACAGCAGTGGTCCAAGAACTGAACCCTGTGGAACACCAGCTGTAGTATTAAGCCAGTTAGAAGATTCGCCCTGGTCATCTATAACAGCTTGCGATCTACCCGTTAAGTACGAGAAAAACCAAGTGAGAGCTGAATTAAGAGAGAGAGAGAGAGAGAGAGAGAGAGAGAGAGAGAGAGAAGCGTTTATTTATTCGCCCTGGGACAAGTCCCCTCAGGCGGCATATGTATAATCAAGAACTAGAACAGAAAAATTAATCAATACGAAAATAAGTAAATTAATTAATTAATACAAAATAAAATAAAAACAAAACACAATAACATTGATAGAAAATAAATAAAATAAATAAATAAATAGATAAATAGATATGTAAATGTATAAAAATAAATAAATAAATAGGTAGAAGTAAGTAAAGATAGAGAAAGAAACAGAATAGGATTAGTTGAGACCGCCAGTACTCAAGCATAACAACTCGGGGAGTGAGCCGAAAAATAAAAAATAAAATATAGAAATAAAAATAAAAATAAATAAAATATATACATATATAATAGGATTATAGATAAAGACATAGCCGGGGCGAAAATTGTCTCGTGACAGTAAGAAACAGAAACAGAAGGCTAGCAGGGCAGAGAACAATAAACACAATAAACATAAAAATAGATTCACTGAAATAAAATAATAAAACAAAATAAAATAAAATAAAATAAAATAAAATAGCCTCATATTTTAGACGAGGAAAATAACTACTGCTAAGAATCAAATCTTTGTTGCTTGAGATTTAAGTAATAATCATAAAGTTTGACCTTGAATGTAGCTAGCCTATCACTGTCAACAATTTTCTGTGGGAGTGAATTCCACAAATAGCAGGCACTGACTATAAATGATTTTTGGTAACAGACCGTGCGGCAGTGCGGAATGCAAAGCCTGGCAGTAGCTCCCGTACTGACAGCAATACGTTGCGACCGCGCCTCAGCTGGTTGCAACGTCTCAGCCAAATAAGTTGGCCTACCTGAGCGTAAAATAGTAAAAAGATAAGAACCGATCAAGTATAGCCTCCTATTTCGCTGAGTTAGCCAGCCCAACTCAAGTCGGTGTCCCGTAATATGCTCATCCCTCGCTACGCCTGTAATAAATCTAACAGAGGCGTTAGTAAGTCGCTGGAGCTTAATATCAAGTACACCAGGTAGATTAATATAGACTGCTGAACAATAATCGAGGTGAGGAAATATAAGAGCCGTAACTAACTATTTACGAAGAGAACCAGAAAACAGTTCCTTGTTGATTTTCAAATGGTATAAAACCCTGTTGACCCTGTTGCAAATTACATCAACATGGTCATTCCATGTTGGAGTCGAATTCATAATTAGTCCAAGGTTACGGACCCTGTTGGCATACTCGATAGTATGATTCCCAACCTTAATTAGTGGTAGATGAGAGGCATCTAGCCTGTTAATGAATTTGGAACTACCACAAAACATTCCCTTCGTTTTTCCGAAATTGATTTTCAAGCAATTGTCACCGGCCCAATCATGAATTGCTTGTACATCACGCGAGACTTTACTTACGCCCTCGGCAATATTTGATGGTAGAAATGAAAGGTAAATTTGTAGATCATCAGCGTACAAGACATGCTTACAGTAACGTATCGATGCGGGTAAGTTGTTGACAAAAATGGAAAATAGTAACGGACCCAGCACCGAGCCCTGTGGGACCCCCGAGTGAATATCAACCCAGGAGGATAAATCCCCATCTGACCCCTTGACCGCTTGACGTCGATCACTCAAATACGACCTAAACCATTCAACCGCCGAAGCTGAGCAGTTAAGAGCTTTTAATTTATCTAACAGCTTCGCATGACAGACAGTGTCGAAAGCTTTTCGGAAATCGAATAGCACAATAAGAGTGATCATCCAGTTATCAATAGCTTTTTTAACGTCATCCGTTAGTTTAATTAAGGCAGACTGAGTGCTGTACCCGTGACGAAAACCCGACTGATAGGGATCCAACAAGCACTTTGACTCCAAATAAGCAGTTAACTCGATGTAAACAATCCTTTCAATACCCTTGGAGAGAGCACAAAGAATAGATATAGGACGGAAGTCGTCAAGCGAGGTTGGATTTTTTATCTTATTGATAGGCTGAATTAGCGCTTTCTTCCACTCAAGGGGGAAGACAGAATAAGTCAGCGAGTAATTATAAATTTTCAGCACAAAAGGGAGCAATGATTGTATAACCAAACGTAACTAGCTTGCTGGAATCTCATCACAACCACAAGCTTCAGTTTTCGAGGAGAGTAAACATTCTGCGAGATAAGTAGGAGTGATGTGTTTAAAGTCAAAGCGCTCAGAGTCAAAAGCGGACTCGGAATCGAGTACGATTGGACTGACCGTGCGATGGCAGGCAGAATTGGCAATCCTAGCAAAATGACTATTAAGTTGAGCGGTCGTGAACTCAGCATGGACTACACCTTGACGCTGCTTGCAGAGGCCAAGATGCCTGACTTCTCGCCATAAAGACTTAGGAGTAGTTAGGGCGGAAAACAGATCTTCATAATAGCCCGATTTAGCTTCACGAATTTCCAACTGAACTCGATTCCGAGCAGCCTTGTACTCGCCATAGAGAGTCACAGAACCAGATTTTTTGAATGCCCTAAAACACACGTTCCGTTCTTTGATACGATCACGGATAACTTCAGACAACCACGGAGCTGGTTGACGCTTAGGACGACAAGTTTTAAAGGGGGCATAGGTGTCCAGAGTACTAAGCACATGCTCATTAAACAAGGCTACTTTATCATCGATATTCACAAACCTATCGAAAATAGGAGACCAGTCAAGACCAAGGAGGTCACGATTGAAGGACTGCTGGTCAATATTTTTGATATCTCGGTACCTGATTGATCTAGTCGCTAACTTAGGCACCCTAAGCGAGTATTTAATGTAAATAAGCTCATGGCCTGAAAGAAAAGGGGTACCAGATTGCCCATTAGCTGAAACCTTAGCGATATCGTCAACAATACAAAGGTCTAACCAGGTATGTGAGTGCGCAGTATGATGAGTCGCCCGATACGGGACAACATGAAGGCCACTACAATGAAAAATACCTAAGAGTTGACGGGAGTCAAACGAGTCAGAGTTAAGGTTGGCGTTAAAATCTCCTACAATAACGAGATTCTTATACGATTGCGCAAGTTGCATAAAAGCATCCTCAAACTCTGATAAAAAACCAATTTTCGGAGGTCGATAGACGACAGCAAACAGAAGTTTAGAGGCGTTCGGTACGATAATCTCCATAATCAGATACTCAGGCTTGTGACAATAGAGATTAGGCGAGGATGAGATTAACCGCGCATTTCAACTTTTGTGGACATATACCGCAACCACACCTCCGCCCTTGCCTAATCTGTCGTTCCGAAAAAGGACGTAATCTTGAATCCCGATATCTTCATCGGGAATAAGATCATGAAGGAACGATTCAGAGACTGCTATGACATGGTAGAAACTGTCTGAAAAATAACTGAGAAATTCATCGAAATGCGGAACAAGCGATTGCACATTCGCATGACAGATTGTCAAACAGTCCGAGTCTCGAAGATGTGCGTTGGGTCGAGCAGCTAGGGTAGCAGGTGACGTTGACGTCGATGTCCGTTGCACACGTCACAGAGACGCAGAGGGTTGAGCAGTAGGCAGGTCAGCTAGAGTGCGTATGCGTAATGGTAACTCTCCGGTGGTCTTCTTAATATATATTGTAGCCCTCCTGGCCCAAACATATTTGAAGCCGTGTTGACGGGCATAGCTACGTGCGGAGTTCAGGAGCAGTCGCTCTGAGGATGTCAGGGATTCGTTAACAAAGACACGAGCTGCAGGAAGAGAGTCATCGACATCCTTGGCTAGTAGCCCACTTTTAGCTTGCCAATTATCCAGCCACATATCCCTTATCACACAGGAAGTGAGACGAATGATGAGTGGACGCGGTTTGTCGCCCTTAGAAGGAATTAGATAGGCGCGAGCTATATCCCCAGCTGAACAGGAAACACCCAGGGCACCAGCAAGACGTGAGACCATCCCTAGCACAGTAGTGCCAGAAATCTCCGGAAGACCCGTCACAAAAACCTCGAAGTCTTTACTTTGCTTCTCCAGTTGGTCCAGCCTTGAAGAGGTGAGCGGACAAGACCTTCTCAGTGCATTGGTGGAGGAGCCTGACTCTTGAAGCGATCCTACCGATGCAGCCAGGTCTGACAGCCTGTTCTCAACCACATCAGAGCGATCTTCGAGGGTTTGACAGCGGGCAGCTAGAGCGGCATTAGACCGCGTCAGCTCGTCAACCTTAGACACCAGCTGCTGCGTTACTGATGCAACACTGTCGAGCTTTTGCGCACAGCAGTCCAGCCTCTTTTTGATGTCCTCGAAATTGTCTAGTTTTTTGAGGACAGTTTCCATCGCCCCCGAAATGGTACGGAGTTCACTGGCCAGTGAGGTGATTGAGACAGGCCGACCCCCAAAAACACGACCTTCACCCAGTCCTTTACGCACCCCGGAAGTACCGGCGGTAGCTCCGGTACCCGACTCTCGCATAGCCTGACCTGGAGAAGGACTGCAAGTAGTACACATGTACTGAAATGCTCAAAGTACGGGTTTAGAAGACAGTCCCAAGTGTTTTTTTACACAACTTGCGTCAAATGACCTCGCACAGACACCCTGATAGCCAATGTCTGATTCCGACACGAAGCCGCTGCAGAGACCACAACGTGGCGTCATAGTAAGGTGAGTGTAAATAGATGTTTAGGCAATCTGGAGATTATCAGAGCAGCTGAGGTAAAAACAATGTAAACACTATCACCAACAGTATTAGGATTGACCTATGTGTGCTTGCACGTAATATGTCAATAGACACACATAAAACCAGCTCACGCAATCACACTCTAGCGGCTAACAGCTGAATTAAGTCACTCAAAGTGGCAGTTATAGAATTTCACTTTAAACGATTAAATAAAACACTGAAAGCACAGTTACAGGGAATAGATTACAGTCAGAACAGTGAGAGGTACACCGAAACTCAGGGGATACCACTACACAAAATAAAACCGAACCGTAAAGTCCGAAAAAATATAGGAAAATCCTGCACCTGAGGTAAGCACAACCACTCAAGTTGACAGTTGAAAGCGAGAGAGAGAGAGAGAGAGAGAGAGAGAGAGAGAGAGAGAGAGAGAGAGAGAGAGAGAGAGAGAGAGAGAGAGAGAGAGAGAGAGAGAGAGAGAGAGGGAGGGAGGGAGGGAGGGAGGGAGGGAGGGAGGGAGGGAGGGAGGGAGGGAGGGAGGGAGGGAGGGAGGGAGGGAGGGAGGGAGGGAGGGAGGGAGGGAGGGAGGGAGGGAGGGAGGGAGGGAGGGAGGGAGGGAGGGAGGGAGGGAGAGCCCTAGACTCGGCTTGAAGTGCAATACAATGTTTTACTGAAAATAAAAAATTGCAGTGAAGCAAAGTTTAAATAAGTTCAAAAAGTGTGTGAATTGTTTGTGTAGCACATACAGAAATCGGCAATAACAAGGGAATCGTCTAATGTTGATCAACTACGTGATCGTGATAACTGGTATAAATGGCGCTTTGTTGTAAATGTAACAGAATCTGAATTCTTCTTGTGACATGAAGTTCGATGAAAATCCATTAGTAGTGCACAAACAATTTTTTCACTGTAAGTGGAATAAAAGCGAAAATGTGGCATATAGCTTACCAAAAATTGAGCTGTTGGCAAGTAAAATGAAGACGCGTGGAAGCGAGGGACCAGAGAGCATGTTACTTGTGAGAATTTTGTCCTCTCTGCCTAGGAAATTGAACCATTTTCATAGTACGTGGAACTCGATGGAGGAAACAAGGAAAAATCTGCAGAATCTGACAGCTCGCTTGATGGGTGAAACAACAAGATTACAAGAACAAGAAGACGTCTACGAATCATCAGCGGCGTTGGTTACAAAGTCCGAGTGGAATACTATACCAAAAGGTGAACAGCAAACAAGTCTAAATACGATCCACAGGATCGAAAATATAACAAGACACAGACATGCTACAACTGTGGAAATGCAGAACAGGCCACCTAATAAAAAATTGTTTTCGATGTTTTATGTTCGAGACAAAAGGGCACCGAAGTAGTAATTGTTTGCAGAATCGAAGCAATCAGAGTAACGATTGAAATGACGCATGCTATAATTAAATGCCGAATAATAATAACAACCAAGGAAATAATTCATCAAAACAAGCATTGATAATGAGCAAAAGCGACAGGGAAGACGATGCCTGCATAGTAGATTCAGGAGCGACGGATCATACGTCCAAATGACGAGACTGGTATTCAACCTTTGGAGAATTTGCGGAACTGATATATGTAAGAATGGGTAACGGTCAAACGATGCCTGTGCTGGGAAAAGGTAACAGAGATATCGAAATGTATGTGTATAATAAACGAGTCGAAGTGACGATGCGTGATGTATTGTTTGTACCAGATGCAGTGCATAATTTATTCCCTGTAAAGTGTGCAGGTAAAAAAGATATAGATTATTTAAGAACTAATCGAGGTACGCAATGTTTTTTGAAACGGAACAACAACATAATAGTAACAAGTTCTGAGTATGCAAATTTGTTTAAATCAGATGAACGCGTTACAATGCCGTAAGTGTGTAATTTTTCCGAGCAAGCAGATAAAATGAATAAAAATGACCTTAGTACGTTACAATTATGGCATGAAAGACTTTGCCATCAAAATGTTCGAAACGTATGAGAGTTTTTAAAATTTATGAATGTAAAATTTTATGATCATGATTTCTTTTGTGACGGATGTGCTTATGGAAAGTGATACAGATTAATTTTTCATGAAAAAGTTTAACGGGCGACTAAAGTGCGTGAAATAATGTATACCGATGTTTGCGGTGCGATAGAAGTAGAGTCTGTTGGTAGAAAGTTGTGTTTCGTTAGTTTTAAAAATGATTCTTCGAGTTTTGTAAGATTTATTTTATTATACATGAATTAGAAGTTTTTGAAAAATTAAAATCTTTTTGTCCTGAGAATGAAAGCCATTTAGCCGAGATATTAAATAAATTCATAGCGATGGCGGAAAAGAATGTATTATACTAACAAGTGAAGAGAAAATTTTCTTAAAGATAAAGGAATTAAATATACAGTCAATGTACTATGTACAACCAAGCAAAATGGAATAGATGAACGCGAAAATAGAACACTTTTAGAACCCGCAAGGTCAATGCTATATTCGAATCCGAATTTTCCCTTGTTTCTCTGGGCTGAAGCGGTAAACACCACAGAAGATGTAATTAAGAGAACAGGCCCAACAAAGGATGGTAATAAGACGCCTTATAAATTGGGGTATAATAAAACACCTTAAATTAATAATATAAACGTATTAGGAACAAGATGTTTTGTACACATATTATACCTTACGAATAGCGAAAGAAACTTTATAAATAATCGAAAATGGGTTATTTAGTTGGTTATCATGAAAATTGTAAAGGATATCGCGTATATATGTATATGTTCCAAACATAAAAGATATTGTTATTAGTAATGAAATTTAAAGTGGAAACATTATGAGTTGAAGTTAGTAACATAATTTTTAACAATGACTAAGTTAATGATGAATCTTCTGCTACAACTGAAACTGAAGTCGAAGAGAATGAAACGAGAAAAAAGGAGCCTTTGCAATCTTCAGAGAATAATCAAGAACGGTTACGCGATAGGTTATATGTATATTAAACGAACAGATTTTTACGGCTGTCCAATAACTTTTGTTTCACAAAAACTACCATCTACGTATAATGAAGCAATTACATCCATTGAGAAAGAATATTGGCGTGACGCGATGATAGATGAGATTAAATCGTTGTATGAAAACGGAACCTGAAGCTAGTAGAAAAACCGGAGAATAAATGGGTTTTAAGTGGCTGATGGGTTTTTACTGAAAAAGTAAAGTTAGATGGTACAAAAAGATTCAAAACACGGTTAGTGATAAAAGGGTATAAAATATAATATCAAAAAAAAAATAAGGGTATAAAAAAGGGTATACACAAAAGGAAGGCATAGATTATAAAAATACGTTTTTTATGAAAAACTATGTCTTGGTCAATTTGATATTAAAACGGCCTTTCCGTATGGAAACCTTAACGAAGTACCCTTGGTACGCAGTAAGTCAAAGAATTTCAACCTTCTACTTGAGTAATGTAGTATATAATTTGGCAACACCGCATTCCTTGCTTCGATGTATATGCTCACGTACAAGCGTCTAATAATTATATGTATAGGAGGCTGAAGCAACCAGCAATATATGGATTAATCATTTTTTTGGATTACAATGTTTTTATCATTGAGTTAATGAACATGTTCATACGGTTCGTAAGTGCTGCAATTTAGTAACTCACCTTTGAATGAAGCGCCATAATCTATCATACTGCAGTTTTGCCACGTTTGTGAATTGCTAAAAAGTCTTTTTTTTCAGTTATTCCTCCGAACACAAGCGAGTTTTACATGTTTTGGAAAAAGAAAAATATTCATGGGATATTCGTTTATATCTCCTTAAAATTTTATCAAAATTTGTTTGTTAATTTCAATTGGATAAGCGATAAAGTATGACAAAATCACAGATTCTCATAAGACCGGATGTTAAGTGCTTCGAAATAAAATTGTTAACATCTTTTTTCAAAGTTAACCAAAGCTTACAAAAATTTAACTGAGTCATTTTTAGAAAGGTTTTGACATCTCTGCAAATTTTCGACACTTTCTGTTTGTTAATTCATTAACCGAGGGTACTTCCTAGAAGAATTTTATATGAAAAAAACCTGAGGGGTTCGATGACGGAACTTTGCGCGTATGTAGATTACTTAAAAGTCTGTATGGATTAAAACAAGCTCCAAGATGCTGGGCAGAGGATTTCAGTAGTTTGATAAAAGACCTAGGTTTTCATCAAAGCATAGCTGATCCATATTTTTACATTTTTATTACTCGTCAAGATAAAATTTTACTATCGATGTATGTTGATGACGGTTTGGTAGTGGCCACAAATAATAATTTAATAAATCAATTGTTTAAGGATTTAGGAAGTTGTTTTTCAATGACAAGCACAAAACAAAAGTGTTCTTGGAGTAGAAATATGAAGTATGAAAAATGGTTCTCTGTTCATTCATCAGTATAATTACATAACTAAGATGCTAGAGAGATTTAATACCAACGATGCGAACATCATACGATGTATCTATGCCGATTGAATGTAATTATAGAGATTACGTAACTGAAAGAAATGATTGTACGAAAGCGCCATATCGCGAAGCATTAAGTGCTTTAATGCTCCTACAGATTGTAACTCGAAGCGGCATAAGTTTTGCCGTTAATATTGTATCCAGAAAATTAGAAAAACTGAACGAGAATCATCGGGCAATTGTAAAACGAATCTTTCGACATTTAAAAGGAACGTTATATGTAAAATTGTTATATTGCAAAGATAAAAAGTTTGAGGTCTACAGTGATTCAAATTATGCTAGTGAGAAAATCTCACGAAAATCTATATCAGGGACTGTGTGCAAGTATAAAAGCGCAACCATTTCTTGACAAAGTAAAAACAAACAATGCGTTGCGATATCTTTCACTGAAGTTGAGTACATTTGCGCCGCGTCAGCTACAAAAGAAATTTTTTCGTTGAAAAAATTATTATTCACTGATTGCAAGATAAACATTGATGATTATATTCAAACAATATTTCTAAATTTGATGATTATATTCAAACAATATTTCTAAATTTGATGTCCTTTAATAAAATTCTGGAGACTACCAGTGTCCCTTCACCGTTCACTGTTAGCAGAGGAAACATAGCCAAAATAGACCTTGACTTATGTACCAAGTGCGGTCTTGCTAGTCGAATGACTCCCGTCCCCCTCGCTGAATCCAACAGGTTGTTCAAGATTAATTAAAAGCCTTCGTAGTTTAGTTACTCTAAAGCCCAGGCTTGCCATTCTTGGGGGGGGGGGGGGGGGGGGCATTTTCGCAATTATGACATTAAGCTCACCTTGAGCTTATCGAAAAGTTTACTTTTCGTTTTATCGCAACATTCTTGTACCGAAGTTAGACGTGGTTAGTAAGACTATGGATAGAAAGGAAGAAATTGGTAGCGGGGCGGTTGGATGTTACAATGTGAACTCGCGGCTAGTTATTCACTCTAGGTACATATGTGCAATTCAAAATGAGCTCCTAGTACTGTTACGTTCGTGAAGGTTGTCTATTCCCGAACGGTAAGGAATATATTTACATTTGAGGATTCGTCGCGAAGAGACACAGTTTTGACATGTGTGTAAAGCTTGTTGGTATGTGTACACATGTGCTATATGTGAATATATTTATGTGAATTAAATTTAATTCACTTAACCACTTAAACTTTACACACATGTCAAAACTGTGTCTCTTCGCGACGGATTCTCAAATGTAAACATATTCAATGGCACACGAAAACAACAATCTTCGAAATACAGGTGATGAGAGAAATTAATGACGTGTAGTCAGGGCGGTTAGGTGGTCTAGTGGAGTAAGTCTCCGGTAAAGCATCTCTAGATACCAGGTTCGATTCTTGGCTCCGTCGTTAATTTTTCAACTCACTTGAAAATTTCGAAATTGTACTCTTATCTGGTAAGGAATATACTGGTTCGGCTTAGGTTTTACGTTCTAAAACAACCTAAGGTTAGGATGGGGGTTGAATAACTTTAGGTGTGTTTGGAATATCGATTACATGTTTATTGTGAAGAAGTTGATGGAACAATAGAAACAAATCGGGCAGTTCAGAAGGTAAGTAAGAAGTGAGACATGTGAGATTGTTGAGCGTTGGAATATGAGTGGCTTTAGAAACAAACCGTATGGGTATAAAAAAAAGTGTGAAAATAAGAGGGAGAGAAATGGAATTAGTTGAGTAAGGGCGATAGCGAATATCGTGAGGCTGGATGAAGATAGGAGGACAGAGCTATGGCATGTATATAAAAAATATGGGAAAGTTAGCAAGTAGGAGCAATATACGTGAAAGACGTGTGAGCGGTACGCTAGATGTAACAGTGCTGTCAACCATCTTTTATCTGTTTTCCGCTGCAAAGTTCACGACTAGCTCGGCCTCTATCCTAGGCAGTTTTTAGTGCTGACAGTTTGTTTCGGAACGTACACTATGTATTTAACATGGGGTTTGACAAGAATGTTACTTGAATTCTCTAGACGATTTGTTTCAATTTTTATGAATAATCTATTGACTACCAAACGTTGGGAATATGCCATCAATCATCTACATACGATTTACAAGCTGTAGTCTTTTTATCAACTGAATTTTACTATTCCAAAGTTATCAACTACGCATAACACCGAAACTGTCATGGAGAGCAACATAGCCTTAAATCTCTTAAATGGAAGAGCGAGAAACGGTCGTTGAAGAGGGGAGCGCGAGGGAATATATATATATTACGTAGTACACGGACGACACTTTCCCTATTTCAATTATCAATAAATACATATAAATTGTTTTCCTAATACACGCATACCTCGCTTTACGGCCTAGATACGTTCCGGAAAAGTTGGCCGCAAAGCGAAAACCCGCATAATGAATCAATTATTTTTACACAAACCCATACAAATTCAATTAAATCTATTTCAATTTTTGATAAAATAATATAGTCTTTCGTTCATAAAGTATTTTATTCTTTTTATTTCCTATAAACATGCTTACATAAGAATAATTTTTTTGCCGTGTAACGAAACATTGAAGGCCATATTTAATATAGAGAGCCGTATAATATAGTGAGGGATAGGTGTTATTTAACCTTTCGTGGTCACTCTCATTTTTCGTCTCATAAGAAATACATTAGTTTCTGGAGTCGTGTTGACCGCAGGTGACCGCGAAGGGTTAATAATTTCAAAATCATTTTACTGACCGTAGTAGCGTAACGCGTAGCATGCATGACTCTGGAACGAAAGGACTTAAAATTCAAATCCCCAGCCTTTCGAAGAGGACCTGAGCGGCAACTTACGAAAACTGTGAGACAGGTTACACCGTTTAGGCGCCAAATCATTGAGTTGCGGTTTGAACTCGGTTCGGTTGTACCCGGGCAAGGTTTTCTGCAGTTTACTTTGTCCTTCGTGCAAATACAGATGTTTCTATTAAGCATCTTAAGCCGGCTGCAATCGCAAAATGATGGTTACTGGTCCATTCGCTGATCCCTTGCACCGCACAAGCCAGAAAATGTTTTCTGGGGATATACCCTATCGCGCATGGTTGGTTTAGGCAGTAATTATTATAAACTAAGAATAATGAAATTGGTTAATTTACTTGCCAGCTGTACACTTAAGTAATTTTCATTAACGATCATTTATTAATTGTTTTCCAAACGACAAAAATTATTTTCTGAATTTGTCCAAATGATTAGAAACATTCAGTTTAAAATTGGTTCCAACAGTTTGTTAGGTATACGGTCCTGCTTCGTTCTTGGCTTCAGGGGGGAAACCAGTTTAGACCGATCGAAAAATCGTCTTTTTTTTTATTGCACGAATCGTTAGTATAACTATTCAAGAATATGTGGTCAAAATTTCAAAGCAAAATTCCCATTAGTTCGAATGCAATGAGCACTTAAGTGACCGCCCGTCGGTTCTGTGAAGAAGCGCACGGTAATTATAACGGAGCGGTCGCCCAGGCCCTTCTTTTCCAGCTACCTGCCTCAATACCGCTGTGCTATTGAATAATAGAAAGAGGGGAGTTTCGGCAGATGTTGTTGTTTGGCATTGGGTAGGACGTTCTCGAACGTTTACGATATTTCGACAGAGCATCGAGTCTGGTTAGTTGAGCTCCGGCTTTCTTACCGAGAGTTTTCAAAATGTCCTCGTATCCGAAAGGTTCTCATGAGTCTTGCGAACGACGAAGTAGACCACGTAAAAGATCATTTTATGAAAATCAAAACACCAAGAGTGAGTCGAGTGTCAGTGAAGAAGGTGGAGCAAGTACGAGCAGAAGAAAACTTTCGACTGCTGCTAGTGAGAATGTGATTATGAATCCTATACATTGTTATAGGATCATCGAATTTTTCACAGTATTCACTGCTTTGTCGGACATTCTTATTTGCGGAAATTGTAAACAAAAAGTAAAATTTCAAGAAACTCAAAAACGTGGCCTTGGTTTCAAGCTTGTTGTCGATTGCCACTGTGGATCGAAACAAATTAATTCAGGTCCTTTAATCAACACTGGATTTGAGATAAATCGTAGGATTGTATTTGTCATGCGGCTCTTAGGTGTTGGCAAACAAGGGCTAAATTTATTTTGTAATTACATGGACATTGGTAGTGGTATAGCCGAAGAAACATATAATGGAATTTGCGCTCACATCCATGCCGCTGCGAAAACAGTGTATGAATTCTGCTGTAAGAAAGCAGTTGAAGAAGAAAAGAAAGAGAACGAGAAACTCGAGAGACCTATTTTGAATTTGAAAATATCTGGTGATGGAACGTGGAAAAAAAGAGGATTCAAATCACTTTTTGGCGTTACAACCCTCATCGGATATTACTCCGGAAAAGTCATCGATCTGGTTGTACGAAGCAGTTACCGCCAATCATGTACATATTGGAAAGATAAATCGAAAAATTCAGCAGAATATATAGCATGGAAAGAGGATCACGACGAAGAAAGTTGTATGAAAATACATGATGGCTCCGCGGGAAGCATGGAGGTGGAATCGGTGAAAATGATGTTCTTGAGATCGGAGGAACTACATGGTGTCAAATACGGCAATTATATCGGTGATGGAGATTCGAAAACGTTCACAGCAATTCTAAATTTGAATGCCTACGGTAATGAACTGAAAGTTGTTAAAAGTGAATGTATAGGCCATGTTTAGGAAAGGATGGGAACTCGGCTCCGAAACATCAGGAAAGATAAAAAACTGGGCGGAAAAGGAAAATTGACAGAGGCGTTGGTGAAAAAGCTCAGCACGTACTACGGCTTAGCGATTCGAAGAAATATAAACAGCGTCGAAGACATGAAGAAGGCTATAATGGCAACTTTTCAGCACATGATATCCACAGACGACAATCCACAACACGACAACTGTCCAGAGGGAGAAGATAGCTGGTGCAAGTGGCAGCAAGTTAAAGCACTTGGAACAGAGCCTGAACCGCACCCTGCCCCATTACACCCCGACGTTCAAAAAGAAATTCTTCCGATATACGAAGATTTATCGAGAGACGATCTGCTGACGAGATGCTCAGGCGGTCATACGCAGAATGCGAACGAAAGTTTTAATTCAACCGTTTGGCGACTGGCTCCAAAGCATCTACATGCTGGTTTAAAAATAGTCGAGGTTGCAGCATTCTTGGCTACTGCATTATTCAATGAAGGAAATTCAGCCCTTCTAATGCTGATGAATGAATTAAATCTCGTCGTTGGCTCACAGAGCTTCAATTATGCCGAGAGCATGGACAGAAAGCGCGTGACGAGACAGAATAGGCGCAGCTCATTGGAGACGAAGGAAGGTCGTATAGCTCGGAAAGCGGAGTTGCAAGCTAAAAATGACGCATATGAGCAAGAAGAGGGATTGCTATATGGTGCTGGAATAGCTGATTAACCGGTGAGCATTTTTTATAATTAATTACTGCCTTGAATTTCTCGTTTTCGCTACATTTTATTTCAAACGCGTTTTTCTCGAAACGACTTTTTTTCGACTAGCGTATATTCTAGCTCAAAAAGTTATTGATCAATCGTTCTGAAATTTGGTGCAGATATTCTTTATTCAATTCCATGTAACATGAACCAAATTCGGGGATTATATTGTTATTAAAAATATATGTGTTTATGCAAGAAAGATGAAAAAATATAGTATAAAAACATGACATTGTGTTCAAACACCTCAAAAACATGCAATTTTCAATTTGTTTGATCAAAATTAGGTTCATATTCTTAGAAAATATGTTTTTAATGAAAAAAAAAAAATCTTGATGATTACAGATAAAAATTGCGACGTCAGGGATGTACGCCAGCCAAATGCTCGGATGGCAATCGCCCATGGACTGCACGCGGTAACTCCACTATTTCCGGCGGAAATCGTTTGAAAAAATTTTAAAGTGTACTTGCAAACATAAATAAAATATCCTCCAAGTTTAAACAATTTGTGGATTATTCCTTCCTGGTTAAAAAAAATCATGAAAAACAGCAAAATTTCGACCTCATGAACCGGTTTCCCCCCTTCAGCAACCCTGTAACACCGCGCAGTGCATCTTTACCAGACTATATAGTCGGTACTGATGGCCACTCAAAACTACTGACTCTGCGTTCTAGTATGTACATTTTCACTACATAATTTAAGGTCCACCTCTCGATTAGTCGAAAGTGTTCGTTAAGACGTCATACTCAGGTATATGAGCTCTACGGGCTGTGTAGTACGGACGTTATATGTCGTTTACGTTTACGACCGGACACCTAAGAAGTTACATTCTAAATTAAATCGCGAAAATGTACTGAGATGTACAATGGGTAGTTTGGGTTACCAATATCGATTAATTGTAAGTATTAAAGTATACTGGAAAGACGTGAAACAGCCATGTTATAAAATTACAGTTGGGATATTAAGTGGAATCTACAAGGAGGAACTCGATGGATAATAAGATTAATAATAATGATTTGATGTACAACTTACCTTGTCTCTACTCGATTCAGGACCAGCAGTTGGCGGCCGATGATTCTCGTGGAATTTTTAGGGTTTGAGGAACTAATTGATAATTAGACTTTGAGTTTATAGGTGGATTTAAAAAGAATTAAAACTTGAATCTGATACTTTTAGATCATTCAAGATCGATGATAACACTATAAGTTGGATTACAAATTGGAATATGATATTATTTGAAATACTTGGATGAAATTGTACTTCGTCACCTCATAAAGTCTGTTCGCGTACCCCCGGCTAGCTTTTAGCTTGCTCCCAGAGCTACTTTGCTGGAGTTTATAATATTTGATATTGGATATATTTTCGCGTGTGGCTCCATGTATATTTTAGAATAATTTTTACCATCGAAATATTCCTGTAATTCAATAATTTTATATTTGAATAATTGTATACTTAAATAATTCTTTGGAAGACTGCACAGGTGTGCAAGGGTGCATTGAGTATTGTTATTTTAGACCGGGACAATCTCTTGAGATTTGAAAATAAACTGCGCATGCGCCAAATAATTCAATCTCATTGGTCGGCGAAATGTTCCCAGAGCGATTTTCTTGTCTGCGATGCAGGGGGCCAACGTACACAATGTGTGCGTTTGAATTTTCAAAGAGCATAAGCATTAAATTCTGACTGCTCTTTGAAGAATCAACTTTCCTACCCAATAACAAATGCTCCCAAACGTTTCCGAGCCACTGCCTCAATTATTTAAGATTTTAACCTCGGAAATTTGTATCAACTACATCGCCGCCAGAAACAGTTTGACAGCTGAAACTCGGGATGGCCAGCCTGCATGAATGGCCGATAAAACTCGCGCATGCGCAGTTTATTTTCAAGTTTCACGAGATTTTCCCGGTATACGATACCTAATGGCTTTGCTTCACCTCAAGTAAAATAATATTGACTAATACGACTTTTCATCTATGATCAAATATGATCGAAGAAGGCCCTTAAGACTTCGCAACGTTGCCAGCTGTTGCGCACCATTTCTGAGAATTCAGCCTTCGCGACGTACCGACGCACTGACGGTGGCACAGCATGGTAAGGCTCATGATTATATGAAGGTAAATATAATTATTAAATATAAGTATTGTAACATGGAGAAATAATAGTCATGGTTATGTATGCTATATATCGTTAATGAGGTATGAGTATAATATCCTTGAGTACAAGTGTCGATTATGCCTATGGTATCCTTAGCGACAAAACCACTTAGTGCGCGTGGCGTTGGTCTATGCTTTTCCTGAGAACCACCTCTGAGGTTTTTCGATTGATTACAATTAATGCTGAATAGTGCCTTTGAGTAGGTCAAATTATGATTATGGTAATTTTAAGATTCTGTAGGAGGATGTCACGATTTTCAGGTAAGTCTGGTTTGCAATTTAAATACATAGTTAGGTATGAGTAACCGAACGTCATCTAGTAACTTTTGGTTTGATCGCAAGATCCTCGTGCCAAAGCAAGGCGTGGTTTGTAAAAACTGTGAATATAAAGAAAAATATTTGTAGCGAGGCGGTCGCATGTCACAGGCGGTTGGTGATGGTTATTTAGGGTGCATTCCGATATTAGCTCCCAGTGCTGTCAACAATTTCTTATCGTTTTTGCGCTGCCGAGTTTGTGAATAGTTCTGCCTGTGTCCTAGGGAGTTTTTAGCGCGGTTACCTAATTTTGGAACGCTTCCTAAGGGGAGTTTTGGGCGGAACCCTTAGAGCATATATTACTGGTGGTAGCCTTGCATGTATAGAAAGAGTGACGGAAGAGTGAAATAGAGCCTTATGCCATGTACAGCCTGTCTCTCTTACTCTATAACCTGGTTATCTGATACGTTTCCTTTCAGCCAATAAAATACAGAGTGAGAGAGTCAGAGTATCCACGGTAACCTGGGGATATATATTTCGCCCTCTCACCACACAACCAGAGTTTTCGCGCAGTTGATGGCATGTGTAGCTGCCTCTAGTTGGATATGCTGTAAGGGCTAAGCTAGAGACAGTGTTCCCAACCGTCACATAATTATAGTAGATGTCACATAAATATGAACTTCGTACTATGTAATATAGAACTTTCATTATGTGACGGAAATCTACTATAATTTGGAAATTTCTATAAAAAGAAGTTTTTTTTGTAATACAAAAACTGGCGGGACAAAATTCTTTAATACTTTTCGAAAAAAAAAGATTTTTCGGAAAAAATATTAACTTTGAATTTATTTCTCCTTCTAGTGTATCGTATATAATTTTATTGTACTTATTATTTACCCAATTAAATACAAATTTTTACGAAAAAAGTTGACAATCTTTGTTTAATATACTTATAAAAATAATATTCCGTGATTTTATTGCATTATTAACATTTTCAAAAAAGTACTATAATTTTTTGTTCGGTACTATAATGCTACGGCCCTGGTCACATAGCCCCCCACAGACGGGTTGGGAACACTGGCTAGAGAGTACCTAGGAGGAAGTAACACGACCATCTAGCAATACTGACTGCTTTTCGGCCAGCTGCTTTCGTAGGAGTTACGTGAGGTTAACTTAGCACGCGTCGTGTGGGATTTCAGCACGATGTACGACGATTACAATGATCAGGTGAGTAAATCGAGCAATATGCAACAATTAGCACTGTCTAATTCCATTGTATTTTCATAATCCAGTATGATAGCTACGCCGACTACGGGCCAGTCGCGGATACCCACACCGATGAGTATGACAGGGACGCATACCGCCAGGTGCCCGAACTGGTTAGAAAGTTCTTGATATATTTTCGGAACTGTATAAACGAAGGAGTAATATTCGAGGTTCAAACCCTCTACGAGAATTCTTTTCCGAAACTGTCCGAGCAGTTCTTCGACAAACAGTCGTGGCCAGACGAGACCGACGTCGCCCACATCGTCGACAACGACCCAGTGTTCTTGGTCCTCTATAAGGAGCTCTACTACCGGCACATTTACGCCAGAATTCCAGGTGGTCCGACCCTAGAGCAGCGATTTGGTTCTTTCTTCAATTACTGTGATCTCTTCAACTATATTCTCAGCGCAGAGACTCCTGTTCCATTGGAACTCCCTGATCAATGGCTGTGGGAGCTGATCGACGAGTTTGTTTACCAGTTTCAGTGCTTTGCTCAGTACCGTGCAAGGCTGTTGAAAAAGACACCGGAAGAGATAGAAAACTTGAATGCGCATAATAACATATGGAGCGTACTTTGTATTCTCAATGTTCTGCACTCACTAGTTGATAAATCGAAGATCAAGAGTCAGCTTGAGGTTTATGCCAGTGGTGGGGATCCCGATTCTGTCGCTGGAAGTTTCGGTAGACATTCCCTGTATAAAATGCTTGGATATTTCTCGCTGGTAGGTCTCCTCCGGCTCCACTCTTTGCTCGGAGATTACTATCAGGCTATAAAAGTCCTTGAGAATGTGGAGCTTTACAAGAAAAGTGCGTATTCGCACGTTCCAGCCTGTCAGATTTCTACAGCCTACTATGTCGGCTTTGCTTACATGATGATGCGCCGGTATGCAGATGCCATAAGGACCTTCTCGAGCATCCTACTTTATATTCAGCGCACTAAGCAACTCTTTACGTCAAGAAGCTACCAAAATGATCAAATAAACAAACAGACCGAGCAAATGTACCACCTTCTTGCAATCTGTCTTGTTCTTCACCCTCAGTGCATCGACGAGGTTCTGCAGCAGGCTCTGCGTGAGAAGAATTACCATGAAAAGATGTACAAGATGCAGTATGGTGATCTTGCTGAATTTGAAGCCTGCTTTCTCTACGCCTGCCCCAAGTTTTTGTCTCCTTGTCCGCCGCCACCTGATGCCCCCAATGAGGATTACGTCAAAGAAGCTATCAAGCATCAAACCCAAGTATTTATGGACGAAGTTGCCCAGCAGAAAATGTTACCCACAATTAGGTCCTACTTGAAGCTGTACACTACACTTCCCCTCAGTAAACTGGCCACATTCATGTGCAGCAGTACTCGGCCTGATGGATCTTGGGACTTGGATAAAGAGGTAGCCACATTGGGTATTTATTTGCTCTGCTTCAAGCATAAAATGAAAAACATTGTTTGGACCAAAGGCTCTTCGGGATTGGATGGAAAGTTTCAGTCTGGTTCTGAGGTAAGGATTTGTCATTTTTTAATGAAATCTACTTTGCATAAAACGGGTTGTCCGGTCCCACAAAGATCTTTAATTATTAATTAGCATGTGTTAATGACTTTCAGGGAGTTGAATTTTTCCTACGGTGTCAACTTTATTGAGTTGTTTATTTGCAGTGAAACTTCATCACTGTCGGAGTTAGATCGAAACGTTCTTCGGTGCATTCTTTTATTGTCAGTCTTGAAAACAGTTAGTTTCCAATTCTTTCTTCAGTAATTAATTTTTTTTAAATATCTTACACATTAGTTCAGATTTTGCTGTCCAATTTTTAACAAAGTTCAAAGTATACTGGTTCCATGTATCAGTTTTAAAAGTTCAGTCTTGATTCTATGAAGAGAATTACTTAAAGTGGATGTGCACTTATACACTTTTCTGTACTTTAAATTCAACACCAGCATTTATTGAAATTTTTTGGGTATCTAGAACATATTCCAAAGGTCCCTAAACAAAATCTGTTGAGTAAATACTTGATTCTCCAAACTCGAGTATGAAAAACTTGATCCATCGTTTTTCGCGTGTGACATTCAAAATATTTTGATTTAACATTAATAGTGATGGAGTTCCAGTGCAAACAGCTTCATGAATTCTCTGCTTTTATTTTTGCGATAGTCTGTAATTATATTGCATGTTTAATCTGTATGGAAAACGAATTAAGAATTTCAATGTCCCGATTGATCTATATCCTGCAGAATAACTCACAATTGTGAATGGTTTTGATGAAATTTTGATGAACTATTTTTCGTTTTTTTACTACAAAGCTGGACTTTTACATCGATCACGACATGATCCACATCGCTGACACCAAGGTGGCTCATCGTTACGGTGATTTCTTTATCCGTAAGATATTAAAGTTTGAAGAACTCAATCGCAAACTGCATAAAATAAAGATCTAATCTGTTGGAATGTAGATTTGCAATTATGATTAATTTGTGTACACCTAAATTTTGGAGAATAAATTAATGAAACTTTAAAATAAATAATTTTTATATTTTTTTGATACAAAAGTCGAAAACCTATCGATACCAATATTTTTCAATGCATTATTGTTACATCATAGATTAGGCACAACGTATCCTATTCACAGTATATACATTATTGCATCACCAAATGCATATTATCACTAATAGGTCACCTTTACAACGGTAAAATAAATTTGATTCTTTTCTCAAAGATGTTACTATGATTTACGAATTATCTACAGAAAATTTCAGATTAAAATTACATTTTCGAAGATGTTGTTTACTACAAAACTCATGCCATCAACAACTTCAAATCCGGCACAGAACAGTTGTAATGATAGAATTGATTTATTTTGAAAGAAAGAAAATTTCAGATCAATTCACGAGCAGATTACAACTATTTGATTCGTTACCAACAATTAACTCATTTTCGAAACACTGTTCACTAATAAATAAATAAAAAATTTTTTCACAACCAAAGTTCTTGAAATCGCATAACATGGAAATTGACGTGTAATGGATAACCAAACAACAGTGCAGTAGAAAATTATGAACATATTAAGGTAAATTAGTTGTATTGATAAAACTCAATGAGTATGCTTCGTTATTGCGTTATATTTTGTAGTCACGTCTGAGAGTAGTCTCTGTAGTTTTTGTTAAATTACCTGAGTCTAAAAATATTTGTGATGAAAAATCCACATCTGCAATAAATTCTGTGTAAACTCTACCAATTTTTGGAAAATAAATCCAATAATTTAGTTGACAATGAAGTTCAGGTACAACTTACTACTTCAATTAACATATGAAAAAAATAGTAATAATGGTACGAAAAATATTAATGGCAATACATAGATTAACTATGAGAAGGATTTGTTCGTTATTTGAAAACAAGAACATTGGGAAGAGAAAAAATTTTTTGTTTTACTTTTGCGAAGATGCTGAAGATCAAAAGATTAGAACTTGAAAAATTTGAATCAGGGATTGTTAGGCAAAATAAAAATAGATAGAAAAAAGATATGCTGGAATCTGAGATAGCCGGACATTTGAGATAAGCTTTGACGATGGTGGAAAGTTGTTTCCGCAGCATAAAATAAACTGGCCATTCAATTGTGATTCGAATTCAACCCGCATTTTACCTCAAATCATTGTCAGGTTCAATGAGATCGGATCATACAATTTAAAATTGGACCTCTGAAATCGAGATAATAAGTTATTAAGGCACTATGAGTCGGAAATGAACCTAACTGATTCCCGGATTAGGGTTGATTAAATTAAACTCAAATTTAGTCATGTATGTTTATCTTGAAAAACAGTGCTAGCTGCAGCGAGTACGTTATTTGATGCAGATGTCAGGTTTAGGCCGTGTAAATAATTGTGAAATCGGTTTCCCCGTTTGGTATTAGCTTTTGCTCGGTTTTGTTCAGTTCTGCAGATAGTTCTTACAACGGGTAAATAATCTGTTGCTGTAGATCTATGTTCTAGAGTTGAAGGAATGGCTTGTGACAACGCGAAATCGACCCCCAATTTCACTTTTCTTTTTACAGCCAATTGATGAATGCAGTCAAAATTTGTCGGGCTGACAGACTGTTCAGATTTGAATGAAAATCGGTATAGCCATTCAGCGATGTCATTACCAAGATCAGTAAAATTTGAGTATGGATTAAAGTCTTCAGTAAGAGACAGGCTGGCATTCAATTTTTGGCTCCAAGGAGGTGCCGCAGGATTCTCCGTTTCTGTTAATGACGATATTAAAGAAATAGTATCTAACTTTTCTGCCAGTGTATTGACTAGTTTAGCGTTTTTCTCGGCGATTGCCTTATCATTTAATTTTTCTTTTTTATATTTCTTGCTAAGCTTAATCGCCGGTTTATAGAGCAGAGGCTGCATGTCTGGCCATAAAGTTGCCATGGTGTTTGAATGCAGTTGAGAAGTACTTGGTGGTCCAGATAGCAGAATATACTGAAGTTGTAGCAATGATTGTCTTAAATCTCCATTTCGTAGAAGGATCTGCAAACAATATCAAATATAATCGCTGTGAGTAAAGGGAGGAAAACTAGGCAGACAATTTAAAAAATGAGCTTCAATTCGATTATTCAATTTCGAATTCAGAATTTTACAAGATTGCATAACTTGTGGCTTTGATTTTACACAATGTAATAGCTCTCAAAAAAAAAAGTTCAAGACCAAGAAAGATAAAAAAAAGGGCGCCACAGCTTGCTTATTACAATTTGATTGGTTTCACTATACACCTGAAATTCCCTGACGTTTAACAATTTTCCAATACAGGGGCCATCTGCTACTTACATTCAAGCAAGGTTGAGGGAGTCGATACCCAGATTCAGCTAATGATATTAATTCTAATAATGCCGAGACTCTGTCTCCTTTAGCTGCTTGAAAATGAATGAATTGTTGATGGGGAGCCATTTTGTTGAGATGTGGACATGTCTCTTTACAGGTCATGACAATTGGTCTTTTAGTGTTGGCGGCCAGCTGAAAAGTTGCCGAGATAAACCCCTCGTCTTCCTCAAAGATAAGGTCCACATCTTCGATCAGAATCAGAGACTTCTGCGGCACTTTTTTGTCAATAGGCTGTTTCTTCATTGGTACCGACAAGGATCCCTGAACCCTCTTTACTCGGTGCGATTTAGTGGCCTCTTGGAAATCGGTTGTAATTTTCTTACCTGTACGCCTGGACGATGCATTCACCTCTAGTACTCTATTTAAAAAACAATTCTCAATAAATAAACACACTGGTTCTCAGGGAATCGATCAATTGGATACAGGGCTCTAACAACATTCGATTGTCAGGAACAGCATAAAAAGGTGAGAAAGTGTGCAAGTCAAGTGAAAAACCTGTGAATGAGCGAGTGTGAAGTCTGAACTGTAATTGATAATTTGAACATTAACCTGTATCCAAGTTCTGCAGCAATGGCATAGACGCTAGCTGTTTTTCCACTGCCATGCGGCCCAAGCAGAACAGCGACTTGGCTATTTTCGCAAGAATTATGGCTATCACAATCTGATGAGTAAAATTCGTCACCACTGCTGTGATCGTTAGTGAGTGAAGGTAACCGCCATCCGCTAAGCCAGTTCCGTAATTTAGTAACTGCCTCGTCGTTACCAACAACTTCGCCAGAACTTATCGGTTTATATTTACAAGTCCAGGTTGGGTTTTGGTTTTCTGAATTTTCTTCCTCTTGCGGATTGTTGCTATTTCTTTGGAGACTGAGCTTCTTGGTACGTTTTCTTGGCGATCTTTTCGCCTTGTGATTTAGAGACGATGATATACTCGCCCACATTGTTCTCGTCTCTGAACAACGCGACTCAATGTCTGTTAACACGCTTTCAAAATTAATTTTTTCGACACGATCGATTTCATTTAATTCAGATTTTTCCATGACCTTTGGTAGAGCTTCTTTACAGTCAAAAAGAGACTTGAAGTGGCTCGAATTGACTGAAAAACTGAGTAGCGGGAGTTCTTGTTTACGTTTGTGCAAAGTCTGACAGCTAATTTCCTCCGAATCTGATTCAGCCGGTAGCTGGGAAACGTGACTGACCATGGGAAAGGGCATTGTCGATGATCCGATGTCATTGTAGCAAGTTCTCGGTTCAGAAATTATTTTTTTTAAGTTTTCTGGGATACCGGATAGCAGAAAATTCCGCCGTGCTTCAACAGTTGCTGAATTTGGCTTGGATTTTTTGACAAATAAAGGTGCGAGTTTTTTCTTCACCATCATGGCAGAGCAATCGTTACTTTCTGCCATAATTTCGTTTACGACTATAATACTCTGCTCACCAGGATTTTTAATCACATTCGTTTTACTACTTTCTATTGTGTCTATGAGAGGATTCTTATCTGTACTTTGTTTGATATCCTCGTCAATATTTCTATTACCTTTCTTCACTTTATTTTTCCTGCGACTTTGGTGCTTCATTTCTTGTGTCTGAGATAATTCGGAATCAAATTTTGAGATTGAATTTGTGGCGTTTCTTGAATCATTTGGCTTATCCTGCTTTTTGCATTCCATCGACTTTCTCCTCTCCTCAGTTTTTCCTTCCCTGTTATTTGATCGTATTTTAGTTTTTCGGAACTTTACTTTGGTCTTGGGGGTGAATATGTAATCATCGTTGCTGGAACTGCCATCTGTAAAGTAAATGTGAGTAAAGATTATTTCCAATCCACAAAATCACAAAAATTGTTAGCTACAGAAAAATATCAGCGATCAAAGTGCAACAATCATTGCCATCATACTGTGCATGAATTATGCACAGGAGACTCTCATTCTGTGTGTCATCATCTTAGTCGCCATTTTTACATATGAGTATTATGAGTAATACTCTTTCACCTCTTGAAAAATTCGACGCGGTGAATTTTACTGGTATAAAGATGGTAATGAATTTAATTATGTTTCTGGCGGGAAGCATGGATTATACGGTAATCTTTTAAAACTGTCAATATCATTTACTTTTACAAATAATAAATTTTTAACCAAAAATCCTTAGGGAAGACTATTTTATGGTAGAGCAACAAGTTTTTCACCAGAGTCATGTTCTCAAACAGCATTTGTCATTTAAAGTATATTTATCAGTGGAATGAAATAAACCCCTTAATACCACCATAATAAAAATAAGAAATTGGACTGTTCTCTGTGAATAACGAGTGAAGCACTTTGTAAAGTAATTGAGATGGATTGGAAAAGGTGAGTAATCAAAGAGTTCTGCAGCTATGAGAGTATTCTTTAAAATAAAACTGGTTTGCCTCAACTTTTATAGTAAATCAGGGATCCTGTGATTTGTCATACTTTTTTTTATTATCTCCGGTTTGCCAAACTTGTAACATCAATGCGTCAATATCAACTAGCGGATGGGAAAAGAAATTCACCACATCCAAAACGAAGAAAACTTACCTCTCACTTCTTCATTGTCAGATTGAGAATGCAATTGAACCCTCATAGTCCATTTGGTTTTAGTTTTGAGTGTATTATCTGTGGAGAATGAGGATGACGATGACATAGATAACGATAGATTCGGAGGTTGTCTGACTACAAGGTCCTTAGCTACAGTGCTCGTACCTTCTTTTGCTTGGTCCTCTTCTATTTCGACACCTTTATCGCTATTGCTACTCCGCATACTGTTAAGAAAACCTTGTGCTGTGTTCTTTCTTGCTTCACCTGGAATAAAACAGGTGCAACTCATAACACGAAATACATATTTTCATTATGTAGCAAAGCAACTAAACAGTGATGGTGACTGCAATTAGAAAATATAACAATATTATTGTTGTTAGAAGGCGTTTAGAAGATCAGTTTTTAGTCCATCGATATACTCTCATAATTGATCCTGGTTTTACATGAGATAATCTGAAATAAAAATCACAAAACACCGAAGGGAAATCGTAAGCAAGATTGATCAAGAGACACGAAAGTGCGAGAATTTTCATTTAATTTATCTGCTCTTGGTTCTTAAGAGCTAGTAACTGAAGTAATTTGTCATACGTCAAGACATATTTTATGACAAGTATCTTGAAAAAAAGTATTCGTGAAACAGCTGCAAAATTACATTGAAGTTTAAAATATAAGCCATATGTCAAAGTAATGATAAATAACAATTAATTTTCAATGGCAAAAACATGTTAGATATTAGTAGTTAATACTTCAGTCTCAGATCAAAACTGTGATCTCTTAGTTTTTATATGTATGGCATTAATACTGCAAAATTTATCTATACGTAAGCCTTGAGCACCGATTCTTACCTTTCCGCTTCGCTCTCTTATCGCTATTCTTTTCTCGATTTTCGACCTCCTTGCGGTCGAATAATTTTGCACGCTTTTTAGGCCTGTTCTCGATGACTTCGATCTCATCAGCCTCAGTGTTTTTGCGCTTGGAATAGCCTTTCTCATCAGCCGTGACGATGAGCTTGCGCTGGTTGTCCATCAGCTTTTTCTTGTGCTCCTTTGACCTGTTGATGTTATTTTCACCATCTCGCGGTGAGGATGTGGGCAACATATTGAGGCGCAGCGGCTTCTTACCCATCATGAGAACCTTGAAGGCGTTTGGCGTCACCTTGTCTTTGGCACAACTGTCAATAAAGGGTGTAGAATCCTCATTTCCGGAGACTGGGCTACGTGTATTGGAGCTGTGCACCGCAAACGGACTGGGGGTTTTTTCCACGGTGTCATCCTTGCTGTTGATTATGTCACACCGTGTTGTCCTCGAGTCGTTTACAGATATTTTTAACTTAACCCTCAGGCGTCTTTTCACCGGTGTCTTCTTCCCGCTACCGAGCTCAGCTTCCTCTCTTGTACAGTCAACGGAAGCAGCGTATTTCTTGTCGCCATCCGCGTTTGAGGGTGTAGCCGAATTTTGGTTATCCCCTGGTGAAGCGGTAACTTCTTGCCCCGTTTTTGGCGGGCTCACGAAGTAATGCGTCAAATTCTTCATCGCTAACGATTCCTCGCCAGCGCTTATTAACAGAATAATTATTCGCTAGTAGAACATCAATATTTCGGTATTTATACGAGGTCACAACACATTTGCAACATGCAACAATTGTCTGGCGCGAAAAAGCCATGACACATAAGGCTGGGTTCGCATAGGTGTGACGTCGAGCGGCAGCTCCCGGAAATTCCAGTGGTTAGCCACTGTAATCTGTTGATGAAAACTCAACTAGACGCTAGAATTAACATTCAGTTTTCGATAAAATTTGGTAATTTAAGATTTATGTGATTCAATCACCAGATTAAAATTTTAGATCGATTCACGGGATTGTTTATGAGATATAAGCAAATATATCTTTGCTCGCATCTTTTACACGTATTCTTATGGAGGAATGGACGAGAAATGGAGTCATCGATTAAGTTTGTAATGAAGTGGTATTAAAATTTCGTTGACATTTTTTTGGCAGTAGAAGGAAGTCTAATAATAATTGATATGGATATTTCAGAATTATCCATCACTCCCATGATATTGGGAAAATTTATTTAAAAAATGTATACATGGCTGAGGTTGTATCCAACTGTGCAGGTCACAGTACGTTATGACGTGGCATCAGCGCGTCACATGCGTATAGGTATAACATGAAATTACTGTATTAGAGTTACTTTTCTGTCATAAATAAGAAAAATTGATTTTATGCATGACAGATCTTGGAAGTATATAGAGTGAATATACAAAGCATTCACGATAACTTGACGCTACGTTGCCAAACTGAAAAATATAATATGGTAGTCAGTCACGCAACGCAGCCGTACAACACCGCTCACTCCCTCATCCTATATTTTAGTTCTAATGATAATCTTGTATTCATAAGCCATGCTAGGATCCTCACCTTTCAACGCTCACAGCCCAGACACGCCCAGAATATCTATATTTTCGTGCGTTGTTCCAATGCAGTCATTAGTGCTATGTGCAGCAGGATACAGTTATTAGATTGATAACGTATAAGCGTTTTTGATGAGTAATTTGTCAAGATTCTACGCGTGTGAGCTTTGGCCGCATCGGTTACCCTGTTTCTTAATAAGATCCTTTTATAAGCTATGTGTACTGACATATTATGCTTGCTGTGCCTTGTGGATAAATAATATTATTTACTATCCTCCTAATATATATAAAATTCACGTGTCACAGTGTTTGTCACCAAACTCCTCCGAAACGGCTGAACCGATTTCAATGAAATTTTGCATACACATTCGGTAGGTCTGAGAATAGGTTTATAACTTTTTTCATACTTCTTAGTGCTATTGTTTAATAAATATTCTTCATTTAATAATTTTTGGCATCGGTCGATAACTGCACAAGTGATAATTGCTCATCACCGGCTGATACCAGTTTAGCCCGCCAGGTGTCGCTGCTTAATTTAATAATTTTTGGCATCGGTCGATAATTAGCCCGCCAGGTGTCGCTGCTAGGAGACTCATACACATTCGGTAGGTAATTTGTAAATGGTAATAATAATATAATAAAAGAAAATACACAATGTTTACAGTGAGTTTCTAGAAAAATAACATTTATATTATTACTTAATATTATTATATGCCCGTGCGAAGCCGGGATGGGCTGCTAGTACCTTATAGATTAACATAGTATCATGGTGGACTGGTTTGTATCTTTGTTTAATTAAAGTGACAACGTTGTTGCTATTGTTACTAGTTGTGTAAACTAGGCCTCTCATAGCTTATTGGTATGGTATTGGTTTTGTAAGTTAAATGTTCCGGTGTTAAGGTTTTTTTTTCATGAGCGTGATATTTTTTGAGACAGGACTCCTTACGAGCGTGGTGCGAGTATACGATGTCATGTGTTGGTTGCCTAGTATCTGGGGCTGCCACGTGAATGATTTATATGTGCTTTGCGGGATGTTGGGGTTTGTTTGTGGTCACATATTAATTACTTATGAGTATTGATTATATTTATTTAAAAGGTTATACAAACGGTTATTATATACCAAGTGGCTTTCATGGTGTTTTCGTTATAGTATTCTTGTTGCCTTACCTTACAAGATTATCCCCTGAGTTAGCTTATCTTCGGGCGCCCTGTTGTTGTGCTGTCGGTATGTTCCCCGGGTAATCGGATGTGTGGTTCCGCAACGGGGATCTGCAGCGCTCACAAAGCGCGTGTGTTGTCTACAGTACGGCGTTCTAAGAATGGCGCTTTAATTCACGTTAGGGTGATGTTAGTCACAGGGTTGTTACATTTGGAGTTATGGTGATTAGTATAATTATATAGTATAGTGATTAGTGTAGTCGTATGAACGTTCCAGTCGGATGTTACATAGGCGCGACGGCGCGGGGCGCGGATGAGTGATAACCAATTAAAATGCCTGGAATATAGTGTTCACTAGATTTAATGTATTTTGATCAGTTTCCGCGTAACCGCGCTTATATGTAAACCCGCCGAACTGAAATATAAAAAACCAGGTCTGAAAAACCCACCGTTAGATGTCATTCCAAGGTAGCGTTCCGAAATTAGCTGGCAGCGATATAAACTCCCTAGAACAGAGGCAGAGCACTTACGAACTCGGCAACGCAATGGGTGCTTCCATTTACATGACTTTTGTGTCGACTTGTGTCAACTCGTGTCGACTCTCGAAAACGAATGAATGGAACATTACACATTTGCGCGAGAGTTGATGCGCCCGACACAGTAAGGTTAGAATGTGAAAAGAATGGTGTCAACAAATTTAAGCTTTGCGATGAGTAAATAAAAATGTAAAAGTAAAATTGTCTATATATTAAAAGTTCTGTGTATTATATTTAAATGGAGCAAACATGATATATACTACATCAATAATTACAGTATGAATGAATCCATAGAATAACGTATTCATATTAATCGAGTTCATTTCTTAAGAGCTAAAATATGTTTTTGCATTATAATTATATGTTATTTCAAAATTAAATATTACCGATTTTATTAGATGGAAGAGGCTCTATGAGCTATCCTGATGAATGAATCCAGTAGTAGTAGCAGCAGCAGCAGTTCAGATTCTTCAAGCGATGATGGTTTCAACCCGCTATTAGAAGAAGATGACTACGAAAATGATCTTTTATTCCCCTTCTCCACTTTCTAATGGACGGACGTGAACGACAGCGTGTGCGAAATTTTCTCAAAACAGTTCATGCTAAAAGCAACGAGGAGTTTAAGGAAGATTTCAGATTTGAGTGGCCAATTGTTAACATATTATTAGGTAATTATGTGCACATATTTCACGACGGTAGTTGTATACTGATATTTTTAAAGGAAAAAGCTAATACATATACGTCGATATATTTGCAGAAAGTTTGGAAAATAGTGGATTCATTCCAACCCATACCTTTGGAAAGGCAAAGAAACCTGCTGAATTGTGTTTATTAATGACACTTTGGTTTCTCGGGAACGAGAAGTCACATAAATTTTATATTTATAGATATTAAAATACTATAAGTCGATAACAAAACTATAAAATACATTTAAAGTCTTGAAGGAGTTGACCGTTTTAATCAATAAAGCACTCTAACTTGTAACAGTCTTTTTTTGATCAAGAATACAATAACAGTACACGTACATAACTATGAGTATTAACTACAAGCATGAAACTATTGGTATTAAAATACTATACACTCTGTAACAAAACTATGAAATAACTTCAGTCTTGAAAGAGTTAACCGCTTTAATCAATAAAGCACTCCAACGTATAAAAGTATTTTTTTGGTCCAAAATACTTTTTAGAAGATTGCAACTTCTCTCTTTCTATATTCATTTTTCTCTGTGTCTTTCCATTTTTTTTTGCCAGTTTCAAATCTTCAAAACGTAACTTTTTTTGTTTTAAATCAAATTTATCTTTCTTTAATTGTAATTCTTCTTTCCGCTTATTCTCGTTTTCAGCTAATAACTTTTTTTCAGCTTTTTCTTGTTGTATAATCTTGAGATGCTGTAGCCATTGCTTCTCCAATTCCATCTTCGTGTTTGCAGTTCTCGAACCAGTTCTGTGAGCAGCTTTACGTTTTATTGTATCAGGTACATTGTCGCTTGCTTCTGGGGAAGCTGAAATCTTGCTTCGTACGTTATTGGTGTACTTGTTTTCTTTAAATGGATTTGTATTTTCATGTTGATGTTGCGAAGTATTAACGAAACCTGGTAGTGGTGAATTTAAAGAACTGCAAACTGGATCATCAACACCTTTTTTGTCGCCTAAAATTTCCGACAGATGCTCCTCAAATTCGTCTAAAGATTTTGGATCGTTGCCACTCCCACGGTTATGATATTTTTTTTTATTGTACGATTTTTTTACAGATTTTTCATTTTTTCTTTGTTCGGTCTGCCTCAATATCTCTTGCCTCGTACGCGGATAAAAGCGCAAGAGTTGCTGAACTGGTCCATACAACTTTCGTCTCCAGATTTTCCTTAAGTTCATGTACGGTAACAGTTTTTTGTTTAACACAGTTTTCTGCGGTTTGCTCCTGAACTTCTGTTTTGGATTGTGGTCGATCCTGTTGCTGGTGCAATGTCGATGTTATTGGCAACAATTTTATTTGTCCTTCTCCCTGCAAGGCCTTCAATTCGTCAAATGTAATGCGCTAATAAAATCGTAACCATTTTATTTCAATTAAGACAGAAATTAGAGAAATGTTCCGTTTAATATTGACACGAAAAACAAGTATTATAATGTAAGAGAATTATATATATTTAAGTTATAAGCGTGACTCTTATAACTTAAAAGGGTTGCGGAAATAATAATTCCTGAGTCTCAACGACTTGGGTTGATGTAGAAACGATACTAAAACATTATATTAACACCAATCACAAATAATTACATAAATAATAACAAAAATAATTATAACACTTATAGTCACCTAAATCAACAACAATGTCGGTTTTGACGATCGGGAATGCAGGCTTAGTTAACAGTGATGAAAAAGAATAATTTACAATATATTTTACAGAGCATTCACTATGACGCTAGTGGATGTCTCGAGCGCCTGTCAATCACTCCCCTCTCTCCCGAGGCGATGACTCCGCGATGGTCACTCTTGGTTATCCTTTCCGTAACCCGTTCAGCGTGTTTTTTGTTTTTCATGGATAAGTTTGGGTAAACAGGCCACAAACTTACATATATACAACAATGTGTGCAAAATGAACTCGAACCTGTATGCGCACACAGCTGAGTTATGCACTAAAGAATTGCTGATTTTTACAGATAAATATACAGATAGTTTGTTTTATTCGTATAGTAATTACTTATCTGTTTACACTTACTTTCATTTTTGGTAGATGCAGTTTGATTACATGCAGTTTAAAATTTGGGGAATCTGTGTTTATCACGTCTATCAAGCGTCTTTGTTTGTTGTGTTTATTCAAGCGTCTTTGTTTTTTGTGTTTATTCAAGCGTCTAACTTTTCCTTGTGTGGACTAGTGTGCTGTATGTGTGATGTTTCTCATTGAGTTTCTGTCTTGAGACTGCGGAAATGATGAGTAGGAATTCTCGACCTCGTATATAATCTGTTATTGAATCTTGGTGATCGGTCAATTATGTAAACGTATTTTTAGTTAACGTTTCGGCCCGGATATGGGCCCTCCTCAGAACGATTTATTTATTTAACTGTCAAGAACAACAAATATTTTTTTGTTTTTTTTTTTTTATAATTGAAGTACAATCAGACATTAAATATTGTAGATGTGATACTCTTAGGGCTATTATATATTATTGGTTAGTTAGTACATTTTGATTAATTGAAAAAAGATTGGCTTAGAGTGTTATTTACCTTTTTTTATAAATATAGTAAGCGGACTGAGACGCAGTCGAATTCATAATTTACAATTTGTGGAGACAATGTTCTTTGAGTAACGGTAGTCATTGTCACTCTTCTAGTTGTTTTACATGTAGGTGTTACGAGTTGGAAGTCATTAATTAAAAAGATTAAAAAACTATGTTTCTTCACAGTCTATATGTCATTGTATTAAAAGGTTTTAAAGAAGGTCTTTTTAGCAGTAAAATTAGTTTGCACAATGTCCAAGAAGTGGAGCTGGGATCTTTATGTCTATGTTCTCCATGTCTAACAAAAAAAAAATAACAAAAAAAAAAAAATTTTGTTGTTCTTGACAGTTAAATAAATAAATCGTTCTGAGGAGGGCCCATATCCGGGCCGAAACGTTAACTAAAAATACGTTTACATAATTGACCGATCACCAAGATTCAATAACAGACTGCGGAAATGTTCGTTCACTTATATTCCTGGTATTGCATACCAACTTCGGTTCATAAAATTTTGATTCACGGAGCTCAAATTGTCGATAGGTCCCCACTTCCGATCGGGCAGTTGTCGAAAGATGCTCAGGAAGCAAGAAATAAGAATATAAAAAAAACATAGAGAGAATTTTTCGCGGAAATGTTCGAGAGAGAAAACGATGGAAGATGTTTTTCAACGCATGATGATCACATCTGATCGCTACATTTCAACTCTGGGAAAACATTTGAAAAAGACACGAAGTAGCTTCTCACCTGAAGCTACGGCCATGTTTCTGTGTTCTGATGGTTCTGTGGACGTGGTAGAGGATAGCGATGAATGCGGATAGTTTAGATGTAGTTTAGTATATATTTACGACGACTTCTACCGTTTGAAAAAGAAAACAATGTTTGAAATACATGTCTCATATTTCATCAAGCCACGCTTTGTACTCTTTTTTTGTTACTATTCATGACCAACCAACAAGTAAAACCTGAATATACTAAGTGTAACTTTGAGAAACCATTTTGACTCAGGAATTAAAAATTTTGACATGAAATTCGTTTTCAAAAACATGGAAGACATAACTATACGAAGTTTTACTCAAATCCAATGAAATTTTGTGATATCGGTCGGCCATATCGAATACGCCATTTTGAATTTTGTAAATTCGACTTCAGCTTCGTGGTCAGCGACCTAGAAAACATAAGTATACGAAGTTTTACTCAAATCCAATGAAATTTAGTGATGTCGGTCGGCCATATTGGAACCACCATTTTGAATTTAGCAAATTCGACTTCAGATTCGTGATCAGCGACCTCGAAAACCTATGAACACAAAATTTTGTCACAATCACAAGCTTGGTGTACTTTTGCCGACTTTTTCGGCGATTCAGACCATTGTGGTGATGCTACTAAAGGTGCGCGTCGAGTTGCGCATCTACGGAATCGATGAAGGATCGATTGTTGCGTATTCTTGCGGGTATGACGTCACATAAGTAGTAGCGTATCGAGATCGGCTTTGCGGCCGGTCAACGATTTGAAAGATCACTCTAGTTCTGGTGATTGCGCGAGGTGGTAGTTGGAGAAAATTTGTGACACCACGTTTGGTCCTGTTTTTTTTTTTTGTTGCGACGATGTCGGCGAGAAGTCACGAGGGAGTGGGAGGGTTCGCGTCTTGAATGTGGATCGGTAAGCGCTCCTAATATCCTCGCGATTGCATTTCGAGAGTAATTGAGAAACGGCTCGCCGAATAACGGAAAGCCATTTTGGATTTGCGTTGTCGAAAAGTACTCGAAATTCTTTTTTCGCTTCTTTTGTTTGGTAACCGTAGCCTGAGTAGCGTGTTACGGAGTTGAGTAAATTTTGAGTCATTGAGGAGAATGTTGAGTAGAGTCACGGTTTTGAGTTTCGTCTTTTTCGTTTTTGGAATTACGTACTGCCCGAATTCCGCTGTCAGGGTCGAGCCACGTTATCGCGTTTTTCAGTGCCGCATCTCGAGTAGGTTGCGTATCGTCAAGGGTGAGTGCTCGGCTTAACGAATGACTTGTTAATTTTGGGTGGGCGCGGATACGGATTGTGTTCGGATCCGTTGCGATATGCTTCATAAAATCAAAGTTGAGAAAAGTGTAATTTCGGATAATAATTAGAGTTGCGATTAGCGCTGTAGTTTAATCGAAGCCGATCGCGGTTAGCGTGTCGAGTGATATATTGTTTTTGGTTCTTGCCCTTTTGTTTATTATTAAGAGGGCGACTAGCGCAGGTAGGCTTAAGATTTCTTGGACAGTTTTTTTTTCAGTTCTGTTTATTTTTTTGTGTTTGTTAATTTCGATAACGCGGAGAGCGAATCTTGTTAGTCCTTTTTTTTTGTTTTTGTATTACCGCTATTGTAAAATATATTATATTATTTTATTTTTCGTTAAATAGCGTATTGTTATCGAGTGTATTTTTCTCTCTCCAAAATTTCCCCTCCCCTCTCCGCGGTACTGAGCTACTGAGAATATCACGCGAGGCTTAGCGAAGATAAAGGTTTCGAGGTGTGTTGACCACGCCAGGTGCCTAACAGAATCTCGCGATATCTTCTGTAAGATCACATTTGTTTTCAGCTTACATCGCGGGCCGTCAAATTATATATTTTATATTGTACTATATTATATAAAGATATCGCCGCCACCACCGTGTCAAGAATCCCCTTCCACTTCCCTTCACCATCCCTCTCACCCTTCCCTTCCTCAGTCATTTCATCCGCCACCCACCCTTCCTCTATTTAACCCTTCACCCTTTGATCTTCGACCTTCAACTTCGACCCTTGGTATTCGACCTTCGATTTTCGACCTTCGATTTTCGACCTTCGATCTTTGATCGACCTTTGACTTTCGATTATTGATCGACCTTCGACCTTTGCAACGTTTATGCCCTTATGGCTATGACGATTTAACCCTTCACTCTACGTATATACCATTATACATGTGAAGATTTAACCCTTTGCCATACATGTATACCCGCATACTTATGCAGAATCAACTCTTTTTCTTACGTTTATGCCTATATACCTGTGAAGATTTAACCTTTCATCCCACGTATATACAATTATACCTTTACTGATTCAATCCTTCACCTTTGAAAATAAAACTAAGTTAATCCTATGAATAAGTAAATTTGTGGGAAAATTGGACTGGGTAAGAAAGATGATTCAAGTCAATTCATAAGATTCATTAATTTTAACGTCAGGTTTGTCTTGCAATCGTAAGATGTTTTTGTTGAATCGTTGGAATAAGGAAATGATTTTTTATTATAATAAATGATTAACAATTATCTGCTAACAAAATAATGCTACATTAGTAATTTGTGTTACACGCTGTTGTGATTAAACAACGAATAATGAATGAATGAATGAGCAAACTCGTCGAATTAAAATGATGGATTGCCAATAAATCGTTTATTGGAAAATAATAGTAAGAAATCGAAGAGAATTAATTTTCGGACGTTTGTGTGGGTAATTTTCAAACGTTACTCCCTCGATGAGCCTCGTCGATACATTTACGCCGCAGTGGAGCAGCTTTCTGGGGTTGAATACTTCGATGAAAATCAGCCAAGTCCCTCGATGAGTCTTGTTGATACAATCAAACCGCAGCGAAGCAGCTTTCTGGCGTCACTAAATTTGAAGCTAGACTTACTTGAAAGTCGCAAGATCTTCTTACAGAATCCTAGTATTGCCATAGTTATAACCTAACCCATTAAAAGTATAATTAGCATTAATTATAGTCAACGGAAAACCCCTAGAGGAGGTTTTCCGGGAGAGCATGGACTAACGCCAAAATAAAGGCAACCCCATCTACACGGAGTAGATCTATCGGTACAGACACCGTAGACATAATTAACACTTGTAGCCGAGAATATTGTACTTATATCTCAATACCTTTATACATATAACCTTGAGCATTATTCCTATACATCATAATTTAACACCGATAACCCAAAATTCTGTTCAACTACACATTACTATTTCAAAACACTTAGAACAAGAATATTGTTTTTCTATACTAAAATATTATTTACTCATATTATAAATCAGTATATCGCTATCAAAATCATGAATTCAAATATCTGTAATTTTGAACATTGTTAATTCATATCATCGTTCGCATTATAATATCCAATATATCTGAAGAATAGGAGATATAAAGAATTTATATCTCCCAACAACGAACTTCTCGTAATTAATGATATGCACATCCGCATATCATTTATTATACGGCTTTGCTCGTCTTGCGTGGCTTCCAATTGGAAGCGTAAGATTCCAATATGTAAACATTCATCTACATACATTCTTACATCGGTTGCTCAAGAGACGAAAACGTTCTATTCATATCTGAAGAATATTATCACATTTTACTTGAATATAAAATAGACAATTTAAGTATTGGTTTTAAGCAGTGTTGTACCACCGTTAGTTCAACATTGGTAATTTCGCACCGCGAAGGTGTAATTCTTAGAATTGGTGCGCGGCAATTGGCAACGTGGCGGAGTCTTGAGAGATATATTCGATCATAGATGAAATGCTTGTTAGTCAATATTATCTTACCTCAAATATCGAATATTAAATGTTAGGAATAAGTCCCAAAGGTGAAGCAGCCCCGTAAAACTCTACCTAAGATAATTATACTCGATACACTCCGAACACCTGTTTAGTCTTGCCATCTGTGCCATCTTTCGTACAATTATCGAAATCATACAATTAGTATATTATTCAATTGTTCAACTATAAATTATGGAATTTCAAGTATATGCTGATTATAGATATGATATTGAAAATACATGAAGCCACAAGCGATAGCTTATTTAATATCAAATATTATGAACATAACAAAGAAGCTCTGGAAGCAAGCCAGCAGCTAGCCGGGGCTATGTGAAGCATACCGTTTTAGGTAACAACTACGGAACGAAATTAAGTCAACCCGGTGCGAACTAATCACAATTTAGATCACTTGAGACTCAATTTCATAGATCTGTCAACTGAAATTGTGTAGAAGATGGCCTATGATATAGGTATAAACGGGTGTGGATCAAGGTCAAGCGCAGTGTGAAAATATAAAGTCATTTAGTAACGCGTCACTATGCCCAAACGTAGAACAGTTTAATATCAAAAATTCAATTAGTAAGGGGTCACTCTGCCCGAAAGTAGATTCATTTATATTCCATCCGAGGCACACTCATTGAAGTACATTTTCGTACTTAATTTTGAATAATATTATATTCCAACGTGTAATCCAATGTACACTATATTTGAATCCTGAATAAACTACTAGCATCAAAGTCAAAGTTTAGTTATTTAAAAATTCTCTTATAACTTCATATATTAATTATCAATTGAATCTTCGAACACCAACAACTCATCTACAATTCGTCATCGAGAAGCACCGACTGCGGATCCTGAGTCGGGTAAATCCAAGGTGAGTTATACATTAATTATTCTTATATCTCTCCAGTTCCGTCTTTCAAATGTCATTTAATACTTTAATTATAATTCTTTAACGCGATTATTTCATGCTCGTCCAGTGTATTTTAGTACTTAATCGATATTCGCAACTCAAACTACTAATTGTACGTCCTAGTACATTTTCGCTACTAAATTTAGAGGCTAACTCATAAATTGTCCGGAACTGTCCGTTAGGACATCACAGAGGCATGAACTCGGGAATTTGCTGACTGAACCAATAGATCGCACATCCAACTACTATCTTGTGAGGTTGTCACAACCCTGGCTTTCGTAGGGTGGAAACCATTTACTTGAGATGATGGCCAGCTTCGGAGACCCCTCGGATAAAGATCACGGGTCTACTACCGACCGAGGCGCGAGCTCAAGAATGCGCGGACTGAACCATACCGGTAGACACATTCAGCCACAATCTCGGGATGGTATCACAACCCTAGCTTTTCCAGAGCGGACTCCGTCTCCTTGAGACGGCTAACCTCGGAGATCACTCGGTGTACTTCAATCGACAACCCCCAACACAGGCATACGCTCTTGTCGATTCACTCGTCACTCAACGATCTCATTTCGGCGACGCTCCAAATCCAACCGATCGTGCTCGGACTCACGCGATCCGTATTCGGATAAGTCTCGCCCCCTTTATCGATCGATCGATACATCCGAGGTGTGACAATTTCTTTACTGTTACAAGCGTTACAACCACAGTTTAGCTTCTTTCAAATTTGACAGCATTTTCACTGATTTAACCATCACCCTCACTAACGGTAGAGTTCCGCACGAGAGATCTGCATAGCTTCCTAAGAGCGATGCCTACAATACAGCGTTTCGGAAAGCATTCTACTATTTATGCTGGATAATTGGTATTCATGGTTTTGGAGGTTCCAGTCATTGGTTTTATGGGTCATTGCAGCAATGCGTACATCTCTACATTGTATTGATTATGTATGTACCTATTGTATTACAGTCTTGTTTATCTTCAAGGCTATATGGTGTAACGTAGTTTGCCTATAATGTAGCTCTAAGCTCCGTGATCGCTAGTAGCATTATTAAGTATTGTATAATGTTTGCATAGTTAATTATAGGATTATGTGTTCTTGCGATTCACTGCCATTATGCACATGAAGTTATTTTGAGCACTATTTTTAAAAGCTACAAAACAGTCATTCATTCTTACGTCCACCGTGCCTTATTTGATGGGGGAATAATATTTAAATGTTAAATAATTGTTTACAGAGGTTATCTTGTACCCTTTACGACAAAAACTGAATTTTCGTCATGACGTCATGTGGGAATCACGTGACTTTCCTACTGCGCATCTCTTTTTATATTAGATCACACCAGGATGTCTAGTCATCCAAATATCCCTAGATGAGGTATAATAACAAGAATTATCAATGAAGAGTCTAAAATCATATTACGAGATCTTCGCATTACAGAGAACCATAATATTATTATATTACTTGTTTCCTTACACCATGGTTAGACATTTTCCATGAATGATCTGGTTACAAGATTCTAACATTTGGAATTAGGTTAGTTGGTACTAGTGTTAAGGAATAGTTATAAGCAATAAAACATACGGTCGTTCAAGTCGCATTCAAGTCAAGTCGAATGGCGATTGAGCCTCTTGCTCGATCATTCTTCCTGACGGTCATTGGGTGCTGTAGGTCGTTGAGTAGATGTAGGCAACGATCCTTACGACTGGCATTGGTATTGATGACTTGGGTAGATTATTGGTTTGTGTTCGCAATGCAGAGTATATTAATTCTGTGTTTTCGTAGGATAACTGCTGTTCTTCCGGCCCGCCCTTGTTTGGAAAGTATTTTTTTTATTTCCGTTCATTGGTTCATATTGCGATGATGTCGTCTATCTTGTAGTCGGTACGTCTCGGATAGCATTGGCACTGCGTACACATGTTTAATGCACATGTCCATGTGTATTTCACGGCATTGCTTCGATTTTGTTTGTGTTTGAAGGATATACCCAAAGGTTGAGTTACTGGCGTGGTTCTTCTTGCTTGTCGGTTGGTCCTCTGGGTTCTGTTTTGCCTTTTTTCTTTTGTCTGGCTAGGTGTAGAAGCAGGTAGTGATGACTACTAAACTAAAAATAATCGATGCGTCGATTAATCGGGGCCAAGAATATAATCGGACACGACTCGATTAAATCGGTATAAAATAATCGATTGATTAACTATCTCGCATTTCTTTGAAACGGTGTATAAAAAATCAAAATTTTGTAAATTTCAGTTTGTAGTCTTATTGGTAATAGCGGAAAAGTTTTTTTGATGATTTATAGTTTCATTCATAATATTTATCAATTTCAGGTGAAAATATTCATTTATCTTTCTCTTATTATATCTAATAGGTAATTAGTAAAGTAAGACTATGGTAACAATTGATACTCCAATCACATTAATTGATATTGTATTGCGTCGTTCCTGGGAGTGAAAAACAAAAACCGATTATAGGGAAAAATAATCAAGTCGGTCGATGAATCAAGTTTGAAAAATAATCCATTATACTCGATTAATCGGGAAAAAATAATGAATTTAATCGAAAATCGATTACTTTTGATCATTTTTAGAAGCAGGTTCGTCAAGGAATTCCATGTAGCATCGAGCATGTGAAGCTGCACCTGTGGGCTTTCTTCACGTGTTTGACACGTTTCACGTTGATTACAGTGTCGAGAATAAGCTGTGTTATTTGAAAATTTACCCAAATTCCAATTCTTCCTTCAGTGAGGGTGCCAAAGTTTACGAACCAACTCCACATTTTCGATAGTTGACATTATCTCAAACTATTTTGTGTAGGTAGTGGTTTCTTGTAATTGATATTCAATCGTTAGAAAACGGTACAGTATATTTATACATACTGTGGAATATCACCGGCTATAACTACACATGTAGGCGCCGAAAAAAGTTTCTTAAACACATACGTAGACTTTGCTGAAGTAACTTGCAGGGCAAGGATATTCTTATTTTTACCATTGAGAATAATTATGTTAACATTTGGATTTTATTCGCAATTTGCTTTGTATTTTTTCACAACCCGATTATAATTTTAAGGATCTACATGATAGATCTTGCAAAAAATATACATATGCATAGACATACATATTGCGTACAAATATACAATAGATACCGATCATGTCTTCATACTGAGGTGAAAATTAGTAGTTTCTTGAATTGTTTTCTCTCAGCAAAATGAAGAAAAAAAAATTCCAAATGAAAGAATAATGTTTTTGTGAAATTAGAATTTTTTCGATAACGGAAATTGTCATTTATCTGAAAAATCTGGGAAATGACGAGATATTCTGAAGACCGAGTCCCTCCCTAAAGTTTTTTAGAAATTCTCGCCCGCCTGGCTAGAGAGCGAAAAAAAGATTTCCTTCGCGAGAATTTTCACCCGGAAATGTGTTTATAAAAGCACAGCCCCCGGGGTTTGGACTTCGCAATAGCTGTCAAACTTTTTCATTTCCGTCGTAAAGGTTGCGTACATGTTCATATGTACACTGAGAGAAAAATTTGCGCATATAGTTAAAAATCTGTATAGTTAAAATATTATAGTCGGGAAGATAATTTTCATAGTAGAATTTACTCAAATTATCATTTGCCGCACTATAAACCAAATGTTAATTTTACCACACACTTCTAGTTGATCCAAGAACGTCAAAGGGACTATAATAATCGTACAATTACTATATTTTTTGTTATAATGTTCACCATACACAGATGTTCCTCAGGATTATATTCGTATAGTGCGGTGAGCTCTGTTCTGTAGTCTTCGATAGTATAGAGTATGGTTCAATTAACTAATTTATAATCAACTATTTACGGATAAGTATTTAGACCACACGAGATGATTCCTGCAACAGTTGTCAGAGTTGAATGCACCATATATAGTTTGACTCGACTTAAATATGGTCAACGCTAATACAGTAATTATTCAGACAAGATCCTACGAACATAGTTTCAACAACTAAACATAAACTGTTGAAAATCTTTGAAAATCTACGACGAATTTACAACACAAAAGTGTAGTTGAATTACAAATTTCGTGTTATAAAGTGAATTACTAAGCATTCTCAATAAATGTGCATTATAATTTTGCCATTTTGCTTAACTTAGTTGGAAACACGCAAAAGGGTATTTTGAATTTACTTCATTGCGCAGTATATGTATCAGGTATATTTGGAAATTTCATTTACGGTACTTGGAATTTACTAAAAATTCTGCTGAATTCACTTGATAAATGGAATAATCTTATTGATCAGTTTTCAGTGACTGTACCCGTCATGTCCGTATGGACCGTACATTGTATTATGAATCAAATAACGTCATAGATTCCTATAAGGCAGTTTGGCGTAGTAGATAGGGTGCCCGACTTATAATCCGAACATTGCGAGCGAAAGGGGTTCGAGCCCCGGTAAGGAAAAGATGATGCGCTAGGTTTTAATCGATCCTAAATGCGTTTTCAACGATTGTAACTAACTGATAAGTTGTCAAAATGGTGTCTGCGCTCACGAAAAATCATTGAGATGAATTATCTACGAGTTCCTCATCTATTTTTTTTCATTCCAGTTTTACTATACATTTACGATGAAGCTACTCAACTCGCATGGTAAAAGTTAACAAACTGCAACCTACAATTTCTGTATTGAATTTCCAAATTATAAATCGAGTAACGATAAGTTTATCACGTTTATCGCACTAATGTTTAAGCATAGTCAGGTCTTCATTATTGTACCGTTAACTATACAACTTTTGTCAGATGTAACGATAAGTTCATAGTTCGGAACAACATAATGCAATAAGTTCTATTGACTATGAATTCGTATTGTCCCCTGAGCACACTATTTTATATGGTAACGACAACCACACTTTTCTCTGAGTGTATACACACAAACACAACATAATATGTTTTGGAGAATTTCAGCTATCGCGACTGTTTTTACATTTTTGTGAGGTCGAGAGCCTTGACGCGGTTCTTCCGTTAAAAAATTACAATTCACGGTGCGAGATATCTATGGTGCGTGACAGTCCTCGGAAGTAGAATTATGGAACGTTGGGTTAGATTTACCGGAATCTTTTGGCGGAGAGGGGTTTGAATTCCGAGTTTGAAAAGTTCCGAAAGCGGTGAATTCCGAATTTTTTGGCGGCGAAACTTAAAGTAATAAGGAATCGAACTTTGACGAAACATCAAATTTTCGAATGGTCCGAACCCCGTTGCTCAAAGTTGCGAAAGTGCAAAGTTCCGGAAGGGTAAAAATCCGAATGGAGAAATGCCAAAAGAGCATAACTCCGACAAGTCAAAGTTCCGAAAATGCGACAATGAGAAAACTTGAAAATCTGAAATATCGAAATTCCGAATAATCGAAGATTTTTAATTTTGTAAATTTTTGGTTTGGTGAAATCTTACCACTTTGATCTTTCTTTGTTTCGGATTCTCGATATTTTTACGTTCGGAATTCTGGTCATTTTGATTTTCGCTATGATTTTCGGATTATCAAATTTTTTACACCCGCTCGTTGAGTAAACTACGCTGCACTACTATATTTTAATTGCCCGAATTTTACCCCACCGAGATTTGGTTTTTTGACATTTTGCTTTATGGGAATTTTACTTTTCGGAACTTTGCTCTATCGTAACTTGAATTTTTGGAAGTTGGAGCTGTCGGGTTTCCGACCATTCGAAACTTTGTTATTTTTTAAAAATATGATTTATTTAACCGAAGTTTCGTCAACAAATAATTCGGAATGAGGCACTTTTGGAACTTTCAAAATTCGGAACTTTAACCCGTCCCGGTCGGACTTTGGTCATTAAACGAAGAAATCCATTCTTCGCGATCCATCAATTGGGATGAGAGTTTTGATCTCAAGGTCACATTTTTTGATTTTCGAATTCCCATTCCGAGTTTTGATTTTACTTTCATTGTATTAGCTATTGCCCAAGCGGCTGCCTTCTCACCCAAATTTGCGTCCTTTGTGAGAACCCGTTTCCAAGCTTTCTCAGCCAACACCCTATCAGCCTCGTTTCTAACTTCAAGATTTTCACGATTCTGCGAGTAAGCAATGTCGTGGTCCTTGCAAGCTGCGTCGAGAAGATTGATTCCAGGGCCTCCCCGCGCGAGTCTCTTTGTTAATTTTGTACCAGGTTCACAGGACTGATAACCAGGTACATGCAATTCGACTGGAAGGCTGTTGATGATTTTATTCACCAGACCCTTGCCACGATGTTGCCGCCTGCTGCTTCGTTTACCTCTGTACGCGATCATGTTCGTGCGTTGACTGAAGAAAAGTGCTTTAAAACGGGATATTTATAGCAAATCCGATCAGTCATGTCCGAGATGCGGTTTGAGAAACAACCTACCAAGCTTCCCGTGATGAATTTTGACAAACTTTCGGAGCAAAATGTCAAAAGGCACAAATGGCACGGTGAATTACTCCCGAATAGTGTACGTGCAATATTCTGTGGACCGTCGAATTGTGGTGAAACTAATGCGTTGCTCACACTTATAACCCATCCCAACGGACTCAGATTTGAAAATATCTACATCTACTCAAAATCTCTCAACCAACCTAAATACCAATTGTTGAAGCAATTGTTGGACCATGTTGAGGATACGGAGTATTTTGCGTTTACCGAGCGTGAGCAACTGATTACGCCGGAAGAAGCACGGCCCAACTCATCATATTTGACGATGTAGCGTGCGAGAAGCAGGACAATATTAGAGCTTACTTTTGCATGGGTAGACATCACGACGTTGACTGTTTCCATCTCTGTCAGACGTAGGCGCGTATTCCCAAACATCTCGTGCGCGACAACGTAAACTTACTCGTGTTATTCAAACAAGACGATATGAACCTGAGACACGTATACAACGACCATGTAAACACCGACGTCAATGGACACAAAGTACACACTATTCACGAGTTTTTCCCGACTGTCCCACCAGGATATAAGATCGTGGAAGTACCGTCGCACGTCATTTACCTTCCGATCACCGTCAGGACCATAGATCACGTTCAGCTCCGGTTAGTGGCTCAAGACGGAGACCCGGTTAATTTTCGTGGCAAAGTTATTACTGTGAGACTACATATCAAATCGCAATAAACGATGGGAATTGTATATAACAGACTGTCAAAGAGTAGATATATCAGTAAGTCAGCATGTCCCGATCAAGTCAGTCATCGATCGATTCTCGAACCGTTAATACCTCGAAACGTGGAGTTCCTGATAGCTCTGGGTCTGAAACTGACACCTTTTGGAAGAGGAATTTCCGACAACTAAAAATCCGATTTTGCTGTTTTATCATCTGCTACGTACCATGGAGGAGGAAATCTTAAACATTGAAACGCCAGTCGTCTTTGACGAATCCGTTGCGCATTACGAGATTCACGCTCACAAACCTTACGCCTCGTCAACTTTCAACAACAGCGATGAAATTCGAATCACCGTTCAGCATCAGGATCTATGCATATTACCCAGCAAAAGTCCGGTACATATCCATGGAAGACTCTTCAAACCTCATGGTACAGCTACTGTGAACACACAGCTCGTAAACAACACAATCTGTCATTTATTTGAAAAAATTTGCTATGAAATTAATTTGGTTGAGATTGATAGAAGCAAGGACGTTGGCTTGACAAGTCTCATGAAGGGTTACGCTTCCCTGCACCCTGGTCAGACTTGGCTGATGGAGAACGCTGGATGGCTTGATGTAGAAGAGAAGAAAAAATTAACCGATGCCGAGGGCAATTTTGACGTACTGATACCGCTCAGCATGATATTGGGTTTCGCTGAAGACTACCGCAAGATCGTTGTCAACGCTAAACATGAGTTAATTTTGACGAGATCAAAAACTGACGTCAACGCAATCATGCAGACTCAAGAGGAGGAATTCAAAATCACGATCGATGCAGTGGAATGGCTAATACCGTATTTGAAACTCGCGGATCAGAAAAAAGTTGACTTACTAAATTTCATTCAGAGAGATCCGCCTATTTCGATGAGCTTCCGCAGTTGGGAATTGTACGAATATCCCTTACATCCAACAACATCGAAGCACGTTTGGACTGTGAAAACTTCCACTCAGCTTGAAAAACCTTGGTACGTCATTTTGGGTTTCCAAACAAGTAGAAAGAACAAGACCGGAAAGAACGCAAGTCATTTCGATCATTACAATATCACGGGCGTCAAGCTATTTTTAAACTCTCAATCTTATCTGTACGGTAACCTGAACCTCAACATGAGTCGTAATCTGTACGCGCTCCTGTACGAGATGTACGCAAACTTCCAAGCTACCTACTACGACAAGAACCCCGAGCCGTGGCTGACAAAGAGTGAATTCCTTCGAGACGTCCCCTTATTCGTTATCGACTGTTCAAAACAAAACGAATCTTTGAAGTACGGACCTGTCGACATCCGTCTTGAATTTGAAGCTAAAGCCAACTTTCCCGCTGAAACATCAGCGTACTGCTTGATTGTTCACGATCGTATTGTCGAATATAACCTGCTCAGTGGTGGGGTTAAAAAGTTGGTATAAAAGCTGACCCGTTCCCACCATCTCGCACAGTTCAAAGATGGAGCTTATCGTTGACATACAAGGCTTTCGTAGACCTTTCAACAATACCTTCATACTGAAAGAATTGGCTATAATTTCAATCTACTCGGAAACATCTCCATCAATGTTTTTCTTCAAGCCACCTTACGAATGGGATTTACTGGACGTCAAATACAAAAGCCAAAATTCTTGGTTATAACGCGATTTCCACGGTTTACCTTGGAGCTGTGGAACCATACCGTTTGAGGAAGTTGAGTAGACCATTGAAGACAGGCTGTGCAAAGCTGAAGGCGTGTACGTAAAAGGAGAAGAAAAACGAGATTGGTTACTGAAAATTGTCCCGAAAGTTCAAATCATCGATATGCTGGACTATGACTGTCCGTCGCTTCAAACCTTGCAAAAAACTTCAGCTGTGTCTCTAAGATGTGACGTGCATACAATACCCAACGCAATCTGTGCAGCACAAAACGTTTTGATACTTCAAAATTGGCTACAAAATCATCATACTGTTCGGATGGCGATGGTGTACGATTTGTGTTACTGCGCAGAAGCGTCTACAAGAACGGTCCCGCATTCCTGGTGAATATATCATCCTGGTTATGATACTGTTGAATAGAATTATTGTACTGTCGTTGTGAAGTAATTGTCAACTGTACCCTAAAAATTGTACTCAATAAAACTGTTTTTTAAAGAATATTCATGAAATGATTTTACACCTTCACCTTAGCTCTTAAGAGAGAATTTTTTTCAATACAAAGCTTATGTAAGATTCAACCTTGCTCTCCATACTTGACCGAGCTGTAATCAAACCGAGTTATGTTTTGCATTCCTAGCGCGATAGTAACACAACACCGCAGGCTCTGAATGTACCGCAGCTATCGGTCGACCCTGCACTCTGGTCCTGACTGAACCCGTTCAAAATTCATCGTTGAGTTCACATGACAGTTACAAGCCAAAAAGAATGTCACGTGGTTGATATCAAACCGGCACCCGAGTAAGTGAAAAACAATTCTCAGAACCATTAATTTTGGAATGTCGCGTGGTTGATAACGTGGGAAAGGAATGTGGGGTGGTTGATGTTACACATCAGCAGTCCTATCGTGGGAAAAGAATGTGGGGTGGTTGACGTTACACATCAGCAGTCCTACCGTGGGAAAATAATTCGAAGTGGTTGATGTTACAAATCAACAGTCCTATCGTGGGAAATGAATGCGGGGCGGGTAACCGACATCCAGGTGGGTAAAAAAGTTCACGCCCCCCGCTGCGACCTCTACCGTTGGCAGGTGAGCACTACATAGGGACTCTGACCTTCGGTCGGTAAGACAGCACGATTTTGACCTTCTACCGATAAGAATTGTCGGTAAGGCAGTGCGATTTTTACCGTCGACTGATACAACTGTCGGTAAGGTTGCACGGTTTTGACCTCAAGTCGGCACGGCGGACTGTGACGTCATCGCGGAAAAGGGTTTGAGTCTGGGGAGAATGTCGGTAAGTGTCGGTAACAGGAATCTGTAAGTAGAACTCTCATAGCTATGCTACTAATATCGATATACGTCAGTTATGAATAATCTCAATTTTCACAGTCGTTTCAATAATAAGATTAAACAATCAACAGTGGCATTTATGTACATTAGTAAATTTGTAAATATCATAAAGTTCTCAGCTAAAATTTGTGATTCACTTTACATTAAAGAAACTTGACGATGGTAGGCGGGGCCTGGCGAAACGTCGTTTTGAAAAATATAATTGATTGCTTAAAGTACATCATTCCATCACCGACTGTCACCAAATAAATCGAATCTGTATATCTCCACGGTCACGAACATCAATCTCATTAATAATGCGAATAGTTACCACTTTAAAATTATCATGATAATAGGTAAGGTTTGATTGAAATTCGTGAGCACGAAATTATTTTTTAATTTGGGAAGTTATCAAGTAGATAAAATTCAATTCGACTGATCGTAATTACAGCTTTTGAACCATTATTTCATGGTATTTTTGTAATTTTCTTTTTTAAAATTCGCTAATTCACGTTTCCCAGTAGAGTCACACAAAATATGCAACGATCCTTGTTTTGGCACGGAAAAGAAGAAAAAAGGTACTAATTATTAATTTTATCACAACGTATCAAGGGCCAAGAAGACGATTAACACCTTAAGTCGCACATGATTGTGCTAAGCCATCTTTCATAACAAGATAGTATTCCATGGTTTTTTTAGTCTCTAATTACAAATCTGTAATCGAATTTTCAGAAATTCAAGATCGTGGATCCTATATCATGAACGAAAATTAAAAATTTGATCGAATACAATCAAAAATCTCTATGTAGGGGTTTTCGGAGTCGCTGATTGGATTTGCTATACTCAATTTGCGAAATCTGATTTCATATTCGTAATCAGCGACCTCGAAAACTTATAATTTATGCAAACATGTATATGGATATGTGGGGGGGGGGGGGGGGGGGGGGGGGGGGTGGTGACTTTCTCGGAAATGAGTTATTCCTTAAATTTTCACGATTTTTTCAATAAATTTGTTTCTAACAATAAAAATTTACTTATATTGCAACAATTGCTCTCGACTATTGAAAACCTATCAGTATACTATCAAAAATAGTATAAAATCCAAGGAAATATGTTGAAACGTTCTGTAGATTTACAAAAAATGAATATAAAAGAGATGGTAAAAATACTTACCCATATGACTCAAAGGGTTAAGAGAAGGTTAAGAATAAGAAGGGGATGTGCAAGTGTATGCGTAAATTTTGCACGGCTCGAGAATGGTGTAATTGCTCAGGTAAACGAAAACGGTGGTATTGTACCATCCCGTATACTTACTTCGGTCCCTATTACAATTCTTTTTGGAGATACGGGAGATCACGACTTTCGTTGTGTGTCTGGCTTTTACGTAGTGACTGTGCCTACCAGTGGCTTCTTGGTCGTTGCGTCGGCAATGTGCTGCGTTGTATCAGATAGAGCGATGAGAAAGAGAATGGATAAAAGGGAGAAAAAAGGGAAAATGAGAGAGGAGTGTAGGTAGGATTTGGAAGGGAAATTCAAAATGGAAGCCCCGCGACCTTTTTCGCAGATATACTTATCCTTCCAGCTGTTCTGGGAGATGTTGTACTACATATAGCTAGATGTCATGAATACGTTATTGGAAAATCCAGTGTATAAAACACGGGACATATAGAGATGGGTTGAAACGAGTGACGTTGAATAAAACCCGGTGCGGTAATATACAATTTTTACATCTTATTCGAAGGGCTTTCAGCTGGGCGCGTTTAGGAGTCGACGGATCTGCGCCCTCGCCTCTTTTTTCACCACTTCATTCTTTACTCTTCGGTGCTCAGTTCTGGATCAGCATCTGTCACTCCTTCGGCATTGGTGGGATTATCATCAAAATAGATGAAAAAATCTGAGAATTTATGCACCACGGTAAATCTCGATTTGATTAAATATTTCTTGTCACCTCTGCATTGGTATCATAAAATCCGAGCAGCTTTTGTCGTCTGCACTCTGTCCGAAGAGTTAAAATCTAATTTTCTTTGTTATCGTACTCGCGTGCTTTGGGGCTCCAATATTCCTACTCTGATGAATTATACGCATTTAGTGCTGACTGACTGTTACGCAAAAAAAATAATACGAGTTTCACGACTTCTGTGGAAATTTTCCAATTTTATATACTTCATTAATCTATATTCATAAATCTACATATATGGTTCTTAAAGGCTATGGTATGAGCATCTGTGCTCTCTCATGATAATTGCACGTCGGTAGGTTACGATACAGAGAGGGTGCAGCCATAATTATCGGCTGGGACGTAACACCAAGGAGAACTGTAGAAAACCCTGCCCGGGTGTAGCTCGACCGAGTTCAAACCTCAGCTCACCGATTCGATGCCTGAACGACGTGACTCGTCTTCAAATTTTTGCGAGTTGTCGGTCATCGGAGCTCTACTCAGAGTTTATTTGTACCCTCAATTACCTATCATTAAGGGTCCCTATGGGACGCTTGATGAAAATAATGTGGTATTATGTTACAGGGCGGTTTTTATTTGGGGGTTGGAAAAATTTTCACTGGGATGCCCCTCAGATCTGTTCCAAAACATTCAGAAAACATCTGTGTAAAGTTTTAGGCATTTATGTCAACTGCAACACGTGCCTCTAGGCTCCGAAAGTTTTAAATGTAAAATATATGTAGTTTTAATATCCAGTTATTTCGTTTTGTATGACTTTGGTATAACTTAAGGGACCAAATTGAAACTTGGCAGAATTGTTGCTTGCTTATAGCGATAGGAACAAACCCTGAAAATATAAAAATTGTATAATTACTGTTCCCTTATATATAAAACTAACGAAAGTGATGCTATTAAGCGTATATATAAAAAGAAATGTATTGTAAGATTGTATTGTAAAAACTACATGTATTTTATACTTAAAACTTTCGGTGATTAGAGGCACGCGTTCCAGTTGAGGCAGAGGCTTAAGATTTTACACAGATTTTTTTGTAATGATTTGGCATAGATCTGGGGAGCGTTTCAATGAAAATTTTTTCGACCCCGAAATAAAGACCACATATACATTATACATACACTCGGAGCTCTGGTGTTCCGATTTCTATGTGCTGCTCTGTTTTCATAGAAAAATTGATATTGGTGTTCAATTCTTACGAACTCTGCTCAAAGTGTATGTGTACCCTGAATTGCTTGCCAGCTTATGTGCCTTTTTCACTAGATCATCGTTCAGCTGTACCGGTACCCTTGTTACTTCTAGCTCATTGTATTAAGGCTGATGCTCACTAGACCGCGGCGGCCGCGGCGCAGTTATTGAGAGGTGCGCCCACTATAGTCGCTGTGACCACCCGCCGATACTGTTTCTATGAAAAAGAGATATTTATCGATTATCCGATGACCGCCATTTGTCTCAATCATCATGGGCACACAATAAATAATCATGCATATTTGCCACTACTTCTTGCCTAGTCATTATGGATAGCTCAGATGAAGAAGTGTTTACGGTCGCGTTTCCATGCGAAGAAGCTGAGAGACAAAGTCGAAGGAAAAGAAAGTCGGTACACGACATCTGTAAGGACAGAAATGTTCACGGCGAATACTACACAAAAACATGCTTTTATAAAAATATCGATTTCACCGCAACCCTTAACAGACACCCTTAAAATCTCGTTTTTCAACAGACACCTTGAGGTCCTTTTGCATCAGTTGCGGATTTAAAAGTGTTATTGTTTATTCATGAATCTAAAGAAAAAAAAATAGATTGTATATATGGGCAATTCCACCAATTAACGACAAATGAACGGAACTTCAGAAATTCGATCTGAAATTTTAGTCTTTAATAGCTTATACTCAGATTGGATAGTCCACCGAGTTTCAGCCCTTTGCGACTCACCGGTGGCGATAAATCAGACATAGTCCGTACGCTAGGGGTCGAAAGATATGCAATATATCCCGTGCGGAAATTGAAACCGGGAATTGGCCGGGTACTGGTCAGTTCTCGCGGTTTCAAACCGGGCACTGAGCAGCCTTTCCGGCGAGCTCCCGGACAGTAGTGTTACGATCGGCTGGACAGCCTAAGCCCAGTTATGCTTATACGGCAACTATCCGGGATTTCTCGTTAAAAAATAAATATTAAAAAATAGTTGATGTTAATATTTATTGTGAGCAGAAACAGCATTTCAACAACTTACTAGCAAATGCCATTGATCATAACGCATTTTACAATTAGATCTATCAAAAAAAAAAAAACCTAGCGCATTATTTTCTCCCAACGGGGCTTGAATCCCGTCGCTTGCAATGTTCAAGCTTCTTAGACAGGTACCCTACCTACTACGACAAACTACCTCGTAAGATCAATGACTTTATTTAATTGGTAATACAATGCACGTTCTCAATAAGATTATAATTTCAGAATTCGTACTCACAATACAATTTTAAATAAATTTACGAAAGCATTCCCTTTCCAAATTTAGTAAATTGTTAGATAGTCCGTAAAATTACAGTGTAATTATCTAAAATTGAAAAATTGCGTATTCCAAAATTTACGTGGGAATTCTTTGATCTTTGTTCGGATCTGATACTCTTAAGTATGTCGTATAAAGTTTATACGCGCACAACTTGAGTAGATTCACAAGAAAATTACGGAGTTTCCAAAAACTATTGAGAAATCTTGTAATACAGTACGCGTGACATACTATCAATTAAAACTAAAATTCTCCGAGGTGATTTTAGAACTCAGATTTGGGAAAGTCGAAATCTGACTAAGGAACTGAAAACCCACATGCGACATTTCCGAATCTAGTTGTGAGATATTTGCAATCCTTTTAATTCCTTCTGCTATAGTATATTCTCAATTTCAACAGACTGTGATCAAATTTCTTTGTACATTCGTTGCGTGAATTTAGCGGAATGTTTAGTAAATTCCAAATACTTAATGCAAATGTACAGTAAATGTACAAATATAATATATTTAATTACATTTTTGTCTAGTAAATGTGTAGTAAATTAACCATTTGAATAGCGTTAATATATTTATACATTAGGGTGTTTTAAAATAAAAAAAATTTCGATTTTCCAACGGGCCACACCCGAAATAGTTAGTTTAGGTAGAAACCAAAATTCTGGCGAAAGATGAGCATTGTCGGTTGAGTGGAAGATCGGGCACATTTGATTTTTAATCTTTTTTTCCTTTTTATCGAATTTATGATGGATAATTGTTAGTAAAATTTTTTTCGTGTTTACAGCTGTCAGCGAATCAGTTTGTGTCTTAAATAAGATGCTCCTGGAACTCTTTAGTTGATATTTAATAGGGACCCATTGTAATGAGAAATGTGTAAATATTGAATAAAATATTGAAATCTGAGTGAGGAAATGTTTTTCATGTATTTTAATTGAATAATAATCAGAAAGACATTTTGTTGTTTAAGCGGATCATGTATTGTCTCATTGAGGTATCACCCGTAAGTTGGGACGATGCTCTGGCGCTGTCATTGTCATCTTCGTCTAACAACAATTTTATTTGATAGAATACTTCACATACTTTGCTAATTCGATCTTCGCACAAGCTATACCGAGACGCCATTTCGGCCATTTTTTCGAAACGTTCAACATATTGAATATTCAATAGAGAACATACTATGTACGTGAATAATTGTCTCAACCCTAAGGGACGATGGTGTCAACAAAATTTATTTCATTACCGTAATTCGCCAGGTTTCTTAACTTTCTATCAATCATTTTTAGAACTAACAAAATATGTAGTTGTCTCAACTAACACATGACTGTGCAATTGAAATTTCTCTCGATCAAAAATGATTCACTTCGCAAAACTAATTTAATTTCATTGAAGTAAATGAATTTTAATTTTCGCTATAAAATTAAGCTGCCGTAATGGAATGGGATTTTAATGAAACTATTCAAACATCGGGATGAATTTTTTTTTTTTTTGGCAGTGTAAGAATATGTTTATCACTAAATGAAGAAGTCGGACAAACGAGAGGTTGAGTAGAAGTGGGCAGTCTTGCAGCTCGACATGTTATCCGAAAGAGAAAAGAACAGTTTTGTATCTGGCACGAGAGGCATGGCCTTCTCCGGGCAATTTATTGCCCACAGCATTGTCGTCGCGGAAGTGGATAACACCCTACGACGATCGCGTCAATGTCGCAGAAACGCGGCGAAATATCACCGGTACCTACACTGTATCGCGTAGACATCGGTGTATACCTGGGAGTGCTTGGAGCGGAACCGGATGTGCCTAGTAATAAACCCGAGGACAAGCGCGGATGTTGGATGAAAGTCATGTCGCACTTCTATCTCAGCCCTTTCCAACCCCTTCGCGCTGTAGACCAGGGTCGATAATTTTTGAAACCAAATTTTAAAAATATTATAATGAATAACGTAATCAGTATAAAGTATCTGAATTCAATACTACGATTTACATGTATATTTATATATTATGAGATTTTCTATGACATAAATGTAATGAGAATTTAATGAATAACATTTTTTACTGATAAAAATTGCAGCGGTCACATTTTTTAGATAAAATCCCCTTTAAATCCTATCTTTAATATTTAGAACTATTTTCGCATGTTTTGTACAATCTTTATATTTTATGGATTTGCAATTTTTGTGTTCATCAATGTAACATGGAATCTTACGTTTTTCGAGTAATTAAAGTGTAAATTTTAATAAATAGCTCAAAATTGTACATATGATTAAAAAAAAAAATTTCGGATTCGAGTTTTTTTGTTTCTTTGCATTTTCTGAGAATATTTACCATAGTAATGTATATTTTTTTTACATCATCAGAAAGTAGAGATTTAAACGAACAAAAAGCGTACCGACTTTTCTAAAAAAAAAGCAGATATTTTGACGTGAGAATTTTCGATTGAAAATTAGGGTGCTTTTTCGATATTAAGTCAAAATAAGGTGAAAAAATAAATATTTCAATTCAAAAAAATTACAGTGTGTTTGGGACATAAAAAAGTAAGTTTTTACAAAATTTCGTAAAAAAAAAACTTTTTCGTAAAAGATAAGAATAAAAAAACCAAAAACTTGGTTATTTGAATTTTTCACATAAATTTTGAGCTTATGTGAAAAAAGTGTAAACAACAAAGTTGTAGATCTTTTTATTACCTACAACTTTGCCATTTAACTTTTTTCCATAGGACTTGTAGTTTTACTGGAAATCGAGATAAGCCGTTTTTTACCCTTAAAAACTCACCCCCTTCCACTTCCCGACGTCAGCTCGCCCGTAATTTATTTTTCCTTTCATTTTTGTTATATTCTCTTCTTTTTCCATTGGGTTTCATCCTACTATTATTGTTTTCACTTTTTATCATTTTCAAAGGTTTCAGCCCTGGTCTACTGAGCGAAAGCTAGGATTATCCATAGCAGCAATTTTATCACCGTTTCTTCTTTCAAAGTATTGTACCATTTTTTCTTTATTCCTTCGCCGCTAATAGGCAACGATAATCACCTCTCGTCAACAGAAATAAGGGTGATTTGTAACTCCGTTCTCTGAGCTCTAGATCTTTCGAAATTCTTTTTGACCATATTCTCATGGTTTCAAGTAAAGTCTCATGGATGATGGGCGTTTTGTTCGTCTGTTTACATCTTGGCTAGTTACTGTGTTGATTCGGAAAAGATTATTGATGTAGGCGGGTTAATTGGCGTCCTGAGCCATCCGTATTATCATTTATTTGACGTCTTGAAACCTCCTTACTTCCGTTTATTTCCGGCATACTGAGCCATTCGTATTCCTGTTTATTTGGTATCCTGAGCCATCCGTTATTTCATACCGCACCGGTGGCCATATTGGCAGGGGTGAGTTCTTACGATTGAAACAACCAAGGCCCACTATTTCCTCTTCCCTCGCTTCACAGCGAGGGGTATGTATGCCAATCTTTTCTCGGCCTCTCTTGCCGTTCCATCGCAGGCGTACTGAGTATCACGTACCGGGTGTCCCGAATTGAATACAAATATCACTCACTGCACAACTGCGCAATTTAGGGTTGAACAAATACCGCGTCACGCCTGGCAGAAGGCTGACGATTACAAGTTTTCAGACGGTACGCTACGATACAGGTCAAGTGAATTTGTTGGCGTTTTTGAAAATGCGCTCAGGTCAGTCGCTACGCACAAGATATCTGAAAACAAAAATATTAGTAATAAGATTACAAAACCTATGTACATTTTCAAAATTAGACGGAATGCTATAATTGTTTCTTTGTATGATTTTTTTTTTTCAAATGGTCTTTTGGGTAAGTGCAGCGCTATCGGCGTCTACAAGATATATTCTCGGTATCTCGGGACTATCATTAAACAATATTATCGGGATCAGACGGGTTGCTATGATATAGGTTTGCTACATTTTTTGACATTTTTGAAAATACACTCAGGTTACTTACTGCGTGCAAAATGTTTGAAATTCATATTTTTAGGTTTAGAATCATATATAATTTATTGATTTTATGCGTTTTGAGCCGGAATACTAGGTGCACGGAAAAAAAAATTCTGTTCGGCGAGCTGTATTCTACAGCTCCAGTAACTATACGCACTCTACGGTCTATCTTGTAGTTACAGCAACTATATATTAGTCAGCTCCGATAGCTGCAAGTTGTTCAGCTCTCACAGCTGAATGGTTTTGCTCTAAGAGCTGTAAGTTGCGCTGTGCTCTGGTGCGTTGACATATTTCATAACCTGCAAATTTCATGAGTATGATTTAAATACAGTTGATAGATAATTGTTTAAATAGTCCATTCAAATATGTAAATGACACTGAATAAATAATGATAATAACGATGAAAAATAATACTAATAGCAATATAATTGTATTATTTAATAATAAGCGCTGTGAGCGGAGCCGAAAAATTCTGGTCTAGCTCTTCGAACGAAGCTGTTTAGCTGAGAGAGCTGAACAACGTACAGCTATGACAGCTGACTAACAGTCAGTTATACGAACCATGCAGTGCTCTTCCAATAACAGAACGTTTAGTTCGACGAACTGTTTACAAGTAACTATCTAATATTTAGTTCCACGAGCTGAATTTTTTTTTCCGTGTGACCAAAAGGTTGTTTGTTGGCTCTTGTAGTAGAACTGTCGCAAGTGGGGGTAGCGCGTCCGTTTTGAGACAGTCAAGTTGATATCAGTTTCATAAGCGGAAGCATGCTTGTATTGAATCGATCATTGTTCCGGATTATTGACGTTCTTGGTAGAAAGAATTGGTGGCTTCCGCGGCTTGAATTTCAGCAGTTTTTTAATCGAAGCAAGTCACATGTGTGTACTGGAGTCCCTGATGCTATGATTGATAAGTAAGTGACTGCGGCGTGGGCTTAAAAGTGTCTGTGTGACCGCTTTAGGTCTCCGGCGTGGGGCACATTATGTGCATGTACTGAGTTTCGACTTAGTAACTCCTTGATTAAAAATCAAGGCATTTTAGTAAACTACGTTGTATTATAACGATTGTATCTAAGATGTGTGTACGCTAGATTGTAAAGAATTATGAACCACAGAATAACAGAGAAAAAATTCAATTAAGACTAAAAATTGTTCTTGACTGTGAACACGGCTCTCTACACTATGACCCCGTTCATTCGGTGATGTGATATGTCCTTGGTGACCTTACTCTGAGTGGAGGTGTTATAAGTTGGAGTGTCAGGGTAGTATCAGGGACAGCGCCCTTCAAAGATTACTTAGAACTGGAAATTAGATTCTTACATCACGCTAAAATCACTCAACCGATGAGCAATTTTATGCTGAAAGCTACTAGTGCTCTGCGGTAAAATTTTTTTTGCGATAATTCGTCAACAATAAAGCAATTTGATAAATCGAAGATTTTTTGAGAAAAAATTCATAATTTGTCCATTCAAATTTCTCGGTTTTATCATTATCTTTCCTATTCCTTAGATCACAATAACCTAATCTTTTATGGAGATGATTCCGTGATAAACTAAACCTCACTAGAAAAAATTTTTTTTTTTCTTAATCATGATATTATTGTTTTTTTATCAATACAAGATATCAATTGATTTGCAAAAAAAATTTTTTCCGCCATTTGTTCATAAATTTTGTACAAACATATAAGTTTAACATGTTTTATTTTGAGCGAGCAACATAGATTTTTACAAATAAACCATGCACAAAGGCATTCCCTCACGTCACACACACTCCTTCACTCACAGAAGATTTTTGTACTTGATATTGATGAAATTTCAAGTTCACGATTATAAATTAAGGGAGAATTTCGTTCGGTAAAGGCTAATAATGAAGATCGCTTATCTGAGTTTTGTGGAGTTTTTTATTGGAAATTTCCTCCTCTTTAAGAATCTTTTTTAAAATTTCAGAAATACGAATACTCTATGAGATATGGGCGAAAAACGAAATGCCTTTTTTTTTCATCTTTAATTGTTTGTAACTTTTGAAATTTTTTATGTGCTTATAAAATTTTTTAGTACATTTGTCTAGGCGTCATTTCGAATCCAATGAGCTATCGCACATAATTTTAACAGCAGTATGTCTATTTTAGACCATTTTGAGCTTATCGAGTAGACTACAAGGTGGAAGAAGGAAGACAAGATGATGGTGCTACGCGCGCTAATTCGTGTCAACAAGGAGAATGATGTGCACACTTAGTAGATAATTTAGAAGTTAAGTAGACTAAGTCAACACTGTCGGTAACATACCATGTAAGTCATTGACCTATCGCCAAAGCGTAGTGTTCAACATCATGTCATAAATTTGCAGCTTGGGGGATGTTCCACATCTCCAGAAGGATTCGTCTGTTCATCTGATATGATAACATGATCGCAGTTGAAACCGTGCTCCAATTTGACACTATGTCTCGTTAAATATAGATGTTTTTCTTATGTTCGTTAATTTTAGTGTGTAGCTGTCTACAAATTTGACTAATATAAACCTGGTTACTACCTTTTATTGGAATTTTATACATTACACATGAAAGTTTATCTTGAGGTAACAGATCTTTACCTAAATCGTAGGTTAATGTAAATCATGAATATTTTTACCGACGAACTGGATATCATATGTGCTGAAGATCCTATTTTAAGATTCAAAATGACCTTCTACATAAGGGATGGATCTAAAAATTTTCTGAAATGCCTTGCACTGTAGACGGTCTGTTGTTGTAGACAAAAGAATAACATCGTATTTCTTTTGAATGTGTTTGTTGAGCAAACAGTGCAGATGATATGTAATACAATACAAATGAAAAATGAATTCTTGTTGTGAAATTCGCAACTAGGCAGTCTGATGACTCTATTAACTAACATCAAAATAGTGCCAATCTTGTAAGGTCTAGGATGATGTGACAAATGATTTAAATAACGTTCCTCGGTCAAAATGATTTCTACGAGAAACTAGGAAAAAGCGTGACGCTTGAAAAAATTCTTCAGGAATCGTATTTTTGTTTATAGTTTTTTCATAGAAAACTACAACTTTTCATGAACATCTATGAAAATTAACGATGTTTAACGAGAATTCACGAAAATATGCAACTTACGTAAAGGCGTAATAGTTTACCATAAATTTTGGTAGCAGGTATGAATATCTATAGATTAGAATTCTTCATATATGAAGATTTACAATTGAAATCATGGGAAATAGTTCTGCATCCGTTGCGAAAAAGTACAAAAATAAAATCCATAAAAAACTACTATTGTCGTTGAACGGAATAGTTTCTTTCGTTTAAGCAGACCAATACTACATCGATCTATGGAAATCTGAGCCTTAAATTTGCATTGAATTTATAATTACGAAAATCTATGGAAAAACTACAACCGTAATTCAATGGAATAGTTTATCATGATTAAGCGAAATAAAACTATGACGATCAATGAAAATCTAAGCTTGAAATTCACACTGAATCTAAAAAAAATGATAATCTATGATGAAGTACAACCGTAGCGAAATGGAATGGAATGGAATAGTTTTTCTCGATGACGCAAAGTAAAACTGTCGCAATCTACGAAAATTTAAACTTAGTATTCCAAATGTTGAAAAGTACAACTTTTCGTAAACTCCATGAATTCTCATAAAAGAGTACGAGTTTTTACGAATAATTGTGATAATAGACAATTTGAGAACTCAATTTAGATTGATAATATTACGAATATGTATGAGAAAGTATGAAATACTATTTTTCAATCACCGCTAGATGTCACACCTCTCTCACAAGGAAAACTTATTGCAGACAAGTTAAGTTCTTAGCGAAATTCGGGTGTACATCTAAAGACTTATCTTCTCATTTTTCATCCGTGAGTATGATCTAGACGGATTTAGAGAATCTGTCGTATATTTATGAACTCACTTTATCTCAATAAGTGAGTCGTATGAAAAAACTAACATTCATGCTATTCTACTAAATCTGCTTGTACGAGAAAAAAAAAATATTTATTACAGAAGTAGCGCACTTGATTCGAATAGTATTCCATTCTACAAATATTTACGAGAAACTACATAAATCTAACAACCAGTTAGAAAACTATGACAACGACCAAAATCTACACTCTCGCATAGAAGTTTTTATTGAAATTCATAGAATCATTTTCACCCGGGTTGTGACCAAATTTTCCTACGAAACGAATCAGTTTTAATATATTGGTTATCGTGGATAATCGAGACATCAAGAAAACTAGTTTTACAATCAGCTTCCACTTCACAAGTAAATTGTAGTCTAAGGCGGAATTGATTAAAAATATCAAGAATAAAATCTATTTTGTCACAAGAAACGGTGGTAATTATGTCATCAACATATCTAAAATAAAACGATAACAAGAAATCAAGTTTGTTGATACATTCTTTTTCTAAATCATCCACAACCAGATTTCTTTTTACTCTAAACAGTGATTTGTTTACATAGATTGCAATTTAATAATGCTCTAACTTCAATTTTTGAATCTAAATTCTGTAATTGTTTTTTCGTTTTACTAATTATGTTGTTGTTTAAGCGGGGCTATACCCTCGAAACCAGTCTTATGAAATAATATTAAATGGACTCTGATGCATTTTGGCGTATTATTTTCATGAATCATTCTTACCTTACAAAAGCTCAACATTTTTGAATTACTTCTTCACCATTTTCAAAAATGTTAATTAGGATATAATGATGATATCGAAAATCCAATCTGATAGGCTTTTCGAGTTAGTCTTTTGAAGATCTGAAAAAATTGGAAGTTCTTTATGTTGAAAATTGTGGGAGGAGATACGATTTGAAGTCACTGAAATTCTACAAAAAGCAGTTTTCGTCCTGATTCGTTGCCGTAAGTTTCTGGCCTGACCCTTTACACACATGAACTAATATGACTACAAACATATGATGCCAAAGAGAATAATATGCTGCAAACATTTTGACGAGTAACGTAATACAACCTATAGAAACCTGTGAATATTGCTGTTTTCGTGCGTATTTTGAATCTAAAAGACTTGTTATAAATTGCTTTAATATTGCACCCATCGTCAGCAACTTATGCATATTTATGACCTCTGATTTTCATTCCATTCCACCAAATACCGAAGAACTTCCAATTATGGTGCTTTGGTAAATTCATGTTTTGAAAAATGATGACGAAATGATTAAAAAATGTTGAGCTTTTGTGAGATTAATATTCGAAGGAAATAGTGCTAACAAAAATCATCGACCATTGAACGTTTTTATTTCATAAGGCTGGTTTCAAGGGCATAGGGTCCTCTATAAAAGGGACAGTAAAATAATGTTGAAATTGACACACCATATTTTCCAAGAGTGCAGCTTGTTTATTGATTGATTGTCATCTGTGGAAGAAACTGCATTGAATCATAACCGTTTGATTTATCGGGCCAATATCAAATGAACGATGTTCGAACCTGTAGAGGCAGATATTAATATCGTCCAGACCTTAAAATATTTGCCAATTAATAACCCAGCCACAATAGATCGCAATATATCTCCCAAATTGCAACGCGTACTACACGTGCGAGGGTAGGCAAGCAGAGGTAAACCGGTTTTATAAATTTACAAAAGTTGAAACCACCCAGAGTATAGTTTTTGCCCTCACGTATACAATATACATTACGTATCTACCTACGTTGCACTTCACCAACCGGGGATGAAGTTTGAGTCGGAAATAAGCCGCGCTTGCTTAAGGGGGAGAAAACCCTTTACAATGTGCAAAAACTCAATTTATATAATATATCGAGAGTATGCTGGAAAGTTGATCAATCGAAATCTGAAATACTTACGAAGTTATAGCACGTAGTCGAGAGCGCGTCAGGACTGCATGCTGTAAACTAGGGAGTCAGGTCTAGTAGGGGAGACCGGGGCTAGAAGTTACACTTTTTACAAAAAACGAAATTTCGCATCATATATAATTACGAATGCATTTCTAATTGATGTGGCGTTAGGTTTACTATCAAATATTATTTCTGCGACAGAACTAATTGGATATCGAAAATCGTTCTTGAGATGTGCATTTTTTTTAAATCTTACCCCGGTCTGGGGCAAGGAGTTACGGCCCTGGGGTAAATTGTTACATAGTTTTTTTTTCTGTGGTGTAAGAGGAAGTTAACCCTATTCTTACCTTCACAATGAAACGCAACAAGTGTGATTACGAATAACATTTTTTATTTATTGAAAGTAATGAATACTTGAGATTTCGAGAAAACGAAGCTTAATTCGGTCAAAAACAAATCATTTTCTTCGTTTTACTCTTGAATCAAAAAGAAAGTCGAGTTTTACCACGACAGAGTTTCTTTTTATTTTATTTTTTTACTACAAGAAGCCATCTTAAAAAATAAATTCCAAAAAGAACTTTTTTTTTTTGAAAAAGTACTACACGTACTCACTGCAGCGGCGCAAAATTTGTTTGTTGCGTGAGAAAATAGCTTTTTTAGTTTAAACCGTGGCACCATATTCCATAGTTTAGAAATAATAACCGTTGTAACAACCTACCCTTGTAACTTCTAGCCCCGGTCTCCCCTACTCAAAGCGCTGGAAGCGGATCAACGTCTCTTTCACAATAGCTTTGTATAAACTTTTTGTTAATGTGTTTTTGTCCCTTTAGTTTTGGTAAAGCAGATATCCTTTAGAATATTTCAAACAAAAATACCATTATATTTTATTTATAGAAGGTTATATATATATATATATATCTGTATATAGCCTGTAACTGTAGGTATGCGAAATAAACGTTGCCCGAGCGATAGAGTCAGTTTAGCTCGGGCGTTTGTTGTGTGCAGTTGAATTTTCAAAGCTGAAATACCAAACAATAAAGGGTCGAGAGGTAATAAAGCTCGAAGAAGTTCTAAAATGAGACATTACCAAGGGAATCGATTCACAGATAAGTACGGGGAGAGTTTCGGGCCGAGTACAAGTGCCGAAAAACTAAAGACTGCCAGCAGTGAAGATATCCATAAAAATCCTTTGCACGGAGGCAGAATTGTTGAGTTTTTCACAGCTTTTACTGCTCCGTTAGACATTTCGATTTATTTTACATGCGAGCAAAGAATAAGTTTTGGAAGGTCGGGACAGAGATGCCTGGGTTTTAAAATTGTCGTTATTCGTCAAAATATAATAAAGAAATAAATTCAGGATCTTTTATTAATACTGCTTTCGAAATAAATCGATGGATAGTGTGGGTGGGACATGAGACTGTTGGGCGTCGGAAGAGAAAAAATAAATGTATTTTACAATCTCATAGACATCTGCACTGAATTGAGTTAAGGTTGTTACTAAAATACTAACATCATCATCCATTTTTATGCAGCTGCTAAGTCTTCATTTGATTTTTTTTTTCGCGAAAAATTATTAAAGAATAGATCGAAAAACATTTTAAGAAAAATTGAGGTTGATTCTGTGAAAGAAATGTTTTCGAGGTCGGAAGAAAAGTTCCGCGTGAAGTATAATAACTGTATAGGTGATAGGGATTGAAAAACTTTCATGGCCATTCTAGAATTAAATGCTTGTGGTGATGAGTTGACTGTTATAAAAAGTGAGTGTATTGGTCTCGTAGAATAAGAATCAGTACCAGACTCCGAAAAGTAAGAAAAGCAGAAAAACTTTCGGGAAAAAGAGAGTTAACGGATAAAATTGTAAAAAAACTTAGGAAATATTGGTTGAGTATTCAAAGAAACAGAAATAGTAATAAAAATATAAAAAAAGAAATTATGGTTACCTATTTTCATATTTTTTCAAGAAAAAAAGAGCTGAATTGTGAAAACTGTCCAACTAGAGCCGAAAGCTGGTGCAGGTGGCAGAAAGCTATCGCTTTAAAAAATTATTCAAAACTTGAAGATCTTATTTTATTACTTGGCGACGACATGAAATAGCATCTCCTACCGATTTATGAGGCTTTATCCAGGGGCGATTTACTTCAAAGATGCTTGGCTGGCGATACTCAAAATGTTAACGAAAGTTTTAACGTGACAGTTTGGTGATTGGCTCCAAAGCACCTGCATTCTGGTCTAAAATCCATTCAAATCTCAATCTATAACATTGCCGTTAGGGTATTTAATGAAGGATACAGCCCATTTTGAAAATTATGACCACATTAGATATAATTGTTAATACCTACTCCAAAGTCCTTGCCGAAAACACCGATGATGCGCGAGTAGCGAGGAAAAACTGAAGGAGTCTTTCTGAGACAAAAGTACTTCGCACAACCCGAAAACAGCAGCAACTCGAAGATAATCAGCTCTGAGGAAGCTGAAGGCTTATTATATGCGCGTGGAAAGGCTGATTAATCGGTAAGACACTAAAACTAATAGTTATCGTCATGAAACTTCAAACGCGGCTATCTCGAAATTGGATTTTCAAAAAATACTCATGTTATAACTCAAAAAATTATGGATTGATCTGGTTAAAATTTTGGGAGGTTTCTCACTATAATACCATTGGGAGGATATCCTTAAAGTTTTAAGGTTATCGCGTAAATAAATTTCTTTTTTGCCTGATTCCTTTGAAAACGAGTCCTTGTACGTGTCCACCCTTTTTGGAATTGGTGTGGAACGTGCTACTTCGCACCTGCTTTACTTCGCGCAATGTACTATTTCGGGGTTAAAATTATCGGCAAATGGTTAAATATATGAACATTTGATTAAAAATCTCACTTAATTTTGTATTTTATACTTTTTTGTATTATTATAGGTACATCCTTCCCCTACACATGTCAATAATCGAAAAATATTTTGATTTTCTGTTTTAGATCAATAGAAAAAAGCCGATAAATAGAGCACTTTTTGATGTTACGCAAAAGGTGACTGAAGAAACACACTAGAACACCGACATTTTATTTGGTAAAAAAAAGAAAAAAATAATTCTTTGTAACACTTGAAAGTTGTAAGAAGATAATGTCAAAATTTCAAAGTGATGCAATTATATTATCACCTTTAAGAAAATCCATGACAAATGGACTATTTTCGGGCGTCAAAACAGATTTCTTCCCTTAAATTTGTCTAATAACACGATCCATTTCTCTATATATAGAAACTCGAAATATCACCAAGTTTAGAAAAAAGAGAAAATAAAAGGTGAATCAAAGCATGCGTATTTGCTACTTTTCAACTTAATTTTTTTTTTTTTTGATAAACATGTGAGATTCTTTGTCGCGATAAAGAGGTAAGCGAACGAATACTACTGCTGTAGTTTCCACGATGCAACCTCAAGTGCATGCAAATTGCAGAATAATTTATAGAATTGCAGATGAACACCTCGATTCTGCTTCGCACCAAATGCTGGAGAGCCTGGCGAACTTCCGGGAACGTATAAAATTCGCATTATTTCTTTGCAATCACTTGAAACTTACAAATAATAGCAGATAAATAGCCCAAGGATTCTCACTGTGAACCCGTGTACACCGAATGAGCACCTATACGGCTTTCGTATTTTCGAACATTTTTATTTTATGCCGAGGCGTCAGGGGGCGTGGGCGGGAATGGCCGAATCCTATACACAACACACGCCCGGTGTAAGCGAATCAGCAATTTGCGACGCATAAAAAACTAGCGTTTTATTTGCGCTCCGGAGATTGTTGGGTTGGATACCCACCGCGTTCCGTCTGAATACTTGTATGCGTGTACTACAGTATATAACTAGAGAGTCAGCTCAGGTTGGCGCTTGTTTATCTTTTTATTCTTTATGGTGAAAATTCAAAGTCAGAAACATTTTTTGTTGATGGAAAAAAAAAACTGTGGGAATTGAGAAGGCTGTAAATATCATACCCATGATAAAAAGAGGATAACGAACTTTCGAAATACGATAAAAGTATCGATCGAACCGCCGTGTGAGTTTTATTATCGTTTATTTCGACAAGACCAAGACTTTTTTCGATTGTTTTATCGGGATTAATTACTCTTGTAATTATTCGTTACTTTAATCAACACACGATCAGTTTGTATGCGCATAAATGATTACTTCCTCGGTGAAACAGGAAAGGTACTTATAGTTTAATGGTGTGGCAAGTTTTATTCTATCAATGTTTTGCTCTTCTCCCTCCACCATTGTGATTTGTCTTTCTTCCTTCCTCTCACACTTCATTGTTTTCTTTTATTGTTTTCCCCGTTCTAATTTTTATTCTTATTCTGCTTTTCTCCTTCACTTCAATCGATCGAGGCCAAAAAACTGACGAAAACCAGAAACTGTGTAAACACCGGTATTTCGTATTGCTCGACGACTCCGTATACACTTGCTTTTAACTATACATATGTGCTGTGCGCGCCTTTATTTTTTACTTTCTTCACTCAGCGTAGCATCTTGTAAATGCCTCTGCACGAGCCCGTGATGGTGACGTGGAGCTCACATGGTTCTACCGGTCGGTTCGGGGAAGATTACATAGGCTTCCAACTGACCGCGTCAAGCCGAGTGAAACTCTCCCTTCGTCTTATCACGTTAGGACAATTGTAAAATAGTTTTAAAATAACATTCCCCAGGCCTGAAGGCAAATTCGCTTAGTTCTCGTGTACCAGCCATAATTTAGAGAAAGCGACCTGAGTCGGGACCTTCGGGCGAAAGCCTGGGTTGCCTCCTTGCATTCACTCAGGACATGTGGTGATCCACTATGCTGGGTGTGGGGGTTGTTGCCCACAGCCTGGCCCTCTGAAAACACTCGACTCAATTTGGCAGATGGAAAAGAGACTTCAGAGATAACGCTCGTGCCTTCAGCATCTATCCAACTTTCTGGATAATTCTTGATTCTCTTATAATTTACGTATCCTGTTATTCGGCTATGTCGTCACTTATAGAGTGGTTGTTTTGTGGTAGTTTATCATCGTGTGCTTGTAGCTGGTTGTGTGGACGATACAAGACAGGGCTTTCACCTGAAGATGCATCGGTTGTGACATCGCTGTTCCGGCTGTCATCGTTCTCGAGACGTTGGGGTCCTGTAACGAGCTGGGCTTTTGCCATCCGGAAATCGTCATTTGCCCGGCGACTCGACATAGCACGGAGGGCGGTCCCGGGATCATAGCGCACACCGTGTATTGCGAAAATATTGCGGAAGTTGTACCCTCCAATGCGTAAGAGAGCTCTCTTAGTTGATATAGTTAAACGAACGATCGTTACTGGAGATATAAATTTGAAAAACTGGTGATTTCGAAAAATTAACGACGGAGCCAGGAATCGAACCTGGTTTCTAGAGATGCTTGACCGGAGCCTTACTCCACTAGACCAACTAGCCGCCCTGACTCTGTTGTCGTTAATTCCTCTCATCACCAGTGAGTTCAAATTTGTTTTCTTGTGCTTGGTATGTGTGAATAGAAAGTTTTCGTCACTTGAGCACCCGATGTAAGAATGTATGTAGATGAATGTTTACATGTTGGAATCTTACGCTTCTTGCGTGGCTTCCCATCAGAAGCGTAAGATTCCAACAAGTAAACTGTAAGAATATCTTTTATTTATTAACTATTTATTGAAGAAAAACACAAAATGAAGAGATGGGTGACCGAAACCTTGAAGGGTTATCACCCGCTTATTAATTATTACCAATTCTTGTCTTATCATACACCCTCAACAATAATTCGAAAAACTGTCCTTAATTTGTAACTCGGTGTTCGTCTAATTCCCGTGGGCTCAGCGTCTTCGTCGTTCCTGGAGATATTCCCTGGGATGATGTGTTGTAAATAAGGTTGAGTCCCGTGTGAGATCGATGGTACGAGAGAGAAATGGTCAGATCGAATCCCGGCTCCAGCGTCGTCGATATTGGACGCTCTGTCCAATATTCTTATCAAGTCGTCCCCCTCTGATCCCCTTTTCCACTGTTGGCTATAGCCCGATTGATTTTTATAACAATATTCATAATAATCACTGAGGTGTTTCTGATTGGTAATTGTTGACTATTGTGAGATACGATCCTCCCCGGCCAGGTGTTCTAGGCTGACTGCCTATCCGTCGCTTATTCCCTTCTCCTCTCTCTTTCTTATTCTTCGTCGTCCTTTCTCTCTCTTCTCTGTCTTCTCGAATATGCCCACAAAACATTCATCTACATACATTCTTACATCGGGTGCTCAAGAGACGAAAACTTTCTATTCGAACGGTCATTACAACTACGATAGATTGAGTTAGAAATTAATTCTCTAACTTGTGGTGGTGGGTTCACCCTTTCCTATACTTGGATGTTACCTGATTTTGTTGAATACATTCAGTGTCATTCATTGGCTTGCTCGGGCTTTTCCCTCTACTCCGTGAGGGTCTTTATGCCTCACTAAGTTGTTCGTTGTTAGATTGTCCACGCAATTACCGTGTTTCTATTCAAACGGCCCGATTACTCGTTCCTTTCCGAATTTTCCCTTTTGTAGTATAAGAGTAATTCAACCGTCACAAGCAACAGTAAGTAAAGAGGATATGAAGAACAGGAGTGGGACAAAGAACTAGGCTTTTCAATCCACGACTGTCAGACCAAGGCTGGTTCGAATGAATCCTAGAGTAATTATTCCGGATACAATTCCGCTGGAGTTTTTGGAAGGGGATAATAAAACTTGGGCACTTTGCCGAGGTAAGGGAGAGCGTGAAATCTACTTCTCCCCTACTTGCCCCTCCCTTTTCACGGAATTGTTTTTCATAATTATAAGGGTTCATAATGAAAAACAAGAAGGCAAAAAATTCGAGGTCCTCGCGGTTGTATTGATTCCATCCGAAATAACAATTCGTTAAGTTTATACGGAATACGTCTATACCAGTGGGGGTGGCCTCTGTTAATACAACAATAACAACGAACAGCGTAATAATTATTACACAACAGTTATCCATGCAAAAGATGCCTGGTTGTCGGTGCCATTTTATCATCATACAACCTAAGTTTTAAATTCTAATGACGGCAAATCGTACTCTCTAAATTTGAATGAGTGAAAATTCACTGATTCCCAGTTATAAATATACCATTGGAAAAGAAAAACAGTGCATATGCACTGACGTTACAGTGACTTTTCACCGATATCCCTGCATACTGATTTCCAGTGCATATACACTTATTTTCTTCAGTGGTATACTTATAACTGATTCACATTTAGAGAGTAATTCTTAGGGTTTCAAACTTCTCATGTGAAATAAATTAATGAAATGCAATCAATAATATACCTGTTCTACCATCCACAAGCAAAAAAAACACGGTTAATGGTCAGCTGTAAGCATGGTTACATTAGTTTGATTTTTTTTCCACCAGATTGCAAAGTGACAATCCCAATATACGAGGTAATAAAATTCTCCTATTCACTCTCACGACAAAGCGACAGAGGCGGATCTCCCGACGGAAAACCTTCCTCTCCATGTCGCTGTAAGAGCGTCTTAGACAGATTAATCAAACTTTTCGGTGGTCAAAAATTCAAGAATGAATACATCCCGAAAGTACCAAGATTGCTCAGATTATGGTGTCGGGTAATCAATACACTTTCCATGAAATGACAAAAGGGTTACAGATACAAACAAGGAAAAATGAACCGGGGGGGGGGGGGAGGGGCATGTTAAAATGTGTGCATGTGAGTGCACTACTACAAGACACTTTTGGTACCAATGCTTGTTTTATGACTTTTTTTTAATTTATGCTTAATATTATGCTTCTAAACTAAAATGTTTTTAAGTGCCTAGTTATTCTATCACCACCACCTGCTGATTACGTCACGCGGTCCAAGTATCGGCAAATACATTAGCATTGTACTGCAAAGAGGGCCTTCTTCTCGCGCGTGGGATGTCCTGGAACGTCAGGTTCAATAGACAGCCTTCTATCCTCAGAGGCGCCCAGCGTCTTAACTCAGGCTGTGACAAAATATTATTTTAGCTCCCATCCGCTCCTTCTCTTCCCTACCAACCTCTCTTACCGCCCTAGCCGTAAAATTTTCAAGAAAGTGTCAACAAGCTTGGAATGAAATCTTCTCGGAAACCTGGGGCGCTTTCTATTGCGTGGGTGACGTTAATTAAAACGAACCTGATACGTTGACAATGGCCCGAGAATCATCCTCAAATTCCTTTCGTCATTCAGGTAGGTTCTGCGAGAGAAAATTCAATTTTTTAATATAAAGTTTCTATATGAAGAATCTACAAGCTCATCAAATAAAAAGTGAAGTGATATCTTGAGAAATTATCAAGTTCCTTCGGAAGCGGAACATATCACTATAAACATCTGAAAAGAATCTGTCGCCATTGGAGATCGTCGATAGAGGAGCATCACAAAATTAAGCCAATTAAGTTGCCAACGTCGAAACAAATTTCCACGTGAAATAAAAATTAAAGAGTGATTTCTTGCAAGCAAACGACGTATAGCAATTTAAATTAACGAAACACAACCGTATTTATAAAAAAACTTATAAGAATTTGTTGAATTTAAATTTCATTAATCAATTAGCGAATAAACTTTACGCATATTTTATAAGGTACGACGAACATGGCACAATTTCTTTTATTCTTTTCTTTATCTATATCTAAAACACGAGCCTTTCTTAAGTTTAAGATTCACTCGTTCATCCATTCCATCATTCATTTATTCCATGTGTAAATTCCATGTCTATTAAAAAAAAAAAAGAAAAAATACAATAGTTATAACGAAGAAAATTGCTGAAAGGGGAAGTGTACATAGGGTCATAATCTGTTTACCTTAACACACCACATAGTGCACACGCAGGAGTATTATTTAAAAATGCAAATCATTTGCAGATAAAAGAATCGGCCAGTTAACAGTAAATTATTTTATAAAAGATAATGTGATACGATACGGCTCTCCCAACTACCCATGTTCACGAACTTATCTCTTAAGTGACTAGCAAGGAATTTAATTGAAAATTAAAATTGCACGAAACTGTGAATCGATGTACTATCGTAATGGTCAATAGAGGATGAGACAGAGTGGCCATATGGCTGCAATACAGAGAAGACCATAGTTTGAGGTCCCTATTTAATAAATCACATTGTGGTTCTGATACAATCAAAACTGATAAGAAAAATATTAACTGATGTGTTTCTATACGCTTCCAGGCGAATTTGAGCGGCACTCGAAAGCAAAAATTTTGATTTTATTTATGATCACCCAGACTTTGTAATTAGTTGATTATGATCTTCTCTTCTGAGTCTTTGGTCCCCGTAGGATCTAGATGCTGAGTTGAGATTCAATTACAGTACTGTTGCATCGGGTGCGTTGGTTGGGCTCGGTGACAACTGGTAGGTATTGTCAGTCGATAGGCTGTTAAAAATATGCTTTTTGCCTTTGAACGTTGGTTTTTGCGAAGTAAAGACGTTAAGTTTTGATCAGCGAACTCGATGGCCATAAATAATGAGGTGTCAGCTGATAGTTCTGTCCTTATTTCTCGGAGCCTGTTTCTGCTTGGTTCGTATCCCCACGAGCGACACAGACGGAGGCATTGATTTTTCATTTCTGTCGGCTTCCATTAGGCCGTCAACGCATTTTTCCCGAAGAATCAACCGAACTTGCTACTTACGAGTTCTCCATAGATTAATAGAACCTGTCACAGAGTATCGGCGCGGATGGTTGTTGCAAACTTTGCTTGGCCAGTTATAAATACAGAGAAAAAAGTGAGAGTCAGGGCATGGCTCGGGAATTAGCCTGCTAGATTAAGGCAAATTTGATGAGTTTCTTGAAATGGCTGCACGGGGGCTGCACCCTCAAAATTAAACTGACAGTAAAAATATACGTCACAATTCCCAGCTTTAATCTCGAATTGTCTTGACGCAGCAGCTAAAACGTGTATTTTATCGTTCCCTGGAATTAATGAAGGTTTATGATGCCACTTTCAGCGCTCATCGCGTCATTTTCGAGATGCTAATTACACGCTCGTGATCCATTACGTTCACCTAATTGGCCTCTTGATGTAGAAGTATTAAACTCCGCGTGTCACCTGGCTAAGCTAAGTGTATAATTCATGTTATAGAAGTGGAAATCCGGTCTGCTGGCCAGCCGTCAAGTCTTTTTACCTCGATCTCATGAAACAGAATAAAAAGAAGAAGAAAAGTTAGCTCGATGTAAAATAAAAGGGGCAAAAACTCCCAAATTGAAGCTCGAAACTCTGCGAGAACTTCTCTCTTCAGCTCGATTCCCACGGGACAGAAAGAGTAAAACAATACCTACGACGTATACTACCCGGAGATACGTACATTATTCCTAAATATGTACAGTAACGTGCACACATATATAACAACGTTCCTTGTGACTATAACTACGGTAGTCAAGTTACCGAAAAATGCAGTAAACGGATCACTGCTGAGGTTTTACGATTTTTGTTTCCCTGTACAGCAGGTTTTAATCATAGAATGGATGCGGCTTAAAGGTTACTGTTCCTAGTCCATTATACTTATTGCCAGCAAAAAAGATACAAATAAGATCCTCGAAAATGTAATTCAGTGTTTCGCCAAGAACATCCGGAATAGAATCTCGATGTAAAATTTACTGACGCCTTTTTTACTATCCTGCACATATTTCGATGTACTGGATGACTCTGAGATTAAAACTAGATTCTGGCTACATTTTCAGTTACTGATTTAGAATGTCCTTACAAGAGACGAAAAAGAAACAGAATTCATAGTTTCATATTGGATTATACAAACAAGCTTGATGAAATTGGCTCCTTGACTCGTTTCTCTAGGCTGACTTGTATCTTCGAAATTACTCACTCCTCCGGGGAAATTATTTCTGCAGAACACTCTTGGACCTAGATTCCCGAAAATTTGATCCGTGCTATTTTTAGGTTGTATCGACGTTCTCACTTGAACCAATACTAATGATTTCGTTCAGCAAAAGCAATGGGGCGTTTGGTCTGAGCCACGGTTGAAAGCACACGTGTTTATACTTGCGCTCCGCGATTCTCAATCCTCGCTTTACCGTTGTTTCGCTGGTTTTCGTCCGTACGACTTATGATTTCACATCATCATAATGAATGGCGACGAAAATGTGGTATAGATTGTAATGGAAATCAGAAATGATATCAAAGATGTTAAGATCAAGTAGTACTCCTACCTTTACCGACCGAGCGAACTTACCCTTTTGCTTCATACATTAAATAAATAAACGAACCGAAAGGGTTCAAATTTCGATGGTACATCGCTCTTTTGTAGCGGTATTCAGAAAAGTTACTCATATTCTGAAAATCGTCAGAAAAATTAGTGGTTTTTTTGACACGTGCTACTATTCCCACATTTCCCGCATTTCAAGGACCAAAAAGTGAGATACTTTGCGTGATTCCGGAAAGAATAAATAGTAAAATGAGCCAGCTTGAGACTATTTTCATACAATATTAAAGTCGCTAGACGGTAACTAAGAATTATAATAATTCCGTAAATAAAAGATGCTCTCACGATTAGCTTGACGCACAGACAACCAAGGAACGCTTGGCTATACACTTTTTGGCCCCTGAAATGCAACAAATGTGGGAATAGTAACATGTGTGAAAAAACCTCATATTTCGTTGACGACTTTTGGGATATGAGTAACTATCCTGAATTCTATTACAAAAGAGTGATGCATCGTCGAAATTTGAATCTTTTCCGTTCGTTTATTTATTTAATATAGGAAAAAAAAGGGTGAGTTTTACCGGTCAGTAAAGGTAGGAGTACTACATTACCTTAAACGATGTTGATCAATAGAAGTCGGGAGATTTAAAATGTGGGACCCCCACTGAACTCAATAACAATTCTTCATTTCTCAGTAGCTCAATTATAATGATTTTTTTCTCATTTTTTAAATACGTTCTGGCTTTGTTTCTACCGTTCTGGAAAAATTAAAACTTGTTCGTATTAAATTGTAAAGTTGTTGCAAATTAGTAAATACATGCATGAAGTAAAAGCAATGGCGGCATAAATACGTGCGCCATTTTAATGGTGGAAACATTTGTCGGATTAATGCTTACACAATTTTTACCTTCAGGTAAACCTGTGTCAAATTGGGGAATACTATCATTAGAATCTTGATAACCCCGTAGGACACCATGGGATAACGGTAATCCAAGTGGAAACTTGGCTTTGAAAATACCTGCTATATCGTTGGAGAGCGTGTCGAAGAGAGCGGGGCTACAAGCCTGAGAAGAACAGGTAACCAATCAAATGCATGAAATCTAGAGAACAATATATTTTAGTACTCATAATATCTCGTAACCTGTGTTACAATGCTGATTTGATCAACGACGAGAGAAACGTACTCGAGGACGTAATCAAGTCCGTTAGCTGTCAAATGAATACAATTTATTTAAGGCACCAGAACCAAATAGCAGATGGAATATCTGCAGATATTGCACGGGGTGCAAGTATTGGAGGCATTGAAAATATAGTAACAATGATGAAGAATAAACATTATACTGCTATATATTGCATTCATTAGTAACCAGGATATAGACATCAATTTAAACCATGTATCAGGAACAGAATTGACATAAACACAAATGAAATGTTCAAGATAATCATAACGTCAAAGATTTTTATCGTGTATGAATAAACATGGAACATACATGCATATTTATGCCAATCAAAAAAATCGGTTTCTCTGTGTTGGCAACCTGTCTGGTGTAAAAAATTAGTGTATCTAGTTTATTTAGATTGATATAACATTTGTTAAGGGCTCACATACTCCTGGGCGCGCTGAAAACCGAGTAAATTTGAAAAATTATTATAAAGGTTATATGTTGAAAGAAAATTAAATTGACGATTTCACATTTTTTATTAACTTTTCAAGTATAAGCAAAAAATGTTGTTTTTCATCAATATTAAGACTATTTTTTATATATGTATAAATGGACTACTAATGAACCACGGCGCCTCCTTGTCGACATCATAACTTCATCAAAAATGATCCAATCTGCAAAAATAAAAAAGAATCTTGTAAAATAATGTAGTAGTAATAGTCTGACAGAATGTTTTTTTTTTTTTTGTTATAAAGAAATTACAGTATTTGAAACCATGCTATGCAATTAATAAAAAAAAAATCGTGTTCAATAATTCATAAAAAATTGTCCAACCAAAAAATTGAAAAAAACTTCTCGTCAGACTACAGAGAAAATAACTATCAAGATTGAAAAAAAAATAGTAAAAAAAAAAATATTGAATCGGCTGAATTATCGTGCTATCTAAAATCAGTTTCGAGAAATCCGACCGTACACCTTCTTCCTTTTGTATCTTCATGTTTTTTTATTGTTTTCTGGAATCTCTTGTCAATTCTACTTTCTTTAGTGGATTGAATTTATTGTATCCTGGTATCTTCTTCTTTAGACAAATACCACGTTGATCCCTTGATCCTTTGCGATCGACGGAACGACGTTTCAACATTTGTCAAATGTTCAAGGAAATACACGAAATCTACTCTTCGCAAGACGACAGTCAACTAATACTAGAATCTTCAACTTCACAGATAGTCCGATACAAAAGACCCTGTTTTCTAAGAAATCCAGGTTTTGCTAAGAAGAAAAAGTATGAAACGCAGCTGTCGAGAGGAGCGCGGCAGTTAGCCACGTACCCGTCCAAACCTGATGTCCGATCACACTTATTGAATTTTCTTATAATGTTACTTTTGAAAGATTCTTAAAAGTATAAATAATAAAAGTCCGTAAACAAAAACGATTTTTTGAAAATTTCAGGAGTATGTGAGCCCTTAAAGAATTTCAACGACTGAATTTAAATTATTTCGCAGCTAGAGTATGTTTGAATATAAATTCGGGCATCAACGTTACTTTCATTCACTTTGTCATATTTTACCGATTATAACTTTTCATGTCGTTTGATTTCATCGATTTGTTAGCTATAATTCGCTCAGAATCGTTTAAACAATATACTTAATCTTTTACCAGATTAATTCATATTAATTCATTCATTTTGAACGATCACCTACTTATTATTATTATAATTTTTTCACAACCATTTGAACAACTCTCACAGCCCTGTATAGGACTATAGCAACACGAACCCACATACCGGCTTATCGAAAGATAGGCCCTTTAAGTTTTTAATTTTTGTCCATTGCCGTTACGTGGGAGCAACTTTGATTATTTATCATCATTTACAACCGCCACTATTTTTTACGTCTCAACCCCACGTAACAATCGCATATAAAGTCGATCAAGCGTTGACATGCCATAGTACGCTTGCACACAGAATCTTGGTTGACTGGTGGGGTAGACGCTAGACCAATCACAGCGCGGTCGTTTTCGTGTGACATCTCTGCCAGAATCCTCCTATACAGGCTCCAATCTAGCCAGTACCCCCGCCGTAAATAAAAAATAAATAAATATGGATATAAAATGGCATGTGACCGCTTTACATGACGCCCGAATGTTCGGTTGGACAATTTCATGCGGAGCAGTTTCTACATTTTTTATGAACCTTCAGAACTTTGCTCGTAGGTAATGGAGGAAGACGACGGTGAAAGAGGAGAAGGTGGAGAAGCAGTAATACGTTGCCAAGATATTTCAAGACAAAACGAGGCGAATGAAAGTTTCCCCGGCATTGAAAATACCGCATAGAGCAAATTACGGCACTGTGGTGAACTAGGAATTTTAATCTGCGTAGCATCACACATTGAACTTGTGAGTGAACTTTGCATTTTTGAATTCAAAGATTTATGCTTTCAACTTTAAGTTAAATGATTTGTAAGTATCTGTGTGACGTTTTATTCCTTCTCGATTGGATTTGCAGTTAATCAATCCGCAATTCAAGAAAGATTCAAAGCCAATATTAAAGTTGATTGAATCTGAGCTTAGAATGAATAACTATTTGAATGAAAATAAAATTTTTAATTACCATTAATTTAAAACAGATTACAAAGTTTGAAGTGATAAGATTTAAAACGAAAAACGTTGCGCACATGCTATAGATGATTGATATATGAATAGTTCATCTAAATCAGTAACAATTTTATTGCACTGCAAATGATATAACGTGTTGTGTAAGTTTCTTTAACGACAGCTACTCATTAACACTCGTTACTATTATCTATTGCATGCGCGCTAGGTTATTAGTTTTGTATCATTATTTTATACTTTTTCGTCCGTTTAAAGAATGTGATAAATAAAAAGAAATTTGTTTTTATTTGAATTAATATTTCCATATTTTTGGTCTTGTTTGTGTGATTTTTGTGTGAAATTTTGCAATCGATTTTAAACATTTTGTTGAGACTATGACAGAGCACGTATTGCAAATTTCAGGTCACTGCTTCGAACGCTTGTCAGTGAGTCTATTTGTCAGTGTGCGTCATGGACCACCCCTGCTGTCTCTGTCTGTCGCTGGTCAGCTTCGTTTAACGTCTTCGACTACCTTCGGACTACGTCGGCTATTGTCGTGTCCATCGGTCTTCGGCTACCTTTGGTCTCTGTCGGTGATCGTCGTATCGTTCTCATGTCCACGGTCTTACATACAGGTCTGGAAACACGCTCTAAATTTCAATGGTGGGGGTGTCCTCTTATTGAAGCACCGGCCGTTTCGCCTAGTGACCACGAGTGTCGCTGCTATCGAGGGATTCAGGCTGTATGAGAGAGACGGAAACAGGTTTCAAAACCCTGGACGGTGAACAACCTGTTTCACAAGAGTTTCCAGACCTCTATGTAAGACCGTGCTCATGTCAACGTCAGCTTGTGTCTGTATAGTTAAAAACGATCCCAAAATTTGTACTAAACAGACAAACAAGTAATATTGCATTATGATCCACTTCTAAGCTATGTCCAAAGTTTCAAGTCTCTGACTCATCGGGAAGTCAGTTCAACACCGGTTGCAAAATTTGTACCGAATAAACAAACAAAAAAACAAGGATGCTAGTTAATAAAAATGTGGTAAAATAAGTAAGTCTTAAGTGAGGCCCGATCAAGTCTCCTATCAATTGGTTAGGTGTCAGTGGACAGCAGGTTTTGATGAACGTTTTTAAGTTACCTATTCGCCCCTGTAACCAGTTTCTGATCATGTCGTTCCAATGACTCGAATCTTTTGACTGAGCATGTACCAAATGGTTTGGGAATTATCTGTAAGAACATCATTCGAGTTTTAAACTGAAATTATCATTTAGTCGTGGAATGTAATGTTGAACTATCTTTAAGTTGTAGCGATATACAACAAGTGAAGCAATAAACTCTTATTATGATCCTTCACGTGTTGTCATATCGTCACTTTATTTCGTATTACCACTGAATACCTGCAGGCAGACTGCGGACTTGACTTTGATATCAACACGCGGGCTACGGCCTAATCGGTCAACAAAGCTCCTCCCATTCTCGGTGTTTCAATTGACTCGCTCCAGATTGGCTAAGAGGTACGGCCTAATCCGTCGACTGAGCTCCTCCCATTCTGGCCGTTTTAACTGACTCACCCTGTATATCTCGGATTGTACCAATGTTCTCTTTACACGTTTTTTTTTTTTTTTTATGAATTATTTAATTCGAGACTAAGGAAAGGGGTTATGCAGAAAATTGAAACATATCTTTTCATCAGTACGCAAACGGTTGATTACTTAATATTTATTCAAGGCAGTTTTTCAATTAAATGGAGCAATCATTTGACAGCAGCGTGGTTTGCCCTTTAACAATGTTTAGAAATAGATTTCTCAAATCAAGATAAACACTACATATAAACATTCATTCTTTGAAAATACGCCGACCAGCCTGTAATGAGTACAGTTGATTAATTAATTTGACTCGAGACAGTTGGTGAAACCTGCATAAATGACTCTAAATGGTTACACAAGAGTCGAAGCTAAATTTACAGGATTTCATGGAAGAGAAGCAAAATCAGAAAACGATTTATATATAATCTAAGAATTGCAGGCACTCATCTTATAATGCGAAGCTTGGTCACGAATCGTGACACAATGCGACTACAATTCGTTCATTAGTGATGTTATTCCTTGACGATGTTTCAAGCGCTTTCAAAGGTGGTATGTCAATTCTGAAGAGTTACCATTAGATTACTGTTTTGAATCACATTGAACATCAATGAGGATGAAAAGATTGGCTGACTCTACGAGGTATTACTGAAAGTCTTCCCACAGAGTGAACGAAAAACGCTGATATCGGGATCAAGCCTTAACTATAAGACAATCATTGTATTGATTTTACCCATTTATTTGACTTTCTTATATTGTCAATACATTACATTTTCCGAAGTATCGATATTATCGTCCACTGACAGGTGTCCCCATATATCCGTTGTACAGTGAAGAATCCCACGTTACAAATAAATAGTAATTATTAAATTATAAAGTAAAAACAGTTCACTAAAATTTGAGAAAGTGATTTGTAGGAATAGTCATTCCAACAATTATTGCGTGTGCCTCGCTTTTATACAGGAATATATATTTTGGAAGGTAGAGTCGGCCCGGAAGTGAAATAAATGCCCACCATGATTTGCAACGACGAGATACTGAGTTTATTTATCCAATATTATTTAAACACGCTTGCAGTGGGTGATATGGCTAATTACTCATGACTGATTGTTAGTACGTTGTAGGCTGTTTTGTTAACTCGGTGACGTATCGTTACTAGTCAGCTGTGCTACTTTTTCTTTGTTGAATCGTTGCGTTTCAAGTTCCTAACTGCAGACGGAATCGATGGCTTAGAGTTTGAGACGTACTCGTGGGGTATGTATGAGTTTCGCGGAATGCGTGAGCTTTGTGGATTAGGACACAATGTTTATAAAACTTGAAAGTAAATCTAAAAAATGAAGGTCAGTAATTTCGAGAGGAAGAGCTGAGCGTCGCTGTTTTTTACCACGTTTTTATTAACTCGCATTCTTGTCTGTCTGCTTGTATGTTCGGTATAAATTTTGCAATCGATTTCAAACTAACTTCCTGATGAGCTAGAGACTTGAAACTTTGAACATAGCTCACAACTGGGTGATAATGCAATATTACTTGTTTGTATGTTTGGTACAAATTTTACAATGGAATTTAGTAAATTATACAGACGCGAGGTGACGTTGACATGAGGACGATACGACGATCACCGACAGAGACCGAATGTAGCCGAAGACCAATGGACACGACAATAGCCGACAGAGTCCGAAGGTAGTCGAAGACGTTAGACGAAGACGGCCAACGACAGACAGGCACGGCAAGCATGATCCATGACGCACACTGACAAATGGACCCACTGGCAAGCGTTCGAAGCAGTGACCTGAAATTTGCTATACATGCTCTGTCATAGTTTTATCAAGATGTTTAAAAACGATTGCAAAATTCCACATACACAAGACTACAAAGCAGAAAATAGTTATATGAATAAGTAAAATATTTAATTCGCCTCGTTTTTTAAACGGACTAAACAGTATAAAATAAAAAGATTTAAAACGATAAATGTGAGGTGCTTTTGTTTTAAATCTCATTATTCAATACTATTTACTCCGTTGTTACGTCCGTGAGTAGAGTTTACTCCTGAGCGGAAGGAGTAATCTGGTTGGCTTCGCTTTTACGTTTCACGTCAACCGGAAATCAGGATGAGGATTAAATAAACTTGAGTATGTTTGATATATCGATTATATGTTTATTGCGTAGAACTTGAGATACCGGTAGGAATGAATTGTGTGGTGCGAAAGATATAAAGAAGTCTAGATGTGGAGGTGTCGAGAGTTAGAATAGGAATGTCGCCCGAGACTTGAAACGTACGAGTGCAGAAAAGGTGTGACAATGCTAGAAGTAGGGAATGGAATTTGATGAGTAAGCGCGATGGTGAATAGCGTGAGACTACGTAGAGATAAGAGGACAGGACAGAGACCATGAGATACGTAAGAACTGTGGGAGAGTTAGCGAGTAGGAAAAATAGAGAGAAGTGGTATGCTGGACGTAACAACGTTTTAAAAACGTGGGAAATAAAAAATTTCATTTTGATTTAAATAGTTATTAGTTTCTTGTATGGTAAATGTCCAAAGTATTTTCACAACCGATGTTTCTCACTGCCATATCAGATTAACTCTGTTATCACCGTCTGAGGTCTCGCAGTAACGACGCTCAATATTCAAAGCTAAATCCATCGTATTCCTGTAGTAAAAATTACCCCCGTAGCGAAGTAAGCTCTTACTAATGCGTGAAAAGAAATGTTGGATTTTCTCAGTTCTTGTCTGGTTATTTTCTGTTACAGAAAACGTAGCGTATCCAACTAGCGCATGTCTCATCATTTGTCTTCATTCACACCGCCCTCACATTTGTAAATCTCCACTGAAGATGAACAACCAAGAGAGAAACTACGTCGAACAGGAGTTGTCATTTATCTGGCACATTTAAAAATCACGTTAGGACTCAGAGCGCGGAAAAAAACAGTTTAATCTTAGACGGCAGTTTCATGACATACGTTTACCTTGCTCGTTTCCGCAGCCGTTACGCAACACCTTGGTTACAGGTGGTTATAAAATGCTGCGTCTCGTCCTTTCTTCGAATGTATTTCTATATACCCTGCCCCTGAGCTGATCTGATACCCGCTGATTCCAGCACTGTGCTGCGTTCGGCTGGGTCTGTAGCCGCACTATAGTGAAACGGTCTGTTTGGACATATTCACCAGAACTGCAAAGTTGAAGATTTTACGGAATTGCCATAGTCGGTTGAATACCTCTTGATCTGCTCTGCATCTGGCTCCAAGTGTCTGCTTACGAGCTCTACACAGGTCTTCAAACACAATTTACACAGATAAGGGTATCTATACCTTACGCAATGCGATGCAGTAGTTGCGGAAATCAATGGCTTCATCTGTTTGAATTGTAGACGAATAAACTTCAGTGGTAGCAGCTGATTCTGGATTCAATTGAGGGAACGGCAGTCTGCACTTTGACACCGTTGTAGGTAAATTGAAAGAGACAATCTTTCGACGTTTGGTCTCTGTTAGCTGTAAGAGACCTTGCCATGAAGCACCCCGCTTTTTGTACGGTCGTCAGTCTCATGGACACAGGCGTTGCCGTGCAGTTGTGAAAACCATCATTCACATACACCTTGATGGGTTTCTAAGCTGTATGGAAAATGATGGACAGGCATGCAATTTGCCAACTAGTTACCAACTCATCAAACAATTCCAGGCACGCGTACACTTCCCGTGAGAGTTGAGTGTACGTATATTACAGTTTTCAGTTTGAGAACGTCCGGATTCATCTGATCGATTATTCCTGTAGTTACTCTTTGCAGCTCGCAGTATCGGTTGTCTCATTGGCTAGAGTTTTTTCGCTGACACGTTTGTATCAGGTACCTAATGGAGACACCTGCCATCAGAGTAAAATAGCACAAAACAAAAATTGTCTTCAACGAGAGTCAAATAAGCGCTTGGATAAAAACGAGAGCCACACGTGATCAATTTTCTAAGCTGAGTCAGAGTTCGGCATCCCTCTCACTCTGCGAGAAGACGCCTAAGCGACGATTCGCAATACATAAGTTCCTTGTAACAGAGTACCATTAGAAAGATTACAATTTCGAAAATTTTCAGGTGAGTTGAAAAATTAACGACGGAGTCAGGAATCGAACCTGGTGTCTAGAGATGCTTTTCCGGAGACTTACTCCACTAGACCACCTAGCCGCCCTGACTACAGTGTCATTAATTTCTCTCATCACCTGTATTCGAAATTGTTTTTGTTTTCGTGTGCCGTGAATATGTACATATTTGAAATTCGTCACGAGGCACATTTCCGACTTGTGTGTGACATGTGAACATCAGACATCTGTATGTGGCTGTTAATATGTGTACATCATATTACATTACATAATTCTTACCCAATTTGAATGGACCCAGCCGTTCATTTTTAAATGATATGAAAGAAAAAATTAATATTTCAGCGAGAAAAATTTGCTAGAAAAAGTACAATTTCGAAAATTTTGTTTACCATGAGTTTTCATACTCAGTCGTTATAAATTGTGACACAGGTTTCTGCTGTAACTCGACCACCCGGAGAAGTGACCAAGAACTTGCCGTGTGCATAATAGTTTGGCGACCCGCGATGTAAGCTGGTTGGGCGCCTGGCGTAGTCAATACGCCTCCAAAATCTTGACCTTTGCTAAATCTCGCTAAAGCCAATATATTCGGTAGCTCATATCAGTACCGCGAAGAGATAGATAGATAGATAGTTTGATATGCCCTAGCACGCTATGGGGCAACATATAATACATAGATTTATGTAGAGGATATTCTTGATGAATAGATAATTGTACAGGTGTAATAACAATATTAAAACTACTTAAAACTAAACTTAATTTAAATGCTTGAAAAGAACTAAATATGGAAATAACAAAATAATAAAGATATATGGGAATCGAATACAGAGTAATATAGTAAAATGTTAAAAAGGATATTGCAATGATATATTGTTAATATACACAGACCTGAGCAACTAAGAAGAAATCGGAAATAATTCATGCTGAATTTAATAAATGAATTTATTATGTCTGAGCAGTTAACAAACTCAGCTCTAGCTGCAAAAAATGTGCAAAAAGTTGTGATTTAAATGTTCACAACAACCTTGTGAAACCAGCTTGTCGGTCGCGCGCCGTAAAATTCACGCACCGCAACAAGCGTTTCACGCTTTCCAGTCGCGCGCCACAGAAGAAAGCGCTACGTCATACGCGCCGCTAACGCCACCCACTCAGCCGAGAGCGTCCCGCAATCAGCTAACGTCGTCTCCCGCTGCTGAAGTGGAACCGAGGCCGAGATAAGAGTTCACCGATCTCACCGCTCGGCAGGACAACTTCGGTGTTGCCGGAGTTGACCAGCCTATACGAACAACACCAGTGGCGTAGCTAGGAGGACATGGGCCCTGGTGCATAGGGAAAGAATCGGGCCCTTTCCTCCCCTCTTTCCGCGTAGTATGAACTTATATTGGCCTTCGAAATTATTGTTGAGAATAAGAAGAGGAAACAGTGAGTTGAACTTATCCCTAGTAGGCTAAATCCACACGTTGTCTATATTAGAATCTCCATGTGTTTAATAGAAGACAAAGGGAATAAATAAACAACGACGCACATGACAATATAGAATATTTATTATACAGATGAGATTAATTAAGGGCAAAACCGATTTTTAACAGAATTCGCCGCCCAATTTACAATCTCTTGCGCGCTTCAATTATTACGAATTCGTCTATAATTTCACTAAAATCCAAGTTTGATGCCGCCTCATTTTCTATTGCAATTAACGATAAATGTCGGAGGCGATCTTGTCGAGTGCTGTTTCTTAAATAATTTTTTATAATCTTCAGTTTACTGAAAGATCTTTCTGCTGCCGCGGAAGTAACGGGAATTGTATGAAACAGAAGCATCGCTGTATACACTTCCGTAAGGTCACATTCGAGCACGCCAAATTTCGTTATAATTTCTTTGCAAAGCTGGCGAATAGACCACGTCTTCATCAATTGAGGGAGGATCAGATGATAAACATTAAGAAATTGAAGCGAAAAATTGGGTCCAATTATATCGCAATATTTCTTCTGAAACTGATCACATTTCTGGAGTAAAATCGTTTCATTCCAGCTAAGCAAATTTTTTGGCATCAGGAAGTCGAACGATTTACGAACTGCACTCATACCAATAAAACGCGCATCTAACTGATTGATTATTATGTCGAGTACATTGTTGAAAATAGTTACTCTAAAGACTTCTTCTTGGTTTTCAAATCGGTGATCAGAAGCCAATTCATCGAAATGCTTTTTAGTTTTTCTCCGTCGCTTTTCTGGAAAGGTAGGATCGATATCGTATTTTCTTGCGGTTTCGGTAGCCTTGGATTTAAAGGACTCGAAGTCATTTCGATACTTTTTCAATTTATCCGTTGTTTCGTCCAAAGCCTTACTCGCCTCATCCAAAACGATATCACGTTTTTGCAAAATTTTGGAAACATAATTGATGTTGTTCACTACGTTGTGCATGAATTCACAAAGAAATACAAACTCAAAATTCAGCATTTTTGATTTTATAATTTCTGCTTCACTACGTTCATCTTTATTGGAACTCTTCAGCGTTATTTCGGACAATGCTTTAATGATATCGAAAAAACGAAGTTTGACTGCAGTTATTGAGTTTACCCTGCTGGACCATCTTGTCGGATTCAATTTTTTCAAAGTAAGTTCTGATTCACCGGTGAATTTCGATAAAAGGTCCCAGCGCTTAATGCTGTTTCCAAAGCAGTTAAACAGGTCTTGAATTGTTGCAAAAAACTTCTGAATTTCGACGGAACTTCGAACGGCATCATTAACTACCAAATTTAAATTATGGCTGGCGCAATATCTTTAACTTGTTTTTGTACTCCATTATACGCACCACTCATTACACTGGCCCCGTCGTAACCTTGCCTAACACACTTTTTAAAATCAAGACCCTTTTCGGAGAACAACGTGGTATCTTGATTTACCAAATCCGCGGCGCTGTGTTTAGTGACTGCGTGGAAACCTAGAAATACTTCTCTTACTTCAATACCGATTGGTTGTCCATTTTTCGATCTTGATATCACTGCATATCTTACGACAATGCTTAGTTGATCCACTTTTGATATGTCCTGCGTGGTATCCATGATAATGGTAAAAAACGGTGACGCCTTGATTTGATCCAATAAATGATTCTCGAGTTTGGTGCCCAAACATTCGATCATTTCATTTTGAATCGTTGCACTGAGGTATCTTGTTGATCTACAAAACATGGGGAATATGAGAAAACATTAGATTATGATAACATAAATTATAAACTCAGTAAACGAGATATAAATTCTTACCTTTGGGCATATCCAAAACTTGACGCAAGATGTGGTCGTATCTAGCAACGAGTTGGACAATTGAGAGAAAATTTCCGTGGTTTCTTCCTTCACTCAGATCCTCTCGATGTCCTCTCAAAGCCAAAGAACTCTTCGCAAGAGTAATTATAATATCGAATAATCTCCGAAGAACATGTCTCCAAAATGATGCTTCTTTGCGAATTTCATCTTCAAGTTCTCTGTCGATGGTAGAACTTTTTTGCCACGCTTCATATACAGCGCACGCCTCCGTGTGTGCTTTCGAGGAACCATGTTGCTCAACTCTATCTGATAAATGCCTCCAGTCCCGAATGCCTGTGCACCATGCTTTTATTTGCGAAGCAAACAACCAACACGGTTGGCAGTAGGCAACATCCAGCATTTTCGAGTAGCATATCCAAAAACGATCAACCGGACCGTATTGTGACGTAGAAACGTAATACGTTTCCGAAAAGCTCCTGTTATCTTGGTGGTCCTTCGGAAAAGGTCCCGGAGGTTTCAAAGGTCCTTTGTCAAGAATCAGCCGTTTTTCGTTATCGTTCAATTTCTTGTTCATGTACTTTCCCAAGTCATTTGAAATTTCAAGAACTTTTGAAGATGTAGAAATGGATGATTCTTCTAATGTAGGTTGCACGGAAGCGTCGAGGTAGTCATTTTCAGCAGTGGCATTGGTGGTAGTTATTGGATCCTGATATTCCTGATCTACTCGAGTCGCTTTATTAATTAACACAGCTGTACCCACGTTATCAATAAATGAACACTTGTCACTTTTGACCGATATTTCAGCTGTTGAAGGAACTGTAGCAGAAAGCGGTTTCGTAAAAAAGCTGTCTAGCTTGGTCAATTTTTTTTTACTTTCTTCCCTTTCTTGACGTTGTTTCCGCTTTGCGGCACCGCTACGTTCTTTTTTTCATAATATTTTCCATAATTTTTAATTGTTAACTATCGAAATTTTAGAAATTCGGAGTACTTACTGAGATTTTCCTATATTGCTTTTCAATGTTCAGTAAAGATTACAGGAAGCTCAACAAAAAAGACAAAAGACAAAAAAGTAATCATGCGGGAAAATCAATATTAACTCATAAGGTCATAAGAAAATATTATAGTTTCAATAGTAGCTCATTTGTCAATTTGAATTTGAGTTTAGAATAACGTTGTTTATTTTTTGTTATCGATCATGTTGAGAGCTATCATAGATTATACGGTTACCGTTGGGCTGCAACCTGTATCATACATATTTTGTCATCGGAAATTTTTTTAGCGAAAATGAGTTCTAGCAGAATTTGGTGCCAGATGGATGGATGTGCGGAATAGAAATCATAACATTAGTGGTGATCCTTGATGAAATAAGGCTGGTAGTAGGGAATTACGAATTACAACAGTCAGCGACACACCTAGCGTCAACTATTTGAACTATTGTAGTACGTCCCAGACCCCAGAAGGTTGAAAACATCGCCACAAATATCATAAATGAGAATTGATGCAAGGCAAGAGCGAATGAAAACTTCATTAAAAAGTTGATGGGTGGAATTGGCGAATTGATCTCGCGACCGTCAAGCACGTGAGCTTATCACTGATCCAATGAGCTACTGGTTTACTCATCCAAACTACCAAATAACCGAAATAACAATAACAAACAGCACATGCCTATCGAGGACGCTTAGCGCATGTGTTTGAAATGTTAAATAAGAAGTTCTATAATTGGTGATATGGTGATGTTGATTCGAAAAAAAAATTAAAAATTAAAAAAAATATAAAAAAATCTTGTGAGCAGGCTCGAGACTCGAGGCTCGAGCCTGGTCACAAGATTTTTTAATATTTTTTTTTAATTTATTTTTTTCGCTCACAGTCACAAGATTGAAATTTTTTTTTTTTTTTTAATTTTTTTTTTTTAATTTAAAAAAAAATTCTGTTTTTCAAAGCTGAGGTTAGAGGGCCCCCTGAGCTCCAGGGTCCTGGTGCACTGCACCACCTGGCCCTATGATAGCTACGCCACTGACCACCACTGTTACTCTATGTTTCCAGTACGCCACAGTTACAGACCAGCACGCAGGCTTTTTTGGACATCTGCATGACTGATTCTTTTCAACTGGCACCAGCCAGTTCAACACAAGGGGCAAGCTCCCTCAACCTCTCAGCCCCTTGGGTGCTTCGACCTGTGGACCTCTCATCAAGGCCTTTGACAAGGCCACCCACAATCCTACTTTCGCTGTGGGACGTCCGACGAGCCAGGGTCACTTCTCCGAGCTACTACCGGAGCATCCCGGCAGCGGTCTCTCCATTCTTGGAATCACAACCCACCTACGTGTCAACGGCCACGCAAACAACACCATCTGACTGCGAGTGGGAATCGTCACTACCAATATCAGCACCGGAGAATCACCGTCCTCCAACGCCGCCTAGCTCTCCAGAGAGCCGTTACACGCCGCCACCGAGAACCACACCGATTCGTTGCCGCACATCATCGCTGTAGCCTCCACCGCGGTGCAACAAGACCACGACTACCCCTTCCCTCGCGTAGCAACCAAATAACTAACTGCCTTTGTATATATGTGAATAAACTATAAATAAATAAGGTGTACATACAACATAATCAAATTCTCATCTTTGACCCCACAGCGATCAACTCCTTCCACGCGGCTCGGTCGAAAAGCTAACAACAAATAGCGAACATTTACAGAGTAGGAGTATAAAGAGTAGGGGAGGAACTTATATTAGCTGGTAACGAGTGCCAGAGATATGCTGCAGTGAGTCGAAAAGAGCAGTGATACGTTGCTGTTCTATGAATAGGGATATGAAAAATGGAGGAAGAAGGAAGTCGAAAAGAACGTCGCAGATCAGGGTCGAGTTTGCGAAGGAGAAGCTTTAGATAGAGAGGTGATTTCATAAAGAGGATACGGTATGTCATTATGCCAAGAAAATATCTTCGACGATTGCTCACATTTAGCCAATTCAGCTGTAGACGGTGAGGAGTAATGCGTTCATCACGACGTAAATTAAAAATAAAACGAATGCACGAGTTTATCAAACGCTGAAGTTTGGTATTTAGTTCGTCAGTTAAGTCATTATATAGAAGACAACAGTAGTCTACATGAGGGAACATTAGAGTCCTGATCAGTTTAATACGAAACGGTACAGAAAGTGAGTTTTTGTGATGTTTAAGTTTATGTAGTATCGCATATATTTTCTGCGATATCAAAGAGATGTGGTGGTTCCATGAGAGATCATTGTCAAGGAGGATACCTAGATTGTGGACGTTCGATACATAAGGTAGGGGATTGTTACCGATAGAAATGGATGGTAGAGTAGTCAAATCAATGTTACGAACATAGGAATTGCTGCCAAGAATAATAGCTTTCGATTTTGATATGTTTAGAGTTAGACCGTTCGAACGAGAAAACTCAGCAATGACCTGGGCATCGTGGGAAACCTTGGTAATCGCATCATTTATTTCAGATGGTAAACAGTGCAAATAGATTTGCGTGTCATCTGCAAAGATCATTTGCTGACAATAACGCAAATTGTTTCCAATGTCATTTAAGAAAAGGGTGAAAAGCAGTGGTCCAAGAACTGAACCCTGTGGAACACCAGCTGTAGTATTAAGCCTGTTAGAATGGTTGGGAAAAATGAGGCTCCAATAATTCTATTGGTATATTTATTATATAGAAATACGTTAAGAGTTAATATTTGAATATTCGGGACAACACCAGACACTCGTGGCGCTTTGCCTGCGATCTTGTTTTCGACTCCTTTCGACTCTGTGTACAGAAAAAAAAACACTCTTGCTTCCCACACACTCACTCGGTATTAGAATACATACGTGTAGGTCAGATTCGGTTTCCTCAATGTCAGTATACATTACAGAGTGTAGATATATGTGTGTACAATATAAATGTATAGTACATACATCAACAAAGCCAGTTAGAAGATTCGCCCTTATCATCTATAACAGCTTGCGATCTACCCGTTAAGTACGAGAAAAACCAAGTGAGAGCTGAATCAGAGAACCCGAGCCTCTTTAGTTTAGAGAGAAGTTGTAGATGAAGAACAGTGTCGAAAGCCTTGCTAAAATCGAATAGTAATAAAATAGTTAGTTTTTGCTCATCAGTAGCTAGCCTGGCATCGTCAGAAACTTTTAAAAGCGCTGTTTGGGTACTAAATGAACTACGGTAAGCTGATTGTCGATTATCAATGATGTCGTGAAGTTGAAGGAAGTCAACAATCTGACTGTGAATTATCTTCTCGAAGAGCTTCGAAAATTCAGGGAGATTAGCAATTGGTCGGGTATCAGACGGTGAGCGAGGTGTTGTGATTTTTGATAGTGATCTGATGAGCGCTCACTTCCAACTGCTCGGAAAATGAGAGTGGTGAATAGAGAGATTGAAGATGGATATTAGATGTGAAACTAGCTTGGGTAGAGCTTTGGAGATACAGAACAAGGAAATACCGTCTGCACCAGACGCAAGTGAGTTACATAGTTGAGAGTGAAGATAATGAGACACTGTATCAATAGCAATCGGGGAAAATGAGAAGGATAGGAGAGGTTGGGGGTTTTCTATGAGCATGGATGAAAAAGATGAAAATGTTAATGGAGGATTTACTCCAGAGACAGAGGCGAAATGAGCATTTAACTGTTCAGGAGAAAAGAAATGATGTGGAGATGAAAGTGTAGATTTTGTGATGCCCAAGTTTGCAAGTTCCCTCCACATTCTAGCCGGCTCATCAGTAGAGCTCAGTTTATTTAAAAGGTACTTATTTTTTTGCTTGTCTAGGGTCAGTGATCAGCTTGTCACGGTATTGACGATAGATAGCATATCCTAAAATACTACTCGTACGCTTCGCATGTTTGAAGAGTTTGTTCCTATTACGCATTCTTGATCTAAACTCAGGAGTGAGCCATGGTGATACTGTTCTCCTTACGACGAACGAACGATTGGGAGCATGTAAATCAAATGCTGAATAAAGAGATGATGTAAGCGACTGTACTTGTAGATCTGCATCAGTTACAGAAGTAATCGAGTGAGGAAAGAGAACAGGTTCAGTTGGAGATAAAAGAGTAACTAGCGTATTAAGAAAATCTCGTTGACTAAAAGTCTTCATGCAGCGCCTTGTTATGTGCCGTTGTGAAGGCACAGATAAATGAAACGCAAAACTAAGTTCTAGAAGATCATGACCTACGGCGAAGGGAGCAGACGACTTAGAGTATGACACAAGTTTATCTTCACTATCCAAGATAAACACATCGAGCCAAGAATCGGAGTGCGAAGTATGAAATGTCGCCTCAGAAGGAACAAGAAAGAGAGAATGAGAAAAACTAAGTTTCTTAAAGAAAGTGCTTCGAAGTTGTTGGATAGAAGATTGCAATTTAGATCGCTGGCTATAATGATATTTTTATACGCATGCGCAAAACGATCAAGACTCGAGGTGAAATCTTGAAAGAGATGACCTTTAGGTCTCCTATATATAGAATTAGATAATATAGATTCACCATTTGGTTGAAAAATATCAAGAATGAGAAAATCAGGGGGGTTTGAGAATTTACTAGGGAACGCGTAGAGGATATTAGCTTTGAGTGAAGTATGAATATAAACTGTAACCCCGCCCCCTTCTTTACCTTCCCTATCATTTCTAAAAATAAAATAATTGCTAATATTAATGAGATCATCATGAATGTGTGAGTGAAGCCACGTTTCAGAAACAGAAGTAATGTGAAAGAAATTTGATTCAAAAAAAGCTCTGACTAGATCAATATAAGCAAGCAAGGAGTTAGCGTTGAATTGATCAATTTTTACATGAGATGACACAGATTGAGTATGAGGAGAAGGATTTGAAAAGATTTGTCCGGTTGAGGCAGTCAAATGAGAAGCTCAAGATCATTAATAGTGCGAATAATGAACGGTTGCTGACCATTCGCTTTCCTAACAAAAATGGTAAAATTTTTAACCCAAACATAGTCGTAAGAGGTTTGTTTAGCACGGGCTTTAGTCTGTTGCTATAATTTGTACAAATCTGATGGCAAGAGCTCATTAATAAAAATGTTACCGGAAAAATTTGAACCAAGAACCTCACTGATTTTCAAGTCACGTTTAACGCGCTTGCTGTTAATAACTGCTTCTCTGACTGCAGCAGAAGTGAGGGTGACGACAAGAGAGAGAGACGTACGCGTAACGAAGGCGCACCTAACGGAAGCAACTCACTATTTGTAGTGTTGTTTTTCTTTTGCATTACTCTGACAGCAAGGATATGAGGTATCAATTCAGTAATACCGAGTGCATTGAAAATTTTTTTGGACCACAGAAACCGGAGTGTCAGATAGCCCAGTGGGCAGGCCAGCTACAACAATCTTGTTTGGCGTGTCATTATATCGAGTGTCTAGAGCTTCGAGTTTCAAATTTAATTGCAATATCTCCTGCTTTAGATGAGCATTAGCATCCTCCAACCGGTCGATTTTTTCAGAATGAGCAGTGACGGTTTGAATAAGTTTTGGTAACTCACTGACTGAAGTTTTGATATTCTGAATCGCTTGTTTCTGTTCATTTGCAAAAGCAGCGAAATTCGCTTCAGAATTACGTAACATGGCCATAATTGACTGAAGTGTAACCTGATCATTCTGCATAGTCGGTAGCGGAGTTGAAACTGCGCCAGTATTGAGCTGAGATGAATTTCTACCAAACATCGTGGTAAGATGAATTGAGCAACAGCTATTGACTGATCGGTAAGTTAGGTAACTTTTACTATAGCCGGGATGGAAATGACGGCCGCACTGAGAGCACGATAATGCTTGATTTGCTATCGACTTCTTACATTTAAAGGAGCGAGGGGGAGACATACAGAGTCACTACGCGACACTGTTGATATGGAGATGGTAGTTACAATGTGGACACTATGGATGGCAGCAGAAGTCAGTCATGCGGATCACCGAGGTTGTGGATAGATTGATCACAGTCCAACGATGATCAACGAGCGATTCCCTAGCGGTCATTCAATGGGAAGAGGGAAGGCAGCGTGGGAGTTGTAAACAACTTGAAAATCGTTCGTAAACTGTCAAAGTCGTTACAGCCAAGAATTTTAGGTTATAAAGAACCAGTCTTCGGTTTATTACCTCAGCCCGTAGCTCAGAAGAGAGCAACGACGATTTTTAGGTCAAAATTTTGCCAGAGCGACGGGGGAGGAAAAAAACCTGGAAGCAGAGCCCAAAAACGGGCAGGAGACAGCAGGAAATAGTTCAGAAGAGGAGGTTGACTGAAAGTAGCTAAATAGGTACTCACCAGAGAGAGAGGGAGAGAGAGAGAGAGAGAGAGAGAGAGCCTAATACCCCCTAGCAACCATAGGCATAATATACATTATATATAATATACTGTGACGTGGATTTTTCTGCACCTCGGTTACTCGGAGCAAATAACCGGGAACTTACCGCGTGCACAATAATTTGGCGTCCGGCGAGGTATCCTTGATCTGAAACAATGTCGCGAAGTTTGTTGGGCGCCTGGCGTGATCAACACGCCTCGAAATCGTTAATACGACACACCGCGACTATATGCTCGGTAGCTCAGTACCGCGGAGAGGGGAGGGGTAAAGTTTGGGTCGAGAGAATTGCAACACAGGTACGCCAACACGTGATGTGGCTAAATTACTATAAAATCCCAATGATATATTTCTCATCAGCGATAAAACAAAAACAAAAGAAATAAAAGTAAATAATACAAAAAAATAAAAAGAATGATAATACGACCACGCAAGTCGTCCTTCGCGATTCCAACTACAATTTCACTTTTACCTAAACTAAATACGAAAGGTAGAAATACTCCAAATGAAATAAAAATAAAAAAAAATAATAACAAACAAAAAAAAAGGTGAATAAATCTAGGAGACCTCTACGGCCTACGTGCGCTAGTCGCCGTCTTAACAATATCCTACTTCCTAAAAACCAAAAACAAAATCGGACTCGATGCGCTGCCCGCGAACGTCCTCTACACAATGGCGCTGATCGCCAACTTAATACTAACTGATAATGCAAACAACAAAAAAAAGAAGAAAGAAAAAAAAAAAAGAATATTAAATAACTAAAAAGAATATTAAATAACTAAAGTGATGCGAGGCTCGTCGCGACACCCGCGATCCTCCTCTAAAAACGCATACGCTTATCAGCACGCACCCGAGCTTCACTTCCTCGGCGACGGCGGGCCGCAGTCGCGAATTCGAATGCTCCCCGTGATTGCTCGCGACCTGTACGATAATCGAAGATGTGCCGGATGACGTGAATTGACCCCGTGTAACGGACTTCGGTCACACTCAAGCTCGAGACAATAACGTCTCGGCTCAACCCGTGGCTCGACTCGATTTTCTGGATTCCCCGAAGTTAACGTTACTCTCTTACGCGCAACTCAGGCTACGGTCACCAAGCAAAAGAATCGGCAAACGAATTTCGAGTACTTTTCGACACGCAAACTAACAAAAGAAAACGGCTACCCTCTATCGGATCAGCCTTGACTCAATTACCCTCGAAATTCGATCGCGAGAATGTTAACAACGCTTACCGCTCCACATCCACGCGACGAAAGGTCCGACCCCCTCGTGCCGGCTCATATTCTTCCTCGCAACGAAAATGCTCTCTCTTACGGGCACAGAACCACCGCAGCTCTAACTCAATACAACCAAAAATGCTACTCAACCGCCTAGTTTCCTCGCCAGAACTAGAGTGATCTAGGATGGTCGCAACGCCGATCTCATCGCGCGAATTTTTCGTGACGTCATCACCCTAAGAATGCGCAACAATCGATCGGTCATCGATTTTGGGGATTGCGCAACTTGCCGCGCACCTGTCGTCTCTACGCGGCGCAGAACTTAAGGCTAGATCGCGATGTCGTCTCCCGCGCAGCTCTACGTAGTCCTGGGGTTGGGCGGGGTGGTGCTCCCTCGTCGCTAGCTGGTACCTCGCGGTTGCCTTGGTTGGGCGTAAGCGGGGTGAGCGGGGAGGCTGCGGCGCGCCGGCCGCCAGCGGGAATCGCGTCCGCCTTGGATTCCCTCGCTGCAGGGATCTGCGTTGCCTCCCCCTCCGCAGCCTCGGTGTCCTTCCCGCGAGATCGTCGTGGTTTCGCCTTGCCTCGAAAGATGTTCGGTGTTGGAGTTGGTCCCTGGAGGGTAGCCGGTGCACTCGAAAAAAAAAATTAAAAACAAAAGCCTGAAATATCTGGGTCGCAATGCTCTATTTCGTCCCTGTCGAAGCTCGGGTGCGTGACTCCAGTTCTGGCGCTCTCTGAAATTATTCCGCGACTCGATTTTCTAGACCCTGATTCCGAGATCTCGCCCAGGGTTCAGGGAGTCTCTTGTAACGGGCCGGCCTAACCGAACTGCCACGTTACAACTCCCCCCCCCCTAGACGGATCGTGGGGTGCCAGAGCGCCAGCGCTGCATCCCGCGAGCCGAACTTCGCGAGGTGACCGCAAGCTCGAAGTACTCACACGCTATTGCGCGGTACTCACCGAGAATCCCCTCCCAAGAGGACGATAAAACAACAAAAAAAACAAAAAAAAAGATTTTCTCCCGTGTCCTCTAGGATCCTTCGCGAGCTCAACTGATCCCCTTCCTCACGCCATGGTTGTCTCGGGGAGCTTTCTACTTCGCCACTGGATCTGAAATTTTTCCCAAAACCCGCCACCTGGGATCTATGAAAGAAAGCGGACGCCATTTAGGTTCGGGGTTAAGAATTTATTATAATAATAAAAAAAAAGAAAGAATGATTACAAGAGAAAAGAAAGCGAAAGAAAAAAAACAAATCCTGGCGGTTGTGGGCCTAGCCGCGCCGCCCCGGCCGGCCTCGATCCCGGCCCCGGCCGGTCGCGGACGCCACTATCCTCAGGCGGAGCATCTCCACCTCCATAGTCACTTCTGTTTCCCCCGCAACGATGGGGAATGACGGGGCGGTTTCCCTCGCAAAGGGGGGGTTTGGCGGGGTGACTTCCCTCGCAAATCCGGGGGGTGGTGGCACCCACCTCGCGAGCAAGGGGGGAATCGCTGGCAACTTCCTCGCTACGGGGGTTGCTGAAACTGGGGTTGGTGCCCAGCGAGGGGGTCCCCTACCGGGCCTGCTGGGCTGGTCTTGGCAGTCGGGGCAGGTGGTCTTTAGGTAGCCTGGCCACCCACATCGGCGGCAGAAGACCCCCAACGCCTGGGGGCAGTCCCTGTAATCATGGAACTGCCACCAGCAGTTCCAACACCCCCCTTGTGGCAGCCACCGCCGCCAGGTCGCCGGTGCCGGCTGCCCTGGGTGACGCCCGGTGGAGGCGGGTGGTCGCGGGATCTTTTCCCACTCCAGCAAATCCCTTATGGCCCTCACGTCGTCCTCTTCCCTCGCTACATCTCCGCCAACTAAAGGGAAGAGTTAGTTAGGATCGTAGCTATCGCTGATCACTCCTTTCCTTTCCCCGAGAAGCCTATTTCCCCCTCACGGTTCCTCCCCGTTTCTAGGCGCAATTGCCTCAGACTCCACGTACCGCTTCAAATCCTTTATGTGGTGTCTACCGCGACCCCCTCCTTCGCTATCCTCTAGTTCGTAGACGACGGGCGAGATTACCTGCGCAACGCGAAATGGACCGGCAAACTTGGGGGCTAGCTTCGCAGCGACCTGTTGGGTGGCCGAGGACAGAACTCGGTTTCGCTTCCATACCCATTCCCCTACTTCGAAACGGATATCCCGGTGCCCTTGGTTATAATAGCGTGCCTGTCGCTCGTGGGCTTCCTCGAGATGTTTCGTCACTAGGTCACGCAGCTCACCTAATTTCGCCATTCGGTCCCCCCATACTTCGGGACGGGGAACGGGGATTTCCGCGGGACCCTCCGCGAGTCGTCGCAACTGCATTCGTGGTTTGGGATCGCGACCCAAGTTTAAAAAAGCGGGACTGACTCTCAGTGAGCTATGCACAGCGGTATTATACGCAAATCGAAATTCGTGAAGATGCACGTCCCAGTCCCGGTGATCTGCCTCGATGTAGGCCACGATCATGGTTTTTAATACGCGATTCACCCTCTCCACGGGGTTTGCTTGCGCGTGGTACGGCGGTACTTTCGCGTGGGTAATATGGTACGCAGCGCACAGTTCGTCGACGGCCTTATTCGCAAATTCCGTGCCGTTATCCGTCAGGAGCACCTCTGGGGTACCCCATCGGGACAGCACGAGATCCTCCAGCGCGGCAAGAATGTTTTTCGCGTTTGATTTTCGCAACGGCGCTACCTCCACCCACCGGGTAAACAGATCTTCAAAAACCAACAAATATTCGAACCCGGCGCGACTTCGGGGAAATGGGCCCATGACGTCCGCCGCGACCACAGTCCATGGCGTGTCGACGACCCATCGACCCATAAGGCCCGCTGGTGGCACCTGCTGTACCTTACACTCCTGGCAACGCTCGCACGCTCGGACCATCAAAACTATATCGCGATACATTCCGGGCCAGTAGTAGTCGGCCCTCGCTCGCGCGTAGGTCTTTTCGACGCCAAGATGCCCTGCCTGGGGGTCCTCGTGGACTTCCGCAAAAATCCGCGATCGCTGTTCCCTCGGAAGCACCAATTTCCACGGCGCCAAGTCCGCTAGTATTGGCTCGACTAAGGGGTCCGTCCGGAAATGGTATAGGCGCCCCTCGACCACCGACCAAGTTCGGAACTTGTGTGGGTAGTCCAGGACGTCCTTTACGCGATGCTGGTACCAGGGGTCGACGACGACATCCCAGACGGCTTTACGCTCCGTCCCTGGTCTGCCGTCCCCCGCCACGTCGAGGGCGGCTAGCTGCTCCGACCCCTCGTTTTCGCCCTCGTACATCCGCGATAGGGCATCGGGCACATGGTGCATCGCCCCTTTTCGGTGTCTAATTTCGCAATCATACTCTAGTAAGTCGAGCGCCCACCTAGCTAACCGACCCGTCGGATTCCGCAATTCCCGCAACCACTTTAAACTCGCGTGGTCGGTTATCACCGTGAAGTGGTATCCTTCTAGGTATGCTCGAAACTTTTTAACGGCCCAAATCACCGCGAGACACTCCTGTTCGGTTGTGGAATACTTCCGTTCCGCATCCGACATTGTCCGGCTCGCGTACGCGATCACACGCTCAATACCGCCAATAGTCTGTGTCAAGACTGCGCCAATGCCAAAGCTACTCGCATCGGTCTGTACTACGAACTCGTGCTCAAAATCGGGACACGTTAAAACCGGAGCCGACGTTAACGCGGCTTTTATGCGTTTGAACGCCGCTTCTTGTTCGCTACCCCAGTCCCATCTCTTATCCTTACGCAATAGCCGGGTAAGGGGTTCCGCCACGCTCGCGAACTCGGGGATGAATTTTCGATACCACGACGCCATACCCAAAAATCGCCTCAATTGCCGCAGGTTTTTCGGCGCGGGATACGCTAGGATAGGTTCCACCTTGTCGGCATCGACTTGTAGGCCGTCCTGGTTCACTTTGAACCCGAGGTACCGGACTTCGCTACGACAAAACTCACACTTTTCCGGGTTGATGGTAAGCCCGGCCAACACTATCCGTTCGATAACGCGGGATAGCCATTTTAAGTGCGAACGAAAATCGGTGGTCACTACAATAATGTCGTCGAGATACGCGAATGCATGCGGCTCCATCTCGGGAGTAATTAATTTGTCTATTAACCGCTGAAAGGTGGCCGGGGCTCCGGTAAGCCCGTATGGCATCCGCACAAACTGAAATAATCCGCGACCTGGGACCGTAAACGCCGTTATTTCGCGACTCTCGCGTGTCAAGGGAATCTGGTGGTAAGCTTGACTCAAGTCTATAGTCGAGATGTACTTGGCCGACCGCAATTTATCCAATATCCCGTTCATAAACGGGATCGGGTACGCATCCTTTTTCGAAACGCTATTTACTTTTCTAAAATCCAAACAGAACCGATATTTCCCGTTTGGTTTCTTGACCATCACGATTGGCGTTGACCACGAACTTTGGGAGGGTTCGATCACTCCATCCGCGAGCATACGGTCTACCTCCTCGTTAATAGCTTCCTGCACTTTCGGGGATACGAGATAGTACCGCTGCTTGATCGGGGCGCTTCCCTGCACGTCTATTTTGTGCTCCGCGAGATGAGTGAGACCCAAGTCTCCCGAGACTTTCGGTAATTCCTTCGCTAAGAATTCCTGTAATTCGCGATTCTCGGTATCCCCTAGCTCTACGATACCGCTACAACTTGACACCTCGGTAACGGGGATCGGGTGACCCTCCTCAAATTTTCCCTCGTATTCCGGAATATTCGCGATTCTCCATGATTCGCGCGCGCCGTCAATCGAAAAGCCAAATTTTCGCACGAAATCCATGCCCAGAACGCAATCTCCAACTAAGGTGGGGATAATCCGCAACGAAAACTTATGCGCGACACTCAGCAACGTTATCGGCAGCTCTACTTCTCCGGTTATTGATTCTACCGATCCATTCGCCAATACGACACTCGAACAGCTGGGTGATTTTACCGGTTGACCGTACTCTAACGCAATTTGGTGTCCGATCGAACCGAGAAATGTTCGCGATGAGCCGGTGTCTAACAACGCCCTGACCCATGTGCCCCCGATGCACACCCGCAAAAACCAGCGTTGACCGAACTCCATGGTCTGCATCGGAAAACACGTCGCGATTTCCCCCTCGACGCCACGCAATGCCGTGGTGTCTTCCACTCGGGGCGCCGCGCCGACACTTAGCGAGGCTGCCCTCCCTGGTTTCCCGAACACCGCGGACAATTCGTCGAATAGACGCCGTCGTACCCGCAATGGTAGCAAAAGGTTCGCAAGGGGTCCGGGCAACGGCTAAATCGGTGACCGGGACGATGACAATTCATGCATAACTTTTCGTCCCAAACCTTGTCGCCACGAAATTGTTCGGCCCGGGACACGCCAGGGGCCGGCTGGTTAACCGAGGGGGTCGCTCCCCTCCTGGGCCCTCGCGCGGGTCGCGTTGGTGAGGTCCGCCTCGTTGGAGTCGGGCTTCCGCGACTTGGCGGTGCGCCGCTCGCTTTACCCCTCTGGGTCGCCACCGCCATTGCCTTCAATAATTTCTCCTCGAGCCCTTTCACCTGGGCCGCGAGCAGCTTCTCGATCGTCTGCGCTACGGTTGGCTCAATCCCTACTTCTGTAATTGCGGCTAATCCATGTTCGCCTCGAGTCGCCGCGGTTTTGGTCCGGCACGCTAATTCGCTAATAAAGGACTCTTTCGGCGTGGGCGGGGGGCGGTATTCGCGAGATAATGCGAGGTTTCTTTCCCGCTCCGTGGCGAGATAGATCAATTCGCTCCACGTACGAATTTCCCTTCGACGGAGGACTTCGCGAATTTCGGGACGCATGTTCTTAAAAGCCAGGTCTAATTGCTGTTCCATAGTGTACGGACGCGGCATCCGTCTCAACAACCCTCGAACACAGGAAAGATATTCTGTAACTGACTCTACTGGTCCCTGAGTTCGTGACCTAGCCTGGTCCTCCACGCGACTTCCGACTGTCCCGTCCCCGAACCACAAACGTAATGCCGCGCGAAACTCATCGTACGTGACCCAGCTGTCCCGTTCGCAACGCAACCATTCCAAGGCTACGCCCGAGAAGATCATCGTGAGAGAACTCAACACTTCGTTCTCGCTCAATTCTGACAAACTACGCCACTCTTCCAATCGCGTCAAGAAATCCTCGACGCTCGGCTCGCCAATCCCAGAGAACTTGAGGTTCCACCCTCGCAGGGCCCTCGGGATGTCACGTATTGTTTCCCGGGTACGCAATTCGATATTTGAATCCCGGGTACAGGTCGGCCGGGCAGCGGTCGCCATACCGCGAGAAATTGTTGCGGGATCGACCGGTAACGACCGGAATTCGACCCGCGAAGCTGGTGGCCCCGCGACTAGCCGGGTAGAATCCACGATGGGTTCTTCGAGCCCGTGTCGGTGCCCCTGGATCGGGGAGGCCTCTCCCCAGTGGCCCTGGGCTCCGCTAGCCATCGAAAACGGAATCGAGTGGAAGGGTATTCGCGTCGGAACCTGGTACGCGGTCGGTCGCGAGGTGCTACCATACACCGCCGAGGTGGTGATAGCCGCCGAGGCGACGGCTACGCTCACCACCGTACTCGTCGTCGCTACCGTGGTTAGCCGGGTCGCGATGGTAATATTCACTGGCTCTAACAGCCGCGAATCGCTAGCCCTTCGGGGCTGTTCCCTGACCGGTTCCGTAACGGTCGCCAATTCGGCCAACCCCGCGAAGACATCCTCGTCCTCTGGTTCCCAGGTGACCGTCAAATCCCCGCGCTCACGCAAGAGGTGTCGTACGTACCGGTCACGACGCACCAGTATGCTACCGGTGGAATTTACCCTCGCGGTCACTAACGCCAACTCGAGCTCATCGCTTGTCATGTCATACAACCACGCGCCAATGGGTACTTCCGCCATGTTGACTTTACCCGCGAAAATGAAGAGCAGAAATGAAGGTAAAAGCACGCAAAAGAAATGAGAAGTGATGAAAGTGAAAGCACGCACAACCACTATTCGCACCGAAAGACAAAAGCCGTAGGTAGAGTCTGAGCGCAAGCAATGATACCCAGTATGGATACTTCCGCGAAACTTGTTGAATTAATTCGCTATTTTCCACCAGCACCAACAGAACGTGAGAGAGATGTTTCCTCGTATTGGTGTAATCACCTCTATTACCTTAGCGATATCAAAATTGCGAATAAAAGCGACAATAAAAGAAATACCGTAAACAAAATAAAACAGAACAAAAAAAAACAAAAGACGGGCTGAAAGAAAAAAAAATATGTTGTCGCACCAGCAACAAAACCACAAAAAAAAATTTTCAACCGCGATGCTGAACTCCGTCTTCGTAACACACAAAAAAAAAACAAAAACAAAAAAAAATATTTCGAAATCGCAGCAAACAAAAGTAAACAAAAGAAAACCAAAAGGGAAGCAGAAATCCAAAAGCGATAACAAAAGAAAATAAAATGACACAAGCAAGAGATTGGCGGTAAAAGCAGGCGATCTTATCCCTAGTATTAGAAATATACGGTGTGAATATATACGGGGTACTTTTTCGCCACCCGATATATTCTTCAAGTCGTAGCCTGAGTCGTAAATCGCCAGTTTCGGTGTTATTTGCCACCCTTTGTATACAATTTTATTCTCGTCCTCTGTATTCAAAATTGTCTCGCTGTACTGCAAAAGTCAACACGCTTATCCGAAGTGTCGCGCAACCTCTCTCTCCCCTTTTCTCCGACCGCTGTTGTTTTGGTTACGCGAGCGCAACCCGTTACTAAGTCAAAATTTCCGAAGCGCGCAACGCTATTATCTTTCTCGGAAATTTACAGCGGAAATTTCGCGAAGGCCCCACGTTGGGCGCCAATTTGTGACGTGGATTTTTCTGCACCTCGGTTACTCGGAGCAAATAACCGGGAACTTACCGCGTGCACAATAATTTGGCGTCCGGCGAGGTATCCTTGATCTGAAACAATGTCGCGAAGTTTGTTGGGCGCCTGGCGTGATCAACACGCCTCGAAATCGTTAATACGACACACCGCGACTATATGCTCGGTAGCTCAGTACCGCGGAGAGGGGAGGGGTAAAGTTTGGGTCGAGAGAATTGCAACACAGGTACGCCAACACGTGATGTGGCTAAATTACTATAAAATCCCAATGATATATTTCTCATCAGCGATAAAACAAAAACAAAAGAAATAAAAGTAAATAATACAAAAAAATAAAAAGAATGATAATACGACCACGCAAGTCGTCCTTCGCGATTCCAACTACAATTTCACTTTTACCTAAACTAAATACGAAAGGTAGAAATACTCCAAATGAAATAAAAATAAAAAAAAATAATAACAAACAAAAAAAAAGGTGAATAAATCTAGGAGACCTCTACGGCCTACGTGCGCTAGTCGCCGTCTTAACAATATCCTACTTCCTAAAAACCAAAAACAAAATCGGACTCGATGCGCTGCCCGCGAACGTCCTCTACACAATGGCGCTGATCGCCAACTTAATACTAACTGATAATGCAAACAACAAAAAAAAGAAGAAAGAAAAAAAAAAAAGAATATTAAATAACTAAAAAGAATATTAAATAACTAAAGTGATGCGAGGCTCGTCGCGACACCCGCGATCCTCCTCTAAAAACGCATACGCTTATCAGCACGCACCCGAGCTTCACTTCCTCGGCGACGGCGGGCCGCAGTCGCGAATTCGAATGCTCCCCGTGATTGCTCGCGACCTGTACGATAATCGAAGATGTGCCGGATGACGTGAATTGACCCCGTGTAACGGACTTCGGTCACACTCAAGCTCGAGACAATAACGTCTCGGCTCAACCCGTGGCTCGACTCGATTTTCTGGATTCCCCGAAGTTAACGTTACTCTCTTACGCGCAACTCAGGCTACGGTCACCAAGCAAAAGAATCGGCAAACGAATTTCGAGTACTTTTCGACACGCAAACTAACAAAAGAAAACGGCTACCCTCTATCGGATCAGCCTTGACTCAATTACCCTCGAAATTCGATCGCGAGAATGTTAACAACGCTTACCGCTCCACATCCACGCGACGAAAGGTCCGACCCCCTCGTGCCGGCTCATATTCTTCCTCGCAACGAAAATGCTCTCTCTTACGGGCACAGAACCACCGCAGCTCTAACTCAATACAACCAAAAATGCTACTCAACCGCCTAGTTTCCTCGCCAGAACTAGAGTGATCTAGGATGGTCGCAACGCCGATCTCATCGCGCGAATTTTTCGTGACGTCATCACCCTAAGAATGCGCAACAATCGATCGGTCATCGATTTTGGGGATTGCGCAACTTGCCGCGCACCTGTCGTCTCTACGCGGCGCAGAACTTAAGGCTAGATCGCGATGTCGTCTCCCGCGCAGCTCTACGTAGTCCTGGGGTTGGGCGGGGTGGTGCTCCCTCGTCGCTAGCTGGTACCTCGCGGTTGCCTTGGTTGGGCGTAAGCGGGGTGAGCGGGGAGGCTGCGGCGCGCCGGCCGCCAGCGGGAATCGCGTCCGCCTTGGATTCCCTCGCTGCAGGGATCTGCGTTGCCTCCCCCTCCGCAGCCTCGGTGTCCTTCCCGCGAGATCGTCGTGGTTTCGCCTTGCCTCGAAAGATGTTCGGTGTTGGAGTTGGTCCCTGGAGGGTAGCCGGTGCACTCGAAAAAAAAAATTAAAAACAAAAGCCTGAAATATCTGGGTCGCAATGCTCTATTTCGTCCCTGTCGAAGCTCGGGTGCGTGACTCCAGTTCTGGCGCTCTCTGAAATTATTCCGCGACTCGATTTTCTAGACCCTGATTCCGAGATCTCGCCCAGGGTTCAGGGAGTCTCTTGTAACGGGCCGGCCTAACCGAACTGCCACGTTACAATACATAATATACATAATATGGCGGTTGGTGAACAGTACCGAAATAATATAATATAAAATAATACAAAAATAAAAATAAAATAAAAAAAATAAAAATAGAAATAGAAATAGACACAAGCCGAATGAAAAAGCGTACATACAGAGAGGGCAGCCACATTCTGCGCGCATAACACATCGTACAGCATTCATCATACATCATACAGCATACATCATACAATACATCTGTCGATTTCAATAATTTCACAAGCGTCACCCTCGCTGCACACGCTCAGCCTCTTCCGCTCGCAGATATTCTAGCAGGCCAATACGAAACACCGGCAGAGTACCGAAATAATATAATATAAAATAATACAAAAATAAAAATAAAATAAAAAAAATAAAAATAGAAATAGCAATAGACACAAGCCGAATGAAAAAGCGTACATACAGAGAGGGCAGCCACATTCTGCGCGCATAACACATCGTACAGCATTCATCATACATCATACAGCATACATCATACAATACATCTGTCGATTTCAATAATTTCACAAGCGTCACCCTCGCTGCACACGCTCAGCCTCTTCCGCTCGCAGATATTCTAGCAGGCCAATACGAAACACCGGCAGAGTGGAATGAGGGAGTGGAATGCTGATGTGATTGACGGAGGCAAAGAGTTCCAAAGGTTAACGCCAACATACGCAAAAGACTTTTGATACGTCACCGTACGAGCCGATGGTAGGACAAGAGTGTCAGTTCGCGACGGGTCACGACGACGTGATGCATACTGACTTGGCTGAAAACAGTCGAATAGGACAGGAAGCCCTTCATGTATGGCCTTATAGAAAATGCAACCAATAATGTACAATCGGCGATCGCGTATGGTGAGCCAGCCGAGCCTTCGTCGAAAGTCAGATATGTGTACAAACCGCGTTTGACGAAAAACATAGCGCACACAATTGTTGAGCGCAACAGAAATTTTCCTGTCTAGGCCTTCGGAAAGGTTAGTGAACACTCCTGCACAGTAGTAACTTATCGGTAGGACAAGAGACGCGACCAGGCGCCTCTTAAGCGCAACATCCACGTCATAGGTTGTCATCCTCAACCGATATAGAGTAGACGCGCTACGTTTACACACTTCAGTAATGTGTTCCGTCCGAGAGAGAGAGAGAGAGAGAGAGAGATTGATTGATTGTTCAGTTTATTATGCCTTGGTAGCACCCTGAGGCAAAGTACAAAGCTATGGAATAACTAAAAATAAGTCGGTAATTAGGTTTAGAATAATAAGTAGAAAAGAAATATAACGGAATAAAAAAAAATATAATATAAAATAGTAACATAATAATAAAAATAAAAATGAATTAGAAATAAAGATCTGAAGATATAATTGAGAAATAGTGAGTAATTAGTGCTAATAATACAAAATAATTAAATGATACCAATATTATGAGAAAAACAGAATAATGATTGATCCAACATATCTAAGTCGACATGTCGAAAATGTCTAAGCCATGATTCCGTCTAAGGAAAAGAGGTAGTTTCGTAGCCGGACTTTTAGGATCGGAAGTGAAGATGACGTTACTACTTCCTCAGGGAGGGAGTGCCAGAAATAAATAGCTGACAGGAAAAAGGAGTCCCTGTAGGTAGTTGTGCGGTGTTGGGGTATGAAAAAATAGTCCGTTATTCGTTGTCGTGATGGATGATTTGGCTGATTTCGTTTGGTGAATATATCTCTGTGAGATATGAAGGAGAATTTCCGTGCAATACGTTGTATACTAATATGACGAGAAAATACAGTCGTCTTGACTTCACAGTGAGCCAGCCAAGAACTCGTCGATACGGTGTTATGTGGGCGTCGCGTCTTAAATTAAATATGAATCTTATTCCATTGTTAACGAGTGTTTCGAGCTTGTTGTTGAGCTCTGAAGTTACATCATTGTATACTACGCAACAGTAATCAATTAGTGGGAATAAGAGTAAGACGATCAGTCTAGTTCTTAGTTCCCGTGATAAAACGTTCCTGTGATATTTTAACTTATAAAGAGAGAAATTTATTTTCCTGGAGATTAACACTACGTGTTTCCGCCATGAGAGGTTTGACGACATTATCACACCGAGATTTCGTACTTCGTCAACGTAGGGAAGAATGACGTTGTTAACGACAACTGGAAGAAGAGAGGTGACATCGATTCGGCTAATGTAGTTATTACTTCCCTGTATTAGGACCTTGGACTTGGATAGATTGAGCTTAAGCCCATTATCGTTCGCATAATGAGCAATCACGTTGACATCGTGTGTGATACGCGCGATACCATCATCGAGTTGTGAGGGCAGACAGCTCAGGTAAATCTGTGTGTCATCTGCAAAAATCATGTGCTTTGTAAATTTCAATTTCAGGCTGATATCGTTGATGAAAAGTGAGAACAGAAGCGGACCCAACACAGACCCCTGGGGAACTCCAGCGGTTGTTTTCAACCAGACGGAGCATCCACCTTGGTTATCAACTACAGCTTGCTGCCTGCTCGATAGATAGGAAAATATCCAGTGTAGCACGTTGGACGAAAAGCCAATTTTTTGCAATTTTGTGAGAAGTTTGAAATGTGAGACTGTATCAAATGCTTTGCTGAAATCAAACAATACTAGGATTGTTAGCTGTCTCTCATCAACAGCTCGTCGAACATCATGGCATATGCGCAACAAAGCAGTGTGCGTGTTAAAGCCTCGCCTGTAGCCCGATTGACGCGAGTCAAGGATATTATTCGCTGAGAGGAAATCATTGATTTGCTTGTGAACTATTTTCTCGTATATCTTAGAGAGTTCACATAAGTTGGCTATTGGCCTGCAGTCAGACGGAGACAAGGGAGGATTCACCTTCAATAATGGCCGAATGAATGCAGGCTTCCATAAAGTCGGAAAACACGATAATCGAAAACAATTGTTGAACAAGGACGCTAGGATTTCTGCCAAAAGAGGTGGTGCTTTTGGAATCGAGAAAACTGAAACGCCATCCGGGCCAGCAGAATGAGACGAGGAAAACGAATTGATGATTAGTTGAACGGCATCCGGAGTAGTCGGTACAAACTCAAATTGCGGTTGATCATGCGATTCATCGACGATAATGTCGTCAAGGTCATGTATTTCACACGCCGGGGAAGAGCAGGAAATACTCGCGAAGTGTTTATTTAATTCTTCAGGCGAGAAAAAATTGAGCGGAGAAGACGTAGTCTGTTTTACAAGTCCCAAGTTGGCTAGTTCTCTCCATAATTTAGTAGTGTCAGTGATTGACGAAATTCTTAGCAAATAGAAATTATTCTTAGCTGCCTTTATGTCGTTACTAAGTTCATCTCTGAATTTTCTGAATGTCGCTAACCCGAGGAGACTACCTGATCTTCTCACTCGTTTGTAAAGAGAGTTGCGTTTCTTGATACGTGTTTTCAGATCCTCGCTTAGCCAAGGCGCATGACGTTTATTAATATTGTACGTTTGTCTCGGGGCCTGGATATCCAAGATTGAGGAGATCATAGTAGAAAGAGAATTCGTATAAGAGTCAATATTAAAACTGGAGAGAGGTGGATTTGAACATAACGCCTGGCTAGTCCGGAGCTCGACTGAAAACATATTACGAAACGCCAAGTCATCGGATCTCTTGAAATTACGCCGAGAGATCGTACGATTCAAAATATGTGGTGTTTCGAACTGATAGACCAATTCGATCAAGTCATGCCCGGCGATAAACGGAGCGTCAGACTTGGAGAATGACACTTTCTTGGAAGAAGAATCAATAATAAAAACATCAAGCCAAGAGTGGGATGTGTTCGTGTGAAAAGTGGCCCTAGATTCTTTTATGTGCAACGATTTAGATGAAGAACATTCTCTTAAAAACTCCGCCTCGTAACCCGAACTTAAAAGATTGCAGTTTAGATCACCAGTGATAATTATATTTTTGTACGCAAACGCAAACTGATCGAAAACAGAGAAAAAATCGGCAAATAAGAACCCCTTGGGTCTTCTATACATCGAGGTGAACATAAGAGATTCCTTGTTTTGACAGCATAATTCCAGGATAATGTATTCTGGTGCATGTGAAAATTGGTTCGGTGAAGCGGCTAAGATCTTTACAGTAAGAGATTTATGAATATAGCATGCCACTCCACCTCCCCGTTTTCCGTCGCTGTCGTTCCTTATGAGTAAGTAATTATCTAGTTGAATCAGATCATCGTGTATTAGAGGATGCAGCCAAGTCTCGGATATTGAGATGATATGATAGCTGTGGTTAGATAAGAGAGCTCGGACAAGATCGATGTGACCCAATAGGGAGTTCGCGTTAAAATGCGTAATATTGAGATTAAGGGGACCCGGTGGTCTAGCGCACGAAAATGACACCTATTTTCACGATTTTTTTTTTGCTATTAAAAATAAAAAAAATGATATTCTAACTTTTCGAGCTTATTACTACGTTTATTAATCATACAAAAAAATTTTTTTTTCCTTTTAAAAACAATATTTATTATTATAAAAATGCCGCTAAAGATGACCCTCTCGAAAAATCGGATCCGGACTGCGGAAGTGATTTCGAGACTTTTACTCATCAGAAACAAAAAATTCGAAGACATTCTTAATCAGAAAGAGTGCAGTTATGGTCGGAACTAGAACAAATCGAAAAAATTGAAAATTGACAAAATGGCGAGCGTTGAAAAAAAAGTTCGTAAAATCGGGTTTTTTTCACTAGTTTTTTAGTGTAAACAATAGGAAATTATTTAAATAAAATTATGATTCTAGTTCCGACGATAGCCATACATGTTGAGAACAACATATCCAAATTTCAAGTCATTCTGTTGAATAGTTTTTTTATTTTCACCCCGCAGTGCCGAAAAAAGTCGTTTCGAGATAAATGAGTTCAAAGTTTGAGGTACAGATATTTTCAAAAATTGAGCAAATTTTGAATACTTACAGTTAATCCGCGATTCCGGCACCATAGAGGATCCTTTCGGAACGTTTATATTCCGAAGGGATTATATTGTATTCGGTTACAAATGTAAAGGTAAAATGCGGAGAAGGGTCGGGAAGCTGCCGCGCTCCGAGTGCTGAACCCGTTAGAAGCGCGCGGACCGCTCTCTACCTGGAATGGGCTGTAGAAGCTATAATATTCAGAATTTCCGCATGAAAATTTCACAGTATATTCTTAAGATACTATACTTTCGAAATATCGAAAAAAAAAATCGATTTTTTGAAATTTCTAGACCACCGGGCCCCCTTAACGTGAGACGAGTTAGTTTCTAGCGGCGGTGATGTAACGTTGTCGTTGGAAGACTTCGATTTCAGTCATGTGAGTGAGTCCAGGTCACTCTCGGCATTGATTTGGATAATTTCGGTTTTTTCACTCCTTCGAACGTAAACATTCCCAGCCTTCAGCCATACGAACTTGTAGCCAAGTTCTTCTGCTTTCGATTTTGTGCGACGCAGCAAGTTATAGGTCGCTGACGGCAGGAATTCGTTGATGAAGATGTTTCCTTTTCTATTAAGTGCGAAAACTTCATTGATGGATAACTCCTTTTTCTCACGTCTTTTCTGGATGATAAAATCGCGAACTCTTGATGACTTTAGTGAAACAATCAGAGTCCCCAAAGAGGCTTGGGTCGTAGTGGATGTATGCGGACGTTCCCCATCAGCCAAAGGCTGTTTCGAAGGTATTTGTCGTATTTCAAGAACGTCGCTAGTTAATCCGGGAATTCCGAGTGCCTTAAGAATCCTGTCGACTATTGTGTTCGGTGTATCTGTGATATCAATCGGCAGTCCAGATATCGTGATTTCCGCGCTCGTGTTGTTGGAATCGTTGTTGGTAAGACGATTCGACAGTAAGTTGACTTGCGACTTGAGTGCAGAGTTTTCTTCCCTGATCGTTTGAATGTCCACCTTTGTCGCTTCGGAATTAAGTTCTAGTGTCCCGATACGATTGTTGAGCGTTTCGTACGACGATGAAAAAACTGAAACGTCGGCACGGAGTTCGGCAATATTTTGCTCTACACTTGAGATTGACGTTTGAAGGCATTTAAATTGGCCGGTGTTGACTGTGCTCATCGATTGTAGTTGACGCATGAAATCCTCTGAGGTGATTTTGTCGTGAGATCCTGTGTCATCTAACACTTCCTTGTGCGTTGGAGGATCGATTGACGTATGGCTCTTTATGGGTGACCGTGGGATGGTTGTGGAACGCTGCATGACGCAAGGTTCGCAGTAGACACTGTCTAATGAATTCGCGCCATCGGGGTCGTACCCTAGTCTGTTTGTGGCACACTCAGCATGGATTATGGCACCACAATCGCCTATGCAATCGACAGTATTCAGTCCTCTCGTCGTTTTGTTGCAGACCGAGCAGCGCGACATTGTAAATTATTGTTGTGATTTGATATGATGTGCGTTGATATTATAGTCGCGCGAGAATCGTGAAGTAAGTCTCTGATGATGGTTCAATATATGTGAGTTAGTTTTTCATGACACGAAGAGTTGAAGATACGAAAAAAAAAAAATCGTCACACACACTGTAATGTGCTCATATAAGTAAAGATTGAACAGCGAAAGAGTTAAAAGGTCCAAGTCACTATACACTACACGCACTGAATGCTGTTAGTGTGAGAATGTTTGTCAGCAACAAGAGATCGACACACGTACACGCCCACACACGATCATGAGCCCGCGTAATCTCAAGCGCGAAAATTTCGATGACTCACACTCATGATACTGGTTTCACAGTTTCAACGTTGAGCTGGTCACGACCTAGCTGCGAGGGGCACCAGTAACAGGATTGTTATAAGTCTATGTTTACACAATACGTTTACTAAGATGTAAGTGCCGATGCGAAATTCGAATATTCGCGGCTTTATTAGGCCACTAAAATGTTGAATGAGAGGAGATAGGTGAAGCGGTGCCGAGTAGCGTTAATAGCCGATACGGTCGCGGTATTCGCTCGGCCAGCGAAAGGGGTAAGATTTTCGGGGACAACGGGATCTCTTTCTCTTTCTCTCCGGGGACATTGAAGAGGTCAGTCGCGTGCCACTTTATAATAACTGGAGAAGGAGGAAGGGAGGGTAACGTAGACTGGATACCGACGGCCCATCCCGATCGAGTTGAACACCGGAAGATTCCACAAATTAATTCTCCGCCAAATCACCATCCGAGAGTCCCTAGAGTTTAAAAGAAAGAGCCAACGATCGACGAGGCATCTGGAGAAGATAAGTTGCTAAGACCATCGTAATTTCGCCCTGTAGGGATTGTACGGCTAGTGAACCGATATTCTATTATTTAATTGTTGTAAAAAAGGAAAATCGGGACGTTGGTTTGGTGAAGCCAGATTCCCAGAATTAAATATATTTTTGTCTTTTGGATAATCTCATAAAGAGTTATGCACATTCAAACCCTTTGAATGTGTCATACTGATCGTTACACAATAAAGACGTCTGTGCAGTAAATCGGCGCACGGCACTGTCGAAACCGTTTATCGCGAGATTGAAACAGGAAAGTGGAAAAACTTGATAACGGTCTGAAAAATGCACTCGCGAGTCAGAAATTACGGCTACTGATAAATTCTTGGATTCGGCATTTGATGAGCCACAGAAAATAAAAAACTGATCTCTCTTTCTCGTGTGAATTGAACGAGTTTACAGAGGTCGACGTGACGTTCGTCAAACCGCTAAGACAGAGAGAGAGAGAGAGAGAGAGAGAGAGAGAGAGAGAGAGAGAGATGGATGGATGGATGGATGGATGGATCGAGTTTATTATGCCATGACCCGCTTGGGCTTTACAAAAGGCAAACAAAAATACGATCAGTGAAGGAACTTCAAAGATCGATGCAGGTAATTTTGATACATAGGTAGAGACATAGAATACAAGAACCGGATGGTACAATAGATCCAGTGATAGTAGTGTAACATAACAAAAGTATAACACAATAAAAAGGATATATTACTGACCATCGGACCAGAAAGATTAAGTAAATAGATAGCCAACTAATAATAGGTATACAGACTAGAGTTCATAATCGTTGAAAATGATGAATGGTTTATAGTTTAAAGAACCGACGGTAGGAATACAATAACAATTAGATAGATACAGGATAAGAATAGGTAGTACAAGAAAGTATATATAATAAATTATAAATAGTAATAAAATTAATAGTAACAATGAGAATAAAAGTATAACATAGTAAAACGGAAATAGACATAGATTGTAAAAATAGAACAACAGTGGATAGACGAAAACCAGATAATTGATAGTTAATCCACGCTGTGAAGTTTCCTGCTATACGGCCGCTGCCAGTCATAGCCTGGATCTTATTAGGGTCACGGAAGAGCCCGCTGCTACGAGATAGTGATGGAGCTTAGGCTTGAAAACTACAAGCGACGGGGAGTTTTTTAGGGACGATGGAAGGCTGTTTCAAAACCGCATGGCAGATAAGAGAAAGGAGTTTTGGTAGACCGCTGTCCTGGCTAACGGAATAGGCAGCGTCATGCCCTGAGAAGATGCCGCTAACCTGGATTATCGTCGCGTACTACGATCATCCTCAGGGATTAACTTATTTAGATAAGATGGCCTAGACGTTAGGAGCACTTGATAGAAGACACATCCAATAAAATAAAGCCTACGATTCACGACAGAGAGCCATTGGCGCTTGACACGATGAAGGGTTATATGGATGTCTCTCCGCAGGTTAAAGATATATCTAATGCCACTATTGACTAGTCTTTGTAGCTTGAGATTCAAATACTCTGTGGCATCATGGTAGACTAAACTACAGTAATTAATGTGAGGCATGATGAGTGCATGGACTAGCATGGCCTTTACCTGAGGAGAGAGCGTATCGCCCCTATGCTTGAGCCTATAAATCGAGGCATAGACTTTTCTCGACACTTGCTCTACGTGTCCATTCCAAGCTAGTTCCGCAGATATATGAACACCGAGATTTCGGACTGTGTCGACGAAAGGCACAGATTTACCATCGATGATAATCAGTGGTTTTGATTGGCGTTTTAACTGCTCAACAAAGGCAGAACTACCTAAAATAATTGCCTTAGTTTTGATGACGTTCAACTGTAGTCCGTTTGTCCGGGCCCAATCCGCGACTGACTCCGCGTCCAGATTCAATTTGGCTATGGCCTCTGCAATGCAAGTGGGTGAAGCATGCAGATAGATCTGAAGATCATCAGCGAAGATTACATGCTTAGTATACCTCAACCCAAGCCCAACATCATTGATAAATATCAGAAAGAGCAGCGGCTCAAGAACAGAACCCTGCGGCACCCCGGAGCTGTTGGGCAGAAAAGTAGAGTGATGGCCGCTAAGATCTTTCACGGACTGGGTTCTACCTGTAAGGTAGGAATGAAACCACTTTATCACTTCATTGGAAAAGCTATAGTTCTTGAGCTTGGTCAGGAGCAGTCTATGATTAATACTATCGAATGCTTTACTGAAATCGAACAATAAGAGAACGGTAACACACCTATCATCAACAGCTTTCCGTGCATCATCAAGCACTTTGAGGATAGCAGTCTGGGTGCTATGGTGCTTTCGAAAACCGGCCTGTACCGGGTCCAGAGTGTTATTTTGGTCTAAAAAGTTAGTAACTTGCTCTGACACTAATCTTTCAAGTACTTTAGCCAGGTGACTGAGATTCGCTATAGGCCTTGTGTCCGACTCGGACCTGGGTGGGTAAGATTTACTCAGAGGAATGATGTAAGCAGTTTTCCAAATGGTCGGGAACAAACAGGAGGACATCGATGCATTGAAAAGGTCAGTGAGGCGCGGTACTAGTATTGACAGAAGATCCCTTATATGGATCAGCTTGATGCCGTCAGGGCTTTGGCCACGCGAACGTGTGAGACAGGATGTCAAGATTTTCAATACCTGCTGATCCGTGACATGAGAAAAATTAGAATTTACACTTGCTTGCTGAGTCAAGATAAATGCTAGTTCTGACGCTGAGCAGGGAGAGTGGGCACTTGTCACCGAAGGATAATGGGTGTTCAATTGATCTGCCGAAAAATGGTGGAGCGGAGATGACGATTCCGTATTTTTGGCAATGAGACCCTGACGTCTAAGTTCCGCCCAGATGCTATTTGGATTGGTAAGTTTGGCTATCCGCTCCTTAAAGTAGAGATTTTTCGCACGTTTTATGTCACGCTTGACCTCTCTCCGAATAACTAGAAACTGACTGAAAAGTTCATTGGAGTTAAGACGCTTGGCAGCTGCGTAGGTTTTGTTCCGCAGTTTGATGCTACATTTGAGCTCTGGTGTAAGCCAGCCAGCAGGAGGTTTTCCTACTTCACGTGTGATTAGTGGAGCCTGATTATCAAGCGCAGTCACGATAGAGCGACACAGCATCTCTGTATAGAGATCAAAATCTGGGTTTGCACTTGAATGCTCTAGTATTTTGTTTAGAATTGAGAGAAAGCTAATCCGAAGGGCATTGACATCACACCTTCGAAAATCGCGATATATTTTTACACTCTCGGCGATGGTCTTGATTGGCAACCTATATTCTAGCTCGAGTAGTTTGTGACCCGCTATAAACGAGGATAAGGACTTATCATGTGAAAGTAGTTTCTCAGCTGAGTCCAATATGACGACATCTAGCCATGAGTCCGAGTGGGCCGTATGATGTGAGCTTCCATGGGAAACAAGAAAGAGTGAATGACTATGAATAAGATCTCGCAGATAATCTGCCTCAAAGTTCTGTCGGTTTAGATCACAATTTAAATCTCCAGTGATTATGACATTAGTATAATTATGAAAGAATTTGTCGAACTCCACTAGAAAGGCGTCTAATAAAACGCTCTTTGGTCTACGATAGATGACGACAAATAATATTTTATCATTCTGAACTATCAGCTCAAGTATTCGGAATTCTGGAGAATTTGTAAACAGAGATGGAGATGAATCTAAAGTCTTGCATTTTATGGATTTGTGGACATACACGCCCACTTCTCCTCCTATTGTACCGAGTCTGTCATTCCGCAAGAAGCAATAATCGCTAATGGTCACCACATCACTAGCAATGTCCGTGTGTAGCCATGTTTCAGTGACAGAAATTACATGAAAGAATTTCTTGGAGAAGTGAGATCTTATCTGATCGATGTGGGCCGGTAAGGAGTTCGCATTGAAGCTGGCAATCCTCATATTGCGATGGTTTAGGCCAGCTGAACCGTCTGAAGAGTTTGCACCGTCAAAAGCAGCTCCTGCAGACCCCGCAATAGTCTCCTTTGTCAGCAAATCACCTAGGTGGCGTCAATCTCTCGGAACAGGAACCAATAAATCTAGAACGGCCTCCGAGTTGATAATGAGTTTATCTGCCCCTTCGCTCTTCGTCACGTGGACAATTCCATTTTGGATCCACACAAAACGATAGCCACATTCCTTTGCCCGAGTCTTGACCGTCGCTAAGAATCTCACTAATGAGGGGGGAAGATGTTCGTTGAAGAAAACTGGTGTATGCGGGTGGTTTCCGGCAAGACTGATCTCATCAGCATGGATGGCACCTTTCGCCCGCTTGGCTGACAGAATCTCGTTCCGGCATTGCACAGTCCGTCGACAGAAGATCATTCTGGAGGATCAGTCTGGGCTTATTCGTGACTTTAGTACTTCTAATACGAGTGGCTTCAACGAAGTCATTGCGAGTAGGTACGATTTCAAGTAGCCTAAGCATGGAACTAAAAACGTCTTGGAGATCTTCGGTCTCCAGCTCCGGGACTCCAGATACTAACAGATCACACATCAGATTTTTCATTTCTAGACTCTTCAGGCGCTCGCGAAGTTCTGCATTAGACTCTACAGCCTGCCGGACATCCATTTGGTGACTTTGTTGCACATTTTCTAGTTCATCTAGGCGAGCTGCGTGCGCTCGATTTTCTGCAGCTGCCGCTTCTTTTTGAGCAGCTAGTTCAGTGTTCAGGTCGGTAGCTGATCGCGAGAGAGCATCAACTTTCAATGATGGTTCGTCCATTCTAGCTGGTAAGGCCAGTAGTCCATCAATTTTGGACTCTAAATCAGCTTGTTTACGCTGAGACTCCCTAAGCATTTCTGCATTCGCTTCCATCGCCGCAAGAACAGTCTCCAGGCTGCGTTGAAGTGCCGGAGAGGATACAGTGGTGCGGTTTGAGGGAGTAGACTGTATAGTACTGACTGTATACGCCGCATATTCAACTTCAAAAGTTCAGATGCGCTCGCTGCAGATGAACAAGATCTACACCTGGCAACCGACTTGCTCTCATGCATAATCCTTGTCATTTTAGTACACGCCGGATGATAGTGGTTACGACAGAAATGGCAACAGACAGCGTTCTTCACCTCCTTCTTGCATCCTTTGCAGATTTTAAGCAATTTGGCAAACTGGGGCTGATTTTGCGAAACGCCTTCCTCAGATATTGCAACCTGTCAACTTGGATGCGATTTTCTCCAGTAAATAGCTGACGTTACCTTGGATGACAGCTCCGACTGTATACAATGTAACACTTGCTTACTGAAGCAACGCACACAGTCCTCATACAACTAACAACATGAACCACTGAAAATCCAAATGTCAAGGTCTAATCCTCACACTCACATTTGCACATATACTTAAGGGAGGGGTACACCATGCAAGCAAAAAAAAATACTGCAACTTTGCGATTTTTTTTTGAAAAAACGGATTTATTTATGAACATGCGGTCTTGAATACATTAATATATAAGTCTTTGAGAACTTTAAAAAATTTTTTTATTGTCGAAAAATTTCAAAATGGCGTCGTGACAGTTGGATCCCCAAAGCCGCTCGGAAAAATGGGGTGCGAGATTTGGTGGAGTCGTGGATAGTCCTAGAACACACAAATTACAAAAAATTAGTTGTATATTATGTTTTCTTGTCCACTACGTACCACTTTTTTGATATCTAGTCTGAAAAATTTTTTTTGACCGTTTGAAGTCGCAAAAACGTGGTCGAAAAATTGAAAAAAAAAAAATCGTCACTTAAACAATCATAAAAAATTTTTGAGACTACATATCAAAAAAGTGGTACGTAGTGGACAAGAAAACATAATATACAACTAATTTTTTGTAATTTGTGTGTTCTAGGACTATCCACGACTCCACCAAATCTCGCACCCCATTTTTCCGAGCGGCTTTGGGGATCCAACTGTCACGACGCCATTTTGAAATTTTTCGACAATAAAAAAATTTTTTAAAGTTCTCAAAGACTTATATATTAATGTATTCAAGACCGCATGTTCATAAATAAATCCGTTTTTTCAAAAAAAAATCGCAAAGTTGCAGTATTTTTTTTTGCTTGCATGGTGTACCCCCCCCTTAAATCAGGGCACACACCACGAGGGTCTCGAAAATAAATAGAGCTAGGATCATGCACACTGATCAGCTGTTTTGGACACGCACATACACAGTACACAGAGTTCAAGGTGCTCTGACCAATTTAAACGTCACGCTATCACAGTGGTCGTTAATATTCCCGTAGGAAAGTATCACCACAGGTTTGACGCAAATTGATAACCTCTACCAGGTATATGGAATTTTGACAGTCGGTGATTCAAACGAAAGCAATTTTAAAATTGCGTATTTACAGTCAGCTGGTGAGTGTATTATGTCACTGTCAGTACACAGTGACACACATATCAAACACACGCAGATGATAATACGCAATCAACCATGGCGAAAGACAATGATAACGGTTCATGCAAAATCGATAAGAAAGTTTTTCCCGGATAGAATTTGGAGAAAAACTGGAAAAAGGTCAGAAATCTCCGGTAGTTGAAAGGTTTATTTTCCGCACTTTCATTAAACTATGCTAGAACTTTTTATGAAAGAATATGCCGTTAATAAAATGGTAAGAACATGGAGCGAAACAGAGCACGTCAACTCAACGAACGGGTTAACAGAGAGAGAGAGAGAGAGAGAGAGAGAGAGAGGGAGAGGGAGAGGGAGAGGGAGAGGGAGAGGGAGAGGGAGAGGGAGAGGGAGAGGGAGAGGGAGAGGGAGAGGGAGAGGGAGAGGGAGAGGGAGAGGGAGAGGGAGAGGGAGAGGGAGAGGGAGAGGGAGAGGGAGAGGGAGAGAGAGAGAGAGAGAGAGAGAGAAGCGTTTATTTATTCGCCCTGGGACAAGTCCCCTCAGGCGGCATATGTATAATCAAGAACGAAAACAGAAAAATTAATAAATACGAAAATAAGTAAATTAATTAATTAATACTAAATAAAATGAAAATAAAACACAATAACATTGACAGAAAATAAATAAAATAAATAATTAGATAAATAGATAAATAGATATATAAATATATGAAAATAAATAATTAAATAGGTAGAAGTAAGTAAAGACAGAGAAAGAAACAGAATAGGATTAGTTGAGACCGCCAGTACTCGAGCATAACAACTCGGGGAGTGAGCCGAAAAATAAAAAATAAAATATAGAAATAAAAATAAGAATAAATAAACTATGTCAGAAACACACAAATAACGTGTGTTAAAAATAAACTAGAGAGAGCAAGAGTGTGCTCTCAAGACGCAATAAATATCTCACTGACGGCCGCAGTGACACAGCGTACAGAATTTATTAAATGATTCGATACAAAGATTAAAAGATGCAGGATAATCGTTATAAGGAGATCTCTCGAAGGTGGTGCTAGCGGAGTGTATCGCGCAGAGCCTTTTTCAAAGTATGATCTTTTCGACTCGATGACTCGAGCGAGAGTGCCCGGAATGCATTCCCCAAAAGCCTGAGACCTCTTCGGCCTTCTTTATTCTTTATGACCTAGGCCTCTACGCGATACAACCCACTCGTGGTACCTGCACCACGCACCCGCAATAGGCTAAGTATTTCTTAAACATCCTGACGACATCTGGTCACTCGATGTTCGACTTATGACCCTCCATAAACGTCATAAAAAGGTCGAGTGCGTCGTCCGGACTCCGTCCTCGACTGCGATGCGACATATATATTTAAGTTATAAGCGTAACTCTTATAACTTGAAAGGGTTGCGGAAATAATAATTCCTGAGTCTCAACGACTTGGGTTGATGTAGAAACGATACTAAAACATTATATTAACACCTATCACAAATAATTACATAAATAATAACAAAAATAATTATAACACTTATAGTCACCTAAATCAACAACAATGTCGGTTTTGACGATCGGGATTGTAGGCTTAGTTAACAATGATGAGAAGAATAATTTACAATATAATTTACAATATATTTTACAGAGCATTCACTATGATGCTAGTGGATGTCTCGAGCGGCTGTCAATCACTCCCCTCTCTCCCGAGGCGATGATTCCGCGATGGTCACTCTTGGTTATCCTTTCCGTAACCCGTTCAGCGTGTTTGTTGTTTTTCATGGATAAGTTTGGGTAAACAGGCCACAAACTTACATATACATACTGTGACGTGGACTTTTCCCGCTCCTCGGTCACTCGGAGAAAATGACCGAGAACTTACCGCGTGCACAATAATTTGGCGTCCACGATGTCCCCTGAACCTGCAATCATACCGCGAACTTTGTTGGGCGCCTGGCGTGGTCAACACGCCTCGAAATTGGTAATACGATATACCGCGACCATATGCTCGGTAGCTCAGTACCGAGGAGAGGGGAGGGGTAATTTTTGGGTAGAGAGAGATACGCCACACGTACGCCGACAAGTTATTTCACAAAGCAGCAAGAAAATTAAACAATATATTTTAAAATAGCGATAATACAAAAAAAAATAAAAATAATAACAATACTGCGGAAGCTTGTCCTCGCGATCCCAAACGCAAACGCTTAGCTTACAAAAAAAAGAACGAGCAAACAAAATGATCAATCAAAAAAAAAAAAAAAAGAAAAAAATATGAAGGGATCCCGAAGACCTCTACGGCCTACGTGCGCTAGTCACTATACTACTCGTGACCGCTAATTTACACACAAAAAGAAACCAAAAGCAAAATCGGACGCGACGCGCTGCTCGCGATCATCCTCTGCAGAACGGCGCTAATCGCCAAGTTAATACTAACGGATTATGCAAATAAAAAAAAACTAAACTGAAACGAGGCTCGTAGCGGCACCCGCGACCCTCCTCTAGGAACGAATATTTTTGTTAGCGCGCACCCGAGCTCCACTTTCTCTGCGACGGCGGGACGCGGTCGCGAATTCGAATGTTCCCCGTGAGACTGCTCGCGACCTACACGAGAACTGAGGCTGTATCGGATGAAGTAAAATGACCCCGTGTAACGGATTTCAGTTAACCTTTAACCTTTAAAGTGCATCGTTGTTTCGCGGATCATTAAGTGCATCGTGGGTGTCCGACACCCGCGAGACTTTGAACGTTAATTACTCAGCCGCTATCGAATATTTTGTTACAAAAATTTAATCCGATATAGTTTAACATATATATTTTATTATATAGTAGGTATTTTAATTATTTATTTATTTTAATAACACAAAAAAAATTGCTGAAAGAAAAAAAATGGAAAAAATGGATTTTTTTACTTAAAAAATTATATCTCGCGTAATTTTAAATATTTTTAGCTAAAAATTTAGGATGGTACTCTTCAAATACTATACTTTTAGAAAAAAAATACTATTATACGGATGTTTTCAAAAAAGATATTTATTTGCACATTTGAAGTGCCAATTTTTCGGGTAAAATAACACATCAATTCTTAGCTATTTTCATGTTTTTATTTAATAAAAAAAGGATCGAAATAATGAAATAATACAAAATATTGAAGGATCACATAAAAAAGTTTCTAATAACGTTTCACGCAACAAGCGTGGTCGTAGGCTATAAGCCATCTACAAAGCAAAAATGTGTTAAATAATGAAATAAAAAATTTTTTTCACTTTCGATAGTGTACTTACGTTAAATTATTGTTAATTACGTATACTAAAACAGAGAAAAAATTTGCTCCAAAAACACTTTTTCACCCACTACGTGCACAGTGGGTGTCGGACACCCGCGGATTTTAGAACGTCTACTTTGGCGGGCATCTGTTCGTATACTGACGCTTACCAAAATATACTAACCTACTTTACTTACAGTTAGTGATCTCAATTGCAGGTAGATGGAGACATATACCCACTTTTTTCAAATTAAGTAATGTTTTTGGGACCTTAAACATTTCTGCGGGTGTCAAACACCCGTGATGCACTTTAACCTTTAAAGTGCTTTAAATTGGCACTTCAAATGTGCAAATAAATATCTTTTTTGAAAACATCCGTATAATAGTATTTTTTTTCTAAAAGTATAGTATTTGAAGAGTACCATCCTAAATTTTTAGCTAAAAATATTTAAAATTACGCGAGATATAATTTTTTAAGTAAAAAAATCCATTTTTTCCATTTTTTTTCTTTCAGCAATTTTTTTTGTGTTATTAAAATAAATAAATAATTAAAATACCTACTATATAATAAAATATATATGTTAAACTATATCGGATTAAATTTTTGTAACAAAATATTCGATAGCGGCTGAGTAATTAACGTTCAAAGTCTCGCGGGTGTCGGACACCCACGATGCACTTAATGATCCGCGAAACAACGATGCACTTTAAAGGTTAAACTCAAACTCGAGGCAATAATGTCTCGGCTCAACCCGTGACTCGACTCGATCTCCTCGATCCCCCAAAATTAACGCTACTTCCTTACGTGCAACTCAGGTTACGGTCACCAAGCAAACGTATCGGCTAAAGAATCTCGAGTACAGTCGCTAACGCCAATCCTCACTGGCTATCCGTCCTCGGCAAGCCTTTACTAATGATCTCTCGAGATTCTCTCGCAAGAAGGTTAACAGCGCTTACCGCTCCACATCCACGCGACAAAAGGGCCAACTCCCTCGTGGTCCCTTGCTGCCATTTTCCTCGCAATCACTCTATTCTCTCGAAACCCTCAAAACCAAAAAAACGCACGATCACTGTGTTCGATAGTCCTCGTTAACCGTCAGAACTAGAGTGGTTTCAAAAACCTACTACCTGCCGCAACACGGATCTCGATACGCCATCCCACACGTGACGTTATACCCAGAAAAATACGCAATAATCGATCCGTCATCGATTTCGTCGATCGCGCAACTCGACGCGCACCTTCGATAGCATCGCTGCGCAGAACTTAAAGCTAGGTCGCAATCTCGTCCTCCGCGCAGCTCCATGACATCTTAGCGGTGAGCGTGGTGCTCCCTTGTCGCTAGTCGGTCCGTCGCAAGTTCGCTGGTCAATTGTTGGCGGGGTGAAGGGGAAGAGGCTGCGGCGCGCCGGCCGCCAGCGGGAATCGCGTCCACCTTGGATTCCCGCGATGCGAGGATCTGCGTCGGCTCCCCCTCCGCAGCCTCGACATCCTTCCCTCGCAATTTTCGCTAGTCCGCCACTTCGCAATTTCCTCGAATTCAGTGTCGACTTCTTGCCTGATGCCGTTGTAGCTCGAAAAATAAAAAAAAACAAAAAAAACCTGAAATATCTTACGATATTCGCTAAGGTGTCCCCTCTCGTAGTTTCGGATGCGTGACTCTAGTCTTGGCGGTCTTTTGCAAAAACTTCGCCACTCAATTTCGGAAATTCCTAAATTTTGGTTTCGCCCAGGGTTCAAGGAGCCCCTTGTAACGGGCATCAAAAATGCCACGTTACAATATATAATAGGATTGTAGATGAAGACATAGCCTGGGCGAAAATTGTCTCGTGACAGTAAGAAACAGAAACAGAAGGCTAGCAGAGCAGAGAACAATTAACACAATAAACATGAAAATAGATTCACTGAAATAAAATAATAGAACAAAATAAAATAAAATAAAATAGCCTCATATTTTAGACGAGGAAAATAACTACTGCTGAGAATCAAATCTTTGTTGCTCGAGATTTAAGTAATAATCATAAAGTTTGACCTTGAATGTAGCTAGCCTGTCACTGTCGACAACGTTCTGTGGGAGTGAATTCTACAAATAGCAGGCACTGACTATAAATGATTTTTGGTAACAGACCGTGCGGCAGTGCGGAATGCAAAGCCTGGCAGTAGCTCCCGTACTGACAGCAATACGTTGCGACCGCGCCTCAGCTGGTTGCAACGTCTCAGCCAAATAAGTTGGCCTACCTGAGCGTAAAATAGTAAAAAGATAAGAACCGATTAAGTATAGCGTCCTATTTCGCTGAGTTAGCCAGCCCAACTCAAGTCGGTGTCCCGAAATATGCTCATCCCTCGCTACGCCTGTAATAAATCTAACAGAGGCGTTAATAAGTTGCTGGAGCTTAATAGCAAGTACACCAGGTAGATTATTATAGACTGCTGAACAATAATCGAGGTGAGGAAATATAAGAGCCGTAACTAACCATTTACGAAGAGAACCAGAAAGCAGTTCCTTGTTGATTTTCAAATGGTATAAAACCCTGTTGACCCTGTTGCAAATTACATCAACATGGTCATTCCATGTTGGAGTCGAATTCATAATTAGTCCAAGGTTACGGACCCTGTTGGCATACTCGATAGTATGATTCCCAACCTTAATTAGTGGTAGATGAGAGGCATCTAGCCTGTTAATGAATTTGGAACTTCCACAAAACATTCCCTTCGTCTTTCTGAAATTGATTTTCAAGCAATTGTCACCGGCCCAATCATGAATTGCTTGTACATTACGCGAGACTTTACTTACGCCTTCGGCAATATTTGATGGTAGGAATGAAAGGTAAATTTGTAGATCATCAGCGTACAAGGCATGCTTACAGTAACGTATCGATGCGGGTAAGTTGTTGACAAAAATGGAAAATAGTAACGGACCCAGCACCGAGCCCTGTGGGACCCCCGAGTGAATATCAACCCAGGAGGATAAATTCCCATCTGAACCCTTGACCGCTTGACGTCGATCACTCAAATACGACCTTAACCATTCAACCGCCGAAGCTGAGCAGTTAAGAGCTTTTAATTTGTCTAACAGCTTCGCATGACAGACAGTGTCGAAAGCTTTTCGGAAATCGAATAGCACAATAAGAGTGATCATCCGGTTACCAATAGCTTTTTTAACGTCATCCGTTAGTTTAATTAAGACAGACTGAGTGTTGTACCCGTGACCAAAACCCGACCGATAGGGATCCAACAAGCACTTTGACTCCAAATAAGCAGTTAACTCGAAGTAAACAATCCTTTCAATACCCTTGGAGACAGCACAAAGAATAGATATTGGACGGAAGTCATCAAGCGAGGTTGGATTTTTTATCTTATTGATAGGCTAAATTAACGCTTTCTTCCACTCAAGGGGGAAGACAGAATAAGTCAGTAAGTAATTATAAATTTCCAGCACAAAAGGGAGCAATGATTACATAATCAGACGTAAGTAGCTTGCCGGAATCCCATCACAACCACAGGCTTCAGTTTTCGAGGAGAGTAAACATTGTGCGAGATAAGTAGGAGCGATGTGTTTAAAGTAAAAGCGCTCAGAGTCGAAAGCGGACTCGGGATCGAGTACGATTGGACTGACCGTGCACTGGCAGGCAGAATTGGCAATCCTAGCAAAATGACTATATAAGTTAAGAGGTCGTGAACTCAGCATGGACTACACCTTGAGGCTGCTTGCAGAGGCCAAGATGCCTGAATTCTCGCCATAAAAACTTAAGAGTAGTTACGGCGGAAAACAGATCTTCATAATAGCCCGATTTAGCTTCACGAATTTCCAACTGAACTCGATTCCGAGCAGCCTTGTACTCGCCATAGAGAGTCACAGAACCAGATTTTCTGAATGCCCTAAAACACACGTTTCGTTCTTTGATACGGTCACGGATTACTTCAGACAACCACGGAGCTGGTTGACGCTTAGGACGACAAGTTTTAAAGGGGGCATAGGTGTCCAGAGTAGTAAGCACATGCTCATTAAACAAGGCTACTTTATCATCGGTATTCACAAACCTATCGAAAATAGGAGACCAGTCAAGACCAAGGAGGTCACGATTGAAGGACTGCTGGTCAATATTTTTGATATCTCGGTACCTGATTGATCTAGTCGCCAACTTAGGCACCCTAAGCGAGTATTTGATGTAAATAAGCTCATGGCCTGAAAGAAAAGGGGTACCAGATTGCCCATTAGCTAAAACCTTAGCGATATCGTCAACAATACAAAGGTCTAACCAGGTATGTGAGTGCGCAGTATGATGAGTCGCCCGATACGGGACAACATGAAGGCCATTATAATGAAAAATACCTAAGAGTTGACGGGAGTCAAACGAGTCAGAGTTAAGGTTGGCGTTAAAATCTCCTACAATAACGAGATTCTCATACGATTGCGCAAGTTGCATAAAGGCATCCTCAAACTCTGATAAAAAACCAATTTTCGGAGGTCGATGGACGACCGCAAACAGAAGTTTAGAGGCGTTCGGTACGACAATCTCCATCATCAGATACTCAGGCTTGTGACAATAGAGATTAAGCGAGGATGAGATTACCCGCGCATTTAAACTGTTGTGGACATATACCGCAACCCCACCTCCGCCCTTGCCTAATCTGTCGTTCCGAAAAAGGATGTAATCTTGAATCCCAATCACTTCATCGGGAATAAGATCATGAAGGAATGATTTAGAGACTGCTATGACATGGTAGAAATTGTCTGAAAAATAACTGAAAAATTCATCGAAATGCGGAACAAGCGATTGCACATTCGCATGACAGATCGTCAAACAGTCCGAGTCTCGAAGATGTGCGTTGGGTCGAGTAGCTAGGGTAGCAGGTGACGTCGACGTCGATGTCCGTTGCACACGTCACAGAGACGCAGAGGGCTGAGCAGTAGGCAGGTCAGCAGGAGTGCGTATGTGTAATGGTACCTCTCCGGTGGTCTTCTTAATATATATTGTACCGCTCCTGGCCCAAACATATTCGAAGCCGTGTTGACGGGCATAGCTACGCGCGGAGTTCAGGAGCAGTCGCTCTGAGGATGTCAGAGATTCGTCAACAAAGACACGAGCCGCAGGAAGAGAGTCATCGACATCCTTGGCTAGTAGCCCACTTTTAGCTCGCCACTTATCCAGCCACATATCCCTCATCACACAGGAAGTGAAACAAATGATGAGTGGACGCGGTTTGTCGCCCTTAGAAGGAATTAGATAGGCGCGAGCTATATCCCCAGCTGAACAGGAAACACCCAGGGCACCAGCAAGACGTGAGACCATCCCTAGCACAGTAGTGCCAGAAATCTCTGGAAGACCCGTCACAAAAACCTCGAAGTCTTTACTTCGCTTCTCCAGTTGGTCCAGCCTTGAAGAGGTGAGCGGACAAGACCTTCTCAGTGCATTGGTGGAGGAGCCTGACTCTTGAAGAGATCCTACCGATGCAGCCAGGTCTGACTGCCTGTTCTCAACCACATCAGAGCGATCTTCGAGGGTTTGACAGCGGGCAGCTAGAGCGGCATTAGACCGCGTCAGCTCGTCAACCTTAGACACCAGCTGCTGCGTTACTGATGCAACACTGTCGAGCTTTTGCGCACAGCAGTCCAGCCTCTTCTTGATGTCCTCGAAATTGTCTAGTTTTTTGAGGACAGTTTCCATCGCCCCTAAAATGGTACGGAGTTTACTGGCCAGTGAGGTGATTGAGACAGGCCGACCCCCAAAAACACGACCTTCACCCAGCCCTTTACGCACCCCGGCAGTACCAGCGGTAGCTGCGGTACCCGACTCTCGCACAGCCCGACCTGGAGAAGAAGGACTGCAAGCAGTACACATGTACTGAAATGCTCCAGGTACGGGTTTAAAAGACAGTCCCAAGTGTTTTTTTTACACAACTTGCGTGAAATGACCTCGCACAGACACCCTGACAGCCAATGTCTGATTCCGACACGAAGCCGCTACAGAGACCACAACGTTGCGTCATAGTAAGGTGAGTGTAAATAGATGTTTAGGCAATCCGGAGATTATCAAAGCAGCTGAGGTAAAAATAATGTAAACACTATCACCAACAGTATTAGGATTGACCTATGTGTGCTTGTACGTAATATGCCAATAGACACACATAAAACCAGCTCACGCAATCACACTCTAGCGGCTAACAGCTGAATTAAGTCACTCAAAGTGGCAGTTATAAAATTTCACTTTTAACGATTAAATCAAACACTGAAAGTACAGTTACAGGGAATAGATTACAGTCAGAACAGTGAGAGGTACACCAAAACTCAGGGGATACCACTACACAAAATAAAACCGAACCGTAAAGTCCGAAAAAATATAGAAAAATCCTGCAGCTGAGGTAAGGACAACCACTCAAGTTGACAGTTGACAAACAGAGGAGAGAGAGAGAGAGAGAGAGAAAATTTATTGACTCTGGAGCAATGCTCCCTAAGGGCCACAGGCAAATTGCGAAGAATACATATATATCATCAAGTAAAATAAAATAAAATAAAATGAAATGCAATCATATAGATAGTATAATTATAAAAATAAAAATAAAAAATATGAAAATATAAAAATAATAAATGTACATAAAAATAAAAAAAAAAAAAAAATTGTAAAATATAAATATATAAAAATATTAAAATATAAAAATATAAAAAATGAATTAAACTTCAAACTAAGATTACAATAAAGATTAAAAGTTTAAAAGATTGAAAATTACACTCCGGTCAATCACCCGGACATCCCAGCCTCGCGCTCCTCCTCGGACAGCAGATACTTAAAAACGAGATGGCGAAAACTTAAAAGTGTTGAAGCACAAGTGATTTCTGGCGGCAAGGAGTTCCAGAATTTGATTCCAGTGACAAGAAAAGATTTCTGGAATGTAACCGTCCGGGCAGAGGGGACATAAAGCGTGTCCGTCCGGGTCAAATTACGGCGTCTCACCAGGTCAGACTTGAGTTGAAGCTGGTCACCGAGGAGTCCCGGCTCACCTAGACACAGCGTTCTAAAAAATATACAGCCAATAAGAAGCCTTCGACGGTTAAATGGTCTGAGCCAGCGGAGACTTCGCCGGTAAGCTGAAATGTGCTCGTGACGAGGCACCCTTAGTAGGAATCGAACACAGTTGTTGAGTGACACCTGAAGTTTGAGTTCCAGCCCTTCTGACAGATTGGTGAGCGCAGCCACGCAGTAGTCGAAATGGGGGAGGACCAGGGCAACAACCAGGCGACGCCTTAACTCTAAAGTAAGGTGATTATCGTTCATTCGAACGCGATAGAGGGCACATGCAGCCTTGCTGCACACCTGTGCCACATGCCGAGTCCACGACAGGGTACTGTCAAGCATGACCCCGAGGTAGCGAAACACTGGCACAAAGTCAATAGACTCCCCACGCAGTGAAGGTGTCGGTAGTGATGAAAAGTCAAAGTCGTTGATAAACTTAGAGCTACCAAAGGTCATTGCCCTGGTCTTACCCGCGTTAAAGCGCAGATGGTTTTCGAGACACCAAGATACGATAGACTCAACATCCTCATTTAGAAAATGTATACCTTCGGCGAACTGTGCAGGCAGACAACGAAGGTAGATCACCAGGTCGTCAGCATAAAGTAGGTGCGAGCAGTGACGAAGACATGAGGGTAGGTCGTTTAGAAAGAGCGAGAACAGGAGAGGACCCAGAACGCTGCCCTGCGGAACACCTGACCGAATAAAGAGCCAATCAGAGAGACCATTCTCACCGTCGCGAACCGCTTGGAGGCGGCCGCTTAGATACGAATAGAACCATGAGATCGAAGTCTCCGAGAATTGCAAGCCTCGAAGCTTTTGGAGCAGTAATGAGTGGTCAACCATATCAAAGGCCTTGCTAAGGTCGAAAAACACAGCGATAGTCACCATACGGTCGTCTATACCTTGCCGGATGTCATCCACTAGTCGCAGCACAGCGGTCTGAGTCCCCATACCTTTCCGGAAACCCGTCTGACGCGGGTCGAGTAAGTTATTTACCACGAGATACCGCGTTACCTGGTCAAAAACTACACGCTCTAAAACCTTTGAGATAGCGCAAAGCAGTGAGATAGGCCTAAAATCAGAGTATACTTGTGCACTACGCACTTTAGGGAGAGGTGTCACGTACGAGAACTTCCAAAGGGAGGGGTATATACCGTCACGAAGCGAGGTGTGAAAGAGAGACACGATGAAAGGCATAATTAGCTGACTAAACGACTTATAGGCTTGGATAGGCAGATCATCGGGGCCGTGCGCGCGCGTAACAACTCTAGCCATAGCATCACTGACACACTGTTCATTTATATGAGAGAAGGAAAATTGCCCGTTCACCCCAGTGAGACTTCGAGAGACGGCGGCATGTAGAACGCTGGGAAAGGGATCACGAGGGGATACTGACGTAAAGTATTCATTCAGTGACGATACGGAAAGGTGAGACGGAAGCACACGGTCTGCAGATTTACGGTTGGTTATCCCTAGCCGATCTATTACCCGCCAGAAAAAACGAGTATTTCCGGAAGCAACGAATTTCGATTGAATGAAGGCCGACCTAGCTATACATAGTTCTTTTTTAACGTTCCGGCGCAGCAAGACATATCTCTCATGTAGTAGTGGTGAGCGAGATCGCTTAAAAGCCCTAAAACATGCGTCTCTATTACGCATTAAGCATCGTAAGTCCTTAGAGATCCAGGGCGCTGCTGGGCGCTTTGCAACAACTTCTTTTATCGGCACGAAGTGTTCAATAAGGCTATTCATGAGAGAGTTAAATACAGATAATTTGCAGTTAATGTTTGGCTGATGTTCTAGAAGCGTCAAATCTAGTGCAGAGACTATACCAGCAGCGCCATCGAGATCGGCTGCATCCCAGCACCTGTAACGAAAAGACCTTGGCACGAGCCGCGGCACCGCATACCTAATGGACACATATATAAGGTCGTGGCCTGAGAGAAATCGCTGCGCAGATTGGCCCCAGGTGGCCAGGGAGCTATGTACACTGACAGCGCAGACGTCCAGCCATGTATGCGATGACTGTGTGTGGTGTGTTGGCGATAAGGGAACGATGCGGAGGCCTTGTGATGCGAAGAAATCGTTGAGATGAGTAGAATCGTAGGATGATGACAGTAGATCGGTGTTGAAGTCCCCGAAGATACAAACTAATTTGTAGCGGGGAGCGAGTGCTACCAGTTCCGCTTCGAACAGATTCAGGAATCCGACCTTTGGCGGTCTGTAGACTACGGACACCAAGATCTTAGGGCGGCCGACAGCCCACACTTCAGCGATAAGAAATTCGGGGACTCCATCTCGCGCCATCAAAGCTGAGGAGGCGACAATCTTCGCGCTGAGTTCTTTGCGCAGAAAAAGGCCAACGCCACCACCATGTCGCCCTCTGCGGTCTATCCGGAGGATGGAATATGAGGCAAGTGCAATCTGGTCATCCTTGATGCGATCATTCAGCCATGTTTCTGTGACAGCGATGAGGTGATACGGATTGAGTCTGAAAAATTCACGAAACTCGTCGATGTGCGCCGGAAGAGACTGCGCGTTTAGGCAGCAAGCGTCGAGTACCGGATCACAGGTGGTAGAAGGTGGGGGCGCGCGAGAGTTCTTTGAGTCAGATGGTCATTCAGAGAGTTGAGTCAGATCGGTGGAAGGGAGAAGTCTGATAGGTTTTGAGGAGGGATCTTTGCGAACAAAAACGGCCGCATCTGTGATCCATACTTGTTTATGCAGAAGAGAGGGGCACTGCTGGAGAATCCGAGCGCGCAGTCGATGTAACTGAGCAGGCTGGCGATGGTTCACGTAGACCTTGTGATCACCAAATTTAGCGTTGAGCCTGCCGGCCCGTAAGTCAGGTACCGATCTTTTCCCTTCAATGAGCTGTTCGCACTTCGCCTTAGTTGTAAGCTCAAGAAGAATGGTACGAGTACTGGCAATATCTGGATTAGCGCCTGGATCTTGAGTCCGCTTCTTGCCCATGCGCTCCACCGTAACAATATCTGCGACAGACAGGGGCACATCCAGTACTTCAGCTAGTTTGAGTGCAAGGCGATGGGGGTCTTCTACTCCATCGGAGGCCTCAGGTACACCAGAAACCACGAGCTGTGTAGCCATGTCGCGACATAACATACGCAAAAGAATGGCTTCGTTACCTTGTGACAGGCTGGTGGACTCGCTGGTACCGCGGACGGGTTCAGTGGCCCGTGCGGCTAGCGCGGATTCGCAGTTTTTCACCCGATCCACTTGCGCAGCAACGTTCTGGACCACATTGTCAAGATCCTTTCTGAGGGCATCGATGGTACCACGCATTTCTAACGTTTCCTGCCTGAAGGTAGAGTTTTCAGACACTAAGGCGGCAACCTTTTTGTTTAGACGCTCGACCTCACCTACAAGCGTATCGACTTGACCAGCTGTTCCGTCAAGCTTGCCTAACCGTTTGTCTATTGATTCCAATATAGACAGGATCTGAGACTGGCATACAGGACACGCCTCACGTATCGCACTTTGCGCAGCGCGCGACGATTCGACCGAGAAACGTGTCTTAATGCATGTGGTGTGAAAAATATGCTTACACGGTGCGTCTGTGGTAAGCGCATCAGAAGGTTTTTCCACGAGACCAAAACATAGAGCACAAATAGGTTTGCTGGGCATGATGTCCGCGGGAAATATTAAAAAGAATTGAAATGAATTAATATTTTCAAAATTATAATGTTATAAATTAGGATGAAGTAAGATGAAAATTGACGTTCAGAGTGAGATTTAGTTTTATGCTTTAGAATAGTCCAAGTGACACACACGGCTCTACCATCATAAATTGGTCGAATTGTCCAGAGATCGAAGTGTAATATACACAGAGGCGTGTGAACGCACACAAAGAAGGGCACACACTTTCTTAAGAAAGTTTTTCTTCTTAGAAAGATACAGTCAGGCGTGACGAATGTCAACACTGCCAGCTAGCATCACTGGTCATCACCAAAGTCTTGACCGTTATATGTATATAATTCGAGCATAAAATTTTGCGGAATATGCAAAACTTGCAGAAAACTCAGAACACAGCATCAATAGTTGCCCATGAGGATGCACTAAAGGTAAGTCGACTCCAGAGCAAGAACTTGGCTACACTCACGTACCGAAATGTCACAACGTTTCGCGCAAATATTTTAAAGAAATTAAGAGCAGAACCGAGCACGTCACGTAACGTCAAACGTCAAACGTCAAGAGCCTAACTCATTTGTGTCTCCATATGTGTTGGAAACGTGTCGGTAGGCACTAGAACTTGCAGTGTGTACCTATTTCGCATTGATGACTCATTTTGAATATCGCATGTTTGTAACCTTTGACTCCACACGTAATTGGCGGTAGCTCGTCTATTAAATTTAGACTCATAGGTTTTGCAATCCTGATTTTCTCGGTTCCAGTTTTATTATAAAACCAAGCAGTCTTGCTATCACATGTTTGATATGTCAGTGAATCATGGTGGACTCTATACTTAGTGATATGTTCTGTGACTCTACTAGAGATGTAGCACTTTATCACTGGTCCTCGACTAGGTCGTAGTCGTATTTGCTCATTAAAAATCCTTCTCGCCTCTTTTCCGAAAGTACGGAGTAGGCTTGGATCTTCGTAGATTTTTTGTTGTGCATATGCATTGCCTTGGTGCACTTGGACCTCGTTCGATTGTGTTTTGTACTTGTGTTTCCTTTATACACTTTAGCATTGTTTCCTTTTGATCATTTCTTGTCACGTTATCGAATGATACGCGAAATTTGAGTGTTTCACCGCATGTGAGATAACTCTCAATCTTCTTGATGATGTTTGGAAATTGGCTATATGTTAGTGGAAATTGTGTACTCTCCTCAATTTTGAACGATGTTGTCGAAACCTTGTACTTATACGCTCGATGTATATCCTCAGTGGTTCCCACGAGCAATCCTTCTGGGAACGATTCCTTGACCTCCATTTCTGGAATTGTCACTTCATTCGGCCCAAAGATTGTTGCCAGGTACCCATTTTGGTTCCATACCTCAAGGTTTAAGGTTTGTGCAGGCTCTTCTGCTATCATAGAATTTGAGTTAATGTTTGGCAATACCTCACAGAAATCAGGCATAGCGTTCGTGGCTTCTACGATGCACACAGCCATTCCTAATAGAGGATCATCCTCCATTTTCTCTTGTATTACCGTATTAGCTCGTTCCGCGATAGTTTTCTGCTGATCGAAATCCATTCGCTCTGGTACTTTGAATAGCGCAGATCCCATTATGCTTGCTGCGAATATTGGCTCGTTAATTTGAGCGGAGAAGTTTTCTCTCGGTACTCTTAGCTGCATAGGTTCTACCCATTCGGCACTTTTGCTGGATGACGATTGCTCTGCCATAGGCAGGTGTGTTGGTGGAGTGAGTTCCTGTGATCTTGCGATCTTTTGGTGTTTCCCACTACCTTTCTTCGCTTGAGACTTCACTTTAGGCTGCTTCTGTCCCACTTTCGTAGGATCAAAATTTTCAACCTTTCCCCGATATCCTGGGGCTATCTTGCGAATCTCTGCGAGTGTATAAATCTTGCGATTTATATCCATTTTGATGTTATGTTGGTTTAGGTTTTTATTTTCTTATCAAAGACCAGTTCGTAATCTGGGAGATTTTTTTTTTTTGGATTTAGATTTATTTTATGCCGTGGCCTGTAGGAGCCAATGGGCAAGTTGAACAGAGACAGAGAAAAATAATAGAATATCTTAATAGTATAAACATAAACAGGAAACTACTAAATAGATATAATACTATATAGACATAAATAGGAAAAGAAAATAGAGAGGTACATTTGTGACATTTATGGAGGGCAATGTAACAAGATAACAAAAAATACTTATAATTACGATAATGAGTAGGGATGAACGGGGATATGAAATGATGATGGGTAATCTGTAGTTGCAGAGAGTGGCATCAGGAATAGAAGAGATGGAGCCGCAATCCAATCCAACGAGGGTAGGTTCAGATGATTTCGACGTTAGTCAGGTGCGATGCGAGAGTAGTTGAAGATCAGCCTCAGATTTTATCAGGATGTGATCAGAGGACGCATCCTGCTTGACGTATACTAATCCATTTCGAGTCCAGATGAAGCGATAGCCTCTCTCCTTGGCATAGGCTCTCACCTTTCCTAAAAATTTGGAAAGAGTAGGGGGCAGATGCTCGTTGATGAAGATAGGAGTCCGGAGCTGATCGTGCGGCAAGCCAAGCTGATTTGCATAAATGGGGCCTTTAGCTCTTTTGGCGGCAAGTAGGCGATTTCGACATTGGACGGATCTGAGTTTGCAGAGAATCAATCGGGGCTTATTGGAATTCAATGTGCTTTTGATGCGCCCAATCTCCAAAACATCGGTAGGCGGCACGTCGACAGAGAGTTGGGTTGTAAGGGCGCCAAATGTAGCCAAGAGGTCCTCGCCTTCTAGCTCGGGAACTGCAGAGATAATTAAATCGCTATTTAAAGAGTTTTGCTCCAGAGACGCCAGCCTGTCCGTCAGATTAGTGTTGCACAGTTGTAGCTCAGTATTTGATGTCACTAGGCGGGTGATCTCGGCCGCCTGTGATTTACTAGTATCCTCGAGGTCGTCGATACGAGCACTAAGAAGTGCATTTTTGCTTGTGAGATCCTCTACTTTTGCCGTAAGGCTGCTGAACATCTCAGTTGTGGATTTAGAAAGCTGATCAAACTTGGATGTCAAAGATTCCAATTTAGCTGGCAGCAAGGTCAGACCATCGATTTTAGTCAAGAGCTCTGCGAACTCTCGGGCACGGGAATGCGAATTTTCCTCTAAACCTTTCACTTTAGTAGAAAGTTCACCAACCTTATCAGGCAAGGTTACCAACTTATCAAGTTTCGCATTGATAGCTAACGAGTGCTTCGAAGAGGCTTCAATAGCTGCAAGGAGCGTTTCGAGCGAAGGCGAACCTGTGGGAGGAACTGGAAGCGGTGCAGGTGTGCAGACCTCAGGCAGAGAAGTAACAGCTCCAGCGGTATCGACGGAGAAGGGAGCAGCCGGTGTGGAGTATGTGGCAGCAGCTTGGGCCGTGCAAAACTTGCATCTTGCAGCCGGTCTACCATTAGCCTTTGTAACTTTCGTCGCTTGGGCGCAACTGGGATGGAAATAACCAAGGCATTTGTAGCAACAGATAGGTGATTTGACATCCTTTTTGCATCCTTTGCATAATCTTGTTGCTGCCTGTGCAGAAGTCTCGGTATTGTCGTCGGACATGATAAGGCTGATGTGTATAGAGTGGAGAGAGTCAGGTGGATTTACACGTGACGACGTGAAGAACGGGTTAGAAAGAAAGTAAACAAATACGCTATGGCGATAATAGAGTGTGTTAATCCTTAGAGATCAAAGATCACAATAGCACAGACACAACCACGCACTGACACACTACGTTTGCACATGTATACCAGCTAGAATTTGAAAATTGTAAAAGTCGGCAATAAATGCAATGTATGCACACTAGAACTGGACACTGACAGTATTGAAGGGAACGGAGGCGATTTCACTATAACTTGTCCATAGGTGAATAATAGAAAATTTGATTGAAAGGTGACAGAGAGAGTTTGACTGAGGAGGCGAAATTTACGTGACAGTTTACGTTGACAGTACCCAAGAGAGAGAGAGAGAGGGAGAGAGAGAGAGAGAGGGCGACGAAGAGGGAGAGGGAGAGAGAGAGGGCGAGGGAGAGGGAGAGGGAGAGGGAGAGGGAGAGGGAGAGGAAGAGGGAGAGGAAGAGGGAGAGGAAGAGAGAGAGGGAGAGGGAGAGGGAGAATAGAATAGAATAGAATATGGTTTATTATTATCCATAGCAATGTTGGACAAAGATAACAGCAAGGTACAGAAAGAACTTAAGACTAGTTAAAGGTAGGCTAAATCTAAGTATACAAGTAAGTAGGTCTACGCGTAGGTAAGAGAAAGCAGGGAGAGGTGCGCAAAGGATGCGAAAAGGATGCGCAGTGAAGCGAGACGGCCTGCCATCACCGAGCATCTTCCGTGCTGAAGAGAAAAACATGCAAGCCACGCTTGAACGACTGGAGTGAGACCGCAGACTTAATGTCGGCAGGCAAAGAATCCCAGTGATGGACCCCCACAACAGCGAAGGAGCTCTTAAAGAACTCTGTGCGCGGGGATGGGACGATAAACTGGGAGCTCGCAAGTCGCTGCAAGCGGTGCACAGGTGCGTCGCGATCAACAAGAAGCTCACGTAGGTAAGAGGGGCGGCCAGTGCGGACGACAGTCAAGAAAACCGACAGAAGAAAGAATAGTCTCCTATCCCTAATCGTCAGCCATCCAAGTTCCCGCCGAAACGGAGTGATGTGTTCATCACGTGCGACACCACATACAAAGCGTACGCATGTATTGAGAAGACGTTGCAGCTTTGTATTTAGAATCCCAGACACATCATTGTACACAACGCAACAGTAATCAAAGATCGGGAAGATTAACGTTGTAACTAGCATCTTAGGTAACGGCTTCGAAAGGAGGCGCCGGGAGGCAGAAAGCTGACGAAGAGCGCCATGTACACGGCAAGAGATGTAATTAATATGAGCTTCCCAGGCCAGCTTATTGGCAATGATAAGTCCCAAGTTGCGGGCCGACTCAATAAAAGAAATGCATTGTCCATCCAGCATCACTCTAGGCAACCTCAAGAGATCTATTTTTGAGACGAAGGAACCGCTGCCGATTAACAGAGCATGAGTCTTTTTCGTATTCAGATGCAGAGAGGATTCCCTCGACCAAGCAGACACCGCTTCAATATCCTGGTTTAGATGAGCTATTGCTTCAGGAAGATCATTGGGTGCACACCGCAGGTAAATTTGCAGGTCATCGGCATACAACAGGTGATCAGTATGGCGAAGCACCTTGGACAAATCATTGACGAAAAGCGAGAAAAGTAAGGGACCCAGTACCGAGCCTTGCGGAACTCCGAGATCGAAAGGAGCCCACGAGGACAGACTCATGACATTAATTGAGACCGCTTGAGCCCTATCCTGGAGGTAAGACTCTATCCACTTCAACACGTGCTGCGAGAATCCAAGACCAAGAAGCTTAGTTAGTAAAATAGCATGGAAGAGCGTGTCAAAAGCCTTGCTATAATCGAAAAGTACCAAAATAGTCACCTTCCGATCATCAACACCTCTACGGACATCTTCAGTAAGCCGAAGCAAAGCAGATTGGGTGTTATGGCCCGGTCGAAAGCCAGTTTAGCGAGGATCTAGTAGGTTCCGCTCCTCAAGGTAATCGGTTGTCTGCTCTAAGACGATTTGCTCAAAGATTTTGGACAGCAAGCAGAGGTTTGAGATGGGACGAACCTGATCGAGTGAGGTTGGCGACTTCACTTTCCCTATTGGACAGATCCGAGCTTGCTTCCAGAACTCCGGAAAAACAGAGGTGCTGAGCGAGTAGTTAAGCAGAGGAAGAAGGTAAGGCAATATAACTGGAAGCGCAAGCTGGATGTTGGAGAGCGACAAGTCATCAACTCCACGCGATTGCGAAGAGAAATGACGAATCGCAGATTGGAGCATTATAGGCGAGATGTCCTTGAAGTAAAACTGCTCATCACTAGAGCACGCGGGAGGAAGGTCCACGAAAAACGCACGTACTTCCGATGAGGAACCCGGTCGCTGAGAAACTGCGGCAAAGTGAGAATTAAGCTCATCCACCGAGAAGTCACCAATGTCATTCCCTTGTGCAGGGGCAATGCCTAGATCCCTGAGCTCGATCCAAAGCGCACGAGGTTTAGTGATGGCCAGAAGACGAGATGCAAAGAAATCGGAGCGAGCCGCGGAAATAAGCCTATGAAGCTCATCCCTAGCCTCTCGATAGCGAGCAAGGGAAATTTCCATACGAAGGCGCTTGTAAGAACGATACAATGAGTCCCTCGCCCGTGTGAGAGCAGTGAGGGCCGGAGAGATCCATGGGGGCATACTACGCTTGACAGTGCAAACACGGTAAGGAGCGTGCCGATCTAGGGCCAGAGTGACATTGTCCTGTAAGCAACGCAATAAACCATTGACCGGATTCTGAGCCTCAAAAGATGACCAGTCGGCGGACGCTAAGTGACCCAGGAACGCATCAAGGTCAAAGCTGCCGAAGGAACGTGCTCTGAAGGATTTGCGACCAGGTGGCGGAGCAGGAGTATGCAATTCCACCGAAATTAATTCATGCCCAGCAATGAAGGGTGCGGAGGACTGGCAAAACGAGAGCACAGTATTCTGATCACTAACCAGGCACAAGTCAAATCCGCATCATAGGACTGGCCTAGCTGATTAGCATTGAAGTCACCCAACACTACCGAGAGACTATAGGCAACAGATGTAGCGTCGAAGGCAGATTCAAATGCCGCAAGGTTAGCTGCCTTAGGCGGGCGGTAAACCACAGCAACAAGAAAAGGCGGGCTAGATGGAGAGTTGATTTCCGCAATAAGAAATTCCGGACTGTGCGTATACTGCGACGGTGAGACAGCCAGCACTTTCGCACGAAGCGAGGCATGCATATACAATGCGACCCCACCTCCTATTTTGCCGGCACGATCATTACGTAGAATACCATAGCCCGGCAGTGACACCATAGAGTCAGGAATCAATGAGTGTAGCCACGATTCACTGATAGCGATAATATGGGTAGAGCAGGAGGCAAAGTGATATCGCAGTAAGTCAATGTGACCTCGTACGGAATTGGCATTGACATGACATATCCGCAGATGTTGATTGCAAGAAGATTGCATACGTCCAGCAGGCCTTGGAGAGTGCAGGTGATGGTCCACAGATGGTCGCAGGGATGGTCGGCGTCAGTCAAGGGCAGCCGATTCAAGATCCACGGCAGAGCGAATTCGAACGACAGGAGCACCATGTTCCCTTCGCATAAAGATGATGCCATCGCGGTGCCAAACAAATCTGAATCCCCTGGTTTTCGCAGCTGCTTTGACACCGAGGAGAAGATTGTAGGTATCAGCGGGTAGGGCCTCATTGACATTCACAGTTGTGGGCAGACCCTCAGGCGGAGGAGTAAAGACCTCGGTGTTAACGTGGCCCTTGGCATTTTTCGCTTCCAGGAAACGAGCTGACAAATCACGAGACCGGAGGGTAACGATAATCGGCAACGGGGTATCCTTTTGAGCTTTGGACGGAGTTATTAAAAAGCGAGAGTCAACAATGTCAGTAGGGTTAACAACACATTCAACGGCAGCCGCGATCTGGTTAAACACTACGGGTATAGCTTTAACAGAAAAGTACGGAGCTCCCGATATAATCACACCAGGAGCACGAGCAGAGGCGACGGGATGGCGCAACCCTGCTTGTTCAGCAGCATCAAGCCCCACGCGTAGCTCAGCTAGACCAGTGGAAAGGGCACGGTTCTGGCCTTCAAGTTCCACAATACGCACCGAGTTGGCATCAAGTTGTACTTGCATCGCAGCCAGAGTGCCAATACGCGAAGAAAGGTCGTCAAAGCGTGCGTTCACCAGTCGGAAAAGGTCATTAAGGGTGGCAGCTGTAGGGACCGGCCAATCAGCCATAGGTGCAATCGATGTTCCGCGACGAGGTAGGCGAGGAGTGGGTGGAAGGCGGAGGAGATCTGAGCTTAAGGCGTTCGAACAATGCGCCAGGGCAGCAGCCTTGAGTTTTTCTCGTTGCACCAGCTGGAATCTTTTTCATCGTACAGCTGGGGTGGTAGTAAGATCTGCATGCAGCGCAAAAGTCGGCATCGCGCGCTACAGGTTTGGAGCAGCCTGAACAGATTCGGGCAGGAGGCATGCTGCGAGTCGTTTGTACCAACACAGATTAACAAGGTACGGTCGATAAGCGGTAGGTAGCAGCAGTCAGTTGAGGCATAGGAGTGAAAAGAATCGATGAATCACTCGCCGAACGACGATCGATCGATGCGTAACGTCAGGAGCACAACAGCGCATGCGCGGTAGAAGGCAGACAGCAAGCAGGCTGACAGATTGCAGGCTATGTTTCATAACCAGCATCCAGGAGACTAAACCAAGAGGAGGAAGAGGGGGAGGGAGAGGGAGAGGGAGAGGGCGAGGGAGAGGGAGAGGGAGAGGGAGAGGGAGAGAGAGAGCTGTTTATTTCGTGCTCTGGGACTGAGATCCCCTAAGAGCACCGTGCAAAAAAAAAACGATACAGGAAAATTTAGTAGAAAGGTTACAGGCGATCATGGAAGCTTAAAACTTAAAAGTAAACAGTGAAACAGTAAATATAAGTATTAAAGAATAAGAAGGAAAATAAGTTTTCACATGTATGAAAAGTTATACGAGAGAGCGCACAAGACGCACTTACTCTAGATGGAAACTAGAAATAAAGATAAATAAAGATAAATGAAGATAAAATAAAATAAAATAAAAATGAAGTAAAATAAGATATAGTTGTACATTAATAACTAAATTAAATTAAATTATGCTGACTCTACAAGCTTACATACATTGGGGACTAAGCATCACCACCTGCAAGCAATAACGCACGAAAGGCCGTCTTAATACCTTGCAAGGAGGCTCTCCTCCTAAGGTCTATTGGTAGAGAGTTCCAGAGTGTGCAGGCTGAAACCGCGAACGACTTGTGGAAACACTCCGTACGGAATGGTGGGACCATACAGCCTAGATCAAAGCGCACACGTCGAGTGCCATGCAAAGCGACGGGAACAGGACGCGCAATAATGTCGAGCAGATAACGCGGTGCTCCAAAAAACCGAATTGCAAACACAAAGGACCCCAGGAGGTAGCGACGTCTTTTCGCCACCTTCAACCAACCTAAGGCCTGAAAATAAGGCGTTACATGCTGATCCCGGCGCACATCAAATATAAACCGCACGGCGCGATTCAATGCCCTCTGCAAGAGAAGGTCCAACTCGAGCGTAATATCCGTATATAGCAGACAACAATAATCAATATGAGGTAGCACTAGATACCTCACCAGCATTTTGCGAACATCACGGGGCAGTCTACTACGACAAGTACGCAGACGGTATACGATGCTGTTAATTCGACGCGAGGTCCGCAGAAAATGCTCACGCCACGACAAAGTGTTCTCGATGATGACACCCAAGCACGACACCGAACTTGATAGCGGGGCAATCACGTCCTTCACACAGATGGGCGGAAGCACTGACTCCTGAAGGGCACTTACATAGCGCGCGGATCCAATGATGATCGCTTTTGTTTTTGCAGGGTTAAGCTGTAAGCCACGAGATTCAGCCCACTCACAGATGGCTCTAACATCTTGATTTATACGGGCAATGCCCTCTTCTATTGCTGCAGGAGGACACGACAGATAGATCTGTAGGTCATCGGCGTAGAAACTATAATTACAATTAGAGAGAGCATCCCTGAAACCGTCCAAATATAGCGCAAATAATAAAGGGCTAAGAACCGAACCTTGAGGAACCCCGGAACTAAGCGAGCCCCACGAGGAGCGATTTCCATCATGATCATACACAGCCATACGACGACCACCGAGGTAGGACGCGAACCAGCTCACTGCAGAAACCGAGAAATTAAGTTCGGCAAGAGTGACAAGCAGTAGGTCGTGACGTACACAGTCAAACGCTTTTGAGAAATCAAAAAAGAGCACAATAGACACATTCCGGTTGTCGATGGCCATACGAGCATCATCGACAGTACGTAGTAGGGCTGATTGCGTACTATGATACTTCCTGTGAGCTGACTGAAATGGATCGCGGAGATTACGTGAGTCGAGATAAGCCTTGACTTGCTGTGCCACAATACGCTCAAAAACCTTGGACAGCGTGCAGAGTAGCGAGATAGGTCAATAATCCGAAGTTGAGGTCGGTGTAGCCACCTTGGAAATAGGACAAACAAGCGCGTGTTTCCAGGCCAAAGGAAACTCAGATGAGCAGAAGGAGAAATTCAGCAAGTGCAATATGTGTTCGCGGATGACAGGGAATGCCAGTCGATGCATTGTTGCCGATATCCCGTCAATACCCAGTGCATCTGAAGCCGTAGCACGCAAGGCCGCCTCGAGACTCTCTCGCGAGGCCGGTTGAAATCGAAAGGCATCCACCGCATCCACTGAAGACAGTTGGAAATCCTGTGCAGGCACACCAAGGCCGGCGGACAAGAATTGCGCAGTCAGCGCTTCGAGGGGAAAAACCGGAGCAGTCTTGGCCTTTCCTGATGTAAGTAGTCCCAAGTCCCGGAGCCTGGACCAGATCTTCGCCGCATCGTCCGTTTCAGCTTGGAAGCAGTCAAGGAAGTAGCTGTCACGTGCAGCCCTGAGCATTGCCTTAACCTCATTACGCAATGCTATAAATCGAACATGCAGATGAGGCAGGCGCGTTTTCACGAAGACTCGACGGAGCCGATCCCTGCGACGAATCCACTCTCGCAATTCAGCGGTGAGCCACGGGGCGGGACGCCGCTTCACATGGACCTGCTTTTTTGGCGCATGAATGTTAAAAACTCCCAAGATTGCTGCGTTTAGAAAGTCCACCTTCTCGTCGACGGATTGAAGTTGGTACAGGGGCTCCCAGTCCAGGGCCGAGAGGTCTCGGAGAAGAGCCTCCGCGTTCACCCTCCTGAGCCCGCGGCAAGTAAATGAGATAGGCTCGCGCGCCGGCACGATAACATCGTACACCACGAAAATAAGGTCATGTGCAGATAGGAATGGCACAGGATATTGGCCAAAAGATCGAACATTAGATGCATCATTGACAATGCAAAGATCCAGGCGGGTACTTGACGTCACAGTGTGATGCGTGGCCCCATGATGGACAATATGCAGTCCATTTGCCGTACAGAAATCGCGGAGGTGCACAGGATCGAACGAGGCCGCGTTTAAGTCCACGTTGAAGTCTCCAAACACAATACCATGAGAGTAGTCCGGAATAATCTCAGTGAACCGATCCTCGGACATAGAGAGATGGCCCAGATGAGGGGGGCGGTACACTACCGCCAGCAAAAGCGCCGGAGCATTGGGAAGCTTGAGTTCCACAATAAGAAATTCAGGTAAGCGGCAGTAAAGTTCAGGCGACGCCGACAAGACAGAGACTTGAAGACTGTCAGCCACAAATATTCCCACCCCTCCTTCAAGTTTGCCCACCCTGTCTCGGCGCAGTAACTTATAACCCGGTAGCTCTACCATCTTGTCCAAAATCTCGGGCTTAAGCCAGGTCTCCGTCAGGCAGATTACACGGTGAGTTTTGGACATGAGGTGCAGGCGAAACTCGTCGATATGAGGCAGCAGCGACTGGCAATTTACATGGCAGAAGGAGAGATGCCGGGGCCTAGTAGAAGAGAGGGATCTATCCATAGTTAATTAGGCACGCTTTGGCCTCAATCCTCCTCCGTAGGATGGGACAATGAACACTGTCCAAGCCCGAAAGTCCGCGATCAGGTAGCTTTGCAACTGTACAGTTGTGACACACCACAGGAACGTTTTCAGAGACACAGGTGTTAGAGCGGTGATTGCCAGCACAGTGGCCACAGTGAACCTCTTTGTTACAATCCTTGGCCAAGTGTCCGAAATTAAGGCAATTAAAGCACTGGAGCACCCGAATGTGATCCGCGACACGAGACGAATTCCAGCCAAGCGAGATCTCAGGTAGAGCAAGAAGAAGCTTCCGATTTTCCGCCGTGGTCTCAATAACGCAACGAGTAAAACGACGCCCCCAAGGTGGATACATATATACGAGTTTTGTGTCTTCTGTTTTACTCCCGACAAGGTTTAGCGCGAGAAGGTTTGCCAAAATTGCATCGCGACTCATTGCAGACGGGACATTGTGCAGGATCATTCGAGGGTTGAGCCTTACGTCCTCCTTGACTACGAGACCGGCCGCTTCCAGACTAGCAAGTCCTTTTAATCTCGTGAGGTCTCCTTCCCTCGCCTGCAAGCGCACGCCATGATTGCGCACACTTGAGTCTCGCGATATTTTAATACCCAGGGCCGCCGGGTCTACCGATCCATGGAGTGCTTGCCTAGTGACCTTGACAGACGTGAAGCGGGCCGCTTCAGACGCCTTAGGTTCGATAATAACGCGGTTTTTAGCGGCTTTTGGCACCATAAATGAGGAGCCACGTGCAAGGTACACCGTTTCACCGTGCCCAGCAACGGCTTCAGCAAAAAAACGCGTAGCAGGGGCCCCGATCCCGTGCCTAGCACCATCGCCCAAGAGTTCTTTGGCTTGATTTGCCTTAAACAGCCTATCACACGCGACGATAGTTTCAAGCCTGGTGAGCAGTTGAAGATACGCGGAGCTTATGGCGTGAAGAGAGTCATGATAGTGGTTCAAGGCCCCATTTACCCGCTTGCGCCTATCCACCGATTCCTTACTTGTCAGTAATACAGAGGCTATAACTTCTCTCGAGTTAGTCATCGAATTTAGCATTTTTGTGACGTCTGCATGTGAGTAAGGACTATCTCGCATAAGCCCAGCAAGCCCAGCGAGGTGTTTAGGCGTCATCCTGACCACTGACTCCAATGACTTCGCGTCAACATCTTCAACGGACTCAAAATCTGACTCATTCTCCGTCTCATCGCAGTCTTGCCGTGGAGTGAGAGGCGTCGACCCGGAACCCGCCATAGGAGTAAGAGAGAAAGAGAGAGAGAGAAGTTCAAAGATTAGGCTGCCCACAGTGCCGTGTACGCCCCAGCCAGCCAAGAGAGCGACCCGCTCCCCACTATCACTTGAGTGTCAACCGTCAACCTTCACCTCACATACAGTCCCCACTCGCTTACACACCGCCAGTCGATGGAAACATCCTCGCAACTAGATGGACAGGCGATAAACAGACCGTGACCGCCCACGCACACCGAAAGATCTCTGTTTGTTTGTTTGTTTGTTGGTATTTAGTCTAAGAACGGCACCAAAATAAAACCACACGCACACTTGCTCACTGTACACAATCTCGTGTCACCTTTGAGTGATGGTGAATCCGAAACCAAGGAAAAAGGCACGAAACTATTACCAAAAATTGCCGAAATCAGTACTTTACAGTATAAAATGCTGCACCCGCCCCCCCCACTGTTACTGCATACGCCCAAGGCAAAGCTGCCAGCAAGGCGGCAATGTACACAACGCCTCGTTTAATAGAGAAAAACTTCGAGTAAACGGAGCGATTGAATAACATGTCTATCCGCGGTTTAATAACGTCGAAGAGGGGGAGAGAAGGAGAGGGAGAGAGGGAGGGAGAGGGACAGGGAGAGGAAGAGGAAGAGGGAGGGGGAGGGGGAGGGAGAGGGGAGGGGGAGAGGGAGAGGGAGAGAGAGAGAGAGAGAGAGAGAGAGAGAGAGAGAGAGAGAGAGAGAGAGAGAGAGAGAGAGAGAGAGAGAGAGAGAGAGAGAGAGAGAGAGAGAGAGAGAGAGAGAGAGAGAGAGAGAGAACATTTATTTGACTCTGGAGTAATGCTCCCTAAGGGCCACAGGCAAATTGCAAGAAATACATGTACTCGTATATCATAAAATAAAATGAAATAAAATGCAATCATATAGATAGTATAAATACAAAAATTAAAATTCAAAAATATAAAAATAATAAATGTACATAAAAATATAAAAAAAATGTAAAATATAAATGTATAAAAATATTAAAATACAAAAAAATTAATTAAACTTCAAACTAAGGTTACAATAGAGATTAAAAGTAGATTACACTCCGGTCAATCACCCGGACATCCCAGCCTCGCGCTCCTCCTCGGATAGCAGATACTTGAAAACGAGATGGCGAACAGTTAAAAGTGTGGAAGCACAAGTGATTTCTGGCGGCAAGGAGTTCCAGAATTGGATTCCAGTAACCAGAAAAGATTTCTGGAATGTAACCGTCCGGGCAGAGGGGACATAAAGCGTGTCCGTCCGGGTCAAATCACGGCGTCTCACCAGGTCACACCTAAGTTGAAGCTGGTCACCGAGGAGTCCCGGCTCACCCAGACACAGCATTCTAAAAAATATACAGCCAATAAGAAGCCTTCGACGGTTAAATGGTCTGAGCCAGCCGAGACCTCGCCGGTAAGCTGAAATGTGCTCGTGACGAGGCACCTTTAGTAGGAATCGAACACAGTTGTTGAGTGACACCTGAAGTTTGAGTTCCAGCCCTTCTGACAGATTGGTGAGCGCAGCCACGCAGTAGTCGAAATAGGGGAGAACCAAGGCAACAACCAGGGGACGCCTTAACTCTAGAGTAAGATGATTATCGTTCATTCGAACGCGATAGAGGGCACATGCAGCCTTGCTGCACACCTGTGCCACATGCAGAGTCCACGACAGGGTACTGTCAAGCATGACCCCGAGGTAGTGAAACACTGGCACAAAGTCAATAGACTCTCCACGCAGTGAAGGTGTCGGTATTGATGAAAAGTCAAAGTCGTTGATAAACTTAGAGCTACCAAAAGTCATTGCCCTGGTCTTACCCGCGTTCAAGCGCAGATGGTTTTCGAGACACCAAGATACGATAAACTCAACATCCTCATTTAACAAATGCATACCTTCGGCGAACTGTGCAGGCAGAGAACGAAGGTAGATCACCAGGTCGTCAGCATAAAGTAGGTGCGAGCTGTGACGAAGACATGAGGGTAGGTCGTTTAGAAAGAGCGAGAAAGAACGAGTATTTCCGGAAGCAACGAATTTCGATTGAATGAAGGCCGACCTAGCTATACATCGTTCTTTTTTAACGTTCCGGTGCAGCAAGACATATCTATCATGTAGTAGTGGTGAGCGAGATCGCTTAAAAGCCCTAAAACATGCGTCTTTATTACGCATTAAGCATCGTAAGTCCTTAGAGATCCAGGGCGCTGCTGGGCGCTTTGCGACAACTTCTTTTATCGGCACAAAGTGTTCAATAAGGCTATTCATGAGAGAGTTAAATACAGATAATTTGCAGTTATTGTTTGGCTGATGTTCTAGAAGCGTCAAATCTAGTGCAGAGACTATACCAGCAGCGCCATCGAGATCGGCTGCATCCCAGCACCTGTAACGAAAAGACCTCGGCACGAGCCACGGCACCGCATACCTAATGGACACATATATAAGGTCGTGGCCTGAGAGAAATGGCTGCGCAGATTAGCCCCAGGTGGCCAGGGAGCTATGTACACTGACAGCGCAGACGTCCAGCCATGTATGCGATGACTGTGTGTCGTGTGTTGGCGATAAGGGAACGATGCGGAGGCCTTGTGATGAGAAGAAATCGTTGAGATGAGTAGAGTCGTAGGATGATGCCAGTAGATCGGTGTTGAAGTCCCCGAAGATACAAACTAATTTGTAGCGGGGAGCGAGTGCTACCAGTTCCGCTTCGAACAGATTCAGGAATCCGACCTTTGGCGGTCTGTAGACTACGGACACCAAGATCTTAGGGCGGCCGACAGCCCACACTTCAGCGATAAGAAATTCGGGGACTCCATCTCGCGCCATCAAAGCTGAGGAGGCGACAATCTTCGCGCTGAGTTCTTTGCGCAGAAAAAGGCCAACGCCACCACCATGTCGCCCTCTGCGGTCTATCCGGAGGATGGAATATGAGGCAAGTGCAATCTGGTCATCCTTGATGCGATCATTCAGCCATGTTTCTGTGACAGCGATGAGGTGATACGGATTGAGTCTGAAAAATTCACGAAACTCGTCGATGTGCGCCGGAAGAGACTGCGCGTTTAGGCAGCAAGCGTCGAGTACCGGATCACAGGTGGTAGAAGGTGGGGGCGCGCGAGAGTTCTTTGAGTCAGATGGTCATTCAGAGAGTTGAGTCAGATCGGTGGAAGGGAGAAGTCTGATAGGTTTTGAGGAGGGATCTTTGCGAACAAAAACGGCCGCATCTGTGATCCATACTTGTTTATGCAGAAGAGAGGGGCACTGCTGGAGAATCCGAGCGCGCAGTCGATGTAACTGAGCAGGCTGGCGATGGTTCACGTAGACCTTGTGATCACCAAATTTAGCGTTGAGCCTGCCGGCCCGTAAGTCAGGTACCGATCTTTTCCCTTCAATGAGCTGTTCGCACTTCGCCTTAGTTGTAAGCTCAAGAAGAATGGTACGAGTACTGGCAATATCTGGATTAGCGCCTGGATCTTGAGTCCGCTTCTTGCCCATGCGCTCCACCGTAACAATATCTGCGACAGACAGGGGCACATCCAGTACTTCAGCTAGTTTGAGTGCAAGGCGATGGGGGTCTTCTACTCCATCGGAGGCCTCAGGTACACCAGAAACCACGAGCTGTGTAGCCATGTCGCGACATAACATACGCAAAAGAATGGCTTCGTTACCTTGTGACAGGCTGGTGGACTCGCTGGTACCGCGGACGGGTTCAGTGGCCCGTGCGGCTAGCGCGGATTCGCAGTTTTTCACCCGATCCACTTGCGCAGCAACGTTCTGGACCACATTGTCAAGATCCTTTCTGAGGGCATCGATGGTACCACGCATTTCTAACGTTTCCTGCCTGAAGGTAGAGTTTTCAGACACTAAGGCGGCAACCTTTTTGTTTAGACGCTCGACCTCACCTACAAGCGTATCGACTTGACCAGCTGTTCCGTCAAGCTTGCCTAACCGTTTGTCTATTGATTCCAATATAGACAGGATCTGAGACTGGCATACAGGACACGCCTCACGTATCGCACTTTGCGCAGCGCGCGACGATTCGACCGAGAAACGTGTCTTAATGCATGTGGTGTGAAAAATATGCTTACACGGTGCGTCTGTGGTAAGCGCATCAGAAGGTTTTTCCACGAGACCAAAACATAGAGCACAAATAGGTTTGCTGGGCATGATGTCCGCGGGAAATATTAAAAAGAATTGAAATGAATTAATATTTTCAAAATTATAATGTTATAAATTAGGATGAAGTAAGATGAAAATTGACGTTCAGAGTGAGATTTAGTTTTATGCTTTAGAATAGTCCAAGTGACACACACGGCTCTACCATCATAAATTGGTCGAATTGTCCAGAGATCGAAGTGTAATATACACAGAGGCGTGTGAACGCACACAAAGAAGGGCACACACTTTCTTAAGAAAGTTTTTCTTCTTAGAAAGATACAGTCAGGCGTGACGAATGTCAACACTGCCAGCTAGCATCACTGGTCATCACCAAAGTCTTGACCGTTATATGTATATAATTCGAGCATAAAATTTTGCGGAATATGCAAAACTTGCAGAAAACTCAGAACACAGCATCAATAGTAGTTGCCCATGAGGATGCACTAAAGGTAAGTCGGCTCCAGAGCAAGAACTTGGCTACACTCACGTACCGAAACGTCACAACGTTTCGCGCAAATATTTTAAAGAAATTAAGAGCAGAACCGAGCACGTCACGTAACTTCAAAACGAGAGAGAGAGAGAGAGAGAGATTTATTTCGATTTTATGCCGTGGTCTGTAGAAGCCAATGGGCAAATTTAACAGAGACAGAGAGAATAATAGAATATCCTAATAGTATAACTGGAAATAGACATGACATAAACAGGAAGAGCAACAGCAAACTTATAATACTAAATAGATATAATACTCTATAGATATGATTAGGAAAAGAAAATAAAGAGGTACATTTGTGAGATTTATCAAGGCAATGTAACAAGATAACAAAATAACACCTATAATTACGATAATGAGGTAGGGAATAGATTTAACCTAAAAGGGAGTGAACGAAACTTAGTAATCAGAGCCTCGACGACGGTGGTAGATTGACGGCTGCTAACTCCAATGCAAAAAGCCGATCGAAGAGTTTAGCCTTGAAGACCGCCAGAGAGGAGGATTGCCGGAGTGATAGGGGTAGACTGTGCCAGAAATAGATAGCCGACAGGAGAAATGAATTTCGGTAGCAAGTCGTGCGATGAGCGGGGATATGAAATGATGATGGGTAATCTGTAGTTGCAAGCCTCAAAGAGCGACGTACGTCGGGATCTGTTTCGACAAAAGAACTTTGAAAATAAGTCGGTATAGACGTCAATAGAAGCTGATACAGAAAAGAGCCTAAAAAGTACAGGCGACGATTTGCTACCGACAGCCATTTCAACTGAAGACGGTAAGGTGTAATATGAGTGTCCCTACGACAGTTGTAGATAAATCGGATGCCACAGTTTACGAGCCTCATCAGTTTAAGATTTAGATAATCGGGAAGGTCGCAATAGACGAGGCTACAGTAGTCAAGATGAGGGATAACTAGCGCATGAACGAGCAGCTTTTTGACTTCCGGTGATAGAATATTTCTATGTTGTTTTAATTTATGAAGAGTTCCATGGACTCTGCGAGAGATCTGAGCTACGTGAGCGTTCCAAGATAAATTGGCAGAAATAAAGACGCCAAGATTTCGAACTGAGTTAACGTATGGGATACACTGTCCATTTATAGTGACTCGTGGAAGATTGTCGTGACACAGTTGAGTAAGATAGGAAGAGCTACCAAGGATAATGGCCTTGGTTTTCGCAACATTGAGCTTCAAGCCGTTTTCGGTCGCCCAATCCGACACCGCCTCTGCATCGATACTGACCCGGCCGAGAGCCGAAGCAATGTCGGTCAGGGAGGTATGCAGATATATCTGGAGACCGTCGGCAAATACAATATGCTTCGTGTGGGTTAGTACATGGCCAATATCGTTAATGAAGATAAGAAAGAGAATCGGACCCAGTACCGAGCCCTGAGGAACTCCTGAGTGGTTTGTTAGGAAGCTAGAATGTGTGCCGAAGAGAGTTTGGACGGCCTGGGATCGGTTTGAAAGGTAAGACTGGAACCACCTAACTGCATAGGCAGTCAGCCCGTAACGAATGAGCTTAGCCAGTAGTAAACGATGATTTATACTGTCGAACGCCTTCGAGAAATCAAAAAGGACTAAAATAGTAACGCATCTATTATCAATCGCTTCTCTCGCATCGTCCAGTAACTTGAGCAGGGCCGACTGGGTACTGTAGAATTTACGAAAACCCGATTGATACGGATCTAGTATGGCATTCTGCTCGAGGTGGGCCATAAGTTGAATTGCTACTAGCTTCTTGAAGACTTTCGAAAGATGAGCTAGATTGGCCACAGGTCGAGTATCTGATTCGGAGGCAGGTGATTCACATTTGTTCAACGGGACGACATAAGCCCGTTTCCAGATCTCAGGAAATGAAGTATGACGAAGGGAGCAATTGAAGAGGTTTGTCAGAAGAGGTGCGATCACGTTTAGATGGTCACGGAGGTGTAGTAACTGGATATCGTCAGGACTCTGACCGAGCGATTTAGTAAGACAGGATGAGAGTAGGCGCAGGACTTCGGATTCAAGGACAGGTGAAAACGAAAACTGAAATTTGACCAAAGGTAAAACGTCTTCTAGCAGCTGATCCAACTCATGAATTGAGCAGGGAAGATGGGCATTTGTGATGGAAGTATAAAAAACATTTAGTTGGTCAGCCCCGAAGTGATGTAAGGGGGAGGCCAGTGGACCCTTTGATACAATAAGAGAGAGAAGGAGAGAGAGAGATTCTAACCCAAGAAGCACTCAAAAACACAGCAATCATTTTTACGGAACCGAAACTATCCTCTCGACTCTAACCACCCGACTCGGAGCTTCGGCGCGACCGCGAAATGACTTAAATCTAAGCTCGACAACTTAAATCTTATTCTTTATTCAAACTGAACGCCTCTAAATCTGAACTGTACTTACTACTATCTTAGACTCAACTTAACAGGACGTAACCGCAATGGGATTAAACACAATCTTAATTGTAACTTAACTCAATTGAAATGAAATCTGCACGATATGCAACTCGACACTACACAAACTAAATCGTAACTCAAACATAATCGAAACTCCAAACCGTGGGATTCGCAACTCAATCGATACTAAACCGACACAACGACACTCGAATCATAATCATGATTTGATCAGAAATTATTAACGCTAACTCATTTCAGTGCAATTACAACGTATCCGAGCTCAAAACTTCCTCAAAATCCTCAAAGACCCTATTCGCTAATTCGAGTACTCACTTTCGGCAAATCGCAACTTACACGAGAAGCGACACGGTAAAACACGATACCGCGACTCGACTCTGTACAGCGGAATTCGGGCTGTACGTAAAACGAAAATTGACTCTGCGCGTGTGACGTTGCACCTAGAGTGCAAGTCACAACAAACCCCAAACCCGCGGGGAAGAGCCGAACGGGTGAGTCCCGGCCCGTCGGGAAACACCCGAAGCTACCCGAAGCCCACCGAAGCTCGGCTGAGCCGAGCGCCAGCCATTACGACTGGGTCTCGCAGAGAGGAACCACGTAACCGAGTCACACTGCACAAGCACCCGAGAGAGAGAGAAAGAGAGGAAGAGAGAGAGCGAGAGGGAGAGAGAGAAGGAGAAGGAGAACGAATCGAGAAGCGGGACGTCCCCCCACACAGCCACCCAGCCACACCGACACGACGACGATACCCTTACCGACCGACGACACCAGGTTGGCCTGCGAGCTACAGCCGATCTGCACCTCCCCCCCATTCCTCTCCCCGCAATACCGACCCTTCCTCACTCACACTCCCCGTCGCCCTACACCGCCCCCCGCGCGCGTACCTTTAAGCTAGAATTAAGTAACGCTAAGGGCTGAGGCGTGATCAGCCACATCCAACGTCTACAACCACTTTATATATATCTATGCTCACCAAAATACACACACCAAGTTTTACCTATCCACTCAGTCTTGACTCTCTCGCCCCGTATCTAATTGTTCCTCCCTTCCACATATTTAGTGCGGACTCAAAACCCGTCACAAATTGGCGCCCAACGTAAATTACCCACATTTTTACCCCAAATTCGAACAATTAAGAGACAAAACACAAGAATAAACGCTAACAAAGTACACATAAACTCACGAAACAAAGCTACACAGTCACGAAAATTCGAATAAAGACAGTTTAACACACACACTACCAAACACGATGCACACAATGGCAGACCAAGGACACAGGGAACCGCAAGGCCTAGCGCGCGAACACATGGACATACACACACCCGAACGAAACCAAAACAACTCGACACAGAGCGAGCCGCGCGCGACACGAGAACGACAAACGCCGACCCAACCACAGGAAATAAATAGACGACACACGATAAATTCACCAAACGCAATGAATATAATCGATGCAGCTATCATACCCACAACTTACATAGTACACAAATCCAACCACAAGAAAACCCAGAACCAACAAACCCCACACAAACATACAATACAATCCCAACACCTACACACACGCAAACTAACACGGTAACAAACAATCAAACGAACCGACACTTCACGGGAACAGACACATTTTTAGCCACCAACACACGTAACATACGACTTATACAAAACCTAATAGACCTCGGAGCACTACCAAGCGACAGAAACGAATACGAAGATCCACACCTATACAGCACACAGTCAATACACCCCACAGGCAACCAAAACACGACACACCTAAACCACACACTAAACCCGAACAGTACATACTGGAATCAGCCAGCAATGGCAATGAGAACAATACAAACATGGAACATCAAATACTCGGGAAATACAAACGAAAATATACACGAATTTTCACAAAATCTCCGCGACTACCAAACGGGATACGAAATACACGACACACAATTAATCAACAACCTCAACCCGATACTCGAAGGTGACGCAAAAAACTGGTACAGATTGAATAGAGGCAAATGGCGAACACTGGAAGAATTCGAAAGAGACATTATACACGCATTTCAAGACATACAACACAGGGACAGACTGGAACAAAAAATCAAAAACTACGTACAAGGACCAACACAAAAAATTACACAATTCCTAATACAATTTAGAACACTACTATCACAACTAAAACCGCCATACCACCCACGAACACAACTAGACTTGGCATACAGAAACATGAAAATAGAATACAAGGCATACATAAGACCATACGACTTCACGAACTTCGACCAGCTGGAAATAGCCGCGAAAGAATGGGAAGCGAACATCGAATGGGAAAACACAAGACAAACAATATTAAATAGCTACACACACTCACAACAAACCTACACACACCAAACACACCACACACAATACATCCCATTCAATTACGCACAAACACATCCCCGCCCAGCACTACTCCCACCACCAAATATACCACCGGCACTCACAGACAACATACGACAAAACCAAACAAACCAAAACACGCAACAAACTCGATACCCCGCAATCACCTATAACTCACCACACTACACTCAGCAACAAACACAGACGAACTCGAACACAGGCACAACACCACGCAGATGCTTTAACTGCAACCAACCCGGAACACCTCAGATGGCAATGCACATAGGTACAGAACCAGGAAAACGAGTAAGGGTTGACCCAGCAAGGGTGGAGGGGAGCCCCACAAACAACACAAACACACCCGAGACAGTAGCACCGACAACAGATAACAACAGAACGGAAAGTAGATTTCAGAACAGAATCGAAATACACGGTCACGAATTTAACGCGTTAATAGACACAAGCGCGACACACTCATACCTAGGCGCAGAAGTAATACAAATACTACACAACACAGACACACCAATAGACGACACGCCCGACAGAACAGCTACAATGGGAAACGGAACACAGGTGACGATAGAAGGAGCAGTAACACTCCCAATACGCCTCGGTAACATAGCAAGAAAAATTAATTTCGGATTAATACCAAACTTAGGCTCGCAATGTATCATTGGGAACAGCGGCTTAATGAGATTTAGGATACAAATGAATTATGGAGAAAGCACATGGTCACTTACAGATGACCCACAGACACACTACGACACGCGAGCCAGACCACAAGAACTACCTACACCACTCAAAGAATACATACAAATACATCAAACAAGAAAAACACGACATCAATCAACACAAACACACACAAAACAAGCAAAAGCAGCAGAAAAACTAGAAGCAACGAAACAACAAACGCACCCGAAAACAACAGAAAGACATGAAAACACAGAAAAAACAACCATAAAACAAAAACCACTAACCCCAACACTACCCAGCACAAATACACCACCGGAAAACACCCCCCCAAAAGACAACCCACAGAACACACAAATCACAAACCAAAAAATCATACCCATAAACACACACACAATAGACGACACACAAACGGACGAAGAAACCGAACCACAGATATACGTAGGAATACAAGAACTCACACAATCACAACACACACAACTACAGACGACAATACAGCAGAAAATCTCAACAGTACCGGGCCAACTCGGCCTAACACACCTAATCAAACACAAAATAGACACACAAGGACACGCACCCGTAAAACAAAGATATTATATGGTATCACCAAAAAGTAGAGAAGCCATCCACACAGAAATAGACAAAATGTTAAGAGAAGACGTGATAGAACCATCGGAAAGTGAATGGTTGAGCCCAATCGTCATGATAAAAAAGCCAAATAACACATATCGTTTCTGCTTAGACTTCAGAAAAGTAAACTCAGTATCAAAAAAAGATGCATACCCACTACCATACATGACAGCAATATTAGACAAACTATGGACAGCACAGTACATATCAAAAATCGACTTAAGCCAAGCACACTTCCAAATACCACTCGACGAAGACAGTAAACACATACCAGCCTTTACAGTCCCGGGAATGGGGTTATTTCAATCTAAAAGAATGCCATACGGATTAACAGGCGCACCGGCGACATTCCAAAGACTACTAGACAGACTCATAGGCCCAGAATGCGAACCATATGCATTCGCATACTTAGACGACATAATAATAGTAACACAAACATTTCACGAACACTTACAAAGACTAGAACAAATACTCAAAAGGATTACAGACGCGGGACTAGCAATAAATCCAGAGAAGTGCGAATTCGGATGCGCACAAGTAAAATACCTCGGATACATAGTAGACAGACACGGACTACACATAGACCCCGACAAAACACAACCCACAGAAAACTACCCAAGCCCAAAAACAATAAAACAATTATGGAGACTAATTGGCATGGCATCATGGTACAGACGCTTCATACCTAACTTCGCACACATTACAGAACCACTAACACGACTACTGAAAAAAGACCAGAAATGGCACTGGGGAGAAGAACAAGAAAACGCAATGAACACAATCAAACACGCACTCACATCACAACCCACACTCGCATGCCCAGACTACACACAAACATTCACACTACAAACAGACGCTAGCGGAACAGGGATAGGTGCCGTACTAACACAATCTCTCGATGACGAAGAACATGTCGTAGCGTACGCTAGCCGTGCGCTAAGCGAGGTAGAACGGAAATACTCAACCACTGAGAGAGAATGTTTGGCGGTAATCTGGTCCATAAAAAAATTCAGACCCTACGTGGAAGGATACCACTTCAAAGTAATCACAGATCACCACGCACTTAAGTGGCTAAGAGAATTAAAAAACCTCACGGCCGACTTGCACGATGGGCACTAGAACTATTAGAATACGACTTTGACATTACACACCGAAAAGGTACAATGCACGACGTACCAGACGCACTTTCAAGACGACACGAAGACGAAGAACACAAAGAGACAATAGAAGACACGACAGACAAATGGTACACATACAAGAAAACACAAGTACAAACACGCCTAGAGAAAAACGAATCATGGCGAATCAGAAACAAACAACTATACTTTCACCGCCCTAACCCCCTATACTCAAACCTCCTACCAGACACAAACCCATGGAAACTAGTAATACCCAAAGACAAAATAACACACATACTACATGAAAATCACGACGTAACACAAGCAGGCCACTTAGGCATCGAAAAGACATATCAAAGAGTAGCCAAAGAATATTATTGGCCTTGTATGTACAGAGACACAGTAAATTACATAAAAAAATGTGACACATGCCAAAGAATAAAAACAATACAAACGCGACCGGCAGGGTTAATGGGTACAAAAATAATAGAAGAACCGTGGACAGTAGTAGCCTCAGACATCATGGGCCCACTCCCACTATCAAAACAAAGAAACCAATACATCATAGTTTTCGAAGACCTATACACCAAATGGGTGGAAGTAATACCGATACGCAAAGCAAACCCAAAAACAGTAGAACAGACATTCCACTCACACGTAATATCACGATGGGGTACACCACGCATACTACTAACAGATAACGGCACACCATACATAAACAAACTCACACGCGACTGACACAAAAATTCAATACCGCTAAAACAATGATCCAAGCCTACGTAAACAACGACCACACGGAATGGGACATACACTTACAAGACTTACAATTCGCAATCAATACATGTACAAACACATCAACTAAACACACACCAGCCTTTTTGAACCTAGGAAGGGAATTAAATCCTACACAATGCCTAAGAAATCAATTAGAGAACGACGACGAAATAGAATTACAAGACACAAACAGATGGACAGATCACCTGAGACGACTACAAACACTTAGAGACGAAGTACAGAGGCACTCAATAGAAGCAAACGAAAAACAAGCACACTACTACAACCTACGAAGACGAGACATACAATTCAAGGAAGGAGACAGAGTACTGAAAAAGAACCATACACTTTCATCCGGACCAGAAAGAACGGCAGCAAAGCTAAGTAAAAAATTCACAGGCCCATACATAATAACAAAGAAAATCTCACCCACAATATACAAATTGACAACAGAAAGCGGTAAAAATATGGGAAAATGCCACATAGAATACCTGAAATTATATACATGATCAAATAAGCAAGAAAAGAACCACGCCCGATAACACATCTCGAAAATAAACTAACAGGTGTATTCACCCCCAGAAAGACGACATGGCAGACAGACGACCAAAAATACCGCCCCTAATGTCACTACAACTAACGAGACCGACGACAGCAACAACGGACACACAGACAAACAGAGAAAGAACACCACTACTACAAACACCAGGACAGGTCCCACACCCAAACAGATACGGACGCGACGGACGACACTAGACAGAACACGCACGACACACAAAAAGACAACGCAAAATTTTGATAGAATACAGTAGCACGGACGGACGAACAACGACAGACGGAGGCCAGAGAGACAGAGCACAACCCAAAAACACCAACGCAGAACCACGGAAAAGCAACCACGAGCCACAAGGAACAAGGAACAACGCAGAAACTCATCAAGACCCACACCAACGGGAGCAAACGAACCAAAAACAAAAATTTAAGTACAAGTAGAACACATAAGAAAATAGATTAAGAAAAACACAAAGTACAAAAAGAACGCCAAAGTTCCTACAAAATAGTATAAAAATAGTATAAGTTAGTATAAGAGAAAAATCATAATTTTGATAAATACATACAGGAGACCACGTAGAATAGGGTAGATTAAAACACAAACAAAAATAGGCTAAGTAGGATAGAGTAGGGTACAAATAAAAGCAACACAACCACTAAAAGCAAGTACAAAACATAGAATAAGTAGATATAAGACAACCAACAACCCCAACACACAACACACACCCCCGCAAATACAATCCGACTCAAATCCCTTAACCCCGACAGATCGGAGCAAACAGCAACCCGGACAACGGCAAAAGGATACGATAGTACACAGAAACGACGGAAAATACCAAAAGGAGGATACGCAAAAAGGAGAAAACCAACCCCAAAGGAAAAACACAACGACGAAAAACACAAAAAAAAAAAAAAAAAACAACCACAGACGAAATGACCACAAAAACGTCACGAAGCCGGCTCACCCTATAGGCCTCGCCCCGCGTGGGGAGGGAGGAGTTGTGACGTTGCACCTAGAGTGCAAATCACAACAAACCCCAAATTTTCGTTGGAAAATGTCGACCTTGAGACAGTGCAGACAATAAACTTGATGGGTGTTGATGTAAATAAATCAGCCTGGAATAGGGGATTCGTAACAAATTTTCCCACAAAATTCCTGACGTCGTTGTTAATAAATAAGTCTGGAAATTCATAAAAAATTCTCCCACGAAATGTATGTCGATGAAAGAATTGTCCACTCTGACGTAAAGGGTTACGAATCACGTTTAGTATGCAAAGGAGTTCTGCAAGGCGGCATTTTTAACCCACTGCTGTAGAACATATACGTATCAAAAATGGCTGAAAATTTGCAACACATTGTAGTTTTGCAATTCGCAGATGATATTGGAGTAATCTAACTCAACAGCTTTATTACAAATTGTAAAAGCACGCTTGAAACTACTATAAATCAAATAAATACGAACGCCACTGAATTAGGACTCGAACTCGAACCGGTGAAAACTAAACTATTTCACTTCAACAACAAAAACATCCCTCCGGGTCAAACGGATATAACTTTCAACAACAATACAATAAAATCATCTGAAACTACCAGTTTTTTCGGCATCATATTCGACTACAAAATGACTTTTACATCAATAAAGTGCAAATCAAATGCAACAATGCACTTAATATTACTAAATACTTACGAAGCACCTGGTGGGGCTCTGACCCACAAACCCTACTTACCCTGTATAAAAGCTTTGTCCGTTCAATCATTGAATACTACAGCTTCATATACCTCCCAAAGAGTTCCATTGCTCTAAACAAAATTGAAAGAATACAATATGCAGCTATTAGAGCTACTCTAGAGTATTGCAGAAGAACATCCACAAACATCTTATGAGCCGAATGCAAACTGCTACCAATTGTTGAACGTGTATAACTTTTAAGGAACTGCTATGTCGCCACTGCCTTATCAAACACAACATCTCTAATATACGGCACCATAATCTATCACTGCCCAACCTATGGAAAGCGGAAAAGATTGATTTATGAGAGCATTTACACTGTAAATAAATATTCTGTCTATATCGAAACGTCAAGAGATCTTAGCAGCTACATTCACGAATTCGAAATTGTAACGCTGTCCATACCGATAAACACTGAATTAGGAAACCGACTAAATAAATTCAAGGAGCCTCGCTCTGTAATACGCGAATTTTTCGAAGAAAAAAAAATATGTTATATACACTGATGGCCGTAAAATTCAGAGCAAAAACCACGTTAGTGCAGCCTGCATTTCAAAACAAAATATCGAAATAAGCAAAACTTGTGACGGGTTTTGAGTCCGCACTAAATATGTGGAAGGGAGGACCAATTAGAGACGGGGCGAGAGAGTCAAGACTGAGTGGATAGGTAAAACTTGGTGTGTGTATTTTGGTGAGCATAGATATATAAAGTGGTTGTAGACGTTGGATGTGGCTGATCACGCCTCAGCCCTTGGCGTTACTTAATTCTAGCTTAAAGGTACGCGCGCGGGGGGCGGTGTAGGGCGACGAGGAGTGTGAGTGAGGAAGGGTCGGTATTGCGGGGAGAGGAATGGGGGGGAGGTGCAGATCGGCTGTAGCTCGCAGGCTAACCTGGTGTCGTCGGTCGGTGAGGGTATCGTCGTCGTGTCGGTGTGGCTGGGTGGCTGTGTGGGGGGACGTCCCGCTTCTCGATTCGTTCTCCTTCTCTCTCTCTCTCTCTCTCTCTCTCTCTTCCTCTCTTTCTCTCTCTCTCGGGTGCTCGTGCAGTGTGACTCGGTTACGTGGTTCCTCTCCGCGAGACTCAGTCGTAATGGCTGGCGCTCGGCTCAGCCGAGCGGCGGTGGGCTTCGGGTAGCTTCGGGTGTTTCCCGACGGGCCGGGACTCACCCGTTTGGCTCTTCCCCGCGGGCTTGGGGTTTGTTGTGATTTGCACTCTAGGTACAACGTCACAAACTTAAACAAATTAGCATCTATCTATAGCGCCGAATGGTTTAATAGTTTAATGGTTCAAGGGTTCAATCTTCATCTTTTCCATAACATTATTGGATAACATTATTGCAAAATTAAAAAGAAACAGAGCCCTAATTCTAAAACCTTAGCCTAGTTCTATATTACTATTTAAGATCTAGGGATAAAAATTAGAACGGAGAATAGAACAGAGAACGACGGCGAAGACAATGACAGAAAAAATGCGAAAAAGAAAAGAAAAGACAAGAAAGCAGAATGAAGCTAAGTATGTAGCAACATAGAAACATAGAAACGTGGGAAACAGGAGGTCGAGAAGACTAGATGACGAGCCGCCATCAATAGCGGGTCTCCTCCGTCCGGAAGAGATGCTGATACAGATCGCGCTTTAAAACCGCAAGCGTCGAGACAGACTTGAGCTCGGTAGGTAGAGAGTTCCAGTGTCGCGCGCCTGTGACCTTCAGGGAGTGACGGAATGCTTCAGAATGCGGAAGGGGCAGCACAAGTTTACCCGGATTTCGCAACGTGGAGGTGGAAGCTGCAGATGCACGAAGCGAGAATAATGCGGACAAGTATGCGGGTTGCCCCGTGCGCAAGATATTGAACACTGCAATCAGGAGGAGGTACAATCGTCGGTCGCTAATTGTAAGCCAGCTTAACTCCTTGCGAAAGGTGTGGACGGAAACGTCTCGGGCAACGCCATAAACAAAGCGGACACAATTGTTTAGAACGCGCTGCAACTTGAGGTTAAGGCTGGATGAAAGATCGAGGAAGACCACGCAGCAATAGTCGAACAAAGGAAAGACCAGAGCGACAACGAGGCGCTTGCGCAACGAGCGAGAGAGTAAGCGGCGCCAAGCAGAAAGCTGACGCAGAGTGGCGTGCACTCGATTTGAAATCAGATTGATTTGGGCAGTCCAAGAAAGCTTGCTGTCAAGAATAAGCCCAAGATCACGTACAGAGTGAGAGTAAGGCAGCGGAAACCTATCAAGAAGGACTGGAGAGAGTGCGGCAGGTACAGGGCAATGCCGTGTCAGAAGATTGCCACTGCCGAGGACTAGAGCATGGGACTTCGACACATTAAGTTTGAGCGAGGCGCGTCGCGACCAACCTAGCACTGCTTCCACATCTTCATTTATCCGAGCAACGGCATACGCGAATTGATCCGTGGTGCACTGTAAATAGATCTGAAGATCGTCAGCATAAATCAGATGGGAGCAGTGTTTCAAGACAGATGATATCTCGTTAATGAAAAGAGAAAACAGGAGTGGCCCCAGGACAGAACCCTGGGGCACACCCAAATCCAGAGGAGCCCATGAGGACATTGGTTGATCCGTCACCGAGACTACTTGCAGTCTGCCCTGCAAGTAGGAAGAGATCCAGCGGAGTGTATGATGAGAGAAAACGATTTTGCGGAGCTGGTCAAGAAGGACAGCATGCGGAATGGTGTCGAAGGCTTTACTGTAGTCGAAGAGGACTAGTATAGTAAGCCTGCGACTGTCCATGCCAAGTCGAACGTCCTCGGTGAGGCGAAGCAAAGCTGTCTGGGTGCTGAAGCCACGACGAAAGCCGGATTGACGGTGGTCGAGCAAGTCGTTCTGTACCAAGAAGGAGGAAATTTGTTCCAAGACTATGCGTTCAAACACCTTGGAAAGGAAGCAAGGATTGGCAATCGGCCGCACCTGTTCAAGAGTGGTGGGGAGCTTTACCTTGCCCAAGGGGGTGACGCGCGCGCACTTCCAAACCTCGGGAAACACCCCAGAGTTCAAGGAGCGATTTAGTAGCTCAAGTATAAGTGGCAAAACAGCAGGTAGAGAGAGCTTTAGATCGGTGATGGATAAGTCGTCAACCCCACGAGACTTGGAGCTAAAGTGACTAAGAGCGCGTAAGAAATCATCTGGTGAGATGTCATGGAAGTGAAATAGCTTGTCGTTGAGTTCAGTCTCAGGCAGACCCGCGAAAAAAGCCGTGACCTCTGCAGAGGAGGAAGGGCGCTGTGACACAGCACTGCAAAGGCGATTAACCCTTTCGCTACGGACGCATTCTACGTCGTGCCGTCCCCGCTGACCGAGCAGTCGCGGCTAGCGTCCGTACTTGCGGAACAACTGCAAGTGCCCGTCAGACGCACAATACCAGGCTATCTTACGCAGAGCGAGTGCAGTCGCTCTCAAATAAAATGCTTAAAAAATTATAACATAATGTTGGGTTACTATGGTCACCGTTCGTACATAACGAGCGTCAAATGTTGGGTCACCATGGTCACCGTTCGTACAGAGCGAGAGTCAGGCGTTGGGTGATCATAGTCACCGATCGGGCCGAAAGGGTTAAGCTTTTCCGGAGAGAAGTTACCGCAACTGTTCAAATGCGAGGTTGCAATTCCAAGTTGTCTAAGCTCCCTCCAAAGGTCGCGGGAATGGTGGATGGTAGACAACCGCCCAGAGTAATACTCGGCGCGCGCGGCGGAAATGCGTCTGTACAAGTTATCGCGAGCCTCTTGGTAGCGCTGCAGCGCGCCCTCCGTTCTACGACGCCTGTAAGTACGGTAGAGATTGTCCCTGGCCCGCGAAAGAGAATGGAGCTCAGGGGTAACCCAAGGTTGTGTTTCGGGTTTGAGTATGCACGTGACATAGGGGGCGTGAATTCATCAAAGGCGCGTGTGATGTTGCCTTGGAGACAAGAAACGAGGTCATTAACAGAGACACAAGTGCCAAAGGAGGTCTAAAAGCACGTCCAATCGCAGCGAGCGAGGAAATCGGAGAAAGCATCATGCGAGAGATAACGATAGGTGCGTGATCTGACGCTTTTGCGGAGGGTCAGAGGAGCAGACAGTAGAACAGCGACTGATATTAGATCGTGGCACGCTATGAAAGGCGCAGGCGATTGGTTAAACGAGATCAAAGCGTCTCGATCACTAATGAAGCAGAGGTCGAGAAACGTGTCAGAGGTGTTTGTATGGCAGGTGGCAGAATAGGGTACCATGTAGAGCGCCCTCGACGTGCAAAAATCATGCACATAGGCCGCCTCGGGCGATTGAGCAAATTTATTCGCATTAAAATCACCGAAGACTAGCGAGAGAGCAAAAGGGCCACTGACACGGTCGAAGGCCTCCTCAAAGTCAGATAAGTTAGATGCCTTGGGTGGTCGATAGATTACGGCCACAAGAAACGGTGGAGCAGATGGGGACTTGATTTCAGCGATAAGATACTCCGGACTAAGGGTGTATTGTGCTGGTGAAGTAGCCAACACACGAGCTCGCATAGACTGCAAGACGTACAACGCAACACCCCCACCAACTTTGCCCTCTCGATCATTACGAATGATGGTGTAGCCTGGTAGCAAGACAGCGGAGTCGGCGATCTGCAAATGGAGCCAAGTTTCAGTGACAGCGATGACGCTGTATATGAGAGCAGAGAAATGGAACCGAACGTAATCGATGTGGCCAGAGATGGAAGTGGCGTTGAAATGACACAGGCGGAGAGGTCGTTGAGCATCAGTCGAAGACAAATTCAGGACAGGCATGCCGGTACTGGAGAGCGGGCGAGAGGTCGCAGAAAGTCAAGACGATTTTAGAGCAGAGAGATCGTCCATGGTCCGGATTCGGCTGATCGGTGCGCCATCCTTCTTCCTCACAAGAATAACGCCATCCCGGTGCCAAACATACTTGAGACTTAATCTTTTGGCCTCAGTTTTCGTAGCCGCGAGCAGTCTATACAGATCAGACAGTAGGGCCTCGTTAATATAAATGTTGCTAGCTGGTCCTACGGGCGGTGGAGTAAGATTTCCGGTAGAAAGACGTCCCTTGCGCTTCTTAGCTTCAAGTAGGCGTGTGCGGAGTTCATTCGAGCGCAGCTTGACGATCAGCGGGAGAGGTCTATCATCGCTAGCTCGCGCGCGAGAGATCAAAAATTTAGAGGACACAATGTCTGAGTCCAGCAAAGCACAATCCACAGCAGCCGCGACCTGCTTGACGATCGCACCTGTGGATTCTACGGAAGGACACGGAGCTCCAGAAATTATGACTTCGGCCTCATGAACGGCCACCGCGACACGTCTGAGCTCAGCATGCACAGAGGATTGGGACTGGCGCAAGGCCATGAGTTCCCCACGAAGAGCCTGGTTTTCCTGTTCCAGTTTATCTATTTTCCTCGAATTTTCGTCTACCTGATCCCGGAGCAAGGTAAGACCGCTGAGCCGAGCATCGAGGTCGTCAAAGCGGGGGTTAAGGAGACGGTACACCTCATCCAGGATCGAAGGGCCAGCAGAAGTTGACATCGGGACCAGGATAGAAGCCGCCTGTGATGACGAGGCAGCACCGCACAGTAAGTCGTCCAACAGCTGCGAAGAGGACGAAGTGGAGAGCCCAGTGGGCTCATCTGGGGGTCGAGATGGTTGAGATGTAGACTGAGAAGAGGTGGGCTGTTTCAGAACTACTTCCTTGAAGGCAGCATGCCAGCAGCAGGACTTCCTTTTTACGCATCCCGGATGATAGAAAGCTTTGCATGCGGTGCAGTGAGAAGCTAGTTTGACAATGCTCCCACTGCAGCCAAAGCAAGTGCGGGTCGGAGCCATGATCACGATTCAGCTAACAAGTAAAGTTGAAAATTTCGAGCTCAGTTCCGATCAGTTACGGTTGAGATGAGATGAGAACACAGTCGGTAAAGATGGACGAGATTGCACGGGGAAGGTGACAGCAGCAGGTCAGGTGAAGAAAGGCGGAAGTCCAAGATTCAACCGCTATCCTCACGTCGTGTAAGCAGGTGGAAAGAGGAGCATGCGTAGTGAGGAGCAGCAGATGAGTAAGAGGAGCTGCGCATGCGTGGAGCAGTCCGGGCATGTGACAAGCAAGTAGATAAAGTGCTGTGACAGTTGATGTCAAAATAAACACATCTAGGTGAATACGAACTGTCGGTTTCCAAAAGAGCAGCAGAGAGCAGCAAAAAGCAACAAGCCATCAAACCCTACTGAGTATCGGATGGCTCGCATTAGGGCGCAGGCGAGAGGTTCTGCAACAAAAATGCCCGGAGGTAGGAAACGGCAGCAAACAAGCGAAAAAGGCCGAGTGACACAAGCAGGTTTTCAACCGTACTCACCGGAACCGGAACCTGCTTGTACTGCTTGCACTGGAATCTACTGCATGAATTTAGCACTTTTTTCCCAAGAAAACGTCTTCATTTTCTCCGACTCTCTCAGCGCACTTCAAGGCATACCAAGCATGAAACTCTGCAACAAAACAAATTCGTTAATTTATCAAATGAAGCAAAAATACAGCTTGCTCACTAAACAACATCACAACAGAAGCATACAATTCTATTGGATACCTTCAATATTAAGAATCGAGGGAATTGAGGCCGCTAATTCTTTAGCTAAATCAGCAACAAACAAACTACTAACAAATTACGTTAAAATTTCAAATACAGATCTATTCGAAACATTTATTTGGTACAACGAACTAACGACTTGTTAAAAAATCAAGGGTAAAAGATATTTTGATTGTTACTTTCGCGAAAACTTCAAGACATGGTTTTGCAACAAGAAACTCACTAAAGCATGCATTGTAATTATTAACCGATGTAGGGTAAATCATTACCACTTAGCTGCGTCTCTGGCCCGCATCAACGTTATTGACAACCATCTGTGCCCTTGCGAGCAACAAAACTAAGATACCAACCATATATTGTGGCAATGCATTCTGTACGATATTCAAAGAGCCTGTTCATCCAAGAGCCTGCAAAAATGATACTTTACCCACCTCACTGTATTGAAACAATAATATCGGATCATAATTTCAACGTTTGTAACTGCACACACAGATTCTCGACTAAATATAACCTAATAGTATAACAATTGATTCTAATACAATAATCCACAACTGTACAAGTCACAGGAACATAATATCTATCCGATTACATTTAAATCTGTAAAATCACTGTAATGCAGCTATAAGCCTTTATGTATGTTTGAAATGCTTAATAATAAAGAAAAAAATGCATGTCGAGGCTTATTTGTTGGAAAATTCTGATGGGGTTGGCTAGTACATAAAATGCGAACTTAATTCGATAGTCACTCTGTTCTCACGGTCTTCTTTTGTCGTGAACTGTTCGCACCAATGAAAAACGAAGCTCTCATCAAAAACGTGGATGACGTGGAAAATCATGGATCTGTGAAAAATTAACCACGTTAGGCACCTGGAGAATCTGCAGACCAAGAAGATGTCAGAACTCGACATTGGTGAGGTGTATAACATCACTGGGCTAAGACTGGTCAAAACAAAATTTGGGGTACGTGCTCTGGCGACGATCGAGGGAAAATACAACGTCTTTTTTCCACCGAGAATCGGAAGAGTTCTACAAGAAGATTCTGATCAGCTTTCCAAAATGTGTAATACGGCTGGGGGAAATTGGTTAACATGCAATTATTACGGAACACCATAGAATGATGGAAACAAATCTCACGAGGATGTACCGAAGATTGTGAGAAAATATACTCCAAAAGGGAGGAGAAGAACGCATAGCTGACGGAGATTCTCGATGGTACAACGTGTGTTATTAATATGGAATATTTGCATATCACACACTCTGCACTGGAAAAATTGAAGCGGCACCTTGGCATAATTTAAACCATGGATACTTTTCATCAGAAAATATCTCGAAATGCGGGAGAAGGAGCGATTTGATATGATGACAACCCTGAATACATCCCGATGTACAACTGTGCCTTCGAAAACATGCAGCGGCTGAAGAGTTGATATTTGAAGGAGTGTACCGTCTCCCTCAAGAAATCCTTCCGTCTGCAAAAGGAATTGGGTGGTTCAAGGGCGATGGAGTCTGTGGATATTGCGTTTTTACCAAACGAATTTATCTACACGTTCTCATCAAACACCATCAATGACGTACGAGATAAACTGTCCGAGAATATGAAAATGGACGACAACATTGACAGTTGCTGCAGATGCCTCCTGCATTATACACGACGACCTGAGGGTGATTTAACGGATGGACCAAATCCTTTAGTTAAAGACTATCTGGAATGCAGCCATCTACCTAAACACTGCAGTCAATATGTACAAAAATAGTAATAGAATTTATTACAATTATTACAACTATATACAGTGTGACGTGGATTTTTCCCGCTCCTCGGTCACTCGGAGCAAATAACCGAGAACTTACCGCGTGCACAATAAATCGGCGTCCGCGAGGTATCCTGGACCTGAAACAATATCGCGAAATTTGTTGGGCGCCTGGCGTGATCAACACGCCTCGAAATCGGTAATGCGCTATACCGCGACCATATACTCGGCAGCGCAGTACCGCGGAGAGGGGAGGGGTAACTCTTGGGTAAAGAGAGATACGACACCCGTACGCCAACACGTTATTTTACAAAGCAATAATGAAATGAAACCATATATTTTCAGCCAGCGATACTACAAAAATAAAATAATATAATAATACTGCGAACGTCGTCGCCGCGATTCCAGATACTGGCTTAAATATAAGCACAACAAAGCAAAAACAAAAAAAAATCAATAGATCTAGGAGACCTTTCCGGCCTACGTGCGCTAGTCGCCGTCTTAACGATAACCGCTAACTTCCAAATTAATAACCAAACAGGACCCGACACGCTGCCCGCGATCGTCCTCTACCGATGGCACTAATCGCCAACTTAATAATAAACTCCTCGCCGGAAACGGGACCGAATTTTCAGCCGACGCTGCCCGCGATCGGTAATAAATCAAACAAAAGAAAAAGAAAGAAAATTACTTATGCCTACGGGCGCTGATCGCCACCTTATTTCTAATCACTAATACAAAAGTCAAAAAGAAAAAGAGAAGGTTCGTCGCGTCACCTGCGACGGTCCTCTACAAAAGAAAATTCGTTTACACGCACCTGAGCTCAACGGTTTCCACGACGGCGGGACGCGGTCGCGAATTCGAACGCTCCCCGTTAGACTGTTCGCGACCTACACGAGAAATGAGGTGGTATCGTAATAAATTGACGTGACCCCGTGTAACAGAATTTGATTACACGCAAATTCGAGACGACCGCGTCTTGGCTCAACCCGTGACTCGACTCGAACTTCTCAATCACCCGAAATTGGCGCTACTTTATTACGCGTAACTCAGGCTACGGTCACCAAGCAGATTTATCGGCTAAAGAATCTCGAGTACTGTCGTTAATGCAAATCCTCTATGGCTATCCGTTCCTCGGCAAGCCTTTATTTAATATCTGTCGAAATTCTCTCGCAAGAATATTAGCAGCGCTTACCGCTCCACATCCAAGCCACAAAGCAGCCTACTCCCTCGTGACGGTGTTCCTCCATTCTGCTTCGCAAATACCCACGCTACTCGTCACACTCAACCAAAAAAAAATTCTACACGAGAACAAGCTCTCCACTCCCGATCGTCGCCAGAACTAGAGTGTTCATCTGGCCGATCGGCCGCAACGCCGATCTCGTCCCGCGAATCCTTCGTGACGTCATAACCCTAAGAATGCGCAACAATCGATCTGCTATCGATTTTGGGGATTGCGCAACTTGACGCGCACCTGTCGTCGCTACGCGGCGCAGAACTTAGGGCTAGATCTCAATGTCGTCTCCCGCGCAGCTCTACGTAGTCCTGGGGTTGGGCGGGGTGGTGCTCTCTCGTCACTAGCTGGTATCTCGCGGTTGCCTTGGTTGGGTGTAGGCGGGGTGAGCGGGGAGGCTGCGGCGCGCCGGCCGCCAGCGGGAATCGCGTCCGCCTTGGATTCCCGCGCTGCAGGGATCTGCGTTGCCTCCCCCTCCGCAGCCTCGGTGTCCTTCCCGGGAGATCTCCGTGGTTTCGCCTTGCCTCGAAAGATGTTCGGCGTCGGAGTTGGTCGCTGGAGGGTAGCCGGTGTACTCGAAAAAAAAAGTAAAAACAAAAGCCTGTAATATCTTATTCGTAATGCGCGATTTCGTCCCTGTTGAAGCCCGGGTGCGTGACTCCAGTTCTGGCGCTCTTTAGGATTCTTTCTCTACTCGATTTTTGAACCCCTAATTCCTAGATTCCGCCCAGGGTTCAGGGAGTCTCTTGTAACGGGCAGGCCTAACCGAAATGCCACGTTACAACAGTTATATCCAAGCTTATACATAAAATTAAAATAAAATATACAATAAAATTATTCACTTATCTATAAAATAATATCTATTATAATTATAAATATATGTTCATAACTTTAATCCGCTATTGCAATATAAATTTGTTTAAGGGAAAATGTAAAATATCGTTAATTTTACTTGTGGAAAAATACATGATAAATAATTATGAATTTTGAGTAATGTATAGTTTTATTTTTCAAAATAGTCTGTAAAATAGTCATTATCCGAACTATTGTGATCAACATCATCGTCATCATTATCATCATCAACATTATTTTCAATACCCAACATTATTGCTCTAGTCCCATTCTCCCATTTTTCGATAATAATTTATAAAGATATCTGATTATAATTTATGTAATATCGGCTGTTTGGCATCACTTGAGCCGCCCGTGCGTCCTCAACAAGATCTCGAAGCTCCTACAGCGAGAACTGCGACGTTACTTCGAAAAAGCCAATAATTATTTCCTCCCCCACTTCCTCGTCCCAGTTGCAATTGAGGATGATGGTTATTAATAATGCAAACATACATATACTCAGCAGAGGAAACGCTATTACCCGCTACTCGATAAAGTACTCACAAAGTAAACTGTTTAAAGTGTTTGGATTTTTGACTAAACAATTTTCACTGGTCACTTCGTCAAACACTTTTTCTGCACGGGGGATTTTTCGAATGCGAGTGCAATTTCAAACAGCTATTCGAATTCATCCAGAGGGAGACATGATGGTATGTCCACACCCATGTGCAAACCGACCAAACGCTGATGAGGTAGCAGACCACGTGGTGTATGACCAAAATGCAATATAGGAAAAATATACGCAGAGAAAACTTTCTCAAGAGATTTTTGTCACGAGACTTTTCTACCAAGCATCGTAAAATATGGATTCTTGGCTAACGGTTGCAGAGCAAGATTGTTCCTATCAGGATGCAATAATTATTGACCGTTGCTTCGTTTTCCGTAGCAGACGTTATGTGCGTAAGTTTTCCTGAAGCCACTTTTATAGTCAAGTGTCATGAACACGGAGTCTGTCAGCTACTGTCCGAGGGGTTCGATAATTTTTTTTTTTTTCATTCTCGAATTACCGTTTTTTTCGTGGTAGGTGTTACACGCGTGACTTACAATAAGTCACTTTTTTTTGTCAAATGTCATAAGCGATCGCAAGCAGGTGTCTATTAGCTAGTGTTCGAGGTGGTTCGACTTTCTTGATGGATTGATTATTGACCACAGTTTGTGCGGACGTGAATTTCCCTCTCCAAGTTTTTTTCTGTATCAGAGACCTCTCATTATTGCTGTTCGTTAACCGGTTTTTCATATCAGATATCCTCCATATTACATTTTTTCGCTGGTAATGGGAGGTGTGTGCAGGCTCAGACATGTTTGGCGTCGATTTTTTTTATTTTCTGTTGGAAGGTGGTATAGAACGTGGAGTACGTCCACCACCCTTCAAATTCTCACGACCCATTCGTATATAAGGTCAACGCATCCATTTCAGACTCATCAGTGTTACACGATACGTGGAACAGTTAAGAGTTCTGAATATATCATCACCACTAACGTCGAGGTCGTGGCTGTCGAAGCATACTCTGAACTCCTCAAGCAAATCGAGACCGCACACAATTTGCTAAGTGATCTGCCTCCTGAACAAGAAAATCACAATATCTTCAATATTTGAATTGCCATTGGAATGGGAAATATCCAACTTCTGAATGGTATTTCTCTGGGCGTATGAATGAGTGTGGGTGCATAACAACAAATTCAACACACAAAGCGGTCCTGCAATTCTGGGTGGTAAAGATCCAACAGCAGCAGCAGCAGCAGAACGCTGTGGTGACAGGCGGCAATATCGGCAGTTCTGCGATTGAACAGTGCGACGATGTTGATAGCGCTTTTGCTGGCCGAATTCACACCAGCATTGTCACCAATCTGCATCATAAGAATTTGGAGACCTTTTTGGATGATGCGCAGTAAGTCATCGTCCAGATATTGAAGATGGTGCAGTGCGATGAGGGAAATGTGAAGGTTAACAACTCACCCGCGTGCATATTTGAAAACTTGAAGCACGGTGATATCGTCACGTAAGTTACAAGCTTTAATACATTCAACGCAACGATCCTCCCCTCGAGCTGTATGTATAGACGGTTGGTTTACGCGCGCACGGAGTGATTTGCTTGCGAAGGTGGAAGATCTCGATCAACGTGATTCCGGTTGGAGTATGATCGAGATCCTCAATGTCGCCGTAAACATCAACCAGTACCAGTCTCTTGCTGCAAGAGTTTCAACATTTATCGAGGTACCCAAGGATATTTAGCGACAGAAGGCGGTCGTGAACGTGAAAAACGACGACGAAAGATGCCTTCTCTGAGCCACCGCTGCAGGTCTTTACCCTATGAATGAACGCTAGCCAGACGCATAGCTATCGCCAGTATATTTTCGAGTTGGACTGCACTGATAACTAATTCCCCGATACTCTGCATGTTGAAGAAAAGTTTGACAAATTAAAGAATTTGCGAATCAATCTCTACGGAATAGAATCTGAAACTTTTTCCCATCATGCGAAGTTAGAGAAAAGCGTCGTCGTGCTAATTTTTTCAGTTAAAATTTGCATAGCTTAAACGTTGACACGATTCACTTTCTCATACTTAAAAGTAATGATCTCCGTATTTACCAATTCAATGTTGTATATGGTATCAACAACATGATGTTGACACAATATTCGATACTTCTGACTACCCTCCCAACAATGTGTACGGTATTGGTATTCCGCCTAAAAACAAGAAACGTCTGGGCCTGACGAAGGACAAGAACAACGGAAAAATTATTACCGAGTTCATCCGGTTACGAGCGAAACTGTACACACTTACCACCATGGGTGAGGTCGAGAAAAAATACATCAATGACATCAAAGTCAGCAAACGCCTCAATCGTATCAAAAGTTCAACGCTGAACACCATCACGTTTGATGATTATATGCGCTGCCTTTTGGCTTACAAAGAGTTGGGCTGACCGCAATGTCAAATACGTAGCAAAAATATCCAAGTTGGCACTATCGTAGAGAAAAAATTGGCTCTGAGTTGGTAAGATGACAAGCCACGATTGATACCTGAGCAGACCGACATCGTACCTTGGGGGGTTTACTGCTGCCCTTATAAGCTAGTCGTAGGATTAGCTGTATATATGTATGGAACGGTTCTAAGTATTCGCGTTTGACCCCTCAGATGATCCTTCATCAGGTTCAGATGTTTCTTCATCGATATGATATTGGACGGATCGAAGTTTTAAATGCGAATACTACGTATTGCAAAATTGATATGTTTAACAATTATTTACTTATGTTTGTTCGTTTACGAAAAACAAAGTTTTCAGAGAGTGAAAAAACGTTTTCCAGACAATAAAATGGGTATTAATTGTATGAAAAAATTGTGTATTATTATTATTAGTTTTAAAATAATGGATATGTCACATGTGTGTACAAGTGGAAATATTGTCAAAAATGTGGAAATATTTTCTATAATTGAATCTTTTATTGTCATTTTGAAAATACATACAAATTATTTTGCATTTGTGTTTTATTTATTTAACTATTGCGTAAACTGTCAAATCTCAACCACTGCACATACAAATGATTCCCATGTTTGCGTAATACTTTCGTAGCCGTCGGCTTTCTTTACTTTACTGCGTTCCGTCTCGTAGAAGCCTCCTTCGATATGATGGTCTTAATAATCGCAAAATTTGTATGTCGGCGGATTGGTATTTTATGTTTCGCTCACGGTGAATATTTCCGTCGTCCAATTGGGTGCATAGCGTTTTTTGAATACATTCTTGTCCTTGCTGATTCAAACTCGATCGCTAACTTTGAATTTCCGCCGCCGATTACTCCATCTAATTTGCCTAGGCTCGTAAACGCTTCGATAAAGTTGATTTTTTTGACAGTGCTGACATCCACCGGTTTCAACCGAATTGTGCGATGTTTGATGTTGTTGTACGATTTCATTGAATCTCCAAAAATATCAATCCGCTTGTGAGATCCTCGTCGAGTAAACTGCTTCCTCATTTCACTTTTTCATGTTCGATTGAAACGCTCGCATATCGATGCCTTTAAATTGCTGAATGTCGAATACATGTTGACATTGTGCTGCTTCATGAGGACTATGAATTTACTGTTGTAAAACTGTTTGCTCTGATCAACGTGATGATACTTGGGTATACGGTTCCGTATCAGTACAGATTTCATGGCAGCAGTCACATTTTTTCCACTCTTGGACTTTATCGGCACCGCCCACGTGTACTTGAAAAATGTGTCGATGGTTGTGAGTAGGTATTTGTGTGTTTGTATCCCTTGTTGTGAAAGCTGTGTGCGGCCATGTCAACAAGATCAGCCAGTTAGGTCTCATTCAGTCCACGTACATCTGCGAACCGGCATGGATACTTACATCGAGCAGGTCTATGAAGTTCAAACGCTATCTTCATTGTTTCTGGCCCTTTGCTGCCCAATTTTAAAACTTTCTTTCAAACGCCTTTGCTACCCAACCGTATTGATTCTTTGCTGGATTAATCCAATGCTGTCACTCTACTATGAAGCTTCCGAATGAGCTCCAATAACCTACCTACATGATAATGATCATTCCTGTTACGCAGGATTTCGTGATTTTGAATCCGATGCCTGAAGTTCCACGAATATATTTCTCACCCTCACCACGCTCCAACTGTCGTCCAAATATATCTATGCTCATCACTCGACGGTTACTAAACGAATGATGATTTTATATCGATATGTTGCTAATAAACGATTCCAGCTTCCGACAACCCTTCAATATTGGTGACTATTTCATTGGAATGGCTGGTATTACCTGCAGTCTGCGACGCCACAAGTAGTCGGAGACGATGTACAATTTCATTTGGATTATTCCAGTGGACGTCATCCACTTTCTGCGTCGTATTTCGCGCAATCTTACAGTCGGGTAAGGTTTTACCTGATTTTTTCTGCGAGCTGACGTGTTGTGCAATGAAATTTCTATACTTTGCACTTTTTGAACAGTCGCGAAGACTTGCATCGGCTTGGAAACGTTCCCGACGTGCATTTATCGTTGTTACAATTTTTACGTAATTATTCATGTCTGCATCATTTACAAGCGCTATATCAGGTGTTTTTTTTTTAAACTAATAATTCAAGTAGTTCTGGCGTTTTCTGGTAACTTTTATCTCCTACGTCTATCAGATTATCGGTGAAATTGATTCGCGAATCACAAATCATCATACGGTCTGTAAACTTTCGAACGCCGTATTTGGTATCTAAATCCTTCTTTTTGCTTGCGCTGAATATTTGCAAATATCGGGCCACAGAATCCACTGTTGTCTTCACCGGAGTGCTTGCGGTGAAAATTTCACAAAATTTCAGTGCTATATCATTCGCATTCATGAAATCCCCGTCGTCCATATTTTCGTCTTCCTCATCGTCATCCTTCGAACTCGCATCACCTTTTTTTGTTTCTGTTTTCATTGTAACATCCGGCGGTTCTGTTTTAATTTCTTGTTGAATATGCTGCTGCTGCTTTGGAGTATCCACCGATTCTTACAACTGCGTTACTAAAGGCTTGAACACTTCTCCCATAATCTGCACGGTCGTGTCTGTGTGCAATTTGATCGTCTTCTGATTTCGACGTATGGCATTGCTTGTTTTCGATATTTCACTCATCGTATCGCTATGCGTACGAATCTTGGTACTCTCCATGTTGGCAACTTGACTGTCACAATGAAGCTGTGCAAGTTTGCGTTGGTTTATGTTTATAAAGCAGTCAAACCCCTTACTGTACCTTCCTCTGTTGATCTCGCTATCCTTGTCAATTACGACAAAACTGTGTATTTACCATCACTCCAACATACCGAGCATAAGTTCTTAAATTGTTGATACGTCATGTCGGTGTTCACGTGATCGTTGTAGATATATTTCACATTCATTTTATTCTGCCTAAATAGCACCGATAAGTTTGTATTGTCACGGCCCAGGTATATTGGAATACGCGCATGCTTTTAACTGATTGTGAGATAAAAACTATCGACGTCGCAATGCCCACCGTGCACGGGTTCTAGTAACTTTTGGAAAAATTGAAACTTTGGTTGGATGAGAGATTTCGAATAGATGTAGACATTTTTGAATCTCAATATATCGCGGTGGGTGATGGGTGAGAAGAGAGTGTTAGTTGTACCACAATTGGATGGGCCGCAAGAAATTACTCTGACGATATATTTGGTAACAATTTTTGTTGACGTTTCCGTATCTTCCTCTTTACACGCTGAAGCATTTTGTTGAAATTTGTGACAGGCACTTAATCTGTCTGATCTTGAAATCTCGTGATACTTGGCTAACGTGATAACATGAACTAAGATGACCGCATATAAATTCATCCTTTTATAGGAGGACTCTCGTTAGTTGCTGCTTGGCCATAAAGACGTACACATGAGAGACGCGGTGGAGATTTGCTAAATAAAATCATCAATCATTTTCAAGTTGAATTCCACGTGCCTGGGTATTAGTATTGCAGACCGGGAACAAAATTGACCAGGAGGTTGACTTGTGGTGATCCGGATATGAATCCGCTAAACGCTGCATGTAAAGTTCATGACATTGCATACGCAATGAATCATGATATCGCAGTGAGAAATCTGGCTGACAAAGTGCTTGCTGAAAAGTCGTGGAATCGGGTTTTGGCTAAGGACGCTGGTGTGGGTGAAAAAGCCGTAACTTGGGGAGTCACCAATATCATGGCAACTAAATTTAAACTCAGAATGTAATTGGCGAGGAAGCTGTCGAAACTTGAAGTGGGTGCGTAGTTGCAGAAAAAATCCATGACGGGTGGGACGACTAAACAGCAGAAGAGAATAATAAATCTTAAATCTGCTATTGGGGCTGCAGAGGCCTCCATGCAACTGGGTCATGAAACCGTCGAGTGGGCATTGCCAGGTGCTCATGCGACTGTGCGTGGGGTGGAGAATAATGTTCATGTGCCTCGTATTATACCTGCACCTGATAAAATTGGCGGCATCCTACCACTTGTCATTCCAATTCTGACTGATTCAAGTGCTATTGGGGTTCTAGCAGGTGATGCCGCGGGTACAGCTAAAACGGTCAATGAGGCTAACGCCAAGAAACATCAATGAAGCGAGACTAAACGGCACATTGCAACAATGGTGGTGATTGCGCTAATGAAGGAAGTATACCTGAGTCCCTACTGCAGCAGCATGGGTATCTATTTTTACGACCATCAAAAAACTAAAAAAGCCACCACACCGAGCTCTCACTGACATTGATTTACGCAAATACGCTAATGATATGAAACTTTCACATTTTCGCAGCATTTTTATGTGGAATGGTCTACCGAAATCAGGGCACAAGATGCAAGAATCTGCAATTATTAATCTTGATGATAAAAACGGTCTAGGGTCACATTGGATTGCATATACGTACAATGACGATCACGTTGTGCATTTTGATAGTTTCAACGATTTGCAACCACCTGAGGATTTGATGAAGTATCTCGGTGTGTTTAGCATCAAATACAATCATAAGAGGTAGCGGGAATATGATACCGTGATTTGCGGCCACGTGTGTCTCAAATTTCTCAGCGTGCAGCTATAAAAAGAAGAGTACTACATGAGCAAGCATTTGTCATGGCGGAATCGTTGACGCTGGCACTGCTGGGCATATCTTCCGTTCTGAAAGCACAATATTTCTCTCTGAGTTGAGAACGGATAACTGTGCTTTTAGATGTGAAATCTCTCAAAAAATGAGGATTGTATTTGAGACGAAAGAGTCGGGCAGAATTTGTAAAAGTGAGACATCATGGCCAAAAATCATAAGTCGCCCAGCACCTCTGACAAAGCTTACATCTCCGTCGAAGCTGACAACTTTGACAGTTCGGTTTCTCCAGAACGTAGGTCTTCGATGACGTGGAAATTTCGGAAAATGAAAATTAGTATTCGCTGCATTCTGTGCGTGTTGCCATAGAAGAAATGATAAAAATATAGAAGTTCGTGTCATTTCACGAATCGATTGCGCACGCTGAGATTCACGCTCGTCAACCATTTAAATCATCAACCTTCGGGAACAACGATGAAATTTGTATTTCCGTTCAAAATCGTAAGGAGCGCGTGTTACCGGAGAAAAGCTCCCAACCCATTCACGGAAAAGTGATGAAATACGATTATTCGATGGTGACTGCCACGAAATTGGTCAACATGGCTGCTTGCCATATGTTTGAGAAAAGACGTTACGAGTTAAATGGTATGGAACTTGATCGGAATAAAAATGTGGGCATCACCAGTGTTATGAAGGATCACTTATGCCTCACCCCCGACAGTCGATATCAACCTGACCGATGCTGCTGGAAATTTTGATTTGTTGTTATACTGCAGCATTTTCTACTGGGATTCGCAAAGGATTATTACCGAGTCGTCGTTTATGCCAAACATGAGTTGGCTCTCGTATGGATTAACACCGATTTACGTAAAAGTGGTTATTCAGACTAACTGTACCGAGAAGTTTAAGATTATCCTCAAAAAAGTTCTGTCACCACTGCCCTACATCAAACTAGCCGATAAGTCGAAAATCCAGCTACTCATCTACATCACCAAGAACCCTGCCATATTTATGAGTTTCCGTTTTTTGGGAATCGTGCGATGCTGCCGTCAACGACTCGACATGTGTCGGCAGTCAAGATGTTGACGCATCTAGAGAAGCTTAGATACATCGTGATGGAATTCTGAACTGCGCGGAAAAACGAAGCTTTAAAAAATGCTAGCGAATTTGATCACAGTAGTATGAGAGATGTAGTTCTTTCTCAACTCTCACAATCAGTGTTACCCCTATAGAAATTTAAATACAGATATTTCCAATTATCAATACGCCATCCTCGACGATATGTATGTCAAGTTTTGAACATCCTACTACAACAAGAAGCCCGAACTTTTGCTGTTGACAAATGAATTTATAAACCATGCACCCCTCATCGTTATCGGTCGCTCAAAACAGAATGAATCGTTGAAACCCGGACTGGTGGATATTTGATTGGAATTTGAAGCGAGCGTGAAATTTCCTGAAAACATTGCAGCTTAACGCATGATCTTGCACGATCATGTTGTCGAGTACAGTTTGATTAGTGGCACGGTAAAGAAATTAATGTAAGTCAATTTTGGAACAAGATGTTTAATCATTCATGCATGGATTGAGAAAATATATATAAGATTATTTGTTTCATTTTGAATAAGACGATCCATTATTATTATTGTGTATCAGCTGAAAACTGAATGGAATTGGTGATAAATAAAAATATCTATTCAAAACATTCAACTGTTATTTCCAAACATTATATTTTCCCCACCACCACCACCCTGTAAAAGTAGCCAGCTTGCGGTGCACATCGGAAAGGAAGTAGAGTCGATGAACATCGATAGAACATTAGATAAATCGATAAACAGGGCGCCACCTGTAAAAATCTATGGTAAAACTTCGTTGGTCACGTGGCTATCCATCTGACGGAGAAAAACCCAATTTAACGCCTTGTCTGTAATATCGATCGGCAGTAGACGTAACTTCTCACGCCGCGTGGGCAACACCGACTGTCGGTAAGGTCGGGAGGTAACACACTCATGTGATGAACATTGGAAACAAAACAGGCCAGTCGGATAAAACAACGACTCATTGATAAAGGGGGGGCGCCACCAGTGATAATACTCCCATCGAGTAAAATGACTGTCATCTAACAGTAAAAATTCAAAATGCTTGTACATCTGACAGCAAAAATTAAAAATGGGTGCTCATCTGGTAACACGAAATCTTGCTATTAAAGTCCCGGTAGGTAAAATCAACCGGAAATACAGGTAGCGCTATCTTTGGTAACACTCTTGTCGTTAACACTTTCACGGGTAAGACTTACTCCTCACAGGTAAGGTAACGACTTTCGGTAAGGTAGGGATGTAACACCATCCGGTGGGGGAAATTCGAATTCAAATTTAAAACTCTCTTATTCTATCTATCAATTTAACAATTATGTGGGACTTATTAACAACAAGATTTTCACAGATTAGAAATCAGCGTTGACTTATTCTCATAATACATCATCGGACCACATGGAAGATTGGACTAACCTGTTGAGGATTAGGAGCGTGGGTAATAACATAGACACTGGATCGTTCCTACCCTCTGAAATTATACTCTAACGTGTACATAGTGTCGTGTTATACGATAACAAATGAAGGATTACCTTCCCTTGCTGAGATGATGCTTAGGGATCAGACTGTAATCTATGCATTAATACCCAGGATATTATTGTTTTGCAGCTTCTTACTGTTTGCATTTACCTCCCTAATAGATATTGCCATGCAGACATATATATATACTTTAGCCTGTATATTTGCACTGACGACGGTCAAACATTGCAGATAAAGGAAATGAGGCAGAAGTTTGTAAGCCCTGCTTCTGAATTTTGTTTGAGTCGGAAATTGAGTTCGACCACAATTACGGGTGTCCCACCCATATACATACGTATCTGATGTTCTATGCTGCGAGATTTCATGAAACAAGGTTGGATAAACATTTTTTTGAGACTCTAGACTAATTCTGGAATATTGTCACTTATATCAATTACCAGGATCGAATCATTCAATTAAGAAAACAAAGTGCATGATATTCTGGATAAACAATAATACTCCATTAAAATCAATTTTATTTATAACCGTTGGTGTTTAATTAGCAGACATGAAGTAACTGGGAGTATCGGTTCAATGAGGTTAATCCTGAAATCAAATTTGTAAAGCGAATGCTTTTTACTTGATAACACAGGCCTGCGATAGTTTTCCCCTGACGAAACTGAGTAGTAATTTCGGCAGGTATTAGTTACAAATCTATCAAAAAAAAGTTCCAAAAATTCAATCACGTAAATTTTCTAAGAAATTTTTTTTTCTATTTTCTTGCTACTACTAGAGTTACCTTCCAATTTCTGTGTTAATTATGTATATTAAGCGTGGTGTTGATATTTAAATATTCATCTACCCTCACTGCTTACTGCTTATGGTGATTTTAAGCATATGTAGAGCTACGTCAAAGTCTAATTGAAAACGAATGAACAGGAGTTTTGAAGAAAGTAGAAAAAGATACCATAAGTTTTTTCGATTTATCTAGTTTCTTAAGTCTTGTTTAAAACTAATGCTGTTCATTTTGTAACAATACATTCAGTTTTATGTTCAGTATATTTTATTTTTTTATAAAAATTGTTAAAAAATCTGTAAATATGCATATCTTTCATAAAAACGAATCTCGATGCGGTGTAAAAAAATTAACGCTAAATTTTAATTCAACATACCTAAATAACTGAAAAAAGCATCATTATTTTAAGGCAATATACAAAATTATATTTCTCTATCCTGTGTAATTTTTTGACAAAGGTGTATTGATTTTGCAATGTTTGAATAGCTCTTCTTCCGGGGATGTAGCAGATGCTGGAGTACTTGAAATCAAGAAGCACATGAAGTGTCATACTTCGAGAAATATTTCAATTGAAACTTTAGTGTTTCATACGAGATTAACGCCAGGAAATATATTCTTGCAATGGGTGGTAATTCAATTTCAAGAGGACATTTATGAGAATTATTGTTGCGTAAAATTTAATTTTGTTCGGTTATTTGTATTCGACATTACATGAAGAATCGTGCTGACTGCTGGATTTTCGAATTAGTGATGCGTAGGCTTTGATAATGGGTAATATTTGACGCGGTCGGTAAAAAATGACTACAGGATCCTTTTTTAAGAAGTTGATGTGACAATCGAATCTCGAAGTTATCGAAATATATCGAGCACATTGCTGGCATGTTATGCGTTCTCTCATTGGTCAGTGTGTGGTGTGTCAGTTTGACAGTTGTGGCGCACCGTTATACTTTCAAAGAATACAACCCTTTCTTGTCATCGTCTTCGCACTGTATTGGGTGTGGTGACAGTTTGATAGTTAGTGCGCCTGTACGCTTATGCATCTGTATAACCCAAAGTTGAAAATAATAATGACACTTCATCATCATGTTATAAAAAGTTGAAGAAAGCTGACGGGCTCCAAACGAATGCAAATGATACAATGACATGAAATAAATAACACGTTTTGAGATACCATACACGGTATTGAGTATAACCACACAAATTAAAGAAAAAAATGGTTTTTTCATTTAATCGATACGACAGAATAAAATTTGCCTTGATGGAGTTGTACCGAATCACGACAGAATGGACGGACGCTACAGCGCTGACAAACTGTCAGATGCGCGCTTTTAGCGTCCGTCCTGCATCTAATCCTCTTAAACATCCCATGATACGTCCCAAACGAAACCTCAAAATGTTATGGGGGTGGTTATACTCCATCCGTGAATATCAAATAAAGCGACAATCACGTGAAGATAAGGGTTCATGAATGTAACCGTGATTTGTTGCGGTATGGTTTCGTCATGTACGTTGCAACAAGAAATTGAATGGATCAGATTACGCGAAACGCTTTGTGAGTTGTTTGGCAACTGACCAAGTAGAACGAATCTCAGAAATAGTAGTATTAGTACAATGAATTGCAGCCGTTTGTCCGGGGAATTTCAACCTATTTTACCCGAAAGAATACCACTAGAAGAGAAAAGACAAAGAAATAAAAAGGGTACGGAAGAAAAGTTGTTCTCTTGTATATAAGACTTTTTCACAGGTTATGTCAACATGTTGAATAAGTGGTAGTGGCTCGTGCTAATTATAGTATCTTTTCTAATGAACTTTAATTCGTAAGACCAATTTACCACTGTGAAAACTGCGCGCATGCAAGTTCACTGTGCATACATTATGACATGGAATTTTCTGGCCCTCAGCTCACCAGGGGAAGTATACCGAGAACTTATTATGTTCACAATAATTTAGCAATCCGTGATGAAAGCTGGAAAAGGGATGTCAAAGAAGTTATCGCGAGATCTTGTTGGGCATCTGTCGTGATCTCTTAATCGTCAGCTTCGTTAATCTGTGGCTGTATTATTGTTGCACCCGGTAGCTAAATACCTTGGAGAGGTGTAATTTTGCGGAAAGAAAGAAAGAATACTGGTCACGCAATTCAATAAAATAAAACAAAAGCGATACGAAGAAAAAAGAAACAAAATAATCTTAAATTCGATCTTTGCAAGTCAAAAGAAAATGTAAAACAAATCTTAAACTTGACCCAAACTACCGTTACTTAAACGCGCTAACCGCGATCGTATCAAAATGACCACAGTAAATGATTCAAGTCAAAACTATGAGTCCACTCTAAATTTTCAATAAACGAAATTAACTCTACGATAATCGCGAAACTCAGGCTACAGCCACCAAGCAAGAAGATCGGCAAACGTATTTCGGATAACGTTGAGATATAAATTTAAAATTGCCAATCATTAGTCGGTATACGGATACTTGAACTCCCTCGAAATTAGTTCGCGAGAAGAAAATTAGAGCTACCAGCACCTTAACCAATCTGCTAAGTTCCCCAGTTAATTTTCTGACATCAGTTCGCTTCCCATTGTGTACGACCAAAGAACACCACTATTCCAACTCTCCTCGACAACAATATTTATTCGCTTTAACAACTTCCGTGCTTTCGTTACACTTGCCACGACTCAAGCGATGAGCTCCGCTACACGAAGCTAGAAATTCGAAACACCTGCACTTGTTATTCGCAATATTTTCAGTTCTTATTCGGTAATGAATTACGAAATTCTTAATTCTAGCTTATCGTATATCGGAACGGTAGTTACGGTACGTCGGTACTGCAGATTTCGGAGTAGATACCTTGAGATGTTTGCAAAACGGCGATGCCGAGGTGTGCTGCGGGGAGGCTACGACTGGCTGGCCAACACCGGAAATCTCGTCCGCTTCGATTTCCTTCGCGACAGAGCTCTACGTTGGCGCTCCATTCCTAGCTCCATGGACGGCCGTCGATGATAAATTCACGCTCGTCGCGCTCCCTTCGAAATTTCTGCGCTGTCATCACCAGATGAAATTGCTGAATTCGGCGCCAATCCTCCACTTAGTGTCGCATAATCTCGAAAACAAAAGAAATCAAAATCCTGAAATATCTCATTCGCTAGCCTGTAGAGTGTTCGTTTTTTCGGGTTCAACTTCGGGAACTTGTTTGTAACGCGTATTAAAAATGCCACTGTACAACATACCTATAATAGAAAATGTATAAATAATAACCCATGTTACGAAAAAGAATGTCCGTTGTCTGACCGAAACGTCGTATAATAAAACAATTACTCCAAATGACCTACCTCGATGAATTTGAAATTATTCATATATGATAAAAAGATACAATCAAAAAACTTCCAATTTGAACCACAATGGAGTAGGCGAGACGATACGAGAACGAGAAGCTCTACTGCTCCTTTGTTGAAACTGTTTGTTGTGTAGGACGCTTTATGCATATACGGTAGAGTAAATTCACGATAAGTTTGTTAATCATGTTACAAAACAAATTTCTAACTTTAATGTACCGTGTAGCAATATGGCATTACATTTGCGTATTAATTTTACCAAACATAGTAAACTGAATTTGCTGTACAGTTTTGAGTAGTTCAAAAAATTACGGACCAACCAGGTATCATGTGTTTTTTTTCTACTCACGATGAGAACAGTTCGATATCGCCTCCTTAAAATTTTGAGTCCGATCGTTATGAATTGCCTAATGATTAAAATGCATTGCGAATCTGATAAGGAGACCCCGCATGAGTTGATCAGAGGATCGACCCTGGGACGTATTCATTGCTCAAATTACTAATCCCACATTGTACCGATTGCGCCGAACGCTCGCACGCAATGAGAACCAACTTTTCATAACTTATGATGGGTTAGTATGAATTCTCGTTCGTGTATCGTTCAGAATTATCATCCAGTACTGAAGACATGATTAGTGAGGCAATTGCAAGAACGACGTAATGAATTCAAACGTGGCATTTCGAATGCACGTTACAAGAAGCTCCCTGGACATTAGACGGAACCCACAATTATCATTTTCGCGAAATTGATTACGATCAATTACGAAAAGAGTGCCAGGACGGGAGTCACGCATCCAAAATTCCGTTAGGGGACAATTTAAGTTATATTGAGTAAGATTTTTTCACACTTTTTGTTGCTTTTCATTTTTCGAGTTTTGAGGGCATCAAGCAAGGAGTTGATGCCGATTTCGAAGGAATTACGGAGTAGACAGATAAATAGATATCAGTTTCTATTATGTCTTGGCCGAGCCAGTCCTTGAGGCAAGTATAGAGTAGTATATAGCATAGGTGGGTAATGCAAGGTAACCAAATAGTAGAACACAGAGAAATAAATACATAAGATATAAATATTATTAAGTAGAGCAGAAATGGAGATGAGAAAAAATTAATCATAAAATCGAAAAGAATTAGTTACTAATAGAAGTCTACGATCCACGACAGAGAGCCATCTGAGTCTGCTATGGTAAGGTGTGATATAGACTTCTTTCCGTAGGTTGTAAGCAAATCTGATGCCACTATTAATAAGCCCTTGCAACTTGAGATTTACGTACTCCGTCGCACCATGGTTCACTAGACTACAGTAGTCAATGTAGGGCATGATGAGAGCATTAACTAACATGACCTTTATTTGTGGAGAGAGGGTATCGTTACGGTGTTTGAGTATATAAAGAGAGGAATAGACCTTTCTTGACTCTTACGCTACGTGCTCATTCCAAGTTAGGTCCGCAGATGTGTATTAGGGTGATTAATATTTAGGGTGTTGACGAAGTTTTTCTGGGATGACCCACGAAATCAACTTCAAATATTTTCCTAGACCGATTCCACGATTGACTCCACGTCCATGTTTATCGTAGCTATGACCTCATCAATGTAACTGAGTAAAGCGCACGGGTAAATCTCAAGAATATCAGCAAAGATCACAGGTTTGGTGTATCTCAACCTCAGACCAACATCATCAATAAATATTAGGAAGCGGCACCTCGGAGCTGTTGGGCAGAAAACTAGAGTGCTGCTCAAAAAGATCTTGAACTGACTGAATTCTACCCGTTAGGTAGGAACGAAACTACTTTGTCATTTCATTACAAAAATCTGAACGTTTCAGCTTAGACGGGAGTAGCCTATTATTTATACCGTTGAACGCTTTACTGAAGTCAAACAGAATGGTGACACATGAATCATCGACAGCCGTTCTTGCGTTATCGAGCACTTTGATGATAGCAGTCTGGGTATTGTGACACTTTCGAAATCCAGCTTGAATAGGGTTCAGAATGTTATTTTGATACAGATAGCTAGTAATTTGATCAGACACTATTCTTTCAAACACTTTGGCTATATGACTGATCGTGAGATTTGCTACAGGTCTCGTTTTCGACTGACAATCGGTTGTGGGTAAGATTTACTTAGAGGCATAATGTAAGCAGTTTTCTAGATGGTCGAGACGAACAGGAGGACATCAAAGTGTTGAAAAGTTTAGTAAGGTACGATACTAGTATTGACAAAAGATCTTTTATTGGATCCTTTACTTTAGATCAACTTAATACCGTTTAGACTCTGTACACCTGAGCTTGTAACAAAGGATGCCAAGATTTTCGACATAATATGAGATAGCTCGGACACCGAGCAAGGGGAGTAGACACTTGTCACCGAAGAATAGTGTCCATTGAGTCAGTCAGTCGAAAAATGGTAGAGAGGTCATCCATCTGGATCTTCATCCAGACTCAGCACTCTTGGCAATGAGACTCTGACGCCTAAGTTCAGACCACGTGCTGGTAGGGCTAGTAAAATTTGCTGAGCGTTCCTTAAAATATAAATTCTTTGCACGCTTTTTAATATCACGTTTGATAACCTTCCGAATGGCTTGAAACTGACCAAGAAGCACGTTCGATTTTGCAATTTGACGCGACATTTGAGTTCCGGTGTAAACCAGCCAGCAGGAGGTTTGCCCACTTCTCGCGTGATTAACGGAGTCTGATTATCAAGCGCAGACCAGATAGCGGAACACAGCGTCTCTGCACAGAGTTCGAGACCAAGGTGGTCAACATGATTAACATTTGAATAGAATGTAATAACAAATAAACGAGACGTCAAATAATCGATTTGTCTGAAATTTTTACCTCGTGTAGTGTGTACTAAGATTGTAAAGTTCACCAAGTTTGAATCTTTTAGGTGTTACCGTTCACGAGAAATGCCACATCGAATTTTATGATTCCGACCTGATTGAGATTTAAATGCGAAATATTTTCGTATCATTATCGGCATAAAAACATATGTGTGCTACGTGAAAAATTCTGACCTTTCCGAATACGTTATTCATTTTTTGATAACTATTCGAAATCAATCTCAAAAGCACGTTTTTCAGCAAAAAAAGGTTTTTTCATGTGCCGTCAAAATTTATCTTACTTTTTAGTCTTGCATGTGAAAGCTGCAATTTTTTCAGTAAGGAATTCAAATTTTCAGAGTGGGACGGCCATAGGATCTCACATGAGCTACGTTCAATTAATGAAGGTCTGTTATTACCATGATACATCATTTCTCAGATTTCTGTTTACGAGTACAGCAAGAAAATGGTGACACTTAGCAGGCTCAGCGACTAACTGGGCAAGCGTTAAATAATTTAAATATCATTGGTCGTACCATGGCGATATTTTCGCCCACCAGCCAATGAGCAGACGACAAAGCTCGTGCCCTTTGAATTCGAACTAGGATGACACGGTTGTTTGTCAGGAAACAAAGATTACGCCGAAAACAGATCACTCAGAGCTGGGCTCCTATCAATATTCATGCCTTCTACTTGACCGAATTTTTATGCCAAAGTTAAAAGTGCTGGCTGCTGGTTCAAAAATCCCACGGTGAAACGAGGCTTCAGCCCCGTTGCCAGCGGATTAACGTGGACTGATGGCTGTGCACCGAAATGTAAAGGGAAGAAATAAAGAGGCAAAGAGCTTTGGGAGAGGGCGGTCACCGGGTGACGGGACGGGTGTGGTGAGACATGGCCGAGGGACAAGAGGATCTTGTACGAACTCAACGGAAATTGATGGAGGGATTCTCGATCAATCAGTACCAATGGAGTCCCGTTCGTTTCTGCAACAGCGTTCGATAATTTTATACCTGCAGCTTCTACTCGTTTTCCACGCTTGATTGTAATTTTTGTTACCGTCGGAAATTGATATCGGTTATCTCTTAGACAGTACGTGATACTTGCTAGCAACCGAATAGTACAGGATAATATTACAAAAAAAATAGTAAATACGGGGAATCTTACGTACGAAGGTATGCTTAGGAGTAACGCCACTATAGAGATGAAAAAAGGCCATTTTTGCGATTTTTGAAGTTATACTTCTTTAGGCGCGTTATGAAAAACTGATGAGAGTGAAATTTCAGGATGCGCGCGCATCACTGTAACACAAAACTGTAACACAAAATTAACAGGATGAAGTTGCCCACTCAACCGAATTCATTAAGTCTCGAAAAAAGCTAAATATTTATCCACATGGTTTTCGTTTTTACAGTCACAACACGTGTTTTATTTTCATACAAGTGCGAATTATATATGTGGCAATAAAATATATTCAGTAGTGATTTAAATTGAATATTTGGATTAATATTATTTACTATTTGTGAATATTAGTGAAAAAATTGTGCTAAAATACTTTTTCAAGTGCTCCAATATAATTGAGGTTAGTTATCCGTATGTATTATTTATTGATATAAATTAAAATATCATTATTTAATATAATTAATACTAAATATTATTAAATTATCAATGTTGAATATTTATTATTGGTTTTTTAATATTTACAAAATAAAGAAATAAATTTAATAGAACATTTAATAAAAAGTTCGTGACAAAAATTTAATAGATTATTTAAATATAATGTAAGACATCCGTTATTTGTTTTATTGTTTTTTATTACATACTTCTTTTCTTTATCATTGTGTGACAGAAGATTTTGACATGTTGTGTATTTTTTAATGATGCCAAAGAAGTATAACTTCTCACGCGCGTACATAAGTACACGCACCCATTTTTTTTTATAAGTGCATAAAATCAAAAATCTATTTAAAGGTCTTTATGTTATACAGTTTAAAGATAGTTGACGATATTTTTAACTATTATTCTCAACGAAATGGCGGCCACGGAGCTCAGTCGAAGAGAGTTTATTTTACACGCAGTGTCCCACGACCACAACAATTACTCCTCCAATTTTTTGACCTGCAACAAAATAAAAAAAAATTCTCAGTTGCACTTAAAATTAGCTCGGAAAGCACGTAAGTATCGAAAATATTAAAGAAAGTATTGAAAATATCGTTTTTCGTAAAGATAGCGCACAATCGATGTATTTTTATTTATAAAATAACAACTACCGGCCGTAGCGTAGCGTGTAGCGTGCGAGACTGCGGAACGAGAAGAACTGAGTTCAAATCCTCAGCCTGTAAAAGAGGATTTGAGCGGCAGCTCGCAAGGATTGTAGACGGGTCACGTCACTCAGGCGCTGAATTTGCGGGTGAAGGCTTGAACTCGGTCCGGTTACACCTCGGTAAGGTTTTCTGCAGTTTTCTTTGTCCCTTGTGCGAATACGGGTGTTTCCAATTAACATCTTAAGGACGTTGTATGCCAAACACCCTTTTCGACAGATTTTGTTAAAATTTTGCTCGAGTTTTAATTGTAATATTTCCAAATTTCTTGCCAAATTTCAATACGATTGACCACGTCATTTGAGAATAAATCGAATTTGAAAATCCGAAAATTAACACAGGGCTTATGGGAAAATCCGCAAAATACCTGACAAAATTCACGTTTGCATATGTAATTGGAAAACGGGTGATTGAAATGCTTGAAAAACTAGTATCATCTTATTCAATAAATTTTGGATCCATTAGAATTTTTTAATATTTTTCCACCACGTCGTTATCTCGTAATTAATTCCGAAAGTAGGGAAAGTTCGTGAAGATTGCACGAAGAGAATATTTTTTCTTTTTGCCTTCACGCAATGTGACCACTGCTTTCAAATTCCGATCCAGCTTTTTTTTCGCACAAATCGGCCTTTATAGCGGGTTCTTTCCATTTTTCATTTTTTTTTATTCGTCCGACAGCAACTTTCGAAAATTCAACACTATTGGTAAATCACTTGTCACTCGTTTCAAGCTCGGGTGGCCTATAGGTTAGGTTCATGCGACGCTGCCACGACCGAATTTTCGTGTCGTGCGTTAGTATTGTCCCCCGCGTTCCCTATCCGTGACAGGGCTCTACAGCTGTAGTGGGTACAGACGCGGCGATAAATATCGTTCTTGATGCCAAAAACATGAACGATTTCGACTATTTTTTTCGCTTTTCGGATCAAAAATTTATTTTTTACTATTCTTATCGTAAATATTTCGCAATTCTAACGGCGTCTCAATTCAATTTTCAATAAAAAAATATTGCATTCACTATTTCTTATAAAAGACGACGTCACAAACTTTTTGCTCGGATTTCGCATACAACGTCCTTAAGATGGCTGCAGCCACACAATGACGGTTGACATACCCTATCGGGCGTGGCGTGTGTTAGCAGTAATTATTATTATTATTATTATTAAAAAGCACATAAGACATGACAAACTCTCTACGTTCTTCTCTAGATTATGCAATTTTAAAGCTATAGTGTAAGTTTCAAGTGAATCGGTAAAAATTTGAAGTTATGTCCGGCCAGCTTGTAAAATGTAGCTTCGAGACACACACGTTTAAAGTTAACACGTTTAAAGTTTTCACCACGATTTTGACGCTGATTTCTGTATCAGACTGGATGAAAATTTCTTCTACCCTTAATCGGCGATTCCTGGGCTACATTGGAGGCCTTCTGCCTTATTCGCAGCTACCTCACAGACTAATCTTTCTAGCCCGAAGTCAGCTCTATTGAGGCGCATACCATTATGTCGTTGCACTCAAAGGCTCATACTTTCTCAATTTTGAAAAATTCGACATCACAGCTTTGAACCCAAATATTCTTAACACATGTAGCTATAAGAATATACGAAAAAAAAAGAACGATTTCTTAAAAATTCTATAGTGGCGTTACTCCTTAAGGTTATCACAAATTAAAATATCAAAACTTTAGACCAGCAATGCTGAGGTGTCAAGTTTTTGCCAATTGATGCTTTCGATTACTGCATCGACAAGAAATTATCCTGACAGTTAAATACTTATCACTTATTTTATATCTAGAAATGGTTGTGCCAATCGACTGGGGACCAGATAATATTCAAAAATCTTAATTTGTGATAGGATAATACAATAAATTGACACACAGTATCATTTACGCTAAAGATGATTCTCGAAAGAGGCATTTATTCCAACGCAGGATGAGCTAACAAATGGAAATGTTTAACAAAAGAAAACGCACACATTCATTCATACATTTTGAAACAGGCCTAACGGCTTGGAAGGTTTGAATTTAATGATTGAGTTTTTTTTTCTTTTTTTTATAAAGTTGAAATTTAGAGTTGATTCGACGAAAAAAAGAAATCCTGTTTGAAGTGATGCTAAGTTGTACAAAATGATGAATCAGCAACGTGCTGCGGAGATGATATATGCTCGTCGATAACAGATACGGGCTTAGTCAGAAGTTTTCACAAAGGCCACGGATCTCGAAAAAAATTCTATCAATTTCGTATTCTAAAGGGTAGGAAATTGACTACCTCTGGTGATCACTGATCTTTGCTTCTCGCTCACTGAAAAACTATGAAACTTTGCTGAACAATTATCCTGCGAATAACATTCACGTTTATATCAATTACACATATCACCTTTGATACATGTACATTTTTCTTCTCCATTCTTTGATACGAAACTTACCTGTATGTGTTACATTGTGGTATCTACAGGTGTAAGATATAACATTTCATTAAAGTAATTCTGAGAGCTCAATTTTTTTTTCCAGAGCTATAATTAGTCGAATCCCGACGCAAAATTTCAGCAGAATCTCCTATCCAAGTTTTCGTGTACATTTCGTGATTCATTGATAATTTTTGAAGGATTTTCAAACGGAAAATTCACTGAACTATATCATAGGAGGTCACCTACTAGATCAATTTTCGTTCTTCTGTTTATGTTTTTCGATCTTGATACCGTCATCCCTGAATTCCTACCTTTTGCGGGCTCTACCTCATCCTCCATGATTATCTCGGTTAATCCTTTCGGATCGAGTTGCTATGAGCTTCTTGATACGTAGCAGCGAATTGTGCTGCAAATTTTACATGTGGAAAATACATTAATGTATTGTTGTTACCGTGAGTTTAGTTCAGAAAATGTAAAGAACGTGTGTATTTCGTTTCCAGATACTCAATTGAGATTTCTTGCAAAATTAATTGCTCAAGTCCCATGAAATGTTGTTCTTTTTTTTTACGGTGAATATTGCTTCGTATTTAATTGCCGACTGAGGTAAATCATCAGCCAGATAACGTTTGGCTTGAACTTGTGTGAGTGAATTGTTTCCTCGAGTGATGGTTTGAATATTTTGCATTTAGTATTATGATCATCATGGTTTGAAATAGAAATTTAAATGTGAAACAATAGTAGTTTTCTCTGATTTTTTCATTGTAAAATGTAAACTTTACTGATTCTCTGGTAAGGGGTGAATGTTTACAAAAAAATTCATATGCATGTTAACAGTTTCGATAGTTTCATACTAAATGAAATGAATAACTAGTTAAAGACTAAGTTCCAGAAAAACTTGCCGACTAGAAATGAATTTTGATAAATCCTGAATTTGGTCAACTGTAAATTTGACTTTCGTGAATAATGTTGTCGAAATTTAAAAAATTTTTGTTCTATGCGTTACCTGTACAACGATTTTATACACCTTGAAAAATGTTGAATAGTGAACCAAGGAGACAACAATTTCGATTAGCAATTACATGAATATTTATTCTACGAGATATTTTTTCATAATAAAAATTTACCTTACCTTAGAAATTTTCAGCAAGGAAATAAGGATCTATGTATTACATTATATGATAGATATGTATCTTAATTGCTGTAAAACGTTAGTATTCATTTTATTATTCTTTCATCTTTACACAAATGTTGTTACATACGTTCTTTGCTAATATTTTGGAGTTTCCGGGAACATGATCAGCAATGTACCGGACTTACTTTAATGCAGTTTCGGTTTTGGCGAATTTTACATATTTTTATAAAACGAAGAATATCTTGAAAAAAATCAAGGAGATCAGTGTATAAAATATATGAAATTTTCTATACCATTCAAAGATTTGATGCTGCATTCATCTAGTAACAATAGTAAGTGAATTATTAAACTATACCTACGTTGAACTTAGAGATGGTGCAGTTTTTCCCACCGTTTCAACAATAAGGTAGATTTAAAAAGCACTGTTTCGTTGCTGTAATAAATCTACAATATTGTCTCTTCGGAGTGATAGATGAATGACAGTTGAATAATGAGTTTTCAAAATAAAGCTACTCCCTTGACGAAAATTATTTCATATTAATTATCACGAAAATTCCTTGATTATCGTCATGGAGCGATGAAAGTAATTAATTATCGTGGAAATACTATCCTCCCTAGCGGGTGAATAGCTCGTTTTATGGCCTTGAAGATGTATAGAATACCATAGAGTAGTACGTATAACATTATAATTTACAGATAGTTATATTACATTAACAATGCTGGTCAAAGTAGAATTTATTTCTATTCACTCTTCTACCGTTCTGTGCTTGTTTCGTTTACGGTGGCTCCTGTACGACTTCGCGAATCAGGCGGGAGTCCTCGGGATATAATTTATTCACCAATATTTAAAATGCAAATTAAGATTAAAATTACTGAGTTGCACGAATGCGTGATAAAAAAAGGCTATGCGAGAAAAATAATTATATATATAACATTTCTTGTTGTACGCGAACATAGCCCAGTCTAAACATGTTTGAATTAAAACATTCAGGATATGGCTGCATTTTTTTCTACGGAGGTTTCCAACCCGCAGGAACTCAAATTTCAAGTCATTTTTCTGTTGCATAGCTGGCGTTTCGACAAAACAGCAAAATTTGATATTTTTGTGCGTTTTCTTCCAAAACTGCTGTCGATAGACGGAAAATGATTTGACCATCGTGTAGCGTGGGAAATTGTACGTTAAATTATGTCCACATATGTCGGCAACGGAGTCGGATTGATAAATTAAAAAAAAAAAAAAGAAATTAAACTTATCGACAACATCTGCGGAATTTGGGTGAAATAATTTCTCTTTTCTTAATTTGTTAATCCGGTACATGTGAGGACCTCATTGGATGTAGGATTCTCCGCTCTGCATGACGGTCAAGTCATTTTTCATCTATGGACAGGACGTTTTGAGGAAAACGCAAAAAACGTCCAATTTTGCTATTTTCTCGAAACACCAGCCATGCAACTCTAAAATGACTTCAGATTCAGATCTATTTTGCCTGGACTAAACATGTGGATCGTATGTGTCGTCTGCGGTCTGAATTCTTTGCATCGTTTGTGCTGTGCGCTTATTTTCGGGCGACGTTGCCACATCTCATGAACATGTGCATCTAGAACGTGAGAGCGTGAATCATCGCTTCTAATCGCTATTTTTAGAAATATTTAATCGTCAACTTACACTTTTCTCAAGTTCATCCGATTGCTAGATATTCGTACTATGACCTCCATTTTTTACATGCCGAAAAATAAATTTATATCGACACTGCAAGTAATAATCTGTCACTCCCATAAGACACTATGTTAAACTCAGCATTTTTAATTTAGTTTTTTTTACAAAATTTTAACCGTCATCTTCACTTTTTCTGCACATCATTGAGAAATTCATGACTTATATTCCCTCAATGACTTTGTCTGACATTTATGTTTGTATTACTAGTCGTGGGAGCCACCTTAACTCTTATTTCTCCATTCCCATTACTTTACATCCATCACACAGTGGTCCCAAATTCCGAAAAGCTGGCCAAAAGTTGAACAAATGTTTATTTTTTCTAGGGACTTTCGAATATTGGAATAGTTGTAGTGGTACATCTAGTATTTATGACCATCGAGGAAGGGCAAAGGTCCCTGCCTAGCTAAGGAATTTACTTCGTTCGTGACCGTACAGCGTGTCACATCATTAGCTTGTGATGCACAAATCAGTTCCATTAATTGCCCAAGTTCATTAATTTCAAACGCACGTAGAATATCGAAGATGTGATCGATTTTTATTCTGTAAAATGAGGTTGTCTTCGGAAAGTAAGGTCAATTCAAACGTATCAGTCAAAAATAAATATTAACAATACACCAAATAGCAAATTAATAACAAAGGAAGTCTTTTTTGGTCCCGTTCTAAAAAGTAATTATCAAAAAAGCAATAAGTCAAAACTCTTGTCAGATTTTACTCTAAAACCAGACGAAAGTTTTTTAGTAGACATCTGTTCAAAACTTCTGAAAAAACTAGCGGCCGATATCTGCCTGCTCGGCTTCTATTATAATTTTTATGCGATAATGTGTGGACATGCATGAATCCGCGCGTGTTCCACTTTCAATTCTGCGTAATTTTCGTCTATGAAATGGTGTTCCTAGGAAATTGGTATTGATCATATTTTTTAATTTCTACAGGACCTGCGAATCATACCTAAGAAATTTCTTTCACGAGAAGGAAAATTTTCTTGTTCATGAAATCGATATTAAACAAAAATATCACCTTAGCGAATGGCATTATTGAATCAGAGGTGTCAAAAAAATTTAAATGCCTATACATTTTGCAGCAAAATTTAAAAGATATTGCTAAATTGATATCAAAGTTTAAACAAAAATGGAAACAAGGTAACCAAATAGAAACAGTAATCTGAACTATACGAGCGATGATGCTGAGATGAAGATACCATGATGATTCTTCACATCATTGTCAAATTATAGGGAAATAAATTTATATGACACGAGCATGTTTCACGCGTATTTCCATGTGTGTTTTCCAAACACAAAGTACCCATTTCTATGACGGTCGAGTGTGTCTGCGAATGCGCATGCGCAGAGTACAGGAAAGACTACTTTTAAGTCCTAGGACTTAAGGACGCAATCCTAACCTTAATTTCGCGCTTCGTGAAAAAACGCGTAACATACCCTTGTTATACAAAGAATCGTGTGCAACAGGGAGGCAACGGTCTTCTCGCTGCGCGTGTTTGCAATATTTGTTTTCGGCTCGTGTGTGTGCTCGCCTGCGACTCAAATCGCAAACTTACACTCGGCCAGAAAATGCCGAGTTAGACTATATATACCTACTATTTCATTATCATTCCAATATTGATTATTATTTTTTTTCGACAGCGGAGCGAAAACGAGTTCGGGACGATCGAAAACGGGTGATTCTCGGTCGGTAAAACGCGGAGGATTGAAAAGGTTTCATGATTTCTCATTGATTGTAATATTTTTAATCCAACCTAAATTCAAGTTTTCAGCAACAGCAATAAAACAATCTACGTCTCAATTTTTTTGTTAAACAGAGTACAAGTTAAAAATTCAATAAAAATTTATCATCACGTGGGAGGGCATTCTCATGGGCCTTGGTGAAGAGTGCGAGAAAAACAATATCAAATATGAGGGATTAGATTTAAAAAAGGAAGCTTTATCTCGATAGTGTGCCTTTCAAACAAGAAATTCGGTGAATATTGAAAAAAAGATACCCAGAGTAATTTTGAATGTGTTCTCAAGACTTTTCAATGAAATGTTCTTGGAACTTGTGATTATAGTCAATTCGGGGGAGCTCCCTCCCCCCCCCCCCCTCCCCCTCCCTGAAACCACTAATTGGGAGGTTCTCCTCCTGGACCTTTACGAGAGCGATGAACCCCTTCACCTCGGTAACTTTATGCGCGACGCGGAAACGCCCGTTTTCGCTCTCGATGCACATTCTACTATAATTCAATACTCTTCTTCCCCAAAGTTCATAGGTATAGAAAATATCATGAAATGTTTCACTTAATTTATCTACAATCATCGTTTTCACTCGCATTTTGTTGAAGTTTGATTTCATATTCATCATCAGCAACCTTGAGAACTTCGGAATACTGAATTCCGTGCCAATCGAATGAACCATCCATATTAAGATTTTTATTTATTTTTTTTTTTTTCAAATTAATCGACGCTTTCTACGGTAATCCATGTTTTCGGGATTTGGGAGCACTGTGTGTCGTATGTAAAGTAATGTGTTAAATTAAAGGTACGCGTATAATGGTATATACGATATATACATACGTATATTTTCTATAATAGGTATGCCAGTGACTGCCTTTGTTTTGATATTCGAAATATGTCTCATGCACTTCGTCCGAATCATTTATTTGGTTCAAATTTTCTTCATCAAAATTCATTTAATACGTATCAGCTATTATATTACGTTCGTATAATATGTATAGGCGACCCAGTTTCATGGAATTCCTGAAACTGTAAAAAATCGCATGTATATTTATAATTCGTGTAATAATAATAATGATAACAGTGATAATAAGGTGTGTATGTATTTACAATTAATGTTGCACTGTATGTAAAATGTTGCTAGTTTGATTTCATTGCAAATGAAAAGCAATTCAGCGCAAAATTCTTAGTCGTTAAAGTCGAGTTTGGTATAGGCAATAATTAAAAGTCCACCCTCGTCTCGTTACGCTCTAAAGAATTTTACCCGCGACGAGCACCGAACTCAGGTCAAAATGAGATAACGATATGAAATTCTGTTTGATCAAAGCGATTAAATTATATTATCGCAGTCAAAGTTATACTGCCAATCAAGGCCGTGAGAGAGAATTTCGGGTATCACTCACACTTTCTATTTACTCTCGTCGCTTCTTCTCCATTCATCGCCATACCATTTTTTTCACCAATGTATGCTAACTCGGAATTTCAGAACAAAGTCCCAACGCGCTTTTCTCTCCCTTTGTCGTTTTCTATCTATTGATCAATTAGTCTTCAAAGTATTTTTTACAGATTTTCATTATTCCCATTCTTCAGGTACATGTATGGATGTGGATTGGGACCGATTCAAGACTATCGGTGACTTCTGCTACTATCTATTTATTCTACGCAGCAGGCGACACAGCTGTACAAGAATCGGTTAGAATCCACTTTTATATGTAAACTTTTGACGTTTGCTTTCATTGCGCAGCTCTGTTTATGACGAATTCTAACAATTGTAATCATCGGGATGTCGCAAATATGTAATGCGCAATCAAACAAACATATCATGCATTATGGGAAAAAAGTTGGATCTTTCGACACTGAGGAGAAAGAAATTTAGTTTCTCTGAATGACAAGGAACCTTAGATAGGTTGACCCCTCCGATTTCGATTTAGTTCCTACATGTTACAGTTCATCGAAAACTAAAAGACGCGTATATTTTTTTATTTGCTGATAAATGGTGCTGATGGATGAAAACAACTCCATTCTTATGAGTCAATAAAAAACCTCAGTGTTTGTTTCATTCAAATCCATCAAGCGTATCAAGAAACCACCCCGTTGGATGCTCATCTTTGAGGTTTGTTTTCACCCCTTTAAATCGTTTATTAGCAAATACAAAAATATATGTGTATCTTGGTTTTCGATGCACTACAGCATGTATGAAGTCCATCAAAATCGGAGGGTCGATCTACCTAGGGTTCCTTGTAAGAATATCATTGGTATCGTTGAATAAATCTTAAGATTATTTCTGTTTATTTCATACATTAGGTGTAGGATGAACAATTGATAGAGTAAAAGAAATGCATGTTTGTGTGTATTTGTATTTCTTATGAACCTACATCATACTATGTCCTCGGTCATCGTCGACCACGTTCCTCAACCACGGATTAGCCTTGTATTCGAATAAGCACCTGAGGACACGTGGGACTCGTCAATTTATCCAATTATTTCGATTTGTTTCATTCTTCCTCTATACACAGCTTGCAATCGAAATTGAATAGTCCACTAGCCTGGCTGCCGTCAGCTTTGCTCACTCCGGACACATCTCTTCTCTCTTTGGCAATTTTCGCACACATAACCTTTCTACACACCGTGAAAAAGACAGCAACATACGCAGAAGACGGAAAGTTAAGGTCATGTAGTACTCCTACGCTTACCGACCGAGCAGATTCACCCTTTTTCTTCCTATATTAAACGAAGAAACGAACGAGAAAGGTTCAAATTTCGACGGTGCATCGCTTTTTTTTTGTACGGGAATTCAGAAAAGTTAGTCATATCGCGAAAATCGTCGGAAAGATGTGTAGTTTTTTGACGCGTGTTACTATTCCCACATTTACCGCATTTTAGGAGCCAAAAAGTGCGTAGCTAAGATAATTTGAACGATTTCTGAAAGATTGAAGAGTAAAGTGAGCCATCGTGAGACTGTTTCCATAGAATATTGAAGTCACCAGACGAGAACTAAAAATTACAATAAGTTTGTAAATAAAAAATGCTCTCACGATTAGCTGGGCGCACGGCCAACCAAGTAACGCTTTCCTGAATTTCGAACCATTTTTGTTCGTTTGGTTATTTTATATAGGAAGAAAAATGGAGAGTTTGCTCGATCGATAAAGGTAAGAGTATTCCATGACCTTAAGGAATTTCACAGATAATCTGTTTGAGTTGATTGAAGTTGGTTAAACGATGTAACTTTTACAAGTGGATATAAAAACTTCGTTACTTTCCATTCGCGCCATATAGTTTTTTTTTTTTTTATTATTATTATACAAGGTGACTTCATAAAGATTAACTTTTTCTCAAAATAAACGTCGCTGTAACATTTTCTCGATACCTGAGAATTCGGTGCACAACTCGACGATGACAACGCAATGCATAAAGAATATACAGTTGTTTCTTAAAACCCATGTATCATATCAATATCATCCTTAAAAATGAATCGACAATGTCGATTGTCGCATATATTATATCCCTATTTATATTTTTTTATAGTTACAACGCGTCTCCATGAAACAGCAATTTTCACGTGTTAAATTACTCAATATGTATATCTATGCATAACTGCTAGAGTTTCTATAAGAAAAATTTACAATGTACATTTTTCATCCGAGTATATTTCTGACTATGTGAAATTTTATAGTTGTCAGTTTCGTATTTCTGTAAGCACAGCTTCCTTGTCGCGTATTTATACCTGTATAATGCAACAATGTGAATGAGATTTCAAAAGGAAGCTTATCCAATTAAATTCACTTAAAACAATGTCCTCTGAGTGAAAAAAAAACTCATACCACGTCTTTTAATAAGAAGGTTAATTGAACAACTATGCAGCGATGTATAATCACAGACGACAGTGTTGATTAAAGAATTTCGTATAGAAATGGTCATTAACAGTGAGAAGAGTGAGGTTCTTCGAAAGTAATAACGTGTAGATTTATCTTGTATGTGATCTTCAGTGATTTTACGCGCCATATTATTTTTTTTTTTGTAACTTAAGCATGGTCATATATTTTCTTCGTACAATAGTTTCATTTGATTTTAACAGCATTTAACACTAATCAAACTTCACTTTCGTCTTCAAACATAACTCTCACAAGATTTCGTTTGGACGCTGCTTTGGTGAAGCAGTGCGTTCCGTATATCGATGATGTATAGAGTTTGTAATTACCGTCCACCTGAATGTCATTTTAAACCAGCAATGTCGCAGCGTAAATGTCGCGATGCAAAGTAGCTGACTTTAAAGCTTGCCTTAGTTCTGGTGATGAATTGTATTAATTATAAACTGCTTAAAGGGGTCCGTATTTCTAATTGTAAGTAGTAGTAATGTGTCACCGAAAGTCTTGGTTTGTCACATGACAAGATGATGTAGGCAACGGATGATTTCATCCTCTTCTCGTCCTTTGTCATTTGCTTTCTCCTATTTTCCCTCCATTTTTCGATTCCATATTGATAACCAACGTCACATGTTTTCCGAACTGAGTACAACAGTTGCTTTCGTCTCCAGCGTATCAACTTTTCTATTTTCATGTCACTCGGTCGGCTATGGCGTCATCCATTAGATACAGTCTGACAAAAGCAAGCATCGAAGAGAGAAGAGCCGGAACTTATTGTGGACGATGTTGAATTCAGCCTTTCTTCACCCGACTTAGTTCGCGATTTCTCTCTGCTATTTTCACCATTTTATGCGGCAAAATCTCTTTTCGACGCACCGCTGCACACTGTATAGTTCTATCTACCAATTCTCACCTAGCAACCTGGCATTGGAAATTTGATTAATCTGCCGTTCTGACATGAAAAGGAATTTGATTCTCATTTCTGTGCATAATTATACAACCCTTTTTAAAGTAATTCTTGACTCTACGGAACAGTTGGCAAATGAAAAGAAAATACGAAGATTTTCCACGTCGAAGTCTTAATTTTTTTGACACATATTACTTTTCCCAAGATAATGACGTGTATTCCTGAAAAATACATCGTTCCCCACGAAATAATCCGTTTGAAGGTTCCACCACACGGAAATACAGCTTAGTTTTTTTTTTCGAGATTTTCATAGATGACTCAGAAACGCAATATTTAGGTGAAAAATTCGATTTCTTTTTCTTCACATCTGAAGTTTATCAAAAAAATGCTATCAATAGTTTCAGTTGCACATACGTAATTTAGACAAAAGTGAAAAAAAAATTTAGAAAATATAATACTTTGTTGTTGATGCCATGAAAAATACGGCATCACGAGTTTAGTCAAAAGGAGGGCAGGCGGGTATTCCAAAAATAAAAAAAATTATCAAACGCGAATAAAAATTTCGATAAAGCATATCAAATGGAATATCTCCAAAAAAAACGAGCTCTTAATATTGAATTTTTCTGTTTTCCATTTATTTAATGTATTACGTGTTATTTAACACGTAAACAAAATTCAGAAAATTTTTGAATTTTTTTTTCTCGCAAAGGGTATGATATATAAACTATCTGAATACAGATTCTTATAGAAAATTTTACACTCTATACAAAAGTACTGATACCTAATTTTCCTAATTGTAACCAATTGTGAGGAATTCGCCTATAAACATTGAGTCATCTCGAATGCAATACTACAATGACATAAAAACCAGGATCAATCTAATATAACCATAATTATATTCGTGAATTCTACATTCCCAAACAGCAAAATTAACAGAAAAAATCAGGGCAACAAAAAAAGTTTTCATTTTGTAGACCTGTGTAATCAACTGATATTTCCTCTACTTAATTTTGGAATTAAACTGGAACGTTTTTTTTTTCTCGATAAAAAATCATCATAATATGTGAAAAAACCCAATTAAAGCATATTTGTATGAAAAATCATTGTGATTTTACCATTTACATGTAAGTGGGAGCATTTTAGAGGTTGAAAGCTAGAATATTGTTGAAAGTTCATAATAATACAGAGCGAATTAGTTCGAAATTGACAAACAAAGAGAAAACCAGAAAAACTCATCTGCGGGAGAACGTATATGGATGAATCATATGATACTTTTCTCCAGCTTGTCAAGTCAAAAAAGTGAACATTATCGTTAAGTCGAAAATAATTAGTATTGTGTTACGAGTGCGGAAAGTTGGTGATTTTCAATGAGTGTGAAATTTATAGCATGAGCCAGGGCGAGCGGTTTGATCGCACGCCTCTGCCATTGCGACGTACGATATTTTTTCCGAAACCTGTGAAGCAAAGTTTGATTTAAGAAGCAACAAAGGTTTTACCGGGGCTTGGACGTTTCACAAAAAGATGCGTTAAAATAAACCTTAATTGAAAAACAATTGAACAATTGAACCCACAGAGTACAGTGAGTGGGGGACTCACATTATTCCATCATTAAAGAAGGATGGTTCGATTAGAATAGTAGGAATTTTCAAGGTAATGGTAAACCCGTTACTTATTGTTGATCATTTTTCCTGTGCAATTTAGGTAACTTACGCTTTATGACATGGCCACAGAATTGAGTTACTCGAACGTGCGCATGCGCCAAGGAGAGCCCTAGTGTGTGAAATATAATACAGCATTCTACCTATGCACATGCGCTAAGCTCGTTTTATTACTCTGTTCAGAAATGGGGCCCTTCATGTACGCTCTACAGTCTTCAAAACTCAATGTTTCCAAGCAGGTTTTGGAAAAAGTATTTACAAATTCGCATCTCGAAAATTATCAGTCATTGCTTTCATCATATTATAAATTTCACCTTATGTACCGGTAAAAACTAAATTGACAAAGCATTGAAACAAATTTTCACGCGTTTGGTGTTGTTCGTTGTTGCAATATGCCTTTTTCGTCCTATTCTGTAAAATTCAGTTTTTGGGAAACAAAAACATCAACTTTCAGTAGTGTTTTTGTTTACTTTTTCAAAAGACAAAATTATTCAATTCCAATATCTCGAGAACGGCTCAACGGTCCCTTTGATCCGAGTTTCAATCAACGTGGATCTTTCTGACTCGGAACTGAACAGAATTTGGATTCAAACGGTTAAATCGTTCTCAAGTTATCTTAATAGCATAATAAGAACAGAATAACGTTCTATTCCAATGTTTTCTAAACTCGGTACTCATCGAAGTGGTAAGTACCGTACGGAGACTGGCCCATTTAGATTAGAATAATCATATGTTCACGTAGAAACTCTTTCTATTTTCATTTTCAAGATGCCATTGGGTCTGATCAATAATAACCCGATCAAGCGAGTCTTCTATTGCAAAGTTCGATCCGAATTATATCAAAGGCTCGTTCAAGGTGATTACAACGTAGTACGGCTCATTCCTGATAGATATCACCACATATTCAGAGTAAAAGAAAACGTTATTCATCTATTTCCTGATAATATTTTTTTTTTGTTTCTATGCGTTGTGACGTGGCATTTTCGATACATGTTACAAACGGCTCCTTGAATCCTAGATGGAACCCAAAATTAGTGATGACGTGAATATAACTGTAGATAAGGTAGAGTAAGGTAGAGAAAGAGCGCCAGAACGAGGTTCACGCATCAGAGACTCGAGAGGAGATACTTGACAGGCTAGCGAATAAGTCATATTTCAGGCTTTTTGTATATTTTTGTTTTTAAGTTTATGCGACACCAAACGGGGAATCGGCAACAATGTCTGCAAAATTCATTTGGCGGAGACAACGCAGTAGTTTGAAAAAAAGGACGAAAAGCGTGAGGAGCACCAAAGTAGAACTCTGCCGCGAGAGAAACCGAAGCGCACATACTTCTGATAAATGGTTTTGCTACCCGACATGTTAAGTGTGGGTTACAATAAAGACTCAAGACCCGCGTAAATGTAAAGTTTCTTGGTGTTTAAATTGATTTAATTTCAAAATTTTCTCCTCTACCCGTAAAGTTACTGCTCTTCTTGAAAGCTGTGCAATCAAAGCTGTGCTTTGACAAACATCTTTAAGATTGGAAGCGAGTCAGGCATTCATTACATAACCAAGTATAACAACGATGGCTAAAGAAGTGCGAATTTTTTAATCGAGATAAATTCCGAATTCACGCCAAATGATGGATTGCACTTTTTTCATAATTTTCCATATCAACATCATCGTCGTCCACTATAATTTCGGTTTCTAATAATACAAAATGAATGATAGGTTTATCAGCTTTATTTCAGCTGAAGTAACACGGTACTATTTCACTGTTTTTTCGATAATCTTGATCTATGCCATAAACATTATTAGGATGTCCGTCAAGTTTTTCAAATTTTGAAATGCTGTCTGGAGATGTACGAAAGCTTATATCGTCATACCATGGCACTGAGCTGGAATGTGAGTACGAGCTAGTTACGCTAGGATTGTTGTTGGTCGGTAACAGAGTTACAGTGACCGACCAAAGAAAGCAGAGGTAGTCGTTGCTTCGGATGTTTATTCCAGTCTTCTTAACTCTTATATGCTTTGGTAACAGAGTATAGGTATGCAGACCACCTCGTCAGGGCGCATACTTGTTAATGCTGATGGTGAGATTTATAGTTTCAGTTAACTACCGGCCTGAGCCGTTTTTGTGGAAAGCTTAAACCTTTGTTAACAAACCGGGTGTCAGATTTTCTATGAACCATTTGCTGATATTCTTTGACTGAAGGATAATTTTGTTTCTCGTGTTAAAAAATATGATTTCTTCAACTATGTGATCATCTATTCTTACGTTGAATTCACAAGACGGGACGATGTATACTTTCAAGCTCCTCGCCCCTTACAAAGCATTATTTAGGCTTGTAACAGTAAATTCCTTTGCATCTCATAGAAAACTCTCCATGTCTTTATGTAGCAAATTAACGATGGATCCATTTCGAATTCTCCTCTTGAAAGCAGACCCCAATTCTTCCCAGTGTATTCGATCGCTTCTATTTTGGTTGTGCAAATTTTCACCTGTTTTCTGAAGTCGTTTGAATTTCGTCGAAAACGATTTCAAGAGACCGATCGTTGTGAGAATTTTTTTTTTCTGTAACCGTTGACGCTTTGTCCAAGAATTTTGCTCAGAAACTGTATATTTTGAGTTCCAAAGTTGACCTATTTTTGAATTTCCGTTTTTTGACAAAGATTCATCTAAAGTTTGATACTTAGTTCCATAATATTAATAAACTTCAGACATTTCTTGGATTTTATCTTCTTCTTCCTTCTTCTTTCGTGCGGTTGGTAAGTTGAATCTTGAACTGCCTTTTGCCGTAGTGGGAATACTTTTTATAAAACGAGCTCTACGTATGACTATATAGTGTGTACGTGGAGGTATGTGTGGTAAGCGAATTACAGAAAGCGCAAGAGCGGTGTGTAGCGCATGTGAAGCAATTGTTTGATCACCTTACACTATTACATACATTACATCCTGGATCAGCTCAGTCAATCTGAAGCAGACGAAAAGACTATCACAATCAATTTTTGCAACTGTTGATTGTGGAATGTGGGGTGGTTAATATCGGACCGGAAATTGCACCGACAAACAGTTGTCGGAGTCATGGGGAAAGAATTTCACGTGGTTGATACCACACCGGAATTTAAATCGACTAACAGTTCTTGAAAATAATAATTATGGAATTTAGGATGTTTGACATCGTACTGGAAGCCGCCTAAAGTCAACCAGGCAATTCCTAAGAGTGAACGTTCCATAGAGAAGGGTTTACGTCTCTGCTATACCGTGACCGTCGTTAAGAAATGATGATGAAATTTAGCAAACTGTAAGTAAAGCAGCGAGATGTTGACCTTTGGTTGATAAAACGTTGGTACAGCAGGGGTTGGTTGCGGTGACAGAGAGTCGACCTCATTGTGAAAAAAAGTTTGTGTTTGGGTGAAAATAATATCGGTAAGTGACGGTAAAAAGAATCTGTATTCTGACACCCCTCTCTTGTATTGCTACTTCAGAAATCAGTTTGTTACTCTCTTCAATAAGATATCTTACCCGCTTTGGTAGAAAATTACTTAGATGACAGTAGTGTTATCCAGAAGGCCTTTGATTTGAGAGGGACCCTTAAGGATTCAATCAAGTTAGGATGTCCACCAAAAGTGAATCTTCACTGCAGCAATCCAAAAGCGCCTTGAAAAATAGTGGCATTTTTCTTCAAAAAATACCTTAAATCCTTATCAGGTTTCAATCGCCAACGTCCTCTGTTTTTTAACAAAGAAATATTGGGATGGAGTCTCACATGAATCATTGAACACCTTTCGATGAGTTATTTCGGTGATAGTTGGAAGTGATATTGCTCAGGGTGACAGAGTTAAGCGCTTTTAAATTAGTAACTTGCGGACCTGAATATAATGAGACCTGGGACCCGTAGCTATTGTTCAATTATCTATTATTCTTCTCCCCACACAAGGAAAACTTCCTTTAGGATCTGACGATAGAGCTGGTTACTCTGCTTGCGGGCGTCATAGGCCACCGGATGAAAACTCTCTCTTGTCTCTCATAAGATTAAAAAATATAGAGCAAGCTCAAGGTTCCATCTGAATAAAAATGCACAACAGAATTGAAATGTCAAACTAAAATAAGAAGCAGCCAAAAGTTGATTTTACCGTTTTACACAAAAGATAAGTCAATTTATGCAGTGCCAGTTCAAGAGAGTTTCTTAAAAATTGACCGTATAGAGCGATCACTACTCAGAATTTAAGTCGATAGGTCCATACCTAGTTACGGATACAAAACCGAAAGAAAGCGAAGTGGATACACGTAAATTTTAAGCTCTTAGCACTCACCATGCGTCGACTTCGGCTGCGGATCGAAGTGGCGTGAACAAAGATAGTGTTACAAAAACAGCGTGGAGGACCGAAAAATCAACCTTTTTTATTGCGTTCCATGATCTCCGGATCATCCAGGATGTAATGGCTTTTCCTGTAGCGATCTTAGAAGGTTGAAGCCATAAGTTATCTTTTCAAAAGAGGCTCCGCACACAATTATGGTAGAACTTGCCTTACGGGTCAGTTTGTTTAATCATTTAAATAGTAATCCCTGAGGCTACCATAACTGAGCCGAACATTTGTTGGGACTCCACGAAATTGGTGTCTCTAGTATTTGAAATGGATAATTACAAGATGCTGTAAGTGCTGGTAACAAATAATTGGGGAAAAACTGAAGAAAAACTGCTTTCACTTCACTCCATAATGACCGATCGGTGGGATATTTTTTTCTTGCAAACAATGGCACTTACAGCCTTTTTTAATTGTCCTTTTCAGTTATTTAGCTATTCAAGGACTAATTCTCTTTTGAGTCCAAATGCTATCCATGATCCCATCTTCTAACTAAATGCCGGTGCAAGGCAAGCAAGTTCAGCTTAATTTTCGTTGAATCTTTATCGCGAAGATTCAATGTCTCAAGGTTCAAAGATACTGGCGTTTTTTGAACCTCGACATTTTCAACGAATTGTGAGAAATCATCTGGTATCTGATTTACTAACTTTCGGCTGTCCCTCACCAAAATCTTCTTAGGTGAAAGACATCATGTTGGAGTAGAGTCTAGGTTTCCGAATAATCAAAAGCCCGTGATCTGATTATTTTAAAAGCCAAACTCTGATACATCAAAACCTTGTGAATGCAAGAAGTAGAATACGCTGGATTTCGAAAATGAGAGCTCCGCAAGTGCACAATCCCGATTATTCAACATTCCGAATGACCAACAGTTCAAACGGCCGAATACCGAAGGTTCAAAATCTACAATGCACAAACTTCTAAATGGTCGTATCAGTAAATAACTGCACTTTGATGTAGCAAGGTTCTGAAATGTCTTTGTATCGAATCCTTCGCACTCACATACAGTATATATGCTCACTGAAAGCTCATGTGCAGGTGGCTCGCGCATGCGCAGTGATGATTCAGGACTTTGCACCATCGAAATGCGTTCTAAAAGTCTCACTTGCTTTGTGATTCGTCGTTCAGGACATCAGTCACCCTGAATATTACACTACCGCAGCTTTGAAAATTTGGAAACAAATTATTCGGAACCCTGGCATTTGGAGCCTTTCAAATTCAAAGTCTTGTAGCTTCAGATCCTAGTACTTCGGAATCATGACATTTCAAAATTTTGAACATTCTGCATTGAAATTTTCGGGTATTTGGTTATTCGGGATTTTATACATCATCCACCTGTTTGTGAATGAATAAGAATATATTTCAGTTGAGTGTCTAGTCCATTGATCGAGCTTCACCGGTGAAAAAAGTATGCCGGTTTGACCTTGTATACAAGCCTACTAATTTAATAAACTAAGATTGGACCAAAAAGCTGCCCTCTCCTTACTTGCTAATACTCTTGACTCTCAACATCAGCCCATCTGTATCACTCTGCTGATTATGCACACGGTTTTTACTTTTGATCATCGTGTGATGTAACCTTTTTGTGATTTTCGTATTCTTTTGCGATATCCTCTAAATTACCGCTTGCTTTATCTTTGGAGTGACATTCCTTTTTTGGTTGTTCCATGACAAATTTTTTAACATGAACATAAAAGTGCAAAAGTACGAAAAACACTTAGCGTGGCGTATATCTTGTACACCGAACAACAATATAAAGCCATGGAAGCACATAAACAAAGGAATTGTAAGAAACAAGTTCAATTCTACTCTGAATTGGTGACATATAGCAGAAAGGAGCAGTACTACATTGCAATCTCGAAAACTAGTCTCGAAATATAATTGAACACGGTCTATACTGCGATATGCACAGAGATAGAGAATCAATTTTTTTCCCGATGTATTATAGAGTTACTGCGCTTATATCTAACAAATCACCACTTCTTTTTACATGAAACAGGGTATGAGTTTTCCAGGTAATTCAAATTTTCAATGCTGGTTTTCTACGTAAGGTCCAATCAAGCCATAGAAAACACTCTGTTTATAATTTATTCTTCCCTGCTCCTTCACCATCACTAAAGGTAAGCTTCGTTCAGTCTCTTGTATGGTAGAACGTAGGTATTTGCGCGGGATGCGCTGGTTTCGGTTCTTCATCTCACCACGACGACTCGTAGTAGGAAACCAAGGAGAATTGGAAGACAGACCCCATCGCGTTTACTCGCTGAGCCGTGATGCAACTCCGCTAAACTTTCTCCTGAAACAAAGATCATACTCAAACACCACGTTCAAATTGACCTCCTCCACCCTCCTCGCCCACCTGAAATGAAAATTCCACGGCAAACGTTAGGTTTCGAATAATTAATTGACCTGAGATTCACTTTTGGTTGAGAATGTAGAGCCAGGACATCCTTAATGCAAAAACGGAGAACGGATCGAATATATCATCTGAAGATCGTTACGAATGCAAGAATAGTAATTTCCGTGTGAAACTATTCTGTTGTCGTAGATCTTCAAGTGGGTCTCAGTTACAATTTTAACTGTCAGAATGACTTTTATACTACGACTTCGCAATTGAAAAAGGGGAAAACAATGTGACACTTTTACATGATTATTCACCAATCTTTTTCGATTTGAATTCACGGTTCTTCTTTTGTTGACCAAAAACTGGTGGTCATTTTCAAGAAATTCAATGCACTGGAATGAAGATTGGTGAATAATCGTGTAAAAGTGTCACATTGTTTTCCCCCTCTGTGAATATATTGTTCAATCAAAAAAGTAGATAAAAACCTACTTCTTACTTTTTTGATTGAACAATATATTCACAGAGCTACAGCGCTCCAATATTATTTTTAATTTCATCTGTTCTAAGGAAAACTATTCACTGCCAAAATTGCAAATAGAGTACCGATCATCTTTAAACAGCCGCCAAACAAGTGCAGAAAGGAGATTTGAAAATGTCGATATAACAGAGGCCAGTTTGACCAGTAAACTTTGATTTTCAAATTTGAAAGACATATTTGGCCACTAAATTTCCAAAGCGAACTATCAAACCACCACCAAATGATTTCAATAAAGAACATTCGGAAAATTAGAAGTTGGACGGCCAACTTGACTAAGATTATTGAAAATTTTGGCCATTAAGATAAGAAAAACTTATGCCCTCATTTTGTCAGTACACAAATAATTCAGCATTAATTCTTTCTTCATTTTTGGAGATTTATTTCGACGCACAGGACATTTTTTTGATGGTACTAGATAATTCAGGGCGCACTACAGTTTTTTTTAAACACTTGACGCTCCAGACGAAAGGAATTTTTTCAACGTAATACAAAACTTTGGCCACATGTAACCTTTAATATCAGGGTCAAAATCCGTCTTGCAAAGTCGCATGTCGGGGTTATCCTCACCATGTAAAATGTGCACAGGTAGCACACACTATACATAAAATTTGGACCGAACACTTTGTACCTCAAAATTATGAAACTAATGTCAACTTATGAACAATTATACTTTTAAACTTTATTTACTAGCTTTTTTATATATCTGTAATTTCCTTAATAAATCAATCAGCCTGTTCTATTATATTAGATACTTCGTCAAGTTCTTTGATCAATTTTGATAGGCAGATCTGGTGCGATGAATTTAATACGAGCAAATGGCTAACCCTTTGGGTCATAATGGTAATTATTCTGAACACCTAATTCATATCCACTTTTTGTATATTCAGAGAACTCGACAACATATTTTTTTGCGGTTTTTTGGCTATTTCTGATAATATACTAATAGGTTTCCAATATTCGACGGCTATTATTGCAATATAATGTGAATTATTATTGTTTGAAACGAATTGATTGTAAAAAATCGTAATAATTCAAGAAATAATTCATTTTCGAGAAAGAAAATACATACACATATACATATTTTACATATTTTATAAGTGTTTAGGGTGGCTTATTACGAATCAGAAATCAGATTTAAAAAATTCAAGATGGTGGATCTAATATGGCGGACAAAAATTTCAAATTCGATCATATCCGCAGAAAAAACTCTGTCCAGGGACTTTTGTGATCGCTGATTACGAATCTGAAATCAGCTTTTGGACATTCAGTATGGCGAATCTAATCAGCGTGTCCGTAAGCCCCTGCATAGAGTTTTTTTGACCGGATTTGATTAAATTTGAAATTTTCGTCCGCCTTATTGAATCCGCCATATAGAAGTTTTGATATCTGATTTCAGATTTGTAATCAGCGACCCCAAAAACCAGCGAATTCTATCTTGTTATAAAAGTTGACTTAGGACAACAATGTGTAATTCAAAGGGTTAAAGGGGCTCCAAGTCATGACACTCACCGTTAAGCACGTGCACGTGAACAATAGCGGGTTGGTCTGGCATCATCGTTAGCGTGCAGGTGTAGTTTCCGCTGTCTGCGGGGCCAACCCTCGCTATGCTAAGTGTAGAGTTCGCCCCTTCTTCCATCAAGTTTGTCTTTACACTGAAACAATAATTTGCAAATGAATTCAAGACCCCACAGCTTTCTCTGTTCCTTTCCACCTTGATTTCTTGTTCTATCTTGGGGAGTGGAAAACACACCGAGTTTTAATGCAATAAATCCTTATTTCTGCTAGTGAAAAGGACGAAGGGAAATCGTATTACCATATTTAAAATCTAGAAGCTGTTCAGAATATCTATTTAGAGAGAAGAAGCGTATCACCGACCGATCACCAATGTAATAACATTGAACTAATATAATTTTGGAAAATGCTCGGCTAATTCGTAACATCTTTGCCTGGATATTTTAATTCTTACGAAAATGGAGTATCATACTTTGGCATTGAATTTACAGTTGACAATATAGTGTCGAAACGATAAGAAATTATGGATATAAAAAATTTAGAACCTGTGATCAAAGATAATCAAGTTGAATTTCATTAATACAATGTACATCCTTTGTAACTTCAGACTCTAGCAGTACGTTGTGGCTCTACCTGTGAATATTTTCAAATGCCCCTTATGGCAAAACTATCAGACATTGCGATATGCTCTCAATGACTTTTTTTCTTGTTTTGGAGAGCTCTTCGAAACCTTGAGAACGCTTCAACATAACTTTCCTCTATCTGTAATCGTTCAGTCAGCATTCGCATAAGTGTGTAATCCCGTTCCGACTTGGTTTGCAAATATTCTGATATCTCCAAAACTATTGAATTGATTATAACAAAATATAGTCTAAAACCTGACCAGACGAAGTAGCTATCCACAAAAAAATACAGAATTAAAATTGGTTGAGTTGTTCTGGAGTTATAAGGTAACATCCGGACAGACAGACAGAAAGACGTTGAGTTTTACACACCAAAGAAGAGGAGAAAAAGATCGAGTAAAAAGTAAAGAAGAGAAGCTTAGAGTTTTATTAATTTCTTATTCAAGAATTCAGATGATTTTTAATAATTCTATTTATAACTGAAACCATGCTCAATTCATCAAAATCGAACAAGTAAAACGACCCTTATATCGAAGAAATACGATTTCACTTGAGTCGTTGAAGGCTGAATTTTTTAATTGAATATACAATTAAAAAATTTTTCCATGACGCGCAAATATTCTCGTGATAAAATTCAATTTTATGTTCAACTGAAGTAGTATCAGTTTTTAAACATTCATTCCATAATTTTCACGTTGTCGTCTGCCATCTTTTATTTTCAGCTTCTTTATTTAGTTTCGGCGCACAAAAATATTGTTCCCCCCTCACATTCATTTCACAAAATGAAACCTCCGGAGATTTATATATACGTGTGTATGACAATGTCCAGTACGAGTGTCTCTCACCGTTAAAAAATGCTATCAGGAAATGAACACGCTGACAACAGTAATTAACTACTGTAAAAGTCGACTACGATTTAACATGTGCTTCAGACCACAAAATATTCGTGCAACATCCGGTTGCTGGAGTTCACGGGCTGTATAATACGACTATATGGTAAAATTACCACTTCGGCTTTATATCACTGCAGACAATTGCTGATTGTGAGTCACGCATGTTATCTGATATGTAAGATACCAATAGTCAGTTATATTTATAATATTTTTTCTCATACATCTTTTGACCAGAAATTTATGTTGCGAATACGTGAGTGATTGAATGAATGAATAAATGAAAATACCATATAATTTATCTCTATTTCTATCAGAAAAAAAGAAATAACAAACAGAACTATTTATAATTTTCAAATTACGTGCAATAAAATATTTTTCTAATTTCTTTAAATGAAACCTTTATTTTCATAAGTTCTTTGTTACATTAGGTGGTAGCTTTAAAAGGTTACTCGCCTGATTGGCCTGGATAAAATTCTACAGAAGTTCATTAGACAACGAATAATATTGTTACAAAAGGTGAAATCATTCGTTCCTCCCCCCCCTTTCTGATCTAGTAGTGGTCACAGACAGAAGATATATAAAATCTTTTATATGTTACAAAATGAATGAGGTTACTATGTAAACTAACATTATTGTAAAAGCAGTCCTGTCTCAGACTATAAACTGTAAACACGCATTGCCGTTAAAGGATATTTCCTCATCTTTTAATTTTGCTGCTTGTTTGTTCACTTCATAAGCTAACGAACCGGTTCTATTTATTCTGTAGCTTCTAGTTCGTTACAACATTTATGAATGGATAATACGTTTTTACCTTTCTTCATATTACGCGTCTCATTATGAACTGACACCGGTTGGTGTCAGCCATAGAAGGTTGGTTGTTTAGAGAGAACATCTCATGTACACTTGGGGACAATGAACCTGAGATAGCTTATTTTTTACACTAGACAGTTATGTTGGCAACACAGAGACCCCTACAACGCCATAGTCGGTCGAGCGCGAAACAAACTCAATCTCAATAAACATAATATAACCCATGACCTTCGAATCTAACCTTAGAATACCGCGGGGGTAATGACTTGTTGGATTGACACGTCAGCGACGGTCATGGGTTACGTCATATTTATTGAGACTGAGTTTGTTGCTCTGCCGACTATGGCACTACAGGTTTCTCTATGTTGCCAACATAACTGTCTAGTGTAAAAAATTAGCCGTCTCAGATCCATTGTCCCCAAGTATACGTGAGATGTTCTCTCTAAATAACCAACCTTCTATGGTTGACACCAACCGGTCTCAGATTCATTGTCCCCAAAGTGCCCCAAACGTACATAAGTTTCTAATTTGTCCGTCGGACCTTAGCCTAACTATTTTGTATTCAGGTTACAACAATAGGAACATCGAAATTGTATATTGTCAGCGGCAAAGGCGAGTGCTGCGTTCACACGAATACGAGTTCGAAATTGGTTCGATGCAATCAGACGAGTCTTAGTATTAACGTTGCAGCATGAGCCAAGATAAGCACTGTGATCACACGAGGCAGGTATCGCTGATGTGCACGCGTGACATACGTTATTGATGCCAACACCGTTGGGTGAAAGTTTGATTTGAGAAGCAACGAAGATGCCACTAACGGCAACACCTACTTGGAAAGTTAGGATCTTCAAAAAGTGCGGTAAAACGACCTTGGTGCATGTGCGTAACTGAAAAGTTTTATTTTACACACGAGAGCTTTCTTTGGCGCAAGTACCTACACTTTCAAATAACTCAATCGCACGTACTATCTCATGAAGTGTAAGTTACCTAGCTCCACTTTAACGTGCCGTCAGTAGCACATCCGTTGCCTCTTAACCCTTTCATTTACAGATTGTTCATCTTAATCTTTTGGCCTGTATATTGTTACTCGCGGGTTTTTGGGGTTATACGAAGTAGCAAGGGTCATTTGAAGTTGTAAATAAGCTGTGATAAGGCTACGTCATGAAATTTTTTGAGTTGAGACGTTGATCATCCCACTGTGAGCGGAAAGATTAAATCGAAATTTTATTTACAGGAATTAGAAAAAAGATCGTGCCTTACATCTGCGTGTAGTCGGTGATACCTAACTCGTGTGATTACAGCGCTCGACTTTGCTGATGCTGTAAACTTTAGATTTATCAGAAATCGCCCACTTTCCAAATTCGCAGCACAATATGCAATTTCTCCGAATTCCTAATTCAGCGTGCTCTGCTTGTGACAAGTGATCAAGGTCAAATGTTTACCTTAAGAAGCAAAGCCGCTTATTGAATGCGGATTACGATTAGGTTGCTTCAAAGCGGATTCCACAGCATACGTGAAATAACGAGAATAAATAAGTAAGAAAAAAATCGAATGAAATTCTGAAAATGATCGGTGAAACGTTATTCGCATGCAGAATCATTGAAAAATTGATGATGACGTGGCAGTCGAGCTGCGATTTCACCGAACACCACCAGTAAAATTTCTGTGGAAAGGTAAAAGCCGAGAAGCTTGATTATCTGTACTGCAATGTTACTTCAATACGGATGCAGAGAAATCGTAAGTAGCAGATCTGAGAAGCGGAGGAGGGTCAGCTGTTGCATCGACGAACGCCTGCGGTTTCTTTGCGGCGCTAAAGTGCTAAACCACAACTCAGACTGACTTCCAAACTCTTTCTAACCGACTCTGGAGACGTCTTCGTGAGTCTGTAGTGTTATCGCGGGCCACGTTGATTGTCTATACCTAATCACATGATTTTGTGTTTTCCAACTCAGTTATTCTAGCACTCATGTATTATCACATCATTGAATAACAGTATTTGCTATGAGTTTTTATCCAGCATGAAAACGACTGCCATCGAAGCGTTCTAACACCAGATAATCTTCTTGCCCCGTGGTGTTTATTAATGATTTTCGAAAAGATGAGAATTGTGGTAACCGGAGATATGCTCAAATGAGGCATAAGGACAATTAATTCATAGCGATTTATTAATGTCTAAACTACCTGAGTCCAAGATAAGGACTGGCGCCATCACCTGAGCTCGAACATCTCTACTACTAGCTAATTACAGGGAGGGGGGAGTGCGTTGCACTAATATGTCATATTCTGCCAACATAGCATTAAGTATTTCGCTGTTTTTCATCAGTGTTCGTGGAAGAGGTTTTAGTATGCACTCTTGGACGTCATGACCAGGACGACTCTTGAAAGCTCGTTACAGCAGAGAAACCCCCAATTCAGAAACTTGGGAATGACCCAAGGCTCAGGGTAGAGTCAAAAACTCTATCGGTTGGTTCAGAATTGTTTCAATGTTAAATTTGCAAGTCGCAGACCCAAGGACTCATGTGTCCAGCTTCATTTATTTCTCTATTTTCCCTTGTGACACGCAGCCCCATTTAGCGTTTGCTATACAAACTCAGTTCCCTGTGGCACCCCGGTAACTTGCTAAATTCTAGCTAGATTCACCACGTGAACAATAATAACTGGTCGTTGAAGTGCATTCACTTGAATTATAGTCGGGACAATGACTTGCCTCTTCACTCCCTATCCCGCATTATTCTTCCTGTATGTTACCCAGATATTAGCATAAAGGTGACCGAAATTTAGGGGCTCGATCTGTCACCCGGAAAAAAACTTCTGGCCGAAATCAAATTAACAATCGCATGCTGCAGCTCTGCTCGTATATCTAGAGTAGCCATGTACCTATCCCATCACCTCTACTGTCGAAAGCACGTCATGTACATGTGATTACACAGGTCTGCAGAAAAGTATATTTCATTTTCAGCCGCGTGGGATGTTTTTGGTGAATATCATGTTTTCGAGTTTGCTGAACCTAAAAATGACTTCTATTCCTGGCGGTCACGTCCAGTACTCTTGCAAAATACAAGGTGTTTGCATGACAAAGCATAACGATAGTAAAAAAAAAAAAAAAAAACATTTTATTACAATGAACTAAACAATATTTTTTATAAAATTCAACAAACAATTTCTTTATGAAATATAGTCAGCATTACGTGTTCATTCTTTTCGCCTATAAAACCTTCTCTTCTCTTCGATACGTCTCCGAACACGCTTCCGTTTTCCATTTTCTGTTTTCGAATTTGTATTTATTTTTGAGTCTCACTCTGATACATATTAAATGGAAGTAAGAAATCATTATACCATTGGATTTTTAGCATCAAGAATAGTATACCAAATTTCGAAATAAACGGAAGTTTTACTCGAAATGAAACTACAAACACCATTTCAAGAAAAAACCTGACGTGATGGATCCGTTTAAGTATTTTTTACGGTTTCAGTGAGTGAAAATCCATAAGAAACACTATAAAAAAAACTAGTGCATTTTTTTGGTTGTAGACCTGTGTTATTCATTAGGTTTTGACTAACAAGCCCGTCAACATTGCATATTCTCAGAATAGTGAAATGCACAGGAGCATGAGTTTTAGAAGCGAGGCGTAGAACATATGATAGAATTTTGTTTATACTGATCGAGATAACGATGGATATTGTAAGGATTAGGGGGTTTTCAAAGTTGGTTGAAAACCCCGTTTTTTACGATTGAACACGTCGTACGTTAGTTTAGTTTATCTTGTTTATCCAATTTCACCCATTCAGCTGTATATCGGTGAATGTAACCGCCGTTAGTGTATTAGACGGGCGCTTAGAATCACGTGAGGATGGTGTGAGGTAAATTGATCCATGTGAGGGTGGGTCTCGTTAAGTTGACGCGTTTCAGAATCTGCTGACGTTGGTAAGCGTGACTGCTACGAGCTTTTGGCAAAACGTCGCTCGCACTCGCGATTGAGAGTTAAGGCTTTCCATTAGTAGGTTTTGTCCAGCTTACGATTAGTGTAGCCAAATTCTGCCAAGTTTGCTAACTTTACTCCACGTTTCTTTCTGCAGACGTATGTTGTACTTATATCGGCAGTACATACTGCAAATGTATGAGTACAGAGACTTTCACCCTTTTTTTTCGTTTGTAATTGCAGCGAATTTTTCAGTTTGATAATTTTTTCCACTTGCTTCGTTAATGAATTACTGAATACTCTGACGCAATGTGAAACTGGTGACAGCGGTGGGATACGGAAGATATGAAGAAGCGTCTGTGAGGACGTATCATACTGGCTGGAAGAAAATTGTTATCTTCATACGAGGGGAAATTTAATTGTTTAATGGGAGGTTGACATCTTCGCTTTGAAAACCGATGTTAGGGACGTCGTAGGGAACTGTAATTGAATTTCGTCGGGATTCCCAAGAGTACTCAAGGCCTGTTGGGTGTATTCAGCGCACATAAACGTGCCTGTGAAATGCGAGGACTAATACAGAAAATCCGTAATTTCACTTGGTATGAGCTTGACTTCACCAACCTCTTGCTAAGTCTTCTTCCTACACCCAGGCTCAAATTGTTGACAGTAGATTATAACTTGGAAGCACTAACCTAGCCAACTTCTCTGGTCGGATTGCCTTTCGCTATCGTATACAACGGGCACACATAGTCACATGCGTCGCGGGAATCCTACTCTGCCTTCGGGAATCCTCTTCTCACCCTCACCGTCGTACTCCTCCTATTTCCCGTTTGAGCCAATTCACTTTGGAGTAAGCTGAACCATAGATCTTCAGACGTGTACATAATCATAGCTTGTAGAGTGGAGTAGAACGCTCAAATTTTTTGTGGAACGAAGCAATACTGGGGGATTGTTAGTGATACCGTAAGGATGTGATGAACGTATGATTAGAGCACGATGGCCAGTTCGCATTGTTGATCGATTGAATGATAAAGTGAAAATGTTATTAGGTAAACTGGAATTTCTAATACTGAACATGAATCTTAAGGGTGAGCTTAGGGTTCAACTAGGTCCTGTTAAATTACGTACGCGGACAGTCGACCATAGCAAATAACGGTAGAGAACTGGTTAGCGATAAGACGTACCCAGGAAGGTTGAATCCCGGTGTCTCAAGGTAAAGAGAACATCCGACCGTACATGTGACCAAGAGTGCCCTAGCCCCTGGAGAGCACTTCTAACAATGAAAAGGGGTTGAGGGTAAGTGCCACGGCAACCTGCCGACGCACGAAATGTTTTCTTGAATAGTTTCAAAGTGTTGTGTTCGCCGAAATATACGTGCAATTTACCCTAACGATTTCACGCTTTCGTTCTCCTATTGCAATCAGCACAATTAACATGTAAACTCAATATTCGTAGCTACTCGGTTGAAGATCTATTTGCTGTCCTAAATATATGTGCATTGATCATTTGGCTAGTATAGAATAAGGATTTGGGTTGCAAAAAATGAGAAATAGAAATGTGCCGGCTACAGATGCTTTTGAAATAAGCCGTGTTCTTTTGCTATGGACGTTGAGCCAATGCATTTCAGTAGGTTGAAACAGCTATACCTCAACTGTAGTCGAGATATCGTTGAAATGCAAAATGGCGACTAGTCGAGCAGCGTAATCGCGGCACATAATTCCTGTTTCAACTAAGTTAGAAAATTGATATTCATTCAGGTGCACTCTCGCTGAGTCTGATAGCCGTTTCTGGAATCGAAGTGTCATATCATCCGTAACACCATCTCTTCAAATCAACAAATAAACTTGTTAAGGCAACTGTGCAGGGAATCGACGTGGTTCCATTACTCCTTGAATTCGCAAGTGGCATTCAGAGCCACCGATCAATGGCACTTGGAATCACAGGTTTATGACTAATAAGTGTGTTTGCATTTACCGACTGATTAATGGGTTGCAATACACGCTGATGAAATTATCTTAGCATGTTCTGAGCTTACCTTATACCTCCTCTTGTCGTATCGTAATTGAGCGTTCTGTTCCCGTGAAGCCATTGAACAACACTATACTGCATCTGCATCGCGATGTGTCGCACCACACACAGAAGTTCGATGGTACTGTCAGCTTCGTAATACTTGTCCCTCAACGGCTGTCCCATTCCGTCGACTATTTGTACCGATGGGTCTGTAAATCAGGAAGACAACACAACATTGCACGGTTTATTTTATTCGAAGCATATCATAATTATTCATTTCTTGAAGTTTATTTTGTAATCGATACACGGATATTCCTCACTTTTCTAAAAATTATTATGGCGCAATAGCTTTTAATGATCTCAATTGGGATTCTAAGCGTATTGTCATGATTTCGTGACATCATCTTGTATGTTTGCAAATTCGTTCCGAAAATTTTACGCGGTGTTAAATATTTCCAACTCATAGTAAATGAGTTCACATGATTGTACGGGTTCACGCGATACCTATAGTAAGAGACAACTGTTAGTTTAGATCACGTCATTACAACCCTGCGTTCTCCCTTCAACGTAACGGACTGGTAGATAACTCCAGATGTCAATGCGGGAATAAAAAGTAACACATCAACCACATATTATGGCAGTGTCCACTCTACGATGATGAACGAATTGAATTCTATGGATAACTAGGGGCTTCGCCCCTGCGCGCTTCGCGCGCCAACCCCACCTCGGTGCTTCGGGCCTCACTATTTCGTTATACAGTGTCTGTTAGACAGGTGAATTTATTTGTGCTGATTTGATGACAGGTCTGCAACTGTTGATCGGTTGTTTCCGATCAACCCGACATTGCTATTGGCTCCCTATGCAGGTCTGCTCAGATTATTTTCGTAAACGAATCCACTCACATGTACAAAACCCCCGATGCCATGCATCCCCAATTGCATTTGGCGACTTATTTTGCTATAGTTATTATTTTCCCCATAGTAGAAGAAATTCATAGCCTTGCTATAAGTAGAATTTCTATGGCTTCGGACAAATTGAATACTCGTTATGATATTCGAGCCGGGTGGACTGTCGAAGCTTCTTCATAGGCGAAGTTGCCTCGTAGTTTTGTATTGAATCTTTTTTATTAGTATGAAGGATACAGGTTGAGGTTTTCTTGAATAAAAAACTCTCGCGTTTGAGCCATCGAATTATGAATGTTTATTGGCTCTTGTGGGAAAAGACTTGCGGCATAAAAACCCACGACGTATGAACGTTTATTTGTAAACTTATAAAAGCGTGTGTCGCACACGTGAATGTGTCGATTGTGTACATGAATGTGCATATGCCTGTTACAGCCCGTTTGGCTCATGCCGTCGTATTGTGATTTTTGTTTTATTCGATTCGATCGAATTTCGTATGATTTGCATTTGCCTTACTCAGAGGAGCGAACGTATATGAGAGTATATTTGGTATTGGTAGTACACCAAGAGCGTTTGGGCTCGTTATATGATGAAAGGGTGCAAGACCCTTGGTATGTGTGTATGGGCACTCGGTCCCGTGTAGAATGAGACACACTCGGGCCGTACTCATCTACCTTACTCCGTAGAGCGAACGTATACGAAAGTATATTTGGGCCTCTCGTTTATGGTCGTGGTACGAGAGAACGCACGGTGTCACTGACGATCGTCACTAGACGGACGACCGAACTGGACTGTTTTCAAAAATGCGTGATGCGCGCTCACATCCTCATCTACGCGAGATTTGGCATCCCTGCGGAGACGAGTCGTTCGAGCGCGGCTCGCATGGAGATCGCAATGACACGGGCACAAACGACGCTCAGGCACTGAACACCAGGGATATAAAATTTAATCCCGAAGATTCTGTCTGGCTCTTTCAACCTCGAAGACAGAAAGGACGATGTCCGAAACTACAAAGAACCTACGAAGGCCCTTACTTAGTGGTTAACCGGATCAAGGATTTACAGGATCCGAAAAAACCTATTTCTTCTCTGATATAACTCTCCTCGAGTTCTGTTTCATTACTTCTGCTGACATGTTTGCCGGTATGATATATTTGAAACGATACTCAGTCTCACCTCTGCGTGTCGATCTTGAGTGCCGTATACACAATACGCCAGCGCGCGAAAAAGACAATTCCCGTCGGGAATTATCTTGATAATTCTCGTTTGCATGTTTATTTTTTGCGTGTCAGAAACAGATACCTATGAAGATATTTGTCAAAGACTGTCAGAAACTACTGTATACTATTGTTATTATAATCTTTTTTATACTATTGTTATTATATAATCTTTTTCACCTGTTGCTACTTCTTTTTCATTTGTTCAGAACTTTTTTATTAGATAGAGAGATTAAGTGAAATGAACCGCCTTCATCTGTCATGCGCCGTATTATTTCACAAACGAAATGTTACTATATATAATGTATTGCATTCACATCTACATAAATCTCATTTCAAAATTCAACACGTCTCAACAGAAATCTATCATACAACACACTACTATGTGATTATACTCACGATGTTGCAGCAAAATAATTTCCCATAGAGATTGAAATTACTGAACTAAATAAAGAAATAAGTTAAAAAAAAAAGAATTTGAGTTAGGTTAATCTTATCATAACGCATTTATTTCTTTTGCGTGTCGTTAATACATGATGTATTGAACTACCTCTGTATAATTACTTAAAATGAATAGTTATTTTCAAGTCCAAATAGAAAATGCGTAAATTAGATCGTTTTATATCATTAATCAATTTATTATCAATAATCAAATAATTAAGTTATTCCAAATTCGATTTCGTCGCGATTGTTTCAGACATTTCATTTGCAAAGTCCGAAATTTGTCGGTATTACCTATCATTTCTTGGAGTAAAGTACGTAGGTATGAACTACAAGAATTGGGAAGTACACGTATTTCTTATGTATCAATTATTTTCTCTCCTCGAACAAACCTAAACTCACTGGCATGCGAATGTTTCTAGAGCGTACAGTGAGGAGGCAGTCTAGAATTGACTACTTGAATTTCAAAAGCGTTATGCACGGCAGTTATGCCGACTTTCTGAAATGCTGCAACTTTTCATGACATCTACGCTCACCAGCTGTGAAGAAAGTCTTCCGACTTTGCACAGTGTTCTATCTCTGTTGCAGAGTATAGAGTTGCACCGACTAACTTGAGGAAAGAAACTTATTCATACTTGATGCAGACACCGTCGAAGTTCACCTACAATATGACTTCAACTGTGTCTCTCTTAAAAGTTAATGCTTTCCCGATATCGACGAGACGTGCCATTCAACTTGCAGCGAAACTTTGTACCTACTTACTTCTATTTGATAGCTGATACCGTTTCACCAACTCGCCGATAACAACTCGTGCAACAATATCGCGAAAATCTATAATTTAAGGTCATGCAGTACACCTACCCTTACCGACCGAGTAAACTCACCCCCACGATCGAGCGATTCTTCGTTGCCCGTACACCTAACTGATTGTGAAATTTTCGTTTCAGTATTTAGGAAATTATTGCAATTCCTAGTTCTCGACTAGCGACGTCAATATTGCATGAAATCAGTCTCGCGATAGCTCATTTTTCTCCTAATTATTTTTTTCAGGAATTGCGCAAAGTATCTTAGCTATGCACTTTTTGTCCCTTGGAATGCGGGAAGTGTGGACATAGTGACACGTGTCAAAAAAGCTTGACATTGTTTTTCTTTTTTCTTACGATTTCGGAATACGAATAACTTTCCTGAAATCCGCTACAAGAGAACGTTGCGCCATCGAAATTTGAACCCGTTTCGTTCGTTTCTTTATTTAATATATAGGAAGAAAAAGGGTGAGTTTCCTCGGTCGGTAAAGGTAGGAGTCCTATATGATCTTAAAACCTTTATAACGTAGTTCAAAATTAGTCTGGTATCGATCCGGTACACGTTGGTAGAAGACCGCGCCATTTTTTTTTTTTTTGTGTGTTAAGAAAAGTTTCACTGCAAAGCGAGCAGGTACTTGAAGAAGGTTTTGGCCGAACAGCAATTTTTTCCGCCTCTGAATAGTTTGGTGTCCGTAAGGTGATATAAGCCATCTTCGAGTTTTCAGCAAAACTTTTCACAAAACTTTCTTCGGTGGAATGGGGAAGTGTTATGCGTTGTCAGACTGACATGGCGACACAACGCGATATTATACTTTTATGTCAATGACATGAATTGAATATCGAAAAGTTCAAACAGGGAACTTTTGCGTGCACGAGGGACATTACAGAATAGTGTTGAAATGAGATTTGAGTTTTATAATTGGAACATCAAACTAACTTAGCCGGAATAAGTCACTGTTTGATCACTCGAATGGTAGTATGATTCCTAAGTCTTCGTATACGCGTAAAAAATTTGAAACAGAATAAATCAAAAGTGTTGCAACTGATTTATATTTGAGATTCCCATCAAATGTTCAAATACACTGGTGCATATTGTGTATTAGACAGAATCTCTGCGAGCTTTACTTCTATGTCCTCGTTGATTTTTTTTTCTTTCCCTCCAGACTAGCATGTCATTTGATGTTTTTTCATCATGATAAAAATTCCTCCGATATACAATACCCGTGCCTCATAAATATGGAGAAACACCAGACGTCGTCCGTTTCGCGCAGCCTGTGCCCCGATCCCTGTACGCGACTCCACGGTGCTTGATCCAGGAATCTCCATTCAGAATTCTGTATTCGAAATCTTGCCACCTCGTTTTTAGCGGCATGGCTCTTTCTACAGTATTGTCAGCACTTTGAACACTCAAAGTCATAACAATTCAAATAATGGTCAAGGTCTTCTCGTGACAATGAATTCAAATCGTATAAAAATTTACTTGCGGTTTTCTCTCTAGTTGAAAAGCAGATATGAGAGAGGAAAGCGAGATAAAGAGCAATTTTTTCTCGCAAGAGGTTTTGTTTCGGGTCTTCCAAAAATTTAACCTATAAATTTATCACATTAAAGCGAAAGAAAAACTAACTAAAAATAAGACAGATTGCTTCCAAAACATACGTGCTAAAAAACACAGTCAAAATATCTAAGTCGTGCCTTCTAAGAGTTACTTAACATGTAAAAAAAAAAAGGTTAAATGATTGCATGTAACGAAGAAGGATAAGGTGAGTGCTTTTGTTACGTCAATGTAATGGATAATCCTGGCTCTGGTGTAAATAATTACCATCATGTTCTTTGAAAATTTGATACGGAAATTCCCACGTTTTATTAGGCCGATTCTAACATGACATAGAACTTTTCTCAATTTTATTTTCGTGGTATATCGTAGTTCTTTGGAATTCTGTGTAATTTTGGGTCGGTCAATGTTTGTAGTGAATCGTATTTTCGAGTTTAATTTCGTGTTTTTTGGTTTGGTGGATTATTATTCGTTCTGCCAACTCCATGTATACGGCTTTTTTTTTTCTTTTTTTTTTACGTTACATATCGACATAAGCATATTTTGTTGTAGAATATCATAGAATTTGTGATGTAGAGAGATAAGAAATATTTGTACTTTCATAATAGTCTACTATCGAGACAAGGTGAGTTCAAAAATATACGATAGATTTATTAAATCAGTCTACATCATGCTCAACGGTGAGATGAATCTTCGAACGTAGGTGCAAATCCTGCTAAGTACACTTATCTGCAATAAGTATTCCTTGTGAGAAAGACACAACATTTAACGAGGGTCTAAACTAGTCTTTTACACTTTCTCGTAATCTTATCGACCTTCATTCTGAGATACATTTTTCTGCAAAATTCTATGTAGAACATTTTTTTTTTTTTCCATTTTCAAGTTGCAGATTTCCTTGATACCTGCAAAGGTTTCTAGTTTCTATTTGGACTTTATTACTTTTCATGCAGAAAATTGTTGATCATCGTCATTCTTCGTAGATATTTGTACTCTTTAAGGAAATTCATGGAGTATTATTTAAATTATTGTGACTTTATTTCTCAATTTGTAATATTTCATGGCTTTCTATAGATGATTTCACAGATAAAGACCATGCTATATTTTTTAAATATTTTCTCTGTATTTTTGTGGATTATTGTGGAAATCATTATTACCATGGGCTGCAGTTTGAGGTTTAAATGATGGTTAATTTTTTTGTAGAAAATATTGTCTTTTTTTTGGAATTTTCATTAAAATTCGCACTTTTAGTCTGAGAATAACTATTAAAAAAATCCACTTTCCTGGATGCGACATCGTATTTGTTACGGGGAACGTCACGTCGTTTAGATTTCGATAAGCAGCTTCCGGAATCTATTCTACGCCCAGCCAAGACGTTTAATTGGCTATTTTAGGGTTCGTACCGGTCGATTTTGCACTCACGTGCCACTACTCCGAATGTAGGAAATGAGCGAAGGTGAAAGGAATTGATTTCAAAGGAGTTAAATCTTCGATTATCTAATTGATTTATTGTGAATGATCTGAAGAGTAAAATAATAAGTGTAGGTTGGTGAAAAATTTGAGGTCTGGAGGACGTATTATCGAAATCGTTTTTAGTTGAAAATCGTAGGTTTTTCATAATTTTTCGTAAAAATTCGTAATTTTCCATGCAAAATACTACAATTTCCGACGATTTTCCACAATTTTAAAATTTCTCGTACAACTTCGAACGAACCGCACTGCGTAATTTGTACAGCGTTTTGCATTTGACAATAGGTTGCCCTACATGAAGGTATGATAGTTGATAAAGTAATGAACTCACGATGTTTTATTATAAGATCCTCATTCAACTTTAACACTCCCTAAACAATCACGCCATAACAACTGCTTCATCAGGCATACACTTATTTATGCCTCTCCTGTATGGTCTCCTCAAACTAGCTACTATTGCTATGATTAAAAAACATAAATAAATGAGATACAAGTATCTCAGATTTATTGCCGTCAGAATCAGCGAAAATATGTTCCCTAAGATTGAACATGACTATTGTTCTGTTGCTAAAAAGATTAGCGTATGTGGTCTACAATCGATGCGCATATATAACGACCTACTTCTATTGTTTAAATTGTGGAATACACTACTGCCATTATCTAGGACGTCTTTCGCAAAAATCCCATTACCGAGATTTGAAAGAACCTATGCTACAATAATCCTTTTTCTTGATATATTGTCACAAACGTATTTTTTATACTTTATTAATAGCTAACCTGATAATCGTTATTACAAATTAATTCAAAATTCGTTCTTGTGTTAAATTATTGCTGACGTAAAAATACCAAAGTAAAATTAAGTTGAACACACGAATGGGGATAAAAATGTAGGAATATTGAAAAAGAGAAGGATCACGACATCGAACTTTCCGAAACGCACAACGCGTGGAACAGAATTTCAGAACTCTAGAAAAGTCTAAATGTACGCCAAGAATTCCATCTGTTGTGAATACTACAGAGAATTCGTGTAAAATGAGTGTCGTGGGAATAATGGCCCAAATATTGTTGAAAGTATAAGAAAATATGATACAAGTAACTAAATAGAAGTAAGTAAACTCAACGCCAAGTGAAGTAAGTATCACAAGTAACAAATGATCATAGTTGTCAATAATAAATCTGTTGGCCATTGCGATTTTAATCCGCTTATTGAATTCACTAAATATTTTAGTTGAACGAGGTCTTATATCAACTTATTGTTGCACCAATATCAAATTATAGCAACAGTTGTAGGAAAACATAGCGATTGAAAAGATTATTACACATATTAAATTTTAAAGTTACAACTACAAAACTTATTTTTAGCTTATATCCAGAATTTTATTATCAGGTTATGGTGTAGACTGAATCGACTGTAAGAAGTTTATGGAAAAAAATATTTGAGTACTGTATTATAGCGACCAGAGTAAGAAAGTCTGTTACGTATCGGATGGTCAAAGTACGGAAAACCGAAATAAAAAATTATCAGGCTAATTGAGAATACAGCAAACTGAAGTATAGGATCGTCAGAATACGGAGGGTACTGCATCTAAATTCTCTATACCTTACCTTTCTACTTCTTGAATCTTCTGTACTCCAACTTTCCACGCTATAAAATTTTATAAACCAGATATTCACGTCTCTGATGAATCGATATTGCAATGATGTCTCTACATTTTCCCACCACTCTATCGTAACTCAATCTTACACGCTCAATTTTGTAATTCTAGTACTTTTGCAACTGTAAAAACTTAAGGGTCTTTACAATATTATAATTTGTTAACGTCAACTTCGATTTTATAGAAATAGGGGACCGTGGGTCTTTGATGGGGTAACCACCTGACGTTCGGCCGAAAAAGGTGATCAAAGATTTTTACTAATTGTGATGGCGTGAGAAGGGGAAGAGGGGGAGGGGGAGCGAGTCGTAGAAATTCACGGCCTTCCTTTACGGACGGATTTATAAGACGTGACAGAGAAAAAAGGAAAGAGACGTTTGTTAGATGTTCGCCGCTTGAAGGATTACTTGAGAGTGGTATACGGGGGAAAGGATGCGAAGGACTAGCTAGTTGCAGTGCAGAAGTAAAGGGAGCGTTCCGTTGATGCGGTACGTAAACTGACATGAGACAGTGAGGTTATGATAAGAACAGGATGCAGGGTATAAAGTGACTGTAAGAGTGTGGGAAAAGAATCTAAGGTCTGAAAAACGTAACACACCCTGGCTTGGAGGAAACATTCGATCAGAGTAGGGAATCGAATGTTTAAAGAATGTTGGAAAAATATCAGGAGGGGTATACACTTATGTACATGGAATCTTATAATGATATTTAAAAAAATATAGCGCCTGGATGTTAATGCGCGTTCAAGTGGGTGAGTATATATTCCCAATACATTGTATAAACAGTTCACAACAAAATCTTACAAATTTTGTGACACATTATATGGTATAATGTTGTAGGTACAGAACTTATTTTGGAGTTACATGGTGTACATGTGATTTTTGAATCTGTGTGGTTTGTTGGTTTGATCTACATAGAGTCGCGGCAAACGTCTAGTAGATACTTTAAAATATCACAGTATAAGAATTAATTCGTTTGTTTTTACACACTAATTGTTCGAAGAGCATGTCGAACAGCGAATGTTTTTAGCAATTTCGAACATTATTTTTCGTTACGTGTACGTCAATCCAAGATGAAAGAAGTGCGCATAAGAATTACACGGGCTTCAAGTTTCATTTTTTACTGTGCGATTGTAGAAAGTAAACTAGGTATATAATTAACTAATAATTATGGGTCATTTCGAATACATTCGACTACAACATTAATTGTGCGCGAGTATAAAAAATTGGGGGACAAGACGCAACTCACATCCTATCTCCACATATCTTTGTACGTAAAGGTATATATGTTTCTCCTTCAGAGTGTTATTTTTTGTTGAAGTAGGATACAATACGAACAGTGATAGTAAGGGTCAGTCGGTTCCAGGTCGGATTAACATCGGTTGTTGATTTTTCTTTGAAATTCATACGTTGACTGGCATACGATATGCGAACGGGAAAAAGACAGTATAATGAGAGGACAAAAATGGCATTAGTTCCAGCTGTAGTAGGGTAGGTATTTTTCAGTGGAATGGCACGGCAGTTTAACTTTCTCAAATTGGCTCGGTGCCCGAGATTATTTTCACTGGCGTAATCCCGTAAATGATACCCCCCTCCCACAAAGCTGCCTAACAAAGTGGGCCATATTTTTTTTCGTCATTCTTCTCCTCGTCGACCTGCGATGACGGTGCCCGTCTACCGTCGCAGCGGAATTACCTTCCCAGAGAAAACTGCTCAGTCCTGTTCGTACCAGGGGTTGTATAGGTATGTATTATTACTTCCACATGAGAAGTTACAGTAGGCAGAAGAGACGAGACATGGAGTAAGTGGCACTTGCAAGAATTAAGGCAATCATTGTGAGAAAGAACCCCGCAGAATTCTTATGGATATTGGCTCCAGGTCGAATTGGCTGCATTTTCAGTATGTTATAGTACATATTCTCCCGATAAAAAGTTCTCATGGATACAAGTCCCAAAAATTATTCACCTCCGAGGTATAGGCGTCGGAAAAGAAGTGTACCGATTTTTTTGATATTTATGGATTACGCTATTTTGACGAATTAGAAAGCTTCAAGGCCGACTTGAAATTAAACATTTCACTCAAAAACTGCAGAGCCGATTCACAGAGACTTCGCACACGCGTGAAAAGCAAGACGAGTCGATTATTACAAAAGTCAGGGGATCGCGTTCTTCACGCGTAATTTGACGTTGCAGTTGCACCTCCTTCCAGTAAACCAGCGAGGTCATGAATGGAATCAATGGATTGCTGGAATCAATCACAGCTTCCTGCCTATCTTTGTGAACCCACCGTGCAGTTTTGTGTTTTTTTTTCTTTCTTTTTTTGTAGTGACATGTCTAACTCGAAATCCCCTTGAAGTTTCATAATTCGTGAAAATGACGAAATCCATAGATATTAAGAAATCTGTACTCCCTTCTCCTGAAGCCTGTATCACGGAAACTACTGATTTTTGGGATTCGTGTCCATATGAACTTTTGATCAGGAGGATATGTACTGTGGCATACTGAAAATCTAGCCAAATCGACCGAGAGCGAGTGCCCATAAGGATTTTGCGGGGTGCTTTGTTTTATAATACTCGGCAAATGGCAGAAATTGAGATTGTGACGAATGTAACTGTTCCGTTTCCCAGTAACGTTTCGCGTTCCGAATGAGTGCACACGCACATCTATTAACGATTGCAATATAGAAAATAGAGGGTGGATAATGGATCAGTTTTGGTCTGCACCGTGTATTATTATGGCTTCGCTCTGGATACTGCTGATAGTGTAACATTCGGTAATTAGAAGTTGCAGCCCTACAGAGCGGAAACTAATTACAAAGATTTATTCAGTTTCAATAGTATCCGTTCCCCATCCCGCCATGCTACTACACAAAATTGATTCATCAGTCGTGAATCTTATCGTATAATAATTATGAGTTCAATTTAATGCTGTTTGATAATAAATTGACGAAATTGAAACAGACTAATTGAACTAGAATGACAGCCGTGCCTTCACTGCAGCTGCAATTGTATAACAAATATCGATTTTATCACGGTTCTGTCACGCTCATTTCAAGTACATCGGAAGTCATGAATTCACTAAACCTATCAGAAGACGGCAAATAATCGTAAAAGGAACCAAACTTTCACTGGACAAATTCACCAAACTTGATCTAACGTAATTCAGAGATTGACAGTAGCTGTAGTATATCGTCTCGAACTTCGTACCTCAAAGGTTGATCAGAGGCGTTAGAGAAATTATTCTTAACAACTCTGAATTTAACGTGGATCGCTTTCACAAAAGGTCTAAAGCAAGCAAAGGAGGCAGTTCAAATATCGTTCCAAAGATGATAACAACACTGAATGAAAAAGGTAAATTGACGGAAAAGAAATAAGTAATCCAGTATTTTCTTCTACACTCTTGGAACATTATCATCACATTTCATGTCCAAACATGTTTGACGAGTATAAGAATTAATGGCCGCGCTAATTGCTCTGAAATTTGGAATGACGATGTACCTAATGTGGAGTAAGATACTGCCGGTGTAGAATAGTAACAGTTTAACAATCGGTTGCAGTACACTCTAGATATTAATCTTCTGATGATCAACAACCTTACACAGATACACCTGCATGCTGGTTTGGTAAACGAAACTTACGGACAGCAACGTGCCATGCAATCCGAATGATAATTGCAACCACAGTAATTCAGGATTGTAGCTATGTTGACCGCGGCAACAGCGTTGCGGTCTCATTGGGTGAAATGGAAATGATGCTTTCTTAGCGCAATTCGAATAATCGTACAATTGTAAACTGATGACAGAGAGTTTGCTGTCGAATATTTCATAGACCTACTGGACTGGAAAAGTCTTTTGATGATATTGTTTCAGTGAGGATTTAGATTGGAACATATTCAGAATCTAAATTTGAGTTTTTTTTATAAAGATATACTAATACAAATGTCAGATTAAATTTTCATGTTGGTTAATTCTGAAGTAATTGAATGATACTAGCTTTGATATGACAGTGCAAACAGTAGCAGATTACTTCTACAAGTTTTGACCATCAAGTCTTATATTACGTAACGTTTGTTATCCCAATTTTTTTTTTGTGTGGTGTTTGATTCAAAAGCGAAGTGTACCTAATGTTCCAATCGATCAACTTTGATTGAAAATTTAATTCGTCGAGAGTATTGATATGCCGTGGATAATATTTGAAGGTCCAAACGATCTTGAGCAGATTGGAACTCTGCAAATAAGCTCGATTGATCAAAACTTCAGGTACACGAAGCGAGCCACGTTGCACTGAATGATCAATGTATTAAAAATAGCCAGGTGAAAAAAGTTGAAATGACAATGTAAGTCGTGCTAATGATAATTAATATCCCAGAACTCAAACCATAGTAGGCTTTGAACAAGCGAAGTCAGCAATACGAATTTTGGTACAAATTTTTAAATTTCTCAGAAGAAAACTGTTTTGATATGATGAAGTGTACATCTGTATAGTGACAACGCTAAGAAAATCGTTTGGTCACTGATTCGTTTTATATATATGAAGGCAAATGATGTTCATGTGTTTGAAAATTCGAAATCATACCCTGCAAATCCGTTTCAATCGTTGAAGACTAGGTCAAGTTCCATGAGCTGAGAATCTTTCGGTGAGACTAGACGCATAGTTAATAGTCTTGCAAAGCCCAAGAAACGTTTATGTCACAGATTAAACTTGGCGTTCAAGCCATATCGCCTTCGGACAAACTGCATAAGCGATGAAATCCTCCCAGAATAACCATGAGTGTGTGTAGAAAAAAATTCACTGTGTTTCAACTGTGTTTTGAATTTATGAAAGTTTACAAAAAGTTGCGCAATCCCCAAAAAGTACCTCTAGTACAAGAATCGTGCTCCAGGTACATTCGAGTAGAATTGACAAGCAAAAGTTTACGTTGCAGCTTAGATACCACCAAAATAGCAATCCACAAATATTAATTTAAACAAATATTCAAAAAAAATGTAACGGGTAAGATGACTATGATCACGGCGAACAGCTATTGATGACCGCATCCATTCTTGGCGTGATAAAAGGAACTTTTGTTGATGAAGTAGAATGTTGGATTATGTAATTGATTTAATGTAAAGGATATGAACAATATCATAAGAAGGTGTGGAAGAGAAATTGTTCGTAGCTGGAAAGCGGGGAAAGTTCAGCTTAATTTCAAGAAGAGAGGAGAATTTAGGTGTTGCCCGAATGAAAGATGACTTGAAAGTGAGTGTATGGGAGGAAGGATGTGAGTGACTGACTAGTTGCAATTTACCATGTGCTGCGTGCGACTGGCGGCGTAGGGAGCAATCTGCTGACTCTGTATGAGAAAAATGCAAATTTTAATTTTTTTTCTTACAAACTGTGTGAAAAATTTAAACTCAAACATTGAGGTATTCTAGTTCATACCATAGCCACAAGCTTGAAGATTAAAATGCCATTTGTTTTATTGATTTCAGATGAGCAGCACAATCGGATTCATGTCTACACTAGAGCACATTTGTTTTTTTTTACATACCTTCCTATCCGGCAGTATACATTAGGTTATATTCAACATTTCAGCTCCAAAAAATCTGCAAAGTTTGTTTAAATATCAATAAATATAATATGAAAATTATGAGAAATTTTATTTCCATGGATTGACTAAAAAAAAATACTCCGAACCTTTAAAAAAAAAAAAAAAAACAGCCTTCACACTAGACGACCCCCTTGAATCTTCCAACAATTAAATTGGAGGACAATAATAAAATATGATGAGCGCCTAAGTTTCAGCATCCTTAGAGAATGAAAATAACAAATAGGGCCAAATTGGTTATTTCTTATGGTCTAATACTGTTAAGAAGTACTAATCAATACTGTCAAAAAATTTTGATCTCCACGAACCGGTCTAGTTCAATATTTACTTCTTTGCTCGCCAAAGCGTCGACACTGTTCGATTTTGTGGAAAAGCATGTTCAAATCAGAACAGTATTTGCAGAATTTGATTGATATTGGATTTATTCTCTTTTACGAGGAGTCTCACGGTAACATTATTAAATAGTCTTAGTTCTGAAACAATTCGTTGCTCCCGTAGTGGCACTCTATAACTGAGGTATTTGTTCAGCCTGATGTCTCCAGCTGGAAAAAGATATGCAAATAGGATGCTTGAAAATATATGTACCGTGAAATCCATGTCTTGTTAGAGCTATCAGATAGCCTTTCTCTTTTTGGAGTGAGACTTTTGAGTTTTAAATACCAGTTGTATTTCGGATAAGCCTTGGCGGTCTCGCATTCTTGAAAAGCTGAGCTTTGATTACCGTACAACCTCTCAATAATGCCACTCCCAAAAGCGTCACTTCCCCTAATCCGTGCTTGCGCATTTCCCCCACTACTGTATTACATTCCGGCCTTTTCCGCATTATCTCTCAACGATGCCACTGGTGAAATACATGCATACTTACTTCAGTGATACAGTAGTATGTACGTAAATGGAACACAAACTTACGAAAGTTAGATTTTTTCGCGTGGTACTATTGAGAGAGTCGAGAACTAACTTTTGAGAATGAGCGTTTGTAGTCAGAGTTGGAGGAACCGAGATTCTGAAAAATGTATTCCCCGCAAAACCCGGAGTGGCTCTATTGGGAAGTTACATTGTAGTTACTGGAGGAAGTTGCAAGATTCGTTCAATGAAGTTTAGTATTGGGCTCGACACCTTGACTCGGATGGGCATAACAAAACAATATATCATCCGGGAATCTTATCCTTCTGAAGTGCATATTAAATAATAACTATTTTATGAGATTGAATCAATGATGAAAAAGGCGTCGGCTACATTTCTCAAACATCAACTGGAGACTTGATACTTACAACTATAAGTCTTCTTTGTGTAGTAAATTGATATTATGATTGATGTAAGCAATAAAAGAAATGTTTATTCACGATATTTCATAAATTGAAAAAAATGTATAAAAGTGAAAAATCAACTCAGCGGAATCTTCCATATAACGTAGAACGCTCATCGTTTGACAGGACGTTTTTTTTTTCAAGTTAAACAAACTTATTAGATGCTGCCATGTTGGAAAATTGCAAATTATTTTTTTTTTTACCGAACCACCCTAATGTTTATGCACATTGTACATTAGACTGGGCCAAAAAAATTGACTATTTTTTTTTTTTGATAAATATATTGAGAATATCATTCAGTATGGCAAAAAAAAATTTTCATGAAATTTTAAGCCCTTAATATTAACTTTAAGAGGTCTATCATCGCTATTTTTGATTTTTAGTAATAATTTGATGTTTTACGTCAGAACTGTCGAAATATTGAAGTGAAAAAATTTATGTTCACTTATCCCTTTATAAAATTAAATTCCCTACAAAAAAGGTCTGATTATAGATTTTTGTCAAACAAGCCGTTTCCGAGTAATTAAGCTTAATAATAACCAATACGAATCTATGAATGTATAAAAAAGATCATGACAGATTCTTAAAGGAAATTTAATGTTCTACAAAAAAGATCTCTTAATATTTTTGCCTCAATTTAATTTTTCAAAAGTTATTCTCAATTAAAATTGAAGAAAAAATTGCAATTTCAAGTTTTAATTAATTTTTCAAAAGTTATTCTCAATTAAAATTGAAGAAAAAATTGCAATTTCAAGTTTTTCTTCAATTTTAATTGAGAATAACTTTTGAAAAATTAAAATGAGGCAAAAATATTAAGAGATCTTTTTTGTAGAACATTAAATTTCCTTTAAGAATCTGTCATGATCTTTTTTATACATTCATAGATTCGTTAGTCACGAAATTCCAAATTAAAAAAGTAAAATCGAGAAATTATATCAATTTATTAAGCTTAATTACTCGGAAACGGCTTGTCTGACAAAAATCTATAATCAGACCTTTTTTGTAGGGAATTTAATTTTATAAAGGGATAAGTGAACATAAATTTTTTCACTTCAATATTTCGACAGTTCTGACGTAAAACATCAAATTATTACTAAAAATCAAAAATAGCGATGATAGACCTCTTAAAGTTAATATTAAGGGCTTAAAATTTCATGAAATTTTTTTTTTGCCATACTGAATGATATTCTCAATATATTTTTCAAAAAAAAAAATAGTCAATTTTTTTGGCCCAGTCTATTGTACATTCAATCATTTCTAATAATTACTGTTTCTTGAAATCGTATATGCACGCGCATAATAATATAGAATGAATAGTAAAAATGATCCACGGGGTAGCGAACGGAAAATTTAGAGATGTGTTGCAAGATATGAGTCCCCTGATTAAGAAGGCTTTCTCAGAGATCCAACGGTGGTTACCTGTACTCTGACATTTGCTTGCTCGAAAAATGCGTCTATTCAACTCGAGCATACCGAGGTGCACTATGGTTCATTCATCGTTTTTTTAGAAAGGCTCGCCAAGTACAAATGCAACTCTGAATCATCCATTCTATTCCTAATTAATTCTGTATTTTTCGTATATATTTTTTCTTTTTGCTTTCAAGTCAAGTACGAAGCAATGCGGGTTGATTTCAATATTTTTTGGAGGTGAAAGTAATCTTGCCGATCTATTTAAGGCATAATTTTGGTACGATATTTCCGAGAAAAACTGTTTCATTTTCATTGATTCATCGCGTGAAATCCACTTGTACGTGTGTACATGTGGTCGTCTGGCAAAAATGAAAGACATGGCTGTGGTAGAATGTTTACGTGGCTCATTATCAAAATCAACTGCGAAAGAGACAACTCATTTTCGTATGTGTGAAACTCGAAGTGGCCAACTTTGTATTCTGAAATTAGGATCGTTTTAAGGACAAGTAACAAAGACAAACAACTTGGAAATTTGAATTCTCAAGACACAGCCTTATAGTAAACTCATTTATGTACCCATCTTAATGCGAATGTGTATACATGGGACATTCCACGCCAAATCGGACGGTTTGAAAAATTTTGATTTTTGATTTCCTCAATTTCTTGATATTTTTTAGTACCCCTAATAAGAGCCTTTCTGGTAAAATTTGACATTTTTTTGATAGCTTCTTAAAAAAATACCAAATTTTCCAAAAATTCGCTCTTTTTCTTGTTCTTTAGTCATAACTTTCTTAATAATGGTCCAAATTATAGTTTGTTTTTTTTCTAAATCTTTGTTTTTAGATGGCCTTTACAGAAAAAAATACAAAAAAAAAATATTCAAAGTGTCTGTGATTAAGATTTTTGAGTTTGAAATTTTAAATCGTGTTTTCGAAAGTGAGAGTCTCTTTCGATGTTTGTGAAAATTTTTTATTTAAAACTACTGTTCTTTCAACAACTTTTAAAACCGGTCCGGTCGTGGGCCCTTCATACTCACTATTTTTTTCGATTTTTGAAAATTAAAAAAAAAATAACAATTTTCGCTACAAATCATTATACGTACCAATTTTTGCCACTGTATACTCTTTTTTTACTTAGTTTAAATCGATTTTTATACTTTTCAATTGTTAATAGATGTTTAAAATCAATAAGTAAACGTTAATTCTATGTATAAATAATTATAACGAACGTTTTAAATTATTTTCGTGTTCTTAATGAAAGTTTTTCGAACCGTCCGATTTGGCGTGGAATGCCCCATATGTAGATATGGGTCCTTGCCAAAGAATCTGCAAAAAGCGGGTTGAGCTGAGTTAAAGAACCATCTTAACATAGAATCCCAACGCCAAACCGGAGAAATTAATAAACAAGCAGTAGTAAAGTCCCGAGTGTGCCGGAGAGTACGCGGATCCGCAGTCGTTGATCGTCACATTGTAATGGAATGAGGTATGGCGACTCCAATTCAAATTCAGCACCGGAACCCCGCTATGCTTGAGAATACACGTAACTTGGAAACGATCAAATGACTACTGTTTACGCCAGTTCTATTTGAGGATGAGGTGATTGATGCGAATGATTAGACACTGTTTAATTGAAAAGAAATGTGACGTATAATTAGTTGTATTACTGGAAACTTGACAATGTTTTCAAAATGGAATACCGGAGTCACGCTTACTTTTACTAAGTTCTTGATCTCTGATAATAATTTGTAGTAACTTAAATATTGGTTTGAAATGCAAGACAAGTAGAGCTGACGGTCTGAAGAATTGCGGTAGACTGGTTGTTGGCGGGTGTTTCGAAGGATGATTTGGAAAAGAAAGTGAAGGGGTGTAAGAGTTTGATCGTTTGTATTGATTGGTTGATTTTTAGTATTGGTTGATTATTAGAATCGGTGGATTTTTGGGATTGGTCGAAAAATGTGTACCGGAAACGCGTTACGGCGGGAGGAGTATTGGTACATAGGGCTTCTTGGAAAGGGTATGTGAATATGAACAATAGAAGAAGAAATATTGGAAACTCCTATGGACGGGGTTGTAAAAATAAAGCCTGGAAAAATAACGTTTATGATCGCACATTTGGTTACCAAATGTTTCAGTCGAAAGTAAAGAAAAAAGGTTCTCCTTTATGGCTGGTTTCTTTTATGGGTTCCCGGCTGATGTGCCGGCCACTGTCTACGGCATGCATTGTTCCCGGTGTGATTACAACCCGAGTGTCTTGTTATTGAAATCACCAAATTGAACTTAAGAATCTATAGATACTTACTGCCATTTGAATAGTAGTAATGTTGCAAAAGGGATCAAATTGATCTGAAACCGCGTGACACGGCACGCAACGACTACTCTCGTCAACATCAATTAAAAGGTAGCCGAAAATAACTCTCTAGAGGGTTCTCTGTCGCTCATTATCCACAGAGATGGAAGCACACATTTTCGACACCTGTGCTCATTAATTACCATCGAACGTTTGTAAGGGGACCCTGGTGATTTCACATCATTTAGATTCATCATCATTCAACGGTGACGAAGGATTGGGGTGATTACCGTAGATGGCAAACGACGTAATTACCAAAGAAGAATCTCGATTATCAGCCGACCGACATCGATGAAGATGTCAGAATGCACGTGCCACCTTGTGTATAAAGCCGTAGCGTATTTCTTAGCGCATTTCCAAGATGAATGACACTGAATATCTAAAATTTAATTTCTAAGAACAACTAAAGGAATAATTTTCTTAGTGTTAAGTCCGTGTTGTAATTTTGTATATTAAGGTGACCCCAAGAATCAACGAACAGCATTAGAAACTATAGGCGAATAAATGGTTGAGAGTGTCCAAGCATCACTTCAATCGTACTATTGTCATTTTTTATATTTTTAAAACCATTGTTTGGTCAATTTTAATAATGATTTTGGTAGTCTTACTACATCTACATATATTTGAAATCGTTGTTTCATCAAATTGTGATCAATTGACAGCATTTAGGCCTGACCTGATATCGCTTTGATAGTTCTAATTGTAATCATTAATCATCCTATTAACGTTTTCATTATTATCAACTTAAAGTTATGGAACTGAATCAGGTAATATTGGCCTTGACCCGGTTTTTTGGATTCGTTATGCTTCTCGATCTACAATCACCTACCGTTTTAATCGCCCTTATATTGACGTCTAAAGCATTTCAGGACATTAATTAAGTAAGATGATTTATGTTTAAGATTATAAATTATAACCAGACTTCCGGTTGGTTTGTCTCGATGTTTTCTGTTTGGTGATTACGTTTACCTGTACAATTCGCTGTATGCAAATCGTTACCCTTACCAGTAGTATTTTTTGATCGTGTCACGAGAAACTGAGTAAATAATATTTGAATTGAATGATAACGAAGGTCAAACAGTAAGGCTGACCTATCTGATATGAAATGATTCATTCAAACGTACATCCATCAGTAAGAAAAATAGCATACAGCTCAATGCTTTTCTACGCGAGGACAACGTCTATACGAAGAGAAACCATCCCGCACTCGATCTTCCTTCATGCTCGACCACCGTCTTGTTTAAGGAAGTAACGCAACTACCCACCTCGTCATAAAAACATTTGCCCGTGATTTGACCTAAGTAGTACTTAATCTGGCAACGTCGCTTTTCATTGATTGTGCGCGCGTGTATATGTGTGTCAAATATGCCGTCGACAGCTCATCAGCGGTATCAGTGAATTTCTTTTAAGCGCCAGTTCGATATCCCTAAACGAAAGAAGCCAAGATTTTATTGGAAAGGTAAAATATGTCGTGTAACCAAAAAACGAAGAATTATAAAAGATGTAATTTTCTTCACGAGCTGTCACATACGTTGAAATTTCAAAATGCGCGCTCATAACCTCGAATATGCGACGTTGCAATATTTTTAGCGAGGGTACGAAAATTCGCTATTAGTACTTTTTATTGTTTTTATTATTCCTATCATAAGTCACCTTCGAATATTTTTAAACCGGATAAATGATTCTGAGTATTTCATGTCTCTGCTGTTTACATTTCATTCTGATCTATCCATCAATTACGGAGATATAAGGAATAATGTGCAGCTAACTCCGTTATTTCTCATAAGAGGCCATGTTGAAGTGGCTTGTAAAGATATAAAAAGAATTACAAATATCTCGCGTAAAAACCCACCTCGGATCGTGAAAATTTGTATGAGTTCTTCTTACATTATAATCGAACATTCTGCAAAGTTTGGTATTTTTCTGTCCATCAATTCTATTTCCTGCGTTACTTCCTTAAACTGGTTGTAGACATGGTATGCAACTTCTGGAGTCAAATCTTAGAACCATCTTTCAGTTCAAATTGAAGTGAGACTTGAGATTGAAGGCTTAAGTATTAGGATCACGTGACTGTATCGCCGACCCCGACTGATCTGTGGATGCCACTTTTCATTTTATACTAACGAGAAAGGTATCCCAGGTTGATGTTCCCGATTTAATTCTTTTTGTAAAACGTGTAGTATACTACAAACTAAGTAACACGTATATTTTCTTTGTTTCTTTATTTGCTATTAGAAACTTTAAGGGGGTTAAACCACCCTCCAAAGTAAGGCATGTCAAGGGGTGATTGGGCACTTTCACTCACAGGACCATAATATTTTTTTTCTTAATCAATCCAACTGGAAAAGTTTTCTCATAACGAAAAATGAAGCATGCAATTTTTTCAATGGAAAAAAAAGAAATGCCAAATCACTCCTTGACATGCCTTACTTTGGAGGGTGGTTCCACCACTCTTTAATGGCAGATAAAAAAACTAAATGTCACCTAGTTTTCCGTTTACTATATCTTATTACAAAAGAAAACAATTCGGAGAGATCGACTTGGGATACCTTTCTTGTAAGTCCTACATCAGTCCAAATTAGCAACTCCGTCACGAGACCGTACTACTAACGCCATCAGTTTTGAACCCCCGTGCAATTTGAACGAGAACGTGTCTTCATTCAGACCGTGTCAAGATTCGCGGCAGCGAATCGCCACCAATTATTTATCGGCTGGCGCACACAAGCAAGAATAATTCACCCAAGCTAGTTTAAAAATGACGTCATCATATGAGTTATCTTCTGAACGAAGTAATAGTTTGACGTTAAATTTACAAGGTTGTCAGTACTCCTATAGGGACGTACACTACTGAGGTTGAAAAAAAATCATGCAACAGATCTATAGGTATTAAGAATACGAGCTGAATTCCAGAAGCGAAATGATTTTCACTTCGTTTTTGCACTTATTCACCATGAATGACGATACCTATCGAAAGGTTGTATGTATGTACTCGAAACTTGACTGTATATTACTAGAGTCTGATCTTGCTCCCTCTTGATTTTCAGCATATTTCAAGGTCGTAAAGCAAAGTTATTGGCATTCATCAGATGAAAGCGGTGCAAAATGTATACCACACACACACACACACACACACACATATGGATGCTGCGTGTGTGCTGTAGTTCTCAACTGACCCACCGACGGCGTGGTGGAAAAATCGATACCGAAATATCGTTGGCTAGCGGCGTCACGGCTGTTTGTCACTTCCGGTCACTCGTTACTCGTCATCAGCTATGGTCGGTGACATTTAGTTGCTACGAAGACAATTATGGGTGCAGTAGTGGATCGAGTGGTGAAATATGTACATATACATATGTACACTCTAATATATAATATATGCCTAGGATGACGAAAGAACAAGGTTGTCGTTATTTTCTTCTATTATTCTGAAATGTTGCTAGAGAAACGAGGAGCTGTCAACAAGAGAATCTTCGATCTGATTGACGTGTCTTTCTAAAATTGAATATTGAACGTTTTTTAAAAGTTCTGTTAATCGTAGTTCAGAGTTTTCTTTGTTAAGCAAAAGGTTCGATATGCGTCCCAAACGCAAAACACAAAGTTCGCAAGTGATAATTGGCCATTCTCCGACATATATGTAAGGCTTTCCCCAACCAATTCGGGCATTTTTTCTTTTATCCTCTTGGATTTTTCCATAATTGGTTATATAGTATTACTATTTCAAGGTACTCTTTGTAAATTTTTTCAGAATTTTCTAATTTATTCGATTCGGAAATCGTCTCCTTTTCAAACCCGTATGTCGTGGAAGATTAAAGTTGGGCAAAATATATTATGTTATGTATGTTATATTTTTAATGGCATCAAACAGGCTATTTTCAGCGAAAAAAATTGAAAACTGTTTTTTGATTCCATGCGACACCTTTGATTTCGCTTTAAATTTTACAGGGTATTTGGCAGTGTATTGAGAACGTAGAAAAAAATTGGCATCGTGGAACTTGACATCATTGCCGAGTAGAAAAAATATGTCGCCGAGAAAGGTGAATTAAGGTACATCTCAATTCCTCTTTTTCATTGACAATTTAATGCGATATATGTTTTATCTGATGCGATGAAAAATATAGGATAAGTTTTCTTTTTTTTGGTAAAAGTTCGATTTTCCAGCGTCGTGGAGAACAATCCTTCAATCAAATTCATGTTCAGAGGTTTCTTTTTAAATCCAAAAAAATATGATTGTTACTACAAGTCGAAATGTTGCCTATATACGGTTGCATTAAAATTTCATTTTGTTCCGCTCGGTGCTGTGCCGTGTTGTATTCAGACTTTAAATGCAAATTTTTGCAGCATCATATCTGGGAATACTTACCAAATGCGAGAAAATGCGAGAAAATGAGTTTTTCACTTAGCTTAGAACTGTGAGTGTTGTTTAATATTTTCATCCAATTTAAATACTCAGAAATAAAAATAAAACTCACGAATCAGAAATTAGGTTTGTCTGCACAAATCAGGTAATAGTTTCGGTCGGGACTTAATAATATTTGGTACAAATCAATGTTCTAGTATGAAGCTTGGACCAGTTTCGAACAAGACCTCCGTCCGTTGGGGGATAATCTACTACTCTTCGCTGGAAATAATTAATGTATTCCATCAACCTTATCAAAGTAAAAAATTTAAATATACAGGGCGTCCGATTTTAAATTACTCACCTGAATATCTCGTCAGGGGAGCCACCAATCTGAAAATGACTCGTGATAAAGTTGTTGGGTTCGAAGGGGGACATCGGATAATGACCTTAAATCGAACCTTGACTCTGACCTTCAAGGTCATTTGAAGGACAAGTCAAATGTTTTAAACAAAAACTATATTTTTGACCCCGGATTCGGAAAGAGTACGAAATTTCACGTTTAGATGGGTACATGAGGCTCTTCTTTGGAACGACCTTCAAAGGTTATTTTTCGAAAATTCTGGAAATTATTACGTTCTGGAAAAAGGTCTGCGAGAGATCTTCGTTGCGTTGTTCAATTCAGATAGAATTTAGATTCGCAAAGCTTCCGATGTTCATGTGTGCGAACTCTAATGTTCGGTTCGTTCAAGCTGTGAATTCGGTTATTTTGAGTCGTTCCAACTGTTGCCGTGCGTGATTGAAATAATTCGCTTTACACAAACACTTCAATTTAAAAAACACGCTTATAAACAAATAACAAGTTCTTTTCGATCAATTCTCAAAGTTAGTTTTTAACAATGACTTATTTACTCGTAAAATTATTTAATTACGGTTGCAATAGCAATTTCGGTATTTCTGAACCTAAGAGTTTGATAGATTCAGTTTATTTGCCCTGCACTTGAATTTGGAAATGATTTTAAATTTAGTTTGTTCTGTACTCTTTGATGTTGATTTATGTTCTGCAATCTAGAATGAATCTTTATTCTTCGATGTTAATTTACGTTCTGCATTGTGTCTTTCGAGATTCCTGGAAAGGTGGAAGTAAGAGGAGTTTGAGAAGAAGCTCTGCGGGATGCTAAGCTCTTAGATAAGTCAGCGCATTTGCAGCGACTAGTCTGTGAGGGCCTATCGGCAAGTGCTGACAGGACATCTTGTGTGTTCGCGTTTAAGGAATAGAGGATGGATGAAATGCTTACGAATTTCCTGTCTCTCGCTCTTCGCGTTTCAGGATGCAGGTTGACGTTTTTTTTTTGTTCTTGTGTTATTGTCTAAAATGTTATGCAATAATTTACTGAATCTGAGATTATGTACCCTGTGTGCAGGCTAGTGTTGAAAAAGATACGCAGTTTCAATGTGACATATGTATATATGGGGCGTTTCACAAAGAAACGACCAAGCCAAACTGAACGGGTCGGGAATTTAAGTCGTATAATTTTTTTCTAAAACGTTTTGAGTTTGGAAATATACTCCTAAAGGGATTTTTTAATTGCCGTTTTCGTTTGGACAGAATCACTCTCGGTCAATTTGAAAAATTTCATATTCAAGGATAAGTTTCTAATAAAAAAAAATGGATATTTCAAAAAAACATCGAGAACAAAAAGGTATTGTTTTTGAAAGCAGTTTCAAGCGAAAAATATACGGTATCATAAAAACCAGCAGAAAGGAAAATAATGAATATTTTTTCACCTCCTGAAAATACGACATTTTTTATTTGGAAAAATCAAATCTTAAATTAATCTTTGTCTTTGTCTTTACCCGAATCTATCCGGAAATACCTGAACCTAACCTAACCTAACCATATATGAAAATGGGGGTTGGCGCGCGAAGCCCCCCTAGTATATATGTATTAGGGTGGTCCTTATTTGGGGTGTTGACGAATTCCGATAAGTGCGCCCCCTAGACACGTTTGAAATAAATTTAAAAAAATGTGTGCGAAAACGGAGCGCTGTAGTCCAATTAGAAGACGTGCCTGTAAGCTCGTTTTGTTTTTCATTTGAATAACATGGGATTTTCAGACTACTTCAGTCATTATGTTTTTGAGTTGTCCCCATGAACGCAAAAAATTCTTTTTTCACATAAATCTGTTGTTCATGGGTACAACTACGCGTATATTTTTCCACAAGTCGTTATCACAACCTTTACGCCCCCCATCCCCCTGATATTATACACGACGGCAAATTGATCAACGTGAGAATACCTCTTTTTAGCCGCTTGGTGCTTGACAGTATTTCACCAATTAAAAGGCAGTCTTATTTACGTCATAAGTTTGTAAAAAAAAATAATTGTACATGTGGGAAAAAATATGTATTTCAATTAGTGTATTTAAAAACACATCTTTTATACTTTATACTTTTTTAAAAAGTAATAATTAAAATTAAAATGTTTTGATCGCCGTCTGTTTTTCTGGATCGGGAAAGATTTTACGATATTCCGAGATCCATGAACAACAGATTTATGTGAAAAAAGAATTTTTTGCGATCATGGGGACAACTCAAAAACATAATGACTGAAGTAGTCTGAAAATCCCATGTTATTCAAATGAAAAACAAAACGAGCTTACAGGCACGTCTTCTAATTGGACTACAGCGCTCCGTTTTCGCACACATTTTTTTTAATTTATTTCAAACGTGTCTAGGGGGCGCACTTATCGGAATTCGTCAACACCCCAAATAAGGACCACCCTAATATGTATATATATAATTTAGAATGGTCCTTGTTTAGGGTGTTGACGAATTTTTACCGCCCCATCACCGAAATCAATTTCAAATAATTTAAAAAGATTCGCCAAATTTTTTCAGATTCTTACAGGAAGTCTGAGAAAGTCCGCATTGTGATCAAAGTTTCTTATGGAAGTGATATGAGAAAAACTTTTTTTCGCACTATATATTTCATCGTGAAAGTAATAATGTTCCAAAGAATCTGTAACTGCGAGGTTTTAGTAGGCATTAGTGATACTATATGAAAAAAAAAAAATACACAGCATCTTACGAGGCAATCTAGACGAATTGCACTTCCTCTAAATAAAAAAAAAGTCAGGTTTCGAGGTTGTGCAATTCGTCTAGATTGCCTGGTACGATGATGTGTATTTTTTTCCAGATAGTAGCACTAATTCTCACGAAAACCTCGCGGTTACAGATTATTGGGAACATTATTACTCTTGCAATAAAATATATACTGAGAAAAAATGTTTTACCCATGTTAATTTCCATAAGAAACTTCGACCACAATGCGGACTATCTTAGATTCGATGTAAAAATCTGAAAAAATTAGGCTATTGTTTTTGAATTATTTGAAGTTGATTTAGGGGATGGTCTGGCAAAAATTCGTCAACACCCTGAATAAGGATCACCTTAATATACTGGTTAGCATTGCGTAGCTACGAGTTGGATTGCTTCATGAAAGATGGTATGATGAATAAGAATTATGAATGCAGTAATAGTGTACACTATGTGTGGATCGATATAGATCTAAGAACTTACGGTAAGAGCGTGCAAGACGCTGATACGGTGATTGCACGTCGGTAATTAGTGATGCGGCGAAGGCACAGCCGCGATTACCGGCTGTGACGTAGCGAAATTTTGAATGTTTTTGAAACTTTTCAAAATTTTGAATATTTTCGAAAATTCTTTAAGAATGAGAAAAATAACTTCAGAAAGTCATTCCAAGGAAGAGCCTCAAACATCTATCTGAACATTAAATTTTGCGCTCTTTCCGAATCCAGGGTCAAAAATAGAGGTTTCTATTTAAATATTGGTTTTGACCTTTACCTTTGACCTTTAAGGTCAAGTTCAAGGTCAAACTGAAGGTCACTATCCCATCTCCCCCTTCGAACCCAACAACTTTTGTCAGACTTATTTTCGGATTGGTGGCTCCCCTTCACGAGATATTTAGCTGCGTAATTTAAAATGGGGCACTCTGAATGAAGTTTCTTGGTGTCATAGGTCCAATAAAGACACTGGCAAATAGTTGACGGTTCGGCCCTTTGAGGGAAGCCCTCTTCAGAAGCTGCAAAATATTATTTTGCAAATTGTAAGTTACAAGAACTTTTATCCAACGCGAGTATGTTTTACGCGTTTCTTCATGCGTGTTTTCCGTACACAAATTACCCGTTTCTGTCACGGTCGAGTGACTCTGCGAATGCGCATGCGCAGAATACTGGAAATACCACTTTTTACTCCTAGGACTTAAAAGTGGTCTTTTCAGTACTGCGTTCATGCGCTATCGCGACGAACACAGTGAACAAACCTGACATTACGCGACCCAAACCTCAATTTCGTCCTTCGTGAAAAACATGTAACATACTCTGGTTATTTAAAAAATCATGTGTGACAGGGAGGCAGTGATCCTATCGCCTCGCGTATTTGCAATATTTGTCTTCGGCTCACCTGCGACTCATTTTGCAAACTTACGCTCAGCCCAAAAAAACCAAATTTGCCTCCTTGTTACACAATATACTATTCCACGAACTTACCTCCGGACTTTTTTATGTTCTTGGATTTTTCATTCAGGAAATTGTTATGGTTTTCAAGGGTAACTCTTGTATTTGATGTAAGTATTAGTCTAGGAATTGTTTGCTTCTTTTGGTTGCTTTTTTCGTATAACTTACAATTTGTATTAACACATTCATCAGCTTTTGAGGAGTCCCCCCCTCTCCCTCTCCACCTTCAAACGGCTGAAACGTCAAGTATTTAACAGTGTCTTTATTGGACCTATGACATCGAGAACCAGTACATAAACTGGCAATAATGCCTGATGAGATTTTCATAGGATTTTATGAGTTTTCACAAATTTTCACGAGAGGTTTCGGCTGAAATATACAGGCGTTGAATGATTTTCCCGAGTTCATAGAAATTGAATCGACTTCAGAAAGCTCAATGTACATCGACCATTTCATTTCTAAACATGTTACAGAGTTGTACTTGGTGAGAAAACAGGGTACCACGTGACTAAACGTGTAAAGCATCGATCATCGAATTAGCTTGCTTGGTATGCGAAGACTCAAACTTACCATTTATGTGCAAGTTTATTAATATAAACTTCGGTGGGTGCGTGCTGATTTGACACTCGTATTGGCCTTCGTCGCTGGCGTTAACGAACTTGATCTGCAGCCGCCAGTTGTTCGGGTACTGAAATTCAACCGTGTATCTCATATCCCCGGTGTATGTGTGCTGGCCAACCGTTAGCAAGCTCAACTGTTCGCCATCAGGCAGTCTCCGGACCCAAGAAACCTGTTTAAAAATCATCGCGATGAGCATTAAACTGACATAGACTTTTTACATATTTCATTTCACATCTTTTTCGCTGTCGAGTTTCGAGACACTGAAATGCATTCTGCACGCAGGACAGTCGATGAAACTTATTTATTTTCAAGCTAACTTACTGGCTTCGACCTTATCTTTTACTCCCATACATCAAAGTCGTTTCTGGTTTTCTTATCACATGGTGATCAAAACTGAATCTGAATTCAAGTGAAATTTATTGAGGCAAGTGCGGAAAGCGTAAATACCATAGAGATGGTTGATCAAGATACGCGGGTCCGTAAGACAGAGGTAAGTTTATTTTCTGAAAATAATAAGGGGCCATTATATTACATCATACATTCATGCAGTTGAACAACGGCGTTTATCTTTACCATGCCGTTTCATACCGCGTACGTCCTACATATTCCGTATATGAAAATTTAACACGTTAATGAACCCATGTCTGTTGCACCCGTTGAATATTCCTAAAAAAATTAGTTCTTATACTGGCTTCTAGAAAGCTGGCAGTGTTTGAGCAGAAATAGTTGCAGCATGACTGGGGGGAATTTCAGATTCACGAGTTACGTCACTTGCTTTTTTCATGTGTGATTGTATCAGGCAAAAATACAAAACTTAGTGGAATGGGCTATAATCTTAAAAAAACATTGAATGAGTTGTTTTTTTCTGTTTTTCTTTTCGTCTCTTTTTGTGCTTCTAAGTTACTATGAATTTATCGCTATTCTTGTCACGAATTCATCGAGTAATTACAAAACGTATTTCAGTTATCAGAAAAAAAGTTTACCCTAGTTTCTAACTGTTGGCTGTTGAGTTGATTATCAGTTGTCCCTTAACGGCACAAGCTTCAAGGACAATGTTAGTGATTATTTTCCGGTTATACAGATTATGAAAGCCTTGGTGTACTGCATAAAAAGTTTATTAGTTATGGATAACTCTTTGTTCTCGTAAAGTATGACACCGATCAAAATAACAAAATGCTAGCGACGTCTGTTGTGCAGAGTATTATCATTGTTTCATTATTGTGAATTATAATTCTCGTCTTCATTGGATAAAAGTGAGGATTACTCAGGTATTTCGCAATATTGGTAGTTTAAGTCCTTTCCAGTTTTTACTTTCCTTCTTCACACTGTTTGTCAAGACAGATGAAATAATCATCCGTTAAAACGTAGTATACGATCAGGCCGTGTTTCAATTATAACGTAACGGCCGAGTTCTTTTTCTTTCCACGTTTTTATTAGCTTGCTTTCTTTGCTTGTCTGTTCGGTACAAATTTTGCAATAGATTTCAAACTAACTTTTCGATGAGCTAGAGACTTGAAACTTTAAACATTGCTCAGGACTGGATGACAATGCAATATTATTTGTTTATTTGTTTGGTAAAAATTTTGCAATCGATTTTATTAAACTATACGGATTCGAGCTGATGTTGAAATGAGGACTATACGATGACCACCGACGGCGACCGAAGGTAGCTGAAGACGTTGACGAAGACGACCAACGACCACGGTTAGCCCCCTGACACTCATCACTGCTCGTATACTAAAAAATTGTACGCGTTTTGTCCCCATTTTTTAGTTCCTCTACGTGGCGCTAGTAGACTTCTGATACGCTCGCTGCTCTCGCTGACCGCGCGCAAGCTTGTCAGACAACTACTAGCGCCACTAGTGGTGGAGATTGGCGGCAGAATCAACGGACATTTTGCGAAATTTGGTTTTGGTTCAAGATGACTTTCTGAAATTTGAGTGAATCTTCATGTATTGGAACCTCTAGTATTTGTCCCGACAAACTCCCGCGACGATCTCGGTAACGGCTCGATGAAAAAGTCTGAAATCGCACGAGTTTAGAATCAAATGATGGGCATTAAAAATTGCCATGCCCAGTTTTCTGTGACCGCATGTTACTACTGAGAAAATTCATAAAACTCAAAGTACTCCCACATAGTTCACAAGAAATTTGCAAAAATTTTATACACAAATAGCTGTAAAATGAATAAAATATTACAATAGAAAAAAATTTTATGAAAAATAAAAGAATCGAAACGTGATATTGCGGATTTGAGTGAAATTTCCAATGATATCGTCCAGAATGATGAGGTGAAAAATATTCTTGAACATTAAATGTGTCATTTTAAAGCAAGAGTTTTAATAATTATTATCGTCACATCGTCACCAGCAAAATGAAATTTTATCTTATTCGGATGGTTCATGCTGCATTTCGAACATTGAAGGGAACGTTTTCTACAAGCTGACATTGACTTTTTAAATTTCATCGAGGCTGCAAACATTGACAAGGTGATGAAAAAGAATATGTTTATCTTAAAACCTCAGTTTTTTAATATGCTTGAGTTTTGAACATACTTGTCTGACCTGTAAAATTTGCACTTTGCATTTTCTATTCCAAAAGTACATATCTCAAACAATTTTTTTTTCCATTCTATTGGTCAAAGGTAAAAATGATTGTTACCTATGATTGCATAGTTTCATCAAACGTTGAATGGTGTTTGCATTCGTCAAGACAAATGCAAGTCAATATTTTAGAATAATTCTCTGCAACTGCATATTGAACACGTCCATCTAATGCTAAGGCCATATAAGACCTGCCAATTATGATATGTTTTTACGGGAGAATTTCTGTGGAAAGTCTGAGATAAAATTTGCCCGCAATTTCTACGAAACATTTCGACACTTTTATAAATTATCAGCCACGGTCCAGAAGATTGCAGATTCTATTTGAAAATAACAAAGAATTACTCATTATTTCAATTGTTATGGAATTTCTTAGAAACTCGTACGGTATAAAGCTCACAAAACCTGATTTAAGTTACTTTGTGAGGTTTTAGAATAATTTTGAAATTCGTCATAGTTGACCTTTTTCGAAATTCAAATGTCTACAAAGATTTGTATGGAATTTGTATCAAGTGTAAAACAAAATTTCTTCACTTAACTGTAGAAGTAATATTTTTTCCACAGTTTTGTGAAACTATTATGAAACTCTACGAAAATCCCTGCAGATTCTCCACGAATGTTTAAATTTTAGTTAAATCTCAGTATGAGGGTAGATTATGGAATTGTTGCTTTTTGAGACAAATAGTCCATTTGTATATAAGAATAGGTATAAATGATGGCAAACTATAAAATAGAAATGAATTTAAAAAAACATACATACACTTCCGGTTGTATAATAATTTTACGTGTCACGACGTTTTCCAAATACTTTACTCACGTTCTGTGTTTCAAGTACTACCAAGGAAACCACCTTCATTTTCCATTTTTCTATTTCGAATATCAATCTAATAATATTTCATGTATCGTATTCTAAATGACCTATTCTGGTAACCAAATTGTTGTTGAGCCCAAAGTTGAGCTAAGCGAATACTTCATAGTTTTTACTGCCTTTTCTTAATCCAAACTCCAAGATCTCTACTCACCGTTTTGTCTTGCAGCAAGGAAATCCTACAGTCCAAAGTGACTGTTGCGCCAGCTTGAACCGTGAGGTTCTGGCCCTTTCCTTCGAAATGTGGGCCCCATCGATGGTCATGATGATGATGCTTATTAAGGGTGCTGTGTGCGTCAAAGATGTAATTGAGCATTGGTGCATCTGTTGGGATTGACCGTTTCGCTGTAGTGGCCATCGTCGTTGATGTCCTCTCCGTGGTGTCAGGCGAATCTGAAGAGAGATGACCAAAGTTTCATCGGACGTTATGACTAAATCGAGAAAAAATTTTCATTTCTTTCTTATTCCAAGATATAGACTTCAACCTTGATTTTAGTTCCATTTTTTTTTTATCTGTCAGCGAGTTGGAAAAGGAGAAGAAGTTTTTCGAGAGGGACGAAAATAAACATATTTACTCATTTCCAGTCCGCCATTATCGACGAGATTGATATTAAATGGCCATCTTTAAGAAATCTTAGGAATCAAGTAATTATATGTGATCACTGGGGTGGGGTACAGGAATGCGAAAGTTCAAAAATTCAACCGGACGGGATCCTGGGCCTAAATGCATGAGGTAAATGCTGAGTAGTTTCAAATTTCTCATTTTTTTTTTATCCATCATTTTACAATAATTTTAAAGTAATGGGGGAGGAGCTTGACTTAAATTTTACAGCATTTTAGAAGCGAAGTGGGTAAGTAATAGTTGAACGCTGCCTCATCATGTACGCTCGACCACGATAACGACGCTGTATGGTCGACTTCGATTGCCACCGCTAATTGGGGCCAATATGATATTGAAGTCGTATTTCGTTCAACAGAATAAATAGACGTGTGACGGATCAATCACAGGCACATATCCGGAGTCTGCAGTAGCGACCCTCGCAAATCAAAGCTTGTAGCATGTCTGTTTGCACAAGTCACGTCTCCTTAACCGTGCCACCGTGAATGTCGAGAGGGAAGTTCTTTCCGAGCAAACGTCCTGAAGCACGTGGATTCTTTGACATGTTCAGGCACAGAGGTTAGTGGCGTATAAATTATTCCTTACGGCCAGGACCAGCTTCGTCCGTGCATTTGCGTTTGAATTCAAGTAGAATCGCTGAACTCATTCGCTCTATCCACTTCATAATTGTAATAATAATAATAATAATGAGTATAATAGTGATAACGACGATGACGATGATAATAATAATAATAATCACTTTGACTACTGCTATGCTCTTTCGTGTCCTCATAAGCGGACAGCTTGCGCAGGGTGAGGGAAAGATGGGTTGGTGACCATTTTGATGCGTCGGCACAGAAACACCTGCATTCATGCAAAGGAACTACACAAGACTTTGTCTAGCTGCAGCCGGATCGAGTTCAAACCTCAGCTCATCGATTCGATTCGTGATGCTACTTCGGTCGGCTTGATATTAATATCTTCTTTTACTAATCCAGTACATATTTTTACCACGACTAGGTCACACTGCTTTAAACAAATGTGCTGTGTACTACTTGCGGCCGTTTTTATTTTTATATTCTTTCATACTTGGTACGTTTTCGGTGATGGAAATAATGACCATGAAAGTAATGAGGTTCTGGTAGTTAAAAGAACATACTGCAATCTGTACTAATTATTATCCAGACAATACAATTTGTTGCGAAATCAACATAAAATTACACTATCATTATTAGGTCTTCCATCTATTAACTTTAAGCCTCTTTACCACTCCGCACTGTATCTTTTCCTCTTCTTACCCGTCCCTTATATCTAAAAATCCTTGTACCCAACGTTTTCCATACATAGTATCTGTGGTTTCTTTTTCTAGCCTGCATTCTCAAGAACTTTCTTACGAATTCCAACTTTTGAATTCTATGCCTTTCCGCCAATCAACCTCCTCTGAAACTCCACCCACTTCTCCTTAGTTTTTTTCAAAATGGTCCTAAACATGCAACATGCAGTTTAACACCAATCAACAAGTCACCTACATCCTTCTCAATATAAAACAACGGTCCTAGCCTTCTCTACACCACCCCTTATATCTATCAACATTTGTATACCATAACCAATCATGACATCTAACATATTAAATAAAACAGTTGATTTATTATCCATTAAATTCACCGTAAATCGAAAGTTACTTCTCCTTCAAATTCAAACTATCCCCACTTCAAGATATTGCAGTGAGGAAGCTGCATGTCCATGTGATATGGCAAGTATTATGGTTTCGTCTCGTTCACTCGTGAATACCCACGGGTCAGACTTGCTTAGCTTTAGGTTATGTTTCTTCAAGAACCCTGTTCATCTCTTACGCCAACATCTTGATGACTGTTTCGGTCCAGAGACTCCTTTCGAGTTTACAAAGTCATCCTATTTCGTCTTCGTAGCTTTGAGGTCGTATCATGTAGATGGTTTCCGGTAACTTTCTATCAGGAAGGTTGTTTCTATGTCGAACCGTTGTAGCTTTAATCCTGTTGATGCAGCTAGCACCAATATCATTCGTGTTGAGTCGAACTTGACAACTGGGCTGAATGTTTCGTTATAGTCAACTCCATATTTTTCGGAATACCCCTTAGCCACCTGTCTGGCCTTTTACCTTACTATCTCTTCATTTGGTGATCTTTTTATCTTGTAGACCCAGTGATCTTCTATCGCTGTTTGTCGGTTCAGTTATGTTAGCGACCATGTTGCATTCCATGTGAGCAAGGCTATTTCTTTGTCCATGGCTCGCTTCCACTTCACCGCATCCTAACTTGCGATTGCTGCAGATTTTTTTTTAATTTGTGTTCTGTCTCTTAACGAATGAGATTGTGGTTGGTCTCGTTGTTCTTGCGATAGTCTTCCCTTCGGTACTTCAAAGACCTTATCTTCTGAGTTGTCTTCCTTCTCATCTTGTTGTTCTTCCTGTTCCTCTTCTTTTGCTTCTTGTTCTTCTGAAGATTCGTCTTCGGTTGATTGCTGGATTTAAGTTAATTTCGTTGTGGTATTTGTTGAAAGGATCCATCTGTAGCTTTTCTTTCACGTTTCTTTTAAATTTTACATCCGTGCCATATTTAACTTAGTTTTCTCAGGCAAATCAAATTTTGATTCTTTCCTTGCTTTATGGTAAAGTTTCTTTTTGTTTTGACACATGTGAGTACGCTTCCACTCCAAAGCAATCAATTTTTCGAGCTTTGGTTTCTTGCCAAACCAAAGTTCATACGGTGCTTTGTCACGAATTTCGCTTTTGCCTATGCGATTCAGCATGAAGGCTGCGGTGTCGGCTGCCTTCGCCCACGGAATTTTCTGTAACTCTGTGGCATGTAGCATTGCCCTTGTTGATTCTATGATAGTCCTGTTTTCCTTTTCAGCACTACCGTTTTGCTCCGGAGTGTAAACTACGGCTCTTTGACGGTGAATACCATAACTTTTTGTGATTCATTCCACCTGCTGATTAATGAATCAAGTGTGAACGCTGCTTTGCTTGGCCATGTAAGCTGCACATGGCTCTGCTCGTTTGTCTGCCTGTGATGGTCTTAGCAGCTTGAACTGTATTTGACATAGTTTATGCTTGCGTACTTCCACTGCTTCAACAATTCATCTGCGTATAAAACAGCATTCCTTGGAATCTGCAACAAGCTGCGTATCTTTATCGAGTGCTGCTCTAGCCGAGAAAACGTTATACTTTAATTCGGGTACATGAAGCACCTCAGTAGGATGCTTCACCTTCCGGACGATTTATTATCATATGCAAGTACGTTTATGTTACCTTTGTCAACAACATACGTGTTTTTACCATTTTGGGATATCATCTTCGCATAGGGCTACGGTCTCTAATAACAGAGATTCACCTTTTGTTTCATTATTGTTATAGTTTGTCCAGTATCTTAAGCAGTCGCATCTCCAGTAACCAGGCTTATTGCATACGTAAGAGTTACCAGGCTTGTTCTTCTGCAACGATTGCTCGCCACTCTTTTTCCACTTGTCATTCATCTTCATTCGCTTGAATGCTGCATGTTCTTCATTTTCTGCTTCCGATCTTTTGTCCAATTTTTTCCGAATCTAAGTATCTTAGTGATATGATTTCTTCACTCTCGTTGAACTTGATTGAGTCTCAAGCAACTCGTCATACGCTTATCGATGTGATGAATACTGATAGTAGTGATAAAAATATGGCCTTTGCAAAGTCAGAAATTCCGTTCATTGCCGGAAATAATCTTCTCGAACTCTTTCATGCTTTTAACATACGGCGCAACGCAGAACAGATGTTTGTCCGCCGAGATTTTTTTTTTTTTTGCCTTCTATTGTTGGCCTTAGAAGTACAGTGAAACCTAATTAATGAAGTGGAATGAACACTTAAGGATTTCATAATCATTGAAGAAATTAGTTGTTTTCTTAGTGCCATAGAAAGAATGCTACTCTCAGCGTAAACCGATTACATCGTGGCTCACGCCTGAATTAAAATCGCGTATCAAAAGACGCAAAGTACTTTATAAATAAGCCAAGAGAGCGAATAGTCTGTTAGGATATGCAATTTATTGTAGATTTAGAGATGATTTGACGTGCAAGTTAACACATACGAAAAGCGACTATAATTTCAGCAGATTAGCTGACATTAATAATGTAGTTAGATTATGGAACAAGTTGGTGACTCTTGGGCTAGTGAAAACATCATTGGCCTCCTCTCTCAACTTTTTTACACCAGATCAATTGAACTCTTACCGTCGTGTTTATTTCTAGTGTATCGCCAACTTGTTCTGACGAAGAATTGCATGTAATTAAGACCCCTGTTGTTTCGGTGAAACATCTGTTTCAGTTTAAACATGTAACAGAAAATGACTTATTCCAGTTGATAACTACAACTGTTTCCAATTCTCATTCGTCGGGCTTGACTGTGTCTTTTCGTTTGTAATTGAAAATGCAAATCCACAACTTGCTCCCTTGCTGATAAAATTGTTTGATTCGTACTCTGACTCTCTTATTTTCCGTCAAGCTTGAAATGGGCTTTCATAAGGTCACTCTAAAAAAGAAATTCACCATTTTCTCCTTCTGACACTCGACGGATAGTAAATTTGAGTGAACTCTCCAAAATTTACAAACAGATTGCTCACAATCAGATAGCCAAATAACTTACGAACAATAGTATTTCAGATTCACGGTAATCAGGATATCGCAATACTCACAGTACCCAAACAGCTTTGCTTCAGCTTTGTCCTGAAATTAGAAAGTCGGGTGACGATGGGTGCGTTATTGTTTCAGTATTGTTTGATTTTAGCAAAGCCTTCGATAACGCTTTCCATCCCATTCTGCTCAAAACTCTTTTAGATATCAGTTTCTCTGAATCGTCCTTAAGTTGTGTGCATTCTTTATCGTACTAGTAGAACACAAGCTGTTATTGATAAGTCAAATATATCTAATTGGCTTCCTACTACTTCTGGAGTCCCACACAACTCTGTGCTTGGACCTTTATTGTTTTTTTTATCTTTATTAACGACATAGGAGCTACTTTTAGATATTCATCTCTCTCTCTGTCGGTTTCTCTTTTGCTCTTTCATTCCTGCAATTTAGAAACTTCAAAGGTATAGCAGGACGGATAAAAAAGGGGCATATATTTCTTGTATCGATTTATTTTTATGTATTTACAACATATTCTTGTCGGTACGATGTTTATCTTATCAAGTAAGAACTCTACAAGTTGTGTCAGTAGGTATGTGTATTTAACAATTAAGGTGACGGGGTAGTCTTTTCACCCTAACGTCGTGGTGACAGTAAGTGCTTTCACAACCCCATTTCAAGTGTTCGGAGATACAAACAGTTCACTTCGTTTTTAATTCTCAGTATGTTGATATTACAAATTTTTTTTTTTTTCAAACTTATATGTCATCAATCGTCAAAGTATCAAAAATTCATGACGCATAGAAGTCATGGAAAAGATTAACAACCGCATGGAATCATACCTACTCCCCCTTTCCCCCTCCCCCGCCACTTCCCATAAAAACAATATTAAGTGTTCGATTCTTGAATTCCGGAAACTTCACTTCATGGAAGACCCAAAAGATACTTGAAAATACTTTAGAAAATACTTGAGATACCCTGTGAGAATTCCCAAACCTCATTGAGTCGTTATAAGCCGCCTCTGGAGAAATGCTGGGAATCTGGTGGAATTCACGTAAGACAGTAAAATTTCTGTTAAAATCTTTTTTAATAGTTCTTAAAACCTTTTACAAAAATTTCCTAGTTCTGGTGCTAAGGACTAAGATATCATTGGAGAAATCTTGTTAAAATTTTTAAAATATCACCCAATCTTCATCAACTGTAACCAAAATTATTTTTGACAACTTCATTACAGGTACCTACATTCTCTGATGACGACCATATGATCAATAATTTGAATGGAAATGCACGCTTAATAAAACTTATTTCAGATTACCAACCATCAGCAATGAACGATACATGCACGTAGAGAATAACACAGCAGATTCTGCTTAAAATTGCAGGAAACGAGGGACACATTAAGTTTTTCGATAACATATACTTTGTAAAATGCAGAATTTACTCTGAAAACAGTAAAAACCGCTGTACGGAGACCAAAATCTACTATATTTACAGTCGAAAATAAAATTGACATGGGTATTTTTCACCAAAAATCTTAATGTGTCTCTTTTTCTCTGCGGTTTCGACTAAAATGTGCTTTCTTTTTTTTTCGTCTCTTTGTGTAACGTGATTATACCAGAAGATGATATAGAAATGAAACCCTGTGCCTGTCTCCAATCAGAAGACTTCAATTACTTTCGATGAGAAACTGATGTGTTCATGAAATACATAGAAGTTATCAACTGACTAATTTGACCGAAAAATAATTGTAATTGCTGAAGTTCCGATCCCATCGCTCAGATTCTTTGTAACTTTTAAAGGAACTTTAAGGCTAAGCGTTCTACAGGAAATTTTGATGAATATTTCTTTGAACAAGTTTATCCCAAAGGAGGCACAACTCTCTCGACGCTTTCGAGCTTTTTTATTAGAATTCAAGGAACTCTGCTGGGAAATTTTTGGTTAGTATTTTTTTTTTTTTTTATTCACGAAATGGATTACTATTTCAGCTACTGCTACTTGCTAGTCGCAAATAAAATTGAACGTACTGAATATTTATGTGTCGGAAAATGTGAGGATTTTTTTATTTATTTTTTATTGCGTGATAATAAGTATTTCAAACCTTGGAATGAACAAACGTGAACAAATTCAACAGTTGATTGTTTTGGGACTGGAATGGATACTTGAAAAGTTACATTTATCTCTGTCTCTTACCTTACACGTCACCATCTCTTATGCAAATTCACAAAATGAGTATAATGTATTCTTATGGATGCATCCATCATCTATATAATCTTGTTTCTGTATGCATCAGGTAGTGAGTTATTCGGGAAAACCATCTATCATACGATGTTCGATGGATATAATCGAAGCATAAAAAAGCCGATAACTCCTCCGGCAAACGTCTTTCTACGAAACTGTATCGGAGAAATGTGGTATCTGAATTTGCCAAGAGAACCAAAGTATGACCTAGTTCGTATGGGCCAAAGTGGCTCGTGACGGTTGACACTATTATTGAGAGGCTATGAAATTAATTGATTGCAGCAAACCGCAACTCAAGATGCAGCTTTTTTTCGAAAAATAAGTTTAATGGCTTGAATTGGACCCAAACTCGAACCCTGGATCTTTCGCTGTCCAAGCGACTATTTTAACCACGACCAGCTACCCAGACCACTGCCGAAACGTTCCCCGGAACTTTACACTGTCGTCAATGATATGTTGCAGCATACACTTGAATGATTATACTATAATATTGACACCTTTAGTTTCTACTGAACAATAAAAAGTCAATACAATTATGAAATAATAGAGAGAAAAAATGTGGATCTTTATCAAAAGATGTTTCTTTCCCGAAATTTGATCTCCATCGCTTTCACATACTTATTTTCAAATTCATTCGTGCATTGTACGTTTTAAAATTCAGAAGAGTGACAAACAATGCAATCTGCTATAAATAACCCGTGCAGCTTGCAGTTCGTCTTGCCTTCCTGTCTACGGCGTCAAACCGTGTTTTATTGTGTATATATATATATTGTACCCTTTATCATCCTGAATACCTACATCTGCACTCCAAAATGCATAAAATATCGCAGCGACGTTTGGCTGCTGAAGAGTTTCCTCTGCAGTGATGCTGGTTGCGCGCCCCGAGGCCTGTCATATGCAATGTAACTGGTCTTGCTGATCGATACCGTCAAAAATGACAAATCACTTGGAAGAGGCGAATCGATCAATGATGGCCATCTCGAATATCAGAACATATTCTGGTTGTATTCATGACTATGACCATGAACCGTGACAATCAAACATGCTCGTTATTGCCGTATTATCTTTACGAAATGAAACACAGAAAATTATTATACTGCTGTAAGATTTTGTCAAAATCGGGGAAATTTTGAAGTTCACATTGAGCCGACGAATTTTTCAATCGCTGACTTCTACTTGGATTCAGAAAAATCGTATTTCAACCCGGTGAATTCGCTAGTACAGTATGTACGTTGTAAAAGTCTGCGTGCGCTTGAAGGTGAAGGCTGTTGGATTTATTAAACAGAGGCCACAGGGTTACGAGTGGTTATCCGTTTTCGGGTCAATGGTACAGCATGGTTAATGTAGGATTGTTACAAACTTTCCTTTTCAAAAGTTTCTGAGTTGTTCACGCTCCGAGAACCAAGCGCTGACTTTTCTCATACAATTCGAAACGCTTACATGTATACCTATGGTATACCCTGAGACACGGATTTCCGCTGTCCCCGAACAATCCGCAAAAGTTTCCGAGTACGAACCTCACGCACAACGATTCGACGGCCCTCGACAGAAGCCCGAATCTTACAGAGAATATCGCAAGATTCTGTACGGTGCTTGGCATGGTAAATAAAACAAAACAGTTTAACAGAATAGAACAAAAATCATCTCTTACGTAATAGTAGCAATACAACAGCAAAAAACAACGGATAAAAAAAACATCTTGACGTAATATAACGCATAACAGATTTAAAAAGAAATAAAATGTAGCAAAATGAAAGAAAATGCCGATCCATGCCACCAAGCTTAAGATTCCGGTGCTCACCACAATGACAAAAGACCTTAGAAAAGTAATGATTTTGCTCGATCGCACTGATAACGATCGTGCCTCTACTTACAATTAAACATTACTGCGCTAATCGTGACCGAAAATACAAAAAGATGATTATTGCTCAAAAACGCTGGTCGCGATCGTACTTCAACTGACACACCACTGCGCTAATCGTGAGCGCAACAAATCAGACACTTAACACTAAATTAACGTAATGCTCGCAATTTGTAAATTAACCTTAATAACCTGCGATATTCGCAGCAATACAAAAATTAATACCAAATAAAAGCGCCAATTGCAATCGTAAATCGAAACCTATTCACTACGTGTGGCAATCTTAGCAACAAGAAACTACGATAATAATCATGCTAGTTACTATCCAATAAGGAACATAAGACGAGCCGAAAAAATACCATTTGTTTCACGATGCTTATCATGGAAAAGAAAAAAGTATAGGTTCCATCAGTAGAAAGGAAGAAAGAGAAGCGTTACGTCTGGCATTTCACCACACGTCCTCCCCACCTTCTTCGACCATCTCTTGTCTCTACCTGCTAACTCTTCCACATTCCTCATAGTATATATAGTCTCCATTTTGTCCTTCTGTTTCTATCCAGCCTCATCGCCTTTACTTGGCTAATTATATTCTCCACTATTCTGGATTCCCACACCTTTCGTCTACTCATACTATTTGTCTCAGGCCCACTTGTATTCCAATGTTCGTTTAATCCACTTCTACTGCTACGTCCTACAAACTCAACTTTTAATTTCAAAATACACTTCGTTTACACGTTACAGGCCTCACTAGCCTAATAAATCGTCTACGCATTCAATTAAACGTTCCTCATCTCACTTATTGCTCCTTCCACCTTTTTCCGAGCCTAGGGCACTGATGAATATGGACCCGATGAAACCCAAAACATCTTTAGCATATATAGGGGGATATTGATACCGTCCGTCAACACCAATCCCTCTATCCGGTAACATTCTGGTGGCAGCGGTGGGATTGGATGTATGGTGTTCAGTTACACACGAGTTAGCGTAGATGTGCAGTAGCGATATTGTGACTTCAAATAGCAGTGTCTTGAATTTGAGTTCACAGAATTTTTTTTTGAGATCTGTCTACGATATCGGTGATGTGGCAATCGATCACTTGCACTTGAACGTGGATTCGGAGAAGTCTGAATATAGTCTTTGAAGGAACTGTCGTAGCAGAATTACTTATGACGTTGGTATGCGTTGGGCAATGATTCGTAGATATCTTCCTTAGTAAGTAGCACGATAAATTTTGGATTTGCTTTTGAGAAAGGTTTCAACATTCATTTCGTGAAGGCAGTGAGACGAGCGAATCCGCTGCCTCCATAATGTTACGGGATAGAGGGATTGATATTGGTGAGCGGTATCAATACTCCTAAAGCCCTCAAACACAAATTACTCTAATAGTAAGTGTTTTTATTTTCATAAAAAAAAAACCCTAAATGTAGGTATGATTTTAAACCGTCCAAACCGTGACCCCCCCACCGACTCATCATGAAATAATCGCGGTGCTTTCGAAACTTTAATATTAAACCGCTAACCTGCCTTAATTCTACGCCAAAGGCTCACACAATGCGATACGCGGCCTATTCTTGAGAGGTGACACTTTTAAAAAAAAGCTAACATGACTTAACCGAGTACAACAGAATTGGACTGGACGCAATCAATGAACAAAATGACTCGATTAACGTTGTCATTTAGCGTTCGAATCCGCTCTTCAAACAAAATAAACTCGACTCAACAAATTGTGAACACTTTCCGATACACAAATTTAAAAATAATCAAGCGCGTTGCCGATACGCAATGCTCTACTTCTCTCGAAATTTAATCGCAACAACCAAAAATCAGCGTTCATCGCTTTGAAGCCACATAAAAATGCGCGACTCCCTCGCACTTTACCATGAATGGTCAAGAAGTCAAAAAGAAATTTTCTGTCTTCATAAAACTTCTCGCATTCGTGATCTTCGAATTCGTCTCATTATTACAAGAAATACCTGGTGCGTACAATCTCTAGGACAAGAGTGAATTGCCTGCTTGCTAAAATCCATGACTTGTCAAGCCATTAGATCAAATATTGTTGCAAGGCTTATTTTAGAATTATTCGAGTAAAGGAAAAGAGTAGAATATTACTATATTGAAGGTTAGAGCTAGAAGGACGTGAACCTGAAAAGTTAGGTATCCTGCCATAAGGTAGTGACAGTAATTTTAACATCAGGCTTCAACAAGATGATAATTCAAACCCGTTTGGCCAGAAGGGTATAAGCCACAGCGCTCTTTGGCTTGGTCTTGCCACAAAGGTGTAAGTCAAATTATTCGAAAAAAACGTTCCGCCCTTCTGGCAGTAAGTGTTTGCAACTTTTTTCAATCTAACTTCCATCAAGTGGGCGGGACATTTTTAAATTGTGGCGGGTTGCAGCCTTCTGAGAGTTAGTGAAATTGGAACAACATGAAAAATTACGAATACTTACCGCCAGGCGGACGTAAGCCACGAAAATTGAATAAGTTCTCACACCAATCTGGCAGAATTAAAATTAAGAAAAAGGCAAGGCTGCAAATACTTACTGCCGGAAGGGCGTAACATTACTTTTAAAATGATGTAGCTTCCGTCCATCTGGAGAAATGCATTTGAATTTTTCCCTAACGATGCTCCACTGTTAAGATTACCATTACGTATTTACAAAAGCAAAGTAGTCTTTGGTTAAAAAATCACTGGTTGGGCCCTTATACCCTTACGAAAAAAACCCTCAACTTAGGTGTCAATTCGTACCCCTAATTCATAGGTAATGCTAAACTCCCCTAAGAAAAAAATTGAGTGTACGAATTCACCCCCAAATTGAGGGGTTTTTCTGTGAGGGTAGTTCCTTTCCCTTGATACTGTAGTCAAGTAAGGAATGATTTTGTGAAATTTGTTATATACCACACTGCTATAGATTTCTTTTTCCTTATATACGTATTAAGTATTTTAATTTTGAGATACCTCGATGGCTGTTATGATTCCACAGATGACAGAAATTGCAATGTTATCTCAAAAAAATTTCAGTGTTCCCAAGCGCATCCACAAAACGATAAGACGTATTGACGGTTCTTAATACGAATTCTGAAAATGCATACTCCGTAGCTTTCGTCCCTTTTCCAATACATTCCTAATATCACACTTCGATTCAAATATACTGTATTTTTAAAATCTCAAAAATGACATTCGCTTGTTTCGTACTTTAGAGTCGTAACAACGTTTTGATAGTTAAGCAACAAACAATTCAGCCATGAAGAGTTCTCGCGCCTTGCAAGATACTCAAAATTTAAAGTTTTTTTTGCGAGTGTCTTAAGAGGAATATTTATCTTATAGACGTTCAAGATTGGAACCATTTCTCATCACACAGGCAACCGAAATGAAGATTTTTCACTCGATTAATCACTGTAGAAAACACGTTCTTGAACATTGTGTTATTTCCTTTGTCGACCAAATGATGAATAAATCCGAGCTTCAATTTAGAATGTTTCAAATGGATGTGTTTTATGAATAATCAAGTCTTGTGACTACTGAGTCAAATGATTTCTCTTCCAGAGAAAATTCACTTGCAAATAAATTGGAAATCTCTAATAAATCACGACCATCTTTCTCCACCATAAGTTAGTTCCACCTGCACTTCAGTCTCACACTCTTACAATCTCAGCAGGGCTGCAGAAGATTGAAGAAACAGATGAGAAGAGTTTCACTCATACCCACCCATCTTCGTATCATCATAATGTATGTGCATTAATTTCTCTTGTTCGTTGATTTGCATCCGTTCGTCTTGCGTAATCGTTACGGGCTGAGCTACCATCTGGCGTATTTCACATGCTACCCCACCCCTATTTGTTGGGGTCGTTTGCGTTTAATGGTCCTCTGTAACACTCAATGTATGATCAGGAGAGCATGGGTTAAACTCGATCAGTTACACAGGCGGGTGCAAACGAGTGTCAACTTCAATGGGTACCTTCCACTTACTTACCACCTTCGACAATAAAACTGCGAAGACCGCATCAGTTTGTTGTGGCAATGACAAATATTAACACAACTCCGATGAAGTCATTCAAGATTATTGTTTGACTTGCGTTAGATACGATCGTCGCATGGAGAAGTTCCGCTTTTCGCAGTAACGTCACATTGCTGTCAATTATGGTAATATGGCGAGTACAAAAATAGTATAAATAATTTAGTTTTGCCTACAAGGAGGAATTACGAATAAAAGAATCTTCAGAAATCTTAAGGTATTAAAAAGTTCGATAAGATGACGAAAGGTGATAGTTTTTCAGAATGTGGTATCAATAGTGGATAGCGACTCATATTATAAACTAACGCTTGGTGTAAAAAGACCTATTTCCTTTTTTCATGCATAGTCTACTATTACCACCTTAGGAAAATGGCACCGATGTTCCGTTTTCTTTGTCGAACAGTAGTTTTATAGGATAGACAGATTTATTATTTGGACTTTCACCCTTGTTTGTTATTTAGCCGATTAGTTTCAGACTTATAATAACTTTGAAATATGACTTTTTCGTTTAGATTCGAATTGTCAAATCAAATTTGATGTCATATCTCAAGAAATTTTTCTTAGCCTCAAACGTTAACAAATCAGTGCAACTATTCAGACACGTGAAGGTAGTTGCGCATCCAGAGTGTGTGAATATAAGCGAAAGCCACGTATTCGCACAGCACAGGTCGCTGAATGGAATGGAAAGCGATTTACGAAGCTCCGAAGGCTGCAACCTTATGAAACTTGAGTATGTAGCGTGTTTTGTGCGATACTGTCAGCAGTATGCTGTGGAGATATGAAAACCTGGCGGGAAATAAACTGCAAGAGGAAAATATAGCCAGATAATTGTATGCTGCCGCTCAGCTTTATCTATCGTCGCTACGACCTGTGTGACAATTTTAGCATTTGATATGTGTCAAAACAATTACGTCTGCGTAAAAGTAGTGAAAGTTCACGGGAATTTTATTTCCGTATAATTGAATTATTTACTTAATGTTCGGTTTCATAAGAAAACTGAATTGTTAAGTTGACGATTGAGGATCGCATTATTGATATGTAATGGAAATAATCTTCTTTGACGTTGAGAATTGAAATAAACTACCATTTCTTATTCGTGGAAAATCACGTAGTCGAATTAGCACTCAATGAATGTGAGTTTGGTTCTTTGGAAATGACTTTTATAAGAGAGTTGTCCTGTTGAGGTTTAATGGTGCCGTCAAAGTAAAGGTATTGTGCATGGTGTTCATAGTTTTTACGATCTTTCTCGATCATAAAGTAATCGGTATCCCAGGCTGATGAAGAACAAGCGAAATTAGGATATCTAGTGTCTCAGCTGACAAGGAAGGTGACCCATATCGATCTCGCCGATTTAATTTATTTTGTGACGTGTTATAGTAGACTGAGAAATAGGTGACACTTATTTTTTCTCATTTGCCAGTAAACACTTGAAGGGAGTGAAACCACTCTCCAAAGTAAGACATATGTCATGGGGCGATTGGCAGTTTCACATAGAAGAACATAATATTCTCTAACTAATCGAACTGGAAAAGTTTTCTCATAACGAGAAATGAAAAATGTAATTTTCTCAGTAAACAAAAAAAAAAAAAACAAATAAAATAAAATAAAACTGCCAAATCGCCCGTTGACATGCCTTACTTTAGAGGGTGGTTTCATCCCCTTAAAGCGTTTAATGGTAGGGCAAAAAAATACGTGTCGCTTAGTTTTTATTCAACTGTAATATATTACAATGCAAATTAAATCAGAGATATTGACCTGGGGTAGGGGAGAGTGTGGTAATTGCGAATACTTGAGGGTGAATTCGAATAAAAACAAAATCAGACAAAGTTACAAATACTGTTTATTGCCTGGTGTTTACTTAAATTATTCAACCAGTCAACATAGTTAAATTTTCCAAATAAAATCAACTTTCAACAAAAACACGAATCCCTTCGCCTTCTAGGATTACCCATAGCGCATGGGGTAATTACGAATGGGGCGTCGTTTAATCACGAATACGGTTTAATCGTCACAAAAATCACAGATGAATCCCGTTGATATGCTTTTACTATTCGTTCAGTTTTCATGGGCCCTTCAGCTACATTTATTGCATTTTATGGAAACTTCGACGGCAGGTTGTTCCTTATAGTTCTCAGCACAAATTAGGCAGTAATACTCATTCTCCCTCGTAGCTCCTTCAGTAACTTTATTTCTTGCACGGTAACTCATTTTGAGCCTTAATCTTTATACTATCCTCATAAAATGTTTTGAGATTCTTTACTGCTTTCTTACTTTTAGTTTCACTTTCAGTCCCCTTGAAGCTTTGTAATTCGTCAAAATCGCGTAATTCAGAGATACTAAAAAATTCATGCGACCCCCTTCCGAGGTCTGTATCTAGGCAACAACGGATTTTTGACACTTGTGCCCGTGAGAACTTTTCATTACAAGGGTACAACATACTAAAATCCACAAGGATTCTGCAAGGTCATTTGAAAGCTATTTTCCGCACCGTTTCTATCCATCCATCTCCATTTCTATATGGTTAACCTACAGAAAAGTTTACTGCATTTGATGATATGTTCTTCCAGTTCATTTTCTTGGTCTTTGGAAAAAATAGCCCTTCTTCCATTTTTTGATTGTTTTATAACTTCATTCTTGAGATGAAAATGTGTACAGTACGTTTCGGCACAGAACAAGTAACGGCTGCTTTGCATAATGAAAGTACTTTTTTCTCATATCTTTAACGGCCTTTTCTAAGTTTTCTAATTTGTACTTGGTCTGAGTCTTTCTTTGGTAATTTCGAGGCATTTGAAACATATTTGAGTGTGTAAGTACGTCATTTTTATTCAATAAACAAATTCGTATATCGTATATTTACTATTTAGAGATGGCAATGTGTTTCAAAATAATGAAATAAAAATTGAACTGATAATAATTTGATTTTTTCGGTGTAATTGGCACGTAGCATATACCTGAAAACGTTGTTTGATTAGTTATTAATTGTGCAAAATTATTACAAATTTTTATGTTATAGCTAAAATATGTTCCACCTTCTCAAATTTTTTTAAAAAATTGCATGCAGTTGCAAAAAAAAAAAAAATATTCAACTTAACTCATCTTGTCCAGCGAGAGCGGTCTTACTTCATCACTGACCGTGCGGCACTAGAGTCGAGCCCAACTCTTGATTGCGTCTTACAAAATATCTTTCATTCCTTTCTACTAATCTGACGCGTCCGGCATTACCCACCGTCCGTGATTCCCCCACTTTCTCCTATCTTTCTTCCGAGTTTTATTAGTTAAGCTGAATGTTTGTATGTGCACAGTGACAAGTGAAACTAGCCCTACAAGTTCGTCATACTGGACTATCTATGTCCGTAGACCGGTTGCGTATTACAATCAAGGTGCTCTCTTATCAGTTGGGACGATGTGTCTGAAATTCCACCCAATTCCGTTCCCTTTTTTTGACGAGAGTAGTTTCGAGTGGGTTGGTATTTCAATCCCGCGAAACACCGAGGGAACACTCTCTGCTGGTTATATGTCCTCTATCTCTCTCATTTCTCACTTTCCATGGTGCCAGGAAAAAGTCAGGAGACTGAATCGCACAAGTGTTAAGACAGACAAAGTAAATAGTGGAATGAAAGTATGCGTGGGGAACTTTGGCTTGGGTGTCGGACAGCTCGCATTTCAAAGTGAACATACCCATGTCAAAGAACACTTCAAGTTGGTTTGATACGGGAAGTTGTCATAGGTTTCTATATCAGTGACGGAATTAAATCGAAGGACTTAATCGGGAGAAAGGAAATTTTTCCGGAGTCAATTACCTGGGACATGCACTAGCATTCAAAAGTATTGTGACAAAGATAGTAATAGGGTTAGTTAAGAACAAATAGAAAATACAAAAATCAATAATATTTGTTGTTGAAACAAATCCGACGTTCGACACGATTATAGAAAATTAACTTCCGTCCGATAGAAAATAAAGTTGTAATAAAGAAAAATAAGAAAAATGATCGATCCAAATGATAACGAATTTCATATTGGTAAAATACTTTTGAGAGTTACTGTATATCTATTCTTCGGGACTCCGAGATCTGGGGTCTCATTTTCAGAAACAACGGACCAAATGACGCCGCATTTATTAAGTCGGATGACGCTTATGTCAGACAAATTCTCTACTTGGATGGTTTAGATCACCGCTCGTAATTAGATAACACACTTCAAGCTATCTAACAAGTTAGGAGGAATATCAGAAAGAGGATTGGTGGGAGGGAAAAGCAGAGAGCTTTGGGGATTTATTATACTTTGAAACTACGTCATCCCAGAATTAAGTAACATACATATACTTCCATCAGAATGGCACATCGCTGTAATGATATCAAGGCCACTTTTTTGCTAAGAGTCTCTTCATAAATACCCACCATTCGGTAGGCAGCAACTACTGCGTTTGAAACATGCATAAGAATTTTAGGAGGACCGAGTAAGGAGATATTTTCAAAAGATGGATTTAAAAAAATCACATTCAATAGAAAAATATTTTGGCAAATATTTCGGCAGTTCAAAACGGTAATCACGAAATTCATTAAATTTTTACGGTGGAATCTCGCATATTGTGTCCTCTTACATTATCTACGACCCTTAGTAGTCTGATTCGGATTAATCTTTCTTTTACAAGTCTGCCCGCTTCGTTATCTCCAGGTAAGTAAGTATTGCAATGATGATTGCGAAAAATCGTCCTATAGATCAAAAGAGTTCAAGCCTGGTCCAATGTCTAACTTGTTCTAAACTTATACAGGTTTATTCGAGGGATCAATACAAGCCAAGGCTTCACAATATAAAAAGGTCTATGCTCGATGGTATTCTCGGAAAGATTGCCGTCCTTTCTTGGAGGGTGACACGCCCTCTCCGTCACGAAGGGAGTAGACACGTACTTCCCTAGATTCGTGTGCCTGCTGATTGTGAGTCTCCGGAAGATCCTCGCCAGGCTTCGCTGCCGCTGGTTCACGGGCACTTCATGGAAAACCTGTTGACTCATCTTCGAGTTGGCTCGACTTCGGTGACAGAGAATTGGCGAGCATGTGTAGATTTCTGATTTCATTATCACGTTATACCATGAAGTCACAACTTTTCTCTGCCTCTCATTCAACCGTAGAATTTGAGATAGACTCTGACAAGTCTTCACCCAGTAAAAGCGACGGGATTCCTAGCAAAATATTCGGGATAAGCCCGGTATTCCAGGGCACTTGAAACCATGGTGTCGTATATCCAAGGATATACAAAGGACTGTAATGTCTTGGTATATATATATATATATATATATATATATATATATATATATATATTAGGGTGCTTTTTTTTTGGACTATATTTTTTTTTTTCGGTCCCATCGTGAAATTTTGTTGGAAATACAACAAAAAAAATTCCCTAAAAGATTGAGCCCTTAATATTAATATTAAGTGCTCGCCCAAGGCATGTAAAGATTTCCCGCTTAAAATACACGTAAACTTCAATTTTTTTCTTTAAAACATCTACAGTTCAGAGGCATTCTATGGTGTAGTCTAGGACGTCAGTAGGTTTTCTTCGGAATGAAATGCTCTACAAAAGTGCTCATTGCGGTGAAGTCGTAACTCACACCGGCGAAGTCGTACGGGCCACCCAAACCCAATTTTTTCATGAAATTCTTGTCTTTTTGCCCGTATCTCGTAAATAACAAGAGCTACAAAAAAAAATATTCAAGAAATTTGTAGGAAATTTAATTTCCTACAAAAAAGTTCCAGAAAACCAAATTGCTAACATCAATATTTATTGAGATATTGGGCTTTTAAGGTGAGGAAGTATGGAATTTTCATGAATTATTGAGTTCAATTGTCGAATTATTGATTGTCGAATATTTTTTTGTTTTGTAGCTCTTGTAATTGTAATGACAAGAATTGTAATTGTAATGACAAGAATTGTAATTGTAATGACAAGAGCTACAAAACAAAAAAATATTCGACAATCAATAATTCGACAATTGAACTCAATAATTCATGAAAATTCCATACTTCCTCACCTTAAAAGCCCAATATCTCAATAAATATCGATGTTAGCAATTTGGTTTTCGGGAACTTTTTTGTAGGAAATTAAATTTCCTACAAATTTGTTGAATATTTTTTTTTTGTAGCTCTTGTTATTTACGAGATACGGGCAAAAAGACAAGAATTTCATGAAAAAATTGGGTTTGGGTGGCCCGTACGACTTCGCCGGTGTGAGTTACGACTTCACCGCAATGAGCACTTTTGTAGAGCATTTCATTCCGAAGAAAACCTACTGACGTCTTAGACTACACCATAGAATGCCTCTGAACTGTAGATGTTTTAAAGAAAAAAATTGAAGTTCACGTGTATTTTAAGCGGGAAATCTTTACATGCCTTGGGCGAGCACTTAATATTAATATTAAGGGCTCAATCTTTCAGGGAATTTTTTTTGTTGTATTGCCAACAAAATTTCACGATGGGACCGAAAAAAAAAATATAGTCCAAAAAAAAAGCACCCTAATATATATATATATATTTATATACATAGGTTTAACTATGATGTAAGCCACGACTCAGGGCCTCGCCATCCGTCATGTGACGCGGGCATCGCATCTGCAAGAGCCCAGACACGGGATGTATCTTGGCTACGCGAAACTCTTCCTCAATTAAATTATATCATTATCTTAAAGCGCCATATTGTATTCACAATTGAGACTTACACGAATAAATATTGTTCACTCGGTGTACGAATTTAGTACACTAAACCCTTTGGGAGAACGTTGAACTGGATATTCCTAGATCACCGATGACCGCTACTATGGACTCACATTGGCTAACAATAAGCACCACACTGAAAGATGGACTAAACACATTGGGTGAAATCACTTGACGTTAATGGATGATTTTTTTCTAATACTGCTTGTGAGGCAAATGAAACTGTTGGCAATAAATTGTAACTGACAGTGAGATGGGTAAAAAGTCAGTAACGACGGATAATTTATATGGCTTATCATGGATAATGCAATGATTATATAAATGCTAAATCTTGGGTCGCCTGTCTGATATTTTATTCAGCCATGATCTTCCATTCATCAGATACCTTTGCCATTACCTGAGAAACTTGGAAAAAACTGGGAAAGCCGTATAGTAATAAAATATTCCGAGCGAATTTTTCACACTTATATCTGGTTCTTAGGGGAGCCTGCATAAGTTTACATTTCTTCATCACCCCGCGGCCGAGCGTTACCGACTTTCGGCGTGCGAAAGGATGCCCGCAATTTCTCCCCGCTGTCGAAGACGTTGTTTAATTCACGAAGCTAGAATAAAGTTCAAAGTTGAAACCTACAGCTGCCGGAGATGCTAGCAATGCGGGAAGAGCTGTCAATGTATTAACGACTTTAGCACGAGTCATTCCGGCGATTGTCGTTTTGAATAATGATTAAAAAAAAAAAAAAAGCAGCTCCTATCAAATATCCCAAAAGATATGGTTAAAAATAATAACGAAGACTAATCACTGGAATAATGCTGTTGAATAATATTGCATGGTGAAAATACGTAATTCGAGGATACATTTATGATTGGCAAATGAACGAACTTTAAGATTATTGTACATTTCTTAGCTGAAAAGATCATTGGTCGTGTGATAGATTATTCATTCAAAGTTCTATTTTTCGAACGCGGTCTCTTTTTATTGACATGATCTAAAAAATCATCTTTGGTAAATAGTACATATAGAAATGTGAATATATTGTATATACTATGTATTATATTTTCCGTCAGATAAAACATAGCGAAATGAGTGAAAATCGAGGTCTTCAGATGAAGTTCGTTCTAGTTTATTAATAATTGGTAAATTTTGATTATTCTTGCTCTTCTGAGAGGGATGGTTACATTGCAATTATTTTAAAAATAAAAATTGAGTTTTCACGGGATCTCTACGTTTTGAGGTCTAGAGATATCCAATATTTTATGAATTAACCTTTGATGTGAATGTTAATAGCGTATTTCTGCATTATGAATTGTTCTTCCGGCGATATTTTTGCGTACGAATGAACGAATTTTGATGTTTTATTTATTCATTTTTTTTTAATTTACGGTACGAGGCAGGTAGAAGCATTAGACAGATCACAAGCTTTAATAAAATTTAATAACCCAAGATTCGTTATGACGATGGTTTCGGTTACAAATGCTATTAATTCACCCCATATTTATTAGCTGGCTTTCTCGTCTGTTTGCTTGTCTGTCCGTCACAAATTTTGCAAGGGACTTTAAACTAACTTCCCGATGAGCTAGAGTTTTGAAACTTGAGACAGAGCTCGGAACTGGATGACAATGTAATATTATGTGTTTGTCTGTTAGGTACAAATTTTGCAATAGATTTCATTCAAATCGTACAGAAACAAGTTGACGTTAACACGAAGACCAATGGACTCGACAATAGTTGATGGAGACCAAAATTAGTCGAAGACGTCAGACGAAGACAAGTGACAGACGATCACGGCAGGCGTGGTCAGTGACGCACACAGACGAAAAAATCTCATCAAGAGGTTGAAAATCCATCGAAAAATTTCACACACACAAGACTAAAAAAACGAAAATAATTATTTAAATAAAAGTCAAGTTTTCAGTTCACTAAGTTTTTAAAAAGAACTAAGAAGTGTAAAATAATGGTATAAAACGAAACACGTGAGGCGTGTGCGGTAGATGATAGTAACGTGTGTAGAGAGTAGCTGTCGTTGAGACAACTCTGACAACAGTTTACATCGTTTGCTCTGTAATAAAATTGACCTTGACTTAGGTGAACTATTCATGCATAAATGATCTATTGCATGTGCCCCACGTTTTCCGTTTTAAATCTGATTAGTTTATACTTTTCGGTCCGTTTTAAAAACGTGGTAAATTAGAAACTTTGTTTTCATTGAATTAATTTTTTATTGTAAGTGGAAGAGTGCGATCGTTTCCACTGGCTGTGAGTGTTGTTGCCTGATGATGGCATTGATGGCCGACCCGCCTGACAAAATTGACAAGGACGGAAATTATATAAAATCACGTCTATTATTCAAAAATCATAAATTTAAAATCATAATATTAAATCATAATTTAGCAGTTATAATTCTTGGCCCAAATACATTTCTGTACCAGATAAGATAGACTAGCTCGGTGAACCTTCGCCGGATGAGTCGAGAGAGAAATACTCGGTATTACGATAAGAAGGCAGGATCACCTATACCTGGCTGTAACAGCTGATAAGCGTTACAAGCCGACAATAATAATCCGTAATTATAGGCATGGAATAGGCTGTAATCAGTCTGAATCGATACCGTTCTTCCCCAACTTAAGACAGAGCAGATTTTGAGCAAAACCGATCGAGTCATTTGCAAAAATAGAATTCTTATTGGCCTCGTATTCGTAAAGTTCGTGTATGAAGTCCCGAATTCTGAGCATAAAGTGAGCTCTTTTGCACGCAAGTATGTAAAATTTTCAGGGTGTGTGTAAAGTAGAATGCTGTACAAAAAGTGTTTTCGTTACGCATTGTAGCGAAAATCCTCACGTTACCTATTTCAACCGCCGATGTTTTCATCAGTCGTACGATTTTTAAAAAAACACTGCACGAATAATTAATAATGCAGTTTCATTACATATAATAATACGTGTCGAGCATTTTCCGAGATCAACATCGATTTTCGAAACGTGGTATAAATAATCAATACTTCAGTTTCATTAATTGTACAAATCTTACATTTCATACTAATTTCTGGGAAATGATTATTTTTTTTTTTTTCATGCATCGTTGAAAACGCAATCGGTAAAATCAGTGAATTCATATTGAAATTTCAAATTTTCACTTGGAGCACAATTCTTTGTTACGATTAAGTATACTATTTAACAATCATTTTTAGGGATAATTTTATGAATAAGTATTATTTTTAATAAATAATGTATTTTGTTCGAATATAAATTTAATATAACGATTGAAAAATGATACTCCAGATATGGATTCTATTTTCCATAAATAAACTTTACGTTAAGACAATTCTTTTTGTCATAATATTTCCTACATATTTCCTGTTTGACAAGTGTTTGAGTCGATTTATGTGGTTTGTAAAATTTTTTTTTTTTTATCCGTCGAAGGTGGGGAGCCCTCCCCCCCCCCCCTGGACCCCGCTTCCACCTTTTTAACACATGCGATTTATTTCATTGTGCTGTCGATAAGGATGGTCTAATTGTAAATATCATCCTATGATTTTCAGTATACAAAACTTTACGCTGAGAGGCCAAAAAATGTTCTAAGTATGCGATTCGGGCGTAAACTTTTTGCACTCGTGTGATCGAGCGGCGCGACACTCGTGCCACAAACTTTGCTTCACGCTTCCGTTGCATAAGCTACTATTATATTATAACTCCATGATTTCTTTTCAAATGTATAGTAGAGAAGTCTTGGAACTTATCATTTCTCCTTATTAGATTTTTCATACTTATCGACACATACAAATATGATGTCATAACATCCGTTTAAGTGAATCAATCCACACCTGGAGACTCTCATCAAAATTATGCTGCACAATGCCGTTTCAATTGCAACATTCGCAAGAGAACATCAATTAAATATTCATTGACAGTTCTGAGACTCAATATTGTAATTATAATTTGAACCTGTTATTGCATAGTAATGTTTGTGAGTTGGCGAGTGGCCGGGAAAAGAGGGCCCACCCTGATTTTCTTTCCTTTCTGCCCCCCCTCCCTCCATTGCTTCTCCTCGTCTTCATCTCAACGTTTTGGACGCTGGAACCTGCTCGCGTCGTCAGGAGATGATAATGTGGCGATCGCCACGTACTCATCGTCACGTACCGACCGGTAATTGGTTCAATTGGTGATCAAAAAGCTCGTGTGGTGAATAAACAACACGAACCGTAACCGGGAGTGGATGTGTGATGGGAAAATTGGTTTTAGTGGCAGATTGCTGGTAGAGAGTTAAACGTGGTGCAGTATATTGTGCTTCAACTTCATACCAGTGGGCAAAAGGAATAACTAGGTATGGGATTCCCGCTCGCAAACACAGCAAACATGGAACGTTGGGGAAAAAATTGCCCGCACCGAGAGAGATCTCGCAAGTGCGTTTACTTTCCACCCCCCTCCCCCCCATCCAGAGGCTTTTGCTTGTTTTTCAAACAGTTAGAAATCTCTCTCAGTGTGTGCGTCACAATGTGACATCTAGAGCTCTCTGAACTATTTGCGTCTCTTCCAGTAGCTTCTCTGCACTCTTCTGTATCCCAGCTTATTCGTCTTGTGGTTCTTACTCTCTGAGGAGAAAAACTGATCAGAATTCTGGAGAGATCGTCGGGCGTGTCCGGGCTACCAATATGGCAGCCGCTCCCTACCTCGCTCTTCTTCCTCTCAGGTCGACGAATATATGAAAATCATCATATTCGACTTTCGCCCTCTCCTTAAAGTTTGACGCCATGAAAACAGGGCGGTTTCACCAGAAGCCTTCGTAACTTGAGAAAAATTTACTGGTTCATTTAGAAAACTATTTACGATTGTAATTATACGGAGTACGAGTCAGCCAACAACGTAACTATTGCATACGATCTGTATAGATTTGATATGAGTTACAGATATTCGGTACAATTCTTATCAAGCACAACAGTAAAAATCAGTTGGATCTGCAATCATGAAAAACATCACTCATTGTCAGATAAAATTCATGTCAAACTGGAAACATGTTTCATCAATTATACGTTAATTTCTTACTGTCTTTCAACATAGACGTACAACTGTACGTATGTAGGGGAGAGCATTGTACCTTGAAGAGCGTACACTTTGGACCACCTATGCTACCGCCAACATGTATTGTGGATTTCTTCAAGTATGACGTTCACTGCTTTCGTGTAACTCTCAAATAGTTTCAGATCGTAAAAATCAGTGCACCGCTAAACTGAATATAATTGCACATTGAGAAGTTCTCTTTACGAAGTGAGAAGTAACATTATCGAATTTTGAGTAAAAATCTATCAGGGAATCCTGATGTAAGTAAGGAACTTCGTAGAGAGTTTGTAAATAAAGGTTTGTCGGATAACACTGTCAAGGCGCTGGTGGGGCAGTGCAGATCCATGGAGAGGGCGGGCAAAGACTTGTATATTTGTCATTATTTTGCTTAGGCATTGAGGCAAATTAGGTCTTCAAATGCCAAGGCTCATTTTCTTGAAACAATATTTCAATTATTATAATAACTGACTTTTCATTTAGATAATTAATTAATCAAGCATCAATAAAAAAAATATTCCTTCCAAGGTATTGCTCCATGAAAACGAGCCTTCAAAATTGATTTGATAAAATTGTTCACTATTTTATTCACGTTACTTTGAAATGCATTCATGAAATCAATGGAAATTGTAAATTATAAAACTTTTCCGAAATCGTAATGACTTATTGCGAATTACCGATTCTTAGTAATCTCACAAAGGTTCATTAGATAGTAAAGCAGATCGGGGCGAGTTCTTCATATTTTTTATACATTTTCTTTTTTTTTTTCCTCGAATTCGAAATATTGTGACAGGATACGATTACGTGTCCATGTTTCACAAATCTCCTCATCTTGAATATTACAATTTTATCAGATATTTGTACAAAAATGAGCTACATGTAAAGTTGAACAACTTTTCTTCTCGTATTCTCTGCGACCAAAATACCTACAAGGTACTTGAAAAACGTGTCCGGGATCCACGCCTGCCCTCATGTAGGTATGAACAAAATTCTCAAACTACGCAAGACTTAGTATTATGGCCCACAATCACCAATCAATCAAGACAAGCGGTAGAAAGCTGTCCATTGTGTCGAGAATACACGAAGTCACAAAATAGGAAGCCAATGCTGTGGTCTTTCGTTAATAGCTATAATAGCGACACGTAACAGATGCTTTACTATGCGTCCGCAAGCCTTAGTCATATCCTTGTTCAGGTTGAATAAACAAGTTTAACTGAATACGATCACCTGCATCTATAAACTTCTTTTCTTCTAGCCTACCCTTATATCCTACAAATGCAACCGTACGAAATACCAAACTTACCATGGAATAAAATGGCATACGACATATGTGACATAAATGGCCAGAAATACCTCCCACGAATATATTACTACTCGAAACATTTCGAAGTCGGTGAATTAAACAAAAACATGCCTAGTCAAAACGTGGTTAAGCAACACAATGCAATGTTCGCGAGATATGGCCTACCATTAACTTCAGTAACCGATGGATGATAAGAATTCATCTCTAGTGAAGTTAATGAATTCGCCAAACAATGCGAATTCACCGTCGTAACGTCGTTCCCATCTAATGGAATGTCCGAAAGACACATACAAACAGTAAAAAAAATGATAAAAAAAACATAAGTGAGAATAAAAAAAAACATTTGTCTCGCTTGACTACACTATCGAAACATCCCCGTACATGGGAAACTTGTAGGTACCTGACAGAGATTACAATGTCAAAGAAACTCGGGGACAACCTACCAAATCCCACACACAAATCACAACCACACCCCAACGAGTTAAAATCGTTGTTCATCAAACAACGAAAACAACGGACAAAATGTTGCGATAAAAAAGGCTCTAAAACCTTCCCAGAAATCCCAAACAACACAGATACGTACATAAAACTCAAACCCAAGGAACGCTTGCAGCCAGTCAAAGCTTAAGAGAAAACCAGTGAACGACGCTATCAAATACAGACAGAAAACCTCGACACATTGACAAGAAATCAACGATTTACAAGACCGTTGAAAAACAACATTCAAAAAAAGAAACAGACGAAACCGTCAACTAAAGGTCAAAACAAAACAATAACGCATTACTATATACTAATAAGTCCTGACAGCAAAAACGAAGACATATCTCGCGAGAATCCGCACATCGAACCACACGATGACAGATAAAGCTCAGAAACTCATGACGATGACACTTGCAATGAATCATTTCAAAGCACAGAATCATTTGACGATAGTGCACAAAAATATCAAATTAAAGCGTACAGTTGTTAGATTCACCGATCAGCGACACAACGAAGCACCCAGGCGATTCAGAATTGCAACAAATAAAAAAAAAAAGAAATAGACAACACTACTGTAACTGCAAAAGGCAGAATAAGGAAATCACCCGATAGATTTATACTTATAGAAAAAGATGTAAGGAATCCCAATTTACCGACATTCTATCTGACATTATAATACCATGATCGTGACCATTCTACGACGGTATATTTAATTGTGAAGATCTGTTCATTGGTACGCCTCATAGAACTGCGGCGATAAGTTTGAGGCTCGTTTCGTGAATGTGGAAATATTTGGAATTGCGATGCACAGCGAATTCACGGAACGTTGGATATTAGCTTATGTAACATAAGTACTATAGAAGCCCTGAAGTAGGTGTACACTAGCTTGTATACCAACTAGGTATGTACACTTGATGAATACGGAATAAGTGAATCCTCAAAGTTAGTTGAACCAGAGTTGTTTGGAGTGGTGAGTCACGCAACTCATGCGCAAAAAGACCCAACGTGCGGGTACGTTTACTGTGAAACCCAAGGTCAGAAAACTCTATCTGAGGCGGAATAAGAGACAAAATAACACCTCCGTTGAGGTGGCTTTTTTAAAGCTGTTACGTGTGGATCTAATCTAAAATTAGAGGTATAAGTCATTACCGGAAAACTGATCAGAATGAGGATGACAGTCGAAAGGAATATTCGGCTTGTGCTTGCAAAGGAGCTATTACCGATCAACATCGTAATAACATATAGAATATAACAATTATACAACTAATTTGGGATCCAATTTCGGAGTGAATATAACTGTGATTAAATTTTTATCGATGTATGAAAATCAGCGTGATACATATCGCTATCAATAAACCGAATCTGCAAAGACGACTCACTTCATACTGTCCGCTTTAATTTCTTTCCTTCTTCTGCAATTCACATGCTGACTCATACCGTATATAATGATCATTTTATGCAGAGAATTATTAGTTACGTAATAAGCGAAATGCTGAGTGAAATGCTTGATTAAATTCTGTTCAAGCGGCAGTCAGTCACTCCCAGGAGAGACGATTCATCAAACGGAATCGCACAATGGATTCCCTGCGCTAAGTCAAATTCGATTGCCGAAGTAACTCCTTGAGGAGCTGGTAGGCATGGGGTATGCCATACTTGATGTGAAAAGGGGGACGCAAAAGTCGTGGGTGTGGGATATCTGTATTCTAGTCTCATGCTGATTTGCCTGATCTGCTGAAATCATCGTTCCCGCAGCTAAATCTGACGACAAGTAGACAGTTTCATACTTTTATTGCTATAAAACACTGAGGATATATATATATATATATATTTTTCTTGACGACGAAAAAATTACAGATACAGTTTTTAAATGGATATGAGTCGAACTTCATTATGGAGTAATTTTGTTCGATGGTTCGTCTCCCGGGCTCCTCAAACTGCAGTACGAGATCATATATCTAAGCTAGGGTGCAAGATATAAACAAACCTGTAGCATTACGAAACTATAAGTAACATTTTACCCCCAATTTTTGAGGTCTGACAAGGCCTACAATGCGGATACGTAAAGAGAGATTAATACGTGATCACTCGCCGGCCGATAAATCCGGTATACCTTTACAGTGAAGAGAGTCTGTATCCATAAACAGTCTTGTTTTTATTTCTTCGCGCCTTAATTCATGACAACGTTACAACAAACCATCAATCACATTTGGATTTTTTTTTTTTTATTTATGGTGTTCTAGCACCGGGAACAAGTTGTTTTGAACTATCTTGAACAAATTCATCATTATTTTGCCATGATTTAAGAAAGAAACAAAAAAACTTTGCGGGACATGACGGACCCCCTTCCAAAATTTTAAAATTCAATTTTTTTTTATTTTTTTTATTCTTCAATTCTACCAGTATTGACTAAACTACTGATTACATATCAATATGTACGAAGAGAAAAAAAAAAAAGAAAACAATATTATATTACGGAGCTAATGGCGTTGGTCTAATATATGAATTAAAGAAAAAACCTTTTGAAAAAATGCGTGTTTCCCTAAAAGAATGTTGCGTACTTCAATTCAATACATTAAACAAATCTCTATGAGTATCTCGATATTCAAAATGAAAATTCATTGGGGGGGGCATCGTGCCCCCGCATTCCCCCATATTACGTTTGACTGTACGCATGGTGAACTATATTATAAATAATAATCAGAACATGTCGTTAGAAATAGTTCATTATGTATCAAGGGAAAAATCAGTTTTATTCCGAAAAAGGTCCGTAATGCACTTAAGCCCGCTTTGTGCGTACGTCGTACGCTCTAGCAGGAACACTATTGTTCATGTGAATGTTACATTTCATGTCGTCAGTAATGAAATTATTCTCATGCCAAATGTTAGCTAGTAAATTTACACGCAGGGATGTAAGTGAGACCATGTTTAACAACTTTGTGTTGATATCTGACAATTGAGTTAACATTTTACTTTTGTAATCATCAATTGTAATGCACACAATAGTGTTGCCTTTAACTGCTTTAAGGAACAATAATTTCGGATTGGCCATACGAAGTGGTCTGCCAGAATGAACGACTTGTCAAAAAGCTACAAAACAGATGTTCGGGTGAGAGTGATTGCGTCATTTATCAATACTTATATTTATAATACTTATCATTTATAATACTTATCAGTTAGCCAATTGTTGAATTCGTGGTTCAAATCTACCCCAGTTATACCAAAGTCCCATATATATTAAGGATAGTTTCATTTTAGTCAACTTAATCAGAGGATGCATTTTGCCCCACCCCCCCCCCCCCCCCCCCTGATTATAATCTATGTTGACGTTTTTCGCTGTGATCTCATTGCTTACGAACGTGCCGTTAGATTTAACAATTGACTCCATAAAAAACGCTGGCAATTTCTTTTGTCCAATGTCTCTGTCCCTCTGGACCAGCTTACTCTAGCTTTGAAATTCTGTTTTAATGCCTCCATTTTCAAATTTGACAACACTATTTTCCCTCAAACCTTTCGTTTGCCGTTGGGGTCACTGGATTTCCCAATATTAGGGGAATTTTTCATGGATAATTTGGAATTTCAATGTATCAAAAAATTGATTGTCAAACTACCGTTCTATTACCGTTATGTTGATAAAATTCTCACCGCCGCACCGAAAGATTCATTGGCACAATTGTTGAAAATTTTGAATGAGTTCCATACTAGATTAAAATTCACTCACGAGACGATGTTGGGTGGTAGAATTAACAATTTGGATGTCACGGTTATCACCAACTAATCGATTATTGAAACAGATTGATATCAAAAACCCACATGGTCTAATACGTATTTAAATTTAAATTTTCACCATCCTAGATCCGATAAAATTGGAACTATCATGAAATTGGTCGACAGAGTTATAGAGTGTGCAAATGATTGTCAAAAAATTTTGGTCCTTTCTAAACTTCCTCTAGTTTATATAAAATCAATTCACGTCTCAATATGGTGGTTGTTCTTCCGACATTTTATATACTTTACTTACTTGTACATATTTTTTTTTCGTCTGGTTTTATACAGTTTTAAAGGTTGATGCATTCCTAACCTCTGTATTAGTTTCGTTAAAAGTGTTTAATATGTAAATAATAGTTGACTGGCTTTTATGTAAAGTATAGAATTTGAGTCTTCACTCGTTCGTGGTCTAAAATTTGTACAAGGTCAGTTTCATGTTCCTTTGTTTACTCTTGTTTTATACACAGACAGTTGTTCGTTGAAATGTGTATGTTTCCTGCTATATAGATGATAAATCAATATGTGTCCCGAGGAGGGCCCACACAAAGGGCTTAAACGTTGAGAAAAATGATGCTTGTTTTTGATCAAGACCTTTCCAAGATTTCGTTCTACATATCAATTCTGAGGTTAAAATGATAACTTCACAGAAAATCATATAAGCAGTATCTGAGGACCTTCGATTCACTTTGTTATTAGCTGTAACGTGGAAATATATAAATTCTCCAAATGTTGTAACAATAAAATAAATTTTGATATTTGAGAGTCTCGTGAATATTTTTATTCGGGGTCATTAGATTTCTGTAATTATGACTAAATTGTCAACGGTATCAGTAACTAGGCAATAACATGAACCACAGAATGGGAAGTTTTTAGGATAGCAATAATTTATTAATTTGTGGATGCCTTTGATAGACGGTGACCAATACAGAAATACCTCTAAAAAAACCGCAAAAATTTCTAACCAACCCACGAATGTTTGATAGGTGTTGTCCAATAAGCCTTGATAATAAGTTAAATTGTCAACTGACAATTCTTTACGAAAAAAAAAAAAAACAAAACATTACATTCTTAGAGAAACCAATCAAGCATTGACAAACTCAAATTGGAAAGAATTAATTCCACCACCAACATGGTAATATTCACGAATTTCCCCTCACCGATTAGAAGATGTACGAGTGTGGAGTCGGAGGTTATATGCAATAAAGTTACGCAGCGGTCGCAGTTTGATATTTATATACCCATTAGAGAAAATCGATGACAGTCTGTGCCAGTATTTATTGGGGCATTTATTATTTATTCTTCAGCCTGGAGTTCGTTAAACAGACCAGTGAGGTGCTGAATGCGTAAAATTAAGGCAGAACGGTGATTTCAGTGATAGTTGAGCTCCCGTCTCACGTCGAAATTCCAGTATAACTAAACGTGATGACAGAATACTTCGTCAGATTCACATATCCCGTTAATGGTAGTAATGAAAATAATCAACCTCTGTCCTTACCCTAGCGATGAACGATGGGGCATAACAAAAACTGCTAAATCGCCCCTTGACGTGCCTTACTTTGGAGGATGGTTTCACCCGCTTAAAGTGTTCTATGGCAGATACAAAAAAAAAAAAAAACACGTGTCGCTCAGTATTTAGTCTACTATAACATATTACAGAAGAAATCGATTCTGAGTGGTTGATCTGGGATACTTTCATTTTAAGTAGACGGAGCAGAGAAGTTACTGAAACTGAAAGAACAAGAAAGCGGGAAAGAAAAAAAAGGAAATGAAGAAAGAAAAATTCAAACGATGCTGAGACTGCTAATTCAGTTTCTTGTAGATTAGCGCGACTTGTTGGAGTCCTTGGTCCCTCGGGTAAATCGCGGGCAAGCCGCATTTTGCCGCGCTGGCAGGTTGGTTTATTGTATGAGAAAAGGGCGCGAGTTAAGCCAAGCCTAAGCCGTGCTGCTTAGAATTCGGTTAGGCTGCAGAGTTATGGCCGTTATTAAAACCAGCTGAAAGCCTGTGAAGCATCAGTCCAGCACGCTTTGCGTTAGCTGATTAATGATTCGCACGTGAAGAAGCAAACGCAGGATTGTTATTTAGATTTATCGAACTATCTATACACGTGAACGTAATCAATCTCCAAGTCCCTCCGGTGAACAACTCATCAAGATTCACAAGTACAATTGGTCTAAAGGAAAATTGCATTACATGTACTGGAAAAATTCAGCTGACAGTGGTTAGTTTGAATTCGGTGAGACTAAAGGGTCCTGGTCATGTGAAAAAGTCACTACTGATCAGAAAGCAACCTATAGTTTTGGATTTCCGTTTGTTGGATCATCTAAGAAAAATTGCAATGCCAAACAAATGTAGGCAATTACAGACATGGCGTGGTTCAGAGGTTACCAACCCTGTATGGTTGTGGTGAACTTCATGAAGACCAGAAAACAAAAAAAAAATTATGCGTATACGCCCGCTAGAAAACGCCTTTTCCCAATGCAGACAGTTATTTTACTCTTAATTGATTCTTTTAACAGCTTCATCTTCGGCGTTAGTTTTCGAATCACCATGTTGAATGAGATCTAATGATAATCATCCTGACGTACAGAATATCCACTCTGAACAGAAGAATGAAACGCATTAAAGACGATTACAGTGTGGTTTTTTTTTTTTTTTTTTTTTATTCTGTTACTTTTTGCGTAAGAAACCTATTCTAAAGTATTCGAAATTCTTTCGACGTACTGTCATCAGGTTTTTTGGTATGGCTTTGAGTTTCTGACCAGCGGCAGGAAAGTAAATATGGAGTTCTTGGCTTTTGAATACTACGTGATGTGAGACCTTGCTCAAGTGACTAATTATAAGTGAATTCTCGCACCTTTCTAGCTATCACACTCGTGTCTAACTCACTTGTATTCCATCTTCCATCAAATACACTTGTATACCAACTTTCAGCGAGAAGACTTCTAATCCATCCCTTGTCAGGAATACTTCTAAATCATTTTTAACTAGTCAACTTTCACTCCAACTTCCTGTTCCAAATCTCAAACTCATTCCTAAGTCATTCTCCAATTATCAATTCCAATACTCATAACTACGACGCACTTTGTTTATACATTTACACTCCTTAACAATCCAATAAACCATGATACATTTGAATACATCTTCCTCGTGTCAATTCTTACTCCTTCCTTTATTCCTTGACTTCGAACCAGCGACAATATCGGATCCGAAGGTATCATATGTAACATCCCGGGTGGATATACAGACCTATTGATAGCCGCGCGTCAATACCTTCCCTCTACCCCGTAACAGATCCGAAATTCCATGCGTTAAATCTTAAAATCCGTGCTATTTGCATGAAAATGGGTACACAGAGATTTTGAAAGTTACTAATTTTCAGTTAGAAATCCAAATTATCGACATCAAAACTCAATCAATATATCTCAGCGACAAAATAACCCGTATCAACTACCTACGACATAATAACTAGTTACAAGAATATCAAACGATAGAATAACTTGAGGCTAATGAAACAGGCACCAAATAACATCGACAAAATAACCCGTGTTAAAATTTACGAGTCGTGGGATATTCTGGGTTAGGATAGGTGAGAACACCCCACTGATCCCATGCACACCAACATGCCCGGCGTCTTTCATCTGGATGGTACGGACTGAACCATACCTGGAATATCTGAGGTATGGAATTCCATACCTGGGAATTTGAGGAAATTTTTTTCCACATTAATGCTATAGCTGGAAATATCGGAGAAATCAGAAATCTACCATACCGATTAACGATACTGTATCTCTAATGTAGAGTACAAATTTTACTCTATCGGAGCGCTGGTTACTATGTTTACTGTTTACAATAGCCGGATTAGCCGGTTATCCCAACCCCATTAGTTTTGCTTGCGTGTACCTGTGCCCTATATACCAATTAATCGACTATCATATATTCATGCAGAGAGATATTGAATATACATAAATAATTTATTTATGTATAATTCATATTTATTTAAAATAAATTAAAAATATGTGTAATATATATGGCTACTGTTACAAAATGACCCCCCCCCCCCCCCCCCAACTCCATACCTGAAAAATTCATAAGTCGCCGGGCCTGCATACCAACAAACTTCATACGACGCAGGTAGGGTCACCTTGTCCCCTGACGTTTTGTTATGAAATGTTTTTGTCTCGTGATGTTTTGCCGTGAGATGTCTTTGTCTACGGTTATTTCGTCTCATGACGTTTTGACGCCAGGAGGCATTGTCTCACGATACTATCGTTGTGGGTTATTATTTAAAAAGTTATGGGATATTATCACATGTAACCTGTGCATCGTGCATCATTTCCTCATTTATAAAAAAAAGAACATCACACCGAGATTCAGTCCTAAAAAAATACATGTTTCGCAGTTTCATGTGATGTTTTAAGCCTCATGTTTTCATCAAATTTGGAAATGCCGGAATGAACAAAAAAAAAAAACATTAAACATTCAAATTTCAGATTGCAACAATTAAAATGTTGGATTGTTTCAAAAATTTCGATTATTTGCAAATTAGCTTCTTACAGCTTGAAGGGGTTAAAAAGGATGCGTAGACCATACTCTGTCACAAAAAATAGTACATTTTGTAACAAGAAAATAAAGTTGGAGATCACTCCCGTGACCGGCCCCTCCCCCCAACCTCGGAAAAAATGCATATGTCTGATACGTTATTGACCCATTAAAATCCAGTAGTTAATTTAATGCTATCTGACACAGTTTTTTCTTGGGTTTTAATGGGTTAAATAGAAAGAATGTGTTATTGAATATTGCACAATCGTGTAACAGCAACATCTATTCTCATAGGTAAATCGTTATTTAATAAAATTTTAAGGAATGTCATAAATTATACTTTTATTCATTGAAATGCTACGATTTGCTTAAGTAATTTATAAATTTGTGATTAAAAATCATCATAATTCTTTTATCATGCGTAAGTGTGAGGGTAGCTTAAAAGCTGGAATATTATTGAAAGTTTATAACACTACATATAATCGGTCTTGCCAACTTTTTCCATTTCAACCACTAAGCCCCCCCCAATGAACTTTCAACGTTCAATACGAAAAGAAAAATAGAGAAAATTTCAAAAATAATTTGTCGGAAATATGGCCTCGCAACATTTTACGTAAGGGGTGTAACGATTTTTTGATTTTTTTTAACTAATTGGTACGTATCAAAAATATAAATAATTGCATAAGTTCAACAGGATAATTGGTCAGCTATATAAATTTATTTGGTTTAGACATCGAATACAGAGTCTATAAATGAATACACAGGTGTCAAATTTTATGAAATGTTATTACTTAATTGATGAATTTAAGATGCTGAACAATTAACAACTAGACATATATGCTTATCTGTTAGAAGTGGCGTACGTTGAAGGTGAATTGTATTAATTTAGAGTGAGTTGTCAGTATTTATAATCGGATTAGTTAATTTTCAAAATTTATAAATACGAAGAGTAGATGTACACAAATTTTCGAACAGGGTTCGAAGAAGGAAGAAGAAACAGTGTCGTCGCAAAATAATATATCAAATAATATGTTATAATTCTGAGTCGTTGTGAACATCCGTGTATCATGTCCAGATTCTTACAGTGGAAATAATATGCTATCTTCGTCCCGTTTTTCAGGTCAAAGATGTTAACATAATGGTTGAGTCAGGAATAAAATACTCTTATTCAGTGATAAAATAGGTATGGTACTGCATAGGGATTAGAAAGAAAAAATTATTGCATTTAGTACAACTCCCGTTTGATTTGGCCCATAAAGTTGATAGTAAAAATTTACTATCAACAAATGGTTAAGCGTATCGCAAAAATCCTATGCCATACTTCGGCTAATCTTATGAAGAATATGTGTAACAAATTTGAAGTAAATCGGACATGCAGTTTTTTTTTTTGATATTTTTTTATTTTTTTTTATCGTCGCCCTGATAAAACGTAATTTCGAGAAAAACTCAAAATACTAGTACGCGTTTATGCAGTAGGCGTTTTATTTCTGATAAAAAGTGAATTTTCAATTTTACCTTCAGTCTGTGATTACTGGCACATACAGCGTCTCTTTTCGAGCCACACTTACATTGTTTCAACCTTGGCTCAAGATATTCTGGAAAGTACAAACTTTGGAAAAATGTGAAAAAAAAGAATTTTTCAAATTGTTCAGGATGGCGTAACCCTTTAATAAATGCGTTGTTTCAAATGCTTCGCGTTGGATAGAACGGGAGCTAATAATCGTGAAGTTGAACAGATGCACTGACTTTTCCAAAAAATTAATATTGTATGATTTTCGATAAAAGTATTTTGACGGATGGAAAACTACTCGTTTCTTTCTTTTCACGATTACTTTGCGTAACAAACGTTTTGATTGATTAAAAAAAATACGTAATCGTTTTTTTTCCGGTTCGATTTGGAATCGCCAATTTACCAGGCGTATTTAACACTGCGCTCAACTTTGAGGAAACTCAGTTATTTTAGCAAGGTTTGGCGTGCCTAACATCATTCGCAGTTTATCTGTATCCGGAGTGACCCTTGCCTCGTATAAGCTTGAAATTGGCCTAATTTCAGAGCCGGCCGACCCAAGTACATCATTCTAATTCAAGCATAGTCCCGTGTTCATGTTTTATGCATAACCGTGCACACATACCGGTACCGACCTGCGTAGAGCAGCACATTACCTAATGCGTGCTTCATGCTGAACACCACATTGCTTATAGGCTCCACTTACTGAAAATACCACTTACGTGCCTGATATACAATCTATATTATATACATCAGTGTGTACTCGTACGAGCCAGACTACCGAAAATCAACCCCGTAGAAGATGACAAATGAGCTATTACGAGCGTCATAATTAAAAAAATCTAAAAATAGAATAAGTGTATTACTCCTACCCTTGCCGACCGAGCAAACTCACCATTTTTCTTTCCATACTAAATAAACGAAACAACGGAAAGGATTCGAATTTCGACACTGCATCGCTGTCTTGTAACGGAGTTCAAGAAAGTTACTCAAATCCTGAAAAACGTCAAAAAATGTGTGGTTTTTTTGACACGCGTTACTATTCCCACATTCTCCGCACTTCGGGGGGCCAAGAAGTGCATATTTGAGAGCTTTCGTTCGTTTGTTTATTTAAGATAGGAAGCAAAACGGTGAGTTTGCTCGGTTGGTAAGGGTGGGAGTACTACATGACCTTAAGGTAATCGTCACGGTGACTGGTGGGCAATAAGGGGTCTACCCACCTACGAGAATAACAATAAACTAATGTAGAGAAAATAAAGCAGCATACGGGAGGCAGCAGCAACTTAAGAAGTATCAAATCCGAGTATAATAAACGTGGAAAAAGAAACAAACTTTACTTGAATTATCAGTGGATAATCAATCGTTGTTATCATCACAATTATCGCCGCCCTGTTATAAGAGTAGGCTCCTGGTTAGCTTGTGTTACACACATACAGCACAAGATTGTCGCGGACACAAATATGTGTAGGGATAAGGGCATGTATTTGCAGAGCAAAAGGTCAAGATGAGTGTTTGACTGATAGTTGCCCGGTGCTCTCCTTGGTCCAATTCATCCTGCCTGCCAGAGAAGCCTATGAAATGTTTATACTCCCTTAACCATCGACACAGGTATTCGAAAATTTCAAACTCCGCGTGGCAGTTTGTTTTGCTGACGCCAATTTCGATACATGTATACCTACTAACCTATATCAGTAGTTCAACGTAATCATAATTCAGCTTGGTTTTAACGAATTCTTTGAAGGCAGACACAGAACTGCGTTGATGAGAAAAGATGTTTAGATGTTGAAGAAGTTTGGGAATCTTGTTTTTTCGAAACCCACTGGGAAATGAAAAAGATTATTCGTATATCGTGAGCATATTTTACGCATTTTTCCATGCTTGTTTTCCACACATATCTGGTACGGTTTCTACAATGGTCGAATGAGTTTGCAAATGCGCATGCGCGGAGTACTGAAAAGACCACTTTCAAGTCCTAGGAGTTAAAAGTGGTCTTTTCTGTACTGCGCGCATGCGCTGTCGCGAACAAACCTGACATTACGCGACACTAACCTCAATTTCGTGCTTCGTGAAAAACGCGTAATATACTCTCGTTATATCGAGAATCGTATGCAACAAGGAGGCAACGATCCTTTCACCTCGCGCATTTGCAATACTCGTCTTCGTCTCACCTACGGCTCATTTTGCAAACTTATTCACGGCTTTAAAAGACCGAGTTTGTCTCTTTGTTTCACAATATAATGGTTTTCGACATTTATATTCTCAGTTGGTTTATTATTCTCACATGAACTGCAGTTTTTTTCATTTTCACGTGTCAATAACGTAAACTAGAAAACTGGAAGACGCGTAGATTATATCATGGGAAGTATATTATATTCCATTGTTCGTGATATAAATCTGATATTAGCGATGCGGTTAAGCCGTTCAAAGAAATGTATACCACAAAGCAGCCTTCTTATATTTTTGATTTTTTACGGTATCGATAACATTTTTCTTTTTATCCGTAGGCTTCTCAGATTAGAAGGTTTCGCGTAATTTCAGCTTAGATTTTGAAAACATTATAATCTGTGCATTAACGAATAGTGAACATCACCAGTTTCAAATTATACTTTGTTTGAAGAATTTTAAATGTAACGTTCGTTTGATTTAGCTACGTGATTTCATTTGTGTGGAAAAATGTATGGCTGGGTTTTTTTTTATCTTAATATTTCTTATTAAATTGGTTAAACTGTGGCTTATCTGTATTTATATTGTCATCACACAAGGATCTCGTTAGTCAACATTTCGAGTAAGTATTTTGTAAAATTTTCAAAGTGGTCCACTATTTTTGAGCTTCAGAATGGGACTGAAAATGAGACAGTTATGTTTGGAAAATGTGAGTGAGCGTTACATTTTACTACAGTTCACTGTATTTCAGTTTATTCTGATTTGAAAAAATAGCGCACATTGACGAAACAAATTCAACCTGATGGAATTTGAACCATTTCAAATAGCTAGTTGAGAGCGAAGCATTCGGGTAACATTTTATGTTGGGAGGGTTTAACTATCTGGAATAACGCACTCACATAATTACGATAGAATTTTACTTACGAGCATACTTGTTTGATGAATTACGTTTGGAACATCGTTCTACGTTATTTCAATCTAAATATTCGGAGTGAGTTGAAATTTTATTCCATCGACCAAAGTGAAATCGTTTCTAAATGTCCTAATTTGACTTCACTCCGGTGAAATTATATCCTATCGTTGAGAGAAATCTGAAATCAGTATTTCACGAAATTAAATCTCGAATACTATTCTTCTTTTATAAGACCCTCGTGAAATTATTGAATTTTGATTGTATTCAATCACCGTTTTCGTTGAAGTATAACGAATTTGTGTCAATTGATTTATAACACTCGCAGACCACAGTCGCATCGTAACAGATGACAATAAAGAAGTTGATCTGCATGTACAATTCGTCCGAGATCAAAGAAAATATTATTGCAACCATTAAACGATATAATTATGAATGCGCTTTTTGAAGACAGCATGATCGATGAAAACATTTACGATATTGCTAGATATTTTCTCTGGCCACGATATATGCAACCACATACAATTCGATTGTTAGCTACATTTTCTAAAACTGTTGAAGATTTATCATAATAAGCAAGTTGAAAAAAAATGTATGTATAAAAATGAATTGTACTCAACCATTTATATTAAGTTGGTTTTGCGAAAAATTGAAGAATGAAAATATTTGAAAAATACAATCGACAATACATTTGTTAGGTGAGTGTATGGAATGGTCTAGATAATGTAAAATTATTTATTTATTTATTTATAATTATTATTTATTTTATTTTTTTTTTTTATGGGAAAAAATATTCAATTCCACTCGGGAGTCGGTAAAAAAAACAAATTATATACATATATATTCACGATAACAATACATCAACAATACGACGATAAATTAGAGACGCAGGATTATTAAATCCAGTAATTTAACATGTCTTCTCGTTCTCTTACTTCTATATCTCGACTCACACACATAACTCTTTTCTCTCTACTCTCTCCATACTCTCTTCCGTCTCTCATCTTAATACCTTTAACGTCAACCCTCTACTACTCTCTTGCTCTCTCGCTGTACACTTCACCCGCCTTTCACTCACACTCCTCGTACCCTCTCTCTCTCTATATATATATTTTCCTGCCATCTGTCTCTTGCCATATCAAACATATTGTTGACATAATCGTTTCTATTATCTTAGTTTCATGTAATCTTGTTACAAACATACGGTCTCAAAATATTACGGTATAACAAAATAGCCTGCAGGGTACAACTCGTATACTACGCATGGAAGCAAAGCATTCTGTACGTTGGATAACTTCCGTTCCGGACTTAGCAGCCCGTAAGTAGAGCGAGTATACATCAGCGTCACACGATACAGATATGCTGCAGGCACAAATGCCACGAAATAGATGTACACGTACGTAGATGTATCACGCAGTAAACGTTCACGCAGATCGGCAGTACAGCACAAGCCCTGGAGCTAGGGGCGTAACTAGGCATTTAGGGGCCCCAGGGCAAGGACGCAAATTGGGCCCTTCTGGATGACTAATGAAACATATTTTTCTGAAGCCTCCCCTCCCATGCTTCATGAATTTTCTCCCAATAAATCAGTAAGATATTCGACTCAGGCAGTCTATCCATTCTAAAATAAAATCACCATTTATCCAATGAAGATATTTGACATTTTTGACCATAAAGTCGCTATAATCATCAATACCGTTACAATATGAAATTGAAATGAGTATTTAAAATGAAAAATATCAGAAGCACACTGACAAGATGTTAGTTTGGCTAAAATGCCATGCTGGCATGTGATGGCAAACTGATGAACTATAACCAAACCTTTGCGGAATGCATCTCACAATATTACGAAATCATTTTTACCCCCCCCCCCCCCCCCTCCCTGTCTTGGGGGGCTCTCTTAACTCGGGGGCCCCGGGACATTACCACGGTTGCCCCAGCCTGGTGACATCCCTACCAGGAGCTTTTGTTTGGTTGCTATATCTCATTCGCAAGCACGGGATCTGGATAAGCTATCATACGACCGTCGGAACTGAGTCTAGGTATAGCGTTTCAAAATATGTATGTATGCCGGCTTGAACCGAGTGATCTTCTCTTGAAGCGGGCAGGAACTTCGAATCGGTCCACAGGACGGAGCCAAGGGACTAGAGGAGAGGTGCACTTACAGATCAAGATGGATCTGATATATGTGTAAGGACTCAGCGTGGCGAGGGGAAAAGGAAGAGATCCGCAGGTGTGGCATCGTGGGGATCCCGTTGCCATTCGACTGTGAACAATTTTGTCCCCCCCCCGCTCCCCCCCTGATCGGAGGTATCCTTTCGCCGCTCTTTCCATATCCGTTTCTTATTTCCGGCACTTATTTGTTCAATTTCTTGAAGGAAGTTATACCTATCCACTAACCTATCATGCAGCAGGTGGATCAAGAAATTGCGCCAGCTTGTCTTCTTGCTCTCTTGGTTTGATATTCTTTTAACCCTTAGCGGCCACATGGGGTAACTCATTACTCCACGCTGAAGGACCTAGTTTTACAAGACATATATGGGTGTTTTAAGACTTCTAACCGATTGTTTCATGTTTGTTGAAAAGTTCTTCAACATTTATAATGATTTTTATCGGTCAATTTATAGATGGCGTTCTAAAAACTGGTCATATATGGGAAACTTCAGCAAAAATGGCTTTTTTCAGAAAAATATTCATTACTCCGCCATTTTTCGATATTAAAATTTTAGGATTGTACGCATAACATATACCATTACCATAAAAAAATAACAGTATCCGCTGATCATTCAAAAAGTATATTTATTTTGCAAAATTATTGGAGGGGCTAATAATTTCGCTTTTTCTGAGCCTATAATCTCTCAACACCAAACAAATGCTAATTACTATTGTTCAGTTTTTCAGAAGCACTTGTTCGGTTTGGAATAGTTGCGCATAATACAAGTGAAGAAAATCAATACAGATTCTACGTATCAATAACACCATCGATATTACCATTGATTATCAGTTATCACTACTGTTTAGCGAACTTCCATAGTTGGAAACAGATACCGTTAAGATAGCTACTGTTGATAAAAGTTACTTGATGTAGCGGTTGCGGCAACATTCAGCACTTTGAATAGTGAGCTAACAGAATCCTTTAACAATAAGATATCCAATAATCAGAGCGTTACTTCCTCTCAAATCCTGATTCGTAATGAAAAAATGTACTGAGTCTTCTACCAAGGTACATTTTTTGAGGTTGAGATGTGTCGTTTTGATTAGGACCCGTCATACCAGAAAAAAGGACCGTGAATGGACAAATGAAAGCTACATAATTAGCTACATATACACCTGTAAGCAATATTTAGGCAGGTCCAGCCAGTAATGTTTTTGGCGGATAAATATATTGTAATCTGACCCCATTTTTTTGCGACAACCGGAAATTTTTCATAATGGAACCCTCGGTAAGGCTCACATGTGGTATTTGGTTCATTTGCAGTAATGTCCAACTAATTTTCCACACCGGCGCGTGTATCAACATCTAAAAACACCTGGAGCTATCAACAACCAACGCACCTCTGTCGCTCGTTGGAGTGAACTTTAATTGGAAAACTTTAGAAACTACAGATATACACGTAGAATCGGAGTTTAATCCAATTGAGACGAAATTCAAGTACGCCTGATTATCCTTGCATCTTTCAACCGTGCTAAGCTTTGAAGCCCAAAGAAATTTCAACATGATCAGAGGAGTTCTGTATCAGAGTTTGAGATAGCACTCAACGTCAACTTAACCAATGAACAGATGTTTTATTTTCAATTGCTCTTCTCGTTTAAGGGAACAGCAGAACGATTTTTTTTTTTTTTTGCGATACCTACGTGGAAAGTCAACTTTTATGCACCATTAACAAGCACTGAAAGTAGTCTTTTATACACATGTGCGGGAAAAACCTTTGCACATTGCTAGCAGTGTGAGAAAAAGGTGGTCGGGCTTTTATCCACGGTTGCGCATTTCGCAGACAGCTACACTAGCGCCACCGATGGAACAGTTTGTCACTCTTTGCCTCTTTTGTTATTTTTTTCTTTCATTACATATTCCTATGTTTACCCCTTGTTTTTTTTTAATCGGATTCCAGATCCTGTTTGAGGTCAGGAGCCCCCCCCCCCCCCCCCCCCCCGCGAACCATCCACAAGGGTCTCGCCCGTCGACCCCACCATGGGCTTTGTCCCTGGACCTCTACGTCACGCAGAGTGGTCTGTTAGAAATCCGTTTTTTCAAGATTTTCGGACTTTTTCATTCTTTGACTGGTTTCATTTTCTTATGTCGGACTTTCCATTACAGGTGTAACAAAAAATGGAGTTCGATACACGTACGAAAGTTGGCAATGCCTAACTCGTGTGAATGCGCCACACTCGTGCGGGCATTGTCACCTTCGCGCACTAGTATCGAAAAACACTATTCAGCTTTTATTGTGTTTTCTTGAGGGATAGGTACTCACACAAAGTCGGCCACAATTGCTATGCACGTTTCGTGAAAATTTATGGATATTTTGTTGTAGAAATTGAGATTTCTTAAGCTCATGAAGTTCTGTTTTAGTGCTGTAGTTTTGTTATAAGCAAAAGTTTTATTTTTTTCTTGTGTAAACTACAAAAGTATTCTTTTGCTGTTTAGATATATTGTCGAATTCTGAACTAAGGTACTTAATTATACCCATACCATGATTATATGACTTCATTCGACAGTAACCATTATTACCAAGTCTTAATTAATTTCCATCAATTTCATTTCGAATGTTATGTAACAGCTTATAATTACAAAGTTCCGATCGTAATTTTGAGGTGACATATTTTCTTGAATTATTATAAATTTTTAATCGTTATATATTGACTGTTGTAAAACATTATTTCGGCAAAATAACATTAAATACTTGAAGGTTATTCTTTCAAATTTGGGTGATAAATCTTTATCGTAAAAAAAGAGAAGAAGAAGAGATAAAAAGGTAGAAGATTGGACTAAAGAAATAAGGGAAAATGATTGTCGTTAAATTTGTTAATTTTATTCATCAGCGCGCTCACGTCTCCTTTAGCAGATGTCTTCGTCACCGGCGAAAAAGAACAGAGAAGTCGTAAAATGGTCTAAAAAACAGAGGCTGTGACTGGTGTGAATATTAAAACGATCCTGTGGCTGCCGTCACGTCGTCTCGCTTCACGATCACGACGCGACGTGAGCAATGAACGGGCGGTGAATAATCAACGAATGCAATGCGCATGCAACACTCGGCTTTCCATATACAGACATTGGCAATTCACCTGAACAAAACGATCGGCCTCTGTCAAGACGATTCGCTAGCAATACCGTGTGTGCACATATTCGTAGCTGAAGGCGGAAAAGAGATTGCACGTACAATCGCGCCCAGACTGCAGTGTACTCTACGTAATAATATAACTTTTATCGTGGAAGTCGAACGGCTCACGGTTGGTTGTAAACTAAACTCAATCGTTACTGCGTCCAAGAGGAAAAAATTTCCATTGTTAAATTCGAATCAAATACCTCCATACACGGAAAAAAAAATTCAGCTCGTGGAACTAAATATTAGATAGTTACTTGTAAACAGTTCGTCGAACTAAACGTTCTGTTATTGGAAGAGCACTGCATGGTTCGTATAACTGACTGTTAGTCAGCTGTCATAGCTGTACGTTGTTCAGCTCTCTCAGCTAAACAGCTTCGTTCGAAGAGCTAGACCAGAATTTTTCGGCTCCGCTCACAGCGCTTATTATTAAATAGTACAATTATATTGCTATTAGTATTATTTTTCATCATTATTATCATTATTTATTCAGTGTCATTTACATATTTGAATGGACTATTTAAACAATTATCTATCAACTGTATTTAAATCATACTCATGAAATTTGAAGGTTATGAAATATGTCAACGCACCAGAGCACAGCGCAACTTACAGCTCTTAGAGCAAAACCATTCAGCTGTGAGAGCTGAACAACTTGCAGCTATCAGAGCTGACTAATATATAGTTGCTGTAACTACAAGATAGACCGTAGAGTGCGTATAGTTACTGGAGCTGTAGAATACAGCTCGCCGAACAGAATTTTTTTTTCCGTATACGTGCTTTTCCGCTAATGTAATACACGGAGGGAAAGGATTGTTTGAGGAAAGTGTTATTCGTTTGATTCGACTAAATACTGTTGTCAAATGCACCGAACACAATACTTACTTAATTCAACAGAATACTTTTGGCGGACGAAATACTTGTGACAACTTGATGTAGGATTGAATCAAGTCTTTGTATGATCCTGCTGACTATCGATTTAATCAAGACAATAATAACGGTGTGAATTCCTTGCGATAATGTATATTTTGTATCAAGAAAATGTGTGATTGAAATGACCGAAAATTTCATTCAACGCGCCTGAATCGAGTTGTTTTAAGAATGTGAAATTGTTGTATCACAGCAAATTGAGCTTGTTTTAAATTCATGTTTCATTCAGCGAAGAGTAAAATGCTTAAAGCACGTGATGAATTAGTTGGTGCAAAAAATCTTTAGCATCAACTGAACATCAGAGTTATTCAAGTACACAAGACGTATTCTTTGAATGATATCATTTATAACTCTGTTGGCTCAAAATTTTGTGGGCCATACGCGATATTTCATGGAGAAAATCCGAAAACTTATTGTTGTATATGTAGAAGTATAAATCGATCATGTATCAATAGTTTTTGTTTATTCGTCGACGATATCAATTTCGATGAGTAATAACTTGGTATTATGCTTACTGTCATTTGTAAGAGGTCTCATGCCAACTTTATCTCACGGTATCCGTGTCTGCTTTCCCAGCCGACTACCCGGCTTCATAACGATCTCTGAAGCTATTTCCGAAGCGAGAGAGTTCACCACCTAGTGACCGTTTGTAGTAACGGTATACTGATGATTACGACGAATGTGATCTCCACTTGGTTCAAAGCTGGTAGTGTTTCTTTTACCTCGTCAGCAACTTAGTGCAACTGATTCAACCAGTTACGCCAAAGAAGCTCTGGTTATATCAACGGAATATGGAATTCAATCGATGTAAATTTTTTTTGTTGGATAGATCTATGTACTTACTTTATTTGAAGTACCTAATTGTTTCTGCCAACGAGCATGCGACTTGGAGGAATAATACGTAACCTTCAAATGAAATGATATTTACTTGACTCAATATCGGAAACACATGAACAGATTCATTCGAATCAATACTTCACTTGATCGTAACAAGAAAGGCTTGTATTGAATCAAGGAATTTGCTCAACAAAATCATTTTGACAAACTAACTAAATCGGAATTGTTGAATTGAAGTCATCGAGTTTGTAACAAATAAGGCATGGATAAGATACTAGATTGAAGTGAATGGAGTCCAACAAAATGTATTTTGTTGGTTCAAGAGATCCTTTTCCTCCATGTATGCAGGTAAGTGCCTGAAAGCTGTACCTTAAAGGTATATTTGGCTGCTGTAATATGCTCAAGCGCCTCAACAGGATCATCAGATAATTTTATTTCACCGGCTCTTATCTCGATGCTTTACCAGCTTATGAAATTCTAAAAGAATGTACCACGGACTTGCTTTCTTAAAGAGGAGAATAATATTTTCACAGTCTACTTGGGATGCCCGAATACACTCCAATCGGTTCGTCACATAAATCCTGTGCGTGAAATAGAATTTATTGTGATAATATATTTATTTATTATATTATATGCCACATTCCGCAAATTATGGGTATGTAAGCTGTTACGTTCGAAAAATTCGATTTGGCCACGATTTCGGAGTGTCATCATGTGTACCGAGATACGAAAATCCTCCAAATATAAACCTCTAGGCCCTACCGCTTACTAAGAACACGTCGATGAATTTTTGACTTGTTTTCGATCGCATGTCTTACTTCGAATTTTCTGCATCTCTTGTCGTTGGAAAAAAGATATTCCGCAACCAAATAAAATATTTTGAAAATTCCATTGTGAAAATCTAAAAATTTTCGGTCTGAACTCAATTTGTGTGAAACTTGTACTCATCGTGGAATTAAACCAGACATAACGGAGGTGTTGAGCTAATATTATAGTTGGAAAAATTTTACAGCAAAATAATTGCTATTGCTCATAGTTTTTTTTTTTTTTTTTTTAGAGTAGAATCTTAACATGACATATTACATCCTTTTTTCGCAACCGGTGTGATATTTCAAATTTAATATCATAGAAGTTACGGGGAACCTTTCTTATGTATTTCCACGCTAGAGTTATAAATGTACAGTAGACGCGTGTAATGTATTGTACTAGATTTAAGTTTAAAGTGTATTGAATTGCACAGAAATTTTGCAGTTTTTTAGATAAATTTCGCAGAGTTTCATATAGAAATATTCTTACAATCGCCATGGATATTGAATATTCTCTGCAGAACACGAAATTATACGATATTTTTAGTAAAATGTAGCGAGCTGAAAATTTCTTGGTTTGATGAGTTTTTTTGTTTGGTTGTTCTTTTTTTTTTTTTTTTTTAGCGACGTTTGATTTTCTTCCGAGAAGTGTTCCGAACAACAGATAAAAGCGGAGTTTTCAAAGAAATTTTGAGAGTATCGCAGATTTTTTTTTTATTTTTTTTTTTTTCTCACAAAGGAACAACTGTGGTGTAACAGCTAAAAAGTGCGAACGTCACGACTCACTTGAAGTAGATCTGTGAGACGAAAAAAATACCCTTTATAAGCTGTGATAATTAATATTTCTCCCTCATTCAGTGTTATTCATAGTCAATTAATAAGATCACAACTCTCTCGTTTATTTCTCGAGAAATATTAGTTATTTAATACCTTCAGCTACGTAAACTATTCAGCAGGATTATTGGCGAGGGATATTACGGTATAAACTGTGATGTCGCCGATACGAACGTGATTTTGTTATACGTGCAGACGTGGTACTAACCTTGGAGCTGTATTCACAGCCATAAAAAGTTAACCTCGTATAAACGGCTGAATCTCGCGGTTGAATTTGTCTTTTTTTATGTGAGGTAACGTGTGCGGATATGATAAAAATATGGCCTGCATTTCGTTGCGTTATTTTATACAAAACATCACCGTTGCTGAAATTCGCCAACCGATTTGACGAAATAATGCAGGGATATTGAGAGAACTTCCTCGTTACCTTTTTACTGTTTTTTTTATCTCTTTTTTTTTTTAATCTAATTCCTAACTCTTTCATCGACAGTCATATTCGATGCTTAATATGCGACCTCAAAAATTTCCATGTCCTAGCCTTATCACAGTTTGTTTACAACTTCGAGTGATTTTCGTTACTTCGTACAATCCCAACCCCCCCCCCCCCCCCCCCCAGTAACAAATTTGAGTCAAAATCATCGAATTTTGATAGTTTTTCAATTTTACAACCACTATACTGGATCCGCCATCTCGGATGTAGAAATCATTAAATTCCGATTTTAAATTCATGATCAGTCCAACCCCTACCCCCCCCCCCCCCCCCCACCGGTTAGAAAATTCAGGCCAAAATATTAAGTTCAAAAATGTATGATTGGAAGGGTTAAAAGTGCATATCTAATCGAATCGGAGGGGCGAGTTCCTATTTTATTCATATGCTAATTCGGTACGGTAGGTCAAAATTGTTGTCTAAAAAAATCTTACAAAGTTGATGTCTCATGGAATCAAACGAATCGGGGTCGATGCCAAATTTATTTCTGCATGGAATGGTTGCTGGTGGTATTTCAAAAATTAGATTTTTTTTTTTTTTTTGATGTGGTCAATTGACATTGATTCATCATTATATTTGACGTGTCTTCAGAGTCGTGGCACGAGCAGGCATAGATGTTCCCAATCACGGAAAAGAGATATTGATATAATTGTTTAGGAAACGCAGAAATTTTAAAGATTTGGTATAAGTCAATTTTTAGAACTTTTGTGGAGTGGTAATTTTGTTGGCTGTAAATAGGATTCTTGATTTGTGCGCATGATGCTGTTAAATTTCTACCTTGGTCCTGGGCGGATAATGTATTTGTTTCAAACGGTAGCTTGCTTGACAATAATGAATTCGTCGTGTCCACAAAATATGAGGCAAAATAAGTTGGGAGCTGGAATAAAAAATGAAATACGTCAGCGAAAATCAGGATAAATGACCCCGCAGAACCCTTACGGAAATTGGCTCCCGGTCGAATTGGCTGCATTTTTAGTACGTTATAGTACATATTCTCCTGATCAAAATTGTTTTCATCGACACAAGTCCCAAAAATCATTAGCTTCCGAGATATAGGCGTCGGAAAGGAAGTGTATGAATTTTTTTAATATCTATGGCTTACGTGATTTCTTACGAATTACAAAGCTTCAAGGGGGACCTGAGATTAAACATATCACTCAAAAACTGTACAGCTAATTCACAGAGACTCCACACACGCTTGAATAGCAAGACAAGTCGATTATTGCAAGAGTCAGAGGGTCTCGTTCTTCACGCAAAATCTGACGTTGCAGTTGCACCTCCTTCCAGTTAACCAGCGAGGTTATGGATGAAATCAATGCATTGCTGGAATCAATCACAGCTTCCTTAGAGAATGAACCGTGCAGTTGTTTTTTTTTTTTTCTTCTTTTTTTGTAGTGGCATGTCTTACCTGAAATTCCCTTGAAGTTTTATAATTCGTGAAAATCACGAAATCCATAGATATTAAAAAATCTGGACAGGTATATATTATAATATACTAAAAATCGTGCAAATTTGACCTGGGGACAATTTTCATAAGGATTCTGCGGGGTCTTTTGAAGAAAATAACCGTCTTTTACCTAGATGGACATTAGGAGCAGTGTAAAAGTAATACATGGTGTATGCGCTGCGTCCACAAAACTGCAGCGTGAGAGAAATAGGTAAGAGGTTCGCGATCAGTGTAAGTTAATTAAATAGTATTAAATATACCAGGCAAAGGCACAATTTTGCACAAGGTTGATATATTGTATAATGTACGCTGCAAAATGAAGCGAAATGTAAATCCACGGTAGCATTCTAATGTAGTGATCTTGTCATGATAATTGGAGCAATCTGTTCATTGAAAGTATGGTAAGAGAATTACATTTATGATGATAGAGGGAAATCAAATTGTATTTGTGCAAACACATGTGGGCATAAATTGAATGGTATGGTTCGATGATTTGATATTTACTGAATTTTTGGTGATGATCGAAGAAGGAATTTGGAAGATTTTTGGAAACGCGGAGGGTGTAGGAGTTTGCTGATTGGTCAAGTTTTCGTATTGGTCGATTATTGTGATTGGTGGGAATTTAGAATTGGTCAAGAATTTCTACCGGAAATGTTGGTTGTAAGAGTGTAAATTTTGTACATGGAAGGGAAGTTGGAACATGCAGGTATGTCTCAAAGTTAAACAACACGCGACGTTTCCGCACCTTTGCGTATATACTCGTACTCTCGAAGCAGACTAGCGTCGACATCTGGCAGCCAACTGAGTATTTTGTAAATGGGTAAAACCCACGCTGGAAGTCACGTACTTTTGACTATTTAGTTATTTTTTGATACTATCTTATTATTTAGGTGCGTAGTTCCTTCAGCGCATTATGATCTTACCAAATGTGGAACTCTTGCCCTTACTATTCAGAATTGACTTTGCTTGGGTTCTATCTGTCGTGGAAATCCCAACCGTGTAAGAATGTATACATTGAAAATAAGACTAATTATCGTTCTCAATTATATTAATGAAATTGTATTGATACACAACACTTCTTGCGTCTGCACGTTCTATAAAGTATTATATTATCTTCTGGAGTTCGTTAATTATCAGATTGTTATACAATCACATTGTATAAATACGATGTTTCCTGACAAAATTTAACTATGAATTTTGCCCTTGGTAAGATCAAGAAGCGATCGCGTCATCTGGCGGCTGAGTTTGACCGTGGAACACATTATTCCATCTTAACAGCTTCCAGGTGATGATTCCCACCCCTCCCCCTCCTATCTCTCGACGATGTTGGCTTTTGGCAGACACCTTGAAGATGGATTGGGTTGCGAAAGAACATCCGAACACAAAATAAAACGAAAGGAATAAAAATACATTTTTCACAAAGCGAAGTTTAACTGTATCGTGAACTATGACTTTTTGTTGTTACCATAAGGAATTTGCAATAGGGTGGAGATGGCGAACATAACAGCCATTATTCATAAATCGTAATGTTTCGACATAATATATTTCATGATTTTTTCACCTGAGATTCAGCATAAAAAAAAAAATTTTCAACTTGAAAGAAGTACTACTGTACCGTTGAATTATGTAAAAAATGTGCCCCACAAGTATATAGCTGCTGGAATGATTTTTCGATATCGAGACATAAACCTACGAGATTTGAAATCGCGGTGTAATCCGGTGTGGTGCACAGGATTGCCTAGATTTTTTTTTTTTTTAACGATTCTACAGCAGAGACTGTGGATGAGTTTTTAGATCGAACACCCTGCCAATTGGTTAATATTTTTGCCAAATTTCAAATCTACTTTTACCCTGGATTTTGATCAAATTAATTTTGAGGTCTTCGCACGATCACAAAAGTCCACTCGAAAAGAGTCTTTGAAGACAAATTTCACTCCAGCTCTATAATTCAGAGTGAAAAAGTATTATCAAGGTTGGCTTGAATCCAACGCCGAGTCTCCATATCCTAGAAAAGATTAATTTATCACCGCAATGGCCTGAGAAGTATCTTTCCGTTTCACATTTTTCAGCCTCGGTTTCCACGGACTTGCGTTAGCGGAAATACAAAACATTAGGTGTTGCTTCTTATTCACAGTTCTGGTTTCTTTTGTTCCATGAAAGATAAAAAAAATAAGTAGCGTTAGTATTAAACTTCTCCAGTTTGATGCGATAGAGAAAGCCGGAAAACTGGAGATGCGATATCTTCGCCGTGAAAACTTGCACCATTTGAACCTTCATCTTATAGCTGATGATAAAAAAAACGAAATCTAACGTGATACTCTAAGTGGTGATTGACCTACTTGGATAGAACCAATTGCAGGATATCGCGCTCTAAAGCGTGAGGCCAATATGTTACATGCGATATATATATATTTATATATACATCTCGCGATTGGTTCTTCGAAGATAGGTTAATCTGATCTCTCCAGATTTATTCCAACGCAGGCTGTGATATCAAAATTAAAAAAGCATTGCGTCTGTAGATCAATCGTAGAAAAGAAGCCAACCTTCGTATCTCAGAAATAAAGAATTACGAGTGCTTGTATTGATAATCCAACTTCACGGCGGGAAAGAATCTGCAATTTTTTTTTTCTCTTCACTTCATTGTCGCCCACAATGATTGTCGGGTCGATTGGATTAGTGCTGAAAACATTGAATAGGAACCTCAGTGTACGCAAATTGGAGAATTAGATGAAACGAAAAACTTTGAGTGCTGTTAAAAACCAGAGTAATTACTATTGCTAACCTAGTCTGAATCAAACTTTGTTACGTTGACACTGACTTGTTGAATCTTTTCGAAATTGATTCCGAATTTTGCAATCCTGCCTACTCTGTAAAACGCATTAAGTGGTGAGCCGAATGGGATTTGGAAAATTTTTTCGCAACCGAAGTGCAATAAGCAATACGAGATGTACGGTGCTTCAGCGAAATCCAACGATTTTCAAATTTTTAACTTCCACACTGGGTTGGACTTTCAAATTTCCGAAATCTGTTTGTAAAATTCTGATCAGTGACCTCGAAACCCCCTGCGTACCAATTTTTGTGATATGTGGACGTGTAGAAAAGAAGAATTCGCGTGGATAAGGACTATACTTACACCACTATTGCATGAAAGTGTTGAGACATCAACATCGACATCTTAGAAGTCCAATTATGCAAAAAATGATAACGATATCTTGAAAATTGAATGTAAACCTTGAATAATTCTTGAATAACACTTGAAAGAATAACTAAAAACAGGTGTCTCGTATATAAGACGCTGTACCAAAAAGGGTAGATGAGTAATTGTCAGTACTTTGTTGTTAAATTTGATATTATGCTTATCGATCAGTACGCTTACCCTACTCTCAAATCGTGTAAAAGAATTTTCTAATTACCATGATTTTATCGAGTTATCGAGAACATTCTTCTTCATGCGTGGTGGAACCAATACGGTCTAAGTGGGCCATTGTCTCCGAAGAAATATTCAAAGTTCGAACACACTGAATAAAGCCATCGGAAGACAAATATAAATGCAAGAAGCCAAAAGAATCCTACTAGTGCAATGTTTGCGAGTTGGATGCAATAAAAGATACGCGCATTTGCGCAAGTGTGAAGACTACATTAACAGGATTGTGTAGTTGCCAAAAAATGATACAGAAGCTGTTATCTCTCTTCACTGAATTACGTAACAATAAAAGAAGTCATATACCTGTCAGTGTAAGTTAATTTGATCAAATTACCCAAATTTTTCAATATTTCTTTTGAAAAAGATTCAGAAGTACCCTTTCTTTAGAAACATAAGCCAGTACGCCTCTCTTGGTTTTTTGGTACGTAAAATTGACCATTCTTTTATGTAGCTCCCATTTTGTTTTTTTTTTATTTTTTCATAGCATTGTTCGCTACTTATTGAATTCAAAGTCTCCTAATTATCCGACGACATCCAATTTTGGAAGTTCTGCGAAATGAAACTCAGTTTCTTCAGATGCTACCAAGCTGAGCCAGAAGTATTAAAATGATTTAACGAAAAACTTCACTTTGTGCCGTGAAAGATTACTTATTATTTATCGACTGTTTTCTCGAGTAAATTGAAAATATTTTTTGATATTTGATTTAATTGATAAATCATATTTATTAGTTCGATTGGCGAGGCTAACGGCTTTGATCACTGTAACTCTGCCGCGCCGATTTCACTCTTGTTAAATTCTTATGAGGTGATTATTTAAAAAAAAAAAACTGATCACGTACGTAGTTCCAGGTTCCAAATCTAGAAGATTCAATATTATACTGATTAAATAGTCAAAATGTTGCGTTAATTTTTATTGAACGGATTCCTCGGAACCCTGTTACTAATTTATTTCTAATAAAATCCCCATCATCAAACTGTTTCACTCGCAAACTATTCTGATTTGGTTGATCTTCTGCACCGTTATAGTATTCACTGAATCCAATAATTCCAGAATAAAAATTTCCAATTATCGGAATAATTGTTCCTTGTCGAACTATTCTAACGATGTTTCCTAATTTATTCGGTATTATTTATAAGACGTGTTCAGCCCTGATGGTGCCGTGAAAGAGACGAGGCTTTGCAATAGAGCGAGCAGAACGGAGTTAGCCGGAATAAGACACGGGCTTGTACAGACCAGACTAATATATGAGTTTCCAAGGCTCTGTAACGGTCGTGGGCCACTGTAAAAACGCTGATAGTCATACGTCTGCTTAACTTAAAAATTGCAAGGCCCTGTTCCTCGAAGACAATTATCTACGTCCTGGGAAGGAAAACCTAAGTGGTTATAAACCACCCCCCCGCACTCGCACATGCTATCCTCATTGAAAGAGACATACATATGTGAAGAGGCTTCTCGCGTTAGTCAGCAAGTGACGGTGAGATAGACCACACATATCCGGCATGTACGTACACTTTAAATAACATATCTTGTAAAATATTCGAATACATCGTAATTATAGACAACCGTGTGATAATTATTTTTAACTAACGTCGAGTCCTTCCGTATGTTTCCCTACACATACAGACAAGATATCTTTGTGATACTACATCTGCGATTTTTTTTTTTTTTTTTTATTCCACGTGATCCCTGAAATATTTCCGAGCCTAAATAAAAAAAAAAAAAAAATATGAAACTTATTTATTTATTTATTGCAAAAATAGCACATGCAAACAAATGATTGAAATTCGTACTTTTCCACGAAAAAAAGCTTTCCTGCTAATATCCATGTAAATTCAAATGCCATCTCTTACACAAACTTAATATACACCAAAAAATTGGACAAAATTTTTTTAAATTTTCCGTATTGTTGTTTTTACTTGTCCGCCATATTGGAGCCGCCATACTGAATTTTGGAATTTTGAGTTCAGATTCGTAATTAGTGACACCCAAAGCCTATGTGTGCAAAATTTCAAGTGAATTACATGTAATAGGAAAAATGTATGCAGGAAAGGATTAATAAATATTCACCATATCATACGGAAGCGATACAATTAAAGAAACAGGCCGAGAAAGAAAAAAGACAGGAAGAAATAGTGATAAACACGTTCTCTTCGAAGCTTGTCACTATGAACCATATTTCAATATTCTTATATCGAGAATTTCATCGATTCGATAACACAATTTCGCAGCTGTACATAGATCAATTTTGATGTACTTGTGTGTCTCGTTGTATAAGTTAAATTATTAAGAATTTTTAAATTATTTATCAAGAAAAATTTCACTCTCTTCTCGAAGTCACTTGTCTAATTGTATTGCTTGTATTAATGTTTTCAATGATTAATAATGCCCATGGGAATATTGCACAACTTTGAATTATCTGTTTCAAACACGTTTAACAAAAAGGAAGATAAAAATCTTGAATAGGAGAAAGCTAAAAATTACCACTTTGGAAGAAACAAACGCAATTAAAAAGCCTGAAATTAATTAAAAAAGAAATCAACAATATTCATAGCAAAAGAAAACTGAGAAATGAACAACACAAGTACAGCGATAAAAGTTAGAAGGTGTGATAAAAGAAAGAAATCGAGCCGTATGTCAGGCTACATAAAAAAAAGTTCAATATAAAATAAAATAAACATAACTATGCAACTAAAAATTCAGCGTAAGATCATAAATAATCAAAAAATACATTGAATGACAAGGAAAAGCAAGGTCAGATCGCATCTCGTCGTCATCAGTGGCTTGCAGGTTTGTAGGGCTGTAAATTGTAAAACAATTGAAAGCTCCTTTCATACGTTGAAAACTTGACCTTTCCAGACAAAAAATTACCGTATGTATGGAGTCCAAGTGAAGACCTGGGCAATAATGAAAATACATATTGCAACCGTTATTTTTTTTTTTTTTTGTCGTCACCAAACACATGTTCCATTCATATATTTTTTCCGAAAAAACTTAAGTAGACAGATAACCATTTGAGAAAAACGTGAATCTTGACGAGCAGACGAACAGAAACCTTATGAGTGTGAAATTAAAAAGATCTGTGACATGGAAGTTATTCATAGTTCGACATGTACAAAGAACCGTCAAAAATGAGAAAGTTGAATCACTTTCGTGATGATCGACAGTCAGGGTAATTGTTCACGTCATAAGCAGACACCGTCTTTGTGTAGCCAGTACGAGTTGAAGATGAGGCGATTGATGTAAGTGATCAAACACTGCATCGATAAAAAAGAAACTTGAAGTATAATTCCTAATATTAGTTGAAACTTGCAAATATTTTGACAGTAAGATTCCGGAGTTACGCTTATATTTACTAATTTCTTGATCGCTGTTAATAATTTATATCAACTTGAATATTGGTTGTAGTTGCAAATGCAAGAGAACCAGAGTTGACGGATTGAAGAATTGCAATAGACTCGTTGCTGGGAGGGGGTGTTTTGAAGAATGATTTGGAAAGAAAGTGAAAGGGTATAGGAGCTTGATTGTTTATATTTATTGGTGGATTTATGAGATTCGTTGATTATTAGGATTGGTGGATTTTTGGGATTGGCCGAAAAAATGTGCACCAGGAATGCGTTATGGGAGAAGAAGTACTGGTACATAGGGCTTCTTGGAAAAGGTATGTGGATAGAACCAATAGAAATAGAAATATTGGAAAGTCCCATTGACGGGTCTGTGAGAATGACGCTTGGGGAAAATTGCGTCTCATCATCGCGCATTTGATTGCCAAATGTGTCAGTCAAAACTAGAGAAAAAAGCTAGTAGTTCTCTTTTTATGGCTGTTTTGCCCCATTGGTTCCCGGCCGATGTGCCGGCCACTGTCTACGGTACGCTTTGTTCCCGGTGTGATTACAACCCACGATGTCTTGTTATTGAAATCACCGAATCGATCTTAAGAATCTATAGGTAATGCATCTCGAATAGTGATAATGTTGTAATGATATGAACATAACGACGATACGTCGTGACGTTGCTCACTCGCGATTTCTCCCGCGGAATGTTTACGGTATTTCAACCAGTGATATACGATGGTTTCCCATCATTTTTGGTTTGATGTGCTCTCCTATTTCTCCGTAGTTTGTTTCAGTGCTCTCAACTGTGCGTAATTGTTCCGTCAACTTCGCACCCCATTCAAGCTCTATCGAAGTGGGTGCAGTCGGTACCAACATAACTAGCGTACCTGCATTCTTTCTTATATCCGCATACGTACACGTTTTAATTTACTACAGAATACATTAAGCCGACCGATAGAAGCTGAACTTTTTTTGACAATTTTGGCAATCGTTTGACCAAAATGCGTGGATGCGTTACGTTTTGGCGCGACAACGATTCGACTTTGAGACAATTCGGCATGAGGACGTTTTGGCGCTAGACGTTTCGGGATGGGGATGATTCGGCATTGGGACAGTTAGACGCTAAGGTTTTATGTCGTTGATTCCCAACGCAACCATAACGTTAATTTTGGTATCACCAATAAGGCCAATTGACCTAAAAAGCGGAGCAGAAGTAGCATATTATTCCCTCGCTCGCTTCGCTCGACTTTATTCCCTTGTTACATAATGTACTATATTTCAAAGTATGTCATAAAATACATTCGTTCAGGACTGAAATTTGAAAACAAACACCCACAAAATGTGACTTCCGACTTCCCGTCATCCGTAGCTAGACCTGCAAGAACTTTCCCAGGGACCGAACCTTGTCTAACCGACTTTGCGAGTCTAACTCTTTCTAATTCCGTTGTCGTGTCGTGGTTCACATTCATTAGGTATACCGACCGACGATATTCCTTATTTTTTTTTTTTTTTCAACTTAAATTTTCGGTCAGCACTCAGGTATAATTATGACAACGTTGAATAAAAGCATTCAGTTCAAGTTTTCATTCCATAACACAGCGTTTAGCGTCAAACCACCCAGCGCTAAAAGGTCGTGGCGCCAAAAAGTCCTGTCAAGAAAGAGTTTGCGCGCCAAAAAACGCCCTGATTTTCATGTATGCATCTACTCACCCGTTTGTGATCGAATCATAACCGAGAGGAGGGCAAGACAGCAGCATGTTAGGAACTGCTTGTGCCACATGACTGCACAAACACCACTTTCTCTGCTTATCCCCAACCCTGAGCATGGGTAGTGACCGTCATAGTAATCTGAAACAGAAGAGAAGACTTTTTCTCATTCGTTTGTATATTATCTCTTACGTGTACGTAAAAAAAAGGATTCATCCTATTTTCTTATCCTGTATTTTGTAGATCCGCCAACATTGAAAATTTTCGTGCGATGATTTAATTTTTTTATTTTATTTTCATATGGTATTGACACTCACTGAGAGGAAAAATAGTAGAGAATATGTCTCTTTTGATCGCAGTATGGGAACACAATGGATTAAATGATATTTTAGACCGTTTTTTTTTTCTTTTTTCCGGAAGGATAATTCAAATGTGAAACTGAAGTTTATTCGATTGTTATTTACAATCAATGTTTGAGAAAATAGGTAATTTTTCTGAATATCCGAAATATTATTTTAGTTTCTACAAGAGCAAACTTAATAACGTTTTTTTTTTGTTTTTTTTTTTTTTTTTTAATTTGATTCTTAGTAGTAGTGACGATTTCAGAATTTCATGCTAAAGAAATTCCGAGAGGAAGTTACAGACGCATAAGAAGTAGAAGTAAATTCCAGATCATCCAAATTTTTCCAAGTTCTCAAAATCGATAGTGACGCCACGGGGCTTCTAGATAACCCAAATGAATGCTTCTTTTAAACGAAACTATTTGAAATATTACCCAGCAGTGGATAGTGCTAAAGCAACGCGCAAAACTAACGTTCGAGGCCGCCACAGGAGGAAAAATTTTCGTTTACGAAATTTTTCAAACTCACCGTCAAGCACTAGCTCAGGTTCGATGCAACCTGAACCTGGATAGCTCGTTGCTTCGCTTGCGTGCATCCTTGTTCGGGTACCACGAAAAAAAAAAAATTACTTTTTCATTCGTCAGGTAACATTGTTTGACCTCGAAGAAGTTTGGCGTTTCAGTGCCTGGCGGCTCAAACTATAAATTCGAAATCTCGTAACGCATGTTCGGTTTCATATCTATTTTGCAGGCCTTTCCTGGTTGTCCTGACGCTGAGTTCGTCATAATGGAAGCCAGCACCAGGTTCTCTTGGCTGCGGTGTCTGCATCTCGATTCTCTTACACATGGCTTTGCCGACGTTTCGCGTCTTGAATCGCTCGTACGGATGTAAAGCCTCGTCGAGTACGTCGTTCTCCTCGTACACATGCATTCGAACCATTAACGTTTCACTCTGACTTATCACTTTTGCGGCGATTCGCCTGTGGTCCAACACGACCCAGGAATCGTCTCGAGCATCGTGCACCGCAATCACGGAATCTCCCTGCCAGCCTGTCTTGGTCATAGAGGCGGCCAAGTCCCCGATGTAAGAGCGGTTTCGCGTGAATTCGCCCATGTTGCTTTGGGAGAATTTGATTTTCCGAGACTGGATGAGCTTGCGTAAATCGGCTACAGGTATATCGTGTTCTCGCATACTGCTGTGATATTCACTATATAAATTTACCTCACTTATTATATGTGTTTTATTAATTATACCCCGAATCATTTTGCAAATAGCGTACACGTTTCGCGTCGTAACGAGTACTTTATGTTTAATGTTTGAGGCGTACGTATTCTCACGTCTGTTGGCAGTCGCTTAAACCTTGCATCGAACCTGAGCTAGTGCTTGAAAGTGAGTTTGTAAAAATTTGAAATACATTATATTGAAATGTTATTTTGTATGATGAAAACTAATTCGATAAAACACGGCGGAAAGTTCACAAATATATTTCACAAGATATTCCAAAAAAGCTTTTAAGAATCGTTCAAAAATTATTTATGGGAAGATATCAGAATGAAATAATTTACAAAATACTTCATTAAAATGTTTAAAACATATTTGTTTTACTTTTCAAAAAAATATTTTGATGAAACTTTTTTCAAAACGTATCTTAATATATTCCATTGAAACGTTTTAGAATTCTTATCGCATTCGAAGCAACGAGCTATCCAGCTTCAGTGATTATTTCTATCATAAAACCGTATCCCGAGCCACCGAAAATAAGTAGTAATTTTTCCGCGGATTCTATTACAATTAGCTATACTTTCGCTCCAAGTGTATATTAGAACCCGAAGCCTCGGAGATATGAAGGAAACACGTGATTGAGTTATTCTCATAAATTTCGACAGGAAGTTAAATGAGGATCTTGCTGTCGTTCCAATCTGGCAGCAACAGTTTCGAAGTAGCAGGCGCAAAAGCAAGGCTGGGTACCCAAGTGGGTTCAGTCGTTTGCAACGATATTTTATTGAATTCTCTTACTCAGCCTGACGGAGCGGAGGATGAAGGCGGTGGGCATCGCTGTATGCTTGCGCGGAGTTTTCATTCGTGTGCTTATTGAGCCCAGGAGGCAAATGTTGACTTTACAAAAGTGCCTGAGAATCACAGGTACCAACGAGGGAAATGAGCATTGAAGGAAAAGGAAACGAAATTACTCAGTCTGTTAAGCACGATGCCAGAGTTTTGGGGGAGGAAATTTCAAGTACCTTTCCATAACCGTCGCTAACTTTCCAATTATATGGGTCTTTCCTTTGTCACATTTTCGAGTCCTTTATCACCGCCTTGGCTTTGCAGACATAACTGTCTGTTTTTTCTCTACCTTTGCCTGAACTCCGAATCCGTTACAAGTTTCCCATCCTTGTTACTTACTAGGAAACCCTTATCCAGATCACACGCACTTTGCGAGTTGTTAAAACTATCTCAAATTATTCTCGCGTTGCAATATCAATCAATGCAACTAATCTAACCCATCGATAACCATGCATCATAGTCTGTATCACATTCCACCATTTGTGTTGTATACAATTGTTGAATAAGGTAATTAAGGGGGTTACCCTACTGTGACGAGCGTCGAAACAGGTTGTAACGGTATAAGAACGTAAAGCCATTCAAATTTAAGGGCCTTGAGCAAATGTCAAACGCCGCAAAGCGTTTGAGAATCGACAAAAGCACTCGGTTCTAGAGGTCGACATCGGATCACCTGCCCGGTAGAGGAGTAACATCGAGCTCTCTACGGGAAGACGCCGAGGCGACAGGTTCGCCGAAAATTCCTCGTACGACAAAACTTTCATTTTTTTATCCAAACACGTGCAATGTGATCTGATTCATCCGTATATTAAAAGACGTAAAAAAGCAGACTCATATATCTCTTGGCCTTCAAATTCAAATCAATCAACGAGACCGAATCCACATGGCCATTATAATCAATAACTGGTGACGATCAATTATTGATTCCTTCGCAAATTCACCAGCAACTGTTACATCTCTGGAACAATCGAGCCACCCACTTCACCTGGAACATCCGAGCTAAGGTAACAAATGAATGAATAATAGGTGCCCATGCCACATTCATTCATTCCTTGTTCTAGTATACTCACATGGTTAAATTTTGTCATAATGCGTTGTATAAAATCATCCTTATGCTGTAATTTAGAATCATTTACATAAAATCGAGTCATTTCACAATTTAGCGTCACTCTCAACAGCTAGAAGTCCCCTTTGCCATTTTCAAATTTATGTATTATGCGTATTTTAATTGGAGTGCGAGAGTGCGTGAATGATTTATTTTCATAATTTTGATTAATCCACACTTTCCACTAATTTTCCCATTTACCTTCTCTCAGATTGATCCTGAATAAACGAAATGTTCTTCCGTGAACATGTTTTTTACTAAATTACGTGCTTTATTCGTTGAATATTCTCAGCCTCCGTAGATATATTTCATTGCTTAGTAGTCGAATAAGATTTGTGGCGTGAAAGGTCGTAGGCCATAAATAACGTCACAAGGTCAATTTTCTAATTATAGGAAAAACTACTCATGCCATATATTAATGACTTTTTGATATCAACTAATTAACACGTTAAGGTGTATCCTCGAAAATATTTCACTGAAGAAGCTAGTGCTCAAACTTTGAACGCGTTCTTCTCAAAACTATATTTTTCAAAATATTGTACATGGTACCTCGAGCTGTAATCGATGAATTGACTTGGAATTAGGTTTGCTTTATAAAAAGAATAGTATTTCTCGGGTCACGAACGATTTTGTCGTTTTCAATTTGTTCAATAGTTATGAATGATAATAATGCAACGTTTTCGGGAATCGATGACGCTGAAGAAACTTCGAAAAATTTTCCGAAATGGGGACGCAAAGTGGGTATTTTCACGTCGAGCGATTAATTTTGCAATATGAATTGCAGGCGAGCGCGTGCACGTGTCGAAGATGAATATTGCAAATATGCAAAACGGAAAAGACTTTGCCTTCATGGTACACGCGGTGCGTTAAATAAAAAAAGTGTGTTTTTCATTTTTTTTTTATTTTTATAGCAATACCAATACTTGGTCGTGAAGTGCAATTTTAAATACTCCGATACTTTATGCTTGTATTGCCACAAACATGATTACTTTACGTACGGAACGCAGGCAAAGAAAGACAAGTCAACCATAGTATTATTATTACACAGAAAAGATTCGTCACCGGAAATCTGATACGATGTAGTTAATGAGCATATTTTTTGTGACAGTCCACCGATACTTGTGATATTACGTACATCGATCGACCACGCACGAAAGCCATCGCAAACCACGAAGAGACATATCTTTATTGGATTATATTTTTTCCACGAAAAATTCCTAGACAGACTCTTCAACATGTACATGAGTTGATATCAAAATAAAAGAAAAAATAAATAAATAAAAAATTGACGGTATTGAAATTGACCAAAAGCGGCCGGTGTGGAATTCTACTATAGAACAATTTTCGCAGTCAATTCAAAATTTCAACGTCGGATAGTGTTAAATTCACGATAAGCAGCATAGATTGACTTCAAATAGTGTTGCATTAACAGCAAAAAGTATTCTATTGATGTCCCTACCGCGTTTGTTTATAGTATTGAGTTAGCCTTCCGTATTTAAAGACTTGACCGAACACATATCTTACGAAATTTATTGAGTTGGCTACAATTTTCTGAAGAATATAAGCTGCGTCTCAAAATAAGGCAATTCAGTTCACTGAAACGAAAATCATTTGCACCGTATTTGACTCAATTGGTGATTTTTTAAAAAGTGCAATGGAAAACGATCTAAATAATCTACTATTCATTTTCAGAATATGTTTTTTAACCAATAGCGAAGAGAAAACATAATTGGTTGGTACGATTGACATCAAAGAATAATCTATGTTCGTATAATGCCCCGCAGTGTATTATATTAACAGATTTTAGGCCTATCGAAACCGAGCGGTAGAACTAAGTTCTTCTGAAAATAATCATAGTACACGGAAAAAAAAATTCAGCTCGTGGAACTAAATATTAGATAGTTACTTGTAAACAGTTCGTCGAACTAAACGTTCTGTTATTGGAAGAGCACTGCATGGTTCGTATAACTGACTGTTAGTCAGCTGTCATAGCTGTACGTTGTTCAGCTCTCTCAGCTAAACAGCTTCGTTCGAAGAGCTAGACCAGAATTTTTCGGCTCCGCTCACAGCGCTTATTATTAAATAGTACAATTATATTGCTATTAGTATTATTTTTCATCATTATTATCATTATTTATTCAGTGTCATTTACATATTTGAATGGACTATTTAAACAATTATCTATCAACTGTATTTAAATCATACTCATGAAATTTGAAGGTTATGAAATATGTCAACGCACCAGAGCACAGCGCAACTTACAGCTCTTAGAGCAAAACCATTCAGCTGTGAGAGCTGAACAACTTGCAGCTATCAGAGCTGACTAATATATAGTTGCTGTAACTACAAGATAGACCGTAGAGTGCGTATAGTTACTGGAGCTGTAGAATACAGCTCGCCGAACAGAATTTTTTTTTCCGTGTACTAGTTAAAATTTATATTTCTCACATCGTAAGTGATATGGTTGAATTATTTCTATAAATTTGTAGACCGAATTTTTGACCTTCGATTCTTACCTAAATAGAAAGTGAATTAATAAATAAATTTGAGAAACGAGTTAATCGAAGATTTTCACCCAATTCAGAAATCAATCATCTACATATTTTAATGCTTCAGGTCCAGTGATTTTTAGCAGTATAATTCATACTATTCAATAAAAGAATTAGCACGAAAATATAATTTTTCATCAGGGTGTCAGAAAATTTGGTCTTCACGAGATTGAGAATTATGAATCCCACGTACCGTTGGGAGAAAGGGTTAGGTTTTAAAGGTGAAGCCGAGGTGAAGAGAAGATCCCTTTATAGGGCTTATAGGCCAGGAATGAGTTGCTAAACGGTTTCTTACGTGCTTTGCCGTGCTTCCTACGAGACGTATATGAAATTATACGTTACACGGTAAAGCGTCTAATTTTCTGTAATCACTATCAATCTCCGATTTGGGTATTTAATTACGGTTTAATTAAAACCTCGGCAATAAGGTCGAGCAACCCATGGCAAAGTTTGCGAACTTTATCTGCAAGGTAAGCGAGGTGCTGGTTCGCGATACTTCTACGTTAGCGAAGCACCTGCTGAGTCTGGAGTAAAACGGTTTAATTATGTTTTCCGTATATACGCTTTGCCGGACTCACCTTTGCCACTTTCATTGCATCCACGCTCCACCCCTGCTCTTAATTTTATCCAACTTTTTTTTTCATAATACAGGAAAGTACGCACTGGTATGGCGCTATTACACCCGTCAATAATTTTTATCTGGGAGCCTCTTTGGAATACTGATATCTTGCAATATCGTAGCAATAAAATTAAACGATGTGCATTGACCCCTCCGCAATATTATTATCTCACAACACACTTCAGTAAATTACAATTAGTTTCTATCAGATTCTGCGCTTCCCCATGAACGCGGCAGCACGTTGAACTTTTAGAAGCTCCAATTTTCCTGTAACTTTAGCCCATGCGGTGCGTTTCAGATATACTACATAACACTTCAGCAGTTTCACATGAAAGGAAAAAAAAATACCTTACGGTCTGCCGATTCGAATGCATTTTGGCACACATGGACAAAGGTGATTATCTTTAAATGAGAAACAGGCCTGGCCAACAGTGAGATTCTCCTTCTTGCTGCAACCGTAAGAGCATTCTAGGTAACAATTTCATGTGGCAGCTATACTGCAACTACATGACCGAACCCTTATAGATATGTGGTAGCCTTGTGGACACTTCATGGTTTTATCTCGGTAAGTACTTGACAAGGGGACCAACATATGTGGCATCTAGATAGTAACAGGCTATGCAAGCTTGATGATGTTGTCTTGGTTCTAATATCGCTGCTAGCTTGCGATAGCAGCTAGTACCACAGTATCAGTGACCATGCCAGCACAACGCTACGCTTAATTGCTGTTGGGTAAATGCCACGTCAATACTCTAAGAATCCCGGGATCATTCTACCGCCAAGAAACCCCGAATACTCTGTGTAGTACGTCTGATTAGCAACTATCTTGAAGTTAAATACGTTGGTTGTCATTGTCGACTACACACCAAGGAAAAGCCGCTTAACGACTACAGGGTGATAACATCAGTTAACCATCTCAATTCTAAGTATTGTAATGTTCACGGGTTTTATGGACACCGTGTTCTTGAAAATACCGGACCGGTGGATGTCTTTGTCCGGTATGAAATTAGAAAATTTTTATTACTCTCTGAAAAGGAAAAGGAACTGTGTTTTAAGGGAAGTACGCGTTATTAGTAACGTGTATCTGTCAAGTCCCGGTCTTGGTCTATCTGTTCCAGTTAACGTAGGATTATTTAATCTGTTGCAAGAAGATGCAAATTCGGGCGTTCAGTTAGTCGTCCGTGGTTTTTTAGACTTGGGCGATGATGTCACTGTGCGGAAACAAATTCTGACGATCCGTGCCGTTACTGTGCTAACACAAATTATAGATTCAGGCTAACAATGAAATACCATCATCGTATTCCTTTCGCTATCTGTTTGATTTTATGTACTGCTTTGCAGACACGGGATCCACTCCGTTGCCTCATCACAGATTCTGGTTGTTACACCGTCATTGCTCCCTGAATAACCTAAGCTGTGCAGACGCTGGGCATTATTCCGTCGCTGTTCTCTGGCTATTGTTTGATTCTAAAGCAATTTATGCAACTCATTAGTTAATAAAGACGCAAGTGTAGTTTTAACAAATTTTAATCAAACGAAAACTTATCTGATAATTTACAAAAGCATTGGCAACCAAGGTGCACATGCGAGAACAATGGTCGTATAATCTAATAAACTAATTCTAGGCAAATTAAATAATGCGTGATTCTGTGGTTACGTTCGTGAATTTCGTTTACGAGTTTAATTTATGATTTTATTCGTTAAACACTTTATCAAGTTTTTCTTAACTCGCTTTCTTTTCTGTTTGTTTGTTTCTTTGTTTGTTCGTTACAAATTCTGCTATCTATTTTAAACTAACTTCTAGATGAGTTAGAGACTTGAAACTTCAAAAATAGCTCAGAACTGGAGGGCAATGCAGTATTAAATTAAGTTCGATAAGAATTTTGCAACGATTTTGAACTATAAAAATATATATGTATTTTAACGGTTAGCTGGTCGACATGCGCGACATGAGGACGATACGACGACCACCGCCGTAGACCGAAGGTAGCCGAAGACCGATGGACACGACAATAGCCGACGGATACCGAAGTTAGTCGAAGACGTTAGAAGAAGACGACCGGCGACAAACGGAAATGGCAGGCGTGATCAGTGACGCACATTGTCAGAAGAGTCGCTGATAAGCACGGTCTTACATACAGGTCTGGAAACTCTGGTGGTGGAGGTATGTCCTCTTATTGAAGCATCGGCCGTTTCGTCAAGTGACCACGAGTGTCGCTGCGATTGAGGGATTCAGGCTGTGCGAGAGAGATGGAAACAGATTGTTGACCGTCCGAGCTGTTTCCGTCTCTCTCACACAGCCTGAATCCCTCTATTGCAGCGACACTCGTGGTCACTAGGCGAAACGATCAGTGCTTCAATAAGAGGACACCCCCACCACTGAGATTTTGACCGAGTTTCCAGACCTGTATGTAAGACCGTGCCGATAAGCGTTCGAAGCAGCGAACTAAAATTTGCCACATATCTCTGTTATAATCTCATCAACATATTTGTTGGTATAAAACGAAAAACTTGGTGGGGGGGGGGGGGGGTAAGAAATAGAGTAAGGAGTGTAGCGAGTAGCTGTTGTTGAGAAAACTCACAGAGCAGTTCAAATCATTTGCATAGCAATAACATTATTACAAACTTAGGTGAACTATTCATGCATCAATTCTACTGGTCAACGGTAGTTTCGTTGCCCTTGATATTTGAGTGATCTGTAAAAGATTTGATGTCAACGACCATAGGAGTATGCGTTGTTTTTCGACACTGGCTCTAGTTTTTTGTTTTATCGACAGTTTCGTATATGATTAAGAAAATGAATTTTCAGGTGAAAAAGACTATTTTCTGCCTTTTTTTTCATATATAAAGTAAGAAAAAAAAAAAAAAAACTATCAATAGCTGTAGTTAGACTTACTTTATTCAAACCAAAGTGAACAAAATATAAAAAATATTCTAATTTCAGTAGTGCATTTCAAATAGAATATCACAGCCAGATATAAGCTCTCAACATTGATTTTTTTTATTTTCCATTTAAATAACACGTAAAAACAACGAAAAGATTTGGAATTTTTTTTTCCTCAACGACTTGACTTATCAACTGTCTAAATACATATTCTTATAGAAAATTCCACGCACTAGAAAAAAAAAATGCTAATTAAACTTTCCAAACTCTAACCAGTGAAGAGATATTCGCCCATAAACATTAAGTCATCTCGAATACAGTACTACAATAACATAAAAAACTAGACCCAATCTAATATAATCATGATTATGCTCGGAAATTCTACGTTCTCAAACATCAGAATTCACAGATAAAATCAGGGCAACAAAAAGAAGTTTTTATTTTGTAGAGTTGTATTGCTTGCATCCAACGTTCTTTGTTTTAAATTTCATTATTCTATACTTCTTAGTCCGCTTTAACCTTTGGTCTACACTTGGGACATTAATGGGACCTGGGACCCGACGGCACTTTAAAAGTCATGCTCCTGCAAAAGGAATCTTTCGCGCCTTACTGGCTTCATTTTTAAGTGAATATTTACTAAATGTAGATATCGCACTTGCGTTTGCATATTCTTACTCATGAAATACTGATGATTCAATTTCACTACTAAACTTATAAAAACAAATGCTCTGAATTAGCTTTACAAGGAATAGAACTTTCAGATCATAAATGACTCATGGCACACATAAAAGTAGCGATGGAAAATGGTATAGACCAGAGGGTTAAAGGCGTGGTAAATGGTAAAAAAAAAAAATTCATATAATTCGCAATTTCCCCAATTTCTATCTATTATTCGACAAGAAAGCCGCTATGCTTTGTCGTCACTGTGATTTTTCAATGCTTAATTCGAAAACGGCCTTTGCCCATAGGTTCTATTTATTTTTATGACGAATAAAACTGCTAAGTTCGGTCCTAGGCTCGTGACGAGATCTACGACGTATAAAAGATAATGAGTCAGGCAAGCATTGTACCATGCATCTGCTAATCAGCTTGTCCGAGGCACTCGTATTCATACTGGTGTCCTGCGGTAGGGTTGACGTTCGAACGACGAAAGGATTAGGATCGGTGTTTTGCTCATACGTCGGTGTGACCTTACAATATTGAATTATTTATTGATTAATACCGATATTATTCGATTAATGTCAGACGAGATATTGAACAATTCAATGACACCTACGTCAGATTACTTACCAACTAATAATCAGTGTGATAAGTTACCGATAGTTTACAATGTGACTATTTTCTCTGGTCTAGTAAACTGTTGACTGGGTCCACCGTCTCGATCGTGATAATTCACGCAGGCTTACCCGGTCTTAATTGAAACTTCCTCACCGATCGGTGATGAGACACACGTACTTGTTCGTACTTCAAAGATTTTTTGACTAACTCGAAGAGTAAAAAAATTAAAAATAAAAAAAATTAAAAAATCGATGGAGGATGAGATGAGGAGAAAGAAAAGATAATTGACGTGATTGCTTCTGTTCCGATTACGACAACGCACCTTGACCATTGGGTTTCTAAAACTCTGCTGTTTTGTTTTTTTTCTAAGGTTAACTACATCCACACTCAAACGTGTGTAACTGATTAGTACGATATGTGAGCGTTCGTTTCCGTGTAGTTTTTGTATGAAAACGCGGTTTGATTGCAGCACGATTCAAACTCCTCTCTTCTGTTCTTTCATATATGTATATCGGATCGTTGTACATATGGGAAAGTCCACCAATAATTATCAACAAATGAACAGGATATAAAAAAACCGACTTGTCTGAAATTCTTACCTGTTGTAGCATGTACTAAGATTGAAAAGTTCACCAAGTTTGGACTTTCTAGGGCTAACCGTTAGCGAGAAATATCACATTTAAGTTTATTACTCCGACTCAATTGAGGTTTAAACGCGAATTATTTTCGTATCGCTATCGGCAAAAGAAAAAAAATTTTGAAAAAATAGCTATCCTATATAAAAAATTGCTACTTTTTCGAATATATTATTTATTTTTGGATAACTTTTCGAAGTCAATCTCAAAACACGTTTTTTGAGAAAAACCCACTTTTCATCATACGCTACCAAAATGTATCTTACTTCTGAGTTTTTTATGAGAAAGCTGAGAATTTTTCAGTAAGGCACTTGAATTTTCACTAACGGATGGTCATACGATCCCACGTGAGCTACGTTCAATTAATAAAAGTCTCTTACTAATATTCTCTTCTTAGAATATTTTTGCTTCTCTGAATTGTTGACCACCACTGAATTGTTGATATATTTAGCGGCAGTTCATGAGGCAACTGCATCATCATTCCTCAGATTTCTGTTTATTAGTATACTGCGAGAAAACGACGAAATTTATCAGGCTCAATGACTGTCTCATCTAACAAGGAACATCCGCGTCGTGTCCGGCTCCGATTTTGATGAAACTTGGTAGGAATGTTAAGTACGCTAAAATAAAGGATGCGTATTTTTTTATATCGGCTGAAATTAATTTTAAGGGTGTGAACTACCCCCCTGAAATGCTATTTTTGACAACTCCTAATATATTGCGCAATAGAGCCCAATGTACAGATTGCAGGGAAACTTGATTTCCAGGGTTTGTGACATTTCTGTTTCCAAATCTGAAGTCCAAATTCAAAAGTTCAAAATGGCGGATCGTACATGGCTGACATCAATAACGACAAATCGATCAATTTTCACCGAAAGTCGGTGGAAGCTGTCTTCGAGGTCACTGATCATGGATTTGACCACGAACATTCTAAATTCGAAGCGACGAATTCAAAACGGCGGTAGAACATCATCACAATATCTGCCATCTCTACGAAAATTGGTATCCATATTTGTTTCTGGAGTACTTCAGAACCCATCCATTTCTGTTTCAATGACGGGATGAAACGATAGCAGGAGTATCTCCTGTATCTCCTGATGTTGGATTCGCCATTTTGGACTTCCGATTTAGAAAGAGCAACGTCACAAACCCCTAGAAATCAAGTTTCCCTGCAATTTGTACAATAGGCCCTATTATACAATATATTAAGAATTGTCAAAAATAGCATTTCAGGGGGGTAGTTCACCCCCTTAAAATTAATTTCAGCCGACATAAAAAAATACATATCTCTTATTTTAGCGTACTTAACATTCCTAACAAGTTTCATCAAAATCGGAGGCGGACACTTCTCGGATGGTCCTTGTAAGATTTGACAGAGGCTCCTCAAATGTAAAAAAGAAAAAAAAAAAAATACAAATGACTAATTTTCATACGGGACTTCAGAAAAATATTCAGCTAAAAGTCATATTTTTACATATACTTAGTACTCACAACTCTTGTCATCTCATCAGACTTCTGATTTTTCGTACATAGTTGACAGAGCACGTGGCGAAAGTATTCGCAAATTATCAGAAGTGCACTCAATCATGTGGGTATGATAAATCAATAAAGAAGGGGCCGCGCGCCGTTCTTTCGTGTGTACTTTCGGAGGTAATTTTCGCTCGTTGTACTTCACTCAGGGTTCGAACATTTAACACAGTATATTTTTTTTGCTGGTAATTGTGTATGTACCATATGTCAGGAATTGACTTCATCATGTTAAATTTCCACGTGATGGGCCACCTTTGTTGACTTCTGACGATGTTTTCTCTTCCACTTGCAGAGTACCAAAATATTCTTCAAGCCTTTGAATAAAAAACCATCGACGATTTTTTCGAAAATCACCCCGGTTCCTAAATCGCACGCCTGAAAAGGTCGTATCGTGTGTGCTTGAGGAACTGAAATTTTACAGGCGAGTTCATTGGATAGGAAGAAGACAAATCACCGATGCAATGGGTTCGTTCTGATTTGCTTGGTTCATTTGAAGAAAAAACGTGAAATTTCTTTTTAAAACTTTTCTTGTATTACGTTTCACGGTGTTACGTCCGGTGTAGCGCCACGTCTACTACTCCCCCTTGCTAACTCTCTCACATTTCTTATATTAACTCCATAGTTTTTATCTTGTCCTATTATCTTCATCCAGATTCACGCTACTCGGCATCACCGTTACTCAGCTAATTTCATTCCCCTCCCTCTGTATGCTCACACCTTTCCTGGACCCATACACTTTATGTCTAAACTCACTCATATTCTAACACTCAACAACCTCACATTATAGACTCCCTTACCTACCTTTCGAACTGCACACGTTTCTACTGTTCCATCAAGTATCACACAATAAACGTATAATTAACGTATAAACCCACCTATACTTTTTCAACTCTCATCCTAACCTCCGGTTGTTTTAGAACGCAAAAGCGAAACCAAACCAATCTATTCCTTACCGCTCCGGCATGGATAACCTTCACGAACGTAACAGCACCTCGAAAAAAAAAAAAAAAATTAACATGTAAGGTGACCGGTAGAAAAAAGAGTCGCCTTAAAATTTTTACATTTTTTTTCTATTAGTTGCCAGCTGAAAGAATCGTGTATGTGAGAATTTGCGTGCCTTTGCGTTCAGAGGCTTGAGATGTTTCTTCTCCAGCATTTATCCGCCATCCCCACCACAAGCCGCGACTAGCGATCGTCTGACGCTTGTCTTTTCCAGCCTAGCGTTCTGATGCCGAGAACAATTGAATATTTCTTGGATCGAAACTTACGTACACGATTGTTATACAAATAGGGATTGCTGCAGCATTGGTATATGCGGTGGGGAGAGGGGGGCTCGCTCTGCAAGAGTGTGAGACACATAAGAAAGCTTGCAACATTCTAAAGACAGATATAATAAAATACGTTACACCTAACCCGGTTAAAACTGGTCGCTAGCTCTTTCAGAATAATTTACTAATAGCTTGTACTCTAAATTAATCAAAGAGTGATCACGGGATTCCGCGGGACTTGGTACTTTTCGTCTGTGTATCGTCAGTTTTCTTTCAAATAAACAGTCACTTTTTTGATGTATTGTTACAAGTAGTATAACAAGGCGGGTTGTGCGTAGAAACACCTTCTTTACCGACCAAGCCGACCAATTTGCCTATCCGTGCATCCCAGACGCAAACCCTTGAAGGTTACCCCCACTCTCGTGAGATAAAATGTGCTCTGCCGACCGCTCGTCGGTAAGAAAATCTCCCAAATCACCATGATCGTCGGTAAAAAATACTCCAAATGACCATGATTTTCGGTAAAAAATCCTCCAAATGACTATGATCGTCGGTCAAAAATGCCTGAAATTGCAGTAGTATTACACCTTGTGGGATAAATTGTGCTCTTTGTCGGTAAAGAAAATCATGCCATCGAGCGGGATCGATAACTGCATTACCGAGCGCACTCCGTGAATCCTCAGGCGTTCGAGCGGACCCCGTGGATCCTCGAACGTTCGACCAAGAATCCTGGCATGTGTCAGGTTTTGAGAGCTTCCAGAAGGTTCGAGAAGATTCTCACAGCCTTGAACGAATCTAGACTGCAAACAATTCGTCCGAGTATTGTTTTCGTCTAACGATTCCGAGAATGGTTTGTCTAAAATTCGTTCAAGGCCAGAGCGGGTCTTTCACAATTCAACGTCGCACCGAAATCCATTGACTGCATGCCGCTCAACGTCGAGTCGAAACACGGCTTGGTCGGTAAAGAAGGTGTTTCTACGCAGAACCCGCCTTGTTATACTACTGTTATATGTAATAAACAAACAGAGCGACTGTTTTACAGAAAAAGTAAAATACCCATGATATTCTACATACCTCCAGGAACCTCAGCCATATTTAAATATTTTTTTATGATTGTAACTTCGCGTAAATATTACTTCGAACTTTGTAATGAATTTCGTAGATGCGTGCGTCGAGCATGTGCCGTTGCAGAGGGTCAACTTTACACTGAAATATCTCGACAACCACAGGTCGTCGGGGGTTGGGTTTAACGGTTTTGAATAAAGGGAATATTTCTGAGCCAATCCCCACCAGTCATACATTAAAAAAAAAATAAAATCACAATGTTCGAATTTTGGCCGCACTTCGGCCGAAATCCCCAACTGTGCGTCCGTCTGAGTAAATTAAAAATTTTAGTATAAATTTTATTCAACTCGAAATGAAAATCACTCTCTTTCCGAGTTAGGAGGGAGAGTGATATCAAGTTGAGCTCGTTACTTGATTTTGCACAGAATGAGGAAAAAAAAAAAACCTAGGCAGCAAACACACTAGCCAGTAGCCCTAGACTTTTCATTATTTGGTTACTGAAATTATTTCTTGTTAAATAAATAAGCGAAAGTCGTGATAGCCCAAAAACAAAAAAAAAAAAATGTGAGTTTTTGATCGTAAGGAGATACCTCGAATATTTCAAATTTCGTTATCTGAGTGTTGATCCGTCCTTTGTGTTGGGTTCCATTATTTTCAATATAACGATATTATGAGTTACGAAACCACAAGGATGTGGGGGATTCTCCTTCAGTCTAACCATATATTTTTTTTGTAGTTCCTTTCAGATATTGCTCATAATTAATCAGAAATGAATTTATTTAGATTTCTAAATCAATCCTTTTAGCATACGGTTTGTTTTCCATTCAAATAGTTGGTCTTTTAATGAAGGTTCACAGCAAAAAAAAAAAATTAGCATATAAAAGATGAAAAAAAAAAAATTTCCCACAAAACGTACAAGCAAAAACATTCTTGATCTCATCCAAAATATATGCAGTAATTTTAAGGTGTGAAATGTCACTAAAGTCAAACAAGTGTTGACGTTTCGGCCTTGTGAAAGGGGCCCTCTTCAGAACTGCAATTTCATCTGAACAATCATAACATTTCGTTCGACACAACGAAACTAACTAGCTAGAGAATCAAAAAGAAGAGAATATGTTCTTGACGGTAAATGAAAAGATACTTATATAAATTACATACAAATCGAACATAATATCAGTTAAGGATCAACTCATGTCGGTAGATTGCCAAGGTCGTCAACTGTAACGACACAAAATCTTAGGTTAAATGTTACTAGTGAAACGTATATAAATTTTGAACTACTGGTAAATTCGAAAAATTAACGACGGAGCCAGGAATCGAACCTGGTATCTAGAGATGCTTTGCCGGAGCCTTACTCCACTAGACCACCTAGCCGCCCTGACTCTGATGTCGTTAATTCCTCTCATTACCAGTAAGTTCAAATTTGTTTTCTTGTGCTGTGATAGTATATGTGAATATAGAAAGTGTTCTTCCTCTTCAAGACACAGATTTGTAAGAATGTCTGTAAGTGTTTACATTATGGTATCTTACGCTTCTTGGTGCGAAGCTCGTATGACGGTCAATGACCGTCTAATATTGAAATGCGGATATGCATCTTCAATATTAATATAAATAACGAGGCAATTTTCATTTTGTGAAACGTATATAAATTTTGAACTACTGGTAAATTCGAAAAATTAACGACGGAGCCAGGAATCGAACCTGGTATCTAGAGATGCTTTGCCGGAGCCTTACTCCACTAGACCACCTAGCCGCCCTGACTCTGATGTCGTTAATTCCTCTCATTACCAGTAAGTTCAAATTTGTTTTCTTGTGCTGTGATAGTATATGTGAATATAGAAAGTGTTCTTCCTCTTCAAGACACAGATTTGTAAGAATGTCTGTAAGTGTTTACATTATGGTATCTTACGCTTCTTGGTGCGAAGCTCGTATGACGGTCAATGACCGTCTAATATTGAAATGCGGATATGCATCTTCAATATTAATATAAATAACGAGGCAATTTTCATTTTGTGAAACGTATATAAATTTTGAACTACTGGTAAATTCGAAAAATTAACGACGGAGCCAGGAATCGAACCTGGTATCTAGAGATGCTTTGCCGGAGCCTTACTCCACTAGACCACCTAGCCGCCCTGACTCTGATGTCGTTAATTCCTCTCATTACCAGTAAGTTCAAATTTGTTTTCTTGTGCTGTGATAGTATATGTGAATATAGAAAGTGTTCTTCCTCTTCAAGACACAGATTTGTAAGAATGTCTGTAAGTGTTTACATTATGGTATCTTACGCTTCTTGGTGCGAAGCTCGTATGACGGTCAATGACCGTCTAATATTGAAATGCGGATATGCATCTTCAATATTAATATAAATAACGAGGCAATTTTCATTTTGTGAAACGTATATAAATTTTGAACTACTGGTAAATTCGAAAAATTAACGACGGAGCCAGGAATCGAACCTGGTATCTAGAGATGCTTTGCCGGAGCCTTACTCCACTAGACCACCTAGCCGCCCTGACTCTGATGTCGTTAATTCCTCTCATTACCAGTAAGTTCAAATTTGTTTTCTTGTGCTGTGATAGTATATGTGAATATAGAAAGTGTTCTTCCTCTTCAAGACACAGATTTGTAAGAATGTCTGTAAGTGTTTACATTATGGTATCTTACGCTTCTTGGTGCGAAGCTCGTATGACGGTCAATGACCGTCTAATATTGAAATGCGGATATGCATCTTCAATATTAATATAAATAACGAGGCAATTTTCATTTTGTGAAACGTATATAAATTTTGAACTACTGGTAAATTCGAAAAATTAACGACGGAGCCAGGAATCGAACCTGGTATCTAGAGATGCTTTGCCGGAGCCTTACTCCACTAGACCACCTAGCCGCCCTGACTCTGATGTCGTTAATTCCTCTCATTACCAGTAAGTTCAAATTTGTTTTCTTGTGCTGTGATAGTATATGTGAATATAGAAAGTGTTCTTCCTCTTCAAGACACAGATTTGTAAGAATGTCTGTAAGTGTTTACATTATGGTATCTTACGCTTCTTGGTGCGAAGCTCGTATGACGGTCAATGACCGTCTAATATTGAAATGCGGATATGCATCTTCAATATTAATATAAATAACGAGGCAATTTTCATTTTGTGAAACGTATATAAATTTTGAACTACTGGTAAATTCGAAAAATTAACGACGGAGCCAGGAATCGAACCTGGTATCTAGAGATGCTTTGCCGGAGCCTTACTCCACTAGACCACCTAGCCGCCCTGACTCTGATGTCGTTAATTCCTCTCATTACCAGTAAGTTCAAATTTGTTTTCTTGTGCTGTGATAGTATATGTGAATATAGAAAGTGTTCTTCCTCTTCAAGACACAGATTTGTAAGAATGTCTGTAAGTGTTTACATTATGGTATCTTACGCTTCTTGGTGCGAAGCTCGTATGACGGTCAATGACCGTCTAATATTGAAATGCGGATATGCATCTTCAATATTAATATAAATAACGAGGCAATTTTCATTTTGTGAAACGTATATAAATTTTGAACTACTGGTAAATTCGAAAAATTAACGACGGAGCCAGGAATCGAACCTGGTATCTAGAGATGCTTTGCCGGAGCCTTACTCCACTAGACCACCTAGCCGCCCTGACTCTGATGTCGTTAATTCCTCTCATTACCAGTAAGTTCAAATTTGTTTTCTTGTGCTGTGATAGTATATGTGAATATAGAAAGTGTTCTTCCTCTTCAAGACACAGATTTGTAAGAATGTCTGTAAGTGTTTACATTATGGTATCTTACGCTTCTTGGTGCGAAGCTCGTATGACGGTCAATGACCGTCTAATATTGAAATGCGGATATGCATCTTCAATATTAATATAAATAACGAGGCAATTTTCATTTTGTGAAACGTATATAAATTTTGAACTACTGGTAAATTCGAAAAATTAACGACGGAGCCAGGAATCGAACCTGGTATCTAGAGATGCTTTGCCGGAGCCTTACTCCACTAGACCACCTAGCCGCCCTGACTCTGATGTCGTTAATTCCTCTCATTACCAGTAAGTTCAAATTTGTTTTCTTGTGCTGTGATAGTATATGTGAATATAGAAAGTGTTCTTCCTCTTCAAGACACAGATTTGTAAGAATGTCTGTAAGTGTTTACATTATGGTATCTTACGCTTCTTGGTGCGAAGCTCGTATGACGGTCAATGACCGTCTAATATTGAAATGCGGATATGCATCTTCAATATTAATATAAATAACGAGGCAATTTTCATTTTGTGAAACGTATATAAATTTTGAACTACTGGTAAATTCGAAAAATTAACGACGGAGCCAGGAATCGAACCTGGTATCTAGAGATGCTTTGCCGGAGCCTTACTCCACTAGACCACCTAGCCGCCCTGACTCTGATGTCGTTAATTCCTCTCATTACCAGTAAGTTCAAATTTGTTTTCTTGTGCTGTGATAGTATATGTGAATATAGAAAGTGTTCTTCCTCTTCAAGACACAGATTTGTAAGAATGTCTGTAAGTGTTTACATTATGGTATCTTACGCTTCTTGGTGCGAAGCTCGTATGACGGTCAATGACCGTCTAATATTGAAATGCGGATATGCATCTTCAATATTAATATAAATAACGAGGCAATTTTCATTTTGTGAAACGTATATAAATTTTGAACTACTGGTAAATTCGAAAAATTAACGACGGAGCCAGGAATCGAACCTGGTATCTAGAGATGCTTTGCCGGAGCCTTACTCCACTAGACCACCTAGCCGCCCTGACTCTGATGTCGTTAATTCCTCTCATTACCAGTAAGTTCAAATTTGTTTTCTTGTGCTGTGATAGTATATGTGAATATAGAAAGTGTTCTTCCTCTTCAAGACACAGATTTGTAAGAATGTCTGTAAGTGTTTACATTATGGTATCTTACGCTTCTTGGTGCGAAGCTCGTATGACGGTCAATGACCGTCTAATATTGAAATGCGGATATGCATCTTCAATATTAATATAAATAACGAGGCAATTTTCATTTTGTGAAACGTATATAAATTTTGAACTACTGGTAAATTCGAAAAATTAACGACGGAGCCAGGAATCGAACCTGGTATCTAGAGATGCTTTGCCGGAGCCTTACTCCACTAGACCACCTAGCCGCCCTGACTCTGATGTCGTTAATTCCTCTCATTACCAGTAAGTTCAAATTTGTTTTCTTGTGCTGTGATAGTATATGTGAATATAGAAAGTGTTCTTCCTCTTCAAGACACAGATTTGTAAGAATGTCTGTAAGTGTTTACATTATGGTATCTTACGCTTCTTGGTGCGAAGCTCGTATGACGGTCAATGACCGTCTAATATTGAAATGCGGATATGCATCTTCAATATTAATATAAATAACGAGGCAATTTTCATTTTGTGAAACGTATATAAATTTTGAACTACTGGTAAATTCGAAAAATTAACGACGGAGCCAGGAGGAGGATAATGAGAGGAATTAACGACATCAGAGTCAGGGCGGCTAGGTGGTCTAGTGGAGTAAGGCTCCGGCAAAGCATCTCTAGATACCAGGTTCGATTCCTGGCTCCGTCGTTAATTTTTCGAATTTACCAGTAGTTCAAAATTTATATACGTTTCACAAAATGAAAATTGCCTCGTTATTTATATTAATATTGAAGATGCATATCCGCATTTCAATATTAGACGGTCATTGACCGTCATACGAGCTTCGCACCAAGAAGCGTAAGATACCATAATGTAAACACTTACAGACATTCTTACAAATCTGTGTCTTGAAGAGGAAGAACACTTTCTATATTCACATATACTATCACAGCACAAGAAAACAAATTTGAACTTACTGGTAATGAGAGGAATTAACGACATCAGAGTCAGGGCGGCTAGGTGGTCTAGTGGAGTAAGGCTCCGGCAAAGCATCTCTAGATACCAGGTTCGATTCCTGGCTCCGTCGTTAATTTTTCGAATTTACCAGTAGTTCAAAATTTATATACGTTTCACAAAATGAAAATTGCCTCGTTATTTATATTAATATTGAAGATGCATATCCGCATTTCAATATTAGACGGTCATTGACCGTCATACGAGCTTCGCACCAAGAAGCGTAAGATACCATAATGTAAACACTTACAGACATTCTTACAAATCTGTGTCTTGAAGAGGAAGAACACTTTCTATATTCACATATACTATCACAGCACAAGAAAACAAATTTGAACTTACTGGTAATGAGAGGAATTAACGACATCAGAGTCAGGGCGGCTAGGTGGTCTAGTGGAGTAAGGCTCCGGCAAAGCATCTCTAGATACCAGGTTCGATTCCTGGCTCCGTCGTTAATTTTTCGAATTTACCAGTAGTTCAAAATTTATATACGTTTCACAAAATGAAAATTGCCTCGTTATTTATATTAATATTGAAGATGCATATCCGCATTTCAATATTAGACGGTCATTGACCGTCATACGAGCTTCGCACCAAGAAGCGTAAGATACCATAATGTAAACACTTACAGACATTCTTACAAATCTGTGTCTTGAAGAGGAAGAACACTTTCTATATTCACATATACTATCACAGCACAAGAAAACAAATTTGAACTTACTGGTAATGAGAGGAATTAACGACATCAGAGTCAGGGCGGCTAGGTGGTCTAGTGGAGTAAGGCTCCGGCAAAGCATCTCTAGATACCAGGTTCGATTCCTGGCTCCGTCGTTAATTTTTCGAATTTACCAGTAGTTCAAAATTTATATACGTTTCACAAAATGAAAATTGCCTCGTTATTTATATTAATATTGAAGATGCATATCCGCATTTCAATATTAGACGGTCATTGACCGTCATACGAGCTTCGCACCAAGAAGCGTAAGATACCATAATGTAAACACTTACAGACATTCTTACAAATCTGTGTCTTGAAGAGGAAGAACACTTTCTATATTCACATATACTATCACAGCACAAGAAAACAAATTTGAACTTACTGGTAATGAGAGGAATTAACGACATCAGAGTCAGGGCGGCTAGGTGGTCTAGTGGAGTAAGGCTCCGGCAAAGCATCTCTAGATACCAGGTTCGATTCCTGGCTCCGTCGTTAATTTTTCGAATTTACCAGTAGTTCAAAATTTATATACGTTTCACAAAATGAAAATTGCCTCGTTATTTATATTAATATTGAAGATGCATATCCGCATTTCAATATTAGACGGTCATTGACCGTCATACGAGCTTCGCACCAAGAAGCGTAAGATACCATAATGTAAACACTTACAGACATTCTTACAAATCTGTGTCTTGAAGAGGAAGAACACTTTCTATATTCACATATACTATCACAGCACAAGAAAACAAATTTGAACTTACTGGTAATGAGAGGAATTAACGACATCAGAGTCAGGGCGGCTAGGTGGTCTAGTGGAGTAAGGCTCCGGCAAAGCATCTCTAGATACCAGGTTCGATTCCTGGCTCCGTCGTTAATTTTTCGAATTTACCAGTAGTTCAAAATTTATATACGTTTCACAAAATGAAAATTGCCTCGTTATTTATATTAATATTGAAGATGCATATCCGCATTTCAATATTAGACGGTCATTGACCGTCATACGAGCTTCGCACCAAGAAGCGTAAGATACCATAATGTAAACACTTACAGACATTCTTACAAATCTGTGTCTTGAAGAGGAAGAACACTTTCTATATTCACATATACTATCACAGCACAAGAAAACAAATTTGAACTTACTGGTAATGAGAGGAATTAACGACATCAGAGTCAGGGCGGCTAGGTGGTCTAGTGGAGTAAGGCTCCGGCAAAGCATCTCTAGATACCAGGTTCGATTCCTGGCTCCGTCGTTAATTTTTCGAATTTACCAGTAGTTCAAAATTTATATACGTTTCACAAAATGAAAATTGCCTCGTTATTTATATTAATATTGAAGATGCATATCCGCATTTCAATATTAGACGGTCATTGACCGTCATACGAGCTTCGCACCAAGAAGCGTAAGATACCATAATGTAAACACTTACAGACATTCTTACAAATCTGTGTCTTGAAGAGGAAGAACACTTTCTATATTCACATATACTATCACAGCACAAGAAAACAAATTTGAACTTACTGGTAATGAGAGGAATTAACGACATCAGAGTCAGGGCGGCTAGGTGGTCTAGTGGAGTAAGGCTCCGGCAAAGCATCTCTAGATACCAGGTTCGATTCCTGGCTCCGTCGTTAATTTTTCGAATTTACCAGTAGTTCAAAATTTATATACGTTTCACAAAATGAAAATTGCCTCGTTATTTATATTAATATTGAAGATGCATATCCGCATTTCAATATTAGACGGTCATTGACCGTCATACGAGCTTCGCACCAAGAAGCGTAAGATACCATAATGTAAACACTTACAGACATTCTTACAAATCTGTGTCTTGAAGAGGAAGAACACTTTCTATATTCACATATACTATCACAGCACAAGAAAACAAATTTGAACTTACTGGTAATGAGAGGAATTAACGACATCAGAGTCAGGGCGGCTAGGTGGTCTAGTGGAGTAAGGCTCCGGCAAAGCATCTCTAGATACCAGGTTCGATTCCTGGCTCCGTCGTTAATTTTTCGAATTTACCAGTAGTTCAAAATTTATATACGTTTCACAAAATGAAAATTGCCTCGTTATTTATATTAATATTGAAGATGCATATCCGCATTTCAATATTAGACGGTCATTGACCGTCATACGAGCTTCGCACCAAGAAGCGTAAGATACCATAATGTAAACACTTACAGACATTCTTACAAATCTGTGTCTTGAAGAGGAAGAACACTTTCTATATTCACATATACTATCACAGCACAAGAAAACAAATTTGAACTTACTGGTAATGAGAGGAATTAACGACATCAGAGTCAGGGCGGCTAGGTGGTCTAGTGGAGTAAGGCTCCGGCAAAGCATCTCTAGATACCAGGTTCGATTCCTGGCTCCGTCGTTAATTTTTCGAATTTACCAGTAGTTCAAAATTTATATACGTTTCACAAAATGAAAATTGCCTCGTTATTTATATTAATATTGAAGATGCATATCCGCATTTCAATATTAGACGGTCATTGACCGTCATACGAGCTTCGCACCAAGAAGCGTAAGATACCATAATGTAAACACTTACAGACATTCTTACAAATCTGTGTCTTGAAGAGGAAGAACACTTTCTATATTCACATATACTATCACAGCACAAGAAAACAAATTTGAACTTACTGGTAATGAGAGGAATTAACGACATCAGAGTCAGGGCGTCTAGGTGGTCTAGTGGAGTAAGGCTCCGGCAAAGCATCTCTAGATACCAGGTTCGATTCCTGGCTCCGTCGTTAATTTTTCGAATTTACCAGTAGTTCAAAATTTATATACGTTTCACAAAATGAAAATTGCCTCGTTATTTATATTAATATTGAAGATGCATATCCGCATTTCAATATTAGACGGTCATTGACCGTCATACGAGCTTCGCACCAAGAAGCGTAAGATACCATAATGTAAACACTTACAGACATTCTTACAAATCTGTGTCTTGAAGAGGAAGAACACTTTCTATATTCACATATACTATCACAGCACAAGAAAACAAATTTGAACTTACTGGTAATGAGAGGAATTAACGACATCAGAGTCAGGGCGGCTAGGTGGTCTAGTGGAGTAAGGCTCCGGCAAAGCATCTCTAGATACCAGGTTCGATTCCTGGCTCCGTCGTTAATTTTTCGAATTTACCAGTAGTTCAAAATTTATATACGTTTCACAAAATGAAAATTGCCTCGTTATTTATATTAATATTGAAGATGCATATCCGCATTTCAATATTAGACGGTCATTGACCGTCATACGAGCTTCGCACCAAGAAGCGTAAGATACCATAATGTAAACACTTACAGACATTCTTACAAATCTGTGTCTTGAAGAGGAAGAACACTTTCTATATTCACATATACTATCACAGCACAAGAAAACAAATTTGAACTTACTGGTAATGAGAGGAATTAACGACATCAGAGTCAGGGCGGCTAGGTGGTCTAGTGGAGTAAGGCTCCGGCAAAGCATCTCTAGATACCAGGTTCGATTCCTGGCTCCGTCGTTAATTTTTCGAATTTACCAGTAGTTCAAAATTTATATACGTTTCACAAAATGAAAATTGCCTCGTTATTTATATTAATATTGAAGATGCATATCCGCATTTCAATATTAGACGGTCATTGACCGTCATACGAGCTTCGCACCAAGAAGCGTAAGATACCATAATGTAAACACTTACAGACATTCTTACAAATCTGTGTCTTGAAGAGGAAGAACACTTTCTATATTCACATATACTATCACAGCACAAGAAAACAAATTTGAACTTACTGGTAATGAGAGGAATTAACGACATCAGAGTCAGGGCGGCTAGGTGGTCTAGTGGAGTAAGGCTCCGGCAAAGCATCTCTAGATACCAGGTTCGATTCCTGGCTCCGTCGTTAATTTTTCGAATTTACCAGTAGTTCAAAATTTATATACGTTTCACAAAATGAAAATTGCCTCGTTATTTATATTAATATTGAAGATGCATATCCGCATTTCAATATTAGACGGTCATTGACCGTCATACGAGCTTCGCACCAAGAAGCGTAAGATACCATAATGTAAACACTTACAGACATTCTTACAAATCTGTGTCTTGAAGAGGAAGAACACTTTCTATATTCACATATACTATCACAGCACAAGAAAACAAATTTGAACTTACTGGTAATGAGAGGAATTAACGACATCAGAGTCAGGGCGGCTAGGTGGTCTAGTGGAGTAAGGCTCCGGCAAAGCATCTCTAGATACCAGGTTCGATTCCTGGCTCCGTCGTTAATTTTTCGAATTTACCAGTAGTTCAAAATTTATATACGTTTCACAAAATGAAAATTGCCTCGTTATTTATATTAATATTGAAGATGCATATCCGCATTTCAATATTAGACGGTCATTGACCGTCATACGAGCTTCGCACCAAGAAGCGTAAGATACCATAATGTAAACACTTACAGACATTCTTACAAATCTGTGTCTTGAAGAGGAAGAACACTTTCTATATTCACATAAATGTTACTAGATCTCTTTAAAATTGATCTGTAGGGTATCAGTCGTAATTCTTACCAAAAAGAGAAAGAAACAACAATCAATCTTTGTCTGTGTTCTTTAGTGTCCTCATTGTAAGGAAAAAGTTCATCTAAAAACTCACAAAGAGCGGAGTAACTGAGTTCAATAGCTATAAACAGACAACCGTGTAAATAATGACATTAATTGTAGAGAGAGGACAACACACCTGTTTCAGAAACCAATATGACATCAATCTCACGTGGCGTCAAAAGTCTAACTACGAACCAGGGTTTCAAACACTTATATCAAATACATTGCTTCCTACTGACGATGAATCTTGTCAAGCAATAAATTTTAGATTTTCTATTGCTACGGCTGTTTGAAACAGATAAACAAAAAAAGAAAAAACTGAACCAATTATTTATTACATCACCACTTTCAATATAATTTCTAATTTCATATAATTAATAGAGATATCTAACAGACTTCAATATATATACATATACCACCATAGTGGGCATCGGTTATTTAACGATGTTGTTTTTTTTTCGAAAGTCATACTATAAAACCACAACGATTAAGATGCTATTAATGACGATGACGACGTCATCGATGGCGAAGCCGACAACAATAATGACGATAAAAATAATAACACCAACAGTGACAGTACAGTGACAGTAACGATAAAAATAACAATTACAATAGCAATGATAATGACAATAATAATCACTTCTAGTCCTGCCATACCCTTTCACGTACGTCGTCATAAGTCGATACCTTGTGCGTTGTGAAGAAGGGATAGGTTAGGGACTATCATTATGCGTCTGAAGCTGTCTTGAAATGTTAATTAGAAACACCTGTGTTCGCACAGGGGAAGGGGGAGGGGAGGAAAACTGCAGACAACCTTGCTCAGGTGTAACCGGACCGAGTTGAAACTTTAGCTTACAGATTCGGCACCTGAGCCACGCAACCCAACTTACAATTTTTGCGGGTTGTCCCTCAGGTCCTCAGCTTCAGGCCGGGGATTTGAACTCAGATCCTCCCGTGCTATGCGGGACGATACTACGGACGGTTGACCCATAAGACCCAACCATTTATGCAATCACCTGTATACGTATCTTCCCAAATCGTTTACATAATAACGATGTACATAAATTGGAATTAAAAGTCAACTGCGGCCTCATATACAGGGTAACCTTGGGACTATCGTTCCACAGGCTCGAACCAGTGTACTCCTCGCAAAAATCTGTGCCTGTAACGCTCTCTGCTTTCGATAAGAAATTTGTCGTTAGCGGATTGCAGCTGTTTGAGACCGGTAAATCTGACTGCAGTCCTCTTGTGATTCATCAAATGCTATTGACGATAAGTTAGCGAATCGTCATACGCTCAACAGCTGTCCCGAGCCATCGGATGCTACCGGATTGATCAATTCCAAACGGCTTTAATTCGTTAGTGAAAAATTTCCTCTCAAAGGTAAAAAATATTTTCATCCCCGATTTTCACAAGAAACACATCGGTAATATATGGGTTGATATTGACGAAACTTTTAAGCGAGTTGAAAAATTATTGACGGAGTCAGGAATCGACCCTGGCATCTATGGATGCCTTGCTGGAGACTTACTCAATTTGATCACCGAGATATCCTTACCAGATTAAAGTTGATTTGTCCAATCTAGAGACTCATTTGAGTCTCGTGCCAAGTTAATAATAATAGATTTTTTTTTAAACTCAGTGCTTACGCGAGCTGACTTATTGTCAGTTGCCTCACCCTATATGGCAAGAACAACAATCACCTGCAAAATTCGCGAATTTCAATTTTGTGGCACTTAGTGCCTGGTGTCCAACAAGTTTCGTTTTTCGGATTTCCGACATTTCACGAGTTTCTATTTATTCTACTGTTTTTCTTCTGGTTTTTGTGATTTTTTTTTTTTTATACATTCGGTGTTTGTCAATGCACTCGTGTGAATGTAAACTTCTCCGTAGGGTGAGTTCAGAGCCTGCGTATCACAGTTTACACACAGACACAGACGTTCAATCGTAAAAGATTGAAGGTGATTCTTTGGAGCACGTTTGTTGACAATTGCAGAAACAACAGGAATATGTAGAAAATAATCAGCGTGGATTGTGGATACAGATAATCAATTCTTGGAAGGGTCTCAGTATAGAAAGAACCAGTTAGGATAAGTTATAAGGTCTTCCTCAGAATTTACCAAAGCATTTTTAAATTCTAAACTTACCAATTAGTCGCTGAAGCCGGCTGAATACAACTCAAAAATTTCATTCCAGAATCATATCCAGATGAGTTGAGAGTAGAAAATTATGCATAATAAGTAATAGGTAATTTCGTTTAAATGACATAGATCGAAGACCTTAACTTACCATAATCTAGATTCACATTTTCGGTAAAATTATTCCCATTCTAAATCTTCAAATTATCACCAACCGTATCCCACACCCGTGGATACTGAAACGGAGGAGAATCTTCGACGAAACAACCTAGGATGCAAATTTTTCTTATTTAGGTTTGAGACAACGATAATTGGATTGTTTTCGATTTGATCCCATAGTCTCTAGAACGACACCACGTATGAGAACGCGGTTTAAATTTTTTCCTTTTCTGTAATAAGCTCAGACGTATTCAATTTTAAAGTCTGATCTTTTTTTACCTTGGCGAATTGTGATGAAAAATACGCCTCATGGACTCTACGAGTCTATATTTCCTTTTCAGCACTTCGGTAATTCATAATAGTACAGTGCAGTAATTTGTCATCAGCTTTTATAATAGTGATACCAGAATCTAATTGCGCTTTTGTAATATCAAAGAATCCAAAGAGTAGAGGTCGCATCTTACAATTAGACGCAATATTCAGTTGATATGTAACTTAGATGTACACTGACTATAGTATAAAAAGAAAATGCATTTGCATGTAAGTAACCGAAGCACTATAATTAAAAATTGAAACCTACTTGCAAAGCTAATTACAGAACTAACAGATAAAATCACAGTCCGCTGACATTTATCTTGCCCCAAACTTGGCACTTACAGAAGCAGCTTACGGTGTCCCAAAGTTATAATATCTTTGCGCGTTTCATTTCTGAGGCACCTACGATCGCTTACACAGGTTTGCAATGCTTTTACCATGACAAAACTGAGTAGTGATTTCGGTAGGTATTAGGTACGTATCGATAAAAAACAAAATATTTAAATAAATTCTATCACGTAAATTTTTGGAGAATTTTTAAATTTTTATAGTACTACTACACTTAACTTTCAATTTCTGTGTTAATTATATGTATTAATGGTAGTGTTTATATTTACATATTCATCTACCCTCACCAGTTGTTGTTTATCGTGATTTTAAACATATTCAGACCTACGTAAGTACAAGATAAACAGATTGAAGAAGAATTTTTAAAAAAGTAGAAAAAGACGTTATAAGTCTTTTTGATTTATCTGGTCTCTTAAGTCTTGTTTAAAACTAATGCTGTTCATTTTATAAATAAACATTCAGTTTTATATTCATTATATTTTAATTTTCCATGATAATTTTTAAAAAATCTGTAAATATGCATATCTTGTACCAAAATGAATCTCGATGGGCTGTAAAAACAGTAACGCTATATTCTAATTCAATATACCTAAATACCTAAAAAAAAAAACATTACTTTAAGGGAAAATTAAAAGTTATATTTCACAGGCTTGTGTTATGGATCTAAAAGTCGGCGCTCGTTCCTTAGATTCTTATAATCCAACCCCAGGCTGCTTTCAGAACTCTTAAAGCAATTTTCGCTACACCAAGTTCGAGTCTGAGCGAACTACTTGCCATATTTCGAAGAAGCAGCGGGAGTCTCTTGAAGTATTCCGACGGTGCTTTCTCAATTATGTCTAGCTACATCAACCCCCGCACTGGGGTGGTTTACGGAAGATTCAATAGTACGATGCTGTCGTGATGCTTCATTCTACGGCTCCGCAAGTCCATTGAGCTTTCGTGAAAGAGCGCCGTTCCGATGGCCAGTTTTATCTTTTGAAGAGCGGACACAAATAAAAAGCGCCACCAGGTACACGTAGGTGCAAATTACCTCGATCTTGGTTCAGTAATGTCAAGCGACGTGTTCTTAAATTTTTTATTCGATCGCTAGTAAAAATAAATGAAAACTGTCTACCAATAATTATTGTAAAAGGTGATTGAATATTTTATTTCGAGAACTCCGAAGCAACACGTCTCTAATTATAGTAAAATTGTTTGCTGGACTACCTGTGGCTCTTTTTACTCCTCGGTGATATTTTTTTACGGTAGGCCATGAATCGTGATTTTATAAGGGATAATTTAATTTGACTAGCGGCATCTCTTGATCTCGAAGGAGATTAATGTGACGGAACGATCTTTGGTCATTAAATGAATAGGAACGAACAAGAAATGGAAGATCTTCCTTCGTCTTACGGCAGGAATCATCCTAGGATTTGCAAAAACGCCACTAATCCGCTGGAGTGTTTTTACTGAGGCTGAAAGGGAAGCTCCCTCGACTTTGCCGGCTAAGCGTTTAGGTTGTTTAAATGCGGGCGTTTATATCTTAAATGTCCGGTCGATTGAATCCGATGGATTGAAGCGAAGTATGTGTTCGACGTAATATAGGCTTCGTCAAAAACTGATGGCTAGATCGATATTTTATTGTTGTCACTCTTCCGTACATTCTAAATACAAAAATAAAAAAAAAAAAAAAAATAGAGTATAACAAACGGAATGAATTCTCAAAAATTATCATTTACAAGTAAGCTTTGGTGCCCGTTTTCCGACGATGCCTGCTTTTCTCCGCTCTCCCCTACACATTTACACTCAGGCGGAAATTCAGAAGACTCTAATATGAAAGTAACTAAAATAATGTGACAATCCATAATTATTCGTTCAATATAATTGGCCATATGTGATGTATATTATATGTAATCACATAAATCAATGCAATGTTTAATCTAACCTAACAAAGCCAGACATCCAATATTTAATAGCACGAAATTTTCAAAATTGACTTTCAACAGAGACAAATATCTCGAAACAGCCACTTCTAATGGATTTAGTTCCATGAACAATTTTTTACAGCGTCACGAGAACTATCGTATCATAAAATCTTATTAATATACACATATTCATTTTATGGTATTTTTTTTTCATTTCATACGTTTTTGTGAATGGTTTCAAGACTGGCAAGGTGATGAGAGTTGTAGATTTCTAGGAGCTGCGTCTCGATCGATGCTACATGGCAGAATAATATTGTGTTACAAATGCCGAAAGTGGGCGAGACCCAGTGAGTGTGAAGTTTACAGCGTGAGCTGCGAAGGGTAAGCACTGCGTTAACGCGGATATAAATCGAAGCTGGCGTCACGAATCGAAAGCAAGTGCTGGAAACACACAAGTCAAATATCGCTCATCACACGCTATTATGTCCAAATCAATGAAGCAAAGTTTGATTCCATAAGCAGCGAAGACGCCACTGACGGCGCACAAACTTGGGGTTAGGTAGCTTACGCTCCATGAAACAGCGCCTGAAAATTAGTGATTACCAAATACACATGCGCCAAAAAAAAGAAAGCCTTGGTGTGCAAAATCGGGTATTCCACTTGTACACATGTACCAATGTTGTTTTACCGCACTGTTTGGAAAAAAGCACATGACACACGCTCCACAGGCTTCCGAAATCGGAACTTCCAAGCGGATATTGGAAAAATTAATTCAGCATGTAACAAATACAGTCCAACCACGAAAATGCAGTTGCCATCTGACCAAAGTTCATGTAAATAATGAGCTTGGATAATTATCTACAAGCACAGTAGAATTTCTTTAAACGTGAAACGGATTCTCGCAATTCTTGTCATTATGCGAGACGTACCCTCTGAGAGTTAGAGGTTTCTTGGTTCTAAAGTCAAGCGCAAGCACGTTAATGTCACAAAACTTGACCAAACTATGCCGAAGATAGCCAAGCCCTGGATCGGGGGTGCACGAGGCGAGAATTCTTCGGAGTGACTTTCATCAGCATGATCTCCGAAAGTGAGGTAGCGCAAAATGACAACTTTAAAACTGTCCTGGCCTTCCAAGAAAAGTCTATTATAGATATTTCAATCCTGTATAACATATCCGTATTCAACTTATATTCAAACTCTTCGCGGCTTAGTTGAATATTAAAGATTTACACATATAAAAGAACACGTTACGTAATCATATTAAGTTTCACTTGTATCCAACACTTATTCCAGTTTTATCATCTATGATGGATTTGAACGAAATGTTGATAAATTTTGGTAGATATGATAGTAGTGAAATACTCCATAGCCTACATTCTATTCGAAGATGTGGAATAAAATTACATAGTACGCTAGATTATAGTGTTTCCGCAAAGTTTTTGTGATTTCTCTCATTGGCAGACATAAAAAAGATCCATGTTTCCGATCAGAATTGCAAATAATGCATTACTGTATTCACTACATATCACACCGCGTCACGTGAAATGAACAAGTGCTCCATTACGAATGAAAAAAGTAATGTGTAACGGATGAGTGCTACATTATGAATTTAAAAAAGTGATGTGTTATTGATAGATGATCCATTACAAGTTACAAATGAAAAAAAAGAAGTAATTTGTAATGTAGAGTAATCAATAAATTGTTTTTGAAAACTTTTTTTTTATGTACAAACTTTTTCACCCCCTTACAATCTGCTAAGAGTTGAACTTTGAAAAATGTTGAAATACGTGTTTTATTACTTGTAGTGTAGAGTGAGGAAGTTGGTTTCCAGGTGAGAGCTTTCTCATACAGAAAATTTTGTCAGCGTAATAAAACAACGATAATGCAATGTGCAGGTTTCTAATTTGCACGTTTTTCTTCCGCGTGAAGTAATGATCTTGAACACACAAGAAAAACAACTTTGCCTCGAAGAAACCTTTAGTGAGCGAAATAAAACAATGATGGAGCAATTATTCTATTTGTAATGGAATTATAAATCACTTTTTTTTTTCATTTTCAATTTGCTATGGATCACTAATCAATTACACATTACTTTTTTAAATTTGTAATGGATCACGTATCCATTAAACATTAGTTTTTTTTTTTTTTTTTTTTATTTCTAATGGAGAAATTATCCAACACACATTGTTAAAAGTAATGGATAATGCATTGCATACACGTTACTATTTTCACAACTTTGTTTCCTATATGGTTTCTCTCCGTCTCTGAATCATCGCATTTGTATCCAATACACGTATTTAAAGTCCCCAGCGCACGGTTCAGCAGCCCGACTTGAAGCTCGACTGAGAATGAAAATACCGGGCGATTAGACGGTGGTTGAATGAAAATGAGGTTGGGTTGGGTTTGCGTTTCTTCAGGAGGTTGAAAGGCTCGCGTCAATGTATGTGTATGCAGATTTCTTCGAGGCAGTATATAACGTACATTAAGGATAAGATTTCCCTTCGTCGGTGTGTTTACTTGAATGTTTTAGCACCTGCCCGCGGCTGTACATGGTTGTACGACCCCGGAGGAGTTCCTCGCCGATCTCAATGCTATCTCTTAGCCGAGGGCCATCATTTGCCATTCTAACCATCTTTTCTATTTTTCCGTTTTTATCACTTCTCCAAACTTTCCTCAAACCCCGCCAACATGCCCAACGCATTCGGCCAATGGGTTTGCCCGCGTTTAGTATTCATTCCGACAGCTCTGAGAAATCTCCGGAACCTCTTCTTCAAACATTCCCAGAATTATTCACGTACCCTCCATCGATCTTCGTTCACCATCGCATTATCAGTTTCTACATCAACCGTCATGCGTCAAGTTATGCTGGAATCATCCATTTTTTTTACTGCTATCAGTTCACGCTCCGTGAAAAAATCACAATCAAATTTTACCTACGAGAGGCTCATAAATTTTAAGCCGCACCTGATTTGATTTCACCAATGACAAGCTGCACTCTTCCTAATTGTATCTCAGCTGCAGATCGTCGCTGCAACATGAAAAAAACTCTTCGTAACAAGAATAGTGACCACAGAGAGACTATGATAACTTTTCGACACCTCGTTTTCGTAGTGAATGTAATATCATAACAATATTATCTTTACCCTATCCGAGGAAAAAATATCGTCAAAGCGTACGAGGTGTCCGGAAATCATCGGAATTCTTACTGAGAGACGTTTCTTCGAGCAGTTGGCACATCGCTCTTTCACTTTGGGGTAGCCGTTCGGTAAATCTGGATTATGTCCATTTAGAAAGTGTTAGTTCTTCTGCATTTTTGCCGACATCATTTAGTTTAGGTATTTTCTGGCATTCGCATCGAAAACTGATTGTGAAATTTGTCATTGCGAGGAATATGGTTAAAAATTGGAAAAAAAGAATTCAGAGCTGCGTGTGTAATTTTGTATTTCGAATTCCGTGTCAAGAGTTTACTGATTCGAATGAATTTACGTAAAAAATAAAATACTGGGACTAAATGATCGACGGAAGCTTTTAAACCTTCAAAACTTTACGTTACAAAATGCCGAGTATTTCAAGTTCAAAGTGATCGATACGTGGCTTAAATTCTGGGACAAATTTCAAAGTTCTCATCTTCTCTAAGCTATTAGTGGAAAAAGTCTTTAACGGAGACGAAGTTCATCTATCTATTATTTGATACTATGTTTCAGACAGACCTAGCCCTCTGTCTTTTGACTATATCCATAACAAAAAAAAAAAGACAATGAAAAAAAATACACAAGCAGAAACAAACTGTGAGATCATCAACGTATCAGGTAAGATAATATCAACGATCAGCGTCGTTCGCCTTAGAAAATGATATTACATTTTACAATTTCGATTACTGCTAATTACGTTTCAATTTAGATGCTTATAGTATACCATGAAAAAATTATAGCGACGTAGAGATGCTTATTCGATTCTCAACTCACTCAATTTGCACTCCATTTATGGCTTAAGTTGGGTATCATTCGTACCGCATGTGGCGGTGAATTGACCAAGGTAATGAGATTGTGAACTCCCGATAAAATAAAAACTGATTCACCGATCCGGTCAAGATTAGACCGAGATGATAGTCGGAGACGAAATCTTCAAAAGCTAATTAATCACGTACTTCGATGACGGTGTTTGAAATTTTTTATATTTGGTCCTTGAAGAATTTGATTGCGAGGTGTGTATCATCTCTTCAAGTAGCCGTTTTCGCAAATGAATATTGACAATCAAAATTGCGTCTACGAATCAAAGTATGACCCGCTGAACTTGAGTTATCTGAGTCTCTAGGTGTTATCTCACAATGATGACGATATGGTCCTTTTTTAAAACGCTCGCCACAAATAAATAGTTAAAGGACCTATGCGGCGTCTAATATTCATCCCAAAAAAACTGCAGGAAAAATGTTTTCACCAAAAAACTTTTTGAACATAAATTCTTATGAATTTTGTAGAATTCTATACAACGCCTTTGAATATCATGCGAAATGGTTTGTAAATTTGACAAAACATCGCAGGATTTTGAACGACACTCCATTTTAGCCCATCATGTAGATTAAGGTTGGACAAGAGATCACGTATTAGCCTGGACGAAAATAATTTGTACGTCAAACTGTGAAAAGTTGTCGGTCGTAGAAGATCGTATATAGAAGATAGTAGCAAATCGTAAAAAAAAGCATAAAACATTATAAATAATCGTGAAAAATTATAGTATTTTTCGTAAAAAAAAGTACAAATCTTTACCAAAAATTATGAAAATCCACGATTTTCTACGAAAAATGATAAAAAATGCATATTGGAAGTAGTATTCATTTTTTTTTTTTGTAGAATTTCGTAGAAAGTTACGCAAATCAATGAACAATCATAAATATCTGCGACTTTCCACGAAAAATAATGAAAAATACATATTAGTAGTGGATTTTTTTTTTCGTGGAATGTTGTAGAAAACTACGCGGATTAACGAACAATCATTAATATCTACGACTTTTTATGGGAGATAATTTCAACTTTGGACCTGAACGTTAGTAATTTTTTTCTTTGAAGAACCGCGTTGAACTTCGTAGGAAAGTGCAAAATTCTACAAAAGATTATGAAAATCTACGATTTTCTACGAAAAATAATGAAAATTATACGCTGGAAGTAGTTATTTTATTTTTATTTTTTTTTGGTAGAATATCGTAGAAAACTGAGGATCAACGAAAAATTATGAATACTTATGACTGTTATAAAAAATGATTTCAGTTTCGGACCTAAATATTACGAATTTTTTCTGCGTACAACGGCGTTGAATTGTGTAGAAAGGTACAAATTTCTACGAAAAATTATGAAAGTCTAAGTCTAGTTTTCTATGAAAACTTATTACAGACAACTTGAGTACCGAGAAAAAATTTGGGTTTATATCCGATAACTGATTTTTTTAGCTTTTGAATACGAGCTAGACGGATTTAAAGAATGTGTCGTATATTTTTGAATCATCTTATCTCACTTAGGTGAGTTTTATGAAAAAAAAGACTTTCGTTAAAAATACGATGATCTACGAAAAATTATAGACTTCCACAGAAGTTATGACCACAGGATTACAGAGGCGTAAAAAAAAAAAAAAATCCACGATAAATTACGCTAAAATACAATAATCTACGGACAATCAAGACCAGAAGGTTAAGAAACTTACACCAAACTGCGATAGTTTACAAAATAGTAGAATATTTTACTAAAATGTACAATGACCTACAAAACAATATACATTTTTACGAAAAATGAACGGCAACGGGCTAGAGCACATTATAAAAACCTACGAAAGTTTATGAAAAAGTACAATAATCTACAAAAAATATTCCATCCCAAAACTACGCACGTGTCCAAAATTCTTTATTTAATCATAGAAATTTTCGTAGAAAATCGTAAAATGAAATTCGTAGTTTGGCGCAAAAATAATTCCTGTCAGGGAGGTGTATCAAAAGTTACGCGAGGCTTCTGCAATCCTTATTAATTTTTACTTATTAATTGGCAGTGTTATTCCCAATCTCACCAAATGAATAACTTCAATCAACGTTGACGTGTTCGGTTTTTCTAAAAAAAAAAAAAAAAAAAAAAAAAAAAAAAAATGGGTGCGTGTACTTATGTACGCGCGTGAGAAGTTATACTTCTTTGGCATCATTAAAAAATACACAACATGTCAAAATCTTCTGTCACGAAATGATAAAGAAAAGGGGTATGTAATAAAAAACAATAAAACAAATAACGGATGTCTTACATTATATTCAAATAATCTATTAAATTTTTGTAACGAACTTTTTATTAAATGTTCTATTAAATTTATTTCTTTATTTTGTAAATATTAAAAAACCAATAATAAATATTCAACATTGATAATTTAATAATATTTAGTATTAATTATATTAAATAATGATATTTTAATTTATATCAATAAATAATACATACGGATAACTAACCTCAACTATATTGGAGCACTTGAAAAAGTATTTTAGCACAATTTTTTCACTAATATTCACAAATTTTTCGAGACTTAATGAATTCGGTTGAGTGGGAAACTTCATCCTGTTAATTTTGTGTTACAATTTTGTGTTACAGTGATGCGCGCGCATCTTGAAATTTCACTCTCGTCAGTTTTTCATAACGCGCCTAAAGAAGTATAACTTCAAAAATTAAAGTCAAGAAAGCACCTGGTATGACAATCAGGTTCTTCTGAATGGAATACGTGTATTACAGGTCTGAAAGAATACTGCCAACCGCAATAAGTAAGCCATACTACGACGATGACTCTGTAAGTTCAGCCTTGAAAGCAGTTCGTGACTTGAAACGCACCGCGGTTGTAATTACGCGTACGTGTCAGGCCTGGTAAAATAATAGCTACCTTCTCGGCTCCTTCACTATTTGGTCGACCCTCTTCATTCCTTTTGCCCTCGTGACCTCTCTCTGCAGTGGTGGAATCCTTTGACCGAGCATGGATTTCAAAATCACGATGACAATAATTAGGTATATATGCGCCTGCGAAGGTAATAACCTGCAGAAAGCAGAAAGACTGCAATTGTTGACGGCCTTTCAAATGTATGTCTCTCGTAGACTGCGCGATAAAACTGCGCCATGTAATTACAACCTGAAACTGATGAGAGCGAAATCATGTGGACGAAGATGTCAAAACGCAACACGTCAGAGGTAGGAGAGAGAACACAGTCGAGGGACACTGTCAAAGATCTCAATCCAGGTTCTTCAATAACCATATCGAGGCAACGCAGAGGATCACAGTTGGAAGAAGATTCGAACGGGTCTAATTAAGGTGTACTTCTGAATAACTATTATTTATTATTATAAGTATGATCTGAAATCGGAGAGAAAGAGGTTAATTGAATCAACAATTTTTATTATTAAGGGGGGGGGGGGGGTATATTTAATTCGGCCAAAAAAGGTCTTTTTTCAACAATGCACGAGCACATCTTATTTCATAAGAATCAACAGGAAATAGAATTCCCCGAAGTAATATATTTTGAGATCATGAAATGTAGGTCTGAGCATGTGGCATGTATTATCAATTGGTAATTTGGAGTTGAGAGTTTGAGATTGTGTAAAATACAGCTACATATTTAGACTGATAAATTTTAGCTGTGATTGTTGTACTTGCCCGTTGAATAAAAAATTTAAAAAAATTCCTGAATCGTTTTTACCTCGAAATATATTGGTGCGCCAATTGGATCAGCAGTATTGCTATTTCGCGTTCTCATCGTGGTGATTTTAAGTCATAGCAACAATATCAAGTATAAATGCAACAAGTATAAAAGTTGTGGTTTACTGACAATTAGTTGACTGGTTACTTAGGTACACTTGGTTGGGAACAATGAATCTGAGACGGTTGATTTTTTGCACTAGACAGTTATGTTGGCAACACAGAGAAACCTACAGCGCCATAGTCGGCCGAGCGTGAAACAAACTCAATCTCAATAAACATAACATAACCCATGACCGTCGAATCTAACCTTAGAATACCGCGGGGATAATGACTTGTTGGACAAGCTGGACACATCGACACGTCGATTCAAGTCATTATCCCCGCGGTATTCTAAGATTAGATTTCACGGTCATGGGTTATGTTACGTTTATTGAGATTGAGTTAGTTTCGCATACTGCTGACTATAGCGCTGTAGGTTTCTCTGTGTTGCCAACATAACTGTCTAGTGTAAAAAATTAGCCGTCTCAGATTCATTGTCCCCAAGTGTACAGTAGTATCATTGGCGCATACTTACAAAAAGTAATGAAATCTAGGCAAAAACATCTGAAGTGTAAAATAAAAAAAAAAAAAAAATAAAAAAAAAGCCGCCAAGTTACCAAAACCACGTCGCAATAAAAATACAAGAACAATTTAGTTGTTGCCAGTCTCTGTCGTGAAATCAGGAAGGACCCCCAAGTCCAAGGATCTCTCAGTAAGTAGGTATGCTATGTCGTGAAGCCGGATCTCGCTGTTGCGTGTAGTGATATCGAAAAATCATACTAAGAGCTTAGGGACAATTTTTCTTGAAAAATAATTATGAATGCTATGGCGACAAAGCGATCACGGCTACTAATCTGTCGCATTATTAATGTGAAACAATGACCTGGAAATATAAATTGTACATGTCCTTTCAGCGTAGGATGGTATTCATTTAATCACACGAAACGAATACTCGATGCTGCACTGTTAATCATCTCTCTGTGGAACTTCCTACACTGTATTGGAAGTTTTATTCGGATACGAAACGGTGAATTCACGATAGATTTACTGTTTATTAAATTTGCAAATACAGTAGATTTACTACACAATTTGGTAAATTTAATTTACTCTTTTGTATTCTTCTTATCAATTTTAGTAAAATCAAACATTTTCATTGGAAATTCAAAACAAATACACAGCAATTTATGTCGCTATATCGAATTTGTAAATTTGCAACCTGATTTCGTAAATCGGTAACTCTTTTGTACTGAAAATGTGTAGTAAAGTCACAATCATTTTTAACAATGTGTATGAAAACAGAATTTTTGAATACTTTGTGTGGTACAAGCAACAAAAGACCTAATTTGCACAATTCATCTGAACAAGGTCTTATCCTTAATTATTTGCTACGAAATATTTCGATTCTTACTCACTTTGTCTGAATTCATTTGCAATTTGTATACATTTTCTGAATATCGTTGCCCGTGAGTGTATGGAAGGGCTGGAGTGTAGGCACCCCAGGCACGCCAGGACATAATCAACGGCAATTGATACAACAGAAAGATTTGATGAAATGCAATTGATCAATTGACTCAATCCGATTAAGTCCTCGATTTTATAAAATATGAATCTAAGCTGCAAGTGGTAGAAGGAAAGAAATTTCAAATTGGATACGTTGGTAATATTGAACAAGTTATTATCAACTTACTGAGAGATCCTTGGACTTGGGATTCTTGCCTGATTTTACGACAGAAACTGGAAATTTCTAAGTTGGTCTTGTATTTTTATTGCGATGTGATTTTGGTAATTTGGTGGATTTTTTATATTTGAGATGTATTTTCCTAGATCACTTTCAACTCTGCTCAAAGCCTGCTACACTCCTCAGTGAGGAGAGAAAAAATAACAATGACAGAAATTGAAAAAATATAGAAATCGAAAAAATATATAAATGTACGGTATATTCCAAAGGTGAAAATTCTTATTTTTTTTAAGGTTGTGAAACACAGGAAGGCAACCGAAACTTCCGTTGACCAGCGTCGAAACTTTAGTCGGGCGTAACATAATTCAGGATGCAACACTTGGATTTGAACAATGGACATGTCAATAATTTCTTCATGCTTACTTCCGTCAAGTTTTCATTAAGTAGTACTAATTAAATACAGAACTACATTCTACGAAAGAAGTGATGGAAATGAATCAAGTGCCTGGTCATTTTTCATATTATCGTCGTTTTTTAAACAAGCTGAAAATCCAAAATGTTGTTCTTATTGAACTATCAGAATGATCTGATACAAATTTTAACGTTCATTTTATATACTTCGAATCATCAGGAGTTTTTTTTACTAATTAGCATACTTAGAGGTTAAACTTGGTACCTCTTAATCAATAAGTAGTAGCTGTTTCCAACTAATTTGGACTCGGAGAACTGAAAAATTAACACCAGAGCATCGTGGAGTTCAGGAAATACAACCATATATCTGCCTTTCTGTGGTGTAACCTATGAGCTATCGATTCAGCGATTGATCGAATGCTTTTTCTCGACAAATGGCGTCGATTGCGTAGATATACCTTTTCATGCCTTCATGAAAAGTACGTTTTCTCAAAAACATCACTAATAGCCTTTCCGTTGTACAATTTGGGATTGGCGACATTCATCGAAGGTATTTCTTGCAAGCCAATTAGAAAGAGACGAAGGTTTTCGCATTTAGCGGTTTTTAGTGCAATTTTCAGAACTCTATCTCTTACAGTCTGAGATGTACATGTTAGTCAATTTTTCAACGTTAAATAGATGGAGTTTCGCATTTAAATTTTGATTTTGTCCTTACGTAGGGAAAAATGATCTAAGGTGGTTTCGTTGATAAAATGTAAAATTTAAAAAAAAAGATGGTTTAATCGATTTTTCCCAACTTCAATCTCGAATTTAACATCTTTATTTGAAAGCTTGCAGTCCTCAGTATCAAAGGCGTGTATTTGTAGTAGGTGCAAGAAATAGGATTCTTCGACAGCTACAATTAATTTTGTCCAGCATAATGTTCTTCCGTTTAATTAAAAATCTATGTGAATAATATCTTTACCCACCTCAGGCAGGAAGCTAAGACACATATTCAAAGAAACCTACTTGTCATTAAAGAGTCAATTAAAAAAATTTAGAGATCGAATCCATTTCAAATCGGGCAGGGAGAAAATCGCGATGCCACGGAATTTTCTGAAATTGAAACGTGTTGTTTTTTTTTTTTTTAAAAAAAAGTGATCCGTAGTTTTTCTGTTCGAAAAAAAAATCTGCTACCAAGTTCTTGATAAACGAATACTTTTTTCTTGAAGACACTGTATCTTTGGAACGAATCGTCGCAACTATTTGATCTTGGTCTCATTTTGTAGGGTTTTCTGCATTTTTCTGAAATATTGAGAGAAATTTCCCATTTGGATTAAAAAATCTGAATAAATCCCAATTATGCCCACAAAGTCGACACCAGCACAAAAATTGACAAATTTCAGTAAAGCATAAAATATTTTTTTACGGAATGAAGCAGTGTTTTAGCATAGTGTTGAAGTATATTCGTCATATCACCCGACATGTACTGTGTATTATTAAAAAAAAAAAAACGATCACAACTGGCACAGAAGATTAATCAAAGAAATGATTCAAATTTCTAAAAACAAGACCGCCAACAAAAGAACTGACATTTGAAACTTAAGCTATCTTTGTTCCAACATTATTCAATTCCAATGCAACTAGTCTAAACAATTTTGAAATTTTTCGCCATAATCCTATTTCTATTCATAATTTAAATTCGCCTTTAAGTATTTACTACCTGGCTCAAGTATCTGTAACTGTCAGCCATCTGGATTGTCGATAATTGAAATCACTTCCTCTTCGATCGCCGAGAACCGAAAATCTGAAATGCTTACGAATGTCATTTTATGTAAGTTAATTAATTCATTCTTGTTTATATTATATTTTAACTTTCCAACTCCTATATAAGTTTAAAACTATGTACACGCGTCTAATCTGGCATGATGTACTATCAAATCGTCACTTTATGTGGAATAGCAGAGGCACTCTAACCTCAACATCAATACGCTGCTTAACAGCAGTTACATTTTCCCAAGTGCGAGAATATTATTTTTTTTTTTTTAATTATTTGTTCCAAATAAAGAGCCTGAATACGGCTAGCTGGGCCGATGCTGAATCGTTGCCCGTATTAAATGCTAACCAGGCATTTATATTTTTTCTGACTTTCCCCGACGATCTCTTCATCGGAAAAAAAAAACGCTTGACCACGAGTCTCAACTCATCTATAAAGAACGTCATTTCGTCAATTTTCAAAAATCTTGAAATTTCTCGCTACATTTAAAAAGAATGCAAAAACTCCTACAAAATGAGGCTAAGATCAAATATTTGTGACGATTCGTTCCAATTATATAGCGTTTTTAAGAAAAAAGTGCTCGTTTATTAAGGACTTTGGTAGCGCGAGATCAAACGTTGAAATGGCCGTAAATTTGCACCAGATTTTATTTCGAAAAAAACTAAGAAAAAAACAAAATATGGGTAACTTGAATTTTGTTCAATAATGACATATTTCAATTTGGGAAAATTCCGTAGCATCACGATTTCCTCCCTGCCGGATTTGAAATGGATTCTGTCTGCAAAACTTTTAATTTGACTTTTTAATGACAAGTAGGTTTCTTTGAACGTACATCTCAGCTTTCTGCCTGAGGAAAGTAAAAATGTTAATGACACAGTCTTTTAATTAATCACAAGTAGGCATTTTGTTTATGTATCTTAAAATTAGCTTCCTTCCTGAGGCGAGTAAAAATATTAATCACACAGTTTGTTGATTAAACAAGTTTTAGGTACCTGAAGTATCTTCATAAAGACAATATTTAAATTAAAGTTACATACAATCAAGACGTGATGTCTCGATTTCTCGACACTTTTTTCTCATCTCGAGTAAGGCTAGAATTTCCTGAGAATTCTCGCTACGAGAAGTCTCAAACAGAAGCTCTAAATCTAACTAAATCAGCTTTCTTTACTATTGGCGTCATGAAATCACTACCATTAATCACAGTATTGTGAAAAATGGTATAATTTTTTTTTAGATTGATCATAATTCTGTATAAGTGGTATTAACAGAAACAGAAAAAAAAAAAAACACTGGATAGGCAAAAAATACCGTTTAATTGTTTTTCAGAGGCATTCAATTTCAAAACGAAAGTGACTAAGTTGTACAGATTTTCGTTTTAAAACAGGAAGTGTGACTGAGCTCAAAGCTTTATTGATAGATATTCACAACAATAAAAACACTGTTCCTTAGAAATTTTATTCGAATCGGTTGAGCCATTTGACTGGAATCCTTTTCACAAGTCCGTGCTCACATACATCCATTTTTCAAAATACTGGAAAGTTTTTCTTCAAATAGTGAAACATATTTTCCAAGTGAATTCAGGATTTCTTTTTTATCTGACGTTTTTGCAATGGCAAATGTATACGAGGCCCTCTGTTCACTAACAATCGTGTCTAATAAAATAACTTCCTTGACTCAGAGAAAAAAAAAATAATGTATCGTAAAATCAATTGTAACTTCTGTTTGATGCTATTTCGCACAGTTATCTCAAGTATGAATTTTTAATGTAAAAAAAAATGCGAATTTTGAGGTACAAATATTAGATTCGAGATTAAAGTTGGGAATCATTGAAAAAAAATATTCGCCAAAAACTTGTTTTTTATTAGGCTTCCTGTTCGAAATTCTCAATATCTTACTGAAAATATTGGGTTTCACTTTTGATAGACTTTAGAAATTAGAAGTAAATGTTCTTAGAAATGATGTTATTTTCTACATCGCGTTACTTTTTGTGACGTAGAATCTGACTAAGCCAAATAATCAAACTGAACGTACCACAAGGTATGAAATTTGCAGAAAAATCGAAATTTTCACTCCAGATTGTTAAACGATAATTGGCAAAATGGACCATCTGCGCCAAATACCTTGTAAATTTGAATATTGTAATGCGACGAAGCAATTGCTGATTATTATTATTATTACTGTCTTTACTTATTTTCAATGACTGATATTTGCAATGTTTCACAAAACAATTTTTCACTCATTTTTGGTTTGTAACAGCTAATTGAAGGGGTGATTACCAGGAGGATGCATGTCTAATCCAAGGAGCATTATTAATTCACTCGAAATTATTATCTCAATTTGTTTTTCAGTCAATAGAAAATTTTCGTTTTCAACTTCTCAAATGAATATAACTTGAGAGCGAAAATAGACATTGATAAAATTCAAAACTTTGAATTCCAACAAAAAAAAAAAAATCCTCTTCAACATAATGGTCATGACGTTTTCTCTTCTTGCGATATACTGAATCATCTTCTGTAGGACCACTGTCACTTTTTATTCCTGTACCTCGCCATATTTTTTCTTCTCATATTTTTTTAGGCTATACCATCCCAAGTGCAATTTGTTCACAACGACGGGCCTGAGCAAAGGTTGGTAATAACAAAATTTTTTTTCCAACCATTTATGATACCGACTCATGTTTTTTCACTCTCTAAAAATCTCACATGTGACTACCAACGACGCAACGCCCGAGGTTATGGCGATGTCTGGAAATGTTTTTACTATCATTTCTACGTCGGTGCTATGATTTTGTCAAGCTTGGTACGTACACTTGGGTACAGTGATTTTAAGCCGGCTAAGTTTTTGTGCAACATCGTCACGTTCACAGTGGAGAATAAGACCGCAGTTACGTGTTAGAGTCACTGCCTCTAAGTGTATAGAGTGCCTAGCTGCGTACACCTTGGGTAAGTCGACTAATGCTTATTGCCAGTCTCTTTCTTCGTAAAACAAGGTGACTTCAGGATGTGCTACTGTGACTGAATATTCGGGTGAGACGCTCATTTTCCTCCCATGGTGTGTTCGTGGTTACAATAAGCACTGAACATTCCACAAGGTACGTTGATATGAGAATGAAGTTAGTAACGTTACCGTAACAATGCATACTGAGGAAGTAATACTCATTCGGACCATTATGAATTTCAGTAAAGAGTATTAGAGAGTTCTCAATCAAGATCCCTACTACCGACACTTTCCACAGTCGGTAAGTTACCTGCAGAGGGTAAGAATTCTTGATTTACCGACTGTGATAAGTGTCGGTAGGACGGATCTTTATTTAGGACTCTCATATCCTATTTACTTCTTTCCGAAATTTAGTAAACCATTATAAACAAAATATGTACACTAATTTTGAAACGCAAATTCCTTGAAAGTCATCCTAAAATTGCCCAATAATGATTTTCTCTCCCAATGTGTCGTTACGTGTAAGTTACTTATTTGAGCTTCATAAGTTGACTGAGCTTTTAATTCGAAGTAATCCATAGATAATAATTGTGATCAGTACTCTCTGTTAGTTTCAGTACGTATTATCTGTTTGATCATTAAATTTTGTGCTGTTGATTTCATGGTGGGAGGGAAGAAGTTTGAGAATCGATTGCCACAGAACGGTAGTTTCAGCTATGAATACGCCATAAAGAAAAGTTAAGGTAAGGAAGAGAAGCATCCCCAAAGCAAATGTAGGAAATTGAATTTCAGGATTGACGAGAATTTTGGCTGTGTCGCTTCTTTTGCGTCAAACTCGCGGGAGTGAAGTGTAACACACACACATAAGCGTGTGGCCATGTTTATGGATACACACCTACGGACGGATCCGTGTCGAATTTTCCGTCCCGTTCTCAATCCAGGTTCGAATTTTTTTGATGAAAAGAAATGAATGAGGACAGTTCTACTTCTTTTATTGATTTTGGTGCGATATACTGATGATTCTATATTCATCTCACTTTATGTCACCTTATATTCATATAATTTCTCGCATACTCGAAATTGTAATAAGATAATAAGTGAAATAGCATACGAATATTCTTGAAACAATCACACAAGTCTTATTATAAGCAGCGCATTCTTTTACATGCTAGTAACCCGAGAGCTTTGAACACTCATAGAGAGATGTAGTACATTTTACTTTTAATTTTAAGTTATGTTTCCTGGTTTAATTACACTGATCAACAGTGGTTTGTTTGCTCCTATGTTTGAGTGGTCTAAGAAAAATTTAATATCAACGACGCAAGGAGTAAGCGCAGTTTTTCAAAATTGGCTGTAGTTATTTATTTTAGCGATATTTTCGTATTTGACTCAAGAAAGCAATATTTAAATGGAAAATTCGATTTCTTTTTGCTAATATCAAAAGCTTATTAAAGCAATGCTATAAATAGCTTTGGTTATACTCACTTTATTCAAACGAAAGTGAAAAAAATATGTAAAATATAATACTTTGTTGTTCCCGCTATGAAAAATATGGCACAACAAATTTAAAAAAAAAAAAAAAGAAAAGATTTTCTATAACGCATCAAAATTTCGGTAGACGATCTGAAGTAGAATATCTCAGCCAAATCCGAGCTCCTAATATTGATTTTTTCTATTTTCCAATTGAATATCACGTAAAAAAATGTAGGAAAATGTTTGGTTTTTTTTTTCTCTCGCAAACGGCTTGACTTGTAAACTATCTAAATAAATATTCTGATAGAAAATTTCACATTCTATAAAAAATTACCGATATAGAATTTTCTTAAGTCTAACCTATTAAGAAAAATTCGCCTATAAACATTGAATTATTTCGAATACGATACTACAATAACATAAAAACTAGAACCAATCTAATGTAATCATTATTATATTCGTAAATTCTACGTTCTCAAACAACAGAACTTAGAAAAAAAAATTATGGTATTAAAAAAAAAGTTGACTTATCTTCTCGAGCTGTATTATCAGTGCAGAATATTTCTTTTCAAATTAATGAATATCAGCCAGATTAAACTGACCGGCGGTGCCGTTTTTGGAGATTACGCGCCGACTGTCATGTTACTTACGACATTTTCTAGTTGATATTTTCCTCATCCGGTTTCAAGCAAAATTTTCCTACTTCTTTAATGGTACTTGCGAACATCGACACCAACTTGGGCACACGTGTAGCACTAAAACCTTTCAGGCAACAAGTGGCGTCAGCTTCAGAATATGAGGTTTCTAGGGCTGAGATGAACTGACATAAATTATTTCTTGTCTCAGATATAAACAAAAGATTACGATGGAAATTACAAATGACCACTCGAGGAAATCAGCTTCTGGCGTAACTTTTCCCACTACCCCTTGTTTAACGGTGAAATTCGAAGAACGAATCGAAAAATGTCAAGACAGCTGTTTTGGAAGTTAGTTTTGCTCATTGGCCCAGATGCTATAAATTTTGGGAGAACTAATTATAAATCATGAAAAAAAAAAAAATAATGGCGAGCTTTACTGCTGAGAAATGAGCGAATAGTCGGCTGAACTTGAGGAAAGAGTCAAGAAAAAAATAAGTTAATGAGTATGAGTCAAAATCAAAGTCAGGGAGTTGAGCACTAATAATCAAAGATTCTTAGTAAGCATTAATAACCAAGAGTCGAAGTATATAGTAATAATCAAGCAGTCAAAGAGAATGATAATAACCAGAGACTCGAAGTGAACAGAAGGTAAGTGAGTTCAAAGGTTAAAAAGCCTTACTGATTAAAGATGGTTATTATGGTACGTTTTCTCATGTTCTGACCAAAAACCGTGAGTATTCTTCTGATCAGAGTGGGTGCCCCAACCTGTGGTACACGCATCAGAGAATATTTATGTCACAGGAATAAATTGTCTGACAGTGTTGTTTAGATAAGAGAATTCTTGATTTCTACCTTAATATTTCCGTTTAAACACTTTCGGAAATCGTTAAATCTTATACTCGCATAATCTTGATTATGTAGGGTGAACGCGAGTAATTTCTCACATTCTAAGCATTCACCATAAAGCCAACCGTATGCTACCATTGGATAAGCTGCTATTAACGAACCAATTACCCGAGGAAATTCCCTTATAGTGGACACAATCATTTTTACAAATGAGGTTTGTATAAATCTGGTAATTCTGAAGTGAATTTGATGTCTCAGATTGGTTTTACGATTTTTTGTATAAAAGTGCATGACGAAAAATGTGATCGAAATTTTTTTCAGAATTTTTCTACCCAGCGTATCTGCTGTATAATTTAAAAACTTGAAAAAAGAAACGACTTTCTAAAATCTGAAACAATTCAGAGAAATCTCATAAAATATAACAACATTTTTGACGCCTATTAGAAGATGGAGATTTCATAATTTAAATAAATAAACAAAAGAAACAATAATTCAAAAAAAAAAAGTTTATTATTATTGGATGGAAATTTTTGACATAAGAATGAAAATAATAGCTCATTACAATATCTCTCTGAATAGACAATTTTCGGTCCATATTTTAATGAGCTCTTATGTTGATTCTAATGTCAAAAATGTAATCCAATAACAATCAGTTTTTTCCCCGCATTATCTTTTCAAGTTATGAAATTGCTATCTTTTAACGGGGATCAAAATTTTTTCCACATTTTATAAGATTATTCTGATTGTTTTCAGATTCTAGAAAGTGGGTTTTTTTTTCAAGTTTTTAAATTATTCTGCAGATACACTGGGTCAAAATATTCGGAAGTAAATTGCGATTGCGTTTTTCGTCGTTTACTTTCATACAAAAAATGATAAAGCCAATCTGAGACATCGACTTAGAATCTTGATCGAGATTTCATGGAATGCCCCAAATACAAAGGGGCTTGTACACAATCGAAAGAGAAGAAAGCATGTAAATTCAGAGATTGACCTTTGAAAGTGAAATGTAAATATTTCCTATTCTGAATAATATGTATCTTTCAGATCTAAACTGAGCATGTAAGAATTACGTGCGATAAGCTTTGTTACTTTTCTTGACCCTCCACGGTCACGCGGGGTCGAAACGACCCCACTCTCAACTTTAACACTAAATAAGTATAATTGAACGAGGAAAAATACTGAAACTTTTTTTCATAATTATGCGTTTCTACTTTACTCCAAAATAGATTTTCTTCAGATCTCAGACTAAATTGCTCATCAGATCGCTCACTATCAATCTATTTTTCCCCTGAAGGTATAATATTTCAAAAGTATAATCTATAAAATTCAATAAAAAAAAAATACTGAAAAATGAAAAAGTTATGAATCTTTTAGTGAAAAAAAAAAAAAGTACTTACACTGTTACACCTTCGAGATTTTTTTGCACCGTTTCATCATTTGATTTTTCATATGACAACGAATATCCAAAGTGTAACCCTGCATTTTTTTCAGAAGACTTTGATCAATCAAAGCGATGCGACAGCTACTTAAAATATGGTTAGGGTTACTGCAACCCCGCATGACCAGCGTGTTACAGCTACAATATGTGACCGCGGAGGATTAAATGGGACGTTTCTACGAATTGATTAAAACCCTTGAGACTCAAGATAAAGCGCTTAGTGTTATTTGGTTTAGGGACTGTGAAGAGAAGATAAAAAAAAAAAAGAAAATGCTCCCATCAATGGTCTACACCGAATAATGCACCAATGATCAATACTTTTGACATTTTTTTTTACACATCTCTCTCTTCGTCCGAAGAAAAATTTCTTGAATAAATGACACATCGATGAAAAGGTTCACAAAATGGGACTTTGTAGTCTCTTATACACTCAAGAATGAATTTATCCTTTGTAATATTTTTTCATGTCTGAAGGAAACGTTTTAAGCGACCAGCTATTCTTATCTCCTCATTTAAAATCGTCACTGATCCAGGAGTATTACTCGATTTTTTTCCTAATTGTCGCGGTTCGTTTGTGATGCCTTGAAATTGTGGGAACCGCCTCGGGAAATTTCGCTTTAGGTTACCCGTCTTTTCGTCCTGATACGTTTCTCCCTCTCTTGTATAAGCGCCTTTCCAGATTAAAAAGCGTCTCGTTGGCCTTGAAAAGAGTTTCTTCACTGTACTCGTAGAAGGGGCCAGCTGGCTCTGATACCTCAATTCCTTGCCCATTTTCACCATTGATTTAGCGAATCCAAGAGTATCTGTAAATTATTCTCCATAGAGGTAGTCTCCTCATCTGGAGTTGTTTTCTGTACTAAATCTTCGGCCGATTTCGATAATAAAGGAGCCATGAAGACCTTCCTCGTAGACGAGATCTGGTGGTGTAGTTGTGTTGGACACGTTCCCGCATCGGCAAGGTGTTCGAGAAGTTTCAAACGATCTACTAGATCATCGCCGTCTCTTAAATTCATGCTGCTAGCTGTCCCCAAGGGTAAAAGGGCTATATCAGTCCACTTCTGTTCTTGGGTAAAGTGATTATATAAATGAAAGAAATTCGCGATGAGAAAAATTAACGTACAACCATAAGAATCGAACCCAGGACCAGCAGAAGCCTATTCGTGGACTTATATCTACTGGACCACCAGGTGTCTCCGCAGTCGTCACGTCAATCCTTCTCGTCCGGATGTTATTGATGTGCGTTTAATTATGCAAAGAGATTATCTTTCTCTAATCTAGCTTCGTTGAGTGTAACTGCATTCTCGTAAATTAGAATCTCCAGTTCCAACAAGACGTTTCCCTTCCTCGGATGCTCTGATAACAGATCATCCATGATATCTTTTGACAAACCTTTGGTCAAGTACGATGTCTACCGGGACGCCAAATCTGGATGAAACACCAGAAAATCGACTGTTATGGCTGCTCGGTCATCCTCGAGAACTTTCCTCGACTCTAATCTCAACATGTTGGTCGGGTACATCGTTAGAAAGCATTTCTTCCCCGAGAATTTTACCATGCGAATTTGGAGTATGATTTTCATTATTCTCCTTGGAGATTGTTTTATTTGAAAAGACAAATTCGCATACAGCTACTGACAATCACGACCTCCTATGTGCATAATTTGTCAGCCAAAAAAAAAAAAAAAAGAAAACCAGTGAATAAACACACGGATGTGTTGCATTTAAAAAGAGAAAACGCCACCGACATTTATTTTTTACCTGGTTTGGACCTGTTGGGTGATTTACGATTTCATCCACGTTGGATTTTTTTTTTCAATCTTTTTATTTTTTCACCAAGTTTTTCCTCGGAATTTTCGTCTTGGTTGTGTTCACTGCTTTTACTCATCTTCTTGGATAGACACTGGTTCACCCCCTTAGCAGGTTGGATAGATTTTTATTTTTTTGTTGGAGGCTAATTACACTATAACATGTTTTGTAACTCGTGTGGTTTTTGAGAAAAAAAAATAAATAAATAAATAAAATAATGAAGACGTAAGATGCACAGACGCACGAGATGCTTGGAGCGTGTTTTTTGTTTTGTTGTTGCCCTAAACTTGTGGCGCACAATAGCGAAATATGCGGTATTACGTTTGATCTCGAAGAATGGGACTCGAGGTATAATTTGATTGTGTTGCGTATCTTATTGTTAGAGTAATCTATCAGTTAACGTAGTTTCATTTTGTTACGACCCTTTTGTAACTAAATCAACTTTTTACAAATGTTTGATAGCCTCTTCAGGCATGTGAATTGAAAGATCAGGGATGCTGAAATCAGCGTTAAAATAAAAGAATAATCGTCTATTTTTTCAACTTTATCTATTGTGTCATCTTTTATTATTTCACATACTACCCTCAAACACATCTGGTCCATGAATATTGTGGAAAAAAATAGGTCCGTTACATGAGTCAACTCAAATTTTTACGAACAATAATATATTCATAATAATCACTGCGATTATTCGTTACTAAAAGTTATTACAATGATATTTCGCTTTATTCACAATGCAAGCAAGTTGAGCCCCACATGTGACGATTGATGCATTGGTGTTTTTTAGAAATGAAATATGACAGACAAAATAATGTGTGTCTGTATTGTTATTTGTCAAAGATTCATGGAAATTTCTTTATAGATTTCGAGTAACGTTTCGACGTATTTTTATGAGGTTTTTTTATTTCTACTTTTCTGACTCATGGCAACGTTTTTTTTTTTATGCTCTGCAATAGAATTCCTGACTGGACTATTAACATGAACACCAGATTTTAGTTTTGCTCTTCCAATTTCTTTCGGAATTATAACGTGCTACAATCGACACTGCAAGCGATATCAGAGTTGAGATCATGCGTCATCAAGTACTGAACTGGGATGGCTTTATAGATTTGTGATATTCAATAATTCTAGAAAAATATCTTTCGATTTAGTTTGCTTACTAATTTTACGTCCTCCAGAGCTTGGATTCTTTTCCTACACACGGAAAAAAAAATTCAGCTCGTGGAACTAAATATTAGATAGTTACTTGTAAACAGTTCGTCGAACTAAACGTTCCGTTATTGGAAGAGCACTGCATGGTTCGTATAACTGACTGTTAGTCAGCTGTCATAGCTGTACGTTGTTCAGCTATCTCAGCTAAACAGCTTCGTTCGAAGAGCTAGACCAGAATTTTTCGGCTCCGCTCACAGCGCTTATTATTAAATAGTACAATTATATTGCTATTAGTATTATTTTTCATCATTATTATCATTATTTATTCAGTGTCATTTACATATTTGAATGGACTATTTAAACAATTATCTATCAACTGTATTTAAATCATACTCATGAAATTTGAAGGTTATGAAATATGTCAACGCACCAGAGCACAGCGCAACTTACAGCTCTTAGAGCAAAACCATTCAGCTGTGAGAGCTGAACAACTTGCAGCTATCAGAGCTGACTAATATATAGTTGCTATATAATATATAGCTATATAATATGTAGTACTGGAGCTGTAGAATACAGCTCGCCGAACAGAATTTTTTTTTCCGTGCACCTTTACAGCTTATACCCTACATCCTCTTCTTATCACGACCTCGCGCCCTCAGTTCCCATACCGCATCATCAGAATGCTCCCTCTACTCCTGAACTGTAACTAACCAGTCCCTTGCACGCTGCCTTCCATGTAATATATACTCTCAAGTCATCTTTCATTAGGCCAACATCTAAATTCATCTCTCCTTCCTTTCACCTCCTCCACATCTCCTCATTGTACTCTCCATATCTTTCACAACGAATCAATTATATACTCAAACATTCAACTCCGAAATACGAATTCCTCTGCTTTCCGCTTGTTCATCACAATCATCCATCCCGTGACACTGAAATGATCCTACATCAGGGTTTTTTTGAAGATATAAAAAAAAAAAAAAAAAATCTTGAACGAGCGATCCGAAAAATAAATCGACTTAAAGAATTGACTTTTCTTGGTTGAAAACAGTTTATTGATGATAATTTTCAACACGACACCGTTCGACAAACTCTGTTTAGAGATGTTTCGTGGTCTAGGGAAACACGTTCTGCTATAGTATGCGACAGACCGTGAGTTGGCGATTTGATCGTTACTGAAAGTTTCGTCACGGGTTTCCCCTGATTAGACGTCAAGACACGGCAACACGTACAGAAGTCCTCACGTATCTTGTGAAAAGACGATTTCAGTCTCAAGATTAAATCACCGTTGGTTAGCCATTGCTAGGTGAAAGGCAACGCGAATAAACTTCCATAAAATTGATACTTCAATACTTGCAAAAGCTCGCGTGAAAGCGATCACCTAATTAGGTTATAAAAGATTGCGAGCTTTCGGCCTCCACCAAAGCGGGGGATGATTTTTATCGACTTTTTCTTTCCACGCGGTCAATTAGTCGAGAATGGTTGAATACAGCTCAAAATTGATGATAAAAAGCTCCGGATTCTCCGTGATCAATTTGTCTGGTTCAGGTTTTCGGTCTGCTTGTTTTTAGCAGATAAATTGTGTCCTCATCGAAATCGACACGAATTGATTAAAGGTTTTAGCAAGGGCTTTTCCGACTCTCCTTTATCCTTCTGCTATAGAATTCATCCGCCTCGATATTGTTTCAAGCTTTATTTGGAAAGCGTTTTATACTCTCTCTTTGCCTGCAACAAAGATTTGCGATTCACTGCGGTGTTAGCACTAATTACCACTCATCCTCACTTTAGGCGATGACGAAGACTGAAGGCGTTTACATTAAACCAAAAATACATATTTAAGTAAGTTTTACGTTTTGGGATGAAAGTCACGAGAGATCTTCGGTTCACTACGAGATTTAGATTTATGTTCGATTTACAGACCTTGTGATTTCTGTATCATGAACTCCCATGATCACCTCGTAGAGATTTCTCGTTCAGCTCGTCATTATCTGTGAATCCGGTCATTTCTAGTAGTGCTAATTATCACTGTCGAACCAAATCCTAAAAAAAATAAAAAGCGTGTGTGTCAGCTCCGACGCACGACTGGAGTTTACTCCTTACGAACGATAATTATGATATATAGCGAATAGAAAAAGAGGGTAAATGAACGCATCTTCCAAAATGATAAGAGAAACAAACATATATCTGTAATTATTCGGATTATTTATATTACTTCAAAAGTTTCCAAATTTTGAGTGCATATTCGTAATGAGTGACCGCAAAAACCCCTGATTACCAACTTTCGTTCCCGTCAAACGACTTTTTACATTTTCGGTTCGCCATATTGGATCCGCCATCTTGAATTTCTAACTTTTGAGTCCGGATTCGTAATTAGCGACTCCGAAAATTTTCGAGTGCCAACTTTCGCTTTCGTCAAGGGACTTTTTGTCGCCATCTCGAATTTCTGACTTTTGAGTGCAGATTCGTAATCAGCGACCCTGAAAACCCCCGAGTACCAACTTTCGCTCTTGTCAAACGACTTTTTGCACGTTTGGTCCGCCATATTGAATCCGTCATCTTGAATTTTCAAATTTTGAGTACCGATTCGTAATCAGCGACCCAAAAACCCTCGAGTACAAAATTCAAGTCGATAGTAAGTAAGGAAAAATGTGTGCCGCTAAGGGTTAATATAAGTAATGAAAATAATGTATAAATATAAAATATATTAAATCAATTAATCAAAAATAATAAAAACACTAAATAAAAGATCTAGTTGTTCGTATTCGAAATGTATATTATTCATAAATGTAAACGATAAGCGTACCAATTAACCACATCCATGTGTTTTTCGGATTCTTCTTCATTATCATCTAAATCAATTTCTTCCATATTTTCAAATATTTTGAGGTGATAACGTCACGTCTTATAAATTCATACGCAGGCACACAACACACACGTACAGACATACGCACACATTCAACTCTCAGACCAGAAGTAGCGAACTATACAGTGAGACTACGAAGCACCGCACAAAGAGGAGACCCCGAGTATAGGATACGCTGTGTAATGTATTCCATGTCATTCTTTTGCACGTTCAATATATATGTTTGTCTCTTTCTATAACGCGTCAAGTTTTCGTGTTACACATGATTTTACTCCTCATATAATTTCCGTACCGGGCCCTATAACTCAAATCGTTTCTCAAGGAGTAAACTCCAAAAAGCAGTTATACGTAATTCTCGTCCACCAATGAACCGTACACTTTCATCGCAAGTTTCAAGCATTCGTAATTTTTATCGAAAGTTCAGTCTAGAATACTCAAATTACATTCAACCATTTAGAGAATTACTTAGAAAAGATAGTGTACGGAAATGGCAGGAAAAATATCAGATGGAACTGGAGAATTTGAAGAAAAACTTTGTAAGTTGCGTAACATTAAAACACCACGAGCAAAATAAGATCTTTAGTGTATAAACAGATGCAAGTAAGTCCAGTATTAGTGGAATATTATACCAAAGTCGTCATCAATACGTTATATCTTTGATAAGTCGTTGCTTAATAAAATCAGAACTAAATTATTGTGCAACAGAATAAGAACTATTGATTATAGTACGCGCAATTAATTAATTTCAAATTTATTTGTACGGTACTCATTTTAAAATTATAACTAATCATAAAGCACTAACATTTCTACGAAGTACACCTTTTCGTGACTCACATTTAATGAGATGAAGTTTCTTATTGTAGCAACATACTTTTGATATGAAATATCATGCAAGGGAAAAGATAATTTGGTAGCTAATTTTTTCAGTAAAAATTATGCACACCGACAAAATAAGGTTAAATCGGGTGAATTATTAGTACCATGTTCAAATAATCATAAAAGCTACAACACAAGCTAGTTTGAATGAAATCTCGAACCACTACTTCATCAATATCAGAAAATCTAAAGCTATTTTATCGGATCATGGGACACAATTCATAGTAAATGGATAGAAAGTTAGTTTAGAAAAAGGACACATATTTTCTTCAAATCGCCATCCTCAATCAAATCTAACAGAACGTGTTATGAAAGAAACATGAAGATTAAATTTCCAGCAATAACGGATATTACAATTGAAACGCAACTAGCAATAATAAAAACCCCAAAGAATTTTGAGCAGTGCAGACGAAATCAAAAAGGTATCCCAACAGTAGAGTTAAGTTTAGGAGATTTTGTTTTATTAAAAGCTCCTTATTCTTCTCCTGTAATCGATAAGGTGGCTCACACATTTTTGGGCTTTATCAATGACCTTATAGAATTTATCGAGTCAAAATTGATAATACTTATAGACTGGTAGATACCAAACAAAATAACAAAGTAGTTGTAACACATAATCGTTGTAGTTTAAGAAAGTATCATCAATTTATCCACTAAGAAATTATTATTATATTCAAGGAAAGCTATGATGACAAGTAAGTTGGGAAATTTATATACATCTACTTTTCGTAATGGTAAATTTTGAAAATTGTCTAATCGAATTGTGAGTACTGACAACCTACTCCAAATCAAGACAATTCATCTGTGACGTACGACACTTCTAAAATATAAGGATATCTAATTGGTGATTGGTCAAAATCTGAAATTCATCAATTAAGGTAATTTGTAATAATATTTTGTAAATTTGACAACTGTATATTCATTTATAGACTCCTTACTCAATGTCTAAATCAAATAAATTTATATAGCTGACCAATTATCCTGTTATCCTATACAATTGTTAATAACTTTTATAAAAACCAATACAGTTATAAAAAAATTTATTACAAATTTTGTGAAGATTGATGTATCAACGGTGGTATCAAGTACCCGAATTTATTTCGAAAGAAAAATAGTTACAAGGAATGAATGTTTACAAATGTGAGATGGGTGAATTAACTAGTTTTATAGATAATTAGATGAAATAATGAATCACTCAATTATAATGTTGATTTCGAATCAAGCAATTATTAAATTTTAATTTATTTGCACATTCACAGTATTACAATTTGCACTATGCTTTATTGAAATAATTCTTTTAATATAAATACTTTAATTAAATATACATTGATTAACAAATTCTGTGGATCGATTCTTAAAATTCGGTTTCGACAATGATTTTATTCACTTACAAGATTCACTAAGCGTAGTCACATCAATAATATTAAAGTTGAAAGTTTCTGATGTGAGTCTTGTATGGTTATTAGGCTGAAGTTAGTAACGTTAACGTAACAATATATCAGCAGAAAAAATTATTATTGGTTAATTTTAGGACGACTTTCAAGGAGCTGGCCTTTCAGAATAAGTGTATATTTTGTTCATAATCGTTCGACAAATTTCGTAAAATCATAAAGATGCGAATTTGCGATTTCTCCCAAACTTGCCTCGTTAAGGTCACGTCACCAACTTCATCCTCGTATATGATTTGGATTGACCTGTACTACGCGTGAATTCAAAATCAATATTGTTCTGTCCATTTGAATTAGTCTGTTTTATGCAATGTCGAATTTTGTTCTCGACTTTTTCGTCTGATGTCTAAAATGGTTTTATTCTGTCTAAATGACTAAATTAATTCTAACTTCTCTTTTCTGACTCAGGATTTGAATGAAGAATGAAATGTAGGCGCAGTTTAAATGCTTATTCTCTTTCAATTCATAATAGAAATAATTTAATAGTGTAATGGAAATCATTTCCATTATGAATTGAAAAAGTAATGGTTAATGCATCACTTTTTCATTAAAAAATTTGCAATTCTGTTAATGATTGGTGAACAACGTTCTTAAATATGTTAGCACGAGAAGATTCGTCTGGAACGACCAAGCGATGAAGTGCCGACAGAAAATCTCTGTTCTAGGAAAAGGAGCTTGCAAAATGCTTATCATTCCTTTCCTAGCGTTCTTGGCATTTAGTCGGCGGATTGGAGTCCATGACTCCAAGTCTTGCGAATTCCAGTCGAAGATTATGTGCTTTATGTGAGGGTTAATATTGAAGATACAATTTATTTATACGCTGGTTAGCATTGCATAGATGTGAGCTAGGTTTGTGAAATAACGGATAGTATGATCTATAAGAATTTACATTTTGGTCAGAGAATCGCACACTTTTCTAGGTTTAAATGGAAAAGCCCATCTACGCCTGATTTTCAACAATCCCACTACATAGAATTCTATTTTAAATCTAGAGAGCATTCTCATTAGCGAGTAGTAATAAATTATGAATTTTGCATTTTTTTTTTTCTGCTGTAATTCACCAAGATTTTGTAGATCCCTTTGGATTTTATTTTGTTGTGTGTTTTTATTCAAGAAAATCAATGCACCTGATAGTTTTTCAATTACGATGAAGTTATGTAATCCATTTGTCATCGGACTCACTGGCGCCTCGAAGAGCTGAAGGGTTTCAGGTTTCGACTTTCTAAGTAGCAAAGACAAGGAGTAACTTGAGGCAGAGTAGGGAATCATAGTTTGTCAATTTGGGATGTTTGGAGAAAGAAAACTCAGCAGTCCTCGCTAAGTTGGCTAAACCAATACCATAAACGATAAGGCAAGAACTGAAGACTACTCATGTGACAGAAGACAAGTGTTTTTATTCCCATAAAGGGCGAACCAATGAAGAGTTACAACACCATCTCTCCTGCCTCCTTGTGAATATAAGCAGGGGCTGCAGGCCACTGATTAAAAAGAAAATCTATAATCAGCTGGAAGCAAACTGGAATCAGGTTGACAGCAATTGTCCGTAGTAAGCACATCACAAATTATACTCTTTAGACATTTTCTATTGAATTTCCTAATAAATTCAATTACTCATTGAACATCGAAATATTAGAAGCTCGTTGCACCTATACAAATAGTGAAATATCTTTCAATTGTACAAAGTCCTGAGTACAATGTGGTCTCTTTATTAACAAACCAGTGTGCATATCTCACGTACGTACGTTTACACGCAGAGCCTTTGAGCTTAACAATTTTCGAAACAAGATCCCAATTTAGAACGGGGAACTTGAAATGAGAGATCAATAGTTTTCCAACAATATTTAATTCTAGAAATTTATCGGATATTTGACATTCCGACAAATATACTTCAATAACTTGAAAATCATCACATGTTTTTCGGATTTTGAGACCATTAGAAATTCATAAATCTGCTTTTTGTAGCCAGAGTTGATGGAAGTGTAGAGCTTTTGACGATTATCGTATAATTCTGTGACATAAAAATTAAAATAATAGAATGTAATTGCTATAGTTGTAAGAAGAGTCATATTCCAATTTCCGCGTAGTGAAATTTAACAAAATTTCGTATGCAATAGCGGTTTTGTTTTGTTATTCCAGAATATTTTTGTTGTGATGAACACAAAAATGTATTTTTTATATAAGCATCGATGACGTAGAATAAATACAAATCATACCTACATTAGAAATATTTGACGGGTAGGTGATTGAGGTTTAGTGGTGACGTAACGTACAATCTGAAACTCTCGGTTAAGGCAGTAGTCTGGTCTAGAAATTTGAGGAAATCTATTTCTTTCTTTTTTTTTTTATTCTATTATTCCTTAGGCTTTTCTTATTACGCTCGTGAAAACCGTTTATTGATATTCCAAAAATTAGCAGAGTAATAGAACTTGCACTATTGGAGCAAGATCAATTCTACGAAAGGGAAGATGGAGCAATCTGTGGACCCGGGTTGGCAGATTAACTAGTAAGCATCGATAATTCAATTTAAACCTCATCTAGCTGTAACAAAACTTTGAACGTGTTCATCACAGAACTATGTTTTTCAAATCGGCGCCCACGATATCTCGATAACTAATTAAACGATCGAGCTGAAATTTTGCACATACCTTCGGTAGCCTCTTTCTGAGGACTGGTAGCAGAATTGAGTCGAACAATAATTTTGCCCACATTTTATAACTCGTCGAATACCCGAAAATGTATGAAATATCGTTAATCAAAGTTTAACAGGCCACCATTTTGTAACAAAATTTTTTTAAGTACTAATTCTGCTATCAGTGCTCAGAATACTCATACAGATTGAGAATATATATATATATGTATATATTCTTTTTTCCAGATGTATACAACATCACCCAGAGTGGGCGCCGATTGAGGCGGTTCTCGGCGGACCATGTTGTAAAAAAATAAAAAACTACATGAAAATATTTACCATCGCTTTTTTATTTTTAATGTAGATACATTTTCAAAGGAACAATAAATACATATGTAAAATTTTATCAAGACAACTTCAACGGTTTAAACATTATTCCAACCCAAAAATGACGTCAAAAATGTCGCTCTAGACCGGACTACTGCCTTAAGGGATCGTCTCAGTGTGAAATTTTCGAAAAATTGTTTTTTTTTTTTTTTGCATTATCGTATAGTATACACTGTTCTAAACATTCTCTCAAATTTTTAAATCGAAATTCAAATTATTACGGTCGCTACAGCGTTTCTTGTAGAAAGGGAACGGGTTTTCTACCTGCGCGAGTACTAAGGTGCTTAGGTTCTATAACCTTGCAGAATAAACTGTCCAAGCATTTCAGTTCGTTTTGAACATCCACCACGGATAGACGTACGAGAGAAACCCCCAAGAAAAAAATCAAGACCTGGCATCGCCGATTGATCGTAAGTAAACGATTTATATAAACTTTTCCAACTTCAATCTTTAAACGCGTTTTTCTCAGAATGGTGTTTTTCAAAACGGTTTCCACTCTCAAAGGAAGAGTTTTAAAGATATCTAGTTCCAATTTCGGGAGAACATTTTAAACGTCGTTCTTTATCGCGCTATGGAAGCTTTTTTTTTTTTTTTTGAAAACTTCCTATTTTTTTTACGAAAAACTGTCGAAAAAAAGGGCAACATTCGACACTTTTTGTTCAAACCGCCGCCATTTTGTCAAATTTGAAAAAAAAAAAAAACCCTCCATAGCGCGATAGCGACTTTCCTACAGATCAATAATCTTTTTGAAATTTTTTTTTCAGATCAAAATTGCGGCCGTCATCGTGGAAACCGTGCAGCACCTTTTTTTTTCACGTGAAATTACAACAATTTATACAACAATGATGCACTCAATAAATAAACTTTAAAAAAATCATTTTGTATTCTTCATAAACGTATTTATTTATGAAAAAAAAACCGGACCGATTAGTTCATGTGAACATTAAAAAAAAAATTCGCGAAAATCAGTGATTTTTCGGAGTGTCACACTGAGACGATCCCTTAAAAGCAACATCTCATCTTTGGTGATAACTTTTAGAAAACCGAAATTTTTTTTTGGGCATCCCTCTTTCCGTATTGTGCAAAAGCCCTAATAAAATCCGAACGGCATAAAATATTGGTGGCGGATTGAAACGGGCCAGTTTTCAGCACACAGGGGAGATCGTTTGGAGAAAATTGGTACATGACTGGCGAAAACAGACGTCGGCACACAATATAGAGTCGTTAAAAATATATATGCTAATTCGATTTTATTACCCGAAATGTGTGGTATTAGGCATAAGAAACACCCGGTAATGCTAGCAGCTTATTAAACAGGTTATATTCCAAGGAGAATGCGAGACGCGCATATTAGTACTTCCATGTGTTAATAACGATACTGTTTTCATCCCTGGGGTGCTGGCGCTGGCTGGTTTTGAGAGAGGTGTTACAGAGCACTCGAATACTCGGACGATAACGTTCCAATAACGACTTAGATATCGATGCTTAATTTATTCCGGAACGAAGAAATGGAGTTGGCAATATTCGGGATTTATTTTTTGTTTATTCAATTTTTTAATTATTTGTTTCAACAAAAAAAAAAAAAAAAAACTTGTCCCAGTGTTTGAATAATTATACCGATACGAGTGAAGAAGAAAAGTATTATGACAATTCTATAGTGCATCCAATTACTTTGATAACAGTTTTACAATTCGTCAGCAAGTAAGTTAAGTTAAAGTAAGAGCAAATGCACTAATAACTAAATATTAACCAATGAATAAATGAGAAGCATTCAACCGGCTGATATAGTTTGTAACTTTTAATAAATTACCGTTAATAGCATTACGTTTCATCCACTGTGATTGTACTTTCTACTAGCATTGCGCAATTGAAGTTTCAAATTTATATCGCGGCGTATTCACATCCAAATTTACGAATGAATTATACCACTACTATTACTCTAGAAAGCCGCATATCGTGGCAAGTTTTTTTTGTTGACTCGATACAGTAGTATAATAATGACTTAACCAAATATAATTATACCTATTAAGCAAATACCCGACGGTAGTGCTTGTGGGATGTATCACGCAGAGCCTCTTTCTAATGGCAAACTAAAAATATCTTGCCTTCTTCGCTGACCCGCAAGGAATGCCCAAATTCCCATGGATCTCCACTTCAAAAACCCAGGCTCTTACGTGGCACAAACCACTCGTGGTCTACGCACCACAGACCACCATTGGGAGTGGAGGTTCTTCTCATACGCACTTGGTAGGCACAATCTCTTCTGAAACCATATCTCGCACTTGAGGTTGCAGAAACATTGGCCGGAAATCTGGAGCGTTGTTTGGACTCAGTTCAGTTTGAAAATTTCAAACTCCACGGGGCGGGCGATGCGACATTATACATGCTGTGATTGCATTCTATTATCTTCCATAACACATACGTGCTAGTTAAGAGTTCGTAGTTGTAGGTAGATATCCAAATAAAAAAAAAATAAAAAATTTCACCAAGTTGACTGCAGCACCTGCACAGTATCGATGTTGTCTCATAGAAGTTCACATGACAAGTTAAATAAATTGCTCTTACTATCTTCCAACTTGTTCATCGAATATCATTGTATTCAATTATGGCGTCACCCTTTCCTCTCTCCTCTCAAAACTGAACCCTGGTCGACTCCGAGTATCCGGTTGGAAGGGGTTGCAACCACCACTGAGGGCAACTCGAACCGACCAGGACGATACCTTTACAAAACTGTGAGGAAAGTGGCGTGGAACAATTTACTTTTGACAAAGCGATCCACTGCAAATTGTCGGACTGTGCTATTTTGCAACAATCAGATAGCAGAAGAACTGCTAGAACTTTTTTTTTTGCAAAAAAATGTACTCTTTGTAGAATTATAAATAATAAATGATTACTTGGCCTCACGAAACAAAACCTTTTTAAATAACTTTATTTTTACCGAATTTTTTCCCCATATAACCTACGTTAGACCTGACTGCAAAGTAAGAACAAGATTTCCTCAGTTTTAACTTACAATTTGTTGTTTCTCCGTCATGAAAATTCCAGTTTTTATTGTAAATTCTACGAGCGACAGGCTGGTATTTTTGGAATCTTACAATTAAGTCATGTAGATTATCGTGAAAAATCTATTCGAAGATTTGTGTTGACGAAAAAAAAGACGTTATGTTACGAGGGAAAATTATTTATAAATATTTTTTGATGGGAATTTTCACTAGCTTAGGAATGAGTGCCATCCGGATTGTTTATAATGAATTGGTTCGGAGATATGATCGAAATCATCATACGGAACTGTTTTACCATATTTGCTTATTTTTTATTTTTTTTTTTTATTTTGTAATTTTTGAGCGCGTGTAACGTTAAAAATACTGACCTTCAGATTTAAAGAAATCTCAAGGAATTCTATCGGAGCAAGAACGTTGTAAACCAAGGACATTGATTCAATCGTCGCTAATAACTCGATGATTCTAGGCATTCAATTGAGAGTGAAGTCACCACATCTTTGTTTATTGCAAAATCAAATTCTCTGGGTGGTGTGTTCATTCCAATACTAACATCGTCAACCAGTAGTCTCACACGTTTTCTTTTATCCAGTTTCACTGAAATATAACTAGCGAATCTATGCGGTATGTGGGTAAATAATATCGGTTTAGTTTAACCCGTACATAATCGGTTGGTACCATTACAAAATCTGAAGTCAGAATGGGGGGTCTTCCGGGCTGATTTTCAGTAAATGGCTGTTGAAAGTAAGCAAATAGTGATACACAGTCGTATGAATTTTCGAAATTACAAGCACTACAACATACGATTTTGGGGTAACCGAATCCGAATCTGGGATCGGTTTGAGTCTATCAGGTCAAAATCAAAGTCATTGCAAAGTCAAAACAAAAAACAGCTGTTAAAGCAGCGACAGTCATCATAACTATACGTTTTTGGGACAATCTATACTAATCTATAGATTAGGTGTTTACATCTGATTTTTGAAATTTTTTCACCTTCACCAGCCATTTATTGAAAATCAGCCCGGAAGACCCCCATTCTGACTCAGATTCGGATTCAGCGGTAAAAAGTACGTAAGGAAACGTGTTTCGCATGCCGAGTTGAGATACTTTTTTATTTTTGTGGACCAGCGTTATCTATACCTTGGGCCACGTAGCCACGCCGGGTTCCCGGCATGTCAACCACTCTGAAGTCACGCTCCAGGAAGGTCATCCCACGTAATCGACGGCGCTGCCGCTCCATACGGTTATTTCACGGGTTTCATATCCAAGCTGGTTTCCCAGCATGTCAACCATCACGAGAATCTCCTCGCAACTGCGAGACCCACTCGAGACGGTCAACCCACGATAACCGTTTTCGCTTCCACTAATGATTCACGGAAGGTAATTTCTGCGCCAGTTTCCCGGTGTGTCATCCTGGCGTAACCCCCGTATCAGGTCCCCAGGGGCCAGCTTGCCAATCCCGTATTCCGCATAGACTTGCTCTCATTTCATAGTTATCCACAAGTTAATTTCATTATGCAAGTTATCCCAATCGACACGCTGATAGCCATACACTCCCACAATACCAGACTGTACGCGTATTTACGCATGGACACATAATTATCCTATAGCATTTACACATTGCGATACTGACTAGATACTGACAGCTCATCCGGTTAGCCGAACGTAACGCTGAGTAGACAGGTCGTGTCGTGTTTATATTTATTCGGTTCTCGCATATTTTTTCTGCTTTAATAAGCTTCATTCATCTCACTCTCGCTAGTTACGGCCTCTATAATAAACGAATCGAGTAATTGAACATAATTATTTCATTTTACTTAATTGATACACGAAGAAATAAAACGGCCAACCGGAATGATGAGAAATAAGATAAATTGAAGTTACATACGGATATCGTCAACAGACGTCGTATATAAAATTTTTCATGAAATTTTGAAATATTGATACAAACCTTGTGTCAAAAGGGCGCGCTTTGAAGTGGAATGATTTAGATACATAACTGACATGATTTTTTGTCCACTTTGCATCACACATTACATTAGGCGATACACATATTATACACTATAATTTATGAAAAGTGTCGTAGCTGTTCTTGGATCACGTTTGCGTGGTGATTGGTCCGAAGTCTGCAGAAGGTACGAGACGAAGCTTTTGTGGCTGCCGAATCACCGTATGATTAAACATATTTAAAACATTATTATTCAACCGTGTTTGAAGGAATTTTATGTAGACTTTGCTGTAATTTCACGGTGCTTACTAAAGACCTTCCGTATTTTCTTCACGATCAACCCTGAGTGTGCAGAGTGAAGTATTCTCACGTACCGCTACAACGCCGAGTGAAAATACTCAATGACCGAATACCTTATACCCTGCGGGATGCTTTATTCCGTTCTCACATCTGATTGGAAGAAGTAGAATTCGGAAAGTGTAGTCACGTTTATTTGACCCAATTAGGGCTGAATCCCACTGCGGTACACGTGGAATGAAAAGATAAGATTCCAGGTATGACATATTACTTGACTCAGACTTACTTAATTAACCACAAAAACATTTAGGGATTTGTTGTGTTACGAAGCTGGCAGTGCCGAATGCGACAGGATGTAGGGAGAATTCTATTCATTATAATATGATTTTTCGGTGCGGCTTAGAATTCCCACCAGGTGGCGTTTGTGCTGCAGCTTGATAGCGAGAGAGAGAGAGAGAGAGAGAGAGAGAGAGAGAGAGAGAGAGAGAGAGAAACGAACGAATTAGAATTTTAGGAAGCAGAACGAAACGAAGGCAGGCTATTTTGAAACAAGCCGTCCAAATACGTCATTTTGAGAAAAACGCGTTTAAAGTTTTATTTAACGAAAAATCGTGAAAAAATCTTACTTACGTCTAATCAGCGATGCCTGCACCATACATCATGCCTCCACCTTCTTCACAGCACTCATTTTCATTCAAAATAGCCTGCGTTCGTTTCGTTCTGGCTTCCTAAAATTCTAATTAGGGTAGACCCCTTAACGGCACGACGCATTGCCATGCACGACTCTAATATTCTTACAAAAATTTTTCGTGTTATCGAGATTAGATGTTACACAACATTGGCGACTACCGTAAGACTCGCGTGATTTTTCTGATTTTCTCTTTCTACTTTCCATTTTGAACTACATGTCTTTCTATTATAATTGATTATCATGTCAGTTATTGATGCTGCTAATGTAGAAGAAATGCCTGACAATAATTTGTATTGTATTTTAAAGATTTTTTTAAAACTTAATTTTAGTTTCAAAAACTATCTTTTTTAGGCCCCCCCTGCAGTTAGAGTTTCGACCGCTGCACTCCTACCAGTGTATGCAGCTCTGAACCTGCTCCCACACCTTGACTCTTACCAATCACATGCATGCACTACTTGTATGAATTGTTTGGATTTTCTCTTCTTTTCTTTTTTCTTAATATCATCTGCACACAAAATTCAACCATTCATGTTTACTTGTTTCCCCAGGAGTAATAACTTCATTAAGGTAGGTTAGAGTGAAACCTAAAAAGGCAGTAGTTGCAAAAGTCCTGAACAATCAATCTTACCTTTGACTGGTTTATTGAGAGATTGGAATGAGCAAACCATATGCTTATTTGCCGAAGGCGAGATGAAGAAGCGGTTGCACAGCAGATTATAGTCAGCAGTGTAGTCGTTGACATGGTCAACTTCAAAGGCAAGGAAGTTACTTGAGAAATTCTAGTTTAACGCTTCCCATCACATCAGCTTAACTTCCAATTTTCCCTATTTCTCGTGAAATTATTTCTGCCTGTCAGCTCTGCTGCCTGGACTAAACGTACTAATTTATTTAATTACGTGTCATGAATCTTGAGAAATGATAAGAGATTTAATTCCTTGGAATTCCAGGATATCATACAATTGCGATACAACATTATACAATTTCGATAGGGGTCTTAATATGCATCCTTATATTTACAAACGTCGAACCCTTTACTGCCTATCCTCCCCCTCCTGCCCGCTCCTACCCTTTTTTCCTATTTTTCAGTATGCCCTATACCATATAATCTCGCCGCTGCCGCTGCTGACAACCCTGACATATGTATCCTGATCCACCCTTCCAATATGCACACGCATGCACACTCACACGCTCGCATTTACACACACACACTCGTTCATGTGCACACACGAATACACTTAAACACACCAGAAGACATCCGAACACACCATAAGATACCCGAACACACACGAAGGTACCCGGAGACACCCGAACACATCCGAACGCACCCGAAGACACTCGGACACATCCGAACTCACACGTGAATACCTGAATATTTTCAGACGCACACACGCACACACACCCTTGGGCACTGCCGGATTTAACTTGGAGCCGCCTGTAGTCCCGAACTTATTTGCCCCCCCCCCCCCCCCCCCCCCAGCTAGTGATCTGTTCTCTAATAGGATTTTTTCAATCAGGATCGATCAGTATTTGATAATTTGTATCACACATGCTCATAAGCTGTCATTTTATTCAATATTTTTCGATAAAGCTGTATAAATATAATAATAATAATGACATCAATAATAATAATTCTGTTATGTAATAATAGTAGTACAGTATAGTACATTTGGTGAGTGACTAGTAATGTCTAAAAAAATTCTCACTTCTTTAATGCAAATTTTTTTTCCTTGCTTTTTGTGCCGCTAAGTCATTTATAATTGTAAAGTTCATTAAATTTCAAGACGTTTTTTCCATCCGTACTATGATTGTCCGGTACTAGGGATACTTCTCTGACACCCTAGTTTTCGTTAATAAATAAATTTGTATTTTATTCTTAGCTTAACGTTATGTACTAATTCCAAAAGTTCCTATATTGTTAAACATACTCCAAAGATTATAACAAAAATAAAAATGATTATTTTTTCACTTAAATGACGATTTTATTAACGAATAACCTTAGGTGTCTGGTACTGAGGGACTTCCCCCTATACTAATAGAATTTTAGGAAGGATCAACATCGATACATGTGCGTATATGTGCCCTATATTAGTTACATATAAAGATATCTCACCGCCGTCGCCGTCAAGGTGTTAGAAATCCAGGAATAATAATAATAATAATCACAATAATAATGCACTGGCCTCTTCCATCCCCTCCCAACGAAATCGAAAGTATGTACATATAGCATAGTTATCATCTTCAGAATACACACTACAGACATCTGAAAATGACTGATTTTTGCCGAAAAGTGAAAATCGGTAGTGTCCTAATGATCATAACTATCCTTGGTTATAAAAGTTTGGGAAGCTCGAGATATCAGCTTCAACCATCAATGCATGAATATGGAAAATATTCAATAGCTTACGAGTATTTTAACCATTAACGATAAATAAAGTTATCCCATGTTAAATGAATGAGAAATAAAAATCAAATGGGCGTCCTTTCAAACTTGAGCTTATCTTTTGGGACGATCTTTTTTCTATCAAACACCATCATTTCAAAAGGTGAGACTGAAAAAAATTTCTATTCAGGACTTACCAGTATATACAATACATAACGTAAATAATTGTTTGAAAATTGAAAATTGGGCGAAATCAATGTTAAGTATCTTTTATAAAGTACGAATAGCAGAGTGAAATTTTAATTTATTTATAAATATATCAAAACATGAGCCGTCATTAGGTTTAAAATTCATTCATCCATTCCACAATTCATTCATTCCAGGTGTATATTGTTTAAAATAGTGTATATTGTTAAAACTGGTGGATATTCTTAAAATTATAAATAATTTTAAATAACTGTCTTTCGTCGAGGCACTATATTTTTTGATTTCACTTCTATTGTTCCTTCGTTTTATATCGTCTCTCTTTAAAATTTGGCTTGGCTTTTGGAGTGTATAATTATTAATTTGAAATGTTCGTCCTCGTGGTTTAGATTTACTTTATTATCATTAGTTTGTCGATTTTCGACCGGTTACGACTTAGTTTCAGAGAGGGGAACCTCCGCATCTCCGTCCTCCTGGAGAGACGTAGACCAAGCACCCTTTCTTCTTAAATTTGTGACCAGGTGCCCCACTCCCTGGGTCTAGCCTCATCCGCTCGAGCCGTGTGCATTGCGCGGTTATATTTGAATCATTACAATATATACATTAGAGCGGTCCTTATGTGAGGTTAAAATTTTTCTTTCACCATTTGAAACCGATTTGACAGGCTCCGTCATGAATGTTTTTCTTTTTTTTACTCCATATAAGGACCACCCTAATATACATATATATACCATGACGAGGTGGTAAAAGTTAAGAGGCTGAGCGGCTGACTGCGCATGTGCAAGATAATTGTACTCCATCGATCGATTATACATATTATACCGCAGCAATATTTTCGTCCGCTAGATAATGCAGTTAACTTACTCTAAATGGGCCATAAATGTATGCACTGTTAAACTCTTCCGCGGCAAGTGGCGGATTGACGTTACGTTTTTATGATGACCGTAGCAGTTACCATTTGTTTAACAATAAATGTTTGATAAGCTTCTCCAAATTATACACCATAGGAAAAAAGAAACTCGTTCGATCAGCGCATTCTTGGAGTAAAAATTGCAGGCAATATGTCGAGAATGACTCATTGGTACCTATGTTGAAGTTACATTTGCGAACATTCTTCGAACTTATTGAACACCGCAGTTGAAATGATTTTTAATCCAAAAAAGTGGTGTTCTTGTAATCAATGTAGCGAACCTGGCGGGCGGGGGGCGGCAGTAATTGGGGATCATATTCTTTATTTGACTCTAGTAGTAAGAGTAGGAGAAACCGGCAACTCAGCTGCTAGTCGAGGAAATAAAGCAATGGACTGTCGATTTTTTGAGCAGTAAGACGGATTTTAATGCGGTTTTTTGCATTCGATTCGTAAGAGCGCCTACAAACTTTGTGAACTAAATTGATTAATTAATTTTTTGAAAATGCATTATGGCATTAATAATATGCATTTTGCAAGTGCACTTCCAAGAGACACTAAATAAAAAATTTGCTACTCGGGGGTTTTTGGGGTCGCTGAACACGAATATCGCCACGGCAACCGTCTCCGAGGTACCTGGTGCCCAGGGTGGACAGTATCAACGTCTTCTTCTAGAGTTTTGGCGAAAATTGTAATCGATCACAATTATGGCGCTCTTACGAAGCGAATGCAAAAAACCGCATTAAAATCCGTCTTACTGCTCAAAAAATCGACAGTTGGGCCGTTTTTAGTGCTTTATTTCCTCGACTATGCTTGTGTACAGCAGTCTCGATCCGCGCCCAGTTTAGATACGTCTTGTTGGTTTAATAAAGTTAATAAAAGTTTATTTACCCCCGTGCCAATTACTGTTTGGAATGTCATTCGTTAACAGGGGTAGGCCTGTGACTGAAGCAGATAACCAGACAAATATCTGCATGGTTGAACACACGGGTGCCAACTTCAGGGCTGCTTCGCAACCTCTCCCAGACCCATCGAATTTTAAGTACGTTGTGTTATATTTTTCGAAGTATTCAATGTTTTCATGGTAGTCTGTGATGGATTTGTACTCGTTACATTCGTCGTTTTTATAAAGTAACGAATATTTTTTAAAAACTGATGCAAGAGAAGCAAATGGGTGACCCAACTTCATAGATTTTCTAGATTTTTTCATCAGTTTAGGTTTTTTTATCGTCAGTTATCAGTGTCTCGATTTATGATTTTGGTTTCCAAGATGGTTCATATTTTTCAGAACACTCACCCCCCATACCATAAAGCAACACATGGGTTTTATAAAGGTCGACGCCTGAAGTTGAACGTAAAAATTCGTATCGCTTACATGACTTCTACGAGTCACGTTTGACAGCTACAAGTCAGGGTTGGTCTGCCTGTATGACAAGACGATAAAGATCACAAATGTACACGTAGGCTGCTCAGCTTGCTGACTTTTATTATTTCCTTTCGGTACCTACTCGGCTTTCTATTTACAACCAAACGGCCCATTCCTCTGATCCCTCTTGATTTTCTACCCACTTACACAAGTCAAGTATCAAATAAAAGGATCCAGTATAAGAATATCTTCAGATTGTTCAAGTCAACGGTTTCATTGTGAAAATCATGTGCAGAATTTTGGATTCGAGTACAAGATTAAACGATATATTTTTCGAAATCTGAAAAATCTCATCCATTAACTTTGTTTCAATGTTCTATGTCGTATTAGAATTTATCATTGTTGCATACTATAAAGTTTATTATTACGTAGCCATAACTATTCGACCAAAATACGTTATGCCTGGTTGAAAATTTTTACAGTGACACTTGAAATATTGCCCACTAGTAGCTTGTAGCCTAGGTACCGCTCATTTTGTCTCAAAATTCACAGACAATCGCTTATAGAATTGGAAAGGAGATGTTTTGTGTGAAATTTAATTAAATTTATGAGGGAATTTTCGATACAAACAATTTCCTACAACTTGCCCTTTAAAACTAGAGACATTTTTTGAGTGGCTATTTAGAATTTTTCAGCAGGACAAATTTTTTTGTGAGAACCTTTTTCATCGGCCACTCGAACATCTAGCCACGTTGATCTGAAAATGAAATGAATCGCTTCAAATCAATTTTTTGGATAGTTGCTGTCCTGAAAATATCCTCGGTTCAAAAAATATAAAGATACTCGCGGTTGAATATCTCAATGCTTACTTGAATGCGTAACAGGTGAAAACATAAATAAATAAACCGTGGCCGGGAAAAAAGTTAAATTGTTTTAATGGATTGATATAGAACTCTTCTTATATGTATATACTTATATGTTTGTTGGTATAATTCAGAGTCGCGCGAACTGCGAGAAGGAAGTTGCAGGCTCGCCCCGCTGAGAGTTAAGAAAACTTTAGAGTCAGCCTAGAGCAAATGGAGGAAAACATTCCGTCGTTCCTGGAACCGTGGGTGGCTGGTATTTTATGATTTTTATTCGAATCTTATCTGAAACCTAAGGCGTCTTGGGACGAGGGCTAGATACCACAGTCTGCACAAGCCTCGTAGCCTTCGGGCTGCTTGTTAATGCCTTCAAAGAGAAATAATAAACTTGAATAATATAGTCTAATTACGCCCCGTGGCTGTTAGCTTACATCGAGACTACTTCCCAGATTAAGAACAAGTCTTCTTACCTCGGTGTCTCTTTAGCAATGCCAAAGGCTCGAAAGAACTGAGATGCTGAGACTGTTAAACACGGAACTAAAGCTTTGAACCACTTTTCCAGTTGTGAAAATGCTTGTGTCAGATATATATCCTTTTCGATTGACGTGAGCTGCTGAGCTTAGAACTCCAGATAAGCCGCAGTAAAGTTCCCGATAGACGTACGTCGGGGTGAAAACTAGAAAGGCGAGCAGTTTGTTTGAATTTATCTCTCATGTTCTGCTGATTCAGTTTCATACTCCAATACATGCTTTGGTTATCTATTTCTCTTTGTAGTTTATAGACGCGATCAATTAACAGCTTGTTTTTATTTCAGAGGAATGAGATATTTTTCTGGTTTTGAAAACACTGTTGCTGTATATTAGACGTCATTTTGTCAATTTTATTAGCTTTACTGATCGATGAAACTGAGAGATCTTTTAATTCTTCATTCCAAGTCAACCAGTCAAATCAAGAATACCTGCACTTTGTAATCCTTTATGGAAAAGAGAGGAGTTGCACGGATAAGATTATATAGTAGACTAGCAGCCCATCCCGGCTTCGCACGGGCATATAATAATATTAAGTAATAATATAAATGTTATTTTTCTAGAAACTCACTGTAAACATTGTGTATTTTCTTTTATTATATTATTATATGCCCGTGCGAAGCCGGGATGGGTTGCTAGTGTAGCTTATATGACACGTTCGTAGATTTACCATAGCAGCGCCATCTATTGATTACTTACTCAACCCAGTCGAAAGGTATCGACATCTGTTAGAATCATTTGGAGTTAACAGATAATTGTGACTGTCGAATAATAACAGACAAATAATTAGCAATAAATTAAAATTGCGACTATAATTTGAGATTTAAACTATCCTATCTCTCAAGTTGTATCGAACTGCACATGGTGTGCGTATTTTATTATAATCGGTCAAGTGGTTTAGGAGTCCATTGAGGACAAACATCGTGACACGAGATTTATATATATTAAGAAGATATAATAGTAAAGTCACCACAAAAAAAGTGTATTCATTGTTAATCTAAATGAGTACTGCCATTTATGCGCCAAAAGTAATACCTTTATATATATCGCTGGAGAGTGTGAAAAGTTGAATGGAATCATTTCAAAATGACTACTTTAATTAGACAGTCAATGTGACGAAGTTCTAAATTATGATAGTAAACGGTCAGCTATTGGATATTATCAAGCTGTTCCTACTCGCTGGAATAATATTTAGTTAAAATTCGTGAAAACTATGGTTATAATAAGTAAAACACTCAAATAAATAAAAATCTTAGCTGAAAAACTATAAACTTAAGAACAAATGTTGTATAAATACATTATATGAAGAAAAAGTTTAAACCTTCAAATATTATTTAACACAAGCAACTAAAACTTATGATATAAAATCGCAGCGATAAAGTTTCGATGGGTGGCTGCAATTTTTACGTAATGTTTCTGCACTTATACACATGGTGACTGTTACTATCGCCACATCAGATGATATCTCTCAAAGTACGACCACTTGGGGACAATTAATTGAAATCTAGATGGGGATTTAGTGCCATTTTGTTGGTAATTTGTTGCGGGAATCCCGAGTTTGCTGTTAGGATGAAAAAAGTTAAGCATCGACCCAATCGAAACCTCCCCCCCCCCCTTCCATGCCCCCCGAAAAAAACAAACAAAACGGCATATTGAGTTGATGTTTAATTTTCTGAGGTTCACGGTGATACAAATTTCAAATTAACAATCCCAACTTAGAAAGATAACCCTAATGCTATAAAAGTACGAATTTATGCAAAACATCCTTTGCTTGAGCAATTACACGACGAATACTTAATTCTGAAGTTAGAAAATCGGGAAATCTATATCGCGATATTGTTACTCGCCTGCTTTCGGATGAAAACTACCCTTAACCTTAACTCCTATAAATACACGGAGTCACGAAAAACTCGTTTATTTTATAACTTACACAATCTATATCGACTGCTAGAATTAGTTGCTTTGAGAAACTACATCACGATATAGTGGCCCATCTTCTTCGTGTCAAAATTTTTTTTCACATTTGTACTTCCCGCTCTTTATTCTCTTAGAATTAAGCTGTTGCCGTAACCTTTAAGCCTCACACTAGTTTCAGTGAGTTGATTGTTTTAATAACACTGGTCAATAAATTGTTTTAACAAGGAAGGTGTTTACTAATTTTGAAATACTCGTCTACTCTCATTATGAAACCATGTTTATTTTGATTCGATTAGGTCTAGTTGTTGCGTTACAGCTGATACCAGTAAAATTGAATGTTTATCGTTCTGACTTAACTTTGTTGATTCAGGGCGTTCTTTTATTTACTATAAGTACCAGTTAATTAGTTACAATAAATAAGAAAATACCAGAAATCGAAAGAGGTAAGTTAAAATAATAAACATTCAATTTTACTGGTAGTAGCTGTAGCATGACGACTGAACCTGATGGAATGAAAATTAATATGGTTTTATAATGAGGGTAGATGTGCCGTATTTCGAAATTAGAAAGCACCTTCCTTGTTACAATATTTTGTTGACCAGGGTGTTGTAACACTATGTATAACCTAATTTTTGTTCATAAAAACTGTGTTTTTGGAAAAACTAAAGAAATCATATTACTGAATAAGAGACTATTAAAGATTGGGTAATGTTTCAACGGATCTACGACAGTATTGTCAACAGTTGAATAACTCCTTCTGAATGGAAGGGGAAAAAATTACTCGGTTAAACTGTTACTTTCGCTCATTAAACGCAGTGCGTAAAATTGACTTGTAAAATGCACGTGTGCCGAAAATAAAAATAAAAAAACAGCGTGTCTATAATCGAGAATTTTAATTGGGCGCGTGCGTCAACGTTGTTTTATCGCACCGTTCAGAAATTAGGCAAGTTGCGCATGCTTCACAGGCTAAAATCGAACTTTCCAAGCAGATGTTGGAAAAATAATAAATACAAAGTGCTGACTGCTAGTCCAGGTCATCACGCTGGTAAACGCAATCTTCAATTAACTATGTTATTCCAGTGATTTAGCCAGTTTCGATCGTTTTCCTTTTTTTTTGTAAGGAACGAAACATGTCACATTTATGAAACTTCAGGAACAATTTATCACATAATTAAACCGTTCATACAAGTATATTTGTTCAAAAATATTGCAAAATGGCAACGTTATGGCGTAGTTCTTCGGGAAGGTTTTGACGTCAATTGTCCGTTTATATGGGCAATCCAACGACTTCAATATTGGCCTGAAAACTATAAGCTTAGAAGTTTTGGTATTGCGACATTTAAATGCTGAATTTATATCTAAAAAATATTTCAAAAGTTGAAATTTGAGAATATGGGACACATTAGGAGAAAAAAAAATTGAAATTTTAACTCATTTTGAAGTTACGTTTCCCATGAGCTTAAAAGATGTAGTTTAAATTTTGATGTTTAAGTAAGTAATTGTGTGGGATTAAATTTTTCATTTAAGAAGATGATGCTGTAGGTTTACGTGTTTCAAGTTGAGATGTTTTCACAGGACTCTCTTGAAAATCGAGTAGAGTTTTGGTTGTTGGCGATGAAGGAGCATGAAGGAATCTTGAGTAGATGTAGGAAATAGCTAAGCTGTGGCGATTGGTTGCATTGGAGGAATCGGCTGCTTGATCAAAATAATGCATTTGTTAAGTTTTGAGTGTAAGGGTTCTGGTTGAACGAGTAGGAGTCTGAGGGGTTAGAGTGAAAATAGTTTGAACGTAAGGATTGCTGGAAGAGGTGGATAAAGAAGAGTTTTCAGGGAGAGAGTGAAACGTAACGAAATAATTTCCAAATTTTTTTAACCTTGTCAGCCATAAATTAGCATTAATTAAATCTAAAAAGCCATAAATTTTAATATAAAGTTTCGAGTGCTAGCTTGAATAATTGGTTACCAAATTGAAATGTGGATGCGAGTTTACAGTGAAAAAAGATTACTGAGTGAAGTTTCTTGAAAAAGAAAAAGGGTCATAAATAAAGATAAAGGCTTTGGACGCTCGGTTCAAGGAATGTGCGTGATGTTTGCCAAATGTCACGTAAAAATGGTAGTCGAAAGGAAACAATGCGTAACGATTTGCGGATTTTTGTTGTACATACCCAAGCTAAACCAGGCAAATGAAATGCAAATTATAAGACATTGGTGAGCAAACAATAACAATTATTTGAACAAAGATACATTTTTCAATTTATCGCGTTTTTGAAACGGACTAAAAAGTGTAAAATAATAATATTTAGAACGAAAAACGTGGGGCACATGTAATAGACAATTGATGAATGGATAGTTTACCTAAGTCAGTAAAAATTTTATTGCACTGCAAATAATATGAACTGTTGCCGGCGTTTCCTCAACGACACCTACGTTTTTCGTTTCAAATCTTATTACTTTATTCTTTTTAGTCAGTTTTAGCAACATGATAAATTAAAAATTTTATTTCAATCCACATAATTATTTTCTACTTTTTCGTCCAGTGTGTGTAAAATTTTTCAATCGATTTTTATTTACACATCTTGTCGAGATTATGACAGAGATATGTGGCAAATTTCAGGTCGCTGCTTCGAACGCTTGTCGTTGAGTCGTTTGTCAATCTGCGTTACTACTGACCACGTCTGCCGTCTGCATCTGTCGTTGGTCGTCTTCGTCTAACTTCTTCGACTACCTTCGGTCTCCATCGGTGATCGTTGTATCGTCCTTATGTGAACAAATAAAATTGATTGCAAAACTTGTACCAATCGGACAAACAAATAATATTGCATAGTCGTCCAGTTCTGAGCTATGTTTAAAGTTTCAAGTCTCTAGCTCATCGGATGGTTAGTTTAAAATCGATTGCAACATTTTTACCGAAGATACATGCAAACAAACAGACAGACAAAAAAAGCGAGTCGATAAAAACGTGGTAATGATAAAATAATAATAATAATAATGACAACAACAATAATAATAATAACAACGATGAAAGAACGGGACCCAATTATTACGATCGAGATAAGCGGGATATACCACGCAACAAGCGACACAAGATATTGGTTGGGAAATGGTAACAGCTTGCCATAATTCGAACGGCTTGAAATTACTAGGCAATAACCTGTGATGTAAAGTCGTTTCGTGAAATTTAGTGACATGATACGAATAAATACTGTACGAGATCACGAAAGAGGATGAAAAAAATAGGATAATTACGAAAAAGTCTGCCTAGTATCAAAGAACTGTAAGCAATCACACCGAAAGGAAGTGTGTAAACAAATTGTTATCTGAAAATTCAATGTACAAATTGTAACAGTTTGAATACGCCCGCCGAAAACAAGGACAACTGGACTGATTGATGGGTAAGCCTTGACCTGGGCGGTTATTGGAATGATATAGGATCTCAATCTCCAGGAGATTCTTTTCACGACGATTGAACGATCGAGAGTTATTGGAGCGCGCTCTTCAAACAAAAAAAAAATCAACGAATTGATCAAAATTTAACAAAATAAAGTTCACGCGTGTTGGGTAAACTTGTGGTTACACAAAAAAACTATCAGCGACCAAATTTTGCGGATCAGCGACAATGAAATCGCACCAGAACATGACGGAAGATGGGAGTTCTATTGGCCAGGCAAAGAATTAGCGAGTTCAACAGAGGAAAGGGAAACCGGAACATGGAAAACATCCAGAAAGAAACGTTGATGATAAGTTTTATAATTTGACATGTTATTTCTCTAATTTTATAGGTATACATTTCATTGAACTATTATCGTCATAGATGTCCGTCGTACCAATTTTAGTTATACAATTTCTTCATATCATTGTTTTTTTTATATTTATACGTTTCGTTTATTCGGTTTTATGTTATATAGTCATGTAATTGGTTCATACCGAATGTCCTAAATTCCGTTCCGATCATTTTAAACATTGAAAAAGTCTCGTTTCAATCTGTGTCCTGTAAAGCAAAAAGATAAAAAAAAAAAAAGAATGATAACGGATAACCTTGTTATTTGCAAGAGGCTCCTCATTTGCGTTTAAATATTTGTCGGAACAAACCGTGATAAGAAATAGTCCGTTACAAAATGAAAGAAAAAACGACAGAGCCTGAAAGGACGTTCGGAAGCTCAGGAATTTGTTCGCGCGGGATCATTGATGTGAAAATTGAATCTTCATCGTCGAAGAAGTTTCAACAGTGGCTCGACAAAGAATGAGAGCAACAGCGAGAATTTCTCAGCTCAGCTGACGTACGATTTCTACCTCAGAACCCTGGGAGAACAAGCAAGGATCCGGCACAATCTCACCGTCTCGTCAACTTTTGCCTCGCGCCTCACTGACATATTTCAAACGTTTCCCCTTTAATGGGTGTAGAGAGCTGGAAAATTTGCTGATATGTATACAGGAACCCGACCGCGCATGCGCTGAATGCCAACGACTCTGGCCGTTTTGCCGTGATTATTTTTCTCAATTTTTCTTGGTGCCTTTAAGGTCGCATATTTATTCAATTCATACTGTAAGCAGTTTTGTTTTTTCCTCTACCTTTATTTCCAGATTTCCATCTTACGTTTCGCTTTGATGTGAAAACCGTTCACAGAAGCGTTCTTTGTTTTATTGTAAAAATTGTTTTGCCGACCTGCTTTTCCCCATTTTTCAGTCCACTTGACTAAGATTATAATGCTCTGAAGTCTGTCAAATAATATTAGTCTATCTATCGTGTAGAATAATTTTGCACTACGGTTTTGTTCCTTTAGCAATATTCAGTCTCGTCTTTAAGGACAACATTTTTTTTTACATGTATCACTTGAAGGGAAAGTGTGTCGGCAAAGAACATATTAATTACCTATCGGCTAAATTTGGTCCGTTTAATATTTGGGTAGGTGAAATTAGGAGAAATATAAACATAGAATCAACCGCGTATTCCATTGAAGCAAGTACTTGCATTTCGATATGCGAGAAAAATTCATTTGTTGAAAATGTATAGAAACCAAGGAGTCTCACTAAATTTGCTGGATCTCTGCACGGAATTCTTTATCGGATTTATTGACTTTTATTCTCTTATTCCTATTACCACACATTTCTCTGAATGCTCTTTTCTACGACTCCTCTGACGTTGTAAGTATCGTTAAGCTGAGGGTTAGTTTACGCATGCGAAGTTTCAACCTACAAAGTCACTCCTGCGATATTAGTCGAGGAAATAAAGCACTAAAAACGGCCCAACTGTCGATTTTTTGAGCAGTAAGACGGATTTTAATACGGTTTTTTGCATTCGATTCGTAAGAGCGCCTACAAACTTTGTGAACTAAATTGATTAATTAATTTTTTGAAAATGCATTATGGCATTAATAATATGCATTTTGCAAGTGCACTTCCAAGAGACACTAAATAAAAAATTTGCTACTCGGGGGTTTTTGGGGTCGCTGAACACGAATATCGCCACGGCAACCGTCTCCGAGGTACCTGGTGCCCAGGGTGGACAGTATCAACGTCTTCTCCTAGAGTTTTGGCGAAAATTGTGATCGAATTTGTCGAAACTCGTTGCCTGGGGGTTTTTGGGGTCACTGAATACGAATATCGATACGGCAACCGTCTCCGAGGTACCTGGTGCCCAGGGTCGACAGTATCAACGTCTTCTCCTAGAGTTTTGGCGAAAATTGTGATCGAATTTGTCGAAACTCGTTGCCCGGGGGTTTTTGGGGTCACTGAATACGAATATCGCCACGGCAACCGTCTGCGAGGTACCTGGTGCCCAGGGTGGACAGTATCAACGTCTTCTCCTAGAGTTTTGGCGAAAATTGTGATCGAATTTGTCGAAACTCGTTGCCCGGGGGTTTTTGGGGTCACTGAATACGAATGTCGATACGGCAACCGTCTCCGAGGTACCTGGTGCCCAGGGTCGACAGTATCAACGTCTTCTCCTAGAGTTTTGGCGAAAATTGTGATCGAATTTGTCGAAACTCGTTGCCCGGGGGTTTTTGGGGTCACTGAATACGAATGTCGATACGGCAACCGTCTCCGAGGTACCTGGTGCCCAGGGTCGACAGTATCAACGTCTTCTCCTAGAGTTTTGGCGAAAATTGTGATCGAATTTGTCGAAACTCGTTGCCCGGGGGTTTTTGGGGTCACTGAATACGAATGTCGATACGGCAACCGTCTCCGAGGTACCTGGTGCCCAGGGTCGACAGTATCAACGTCTTCTCCTAGAGTTTTGGCGAAAATTGTGATCGAATTTGTCGAAACTCGTTGCCCGGGGGTTTTTGGGGTCACTGAATACGAATGTCGATACGGCAACCGTCTCCGAGGTACCTGGTGCCCAGGGTCGACAGTATCAACGTCTTCTCCTAGAGTTTTGGCGAAAATTGTGACCGAATTTGTCGAAACTCGTTGCTCGGGGGTTTTTGGGGTCACTGAATACGAATGTCGATACGGCAACCGTCTCCGAGGTACCTGGTGCCCAGGGTCGACAGTATCAACGTCTTCTCCTAGAGTTTTGGCGAAAATTGTGATCGAATTTGTCGAAACTCGTTGCCCGGGGGTTTTTGGGGTCACTGAATACGAATGTCGATACGGCAACCGTCTCCGAGGTACCTGGTGCCCAGGGTCGACAGTATCAACGTCTTCTCCTAGAGTTTTGGCGAAAATTGTGATCGAATTTGTCGAAACTCGTTGCCCGGGGGTTTTTGGGGTCACTGAATACGAATGTCGATACGGCAACCGTCTCCGAGGTACCTGGTGCCCAGGGTCGACAGTATCAACGTCTTCTCCTAGAGTTTTGGCGAAAATTGTGATCGAATTTGTCGAAACTCGTTGCTCGGGGGTTTTTGGGGTCACTGAATACGAATGTCGATACGGCAACCGTCTCCGAGGTACCTGGTGCCCAGGGTCGACAGTATCAACGTCTTCTCCTAGAGTTTTGGCGAAAATTGTGATCGAATTTGTCGAAACTCGTTGCCCGGGGGTTTTTGGGGTCACTGAATACGAATGTCGATACGGCAACCGTCTCCGAGGTACCTGGTGCCCAGGGTCGACAGTATCAACGTCTTCTCCTAGAGTTTTGGCGAAAATTGTGATCGAATTTGTCGAAACTCGTTGCCCGGGGGTTTTTGGGGTCACTGAATACGAATGTCGATACGGCAACCGTCTCCGAGGTACCTGGTGCCCAGGGTCGACAGTATCAACGTCTTCTCCTAGAGTTTTGGCGAAAATTGTGATCGAATTTGTCGAAACTCGTTGCCCGGGGGTTTTTGGGGTCACTGAATACGAATGTCGATACGGCAACCGTCTCCGAGGTACCTGGTGCCCAGGGTCGACAGTATCAACGTCTTCTCCTAGAGTTTTGGCGAAAATTGTGATCGAATTTGTCGAAACTCGTTGCCCGGGGGTTTTTGGGGTCACTGAATACGAATGTCGATACGGCAACCGTCTCCGAGGTACCTGGTGCCCAGGGTCGACAGTATCAACGTCTTCTCCTAGAGTTTTGGCGAAAATTGTGATCGAATTTGTCGAAACTCGTTGCCCGGGGGTTTTTGGGGTCACTGAATACGAATGTCGATACGGCAACCGTCTCCGAGGTACCTGGTGCCCAGGGTCGACAGTATCAACGTCTTCTCCTAGAGTTTTGGCGAAAATTGTGATCGAATTTGTCGAAACTCGTTGCTCGGGGGTTTTTGGGGTCACTGAATACGAATGTCGATACGGCAACCGTCTCCGAGGTACCTGGTGCCCAGGGTCGACAGTATCAACGTCTTCTCCTAGAGTTTTGGCGAAAATTGTGATCGAATTTGTCGAAACTCGTTGCCCGGGGGTTTTTGGGGTCACTGAATACGAATGTCGATACGGCAACCGTCTCCGAGGTACCTGGTGCCCAGGGTCGACAGTATCAACGTCTTCTCCTAGAGTTTTGGCGAAAATTGTGATCGAATTTGTCGAAACTCGTTGCCCGGGGGTTTTTGGGGTCACTGAATACGAATGTCGATACGGCAACCGTCTCCGAGGTACCTGGTGCCCAGGGTCGACAGTATCAACGTCTTCTCCTAGAGTTTTGGCGAAAATTGTGATCGAATTTGTCGAAACTCGTTGCCCGGGGGTTTTTGGGGTCACTGAATACGAATGTCGATACGGCAACCGTCTCCGAGGTACCTGGTGCCCAGGGTCGACAGTATCAACGTCTTCTCCTAGAGTTTTGGCGAAAATTGTGATCGAATTTGTCGAAACTCGTTGCCCGGGGGTTTTTGGGGTCACTGAATACGAATGTCGATACGGCAACCGTCTCCGAGGTACCTGGTGCCCAGGGTCGACAGTATCAACGTCTTCTCCTAGAGTTTTGGCGAAAATTGTGATCGAATTTGTCGAAACTCGTTGCCCGGGGGTTTTTGGGGTCACTGAATACGAATGTCGATACGGCAACCGTCTCCGAGGTACCTGGTGCCCAGGGTCGACAGTATCAACGTCTTCTCCTAGAGTTTTGGCGAAAATTGTGATCGAATTTGTCGAAACTCGTTGCCCGGGGGTTTCTGGGGTCACTGAATACGAATGTCGATACGGCAACCGTCTCCGAGGTACCTGGTGCCCAGGGTCGACAGTATCAACGTCTTCTCCTAGAGTTTTGGCGAAAATTGTGATCGAATTTGTCGAAACTCGTTGCCCGGGGGTTTTTGGGGTCACTGAATACGAATGTCGATACGGCAACCGTCTCCGAGGTACCTGGTGCCCAGGGTCGACAGTATCAACGTCTTCTCCTAGAGTTTTGGCGAAAATTGTGATCGAATTTGTCGAAACTCGTTGCCCGGGGGTTTTTGGGGTCACTGAATACGAATGTCGATACGGCAACCGTCTCCGAGGTACCTGGTGCCCAGGGTCGACAGTATCAACGTCTTCTCCTAGAGTTTTGGCGAAAATTGTGATCGAATTTGTCGAAACTCGTTGCCCGGGGGTTTTTGGGGTCACTGAATACGAATGTCGATACGGCAACCGTCTCCGAGGTACCTGGTGCCCAGGGTCGACAGTATCAACGTCTTCTCCTAGAGTTTTGGCGAAAATTGTGATCGAATTTGTCGAAACTCGTTGCCCGGGGGTTTTTGGGGTCACTGAATACGAATGTCGATACGGCAACCGTCTCCGAGGTACCTGGTGCCCAGGGTCGACAGTATCAACGTCTTCTCCTAGAGTTTTGGCGAAAATTGTGATCGAATTTGTCGAAACTCGTTGCCCGGGGGTTTTTGGGGTCACTGAATACGAATGTCGATACGGCAACCGTCTCCGAGGTACCTGGTGCCCAGGGTCGACAGTATCAACGTCTTCTCCTAGAGTTTTGGCGAAAATTGTGATCGAATTTGTCGAAACTCGTTGCCCGGGGGTTTTTGGGGTCACTGAATACGAATGTCGATACGGCAACCGTCTCCGAGGTACCTGGTGCCCAGGGTCGACAGTATCAACGTCTTCTCCTAGAGTTTTGGCGAAAATTGTGATCGAATTTGTCGAAACTCGTTGCCCGGGGGTTTTTGGGGTCACTGAATACGAATGTCGATACGGCAACCGTCTCCGAGGTACCTGGTGCCCAGGGTCGACAGTATCAACGTCTTCTCCTAGAGTTTTGGCGAAAATTGTGATCGAATTTGTCGAAACTCGTTGCCCGGGGGTTTTTGGGGTCACTGAATACGAATGTCGATACGGCAACCGTCTCCGAGGTACGTGATGCCCAGGGTGAACGTTTCAACGTCTTTTTCTGGAATTATCTTGAGTATTATCATTTTTACCTCAATTAAAGTATATTGTTCTTAATTCAATCACAAATTCGATCACAATTTTCGCCAAAACTCTAGGAGAAGACGTTGATACTGTCCACCCTGGGCACCAGGTACCTCGGAGACGGTTGCCGTGGCGATATTCGTGTTCAGCGACCCCAAAAACCCCCGAGTAGCAAATTTTTTATTTAGTGTCTCTTGGAAGTGCACTTGCAAAATGCATATTATTAATGCCATAATGCATTTTCAAAAAATTAATTAATCAATTTAGTTCACAAAGTTTGTAGGCGCTCTTACGAAGCGAATGCAAAAAACCGCATTGAAATCCGTCTTACTGCTCAAAAAATCGACAGTCCATTGCTTTATTTCCTCGACTATATAGAAACTTGGGATACACAACTGGTATTATTAAGTTTGAAGAAATCATCACGGGGTAGGTGACGCGGTGGGTAAGAATTCGTTTGGATGAGCGTGAAACCCTTTATCGTATAATAGCAGCTAATACATCCGGGTGGTCCTTGATAAGGTCATTTTATAATTTCGCTTAGCTCAACCACCAAATCAATAGCGAATAATTCAAAAACAATTCATTGTTTTTTTCAAATTTTTATCTCAAATCTAACATGTGCCCGTAAGAGGGTGGTTTTCTCCATTTAATTCTTTCAGGAACACATGAAATCCACCGAACGGAATACGGCAAAATTTGGTATAGGGGGGTTCCTGGGGGGGTGCTGATTACGAATCTAAACTTAACATTCCAGAATTCAAAACGGCGGATTCAATATGTCGAACCAAAATCCAAAAAGTCATTCGATTTCGACAAACCTCCGTACTCGAGGGCTTACGAGGTTGCAGATTACGAATCTGAACTTGAAATTACGAAATTAAAAATGGTGGATCCAATAAAAAGTTTTGAGTTCAGATTCGTAATTAGCGGCGTCAAAAATCCTTGTTGTTGAGTACCAAATTTCTCCAAAATCGAGTGTCTTTTTGGATTATGGTCCACCATATTGGATTCACCATTTTTAATTTTCAAATTTCGAATTCAAATGCGTAGTCAGCGACCCAAGAAACCTCCTGAACCAAATTTGATCAAAATCCGTTGGTTGGATTTGGTGTGCTCTTGAAGGGGTCGAATGAGGAAATCTATCCTCTTGCGGCTACGGGTTAGAGTTGAGAAAAATATCCGAGAAAAAGGTAATTATGTTTTAATTATTTGGAGCCAATTTAGGGGATGAACCAGTCGAAGTCCAAACATAACCTTATTCAGGATCACCCTACTGATACATACTTCGGCGGAAGTTCATTACTGCGGGGGGGGAACTGTCACGTAGTTAAGATTCATCTGGAGGTGAAAGGTGAAGTTCCGTAGCCATGATCAAAATTACAAGAGTGTGAAAATTTTTATTCAGAATCACCGTAGAGACTTACTTACCTCGCCATCCATTCCCCAAATTAATTCTGGATTCGAAGACGATCAGCTCGCACACCAAACATTCGCCACAATTCTGACTGGTCTCTGGTTTGAGTACCTGGGGAAAATTATGAATATTACATCACCATTAGCAGAATACATGTTGAAATAGAATACTGTATTATAAGTGCGGAGGGCAGGTGATTTTTAATGGGTTCGAAGTAGCAGCGTAAGCCGCAAAACCAAGTCCTGTAATCGCAAGAGTACAATTGTTAAGGTGATGTAGTAATCCTACCTTTACCGACCGAGTAAGCTCACCCTTTTTCTTCCTGTATCAAATAAACAAACAAATGTGAAGGGTTCAAATTTCGACGATGCATCGCTTTTTTTTGAGGAATCCAGGAAAGTTACTCGTATCGCGAAAATCGTCAAAAAAATGTGTGGTTTTTTAACACGTGTTACTATTCCCACATTATCCCGCATTTCAGGGGCCGAAAAGTGCATGGCTGAAATACTTTGCGCAATTTCAGAAAGAATGAGGAGTAAAATGAGCTATCGTGAGACTGTTTTCGTACGAATTGAGGCTGCTAGACGAGAACTAGGTATTAAAATAATTTCGTAAAAGATGCTCTCACAATCAGATGGACGCATGGTCGAGTATAAACCCTTTCCGTTTGTTTATTCGTTTAATACAGGGGAAAAAAACGAGTGAGTTTGCTCGATCGGTAAGGGAGTATTTTTACAGCACCTGTTGAAAAAATGTTGATTTGAGAAGCATCAAAGCCGCCATTAACTGCGCGTTAAATTAAAGATTGAGTGACTTACGCTCATTAAACGCAGTGCGTAAAATTGACTTGTAAAATGCACGTGTGCCGAAAATAAAAATGAAAACACAGCGTGTCTATAATCGAGAATTTTAATTGGGCGCGTGCGTCAACGTTGTTTTATCGCACCGTTCAGAAATTAGGCAAGTTGCGCATACTTCACAGGCTAAAATCGAACTTTCCAAGCAGATGTTGGAAAAATAAAAATACAAAGTGCTGACTGCTAGTCCAGGTCATCACGCTGGTAAACGCAATCTTCAATTAACTATGTTATTCCAGTGATTTAGCCAGTTTCGATCGTTTTCCTTTTTTTGGAAGGAACGAAACATGTCACATTTATGAAACTTCAGGAACAATTTATCACATAATTAAACCGTTCATACAAGTATATTTGTTCAAACATATTGCAAAATGGCAACGTTATGGCGTAGTTTTTCAGGAAGGTTTTGACGTCAATTGTCCGTTTATATGGGCAATCCAATGACTTCAATATTGGCCTGAAAACTATAAGCTTAGAAGTTTTGGTATTGCGACATTTAAATGCTGAATTTATATCTAAAAAATATTTCAAAAGTTGAAATTTGAGAATATGGGACATATTAGGAGAAAAAAAATTGAAATTTTAACTCATTTTGAAGTTACGTTTCCCATGAGCTTGAAAGATGTAGTTTTGAGAATGCATTTCTGTTTAAAAGTATTCATAAAATGTGTCGCCAATATTTGTCGTAAAGAAGAAAAAGTTTGATTTTTTGATACCGCTGTACGTGTTTCCCCTCTTATCGAGAAGCCCTGAAACAATACCTATAATGCAATATTAAGAGTGTTACGTGCTCATCACCATTTCGCATTGCTCTATTATTCATACATTGCCTTTTATCCCTCCCATCTAAAAGCCTCTTCATTTCTTCATACTAAACAATCCCTCGCGCATCCTGTGCGAACCCGATTGTCTCCTTTTATTCGAAAAACTCTGATATTGCGCTTTGCTTTCTGCGCTCACTCACGCTTCGCTTTGCTCATCCGACGTTACGTTCCATTTACCTTTTGAACAACGCACTTCGTTTACCCTCCTCAACCTATTCACTTTCCGTCGCGACTTTTTAATTACTCGACACCACGCATACGGTAATAAGCACTAGATCACCAACTGCTATTTTATCTCCGACAGCCATGTTCACTTTAAATATGTCAATCACGAATCCTTATCCCGGTTTTTCTCAAACGGATAAGTGAAGTTGAACCTAGATAGACGGGCTCTGTTCCTTTTCGGTTGGGAATAAACGACCGGACCCTCAAGTCATTACAATAGCGCTCACGCTGTAAAAATTTATGGGACGTAGCTTCGGAGTGGAACCTAAATTTTCTGGCTTATACAATATTTACGTTTCTATATCTATGAGAATTTTACTACGTCGTAGACTTGCCAATAAAGAGAAAAAAGTATAACCCTTGAAATACTGGTTGTTTTTTGCCATTCAATCATCTCTAAATATATGTTTTCACATTAAAACAGAGATATGTACGGGGAAGCGCGGGAGAACAGGTATATCGGAGCAGAATTAAAAATTCGGCTGAAAATAGAAAGCCGTAGAAAAACGCGCAGGAAAGTGAGAAACACTTTAATTTACGCAGGTACACTCAGAATCCCAACTTTTTGTTTGCAGCTTTTAATTAATTACACTACTTTTTTGATCACAGCTCCCGAGATTTTTTGTTTCACATGATCCCTGAGATATTTCTGAGTGTGAGAAAAGAAAAAAAAAAATTATTTACTTATTTGTTGCAAAAGTAGCACATGTAAACAAATAGTCGAAATTCGTACTTTTCCAAGAAAAGAAGAATTTTTTGATAATCTACGATGAAAATCTGAATGCCTATTTTTACACAAACTTCATAAACACCAAAAAATTTTACGGAATTTTTTCAACACTTTTCTACGTGTTTTTGAATTTCGAAATTCCGAATTTTGACTTCAGATTCGTAATCAGTGACTCCAGAAACCATGTAACATAAAGTTTCAACAAAATCAAACAACTTTTTGAATTTACGTCCGCCGTATTGGACCCACCATTTAAAATTTTTGAATTTCAAGTTCAGATTCGTAATCAGCGACCCCAAAAGCGAAACTTCAAGTGAATTGCATGTAAAAAAAAAATCTATGCATCAAAGGGTCAATGTAAGTACTTCTCAATAACTAGTGATGTTCAGAAGTAGGCACCAGCTTGATGAAGTCTTCGCAATATTCCATTCATTAAAGTTGAGAAACAAATGAAGACTGGCAGAATTTAAGTAATGAGCCGATACATGCTGTTGAAGAACGTTATTTAGGTTTCCTGTTCGCGGTTCAATGGGGGCTGCGGGCTGCAGATATCATCAAAGACAGACATTCGAATTGATTGCTTTCACCATCTCGACTCCCACGGGTCTATTCAGATCTTTTTGGTTGGTTTATAGTAGTTCCGTTAGCTCTGTACACAGTTCGATTCTATCCATGTACTTCTATCCACGGATTTTCCAGGATTTCCCAGGACTCGGTACTCGAGGACTCTAGATTCACCGCACGTAGCTACCACCCAGCATCGCCTCACCTCCTCACTTCGTCGTCACCATCTTCCTCCTCAGACCAGATACGAGCAGAATCCTCACACTGTGCTAGCGCGAATAGCACCTGACAATTTTCACCTAAGTGGATTGTGGCCACTGCTTCCAATTGTCGATATAAATATAGAAACATATTCAACGATATCGCATGCATACTGCGTCCTAGATTGGTCAAACTATCATGAGTTTCGGATGAGGTTTTACTTACCTGTTTCTAGTGAACAATTTACTCAATTGCTATCTGAATTATTTGTAGATCATCGTAGAGTGACTTTTATCAATTCCATACATCAAAATGCATACGCCTTGGTCAATAATACTGCCACTGATTGGGTATTTCGGGTTTTTCTAACAATGAATGGAAGGCCTGTTATAGTTTTCAAAATTTTTATTTGCAAAAGTTCTTCACCTAAAGATAAAAGAAAAATTCAATACATAGTAATATTTATTGTTTTTTTTTTTCTAATGGATTGTGAAATTACCAGTCCAAGGTTCCAAGCACCAGAGAATTGACGTCTTTAAATGATATTGTTTAACAGTTTTGTTATTTTTTTTTTTTGCAGTATGGTTTTATTTTTGAAATACCATGAGTAAATTAGCTTTCTTTGATATTTGACCGATTCTGTACTTACTTTGGTTGAGCAACGCGGCACCGAACTATGCTGGGGTTTTATTGGACAAAGTGAGCCATATTGCAGGGTGATAAAAGTGTTTGGCAAAATTTCATATGTAAAACGATGTCGCGCGACGTATCTACGAGGTCAACGCGGTCTGGAAAATGTCTAGACTTTAGAAAAGTTTGAGACGAGAGCTTCGTACGTTTCTGTTGCGTGTTTGACGGTTGAAGAAAAGTTGGACAGGGGAAGTTGCATTGAGCAGGTGCAGGTTTACGCCTTCTTTTTCTTCCTCTCACCATGAAATTTGTTGTTCGAATAGGCGGCGTACGAGTTGAAGTTTCAGCCAACTTTTTAACTTTTTGACTTTAACTGGTAGTGAAACGTTGTGAGAAAGAAGAGAAAAAAAAATGAAATAACAAGTATGGCGGAACATGTGTCATATGTGTGTACGTATTAATTTATGTGTGTATACTTGTACTTAACTAGTATAGGTACGTCATAAAACGGAAATTGAGCAAACAAAGGTGCGGACCCTGTGCTGTTTGGCGTGGGTAGCAGTTCACAATACCTTTGATTCTAATCGAGTATCCAATTATCGAGGAAAGTCGTCACTGCTTAACCTTGCTCATCGGATAATGAAGAGCGATTCCTGCGAGGATTAGGTTATTACATGTATGTTACCCCCGATAATAAAAATTCAGATTCTGCGATAGGAAAACTCATTAGCCTCACAAGCTGGACTCGTGAAGATTCTCTGCATGTCCATTTTCCATCTCATTTTATGGAAAGTTGGAAATGGATCGATATATAATTATCTAAATGACGAGTCCCAAGGTGCAATAAAGATAGCATCCTTTTTGAAACGACTGTAGAAAGTCGTGATGGCTGAGTTCGGTAATTTCAATTTGAAAATCGCGAGCCTGAAATCTATCAATTCTAATTTTGTCAGCCGAAATTCTTCATTCAGAATTCAGATTTTCTTTCACTCAGAAATAAGATTTCCTTACAGTCACAAATATAAAGAACAAATTTGCATGCTTTATGTAAACACACTTTATTTCTATACGTATTCAAATCACATTTCGTGCTATATTCGAGATATCCCGAGCCCGAAATTTTGCGAAAGAATATCAACTTTCCACACAGTTCTGAAAAACGTCGTAAATCTGTTAAAATTATTATTCCTTCCAGTGCAGATTCGGCTTTCTGGAAAGCGATCGTTAGTAATTTTTTAGAGTATCAGGGGTGCCGGGTATACTTTAGAGAAATTGAAAAAAAATGCGTAAGTATCATTTACCTAAATGTTGAATGAAATGTCAACTAAGCTGATTTAATTTGTGCAATGGATATGATAATTGGCTAAAGTTTCATCAAATAACTGGGTCAGGCTATCGAGTGCTTTCGTAATTGAGGGGCTCATAATTTGCGCCCACGTGATATCGATTCAGAGCTTGTGGGACTGGGATCTTCACACACACGAAGTCCGGACTAGGAATTCCTCATTGCCACCTAGGGGCCTCTACCTACGTTTATTATGTATACATGCATCTATTATGTATACAAAAGCTCCGCTTGTAATCACTAATAATGCTGTAGAAACCTAAAACTTAATACCTCAAACCTAATATTCCGGGGCGGAGGTATACCGGTTTGAATTACGCACGGCGTACGAACTGCGGGGCGCGAAACTCAAGGTATGCTTTTTTTGGGATAAGCTCAAGGGAAAGAACGTGGGATGATTAAAATCTCCCCGCAGTTACCGGAGGATAGGACACACCTCAGCTACCCTTGAAAGGGTGGCTAAGGGACGGTCCTTTATGAACCTCGAGAGATTTTCGCGCTCGGTTATCACCTCGAAGAGAAATCGCTTCGTGAAAAGCGAAACAAGAGAGAGTTATCGGTGATGTGACTGTGTGACCTGAGGTGAGAAAAATTGCCGAAAAGTCCATGGTAGAATCATGAATCGGCGCTGAAGACTGCAGTGTTTTCCTAAATTCTATGGTGTTTCACGAACATCATTAAACGGATGGCGGACTTGTAACGTGGGTGGGACATTCACTCATGAAAGTCATAAATTTATGAAAATAAAACTGTGAATTTTGGGTACTCGGGTGACTAAAATGCGTTTTGGAATCATTTTTTATCACTTGAAATCACGTGATAGCGCTAAGAAATCAAATAGTAAGCGTTCGAAATTATAATAATAGCTGTATGCGTTGCGATAAACCCTAAATAGTTTTCATCAACATCGACGTCAAGCGTTTCCTACTGAATTTTGACTTATTCTGTGGTTTTATTGATTTTAAATGATTTTCGAGCGTTAAAGGTGATTTCCAGTGACTTTCTGTGATGATTCTGTCTAACTCGAAAATCACTGAAAGTCGTCCAGGACGTTACATAGTAAAAGGAAAATCATTTGGAAACATGAGTAACATTCTCAGTCATAGGTGATCTCTGAGTACACTAGAAATTTTATTGGTGCAGACTAAATTATTTGGATGGCTGGATTTAGGAAATACACTTACACCCTTTTACATTATCGCACATATCGCCACGCGCGCACTGAAACCCTGATAGGAAAAAGTTACCAAGCACAAAAAGATAACAGTGTTACTGGCCATAAAGATATCACTGCAGCCTGACTCTACTCTAAGTTTATTTCTTAACAATCAACAGTCAATAGAAACAGTTTGAAATCAATGCTGATAGATTAAAAAAATTTTTTTTCTGCCTGCATGACTAAAACGATTCTGTCTTCTCTGCTCTGAGTTGGGATTCGAATGAAGAATGTAATGCAGGAGTAGTTAAAAGGATTGCGATTAGTGAATGAGAGTCTTGGATATGTCAACGCGAGACGATTGGTCAAGAAGGATCAAGCTATGAAATTCTGGTAGAAATCCTCTGTTCTGATAATAAGGGGTTCTTGATTGCGAACTGCTTATGCTTCCCTTTCTCACGTTTAATTTTCAGTTATATTTATTGTTTGTTTTCTATTAGGATCTATCGTGGGTATTCATTACTCCGAGTCTTGCAAATTCTGATCATGCGTTTTATATGCAGGCAAATATTAAACGTATGATATTTAAACGTGAAATTTAGATCGATTTGGATCTTAGAACTATAGTTACAGCGTATGATGAAGGTGGCTTGCAGTAATTGGACGTTGGTAATAGTTGCAGCGCAGGGAGTTAAAGATAAACCTAATTTTGAGTATCAATGCTGTTACTTGCCCGTGTTAATTATTTATTGATGGAAAACAATTAATTATTTTCAGACACTATGTTGTACGTTTTAATTTTTTTTTCTCCCCTCTACTGCTGTTCGGTCCTGTATGCTAGATATTCTTTGTATCAGTATACACCTTTGCATTTGTAATCTATTACCAATATATATATATACCCCAATTTTTCAATTTTAATAAATAGCCGGGACTACTTGTTTATTATGCCAACAGTTGGTACACATTCAGCTGAAAACGGTAAAAGCAGTTATAGTTTCATTTACTTTATAGTCATCAAGAATTTCTCAAGGTTTTAGTGCAAAAATGGGACTTGATTTGGGGAACACAGATATCGACAGCCGCGTGGAAAAAGCAGCTATCTCGGGTTTCAATTGAACAATCTATCTCAGGTTTCGCTTGAAGAACCGGCTGTCTCGCTCGAGAAATTTTTCCATCGCAAATTTAGCTGGCAGCACAGTCAGACTCCATACAAAACTCGCCGTTGAGCTCCAAAATTTATACACGCTCCATTTTGGGCATATCATATTAGGGGGGGGGGGGGGGGGTAAGGGTTTGCATTTTCGAAAAATCGAATTTTTTTTTGTCTTATCTTATTATTAAACATTTCAAGAATATATTCCCAAAATTTTAAGTCGATCTTAGCAAAACTCTTGAAGTTATTGTCTAGTTAGTCTCCTGTCCTTTAACACTATAGCTCTGAGAGCAGGTATACAGCTTATTCACTTCTATCGTTCTGGTCCATTATCCTGTTTCGAGAATATTTTATTTAGTAAAGACAGGTAAGTAAAGCCATAAAGACATATTTTATATTTGTATGTATATACTATACACTGTACAATATTTCAAAACGAGAGACGAGCGTCAGTTTGTCGTTGTACGTTCGATCGTGTGCTTGTTATTTTTTCTCAAAACTACTTTTTCAAAGTCCGTGTTCACTGCCATTTAGAAACTACTTGACCGATTCATTTCAAACTTGGTACAAATTTTTTACATATAAAATACCTCCCCCCCAATGCTTAGTTAAAATTTTTTTTTCACATTAAGAGGGTTTCCCACCCACAAAATGGCGGAATTTTTCATGGAAAATAACAGTTTACACTTTAGATGGCCACCAAAAATTTGTAAATGAAAAAAAAAAAATAATCATAGAACGTTGGGGGGAGGATTCGATGATACTTTGACTAAATTTTAATGGTTTTTGATTTTAGATAATTTCCAACCGAGATATAGTGAACACCGCAAATTGCTTTTTTTCTAAGACGTTCTGGGGCAAGCTCTGTCACCGGCTTGTTTTTCAATATTTCCGCATCAAAAAATTACAGAATATTGTTAAAAGTGTACTTAACAATGCACAAAAGGTTTGAATAAATTTGCTCAATCCATACTTTAAAAAAAAAATGCACAAAAAAAGTGTTTTTTTACGATGAAACCCTTACCCCCCCTCTAATATATTCTTAGAAACAGGAGCAAGGTGGCAAAATATGCACTTTAAGGAGAAAAGGTTTCGAATGGAGACTTGAATCAACTATTCAATTGATTTCGAATTAAAAAAAAATGATGTAACCGAAAACCAATACGAGTCAATGATCGGTATTGAAGGTTTAAAAAATTGCCGGTTCTGGGATTTAATGATACTGAAAGGTTTCGATAGCTCTCAGTTGCAGAAAATTATATTATGAACTCGCTAAAAAAAAGTATAAACATTCAACTAATGTTTCATCATAATGAATTAATGTAAATAAAAGGGGGGTCGGGAAGAATGGGTCCCATACCGAGAACATGATCTTCCAAAAATTTCGAGATAACAGTTTGTGGGAGTAAACACCTTGTAATGTTACGTAAGAGGTTAGTCCAGATGGCAGGTCAGTCGTACGATAGATAAGAGTGAGCTCATGAGACTCGGTAGATCAGAAGTGAGCCGGTCGTCGTGATAGACGTACGCAGTCTCCGGTGCAGAATTGGGCAGCAGAAATTACTTTCGTCATTTCATTACCCGTAAATTACAATTACTGTGAATAACTGTAATATTTAGTAACTAATTACAATTGCGGGAAATAATTATAAATTTTGATTTACCAATTACAGTTAGTATAAACAATTGTAATTTTATGATTATCAACTACAATTACTCGAAATAATTGTAATTTTTTTGTTGTCGATTAAAATTACTTGAAAAAATTGTAATTTTTTTGCTATTAATTACAATTACTTGGAACAATTGTAATTTTTCTGTTATCCATTTCAATTAATGGAAATGATTATGTTTTTTTTTTTCAAATTTCAATTGTTTTTCATAATTTATTTATACAAATTACCTTTGGAAACGTAATGTCAAATTCTCAACATAATTTCAAATTCCGAAAACATCGGGAACTTCATGGAGCTTACATATTCACATTGACTGGTCAAGCAAATTATTTAAACAAATTAATTTTTCAAAGTAATGTGAAATCCTCGATCAGCTACCCAAAAAACTTTGGTAACCATAGCCCATTCACATATTGACTGTAAAAGACTCGTTCCGATCACACCATTTGAATACTCCAAAAACGAAGTAAATTTATTTGTCTATTTGTTATTATTTCACAGGAATAACGTTAGAGAAAAAAATTCAATTGGACCACATCGTGTGGTTTACAATTACTCAAAAGAATTTTAATAATGTCTGATTTAATTACAATCACTGAGGATAAATGAAATGATTTCTGATTAAATTCCAATCACTGAAAGTAATTTTGATAAACTTTGATTAAATTCAAATTACTCAATGTAATTTTAATGAAATCCAATTCAATTACAATTACTGGAAATAATTTCGATGGACTCTGAGTCAACTACAATTATCAAAAGTAATTTCACTGAACTCCGATTCAATTATTATTACTGAAAATAATTTTAATGGAATTCAATGTCATTAAAAATTATCCTTAGTGATTTGTAATTGTTAATTTTTTATTACAATTTTGCCCAGCACTGCTCCGGTGTGAGTCAAGCACTCTGAATTACGCACACGAGTCATAGACATGGGCTCCACCCCCGAACGAGTCATTGCCGGTCTCGCTCCTACAAATTTATTTAGTCTTGACCTAAGAACAGTTTTTAAACACTTTTTCAAAAATAATTTGGATCGCATAAGGCCTATTTTGCCCGCCCGTCCCGTGAATATTTAATTGGAAAAAACGTTTGTTGTCTGTGTTGTTGATAATATGGTGTTCCTGCGAAGAAAACCTACTCTATCCACCAATTCAAGTCTCCATTCGAAACCTTTTCACCTTAATGGGCACATTTTGCCACCTCGCCCCTATGTGTAGAAATTAATATAATATCTCCAAAATGGAGCTTGCGTGAATTCCGGATCGCAACGATGAGTTTTATATGGAGTCTGACAGTGCTGCCAACTAAATTTTCGATGGAAACCCGAGATAGCTGGTTTTCCAATCCAAACCAGAGAGCAACTTTTTCCACGTGGCCGTCAATATAGACTGTAATTCATTTCAAGTCATACGCAGACTCATCGTTCACTTTATTCACTCACAGTCATGTAGTACTCTTAGCTCTACTGACCGAGCAAGCTCACCTTGTTTCTTCCTATATCAAATAAATTAACGAACGGACAGGGTTCAGATTTCGACAGTGCATCGCTCTTCTGTAGCGGAATCCAGGAAAGCTACTCATAACCCAAAAATCATCAAAAAATTGCGTAGTTTTTTGACACGTTTTACTATCTCTTCATTCCCTCATTTTACGGGTCAAAAAATGCATAGCTAAGATACTTTACGCAATTCCGGAAAGAAAGAGGAGTAAAACGAGCCATCGTGAAACTTTTCATGCAATATTGAGGTCGCTAGAGAAGAACGCAAGCTCCATTGACCACAAGCGCCACTTCGTGCTGCGGCGACCACGTCAACCAAGGAACACTCGGCCGTGTGCCCAGCTGATCACGAGGGCATCTTTCATTTCTGAAATTATTGTGATTTCTATTTCTCGTCTAGCGACCTCAATATTGCATAAAAACATTTCACGATGTCTCATTTTACTCCTCATTCTTTCTGGAATTACGCAACGTATCTCAGCTATGCACTTTTTGACCCCTGATATACGGGAGATGTGGGAATAGTAACACATGTCAAAAAACTTACAAATTTTTTTAACGATCTTTGAGATATGTGTACATTTTCGGGACTCCTTGAAGAAGTAGCGATGCACCTTCGAAATTTGAGCCCTTTTTGCTCGTTTGTTTATTCAATATGAGAAGAAAAAGGGTGAATTTGCTCGGTCGGTAAAAGTAGGAGTACTTTATGACCTTAACAAGACCCATATTGAATTAAACAAAATGAAATTTACCCTACAACGTGTCCTAAAAAGAACTGTAATTTTCACATTCTACTTGTGGTATAACAAGAAAGGGTACCAGTTACGTGAAATCTTTGTCCAGAATCGTTTGTCGAGAATGGAGGTTAAAAAAGTGCGTTCATATAACGATTCAATACGTGACTTGGGTAACAATGAGTTACAGTGAAAATGCAAAAATAAATATACTTATTCCCTCGTCAAGCAGTCTGGTAACGCGAGTTCCACCAACCAAGAAACGAAAGCCATAAATTCGGCGTTAGCGTTTCACCGCCAGCATTTTGCCCCGTTTTTCTCCTTTGCTTGACGTCTCGTCGAGTGCCGTGCCGGCTCGCGTATGTATTCTTCAAAGTCTAACCGCAAGCAGAAATGCTGGCGGAGTCTGTGCGCTCCTACAACGAACGCGTTCATTACAGATTGTACGAGAATTGTCGAGTGGCCTTATAACCCTAAAACACAGTTCTAATCTCGAATTACGCAAGGTTCCTTCAAATCATCTACACGCTGCAGGTTTACAAATCACTTGTAAATCGACTATTCGAATTTCATTGCAACCATATTATGTCACACAAAGTTATTCCTATAATTTTGGTTGAAAGTTTTGGAAAACATTTCCATATGACGAATTCGCATTCAAAGTATCATGAACGCTTTTGTACTGACGGTGAGTGGAATAATTTCAAATCTCAGGACAGTTTAAAAATTCCAGAAATTATTACACCTTTTGAAATCACATGGCATATTCAAAACCGAAGGAATAATCGGTAGGAATTTTTTTTTCTCAAAATGTCAAGAGATCTTCTCAGAGTTTCCAGAAATTTAGTAAACTATATTCAAATATAGGAAATATCAAGTGAGCGATGAATTCGTGCAACAAATTTTGTGGAATCCCATTAACGAATCTTTGAAAGGCGCTTGAAATAAAATTTCTTCAAATCTGCCAAAATTTGCAGTAATTCTTTGTCAGCTTTGAAAATCCGAAGTCGTGTCAATCTTTCAAAATATCACATCTTCTGACACTTTTGGTTTACTCATAAAATGCTTCAGATCTTAGGAAATGAAAGATATATTCTAAAATCTGTAGATACTCGAACAATTTTACGAACGATTTAAAAGAACTTGAAACTATGTGAAATGTTTTTATGTTGGATCAAAGTTTGAGATTTATTTCATCTGGTTTTATTTGAAAGTTGACTAAATTATTATTGAAAATATTGAATTCATTCACACATCAAAAGTTTTCAATTATGTGCTATCACTTCACAGTCACTAATAATCAACTGGTGTTATAAGAAAGTTTTTAGAAGCATCAGCTCAAATATAAGACCGCTTCGTGCCGTGTAAGACTTGAGCATAGAATAGATAGGGTAGAACCGAATATACTGCCGTATAATGTGTTGAAAACTTTGGCGAAAATTTTACGGCTCTTTTTGTCTAAGCGACGTTTCCAGAAACGATGTGGGTGATAACTTCCAACCCTTCGTATCTACAAAGTTTAAATTCATGCGTGACTTTAAAAACACTGTTTCACTTGACGTGTGATAAGACCAATAATGGAATATAGTTTCGATCTTGTCTACACGTAGGGAAAATCATTTTCTTCTTCAAAAGTGGAGTGTACATTCATCATCTTCCATATCTTTATGAATTTAACTTGAGTCAAATTGACTTATACTTCAAATTGTCAGGTTATGATCGTAATTGATTGCAAAGATTATTCTAAATTTTTCTATAAATATTATTATTAGATTAAGTCATACCATGCGATGCTAATAACAACTTCATTTCAGTGCGAGTTTCAAAATCTTTCGTATAAATTTCAACAATTGCGTGTTGCGTTTTAACACACTTTTTTAATAATTCTGTTTCATCCGTAGTATTCATTGAGATGATATTTCTTCTGTATTCTCCAGCACAAGACTTGATTGAAACGAGGGTATTTGATTAGGTAGTAATTGTTGAGTCAAATTTTGGAAAACCTAACTACATATTGACAAGTTGAATATAGGAAATTTATGGCTGAAAGGTTCCAAGTAGTATTATTCGTAGCAGTTTAAAAATTTAACTCGTTATAGTACCGATGTTGATATTGACTATTGGTTTGTTTGTTGAATTTTTTAGAGTTCGAAATATAGCTGTTCATTAGATAGATCGATAATTAGTTGACTTCATAGTTAGTTAGGCTTATTGTTAGATATTTTGTTGGTTGGTGCTCGAAATTGTTAGGAAATGGTTGTAGGTGTGAAGACTTGGCGTGTATTCACTTTATGGCGATGATTGAAAAAAGAATTTGGAAAATTATTTGAAACTGTAGAGGCTGTAAGAGTTTGAGTTAAAACCCGTGTATAATAAAGGGAAAAAAACCGCGTTGGAAGTCACGTACGACGTTTCGACTATTTAGTCATGTTTGATATTATTTTACTGTTTAGGTCGGTAGTTCCTTTAGCGCGGTATTATTTTGCCAGATATTATCTCATCTGCAGGATGTTCGTAAATTAACGAATCAGGGAATCAGAACTTAGAAAATTCGAAACAAATTGTGTAAACTCATTCGCATTAATCCAGCTCCGAGACTTGTCGACAAATTGTATAAACTCATTTGTAAGCACCCAGGTTTCGAAACTTTTAAAAGCGTTTCTAACAGTTATTATTGAATAAACGACTCATCTCTCCACTTGGTAGTAAAATAACAAAAAAAAATGCATTTTTTGAAGCCTGTATATGGAGTGCACCTTTTCACGCATAAATCACTTGAATAATTTTGTCACTACGAGTTTTTAATAATAATAAGACGAAAAATCGTTACAAAATATAACATCAAATGCAGAGATCCAAATAAATCGACACTGACCAATCGCAGCCTGACTATGGGGCACTCTTTTGGTTTTGAAAATCGCAGGATACTTTAGTCGGAGACAAATCACCACCACAGACTTATCAAAGAAATGGTTAATATATCTCAGAATAACACGTTCAATAAAAAAAGCTTTCACTACATATGCCCTACCAACCAGTCCATCAGCTAATTCTTTTTACGAGTGTCAATATCAGTCTGAATTTGGATACGAAAGCATGAGAAAATGTGCATCAAGGATGATAAAAACGGTTCGCCGGAAATTTGGAACTTAACAGAAGTACTGATTTTCTTTGACTTTCGAATTTGGTAAAAATATCAACCATTACGGTGTTTGGGAAAAGCTGCTGAAGTGGGAAAATTTTCTGCAGAAGAATAAGTTGAATATCTACGTTTCAATGGCAATTTCGAACTGCTGGTAGACTTGGAGATTTTAACAAAAATGATTCAATAGTGAGATATGATATAATTTTCATCCAGATAATTTTATCTACAATTTAAAGTGTACTAGTGGGTGGAAATTGGTTCTTATAGTTAGTAAATTTGGACGCATATAAGTTGAATTCATCAACAATCGGATCTTCAAAATCATTTCATGCATATGTATGTAATATGTATACCTGTATGAGTTCTCAGAAATTGGAATAATCAGCTTGACAAATGTCACTATTCAAAGCAGAAAGGGAATTATTGTTTTGCAATCTAAAAAGTTTTATTCACACTGTTGTTTCAGAATTGAAGGTTTCAATCGCCATGGAAAACATATTTGAACACGTACTAATCCGATATGCATATGAAGTTGGATTCAAATGAGTTTACTCTAAGGCATTACAAAGAGCTCTTTTTCGGACAAATCGTGAATAATAATGTCAGAATTCTGAACACGTTTTCTGGAGAACTGTCTGAGGGGTTGATTATCTCCGAAATTCGAATTAATTCTTACGAGGTCTTATGCATCTGGTTTGAGTATGCCGGTAAGGCAATTTTTCTAACAAGAAAGGTATCCCAGGTCGGTCTCTCCGATTTGATTTCTTTTGTAATGTGTTATAGTAGACTAAAAACTAAGCGACGCGTATTCTTTTTTATCAACGAGTAAACACTTTGAGGGGGTGAAGGCATCCTTCAATGTAAGGCATATCAAGGGGCGATTTGGTAGTTTTCTTTTTTAATTGAGAAAATGATATTTTTCGTTTCTCGTTATGAGAAAACCATTCCAGTTAGATCGGTTCAAAAATATTATGTTTCTGTAGGTAAAACTGCCAAATTGCCACTTGACATGCCTTACTTTGGAGGGCATACCTTGAAGTGTTTAATGGCAGACCAAAAAAAATACGTATCGCTTAGTTTTTAGTCCGGTATAACACATTGCAAAAGAAATCAAATTCGAAGAGATCGATTCGGGACACCCTTTCTGTAAGCGATTATCCCCATGGGCATTATACCGCTACACGGGTATAATCATGCACGTGGACTCATGTGAAATATTTTGTGGAGTGTGAACAGATTCGGTGAGGATCTCAATGCGCGATTGTCGAAGCACGGAACCTAAATCAGTAAACACTGTCAGAGCTCCACGTTTATCGTTGCCTAGAAGTACATCGTATGGCCAGAGACAATAATTATCAGGTTTCGAAATGTTTACTCAATTCTGGAACGGTTTGTCAACTGTATACCAAACGGTTTGGTGTTCATGAGGCGAAGGACCTAGAGGTGGGTTTCATGCGGTGAGTTTACAGCAAACTAAAGCATTTTCGGTTCTACGGTCGTAGTTTCTGAGTACACGGTATATACCGGCAATAACGCTCGTAGAAGGGTAATAGCAGAGAATTGGGGTTACCGTTAGAGTTTTGAGGAGCGAAAGAGAATAGAAATAGGTGAAGGATAGATGCGTGCCGCCTAATCCTCACCGGCGATATCAGCTGGAGTGGTCGTGAAACAATTGACGCAAGGGAGTTATATGAAGCCTCCAGCGTATCCTCACAAGCGAATAAACGTGCTTGTGTTTCTGTATGCGTGTAACGCTGCTTTTTCATCAACTTGCAAGGGCTGTCTAACCCACAAATCACTGCAAACTACTGAAAACAGCTCCCGAGGTAAGTCCGACACCGATGTTTCTTGGAAAATGGACTCACAAATTACGCTAAGCTGAGCTAATTAATTGAGTACATTTCTTTTCTTTCTTTTTTCATAAGTATGGAACGTGCTGTGATACGTACGTTGAGGTACCACCAGCAAGAACCACTTACGCAAGGATCGAGGACTGAAAGGTGGAAGAAGCGTTTTTGGATTTCTTCGTATACGTTGGTTGCACGATAAAAAATTGCAGTTATGAAAAATAAAGCGTATCAAATTCTTTGAAAAAAACTGGAACCGCACATTGTTCTTCTCCAAGCGATTATTGGGAATGAATGGTGTGCAAACATCAGGTAAATTTCAGCAACTTGGTGTTGGCGCGAGGGAATCATCGACGACCATCTTTGACCACCTTGAATAACTTTCGTTTCACTTCGCGAAAATTCTACGATATCGTACAAAAGTTAAGTTCATCCAAAATTTCTTATTCAAATTTTTTCATTTATGAAGAAATAAAAAACCGTGCAAAACCTAATATACTCGTCAGAATCTAATTTATTACAAACGTTTATTATTTCTCAAGAGAAAATTTTTCACTGGTATAAATGACAGCGAATAGATGTACGAATGAATGATTAAATTTAACAAAAAGAATTTCTGCTTACAAAAGCAAACTATAATTGATATAATTTTACTTTTACGCATTTATTCAAAAAAAAAATAGAATTTACAAGCAATTTGATTCGTTGAAACATGCAAAAATTGTGCTTAATAAATTAATAGTCTGTGATTATTATGAAAAATAAATAACTTTCCTCATTAGTAGATAAAAGAAAAATAAGAATGTCTTTATTAAGCGTAACAATAGAATTTTACAGCAGCAATGCAAGAAAATAAGCAAGAAACAATTAACAGACCTGTGCGTTTCAATCACGATTGTGACAGCGAAAGCACAATTCCACTTATCAGATAAGACATTGCGCAGTTTACATGACGATTAGCGGCACAAGCTAATGCCTAAATACTTGAGATTAATTTATTACCGTTGTGTATACGCGTGTTGATATGAACGTAAACCTTCTGGTCAAATATATTTGAATGTCGTGCCTGAGGATTCGGTAACGCGAATCAGTAACGAAAGACTACATGACAGAAGACTGGACTCGTTTATTGATTATTGATCAAAATGGCTCAGATATTAAGTATAAAAGAAGATAAAGACGTTTCGGCTGGGCCAGGGCCAGCCATCTTTAGGGTTATAATGTAAATATAATTGACAATATGGCTAAATTATTTGTATAAATAGTGCATTTGACAAAATATGAAGATTGCAAGATCATTTGTTTTATTACTACTGTTCAAAGTATTGGCATCTTATGAGGTAAAAACGTTATAACTAGAATATGTTTTACCACTTTATCAAAACTTGACAGATGGCTTAGATTTTATGGAAAGAAAATAATAAATAATATTCGGAAATAACATTTTATAAAATTAATTTTTTTTTTTTTCTTACCATGTTGCACCAAATGGATCAAAATAAAAAAATTTCCGTGTAAAGAAGAGTAAGATAAGTTTTCTGTGAAAAATTCGTGAGTTATTCCGAATGGAACGTATTTAAGTAAAACGACAGAAACTTTTTTAATTTAAAACAGGGACGGTTGAGCACTTATAAAGTAATTGGTTTTTAACGTCTCTTATCGATAATTCTCACCAAAAAAATCTTTCTCAAAAAATATTCAATAGAATAGTTACGATAAAATAAATACCGAAAAACACGTTTTCTTGAATTATATCATAACTATTTGGGTCTACATGCTGAAATTTGATGAAAATTTTTATTTTTTATTCAGAAATTGATTAGTTATATGGATTTTTAAAAAATACTGGGGGCAGATTTTATATGCTTGTCCGGCTATACCCATACAAAAAAAGGTTGATAAAGGATACCGGCCGTATTTTAATAAATGAATGGTCGATATCCGAGAATTTTTAACTGATTATACGCTCCACAACCAAAAACTTCCTCTCAAATTCATTAACTACCAGGGGATCCACCCCTGCGCGCCTCACGCACCTCACCAATTAATTGTCAGTGGTGAACACACATCAAGGTCTGTTACACTGAAAACCACCAGGTTGATATTGTAACGGGCCCAAGATGTGTCGAAAAATCCGTGAAAACACGTTTCACCTCTTTTCGTCCCCTTGGGAGTGGAATTTAGAAAAATCGCTTCTCAGTGGATACTTGTACATCACGAAAGAAGTGTACATCCAAAATTTTATGCTTCTGGGTTCGGAAGTTTGAGCCGGGCGTTATTGTATTACTCAGGACATCTTCTTACACTGTGTGTCCGTGAGGAAAATGCGCAACTTGTGCGCGTGCGTTAAGTCGTTCGAATTTTATTGGCTGACAGTTGCCACCTGATTGAACAGCCGACGCAATACCAATCGCAACTGTCAGAACATAACCTCTTTCGAGTTCGCAAGGGAAGCGCGAAGTTTTGGCCAAGTATTTTGTTAATAGTGATTTCCGGATTGCAGTAATAAATTTCCCGTCGAAGGAATCCGACGATTTTATTGACACGATTAACGTGTGTCTGATTTATTTTACTTAGGATTAGCTCCGAATCGGCGAACTGTTTTTCGTAACAACATCGACAGCAGTTGCCCACAGGTAGCGGTGGGCTCCTAGGGAGATTTTCTGACAGTCGCGATTGGTGTTGCGTCGGTTACTCAATCAGGTAGTAACTGTCAGCCGATTAAAATTCGAACGATTTGACGCATGCGCATAAGATGCGCACTTTGTTCATGGACACAGGGTATGTGTAGAGGACAGCGCAGAAAGCGTCGAAGTGGAAAGCCTGTCGTTTTAATCGCCGATCTGGCGAAATGGTTTAACGGTGCAGACTGATAGAACTGCTTGAAATTCTTACATTATTGATAGGAATAGTAAAGGATGAGAAAGATGAAAGATAACAGGAACATCCGCAGTTCAGAAAGAGGTGATGCTCAGCTACTTTGCTGTGCTCTTTACGATCGGTGGACGGTGTTGGTTGGCAGATTTGGATAATGGCCGATGAAGACCAACGACTGACGGGATATCTCGGTACCCAGCCTTTCCATCGCGTTTTATTTGATGTGGACGGTGCAGCAGTGTTTGTGGTCCAGAAGGTCCTGTCCAAGTCCTAGGTAGACCAGATCAGGGTGATTGGTAAAGAGATGGCGGTGTAGCTGACGTCACATGCTCATCGAGACGGCAGCTTCCATTTTTTGGTTATCTATTGCACCGTGTCACAATGGTTATACAAATACGTAAAAATTTCAGATATTTCGATGACCTGTGATTTCACAACAATTCGACGAAACTATGTGAAAGCTGGATTTAAATTCATTTATTCTCAATATCATAGCAAATTCACATGCGTTTAATTGAAAGCCCAGTTTGACCCAATCAAGATTCTACACACCGAGTCTAATTGTGTGCCTCGGGATATTTTCTTTCAAAATAAAACAGAATATATTGCCACATGCATCCTCGTTTCGTTATCGATGTTAAATTGGTGTGAAAGCTCTACATACCGGATCTAATTGCGAGCCTCGGGATATTTTCTTTCAAAATGGAACAGAAAATGATACCACATACATCCACGTATAGCTACCGATGTTAAATTTTTGCGGGAGCTCTGAAAGTTGAAAGCGAAAAATGTGTCATTTATTTTATTATCACAAAATATCTTCACGTCACAATGTTAATAAAACTTTCAAATAATAATTGTGGGAATAATTTTTCCATTCCATGTTTCCTCAAGTAACCTAAGCTTAAGTGTATCACGTTTTACGTTATATTTTACGTTATATCGAACCAGAAATGTGCAAGTAACATCTGCATCACCTATAATTCCACCGAAGGCCTCTTCACGGTGAAAATCCAACCATGTCAGCCAGGTTATTATTATTGAGCTGCTTATCGCCAAAAGAAAGACAGATCCGTCGGATATTATTAAGCAAAATATGCATGTGTTGGAATCGAATAACCGGCTAAACAAGTCTCGATATCTAATTTGAAGTAAGGTAAACACTCGTCGCGTTGTTGGCTTGGCGTCTGGGTAATTCAAGCTATAAAATTGACGTATCTGTAGTTATTGCGTGAGAGAGTTTGACGCGACGCTTATTATCATTTTCAGATCCATCGTGCATTACAAATCAAAGGCTTCACAAATATTCTGTCAGTTCTTTAAGACGAGACAAATAAACCAATCGAATGAATCAATTTAATCACTTAGATAAATTGTTTATTTTTCTGGAAAGTCAACTTTTCCACTCGAAGCAAGTCGAGTGTGACAGCTTGGACTTTCATTGGATTCGTCATAGGCCAGATTAGATTGCTCCCTGAGTTGTACTATTCAACGGTCTTTCCTCGTAAGCACAGTCTTTCTTCGAAATTTAGTTTTGTTAGAGTTACTGCGAGTACCTATTCATCAAATTGGCAATTACCAATAACACGACTCTACAAAAAAATTTTCGTTCTTTGTCCTAAAGTTTATACTATTATTTTTCAATTAGTTATGCACAAAAACGAAAAGAAAATACCTTTTTTCCGTATAAAGTTTGCTTTTGTGATAGTTATAATAATAATACTCATTTTTCAATTATTTCATAAATTTTAATTGATTTTAATATTTTTAAAAAGGCCGATTGTTGAAGCGGAAAAAGTGTTAATGCCGCCTTTGCACATTAAGTTAGGGTTGACGAAACAATTTGTTAAAAAACTGGATGAAACTTCAGAAGCTTTTGGATACTTAAAAAATTTTTTTCCGAAGTTATCGGAAGCAAAGGTTAAAGCTGGGGTTTTTGTTGGTCCGCAAATAAGACAGATTTTCGCCGATGAAAAATTTCCAACGTTGCTGAATCGTACTCAAAAAGCAAGTTGGAACAGTTTTAAAGCAGAAGTTTCTGGATTTTTAGGAAATAATAAAGCTGAAAACTACGAAAAGTTGGTTGAGGATATGCTTACAAATTTTAAGGCCATGGGCTGCAGGATGTCATTAAAAGTACATATGCTGCATGCTCATTTGGATAAATTTAAAAACAATATGGGAGCCTATTCCGAAGAGCAAGGAGAACGTTTCCATCAGGACATCATGAATTTTGAACAACGCTATCAAGGCCAATACAATGAAAACATGATGGGCGACTATATTTGGGGTTTATTGAGAGAAAGTAGCTATGAACATAAAAGAAAAAGTAAAAGTGTGCACTTTTAAGTTATTTTCCACTTTTCTGTAAGCTAATTTGATAGTAAAACTTAATAAAAATAATAAACATTTTTATTTCAATAGTTTTATTTTCAATCAAAAATTAAAATCCGAGATTTTTAAAAATTTCGTTCAATCAGTCTTCTAAGCACAAAAGCAAAGTTTTTCATGCCATATATTTTTTTTCCGTCTTATTACGACCTAAACTACCGAAATTTAATGCTTTGCAATCAAAGTCAAATTTCATGTTGACCCGTGTAATTTATGGCAGAGGCTTTTAGTTACTTACAAGATTCACGTCGATTGTCAGCAATGGCTAAAAATTAGGAAATTAGTGACGGAAGCTTTTGATAGTTAAAACTACCCGTGAATGGAATTAAATGCAACGAATCAAATATGCCTGCCTGAAATCAAAACAATACCCAGGTGAAATTTGACCCTCAGTATGAATCACGTGGTGTCCATCTTCGAATAATTCCATGTGTTTTCTCTTTAATTTCAAAATTTCAGATATTATCAAGAAAACTTGATTTATAAAAGAACCAAAAGTGAGACAATTTTGCAATTGATAAAATAGGAAAGAAATACGAAGAGACAATTTTAAATGACTGATGTGAAAAAAAAAAATGAAAGGAAAAACAATTTACCCTTTAAAATTTAAATGTTGTACACTTTTGAAAACGCTTAACGTGTTGTAGGTACGAATAATCAAATGGATGAATGAATGATTTTGATACAGTTTATGTGCCATTTATGCTCACAACAATGCAACAATGCAAAAAAAGCAGCTACGAAATAAATACAAAATATAGCTATAACGTCTTTATTTAATACGTTAAAAGAAAACTGTTTTTTGAAGTTATTTCTAAAAAAGAAACCCTGTCCTTAATTTAAGTGTTTTTTTTTTTTTTAAATATTAGGGTAGTTTTTAAAATCTCGTTATTGTTTGTTTATTTTTCAAATGAATAAACATTACAGGTAAGCGTCAAAATCCCGATAGATCAAAAAGTCGATTGGTCAAAAATCCGAAATTTCCGAGATACGAATTTGAAAATAATGATTAGTGTACCGAAATTGGGATTGCTGATTAATCACCTTATAGAATAATTGTTTTCCCGGAAGTTCATTTTACCGAATGCACTTATATACGAAAAAGCATTTTCAGAGCAGTCGTCATTCCGAATAAATTCCGAATATGACGATGTAGAAAAATAAAAGTTCCGAAATTAAAAATCGAGAGCGGCTAATACTTTAAACAGCTGAAAAACCAAAAAAAATTATTTATCGACGATCAAAGTTCAGATGGAGCAAAATTTCGCTTCGCAAAATGCAAAAAGATCAGAAATCCCAAAATTACGAAATACCGAAAGGCCAAAATACCGAATCTTCTAAAAATTTGGAATTTGTAAAATTCGTCAATTTGATACTACAGTCTTATCAAGATTATCTCATTGTATTAGACGATCGTCAGTGTCATCAGAGAAAAAAGAACGCAATGGCATAGGCAACATATCTTTAATAACATTTAAACAGTGCATCTTCTTCTCCATACCTTCAATTTATTCAAGACATTATATGATAAATTTGAATTCGTAAATTTTCGAAAAGGGCCCGAGTCTGGCATTTGAAAGGTCTACTTTTTGACTGTTCGGTAGTTTTGCCATTCAATTTTTGCCTTTCGTAATGTTGCCTATTGTCATAAAACAATGTTGGCTTAAAACTTATACCTTTTTGCGTTCTCAATTTTCATTTATCTACAAGACAACTTTTCGTATCTATGGTTTCTCTATGTTTTTAACTGTCAGTAATTTGCCCTTCGGGATTTCTTACCGTTGAATTTTTGGTCTTTTATATTTTTGTTCCCCACCCCCATGGACACAGGCGTACACCTTTAGTCGGCTTCTAATCGTACGTTATATACCCGGATACCGCTCTGTTGCCACGTCCGGTACGTCGATGGTGATGCTCTCTTCAAAAATCTCAATCTCTATAGCCAGATTATTCATTCTTCGATTCACAAAAATCCTTTGAACAATATTAAACGTTGAAAAGATTCGTTAGATATTTTTGTCGCTATTAAAGATCGTTTCGTCGACATCTAACCGTCAATTATTAGGTGCCGAGTGATTGAACACGACAGATTGTTAAATAATGCAAAATATGTATAATGATATCTTGGCCCACATGCATCCGCGAATCATAAAAATTTAACTGATTTGTCTTTAATGTTTCAATCTTCATCTTTTTTTAACCGTCAGTTGAGTTTGCGATAGAACTCCTTTAACAGAATGGGTTATAATTAGGCGACAAGGGCTTTTTTTATATACGAAAGTTCAAGCTATTTACGGAAGCTATCATTCCGCTAAACTTGAAGTAACGTATTAAATTCGCTATTCGCTTTTTCGTATACTATAGTGTGCAGTAGAGTGTATCAAAAAAACCGACTACTTTTTTTTTTGGAGAACATTGAAAAGTCTTCCGAGTGTCCCTCAAAAATGACCACGGTAAAATATGAGCTCTTAATATTGATATTTAGAGGTGGCGATTCTCAATTTTCTATTTCCCATTTAAATAACATAGGAAAAAATTTTTTGAAAATTTAGAATTTTATTACTCGAAAACGAATCAGTGTGAAGATATAAACAAAACATATTCTTGTAGGAAATTTGACACTCTACAAAAAAGATCCGAATAAAGATTTGCGTAAGGTAAGTCGTTTCGGAGTTATCAGGCCTCAAACATCGAACCGTTTGAAATAATGATGTTATTAATTTATAAATGCTACAAAACTGACTCATATCGTTGATTAATGAAATTTACTAATTAACATTTCATTGGAAGTCTATAGTTTTGATTTTAAAATCAATGATATTGTGTATTTAAGTGATATGAGTCAGTTTTGTAGCATTTATAAATTAATAATATCATTATTTCAAACGGTTCGATGTTTGAGGTCTGATAACTCCGAAACGACTTACCTTATGCAAATCTTTATTCGGATCTTTTTTGTAGAGTGTCAAATTTCCTACAAGAATATTTGTCTATATCTTCACACTGATTTGTTTTCGAGCAATAAAATTCTAAATTTTTAAAAAAATTTTCCTGTGTTATTTAAATGGGAAATAGAAAATTGAGAATCGCCACCTCTAAATATCAATATTAAGAGCTCATATTTTACCGAGGTCATTTTTGAGGGACACTCGGAAGATTTTTCAATGTTCTCCAAAAAAAAAAAAAATAGTCGGTTTTTTTGATACACTCTAGTGTGCAGTCTTAATTGTCGCGTTGTACGAATTTCTCGAGATATGCTACATATTAAATAATTGTCAAGTATGTGAAATAGGGGTAACATTTGAAAAATCGATTGCCACTATTTATTTTGTAGAATTATTCTCACATTGCAAGAAAAACGCAGATTTAAAAGAAAAAACCATCAATTTCAAAAACATGTCCAAAACATCTGAAAATCGTCCAAAGAGTGTTTTTTTACTAAAATAAAGGCAATTTGTGTCAATATTTTCATTTTAAAGTGAACGGGCGAGTTCGCCAGATATTCGATTAGCGCAGTATGCAACGCATAGCGTGAGACCAACCCTCGGTAATTAGCCTATGGGTCATTCCAAATCGTATTTACGATCGAAAAATCAAATCACCGAAATATTTTTTTATTCATTGCTACACGCAAAGTTTGAGCGAATCTAGACTTTGTCCGAAAGTTACGTTTTTTTTTTCTATGAAATTGTTTCCGAACTAAAAGCATTCAAAAACAATTTGGATGTTTTGACTTGGAAACTTCAAGAATTCATAACTTCGAACTTTTTCATGCCATGTCAAAATTAAAAAATACGTGTCAATTCTTTTCATATTCTATATAAGAAAAAAGATATTTCACACGACTTTTTTAAAATTGTAATTACGATATGGAATGACCCGTATGATTTCATGCACGTGATATATTCGAGGGAACATACAAGGGTGGGGAAATGTAATCTGTCAGGGATCGCATGTATAGATCCACCGATTCGAAAATGTGTCCGACTCCCTGATTCTGCTCTCTACTTGCACCTTTCCCTTCCCCTGTGAAACGAGGTTTCGGTTCGGTTTACCGCTTCTGGCATATAGCGGGTGCAGGGATTCGCTCACCATTATATGCTCGATCGGCTCTAGTTACACATTCCATTGTGATCAACCCGCGAGTTCCTGGCACAGGAGTAGTTTTAAAGCAAATTCAATCAGATAGGTACATCTACTCGATGCATTGAAATTTTCAAGATTCACTGTTGTTGATTCACAAGATTTGAATAAAGCATCCGTAAGGACTCATTTTATGTTTTAGAATTTTTAATTTCCAAGTTACAATCTTCCAAAATTGGGTATGGTATGCCAGGGTGGGTCTTAAATGGGTCATTTTTCAATTTCGACCGTTTCACCCTCCAAATCGGTTTCGAATAATTCAAAAATAATTCCCATATTTTTGCATTTTTATTTTTTTTTTATTTTAACTCTAACACACGTGGATTAAGAGGCTGGATTTCCCCAGTTAATCCGTTTCGGAGCATATTAAATCCATCAAACAGATTTCGATAAAATTTGGTACAGGGGGCTTTCTTGAGTCGCTGATTACGAAACTGAAGTCAAAATTTGAAAATTTCAAATGGCGGATCCAATATGATAACATCAAATAACTTTGGGGATTTTGGTCCACCATATCACATCTGACATTTTAAATGTGGTGATATGGAGTTCAGACTCGTAATCAGCGACCACAAAAGTCCTTGAGTATTGAATTTTACCGAAATCGAGTCATTTTTTGGAATATGGTCCGCCGTATTGGATCCGCCATCTTAAACTTTTAAATTTTGAGTTCGGATGCGTAGTCAGCGACCGAAGAAACTCTCGTATATTAAAGGCATAGCCGGGTAAGCATGCTAAAAGTGCCCCCGCTAGGAATAGATTCTGCAAGTGACCTTTTGTTTTCTATCGATGATTGATTGACCCATACCAAATTTTAGCCTTCTAACTCCATTTTGCTCGAAATTATCGCAAGATAACTCGATTTTCAGTCGATTCGCGTTAAATCCGTCATTTTAACTTCGAAAATTATGAAAAAAATCACAAATCTAGCAGACACCTGTACACATGTCAAGAATTTTTTCGGTAGCAAACTCGAGCGTCTCAAAATTCTTGAACATTTAGATTGTTGATTTCCGGTGGATTCTAGCAAGTGACCACCTTCTCTTTTCGACATCTTGAACGTCTGGTATTGTGTAATTTTCTGTGATTTTTTCAGATTTTTTCTAAAGGTGCGTGAAAATTAAAAACCGATATTTTTCATTCTTTTATGGGCACGATGTCAAGATGACTTTTTCTACGTACAAAAATAACACTGGAAACTGTAATGTGTAATCAGCTTGGAAGAACACTGTGAAAGTTGTAACCGTAGCCTGCTATCAAATGAATTATACCTGTACAGTTTTATGGACAGATGATAGATAATATTCAACGAACATTAAGAAAAAAAATTGTGTCCATTTTTCAAACAGTATATTCTTTTCTGGGTTGAAATGGATTTCTGTAAGCAAATATAGTTTTATTCATAGAAGTTGCAAGTTCTCTGACATTTATTGGAGCTGTGTAACAGCTAGCAGTTTTTTTTTTTTTTTGTTCAGGGCTTGTCATTCAAGTTTTGCAATATATTTAAATGGTTTCTTTGAAAGACTGTTCACGTCGGTTTCACCCGTTCTTCCATATATATGTCCCCGCTTTCTAAATTGGCAATGTTCTTACAGCAACACTTACACTGAAAAGAAGAATTAGCTGAGCCAACGAAATATCTTTTGTCTCATCTAAACAAAAAAATCACCGGCCGCTAAGTGAGAATTTGGTTGAATTAACTGAATCTTGTGGTCAAACTCAGGATACACAAAGCAGTACCAATGATCACATGGTACACTTGACTCAAACAAGAAAAAGTATCTCTAATTTCATATTCGATTGACTCGACAGAAACTGTAGATTTATTATACCGTATGGCATTTCAATTCAAACGATCTGATTCGAAAACGAAAAGTCTTTGAGTTCTGTGAATCTGCAAGGATATGTTCAAAGAAACCAAGTAATTAGTTCAGAAGACCCCACGATTATGACACATAACGTTAGTAGTCGAAACCAAAATTTGAATTTGTCCCATACGGTGATTGTAACTTACCGAACACATTAATCAGACGCAAACTACTCATAATCAGCTGTAGATTGAAGAAGAGGCATTTTTTTATTTTCTGGAAAGGTACGAACTCTGAACGGAATAAAAACGAGATATAATGCTCATACTACCTACCCATTTTTATACAACCGCACACTTCTATTTACTACGTGAATCGACCCCTTATGAAACTTGATCATCTCGTTCCATTAATTTGGCAGCCATATACAAATACACAATGATATAATATGGATTTCATCTTGACATGCAAATTTGTCATGAATATTTTGATTATTCCAAATAGTCGTATGCAGATAATAAGAAACCAATTCGAATTTTTCAACCAAGAGAATATCGCATTGGTGTAACCGATTTATCTAAAGTTAACCGTTTCAGAAAGGACTTCCATTCTAGTCGATAGACATTTCAAGAATTTATTAAAGAATTTTAACTGATCAGGTCTTCTTTTTAATGGGTGGATTTTGTCAACAATTCCAATATGTACCTTAAAAAATATATTGGTGACTGTCCCTTTAATTTAAGTATGTTTTTAGTCGAAAAAGCGCAGCTAATGTAGTTGAAAAAGATAGGTGTAATTCTCCCTCTTGTTTATAATTTTATAGACTTTTGTAAAATTAAATTTTCATCTAGAAAAGAATAATTATGTTTCTGGTATAGTTTCAAATATTACGAAAAAAAATAACTGTGGCGACTGTACGATTCAGTTAAATTATAAAATATCGTAATTGTATTGATTGATTCGTTTAATCAAATCTGTGATTGAATGAAATGGTTCGAATGTCGTATTCCAACTGATTCTTGTACATTAAGCGAGTATGGTTTTTAGGTCTTTTTTGCCTACGTTGGCAATGAAAACAACCTGTAAACCGTATTCTCGTTACGTAAAGTATAGTGTGCGCCACGGAGGTGAAGTCTCTTTATGCCTCGCGTATTTGCAATATTCGTTTTTAGTTAGCGCACTGGCTCAACTACCAATCATATCGCAAACCCAAACTTAGCATAAAAAGACCAGTTTGATACCTTGATACCCAATTTACCATGTTTGATTTGATAAGCGGATGATTTGCTTGAACAATTCAGCTTTGACTTAATATAATATGTAGCTGGTTAGATGAATTTTTATTCTCCGTGAATGACATGAAAATTCTTCAGAGTTGGGTTGAAACTTTTTATTATGCTCATCACTGGACAAAGAACCTAAAGCAAACTAATTGTGAGCTTTCGTTCTATCCACGTCTTGTTCATGTTTATAAATACTCTATATTTTTAGAGTTTACTGCATATGATATTTTTTATGGTAACCTAGCACGCAATATCAACTACACATGTCTCAAAAGTATTCTCTGATTTGGTGTGAAACATTCAGAAAAACATTATCGCGATTTTCTTGTGCCTCGCACACTTTTTCAAGGGTTTACCAGTTACATACAGTGTCCTCGTTATGCTTATTACGATCATGGTATCATGATTACCATGATTACTGTAGTTGATGTGAAATCATTCCTCCTCATGTTCGGAAATACGAACAATAATATACGTGTTCATGTCACTAATAATTGAGGTTAGCCCTCAACCCATAATGGGAAACTAGCACAACTGATGATACTGGAGTTATGATATTGCACCGAGTTCATTCGTCATACATGCAATGCTAGGCATACCGGCTTCACGGTTTGTTGTTCCGTTCAACCGTCCGCGTCGGTCCACCCATGGTTCAGCTATTTTAACACGAGCCCCAGATGTCTTACAGAGAAAAATGTAACATGGGTGATCGGAATACTCGTCAGCTAGTACACGGTCTGCTTGGTCCCAAAACACGCGATGACAACTTTTCATATGACGTCCATCGTCATAGCTCTGATTTTGGATGAATGAAGCATTGCAATGCGCGCAAAAAAACATAACCAGAATGAATTTTGAAACTTCGTTTGCGGTTACAAATGGATGATACGTATTAGGGTCAACGTAATTCAAGGTATAACAGCGTTGCAGAAGTTTACCATTAAATTTTTTTTCATTCGGTGAGAGGTCTGGTGAGGCAAGAGGCTAAAGGTGACAGAAGCGAAATTAGCTATAGCTAGTTTATGAAATTGTAACTAAAGTTCGTATGGCCTGTGCTTGAAAAATATCAAAGTAAATTCGAGTCTACAAGTTTGAAAGAATATGTAAACCGATTCCAGATGAAATGCTGTACTAGTACAGCACCGACCAACCGAGACGCTAGGGAATCTATCTACGTGCCACCATGCCGCTAGGAAATGGGATTTTGATTTTTCTTATTCTCCGCGTGCCGTTACTGCAATGTTGACAGGTTTTCAGATCACCGTAGATGTTAACCACACCGTATGAAATGAAAAGCACAACTCCTACAGCCGGAGAAGATTCCCTAAGGCACAGACGTGTACTTTTTCTGCGTATTCCTCTCTTGCGAGATTCCACCGACGACAGGAAAAGCCAAGGGTTCAGATGCCCGTAAATGTGTCGCGCAAACGTTGGCTGCGTTGTCGAGACTGCAGTGTCGGGTATCAGACACGTTGGATGCTCCTGGTGTGTCAAGCGTACGCGTCCGGGAAGATTACTTCGTCCTGTGACTTCTGACACGAGCTATCCTCCTCCCTCTCCCTTTCTGTTCTCGGCTCATCCTACCGAGTTCAATAAAATGTTCAACAGATGCGAGGTGTAGCCACGACTGTTTCCGTGGGGGCTGACACTTTAACGATGGCACTAGTTTCTCGTGCATCGTTGCAGTCTACTGGCAGGTTCCTCTGGATATCCTGCCTCGCGCAGCGCAAAGCTCTAAGCAAAAACGAACCAAAACATAAATTCAAAGATGTCCTTTTATTCTCAATTCTTTTGGAGAGTGTTCCACGGGGATGGAGGTTGGAAAGCCTGAAATAGATAACCAAATTTTACGCATTAGCTTCCAGAGAATCCTTTTACGTTTCTGAAATCCTCATCCCCAGACTCGTGACATAGAGATATTTATTTGATTATCCTCTGGCGATGTGTTTTACACGTAAGCTTGATGTAAAGAAGTGATGATACTTTATCGAGTATCAATAAATTTGTTTGGTTTCAAACCATCTTGTACCATGTGCTCTGCTCACTTTTTGGTTTGGAGTAACTGCGGTTTACAACATATCCTTCAGACACCTGAAAAATTATGACTATTGTGATGGCCTGGGCGGAGCGTTTACAGTAAATCGATATCGTCTTCAGTGTGAAAGTAAACACGAATGCACAGATATGTTAGTAATAATTGACTTATAACTACAATCTATAATCTTAGCAATTGGAGGGTTAATCCTTAAAAGGTGCGATGAAACAATGACACTAATACTGATATAATAATTAGATTTCACTAATAATTTATTTGACACAAATAGAAATAAAAGAAGTATTTACAAAGAAGATAAAAAGAACGAAGAAAATCAAAGAAATATGGAAAGTAGACAGAACATAGGAAATGAAGAAAATATAGAAGAAATATACAAAATGGTTATTCAGTATAATTAATGAAATGAACACTTTGCTCTATTAATTAATTTAAGTCAATGTACTAAACCTCGAAATTATTATTTTATCCAAATATTCTGAATTATTTATCATTATTATCACTTTAAAAATTCAGGATGAGATTCTTTCACTGGATCGACCATTCGCGGTTAATAGATCATGCGTTACTGATCTGAGGAGTTCCAGACTGCCTCGCTTATATGGTGCATCACACAGATTTTCGGATCTCCTGAATTAGCAAATGTGTATCTGGAATGTTCTTTTGTTTTCAATGTATTTTTTATGACTAAATCAGAATCGAGATATCAGTTAATTATGTGGAAGTTGGTAGACTTTGGATTAGCTTTATCTATGGCGCAAATGGTTTTATCCGATTATTATTATTGCTTCTTGTTTCGAGCAATAAGTATTCGTTTTTGGAAAAGATGCGCGACGAGAAAAGTGATCGCCGTCGAGGATCTTCTACTACCTTCTACTAACTTGAAGTGTTCTTCTTATTCTAGATGCTTCTATACATGTAAGCTTCTATGGGCTTGATTATCACATTGATTTATTAGAACATTCCACACGGAAAAAAAAATTCTGTTCGGCGAGCTGTATTCTACAGCTCCAGTAACTATACGCACTCTACGGTCTATCTTGTAGTTACAGCAACTATATATTAGTCAGCTCTGATAGCTGCAAGTTGTTCAGCTCTCACAGCTGAATGGTTTTGCTCTAAGAGCTGTAAGTTGCGCTGTGCTCTGGTGCGTTGACATATTTCATAACCTTCAAATTTCATGAGTATGATTTAAATACAGTTGATAGATAATTGTTTAAATAGTCCATTCAAATATGTAAATGACACTGAATAAATAATGATAATAATGATGAAAAATAATACTAATAGCAATATAATTGTACTATTTAATAATAAGCGCTGTGAGCGGAGCCGAAAAATTCTGGTCTAGCTCTTCGAACGAAGCTGTTTAGCTGAGAGAGCTGAACAACGTACAGCTGTGACAGCTGACTAACAGTCAGTTATACGAACCATGCAGTGCTCTTCCAATAACAGAACGTTTAGTTCGACGAACTGTTTACAAGTAACTATCTAATATTTAGTTCCACGAGCTGAATTTTTTTTTCCGTGCAGATTCGTATTGTGGGCATATTCCTTAGATGTGATATGCACGCCACACTCTCGTTGTCAGTCTCACGTTTCGCAAAAGCCTTCCGGATAATAGCATTTTGGTTGAGTAAGGAGTAACGGACAATGTTTCTGACTGAATTTCCAATTATGATTGGAAAAAAGTGAAACTCAATGTCTTATCATAGTACAGTCCTTGATCAGGTAGGTCAGATCGTGTGTACTTTTTATTTTGAGAGCAACGGTGGAGCCATTTCCAAATGAACGAATTCCATTCTACCGTAAATTCGTAACAATTAGCATATTATACGTTTCACATTTATATGCTTTATTAGATCGAATGCCCCCCCCCCCCAAAATTATTGCATCAATGCACAATTTATAGTTTTTAAACGAAATTATTCAGGTATAATTAAAAGATATCGATTGTTCCTGTGTCAATGAAATAATTAATACTCACACGCGATGTAGCATCTATTAATCCTAACGTACAGGGCTCGATTTGGGCAAGAATAATTTTAGGTGTCAAATATCAGTTTTAAAGGAAGGAAGCTCGATAAAGATCTTTTCCAGAGTCGGTCTAGTGCACAAGTGATTTTGTATAAGTCCCTTAAACAATTTCAGACGAATTTCAAACGGACAGCTGCTGAATTAGCGCTAGCAAAATTCTCAAAGACTTGATATCTTTTTTATTTTAGCGACGATTGCGGAAAGAAATATCCTGAGCTTTTTGTTTCGTTCTTCTGAAAAGTTTCTTCCACTGAAGATGTCGGTTACCAAGTGAGCTTACGAAGCAGCTTCAATATAGCTGTTACGGGATTATTCTACTTACTGAAAATCACTTACGAAGAAATTCACTCGCCAAAGTATTATACATCGTTTGCTAACGATTTGAAGAATTATCTCGTCTAGACGTGGTTTACCTTTTTTCTTAAGATTAAAACTGAACGAGCTTCCTTTCTGCACAAATTTTGTGTGTCTGTGATCAACGTTGCAACTTCCACGAGCAACAAAAGTTGCCGAAGTATGGTTTGTTTTTCCAGTTCCCTGCATCGCTGGTCATTGGCATATGAAATTTGTTTAGAAAAGAAACTCGTTCCAGTTTTGGTTCCGAAAAAAAATGTGAGTCACGGGGAACCCATCGTCGAGCATTATTGTATGTTTTGATCAGCAGTTGGATTCCCAGAAGACTCGCCTATCTCTCATTTATTGTTCCATTTTTCCGCGTATCTATAGTAGAGTATGATTCAATTCTCAAGTACCGTGGAACTGTGATTGATGATTATGTTTTCTCAATGATCTGCCTTAAGGGGTCTTCTCCACTGTCGTGATAATAATTTTAGGTAAACTTTTGAGTTGATTCGAAATATATTTCTTGAAAAGTGTTCGACGTTTTAACTCAGACCAGCCAGTCATCTGCAGCATGTCAAATGCAATTATAATTTGTCTCAAATTATACTTCTATACTGCGGTCCTTACGACCGGATATCGTTTGTCGGTTGGGTTGCTCAGCCATAGAACGACGCATTCATTTTTTTCACCTTTTCGCCCCAGCCACCTCACATTTCACTTGTTCGTAAAATCATTCATATGACAGCAAAAGGGACTTGATGGGACACGAATCTTTTTGTTTTTTTTTCGTAAGGAAAAGAATCATAGTGCATCTTGAATCCAATTTCATTACAATCTAGCAAACAAAAAATACATTTATTCCCGACTCAACCATAAATTTGATTTTTTCATCCTCAAAAGCGGGACGAAAGTGGCAGATTTTTCTTTGAAACGCATTTGCGGGAAATATCAGATCATATTTCCCACAAATCCAAATTAATGGGAAATGTGACGTCAGTTTTTTAGAGGGGCTTTCTGCAAAATTATAATTTATTTTTTGTGTCATCTGAAGTTAAAACTTTCGATTTTTTTCTTCGTAACCCTTGCTATTTTGTTTTAGGAATGTCACTGAGAAAAATTTTCTACGTTGATGTTATGCTTCACCTTTATTGTGCTTCTCAACATTGAGTATTTAGTCCATAGAGTTGAAGGATTATGTGTATCTATGGATCATGAATTTTTTTTGTAAGCAACGCAAAAACTTTTAAAACTTGAAGACTTAGCGATGTCAGAATGAATTTTTGAAATTTTTCACTTTCTAAAAAAAAAATTATTGCACTTGACGGTATAAAGTCGTACCCGCCAATTTTTTTCGCAAACGCTTTGAAAACTTGTGAAACGTAAGAATTCGTCAATTTAGGGAAAAATCTTACAAATTTTTTATTCTCTTAAAAAATAATATTGGACGTAACGGTATAAGGTCGTATACGAGCACATGCAACCATACACCATTAGTGAAGGTGATCATGTTTCATAAAGTTCATGATGAAAGGGCATAACCGACAGTACTTACGACCTTTTACTGTTAATTGATCCATTTCAACGATCCAAGTTCAACGTTTTAGAATGTATGTTTATGTTTTTCGCGTAAATGCAAAGGGGAAAAAATACACAGTTTTGCCTTTACGCGTGGTAAAGGGTCGTATAACGGCGCATACGTCCTTATACCGCTCGATAAGCGGCATAATTAAAACCGTAACTGACAAGGCTACCTCGGATTGAATGACCTACTGATTCGTAGGAAAATTTGTTCCCTCAGTGTAAAAGAAATTTTATTTTTAATTGACTTGTGATTGATAATTGTCCACTGTGATCGCGAATGATTGCCACACGTTTGCGCGCGTGCTAACGAAAATTTTCAGGATTACGTAAAATTTAATTGCATAAACATTCGTGGGCCAAGAAGTGTCCACCTTAATATACAGCTCAAGCTTCCAAACTTTGACGAAAATGATGCATTCGATTAACGTTTACCACTATTACTGTTGAATTCTGAATCAAAGGATGAGTTTGATATGCGGATACATAACTTTAACGAACCATCGGTATTGATTGACTATTAGTTGACCCAGTTTTGGTAAACTAAGTTATCAATCCGTTTCAGACTAAATAAGTTTAGTTTGGGTGAACCTGCTACGAATTAAAGTGCCCCGAAGTGATGTGTAACAACTTTCAGTCATACTCAATGACAAACAAAATATTTTGTGGATCGTCTATTGAATTTCAGCGACGGTCGAAGATTTTTATTGATTCCTGGATGGTTGAAAATAATATTAGAAAAATTTAGGTTGTCTAAACAATTTCGGATAACTATCAATGCATTGTCCATATAGCAATTTCAAAATGATATAATCTTTTTGTTAAACTCAATAAAAATTATTATGAACTGAATACCAGCTACTTTTTCCTTCATAGCACCCGTCACGTCAGTACAAAACTTTAGATCATTATTTACTTAACGAGGTTATGTTATTGCAGTTTTATCGTTTCGATGGATTCCCTAATTTACTTTCATTGATGTTGAACATGATTTTTTCGATGCTACTTTCCATCACATGGCTACAGAAGCAATCATCTGTCTTTGTTACTTAAGACAAAATTCTTTTGTTATTCTTGAACTAGCTCGTCTGAAGTGCCAGTAGTGACAGACTAGATGAATTTAATATCGGGATTCGAAAATAGTTTTTGATCCAGGAAAGATCGTTCAGCCCTTGATCGGGACTGCGACGCCTTTCTAAATAGAGCCCTAAATAGATTTCCCCATCAGGACCTTACCAGACCTTATTTCCGTAATATTGATTGAGAAGCAAATTTCCAACCTCAAAAAGTAGATGAACATTTTATGACACCTGCAACGCACTTCGTGCAAGATTCTATTACTGGCATCTTTCTACAGCGGGCCTTCTCTCCAGTTTGTGCTCGAACGCCACGCGTTCTAAGCGTTAAACGAGTATTTCCTCATTCTTTTTTTTGTTCTCTTTTATAGAGGCTATTTGGTCATGTCAGGCCTGAAAGGTCGTTCAGGTCTAATTTTTGATTTTATTTAAAAATTAAACTAAGACGAGAGTTCCCTGCGTGTGCATTGTGTCAATCCCTGTGCGATTTCTGCCCTCTGTGTGCTGTGTCAAAATGTTCTTATTCGATATTACAAGAGGATCGTGCGATTGGGATGGCAAAATATTTTATGGCCTCTGCAGGAAAAAACAATGCTCAGCTAATGGTTCTTCTACAGCTGCGGTAAAATTGACTGCAACGAATCGACTGTTTTGGATAAGTGAAACTTTAACGATCTTCTTAAAATTGGGGGTAAATTATGTAGTAAAAATTAATGAAGCTTACCCTAAAGCAAATTGCCAAGACTATTTGGCTGCATCTGATTGTCAAACAGTCAAGATTTCAGTTTTACAATATTCAAAATTGTTTAGTCAGGTTGCAGTTGTTGTCGCACGCTATTATTGTAGTTTATGCAGAAGATTTGGGTCCTGTTTCAATATTTCGAAAATTTTCGACTGAGCCAAGAAAAACAAAACTTTTATTCTTGCAGCCAACATTTATTTCACTGAATTTAGTATGTTTTTAGCTCTCTTTTTGGATAATGCAACTGACAAAAGATATGGTTCACGTCGGTCACAGGATATTTTTCAGAAAATATGCGTTCGAAGCAGAATCGATGAAGTCAGAAACATGCTGCTTACTCGAGAACAAAGAGAGAATGGCGACAGGAGAAGGGTAAGGCCTCAAAGTAAATATCAGAAAGAATGAAGGAAAAAACCTGAGTTCATAGAAAATGAAATCCTTAGTGACAACGAAGTTGCGGAGTGTTTGTATTGCATGGTATTATATTCTGAACGTTCGCTGATTGTGAGACTTGGATTCCAAGTATAAAAGTGCACAAACAATACGTGTGCCGGCATAAGAAGCGATAAAAAACATGCGAACTCATTTATAAGTTTTGACATCGAAAAAAAAAACAAACAAACAAATAAACAACAACAACAAAGAGCAGTTAATTCCATCCCATTTATAGTGCACTGGAGGAGTAACGACTTCAAAAAATGTTTTTGTTTTATTGACATAGCAGTTGGTATTTATTCTTGACTGTTGATTTCATTATTAGATTTGATTACAACATTATTAAGATAAAGTGTTTCTTGTTTTTTCAAATTTTCTGCATCTGAATGATGCCTTCACAATTAGCACCATGATCCTCCGTACTCGACTTCGAAATGACGTGTACTCTGGTACTATTTGATTTCCAAGTGGATAATACAACTTACCTGCTAACTGATTTAAGATTGTTCGATTAGAAACACCAATGTAATGTCTTGTTATCTGCATTGTTGCACAATTGGTGAATTGTCAGCATCAGTTCGTCAGAGTAAAAACCACTGAATTGGAGTTGGCGAAAGGCATTCGCGGTTCTCAATTCAAGTTTGCCCAAAAACACTTTGTAAGGAGCTTAAGTTGCACTGAGCTTCTCCTGAGACTACTATAAGCCGGTGCTGTATTAAGCCAGATATACGAAGCGTAAGAAAGCACTATCAAAACGGCAGGTGCTGCAGCCATCTCTGACAAACCAGCTGTGAAAGAATACCATATATACCTGTAGCGTCGAAAAAAACTAGCTTTTCAGGAGTCTATTGTTCGTCTGAAGTAACTCAAAGAGCAGTCTTTTTCTTCCAATTCAACTACCTTCAGTTCCACAATCCGTTTGCGCTGAAGAACCTTGCCTTTTTTCTATGTCCTCTCACTATGCATTGTAAGAGCTGAACTGATAGGCTACTCTTGTGCAACTAGAAAATCGAATGAAAGTTGATAAAGTCGTGTCATCGCGACGCAGTGTCCGAGGTTTAATGAAACATCTTCCATTTAACAGATTTCCCTGTGACATTCAGTAGTCTATCGCACTACGAAATTACTAAAAACTTCTCTACATACTGTAGAAACATGAGGGAACATTATGAGAAATGAAAACGTTACTGTTGTGGTATACTTTTAATTAGCCTCCAGTGAGAGAACAGTATAATGTGCTCCAAGGAAGAGGCAAGCTCTGCCGATGATGCAAAACCTTCCTTCTCTGGTGCAGATGATATTTTTTTTTGTCGATACCTGCTCGCAAAATGTCACTTTTCATAACTCTTGAGTGGGCACGAAGCAGATCTTCTCGCTAAACGCGGTTGAAAGAGACTACTTTCCCGCATTTGGGCGCAAAGTCCTGTTTTGTGCCCGCTCACACGTTCTGACAACAGGCATTTCTGCAGAGCAAGTGTTAAGAGAAAAATCGTGTGCACTACGGACTTCTCTTCGGCTCGTGCCGCAAATTGCAAACTCGCAAAACAGGTCTTTGCAACCTTGATAAACCTTGATAAACAATGCATTATTATGTCCAACCCCTCTGATATCGTGTCATTTTATGCAGGTAAAACAGGCACGAAGTAGTGCGTTTCATCCCGGTTCGGCAGTATGCGTCGTACTAAGAAACATACATAATATAACATGTAAAATTAATAATATAAAAGATGGAAACTGATATAAATTGTAGCAGAAATTTCAATAATTTTGTTGATAAATGCCAAGTGCTACACATATATATATATATAAACAAGAGAATCATCTGCGATAATAATAATAGAATCTTTGTCGAATATCAAGGCTGCAAGGTGTACGATTTAATAAATATCAAACCGTGCCTTAACTGTGGAAAATTTGGGGATAGTGGTTCAAAATGTAAAAATGAATCGAAATGTCTCGAATGCTCAGGTGAGCATCTAGAGAAACGCTGCAACAGCAACGCCATAAAATGTGCAAACTGCGAATTTAGTAACATTAGGTATAAAACTAAGTACAATACAAACCATACTGCATATGATATGGCGAAATATGAAATTTTAAGAAATAAATCGAAAAAAGTGATTGACCTAACGGATTACCCAATCTCACTTGTTCTAGTGATATGGAAGGAAGCAAGCAATCGAGACAGGCAACGGTCGGTACATCAACCCCCTTCAGTGCCAACAACAAGAATACAACAACAACAACAAGGCCTCTCAGTCCCCCGTAGTCTTTCATAATGGAGCAACACATTGATCTGGTTAAAAAAATGTAAAGTCAGATGATCCAAGAGGAAGTTTTTTATACTGACCTTAAAACTCTCAACGAAGCTGTTAAGGGCTCGTCTCAGTGTGAAATTTTCGAAAAATTGTTTTTTTTTTTTTTGCATTATCGTATAGTATACACTGTTCTAAACATTCTCTCAAATTTTTAAATCGAAATTCAAATTATTACGGTCGCTACAGCGTTTCTTGTAGAAAGGGAACGGGTTTTCTACCTGCGCGAGTACTAAGGTGCTTAGGTTCTATAACCTTGCAGAATAAACTGTCCAAGCATTTCAGTTCGTTTTTAACATCTACCACGGATAGACGTACGAGAGAAACCCCCAAGAAAAAAATCAAGACCTGGCATCGCCGATTGATCGTAAGTAAACGATTTATATAAACTTTTCCAACTTCAATCTTTAAACGCGTTTTTCTCAGAATGGTGTTTTTCAAAACGGTTTCCACTCTCAAAGGAAGAGTTTTAAAGATATCTAGTTCCAATTTCGGGAGAACATTTTAAACGTCATTCTTTATCGCGCTATGGAAGCTTTTTTTTTTTTTTTTGTAAACTTCCTATTTTTTTTACGAAAAACTGTCGAAAAAAAGGGCAACATTCGACACTTTTTGTTCAAACCGCCGCCATTTTGTCAAATTTGAAAAAAAAAAAAAAACCCTCCATAGCGCGATAGCGACTTTCCTACAGATCAATAATCTTTTTGAAATTTTTTTTTCAGATCAAAATTGCGGCCGTCATCGTGGAAACCGTGCAGCACCTTTTTTTTTCACGTGAAATTACAACAATTTATACAACAATGATGCACTCAATAAATAAACTTTAAAAAAATCATTTTGTATTCTTCATAAACGTATTTATTTATGAAAAAAAAACCGGACCGATTAGTTCATGTGAACATTAAAAAAAAAATTCGCGAAAATCAGTGATTTTTCGGAGTGTCACACTGAGACGATCCCTTAATACAAAAGAAACTTGGATTTTATATGTCGACAGGCGTAGTTTAAATGCTAATCACTCTAAACTCAGAGTTCTTATTGAGAGTTTGATGATCAAGCCATACATAAAAGTATGTGCGGAAACTTGAAATCTTGACCACTATCAATATTTTGATATACCTAGTTATGAAATTTATTATAACAATAGGAATATAAATAGAGCAGATGATGTTGTATATATAAGATAGATAATAAAGTAACTGAAATAACTGAAACAATAGATTTTGGCAAACTTGAGATCCTTAACTCTTGCATCAAATTAAATAATAACAATAATTTAGAAACGGCAGCTATGTATAGATCTCACGATCTTCATAGTCTAGACTTTGTCTCAAGCCTAAAAACTTATATACATCTATATGCATATATAATAAGAGAAATAGTGAAAATCACCTAACAGTAGGTGACTACAACATAAACATATTTAAATTTAACGTTATCAGTCAAAAATATCTAAACAATCTACTGGAAAAAACTATTTGCCTGGTTTTATGAATACAACTAGAACATCCGACAATAATAACGAGGGTACCTGCATTGACTATATACTCATTAAATCAGAGTCTATACACACGAAAACCTTTAGATTAATGACTCCGATTACACATCATTATCCACTGTTCATTTCGATAAATAAACCTCAAACTAAAATGAAAAAAAAAAGATACAACTTACTATTATAATTAACAAGAATTGCATCATGTAGCAAGTCTAAGAGTTTGGGTATACATTAAGTCAATTCAGGATCCTAACGAGGCGACCGACGATTCACTGATTAATGAAATACGAGATTGTTTAGAAAATTCTAAATATAAGCCTACGAGTAGGACAATGAACAAAAAAACCTAGAACCGAAGGGATTACCAAAGCAATCGTAAATTCATGTCGAATGAAAGAGAAACTCAGATGGAAAAACTGCCTAACAATTCACGGCTAAAGGCTGAATATAGGAGTACACCAAACTATTAGATAAAATTATTAAGGATGCCAAATTCAGGTATGATAAAGAAACAATGGAAAAAAATAACAACAATGGAAAACGACTGTGGTATTTTATTAACTTTAATATTGGATAAAAAGTTACTGGGGGCAATGGTATCAACCACTTAGTAAATGGAAGCAACAATATAATTGATCGGTTTAGCGATATAGCAGACTATATGAATACTCACTTTTGCTGTATAGGAGCTAATTTGAGTAAGAACATACGAGCGCCAGATAAAAATGAAGTGAAAATGCCACAAATGGATCCAAAAACAATATTTTTGAAACCTATTAATACTCTTGAAATACAATAAATTATAAATAATGTGAAAATAAAAAATGGTGGAATTGATCAAATTAATACAAAGACGATGAAAATAATTTATAATTATATCACATGTGTATAAGCGCACCTTTTTAATATATATATGTAAGGAAAAATTGAATTCGTCCAAAGACCTGAAAGCAACTGCAGTACCTATATATAAATCTAGTTAAATGGATGTGCCTGCCACCTATAGACCGATATCTAATATAGCCGAAATCTTTGAAAAACTAATATACAATATAGTATTTGACTTCATCTGCAAAAATAAAATTCTAGCCACAAATCAATTTGGTTTCATCAAACAGACAGGAACTAAAGATGCACTGAGTTTTATCACCAACAAAATCTATGAGAGTCTCGATACAAGTAAGCCGATAGTAAAAACTTTCTTAGATTTAGCTAATCTATATTATCTAATCACACATTTAATTATTCTCAAGCCAGCATTTTAGATGTAGAACGAATGTATTACAAACGGCTATTGTTAGAAATGTGCTATATTGATGCACACCCCAATTCTGTCAACCGAAGACAAGATATTGAATATCTGAGTACTATTTACACCTCTATGATACATCCTACATAACTATTAATTATCGACTGAGCTTGCTCTTGATTTTACCTTCTAACATTTTCTTACATCTATTTAAACCTTTGACTCTGTGCTTGCTCTGCTAATGATTGAAGTCGTTCTCCTTCCACTACACTCGTGACGATCCTCATGTTCAAAAGTGAGCCAGACTCAAAAATTGTCGTCTGTTTGATTTTATTCAATTTACCAACCAAGATGAATGCTTGGGAGTTTCTCATCGCAGTTGTTGTGTTTTTTTAATAAAAATAACATTTTTTAAAATAAACATGTTGAGTTTTTCGAAGACGCTTATGTTTATTTATTACTTCCACTCATTGTATTTTTTCTTCGTAAATTGAAAGTGCCAGTTCATCATCAGGTAATTTCCCTTAATTATATTAGCACATTTCCCCTGTTTTATCACAGAAGCTTTCTACATATTAATTTTGTGATAAGTAACTGTATTACATAATTTGTTTTTCTGTTCGTGACAGATGTTCTCAAATAAATTGTTCCGAGGAGGGCCCCCATCCGGGCTGAAACGTTAACGCAAAAAAATTGTTTTTGTTATGACCTTCATATCCAAGAATAATATTCACTCAACAATTTACCATGGTCAAGAAATCATTTTCTTCATTTAGCTAAAGCCTTCGACGCTGTCAACCATAACGTCTTATTGGACAAATTATATTGTTACGGAATTAGAGGTAATGTAAACAAAGTTTTGAAGAACTATCTACACAACAGGCAATAAAACGTTCGAATAATTGAAATTAGTAGGAATTTCAATTTAACTACGGGAGTGCCGCAAGGAACTATCCTAGGACCACTATTGTTCATATTATACGTAAACCGTCTTGTAATTGATACATCTGAAGATACGATATTATCGTATGCTCATGATCCTGCGGTTACCCTAACTTATGACTCTTGGGAAGTTGCAGAACGAAAAATGAATAATTACTTCAATGACATATCAATACAGCTGGCTCTGAATAAACTATCGCTGAACGTGGAAAAGCAGTATACAGGGTGGGGCATTTAAAGTGTGACAGAGCAATAGTACTCAAACTATTGATGTTACTCAAAAAATTTTCAGATGAAAGTTACATTGTTCGAGAAGGCCGTCGTACTGGACCATCTTATTTTTTTTCGGTGGAGGTGCAGAAGCTACGTCAAGGTCAACGTCACTATTTAAATGGAACAACGTACTTTTTTTTTACGTCATTATTACTGACTTCGAGGGAAATTCAGTAATTTACAACACAAGGTCATTCTAGGCACGCGAAGTACGAAAATAGTCGAAAAATCGAATCAAAGCAAAATAATTATTTTCAAAGGATTTATTAACCTTGGTTTGTGTCTACCTACAGAAGATACCTAACCTCACCTAACCTAATATCACTTGATTACTTCTTATGGGGTTTTTTCAAAGAACGCGTAATGGCGGTAGCATCTACCACGCCTGACGGCATGAAAGAAAGAATACACCGAGCATGTGCTGAAATTACACCATAAATGTTGGCTGAAGTTAAATGGTCTTTTCATCAGCGAATTCACAATTGTTTGCGAGTCGAGGGTCATCACTTCTAGCATCTTCTGTAGGTAGACTATTATTATCAAAAGTTGGAAGTCTGTGAAATCGGCTTTCCAAACATTCGCAGGCAAGGTTGGGATGATATTTTCTCTTGAGTATAATCAATTCAAACCGATGTAGATTTAGTAACATTTGGACGAAGCTTTTTCCCTATCTCATTGTCAGCGGACCCCTTTTTCGACTTGTTAATTTTCTTCCCCCAGCCCCTGTTTTTCTTCTCGGCAGCTTCAGCAGGTCTGCCATGCGAATACAGTAATGCATACGTATCCAGGGATATTGTTATGCAATGCGAATAACCGATGGAACATACTTTCTTTTGCTTACCCGGTCTCGCAAGGTGAGTTGGAAATGCTGAATAAGGCTTAGCTGCTCGACTGTATATGAAGTTTCCCTAGAGTTCTCTGATTCAATATTCTGTGTTGCCTCGTTGATATTCAGTGGACAGATTTCAGCATCAGGATTGAGACTTTCACTCGAGCAATGCGAAACACGAGACATCAACGCAACGTATGTGCTTACATAAAAGCTCATTCCAATATTTTAACTTTATTTCGTTATATTAATTTGATGCAAGAAGCATGACGTACTGTTGTGTAAAAATGAGTTCATTCTATCATCTTGAAGCCAGAGGTGATTCCGATATTTCATACACAGATAGTTACAAGAAATTGAGAAGAAAAAATTAACCCCTGCACATATTCATGATACAGGGTGTCCCATAAGTTCCAGGACGGCTGAATCACTTAAAAACTCCGAGTCGTGGAAAAAATGTTGGGCAATAAGATTGTAAGATTTTCCTTTAGCTATTCATTCATGTTCTTGGATTTGATTGTGTAATGACTTTGGAGGCCGATTTTTTCAAATGGGACCCCATATTCTTGACCTCGGAAATGAAGAGGGTGGAAAATTCAAATAAAAATACGACATTAGGCATTGCAACTTTTGATCTCTGAAGGTAATCTCAAGGTCGAACGCTCGGTTGAGACTCAGAACGCGCATATCCCTAACAATGATATTGTGGTCAGAGATACCAAGGAGAGAGGTCAAAAGCTTGTGTGAGGATCAAAGGGGTAGCAGCTACCCCCTCTCAGATACTGCACAATGAGCCCAATTGCAATAACATCCAGTGTTTGGTTGGAAAACAGAGAGCAAAAAGCTGGTGGTAACTTGGCCTACTTTCCAGACGATAAGGATGCCACAACGGCAGGTCGAATACTGCAAGGAGAGAGCGTGGCCGCTGTCGGTTGGATGCTATGCTAATGATCGCCGTACCGTGTGGGGCAGTGCAGCAACCAACAAGAGGGGGGAGCTTTTCTGGAGTAGTTGTCGACCACAACAATAATCTTCCCCAGAAGAGGAAATAAACGTATCTATCACCTAACCTGGCACTATAACGCTATAAATTTTCTGGAGTTCTTAATTGATGCTCAAGTTTAAAAATCTTTGTTGCGATACTTCTCCTTGCATCGTTAAACTGACATTCTGAGCAATTCGCTTGGTGTTTGATCTATTGTAGTTGCATGGCGAAAGGAATCGCTGTTCCTTGTTGGTGTCGGGAAATCTGAGCTCGGCTAACTCATTGTAGAACGGAAAGAAGAATCTCCGAAAGGTTCCGCTTGGCACAAACGGTGAAGCCATCATGGACCAAGATCAGCTTCGATCATGCCTTCTAACTTCAACCCTTCAATTATCGAATGATGGAGAGAGGTTGGGGCCGCCAACTTTAAATGATAACGCAGTTCCGGGTTTCGAACCGCGTTTATGAATTTAGCTCGGGCTAATTGGTCCCTAGCTTTTGCGGAACAGTCAGGAAGGGAGTGTCCGGCAACACGCCCAATATCATTTCCGATGGAGCCTAAATATTCCTTGGGGCCTTGACACCTATTTTCAGATTATGTAAAATAAAGTTCGGTCAAAAGCTTGTCCCCGAACCTAAGCTTAAAGGCCGCACACATCTTGTCGATAGTTTTGGAATCAGAGGCCGAAAGTGATCCAAGAACAATCAAGGCTGGGCCGGTCAAATAAGCTGTACCAATGTGACCCCATTTTGCGAAGGGCTTCAGCCGCTAACCTTGCGTATCATATTGAATTGACGTTGTCGTACAAACTTCGAATAGATCAACTGTCATACATGTCGGGTTTCAAATCCTAGGGTTTCGGGGGCATCGCTACGTGAGTTGCGGTAGACGCGGAGAGCTGATTTAGTCCGAGCGAGTTTTAAATCTGCGGAGGGAGCACATCGACATTACTGTTCAATTTTGAAAAGGCTATAAATCTTATCAGGTTATCGACCCCCGAGTGAGTCGACGTGACAAGTGCAGCACCGACCTTCTAAAACGTCATACAATTGAACATGGCAACACTAAGGAAAGAAATTAACCTGCGCTTGGTGCTGATCCCGAGTAGACTCGAAAATATTAGTAACTGGATGAATTTCGCTTTCTTCCTAGATGGAATCATACCTTCACTGGTTCATAATTGAATGCATTGAGGTCCCTTCTCCTTGCTGGGACCGGGGTTAAACGGAAGTCCTTTTAGTCGGGATCGGGACCGGAGGAACATAAAGTTCTTGTGCCTGTTCTTGAAGTTTTTGGATACCTCGCAGGATTCCAACAAAGGCTTGAGACACTACTTCCTGCTGTTGCTATTGTTGAGATAGCAACTATAGTAGCAGCCGAATGTTTGGGAAACTCACGTCCTTGATCTGAACGTAGCGTTCAGCCTTGAGATGACCTTGAGAGGTCGAAATTTGCAGTACTCAATATCCTCTATGATGGTAGAATTTTCCGCTCTCCTTATTTCTGGGATGAAAAACTTAGGATTTCTATTTTAAGAAATCGGTTCGAATTTAACATGTTCTCGCAGGTCATTGTCAAGATCAAATCCGTGGTCATGACTGAATAGACAAGGGGAAATCCTATAATTTTGGTGCCCAACAATTTTATTACGAAGTATTTAAGTTATTCAGCCATCCTGGAACTCGTGGGTCACCATGTACGTACATTAGGTACAGGCGTTTAAATATATATATGATTTGCGTTATTTCAATCTCCTGAATTTCGATCAATTCTCAATTTCTAAACTAACAATTTTGCCTCAAAATTCATGGTCATATTACCGTTACGAACTTCAACTTTATATGTTATCACTCCCAAGATGAAGAGTTAAGTTCTCTCTAAATCACGATATTTGAAGGCTATAAAATCATCTTCAACCATTTTCAGATTAATTCCAGGCTACATGCGCACGCGTATGGGTACGTGACGAATGTTTCGTTCATATGATGTCTCGAGACCGAATTTTAATGACGTTGATTGCAATCGATATGATTTTTCCTAACTCACAATCAGGGGTGATCAAATTTTGAGCGAAATCGACTAAGCTATCTCTCATAATGAGTTTTTGCAATTATGAAAATCAGTACTTCCAAATTTCACACTTCATCAAATAAAGAAAATACTGAGAATTTCTGGGTATCGTTTTTGGGGTTACTCCATTTTTCATGCTTGTAAATACTATATAAGCTCACATTGTTGTCAAATCAATGGGTCAATAATATCCCTCTCTTACTCTAGATAAGTATAAGCTGTGATACTGTGTTAACGTTCTCCCACGTCCTCATCAACACGAGATCCGAGTGGTCGTTTCAAATGAAATTTACTGCACAATTTCTGTGGAAACTTCTCCACGTGCTGAGAAAAACATGTTTACTGAGTCACACGTCATCACATAATGTTGTTGCATAGAATCCAAGTAAAATGGTTACTCAGAATTGCTATACGTACCATTAGACGATCGTACGGGAAGAAACGTTTACAAAATATCTGACCTTGTACACTTGACACTTGATGTATCTAACATATGCCACTAGTGTAAGAGGGAACTTGAAATGATTTTGAGAGGTGAAAAAATTTAAAAACTTTCTACTCTTGGAAGCTGATCGAAATAACCCGAATTTTCGGGCCATGCACTCACATGTAAATGAGTGGAGATGTGAGAAACAACGTGGCTGACAGAAGATTTGTAGCTCGATACCAACTTCACTTTCATACGGATCTTGACGCTTTATACAGAATGGTTTCATTTAGTTTTATTGCTACCTTACCGTTTCATGGGGTAATCGTTATCTAGAAGGACATCCGGGATATTCCGGGTGAAACGGGACGGGTTTTGGCCGATGGTCAGAGGATTTGACGTCTGGCCAGAATCTCTTTCCTTACTATCTGGTGAAAAGTCTTTTATATTTTTGGGTCCCAAATGATTCTATTTCACAGAAAGTTACGATTAAAAGAATAGCCCTTAGGGTCTTTTCGATTCACTAGAAAATTTTATTGAACATAGTTCAAGTTGTGAAAAAAGTGTCGTATAATTTGGAGCTGGACATTTCCTTTTGTTTGCCCGTAGTAAATTTTTTCTAAAAAATGTTCTGTTGAAAGAACATCCGGCTCAAAATTGCAGCAAACTTTTTCATAATTTCAATTATTTTCAGTAAAATTTTGAAGTGAATCGGGTAGACCTTAAGGGCAATTTTTTCAATTGTGATTTGCGGTAAGCCAAGAATTGTTTGGGACCCAAAACTGCGGAACACTATTTACAAGAGAGTAAGGAACGAGATTCCGACCAGACGTCCAATTCGCTGATCATCGGCAAAACCCGTCCCGTTTCGTGTGAAATATCCCATATAACTCAGATCTATCAACATTTTATGCGGTTTCCTCTAACGAGAGAGGAGACCATTCGCTTGATAGTCCACATATAGGGTGTCCCATTCTGGAAAAACTAGACAAATAATTCTGAAACAAGGAGTGATACAGAAAATCATTTGACTGAAAAAAAAAGAAAAAACAAATGAAGTTTTAATAAAGAAGAACTAAATCCGACTGCCTTTGATCGGCCAGTCTTAGAACTTCCTGCTCGGATGCATTTCAAGCTCATGGCACACCATCAACTAAATTTTTAATCTTTGTATTTTTTTTTTATTTACATAACCCAAAAACTACAGAACCGATCGAAAATGGTCGGAAGTGATTCTCTTGACCTTAAAACATAGAAATCTAGAGAAAACCGCACTTTCCATTATCGGGGTTATTATAGCATCTCACCATATTATCTCTCTTTTCCAAAGAAAGATTGAGGACGGGAAGAAGGGATTACAACAAGAAGCGTTTTGTGTCAAAGTCATGTACTTACGGATTCTGCTAAAAAGACAGCAACTAAGCTGGTGCTCAATGCTCACTTCAGGACTCTCCACAATCCAGACATCGTTCCATGGATTCTTTGAATCACAAAATTAAAAAAAAAAAAATTAATTTTTCGATTTTTTCCCCATCACACGCTTTTCAAGACTCAGAACAAATTTTTATACTTTGAGTATAAGCAATAGCCAGTGAAACGAAGCTAAATAGTATACATTCAAATTTATCTCCGTGAAACTCGAAATTTTTTACATCATGGGAAAAATCACTTTCAACTTGAAGAAATGGTAGCTTAGCGGGCTTCACGGAAGTTACATTATCTCAGATCGAATGGATTGTGCGATAATATGTCCCTCTTTAAACTATGAAACCGCTATATGAAACAAAGATATTCGATTCATCTGTTCGAAATTGGGCTCCCTAAATACAAAAACATAGGGTGCATGTCAGATAGTGATTGGCGATAAAATAAAGTTAATAAAATTCAAATCAGCAATACTTTATTTACCTTTCACGTAAGGATAAAGAATTTAGTAATTGAATTTTGCAAAGAACAGGCCCCCCGAAGTCTGTAACTTTGTATGAATTCTGAATATTCTAATTCAGAGAGAACGTAGGGACAGGATGGAGATCTCCCTCGGGTAGTAAAATGAGGGCGAATTAAATTCGGAAAGTGTCTGAATCAAAACTTTGCTGGCCGCGTGATACATCGCTATTAATTAAGAAAAATTGTACTTACAAAGCAGATATCTTGATCTCGATGCAGTGAAGGTACATAATATATGAAATGGGAAATCAAATCTCTCCTTGCCTACTCGAGGTAACCGTCCACATTATAATTCCTCAGAAACAGTCGTTGCTCTACTAGTAATGAAAGATCGGCGAAAGAAGCATCTTAAAAGATTTCGGCTCTACTTTCACTTGCGGAGAATCAGACATGTGATATGACTTATAGATAGTTGATGTTGCCAACTCTATATGTAATTTTATTTAAAAGTTGCTTGATGGTTACCTTTTAAGACTCAAGTTGGTACCAAAAATGCTTACAAATGTCGAACAACAACGAGGTTGTCAGCTGTCAGTTGTCAGGTTAAAGCAATGTCATCGGAGAATGCCCTCTTGATGGCTAGGATCGTGAAGTTGTGAACGTAAAATAAACGAGATCAAATCAGACACACATGCTGGAATTTGAGAAATCACCGAAATCTCCTACATGAGGAGCGAGGGGTCACTTGGAGTCATTCGAAGTCATTCGAAGGGTCTGCTAGGCGCTTCAAATTGCACTAACGGATACTGCTGTGAGGAACATGTATCGATAAAATAAAAGAGCTTACATCGTGCATGCAGAGAAGAAATTCTTACTCATACAAATCGGGCACATGAAAACAAATTTGAACTCACTGGTTATGAGAGAAATTAAAGACAACAGAGTCAGGGCGGCTAGGTGGTCTAGTGGAGTAAGTCTCCGGTAAAGCATCGCTAGATTTCAGGTTCGATTCCTGGCTCCGTCGTTAATTTTTCAAATTTACCAGTTGTTCAAATTTACATATTCTCAAAAGAGCTAACACTTCGGGACCTATCGTGCTTATATTCATTGACAGCCGGATCGATGATGCGGTAATCACCGCAAAAAATGAAGCCGAAGTCTAACTGAACACAGGACATATTTGTTGGAAAGGAAACAGTACCGTCACTAATCGTTCGTTACCGCTATACTCTGCCGAAATTCACGCCGCTGTCACAGCAGCAAAAAAAAAGACGAAGGCTGTCAAGTATCTCTGGATCCTAGGAGGCAAGATCTTTGTGCTTAAAGCGATAGCGCTTCTGTAATCAGATCCGAGAGAATCGAAGAAATCCCATTATAGCAAGTACCACTACCCTAGACAACCCACTAAACATACTTCGCTGGTGTTACAAAAGCGACGTTGCACGAACGTCAATGATTTCGTATAATCGCTTTGCAAGCGCTGTCAAACTTTAGTCTTCACTGCGTTTTACCCAAGTGGCTTCAATGCAGTACGTAGATATTTTTGGTGAAGTATTTTATTGCCTCGCAACTGCCAATACTCCAATGCTCAGAATTACATATTAGTGGCTGAAACTCAGCAAATGGTCAGGTGAATGCCAAATCTTTGCTAGCTCATATTGATGAATTTCTAGAATATTTTAAGTAGCACAGCTTCGACATCATAGCCGTATCTGAATCTTGGCTGAAGTTGCATATTTTGGATTCGCATATTATGCTTCAGGGCTCGTGTGATGTCATAAAATGGGGAAAAATAGAGGGGAGGTGTTGCTTCACGTATCTCATCAGCTCTAAAATTCTGAGAATCCTTCTTGAAACACCCCCTTTCGCGGAGAGATGCAGTACGTTTATGACAAAACTTGCTTAATTTGTACATGAGCTGAGCACGGCAGAAGCATTTTGCTGAATTGACAATAATCACTGTCTAACCAGGTATTTAGAGGGTCGCGAGCATCATGGCAATCGATGGTTTGGGTTAACTCGTAGAAAGGTTAAAATTGGTCTGAGGTTTGCGATCGGTACAAAGAAAATTAATCGGGTAATCGATATCTCACGATCTGTGATTACCGATTCGGTAGAAAAATAAAGGTGAAATAATTTATTAAAAAACAATTATTACAATGATCTTTATCCGTTATTGTAAAATGAATAAATTTTGTGTAATCATTACAAAATCAACCAGATTAGAGCGCATGTGAGTAAAACGAAGTTTAATGGAATCAATTTTATAAGAGAAAATTTGGTCACTCGATTGCGTTCTCCTGGAGTCCTCCGTTTGATAACAATCAAGCCTACACCTTAATCACTTCATCAATTGAGGATTGAATAACTGAATTTGTTTAAATCCAAAACTGAGACTGCCTGAATTTGAAAGTTTTACGTAAAAAATTATAAATTCATTAATTATAAAATATTCGCGATCGGATTGGTGGTTCGTGCTTCTAAAACACAGAGACCGGATTTATCAATTTAATTCAAGTCACAAACCATTTTAACCTTATTCAATAAAATAAATGAAAAAGGGATTCTACAGTGTAAAGAGAGTAGTTAATTGTGGAAACCTGTTAATATTTCCTAGCTCAGTTTGGTGACGTGGCAAGAAACGTGATTCCATTTAGCAAAGATTTCAATATAGGCCGTTGTCGAATTATTCCGAACCGAACTGCGATCGAGTACCGAACAACACGATCACTTTCACTTTCTGACTCAGAGATGGAATACGGTCATTTAGTCCGATGTCAAAGTTTTTCCTGCAAATCATACACTTGAAGGATTGCATGCAGGGCATCGTGGATGGTAGGCATTGTGGCCAGCGGACTATTACAAATTACCCGTGTAATCGACCCGGGTAAAAATACATGCAAAAATACATAAAATGATAAATTATTTTTCAATACATTTAATTTCCGTACAAAATTTTTACAAATACAGTAATTACCTGTTCAACAGGTTACGACAACTACGTTAGTTTCCAAGCATCTGGATTTTCTCAATAATTGCTACTGTTTGAGGTTATGTAAATCAATGTTTTGACAGCAAAACAGTCCGAGCTTCATTCGTTCGCTACCGTCGCATTGTGCATGCATTTGAGTTAGCGGATCATTACATTACCTACACTGTCGCTAACCTAAATTGAACATGAATTGAACGTTTTGCCCATCGTAGGGGGAACACGTGACCAACGGGGCATTCAATGTTAACTTAACCAATGATTTTTCCTCACCAGTTTTGATTTGCTTCAGGATCTCTTATACTATTCTCCGATCTTAGAAGAGCGCTCCTGAATTTTTCACATTCTTTTCTATAGCCGTTTTTACGATTATTCAAACCTATCTAAAAATACGAATTTTTTCCAAAGTCTCAAAAAATTCCTAAGAATCTAATTTTTTATTCCAATCAGTCTAACAGCGGCCCACAATGGGTCGATTTTTTTAGGACTTTGAACATCTTGATCAAACAATACAGTATGTTTCAACGTTCCCAAAATTCGCAAAAATCACCATGAGTTCTGTGTTTTTGCGTAAAAAGATTTAGGACAAAACAAATAATTTTTCGAAGAATTTTCAGAACGTTCAACCATGAGGTTTGTTTGTTCGAGACTTTTAAGGTGTTGAAAAAAAATCGAAAAAAATCGCCCTATCATGGGCTCATGTCAGAATGAGCCAAATGGAAAATAACTTGTTCGACAATTTTTTGAGGCTTAAAAACGGTTTGAATAATCATACAAAATCGACGGTGTAGGAAAAAATCTGAAAAAAATTTAGTATCATTTTTTTTGAGATCGGAGACCCGTATAAGAAATTTTGAAGTAAATCAAAAATGGTGAGGTGAATATTTTTGGTTGAGTTGACATTGAATGCATATATACATCGGTACATGAATTAAGGGTTACCTACGATCGATCCGTTACAATTTCTTTTAATTCGTTTCAAAAGAATATTATTCAAAATATCAACTTCACGAAGAACCGTGCAATATCAACCCAAGACTTGTATAATCAATACACAACTATTATTTTTGTTTTTTATGCCACAAGTTGTCCAACTTGTCACAAATTACGAAACTTATTCACTGATATAACCTGAAGATTTCCAATCTTCATTTAATTCTTCTATGATAAATTATTATGTTTTTCGTTCACGTCTGTTGCTATTTAATTGAATTAATTTATGTGAATCATTATCGAACGTTTTATAGGCATTTGTAAGTTTCGTGTAATGAGAGCCTTTGTTCCCACAACCGTATTTTTGTAAGCCCTCAGGGGACTCATTATCCCAGTCTTTGATCAGTGCGTTTCTCTCTCTATTTCTCTATTCCTTCTCTCTCTCTCTCTCTCTCTCTCTCTCTCTCTCTCTCTCTCTCTTTGTACCCGCGGATGTGTGTATCCTAGTACAATAAAAATATGTTCTTTCTTTCTTTCTTTCTCTCTCTTTGACTATAAACATATTCTTATTTTTATACTATGTTATTTGAGTGAGAAAGATACCTGTTAGATTTTAATTGGTGTGTAAGCATTTGTTGTTGCTTACCCCTACTGACTTGTTTACTTGCTTGCTCTCAAACTGCTTAACTTTGTTTATTAACTAAATGAGACATATTTTTAAGTCGCTACTTGTTGTTAACAGTGCTTGCTCTCCTACTTACTCATATATTTGCAATTACTTTATTTTCATTTTATTCTTCCTTTGCTTCATTGTTATTTTCTTTTTAATTTATTCTATTTATTGCGTTGTTCATATTATGTGAGTTGTTTTCTACGATCCTTATTATGTTATGATATCATATGTATCTATGAATTTGATACCAAATAATTCTCTATTTTGTATTTCCGGCCTCTCTCTCTCTCTAGCGAGACTTGGAAGAGTGACGTACGTTGTGTGGCTCCGAGATTCTTTCTCGTTTACTTACGGAAAAAATTATCTGAAAAATCTATACTGTGGTGCAATGTATGCGCAAAAGAAATGCCTTTCAGTGGGCGTAGGATTGTTGTCCAAATTTATAAATTCAATGCCTGTTTCACTGGTTAAGAATTTGTGATAGATTTTCTTCTAATATCGTGGTTAACGGTCAATCTGTCATCGTGACTTCTAAACCAGGCACCGTTGCCTGGTACGTGTATTGTGTGTGTGTTGCCTAGTGCGAATCTGCCATACATTGGCTGTAACAGCCGACTGTTGCGTATGCACAAGAGAGCGAGGATCGGACCTTTAAACACACTTTAATTTGGTAATGTAGCATTAGTACAAATTGTTTGACAATGAGAGCTTGTGAAAGATCCTTCTCATAGCGTGAAAAATGGGCAGTCTGTCATCATCATGGTCGAGTCAAAACCTTTGCCCTGTATGTGTGCCGTATGGATGTTGCTGAGCGTGGTTTGGCATACTCTGTTTACAACAGCTGACCGTATGACTTTAATTTTCGTGCTTGTGTGGAACTGTGTGGCGCGTATGTTGCTGTATGTATGCTGCTTGGTACGATCTGACATACTCTGTTTAACAACTGACGGTGTGACTTTGAATTCCGTGCTTGTGTGCAACTGTGTGGTGCGTATGTGTACTGTATGTATGAATATAAAGTGTTCTTCTCCTTCGAGCACAACTGTAAGTACTGTATGTATGTCGCTTGGTGTGATCTGGTGTACTCTGTTTAACAGCTGATGGCGTGACTTTAAATTCTGTGCTTCTTCAATTGTATGGCACGTGAGTGGTGCATTGGACCTCGAGTGATCGTCGGATGTGCGACTGTTTGGTGTATATCTTGCTAAATACTCTGCAACTCTTAATTTATATTTACAAATGCTTGATGACTCAACCATGAGTGGTAAATTAACCCCTACGCAGTCACCACGCTCACTCACTATCTGCAATGGCTGCAAAAATGAAGTCAAGAACCCCACTGTCTGCCTCGCATGCCTTGGTCGCTACCATCCAAGATGTACCATCTTTACGAAAACCACTGCAAATGGCAAGCTACTCCTCAAGTGCAAGTCTTGCGTGACCACGTCACTTACGGCTGCGATGGGTACTGCTGGATCACCAAGAAGTTCGGCAGTCATGTTCCCTGCATTGGCTACGACATCGAGTTTGCAAAGTCACTCTTCAACCACCTCGGCAACGACACTCGAAGCTATCATGGCAGCGGTAATTGCCAGTTCTGCAAAGCTTGATGAGCTACTGGCATTGCCCGAAAAAGTCGAGGACATCAACATGCAGCTCACTACGCTGTCGATAAGCACTACTGCGCTTATCTCCGAACTCACCAACAAATTAGAGGATCTCACAGTTCGAATAGTCGAACTGGAAACAGCTCGTGAAGACCGGGATGCCGAGATTTCACGACTCACATCTCTAAATATAGATCTTACTGACCGCCTATCCAAAGTAGAACAGAACTCCTTGAACAGCGACCTAATGATCTCTGGAGTCTCGGAACTTGAGGCTGAAGATCTACTGAATGATTTTCAGTCAATGACCACTCTTCTTGCAACTGCAGTCTCCCCTACTGATGTTATCGAAATCGTACGTCTCAAGAGCACTCGAAATTTAGATAAGCCACGGACGATCTTAGCTCGACTCAAATCAATGGGTTTCCGAAATCAACTTCTGGCTGCAAAGCACGCCAAAGGGCACGTCTATGCGGATGAGCTTGGCCTAAATGGAGATCATCCTCATTCCCCAGTCTTCGTAAATGAACGACTTTCGCCTTCCCTGGCGAAACTCTTCGGCAAAACTAAAGATCGTGCACGGGATATGGGCTACAGCCATATCTGGACCAGAAATGGCGTCGTTCACGCTAAGCGTGATGCCGCTGCAGACCAGGCCATCATAATTCGTTCTGAGGCCGACCTACACCTCCTAACAAGAGCTGAATGACACACGAATGAGGTCACAGGTGTGACCGACCGATTGCCGTCCTTCTCTGCTCAACAGTTGAACATCGCAATTTTTGACGCAAGCTCGTTACTTGGCCATATAGATGAAGTAAGGACATTCTTTGCCGATGAAACTCATCATGTAATTTCCGTTCCGGAAACTTGGTTACATACCAACATTCCAAACCAACTCGTCCATATGGATAATTACTGCTTCATCCGAAACGACAGATCTGGCAAGGTTGAGGGTGGGGTTGGGGTCTACATCCACAAATCTCTGGAGTGTAAGGTCCTTGCCGCATCTCCTTCACTATTTTCAAATTCTCCAGAATTTTTAATTTTAGAAATCAAATCCCAGTGTAATAAAGCCCTGTTCTCTACCATTTATCGCCGACCGAAAGGGGCATTGCTGGAAGATTTTCTTACTCAGTTTGAAACTTTTTCTCATAGTTATACAAATATAATTATAACCGGTGACTTGAACTGTAATTTAAGCTCGGATAACTTTGAGGCCAGGTATCTTCATGAATTCATCTTTAGTCACTCACTATTTCTTGTACCGCATGGCAATACACACCACACATCTCATTCTGAGTCCTGGCTGGATGTGGCTATCATTGACTCATCTGAAAATTTGCTGTCCTTCACCAAAACTGAGACTCCGCTTATAGCGGGCCATGACCTAATTGAGTTAAATTACAAGCTATTCATCCCTAAGCCCGCAGTAAATGTCAAGAAATATCGTGACTTTGGAAACTGTGATGTCTCGACCCTCAGTGACACCCTGAAGCATAACCGCTCAAATTCTGTGCTAGAGTCAGCTGTCTGCCCAAATGAGCTAGCCTCTGTGCTTTGTGAGTCCATACTGGATGCCCTAAATACTCATGCACCCGTAGTTCCTAGAGAGATAAAGAAGCCCCCTGCCGGCTGGTTCACCCACGTGATCAAACAACGTATCAAATCCAGAAGTAGGCTCTATACTCTAGCTAAGTGTACAAAATCCAGAGCTATCTTAAACCAGTATCGTACTCTGCGAAGGGATATTAAGCTAGAAATAAAGAGTGCCAAAAATACTTATTTTAAAAGTCGCCTGTTAAATCTAACCGACATGTCAAGCGTCTGGTCGGAGCTTGAGCGCCTAGGACTTGTTCTTGGAAAATCCACATCCACGTCGCCACTTCACCACTTCACTGCCCACCAACTTAACACGTATTAAACTGCAGTAACAAGCGTCCATCCATCATGCTCTCAAAATGATTTGCAACAAATCCTGCTGCAGAAGCCGGATATTCAATCTCAATTTTCGTTCTCTCTTATTCAAAATGATTAAGTCCTAGCATTACTATCATCCTATGTTATAAAGTCGCGTGGCCGGAGTCCTGTCGGGATACAACTATCTTATATCAAAGATCATTTACTGTTACTTGTCCATTACGTAGCACATCTCTTCAATGTCTCATTAGAGGCTGGTGTTTTTCCGGATGTCTGGAAGAGGGCTTATGTAATTCCTCTCAGTAAAGTAGAACCCCCAAGTTCAGAGGCTGACACAAGACCTGTAGCAAGCCTTTCGCACCTCTCCAAGGTCTTTGAAAGGGCTGTAGCAGACCAGCTAAACTTATACCTGGAGCGATTTACACTTCTGGACCCGTTTCAGGCTGGCTTTAGGAAGAGTCACAGCACCCAGACAGCGCTACTTAAAATACTCGATCATATTAGAAATGCGACAGGTAGCCGGCATGTCACAATCCTGTTATTATTCAATTTTAACAAGGCGTTTGACAGTATCAATCACTGTTTAGTATTAACTAAACTTAAGAGATATGGTGTTTCCAATGAGGCGATTAAATGGTTTCACTCCTACCTAACTGGCAGAACACAGGCGGTGCAAGACCCTAATAATACCCAATCTAGCTTTCTGCAAAATCTGTCTGGAGTGCCCCAGGACTCAGTCCTTGGGCCCCTACTTTTTCTCATCTTTATTAATGACATAGCTCAAGATTTCTTGCACACCAAGCACGTAGTTTTTGCCGATGATCTGCAGATCTACTTGCATATTCCACCTGATGATGTCCTGTCTGCCATCGATAAAATTACTAGCGATGCCGACGCAGTCTCAAATTGGGCATCGCGAAACGGCTTGAAATTAAACATCGGCAAGACGAAGGCCATTATTCTCGGCAGCTCCGCCTATGTTGAGCAACTACGCCTAAGAAATCTACCGACTATTGTTATCAACAGCCTCCCCGTGCCATATGTCGAAACGGTACAAAATCTTGGTGTTTTTATATCCAACGACCTCTTCTGGAACACACAAATAGCGCATATCTCCAGGAAGGTCCATGCTACACTGTATAAGATAAATTATCGCAGAGACCTGCTCTCTCCACAGATTAAAACCCTTCTTGTTTCTGCGCTCCTGCTGCCTCACATCGATTATTGTAGTTTAGTATTTCATGGTCTTACTAATTATCTGAATCTAAAACTTCGAAGAATCATGAATTCTGGTATAAGATTTATTTTTAATCTATGAAGGGACGTCCACATTACACCCTACCGGCAGAAACTGAGGTGCCTGTCAGTGCATGATCGTCGACGTTTGTTTCTAGGTGCATCCTTGTTCCAGATCCTGCAGACATCCGTGCCTTCCTACCTCCGTGAATTTTTCCCTGAGCTGGACCCTACTATCCGTCGATCGTCGAGGTTGGCGATTGCAACCCCAGTTTCATCCCTTGCTGTTTCCACTCGTAGGACCTCCACCCTGCAAAACTCCTTTGCTCTTTCTGCACTATATTTATGGAATAGTCTTCCACTATCCATTAGATCAGCATCGTCGCTGGATATATTCAAAACTAGGTTTTTCAGTCATCTGCTCGCAGCTGAGTCCATAACTATACGCAACGCTGAGTGATAGCCTACCTATTCGTAATTTACCTGTTTTATCTGCTAGTCATTTTTGTCCATATCTCTTGCATTTGCCCATTTACTGTATTTATTATGTCACTCCGTCTATGTTTAAGTAATACCTATTCTCGAATCTATGGATATATTTCATGCTAGGTTCCTCAGTCATCTGCTTACGACTGGTCCAAGATTATATCCAACGCCTAGTGATAGCAAACCTACTCTTAACTTATCTGTTTATCTGCTAGCCAGTTTGCTCATATTTTTCGTATTGGCCTCTTTACTACACTGTCTATATTTCTCGTACTTACTATGTCCTCCCATGTATTGTAAAGTGATATCTACTCTCGAAACAGCGTGAGAGCGTTGAAACCTCACACCTGAATTTGATTGTACTGCAAATTGCTCTTTCTCATTTCCCTCCTTTTTAAATTAATATGCTAAGTCATTGAATCGATTTTCCCACCTATGTAAAACTATCTCATCATGCCTATCATTTTTCATGTTCGCATTAGTTCTCTAATTCATTTTTATTATACATTTTAAATAGTGTGCATCACCATTGCCATAGCTACTATCTATGTTGGACAAATCGCTACGTCTCTCTGTTTTCCTTTTGTCTCTTTTGTATACATATTCGAATTCTATGTGCCTACTTTGTATTCTTCCATTTTCCCTATGGCCTAACTAGGCTACGGCATTAATAAATGAGTTGTAATCTAATCTCTCCCTCCCTCCCTCCTCTCCCCCTCTCCCTCCCCCCCTCTCTCTTTCTCTCTCTGTGAATAGAGAGAAAAGTGAATAGAGTAAGAGTAGAAATTCAGCACTGTAAATCTTATGAATTGGAAACAATAATGAGTGAAGCAGTGAAAACTGAGATGCAATAAGTATTAAGTAATATGCCGATGCCAAGCATGGGAACAGGACAAATAGAAAAGAGCTGCAGTGAAACAATAGAAAAAAAATCAATAATCGGTGTTAATCATTAAGTCTAAGGATGGAGAAGAGAATAATTCAAGTGAAAATACGAAAAGAGATATCAAAAGAATTGATATCTCGAAATTAGGAGTGGGGATCACAAAAATGAAAAATGTGACGAAAGGAACAGTTGTAGTAGGGTGCGAAAACAAATCCCAAGCTGAAAATCTGAAGTGAGAAGTGGTAAAAGATATGGGAGAAAAATATGAAATACAATCACCAAAGAAAAGAAAACTGACGATGAAGATGTTTGGTATCGACAAAGAAGACTGTGAAAATGAACAAAGCTTTTGGCAAAAAAAATAGTGGACCAAAATGGACTGGAGGAAACCACCATCAAGAGGAAGATAGTACATAAGGCGGCAAAGGATAATTCGAAAAAGACGGTTGTGATAGCGGAGGTGAATACTGGGACCAGAGACAAATTTCTGCAGTTGGAAAAGCTAAAAATAGTCTGGAATATATGCAGTGTACAAGACTATGTAGGGATTCTAAGATTTTTGAAGTATAGTGGTGGGTATTGTCATTTCGCTGAAGATTGTAAAAGAAAAGAAATGTGCCGACAAGCTGGGACAAAAAAGTGTGTTAATAGTGAAAAAAAAATCAGGAACTTTAAAATAAAAAACCTGAAATCAGATCATTGAACATATGACAGAGATTGTCCATGGTGGAAAAAAGAAATAGAACATCGAAGGGATAAAATTGAATATTAAATGGTAGAGACGGGAGCAAAAAATATTTTTTCAAATATGTGGGCAATTAATTAAAATTTAAATAAGAGCAATATAGACGTAAGATTAAGATGTAACGATGTAAGCAAATAACTGAGAAAGCTAACAAACATCAATCAGTCAATCTATTTCCCTCTCTGTCTCTCTTTTAAAAAAAAGAGCGAACGTCTATGGCACTAGGTCTGGATCGATCTCATGCCCGCGCGATGTTGCTTGAGCTGTCTTCCAGAATGCGGTGTGAAGCGCTGATTGCTGCAAAAAGGCTCAAGCTGGACCTATGTGCTTCCCAGATCAGTACGTAGCACCCGAAGTCTAAGGTCGACATCAACCACCGCCAACCCGCGCAACTACATCAGCTGCGTAATGACATCCTGAAACGGTTTCCGAACTTGCAGTCCAAAGCCGTATGGATCGCCGACGAGGTAGTCCCGGTCAAAAAGAATGATGCCTTAAAACCTATTCAAGTCGTGCTGTCCACCGACGTACAAATGCTGCCACTCTGATAGACACCTCGGCTGAAAGGGTCCGCTAAAACTTAGCCGCCTCACTGTTATCGTTGCCTGCTGTCGCAATGCACGATTGCTTCAGCTTACATTCATGAATTTCGCGAGTTCTTCCGTTTTCACTCTTATCGTCTAATTGCTGTCACCGAAACGTGGCTTAGTGAACGCGTTGTAGATGACTAAACCGCACTTCCTTCATACAGAGTATTTTGGATTGATTGCAAAGGGCGTTATGGTGGTGGTTTTGCGCTGTTGTTGCCAACGAGTTTTGCGAACATGTCGTGGCTTTATTGTCTCGGTTGGCCCGGGATGGCGTGCCAAATTTCCTTCTTGCCGGAATGTGGTTCGCGTCCGAAGTTTCTGGTTGCGGTCGTCCATAGGCCACCGAAGATCGGTTTCTTAATCTTATTAGGAGGAGAGCTGGTGGCGTCCCTGCCACGCTACATGTTCGTTTTCGTGTTCGGTGACTTCAACGCAGACCTTCTTTCTGCCTCCAAGGATGCCTCCTCAAGGGCTACTTTGCTCCTAAGGGCTGCAGGTGGTGCCGTATCCGCCCATCCATCATACCCAAACATCTGAGACGTGGCTAGACCTCTGCGCGGTCAGACATTTGGGCTTCTTAACGTCCTGGGGGTGATCTGATCAGCCTTTTCTGCCTTACTGCCAATCATTACTTGGCTGTTTAATTCGTCACTTGAAGACAATATCTGCCGGTCGCTCTAGAAGTTCTCTATTGTTATCCCTCCTCCTAAGTTACACTGCCAGTTTCTGTGTTCGGAGTTTCATCTTATTTCGCTGCTGTGCGCTAGATCTAAACTGCTCGAGCATCTGGTGTTTGAGCAAGTTCTTTCGTTTCTGCAAGCGCGCAACCTCTTAGATCTGCGGCAAATAGGCTTCCGGCAAAGGTCAGGGACCCAGACGACTATCCTGAGGTTTGTTGACTACGTGCGTCATGGATGGATGACCGTGAACTTACCTTTTCCACATTATTCGACTTTACGAAAGCCTTCGATACGGTTGATCATCGTCTGATACCGTAAAAGCTTCAGGGATTGAGCTTTTTAACAGACGTGCTCGCATGGTTCCATTCTCACTTGAGCGGCCGTGTGCAATCAGTTCGCGGGGGTGGTGGCGAGCTCTCGTATCGGCATTACACGCGATCGGGAGTTCCTCAGGACAGCGTCCTGGGTCCCCTATTCTTTTGGCTATTCATCAACAACCTGCTAATATGCTGGCGGAGCTGCTCCTACTTACTCTATGTCGATGATCTGGTTATCTACCTCAAATGTTGCCCGGTTGACGTAGCCGAGTATATTATCCGCCTTAGCGATGATTTTGATAGTGTGCTGAACTGATCTTTAAATATTAAGCTGCATTTGAACGTAGGAAAAACCAAGGCGATGGTCTTAGGCAGCTGACGCTTTATCAATTCGCTGTATCTTAGGGGTCTTCCGCTTTTGAGAATGAGGGCTGCGGCCATTGAATTGGTGCCAATATTCAAATATCTTGGGGTGGTTCTCGACAATACCCTGTCGTGGTTGCAGTCCGCTCTGCAGATAAAGAAAAAGGTAGCGGCAGCGCTATATGTATCGTATAAGAATGAATGACAACTCATGAAGCTTAGCAGTAAAGTGTTGCCTTGCTTCTCCTCTTTTTCGACTATTGTGCTCCTGTGCTGACTAATACATCAGGTGAACTCGAACACTCTCTTCGGGTTGCGCTCAACAACTGCGTACGATTCTTACTTAGGGTCCCGCTCGGCGCTTGTATATCGCGTCACAGAGATGCCTGCGGTTAGCTCCTCCAGTTCAATCGATGTAAGCTCATGATCGGATGCATGTTCTTTAAGGCGTTGTGCCTTGACGAGCCGTGGTTATTTAGCAATCAAATACGGCTCCATGCGACCCTTGCATCGCGGTGTGATCCTTCCCGAACAGATATGTATCTCGTTCCTGCCGCGCATACTGTCTCTTTCTAGAAGTCGTTCTTTATAACTGGCATATAGCTCTGGAACTTACTGCCATCTAAGGTAACCTCAGCGTCCAGCTTTTCACAATTCCACACGCATTGCTTCCAGTTTTTGATGGTGGCGGAAGAACGTGAGGCGTATCCGGACAGGCTTTAGTGCTCTCTTTGCCCTCTGCTTAGCTCTGTGTATGTGCGATATGTGGGTTATGGTCATCAACTTATTTTTCTATTTTTCACCGCAATAAATTGCTTTCTTACGCTAGGTTTAGTTTATAATCTCATGTACTTTTACGCCTGCCTTTTATTTATATTTTCCATCATAATTGATTATTAATTTAATTATCTTGTTGTAGTTTGCGAAAAGAAAAAACTGCTTTTTGATTTCATTTATTTTTTTTCAGCTTTTATTATTTTCTTACTTTTTTCTTTGTAGTATTTATTTTTGTAAGTATTGTATGTCTTGTAATATTGTCTGTGGTTCTCAGGGAAGTTACTCCGGAACCTAATCAATTACTCTCTACTCTACTCTACTCTCTCTCTCTGTCTCAGACATGTGATCTTTGCAGATGACCTGCAAAATTACCTACACGCCCCGTCTGGCAGTATCCTCGAGGCAATTGCCAAAATTAATCACCATGCTGAGGTCGTTGCTAATTGGGCCCTGTGAAATGGTCTGAAAATAAATGATAGAAAAACGAAAGCGATTGTACCAGGAAGTTCTTTGTATATTGAGCAAGTAAATTACCAAAACCTTTCACCCATTCTCATCAATGACCAGCCTGCACCCTATGTCGACTCGATTCGTAATGTAGGGGCCCATATAGCACCCGATCTTACGTGAGATAGGCATATAGCGCAAGTACATAGAAAATTTCACGCAACACTGTATGGGCTTGAGCACCGTGGTGATGTTCTTTCTCCTTAAGTGAATGCCATGCTTATCCAAACTCTGATTTTACTTTATATCGATTATTACAGCTTAGCGTACCTACTGTAACGCCACAAATTATCTCAACCTTAAACTCCAAAAACTAATCGGTAGCGGCATCAGATTCGTTTCCCGCCTTAGAAGAGATGTGCATATTACGCCTAATCGAACCAGATTACGGTAGCTTTCAGTTGTTGATCGGTGGTTATACTTTCTTGACTCACAATCAGTGATAGATCAACTCCTTGCATCATTCTCGCCTTCCTATGTGTGTGAGCTGTTCCCTGAAGTAAGTTCGGGCACTCGCCGGTCTTTCAGGCTAATAGCTGCAGATCGGCGTCTACCTGTAGCCACTCCTTTAGCCAGTAGTGCTGCGTATCAAAATTCCTATACCCCCTCGGCGATTTACCGCTGGAATGGTCTCCCATTATCTATCAAAAATGCTTACTCTATTGAAGTTTTCAAGCCTGGCCTCTATGATCACCTTCTGGCAGCGGAGGCTAGCTCCAGCACGGCAATGCGATCCAGGCTATATACATTACATGCACCATAATACACATGTGCCTGCTCTTTTTACTTTATCTTAGTTCTCTGCTCCATGCTGCTTTTTGACTTTCGTTTAAATTTTCTGCTTCTTCGGCTATTACTACTTGCTTGCTAATTCTGTCTACATCGTTTTGTTTCACTTTACTCTTACTATTTTGCGTATTATTTTTGTACAGAACATGTTTTATACTATTCTATGTATTAATTCTGTATAGCACTTTACTTTACTTCATACCTAGTTCTACATTTTCCGAACTGTATCGAATTTATCCTCATATCCTATGAGTTTATTTTGTTCTGCTCTCTTGACTACTACCACCCCACCAGCCAATTCAATTTATATTTATTTATTTTATTGGGGGTCATCCATAAATGACGTCACACGTTAATGGGGGGGGGGGGGGGGGGGGGTATCACCGTAATGTGACATAATTTGACAAGGGGCAGGGGAGGTCAAAAGCTTTGTGACGTCACATGTTAAAATTTAAAATACTAAAACACGAAATTTATATGTGAATAAAAAATTCGTTTTTTTTCTGTTATCATAAATATTTAACTATATGTTGATCATATTAAAGATTATTTGATAAAAATAAGAAAAAAATGAGAATAACAGTTTTCTTTTGATTATTTTTAAATACATGCATAAGTTTGAAAAATTTGTGAAGTCACATCAGGGGGGAGGGGGTTCTAAAATGTGACAACCTATGAAAAGGACGGGGGGAGGGGTTTAAAAGTTCTAAAATTTGTGTGACGTAATTTATGGATCGCCCCTTGTGTTACTATTTACCTCACTTATTATACTGTACCAGTATTTACTCTTCATTGTATATTAGCATCAGAATCATCCTCATCAGCTCACTAGCCTTATTTTTTTCAGTTCTTCGTTTATCTAACCTTCTTTTGCCCTATGTCATCTGCATTGGTGTGAGTTGTATTTCACATTACACAATATCTATCACTGTCATCTTTATTCTGCACACGTCGCGTTTCTACTTTATTTTATGTTGTAATATTTCTTGTATGGTCTGTGTAGATAGGGGATTCGTCCCAATAATACAATAAAACCGTTTCTATTCTTTTCTATTCCATTATTTTTGTATGTTTTTCTTGCATCGAGACCTTGTCAGGCTAAGGCATAAAACAACCTACATCTATTTATCTATCTCTCTATATCTACTGTCCTTATTTACTTTTAATACTTTATTTTATTTTATTTTATTACATTGATCTGTTATTTTTGTTCTATTATGTGCGCGTTTTACAATGTTAACTTCTCATGCTGCCTCAGGAGACTTGTACCTAGGTGAATACATTGTATTTTTAATTCTATCTCTCTATCTCTCTCTCTTAGTGTTAGTGCTGTGTGCTTGGATTTGATACGGGTATAACCTTGGCTTTTATCATTTTTGTCATCATCTGCCAATAGCTTGACAACGTATGGGATTTCATGTGTATTCGAACGTGCAATTCCTATTGAAGTACTGTCAATAATGATGATATTTTTTACATTTCCTTGGTTGGCCCAAGTTATCACATTTATTGTTCGAGTGCGTGTTTCCACGCACAGTGTTGACTCACTTCTGTATAGCCGAAGTGACTAATCAGTCCATCGTCACGTTATATGGAACGTATGTGTGTGTCTGTATCATCCCAACTTCCGAATGTATCACTTGAAGGGCCACGTCAGTGAATCTCTGCACTTTTTTGATTCGCTTGAAATTTGAACTTATAATAACGCTCCATGAAATGAATATTTTTGACGCGGTTTCAATCAGTTACGTTCTATATGTGTGCAGGTATTATTTATCGTAATTTCAAAAAGTGGTGTTTTTCGCAAGGGTAGCAGTACCACATACCATTAAAATAGAAAAATATACTAATTACGTTTTGTGTATTATAATTGCAATGAAACAAAACCCAAATTACATTGTATTTCAAGATTCAGGTGAGATGAAGTATAAATTACGTTCATCATGAGTGAATTGTTTCATTTTGATTACAATTTTGTAAATGGTTGGTTTTTCAATTTAGTTGAACTGAAAATTTTAAATATAGTAAATATCTTCACTGCATCTGCTAACATTATTGAATATTGTAAATTAGTAAAATGAATCTGTAACATCTTATGTGCTAGTATGTATAGCCATACTTGGATGCAAAGATTCGTAACAGACCTGACCTGATAAAGGGGCACCACTTACGGTAATGCTCTTGTCGGTAACACTTTTATCGGTAAGATGTCTGTTCTTCTGACGTTAAAGCAATTTTACCATCAAAACTCTGTCGGTAAAATCGACTAGCAATACCAGTAATTTCTTACCTCTCGCAGGTAACACTATCTTGCTGTGAGCATTGAAAACAAAACAGACTTGACCGGTACAACTATTGGTCGATGAAGGTGGCGCCACCTGTAGTAACGCTCTTGTCAATAGCACTACCGTTGATGAAATCGTCCAGCAGTATGGATTATTTTTCACCTCTTGCAAGTAACACCAACTGTTGGCAAGGCAGGAATTTTTACCCCTTGTTGGTAACTTACCGACTGTCGTTAAGTGTCGGTAGTAGGGATCTTGCATTGGAACTGTGATATTATATCAACTCGTCTTCAATTGAATTTTTTTCAGTTCATATGTTGACATGCTTTACTTGCCTTCAAAACATATGTCATTTATTTTCCGAGTACTTTTGTCTAGAATTGATGGCCTAGTATTCTATTTTCAGCTCAGCCAATTTCGAATTCAAATAATTTCCATTCAGTAAAATTTCTTTATAAAGCACAAGACAGATATATGTATATATATATATGGGGCATTCCACGTCAAACTTACCCCTTTTTTCCCGTACCATTTTTGATTCGTTCCACGACTTCTTATACGATTCTACCATTTGACAAAGGCACTCCTGAATTTTTTCAAATATTTTTCGCTAACAGTTTTTTTTTTAATGCCATTCGAACCCTTTTCGAAAATGGTCGTTTTTAAGAATCTGAAAAAATTATGAAAAGTCTAGTGTCTTATTCCGATCATACTGACACCTAGTCGACGATGGGCGGATTTTTTATTCCATTTTTTCCTAGCTTTTTAAACATTTTCAACAAACGAAACGCCATCTTGAAACGTTATGAAAAATCTTCAAAAAGTCTCAAAAATCGAGTCTTTCCTTTCGATTATTTTGACACCTGGACCATGATGGTCCGATTTTTTCCTTGAGGAAGCTCAAGGACGCCGTCGCAGGCCCGTGCCGGCCGACGCCGTCATCGTGAAGGGGATTGGCGGCACAACCAACTATGCCACCATGGATGGGCGACCTCCTCCTGGAGCTGGAGAAGGGTAGCAGCGGTGTATCGGAGCTCCACGCGGCATTCGCCTCAACTCTCGGAGAAGCAGCGATGGTGCGCACACTGCTCCCACAGACTACTATCGAGGTTCACAACCTTGACGAGGTCACAGACGAGGCGGAGATCAGGAATGCTCTGGTAACCTTCACCTCCTGCCCCGACTACGCTGTGGCCCTCCGACCAGCGTTCCGCGACACCCAGATGGCTATCGTTCGCCTGCCCGCCGAGGACGCGAAGAAGATTACGCAGGAGGGAAGACTCAAGGTGAGATGGATCAATTGCCGAGTCCGGGAGCACACACAGGTCGTCAGGTGCTTCCGGTGTCATGGCCCGCCAACTGCGGGGACCCGGTCGACGGGTCGACGAGCTGCATGAGGTGCGGACAGGACGGTCACCTCTACAAAGCCTGCACGAGAGACCCGAGATGCAGCGTCTGCGCGGCGGCTGGTGGTCCGGCCTCGGCCGGCCACGTCCTGGGTTCGCGCCAGCCAGTGCGCTACCTTTTTGAGGGAACTAAACCGAGCGAGGAGATGATTAACTTCCTCCAACTCAATGTAAACAAGTGCCGGGTCACCCAGGTTCTAATTCTCCAGACGGCCAGGGAGAAGCGTGCGGACGTCCTTCTGCTCTCCGAGGTCAACCGCGCTGGAGCCCCCGAAGAGTGGCTACAGGATGACATGGCGAGCGCGGCGATCGCAATTACCAATAGCAACGTACCCCTCAGGCCGGGCGGCCGGGGTACGGGCTTCGTGCGGGTGTGGATCGGCAGCCCCAGAGTCTACAACTGTTACTTCTCGCAAAACACCAGCATCGACATCTTCGTTGGACAGCTGGGCGTCCTGGAGTACAGCATTCGCGGCCACGGTAGCGGCTGGGCCCTGGTAGCCGGGGACTTCAACGCGAAGTCCGCCGGGTGGGGTTCGGCACAGACGGACGAGAGGGGACTGCTCCTGAGTGAGTTTTCGACGAGGCTCGACCTCCGGGTGCTCAACCAGGGTTCCGTGGCAACGTGAGCGTGAGAGCATACTGGGTCAAGCTCCATCATCGACGTGACCCTGGCCAGCGCGGGACTTGCGGCGGCTATTTCTTTGTGGCGCGTCCTCGGGAGCGGCGAGGAGAGTCTCAGCGATCATGGCTACATCTCGTTCTTGTGGATGGGCCAGGCTGCCAAGCCCGTGCAACCCGGGACCCAGAAGGGGTAGGCCACTCGTAGGCTGGATCGTGCGGCTTTTAGGAAGGCCATCGTCGCGTAGAACGTCCTATTGCGCGGGAGGTGCGAATCTACGGAAGACCTGGTAGAGGAGACGATGGCGGCCATCGCGCGAGCGTGCGACGCCTCCATGCCGCGAAGAAGAGCGCCCCGCGGGAGGTCCGCGGTGCACTAGTGGATGCCCGAGGTGGCGGACCTTCGCGGCAATTGTCTAAGAGCCAGGAGACGGGCACAGTGAGCGGCGAGGAAGAAGGACGTCGACTGGGAGATCCGGCTGGCGGAATTCAGGACCATGCGCAAGCACCTATGATTGGCCATCAAGGCCAGAAAGGAGCGATGCTGGAGAGCTCTCCTCGAGATGGTGAAGGCCGACCCGTGGAGTCTTCCATGCCGCCTGGTGACGAAGCGCCTCCGCAGGAGGGCGCAACCTCTCCACGACCCGGAAGAAATGGAGCGCTTGGTGGCGGAACTCTTCCTAGCGCGAGAAGAGCCGCTGAATCAGAGCGCCGCGGCGGCCAGGGAGGAGGATCAACCACCACCATCCTTTACCAGCGGGGAAATAGAAGCGGCAGCGAGACGCTTGGCAGCTGGCAAGGCACCGGGGCCGGTCGGGATCCCCAACGAGGCGATAGCCGAGGCGGTATCCTGCTGCCCGGGGATGCTGCTGAGGGCATTCAACGCGTGTCTGGGAGCCGGCACGTTTCACGCCAGATGGAAGAGGCAGGCACTCATCCTGCTATCGGAGGGCGCACCGGAGCCAGGAAGCTCAAGGCGGTACAGGCCCATTTGCCTCCTCGATACCGCTGGGAAGCTCCTCGGGAAGATGCCCCTCTCGAGGCTAGCGGACGCGTTGGAAGCGGCAGGAGAGCTCTCGGACAACCAATATGGCTTCCGGAGGGGCCGGTCGACCATGAACGCTATCGAAGCGGCCGCCAGGATCGCCATGGAGGCCAACGCAAAGCCGGGTCGATTCACGAAGCCGTGCGCGATGGTCTTGCTGGATGTCCGCAACGCGTTTAATACGGCCCGCTGGGACAAGATCATCGAGGCATTGGAGGACCGCAGGAGCTTTTCCACCTACCTGCTCCGAATGGTGAGGAGCTACCTAACCGATCGGCGACTGATTCACAGGACCAGAGAAAGACGGAAGAGTCGATGGGTGACGGCTGGCGTTCCACAGGGATCGGTGCTAGGACCGTTCCTGTGGAACGTCATGTACGACGGCCTACTTCGGATGGAGCTGCCCGTTGGCGTGAACACCATCGGATTCGCGGACGATATAGCGTCAAGGCGTCGAGGCGCCAAGCAGAGGAAAAGGCTCCTATGGGCGAGCGTGGTGCACTCCGTTCTACTTTACGGAGCACCGGTGTGAGGCCAAGCTCTGACGCTGGCGAAGTACCGACTGTGCGCGGTGCGCGTAACTTGCGCGTGTCGGACAGTGTCGACGGGAGCAGCGCTGGTGCTGGCGGAGATTCCTCCGATCGACCCACTGGCCGAGGAGCGCATGCGGCTGGCGGAACGCTGGCGAATCCCGAGCCCCGAAGAAGACCAGAGGGGCAGCCGGGTGACCGTGAAGAGCGAAGAACGGAAGAAGACCCTGGAGGCCTAGCAGGAGCAATGGGCGAGGGACCGAAATGGCCGCTGGACCCACGAGGCCATCAGGAACGTCGCGCCATGACACGAGCGAGCCTTCGGGGAAGTGGACCATCAGATGACAAGCCCTGACTCGACACGGCTGCTTCGGGAGTTACCTCCATCGAATCAGAAGGGAAACAACGCTAGCATCCCTTCATTGCGAAGTGAAGGTGGATGATGCACCGCACACGCTGTTGGTCTACCCAGCGTGGAGGGCAGCACGAACAACGATGGAGTCTACGACCGGAGAGGTTACCAGTACCGCCGACGTCAATAGGGCTCTGCTGCGCGGACCAGAACAGTGGAAGGCCGTCCAGAGCTTCATGCGGCAAGTAATGGGCTGGAAGATGGAGGTCGAGCAGATGCGCCAACGCTGGAACGCGATTGCACCAAGAAGACCGAGGACCAGAGGAAGGACCAGGGCACCAAGGACGTCAACGGTGCTGTGACGACGACGTCCTTGGAGACCCTAGAACAAGCGAACCAGCGGCGGCGACGACCGGAACAACGATGGTGACTGGGAAACTGGCGGCGGCTGCTACCACAAGACCTAGGGACCAGATGACCTGAGGCGGCCAGTATAAGCGAGACAGGGCGAAGTAATGCTAACGCGGTCCCACCCTGTCTCGGGAGGGCGGAGCAGGAGTTATTAATCGGCAATAATCCGACACTATCCATAAATAACAGGATGTCTTATGAAGATTGTAACCTCCTCCGGTAAATAAGAAAAAGAAACGTATGTAGGTTAGGTTCCGGATAGATTCGGGCAAGTACGGGTAACTTCAGGTAGGTTCGGGGTGGTGTGTGTGCGTAGGTTCGGTTCAGGTATTTCCAGATAGATTCAGGCAAGTTCGGTTAACTTCGGCTAAGTTCGGGATTCTTGGACACGGCCTTAGCGGCGGCGGCGGTGATGATATCTTTACATAATATAGAACGATATATATACATATAAATACATATATATAAATGAATATATACATACAGGGTGTCCCTAAATTGCCTCCCACGGACTAGCCAGCATAATACCTCGTTAAAATCCAACCGAGAATTTCTTTTCCGGAAGCTCGTCCGACGCATAGTTTTTGAATTATGAACGATGGCGCTAGACCAATCAGAGTGCACCATTTCATCTAGATTTGCCGCCACGGAAATTGCTGTTTTTTTCGTCTGGGTGAATTATTATTATTTGCTTACGAATTAAATATCGGCACCTCCCCTCTCTCGCTGCTGTATCCCTTATTCTTGAGGATGCGCTTCTGTTTACACACACAAGTGTGCGCCCATGGATGTGCGGCCGGCAGCGTGTGCCGCGGCAACAATACCGAGGTCAGCGCCCGAGAAGGGGTACAGCAGCGAGAGAGGGGAGGTGCCGATATTTAATTCGTAAACGAATAATAATAATTCACCCAGACGAACAAAACAGCAATTTCCGTGGCGGCAAATCTAGATGAAATGGTGCACTCTGATTGGCCTAGCGCTATCGCTTATAATTCAAAAACTATGCGTCGGACGAGCTTCCGGAAAAGAAATTCTCGGTTGGATTTTAACAAGGTATCATGCTGGCTAGTCCGTGGGAGGCAATTTAGGGACACCCTGTATATATATATATATATATATATATATATATATATATATGGTAATGATATAATTATTCACAAAGAGATATAGAACTATGAATTGACCGGCCATTAACAATTCGAATGGCGTTTAGAATACGTATTTCTCGGTACTGTTCTCATCTTGGTATCTGATTCAGGCCACCTCGTAATTTTATATGATTATTAACGTTAACGTATGAACTATTCTCCTTATGCAGTCATACTGTATTCAAATAATATTTTTCGAGCGTTGAAGTTATATCTTCATTTCTTGAGAAAGGTCTAAGGAACGAGAAAAGGATTGCAGAGGAGCCACTTGCATGCTATCTGCTGATGCTATCCACCTTTCTTGTCGCTCCATAATTATTCTTGAGTATCCAAGTTCGTCAGGTTGATATTTGTTTATTCACTTCTGTTGTGGGTTTCTGTATGTTAATATGTGAGAAGAATACTGTTTTCTACTGGATTGTTGAGACTCTTCCGTACCGATAATTTGGTTAATAGTATGTCGATATTTCCTTATTAACGTCTCATGACGCTGCTTTACCGATGTCTTTGATCACTGATAGTATCATGGTGCTCCAGCGATGTTTTTAGGAGGTGGTGTAGCAGGTTTTGTTGACCAAAATGACTGAAATTTTGATTATTAGTTTTTAACCGGAAATTGTTTCTGAAATCTTTGCTTGTCAGTGAAAAATATCGTGGATGCTATACATATAGTTTCTGCATGAGCCGAATTCCACCCAATATGCACATACGTGAGTAATTTTATTAATTCTGCGCTGAATGTAATTTAAAATTGCACTTTTTGTTCATTTATGATAACATTACTGTCCAAAATTCTATAAAAGTAAATCCCGCTCAAATTTGGGCCTCTGTTTTACCTGAATCGGATTGTGATTGATCTACGATAATTGTTATAGACAGTACGTCAATTTATTTGTAACGAAGAAAAAATTATACATTACATATCCGAATATGCTGTGGATTTCAAAAGCATTAGTTTTTTCAACGACCTCATGTGCGCGCCAACTCGTGACATCAAAATTCGGTATACCAAGCTCCTTCGTAGCTCGGGATATTCTAGGAACAAGCCGTCCTTTAACCAATGCTGTAGTAGAAAGGTTTGGAAAGCTGAGTCTTTCAAATTGGAAGTGTACACCAGTACAAGCTAGATATCAAGGTGTGGTCCAAGATAAATTCACAATCATACACGCTGCCTGTTGAAAAGAGCTCATGCTGAACTTTGCATGTGATGAATGCAGTAACAAATGCTTTGCCGTACAAACAAGGATGTACAAAGGCTTCTGCACCAGGTTCGTTGTAAGATATAGAGATTGTGGATATGTAATAGGAGAGAGCTAAACAATGTTTAAAACAACAAGTAGCATAATTTATTGTGGATCATATTATTACTATCCAGAATATAATCACGATTAGCCGATTTGTGACGAATTTATTTATAAATAAAGTCAGCTGTTCTTTATATAATTCAGTCAATATTAGTCTTTGAAAATATTTTTTTGTCTCATGGGAACTCTTGTGTTTAAATGTAACTATATAATTTTCAGAGACATTTTTCAAACGATTGTGTAATTAGATTTTTGCTTCAACACTTCTATTATACGTCCCTTGGTACATTCTCAAAATCCTATAAAACTGATTCTGAGGATATTGTAATTCAGTTTGTAGACAAGAAGCTTATTAAAAAGGTAAAATGGGAAACAGATACTTAAGTCTTGCAGCTAATTATTACCTCAGCATCAACAATAATGAGCGGAATTAATTTCACTTGATTGTAACAAATAACTTTTTATTACCTGAACGGAAATTTATCGTTTATCAGCGCCATTTATTCTAATTTATTCTTCAGGTAAAGTAATTGACAGACTAACGAAGACATCTGCTCTAAATGAAGACAATTCAACGTCACCCCCCATAAAACCTCGAAGTGTGTAATGAAATGAAATTTCATTAGATATTTAATAATTAGGTGACATATCAATTCCGTTTATTTTACGAGTATTTACATAAACCAAGTATACACAATAATATCCCAACTTAAGCGAACTCGTTACGAGGTTTCTCACCTCCCTCTTCCGCTTGACCTTTCACCTCCTATTCGAATCATTCCGGCTGCGTGTGATCGCAGGTTTTAAGCCTTTAGTTTCAATCAACTAAAATTCCATATGTAGCTGTATCCAAGAGATTCTACTCCAAGTTGCCCAAATTCAACGTACGCCCTCCATATCAGCCCTACCTATCATGCAATTTCGAGGTATCACTATTAATTGTGTATATATGGTTTATCGACTTTACTTGCACTCATACTCGTCGAGTGCACCCATATATTGCTTGGAAGGTAGTGGGGGCCAACACGAAGCAATATTTTCATATTTCGCATACTGTGGCCTGTGACACGAGTTTTAACGACTAGGGTATGTCGTTTAAATGTTAATTTTTGTAACTAGTCACGGATAAATATATGAATGAAGGAAATAAAAAATTTCTTTTTTTTTGATTTACATATCAATATTACCATATGAGTTTCGGATTTTTTTGAACATGATATCTAACAAACCACTGATCTATAAGACTGAAATTTGAACAGAAAATTATTGACATGTGGTTGATGTGATAGTAACTTTGCTGAGCCGTTTCTACGTTCAATGGTGAAATAACAAACGCTCAAACTCTCATCAAATGCGTAACTTCTATTCACACGGTAATACCTTCAGCCTTCTAGCTCGCTACTATACATATACAGCATTCGACGAAACATTCTACCCGTCTCGTCAACGCGCATTAGTTGACGAAGACAAAGCAGCATCAAATGTTCGAGATTTTTTTGGAAATTCATAAGGGTGAAGGATAGAACTTAACAATAAGTTTAGTGAGCGAAGAGAATTTAGTGCGCACAGTTACTACCCAAACGAGATTGTCTGAACCCGGGTGCATAGCCTTAACGCGCGCGAGTGGCGATTTCGAAGGAAAGTATGGTTCGTCCAAGACGAGAACAAGTGACGATTTGAATGTCGTTGGTTTGATGACGCCACTTGAAGATGCGTTGGAATCGCTGGAGATACTCTGTAGACCATCGATACCAAAACTTTCGAGAATCTGTCGCAGTAATTGCCAGCACGATGACCTTGATTCTGAGAGGTGATTCAGCGATAGTTCTCGTACTGTATTGAAAGGTTTCCGATGAGAAAGTGCCCTGACGTCAGCGCTTTGACGTTCGCTTTGAGTATCACGTCTCCAATTATGCGTTTCAGGTGGAATTTTACTACCTTGATACCAGCTTCCCACTTTCCATTCTGTGCCGTTATTCACGAAGATTCGTACTGCAGTTACTCGTGAGCGACAAACAAATTCCGCGGTGACCAGTAAATCGCTCAAAAGCTGCGATGAAGCTTGTCGCGCGCACGCGCTTTTTCAGCTGGAAGAGCTCAACGAATAATTATAAACTGAAGAGGCCGAAAACGAAACGATATCGCTGAACGAATCGCGGGCGTAAATCGCGAGAGTTCGTTGATTAATTTTGACGAAGTGAGCCAGGGATATGTTAGTAAAACTATTGGATGATTGAAGAGCACGAGGTGTACGTGTCGTGGCTTTTTCGAAGAATACTGGTTGAAGATGGCGACGGAGGCCTCATGTCGAAATGTCGAAGGGAGGGGGAATCGTTCGTCGGGTTCGAAGTCCAAGCGAGGCGACGGCTAGCATGTGCCGCCATCTCGAGTGAACTCCGAACACCAAGAAGAATCCTGAAAATACGGTTAGGCCCGTCTACTTTTCTCAACCGGGCTTCGGACCGGCTACGGCAGTCACCCGTGGTCGGGAGCCACTCCCCGTAGGGACGCGGGGTAGCCCCCTTCCAAGGGTTGTTATTCGTTACGGAGTTCAATCTCATATCTCGCTATTGGCTCTAAATCCCCATCTATCCTGCACTCTCTTCCATCACCTTTGTGGTTGAGAAGGAAGAAACCCTCAAAATCTATCCCCCGACTATCCATAATGGCCTATTTACCACATTTCCTCAATAAATAAATAAATAAATAGCTAAGTGAGGTAATTATAAAAGTAGTGTAAAAAATAGATAAGATAAAATACGGTAGGTAAGTAGGATAAAACTATGTCAATAAATCAAAATATACATATCTAAAATATAATATATAAATGAATGAGTAAATATAGTATATAGGTGATCTGACAGTCCATTGTCGATTATAACTTCGTTTCCTGTTCTTCAATACCCTTTGTTCCGGTCGTTAGTCTCTTTTTGGGACATTTTCCCGGATATGGCATCCCAGTTGCGCTTGGTTTCTAGCATGATGTTCATTAAGTTATCCGGAGTCAGGGTCGGTCCGCGGTACCCCCAGTTATCCTTCCTGAAGTTGTTCCCCCTTGTGCACTCGAAGAGTGTGTGCATCGGGGTATCCACTGCCTACTCCTCGCAGTATTCGCACCTTGGGCTCCTTCTTCTTCCATATTTGTGAAGATATTCGCCGAAGATCCCGTGGCCGGTAAACGTTTGTATTAGCGTGTAATTTAGACCTCCATGATTCCGTTGGTACCAGGGTTCGATATTGGGGATTAGCCGTCTAGCGTCTGGTCCAAGCGCCCTTGCATGCTGTTTCCCATTCCTTCTGCCATTTCTGCAGAGTCGTGGCTCTTGCCTCGTTCTTGTCCTTTTTCCTAGGGCATTTTCGTTCCTTCTCCGTGGGGTGAGACTCTTTTCTCAGCGAGTCCAACTCGTACAATTGCCGCCGTTCCTGAGCTATCAGGTACAGAGGCGGTTGCCCGGCCAGCACCTCTGCCGCCTCTGTGGACACCGTTCTATATCCGCTGATAATTCGCAGTGACCCCATTCGCGATATCCTCTGAATGGTGTTGCGGTGCGTCTGTTTGTACATTGCTGTGGCCCAGACTTACGCCCCGTAGAGGGCGACTGATTGCCCTATCGCAGCGTACAATTTCCTACGGGGGAGCCGCGGTCCGCCGATGTTCGGCATCAGTCGTCCCAGGGTCGTTGCGGTCGTAACGGCCTTCGCCACTGCGTTCTTGATGTGTGCTTCGTAGACGAGGCGCTTGTCCAGCGTCACTCCAAGGTATTTAATCGTCGATGTGTACGCGGTCTGGTGACCGAGTACTTCGATGCTCCTGATTCCCTGGTTGTTTCTGCTCGTGCTGTAGGTCGTGGCCGCTGTTTTTTGTGGAGCTACCTCCAGATTTTGCTCTCTGATCCACTCCACCGTCATGTTCGTGGCGTACCTCGCCCTGTCTGCCGCGATGCGCGGGGTGTTTCCCACGGCTAAAATCATCGTGTCATCCGCATAGCAGGTAACCGTTGTACGTTCCGCTAGGTCGAGACGCATTACCCCGTCGTACATAGCGTTCCAGAGGAGCGGTCCCAGCACGGATCCCTGGGGGACTCCTCTGGTGACGATCCGATCTATGGATTACTGCGTGGTTTTTACAATGATTCGGCGCTCTTGCAGATAGATGCTGATCAGCGCCATGAGGTATGCCGGAGTATCAGCCCGACAAATCGCCGCCATAATATTCACCCAGTCTGCAGTGTTGAAGGCATTTTTAATGTTGAGACATACGGCAACAGCGGTCTCTTTTCTTCGGAGCGCATCAGAGATGACATCGGTCACTGCCCTGAGGCCAGCGGCAGTCGATTTACCTTTCATGAAACCAAACTGGTCTACGCTCAGTCCCCCTGTCTTGTGCAGATGTGTTGTGAGCCCGTTGGCGATAATTTTCTCGTACAGCTTGCTTATGGAGTTGAGTGTGCAAATAGGTCTGTACTTGACCGCTTCCTCCGCAGTTTTCTTTGGCTTCGGGATTAGAATTAGCCTTGCGGTGTTCTATTCGTTGGGGAATTTCAGTTTCCCTATAATTGCAGAGTACAGGACAGGCAGAGCGTCTGGGTACGCTTCGTGCAGGCCTTTAATCGCTTCCACCGGGATCCCATCTGGTCCCGGTGACTTGCCCGAGTTGCTAGATCTTAATGCCTCGGTTACCTCTAGGGTTAATACCCTCAAGGTCGTAGCCTCAGTTTCTTTGATAACCCTCTCTGTTTCGTCCATAGTGAGCTTGGAATGAATTTTCCCACGAGGGAACAGCTCTTTGATGACCCTGATGGTATCCTCCTTGTACGCAGGTGCCAGAGAACCGGCTCCCGCTAGTTTTCCCGTGATGATTTTGTAGGGTTTCCCCCACGGGTCAGCTTCGAGTTGGGTCAGGAGCTCGTTTCATGCCTTCTCCTTGTTTTTTTTTATAAGCATCTTAAGATGTTTGCGGGCCTCTCGCAACTAGATCGTCAGTCGTCAGCGTCGCTAGGCACGCTTCCGTCTCCTTTCTCTTTCGTGCCCTCTGGAGCTTTCTCCGTGCTCTCACACAACGCGTGCGACATTGTGAAATGTCCACAGTCCACCAGTAGACAGGGGGCTTTCCGGGCAGCGGCCCTTTCTCTTCGCGACTTTGTCCAGAATATCGACCAGCAGCTGGACGATCGCTTGGTGTAACTCGGGTGCGCGGAGTTCCTCCCACTTAACATTTAACTTTAGTTTCTGCATGGCATTCCGGATCATTTCCTTGGTAGTCTGCCTCACGCCCCATCTGGATATATTCACCAGGTCATCGGTCCCTGTATTTCCGTATCAAGCCTTGCCTGGTGTTATGATGAACTCTATCCTCCGATGGTCGCTCATTGTTTTAATCCCCTGGATTACGCACCATTTCGCTGCTTTGCTAGCGGCCACCTGCATAGCTACGGTGATATCTATAATGGAAGTGACATCTCGTCCGAGGAAAGTAGGTGTCCTCCCCGTGTTAAGGCACGTCCAACCGTGTATCTCGATGGTGTTCGTAATCATTCGTCCACTGGGATTTTCCTTAGCATATCCCCATGCGTGAGCCCAGGCATTGAAATCTCCGGCCAGTATAATGCTGATCCCTTCCTTTTCCGCCGCTTTTATTGTTTCAGCTATGACCTCGTCCCAGAAGCTCGCGAACTCCATCATGCCTTTATTTGGCGAGAAGTTCACTGAGGTTATGCCCAGAGCCTTTCCTACCTTTGCTGTGACATACCCTCTCCCGGTGTGTATCATTTTTGCTTGAATCCCTCTGTTGATGAGGATTATCCCAGCGCAGGGACGTAACCTAACCTAATCTGACCTAATCTATGTAAACAACAAGGTGGCGAAGAAAGATGGCGGAACATGACGACGTGGTCACGGTCTTACATACAGGTCTAGAAACTCGCTCAAAATTTCAGTGGTGGGGATGTCCTCTTATTAGAGCACTGGCCGTTTCGCCTCGTGACCACGAGTGTCGCTGCTATCGAGGGATTCAGGCTGTGTGAGAGAGACGAAAATAGATTTTAAAACCACGAATAGTCAACAACGTGTTTCCATCTCTCTCGCACAGCCTGAATCCTTCTATCGCAGCGGCACTCGTGATCACTAGGCGAAACGGCCGGTGCTTCAATGAGAGGACATATCCCCACCACTAGAGTTTACAGACCTGTATGTAAGACGGTGGACGTGGTAGATGACGTGTTGGCGGGGGAAAGTTCGTGGAGCAAGATAGAGTAGTAGGATGACGTGGTGGTGATGGGGCAAAAAGCAAGGGAATATGCCGTTTTGAAATAATATCGGGATGCTTTAAGTACATTTTTTTGCACTAACGGACACGATGGTGCCATTGCAATTAGGTAGACTAGGATTGTTGATGACCCACAATCCTTTTCGCGGGTATAGCCGGGTTAATATGGGAAATCTGCCCCCGTGGCTTTTTTGACTCGCACTTAGAGGATCTATTTGGTGTCAAATAAAAATAATTCACCTAAATTTTTAGCTCTTTAACCCAAACGGTTTTCGAGATTTTCAAAAAAACCTGTTTTCAGATTTTATTTTTATTTTTATAGTAAAATTCAAAATTAATCAATGATGATTTTTTTCCTAATTTTTTAGGAGTCTGAGATATGAAAAAAAATGTGATCATGATTCTTAAATGAAAAACCAATTTTTAGCTAAGAAAAGAAAATTAAATTTTTTTTTTTTTAGCTTTTTTGAAAGGTGTCACTCACTGAATTTTGTCAGAAAATGTCTTCTATACTCCTCCATACTCAGGAATTTTTTCGAATTTTTTGAAGTGGTGCAGCAATATCAAAAAAATTAAAAACTCTTTTTTTTTTAGAAAAAATCGGCTGTCTTTCGATACTTACTTGTTCTGCAGATGAATCTTCAGTGATCTTGACTTTAGGTGGTCTTGATAGAATTATTCGACACTCGCTACTGAAAGTATCATTAATAAACACTCTGTTTCCAATTTTTTCTGTCGCATTATTAGCCTCATCAATTGTCATAATAACTTTTTATAGCCAACTGTTTTACGTAAATAATTGTTACAATTAATGCATTTTTTATCAACATTCATTCTAAAATAAAGATTTAAATTACGTACCAGAATTGTAGAAATATACAAACAGATTAAATATAAAAAACTTTACTTACTTCAGTGGAAGTAATCAACCGTAATATTATTTAACGTTAAAAAATAATATCTTGTAATGATGATAAGAGATAAAATAACAAAAATGATATTTCAGTGTTATTTGATCGTGGAACTTATAAATAGTCCCAATAGAAATGTACTAGATCAATTAATGAATTAATTGCAATTTAATACATACAATGACATGAATGACATCAACCAGGAAGGCTACTTTATGGTTAGGTTACCTAAACAAGCAAGACCTTAGAAGAAGTGATTGATAGGTACTGAAAATCCCAATAGATGGCGTAAGACAAAACAAAAAAAAAAAAATAGAAATATATTTAAACGTAAGATTTCGGAGACAAAATGAGTTTTTAATTTTTTTGATATTGTTGCACCACTTTAAAAAATTCGAAAAAATTCCTAAGTATGGAGGAGTATAAAAGACATTTTCTGAGAAAATTCAGTGAGTGATGCCTTTCAAAAAGGCTAAAAAAAAAATTTAATATTCTTTTCTTCGCTAAAAATTGGTTTTTCGTTTAAGAATCATGATCACATTTTTTTTTCATGTCTTAGACTCCTGAGAATTAGGGAAAAAACCATCATCAATTAATTTTGAATTTTACTATAAAAATAAAAATAAAATCTAAAAAACAGGTTTTTTTGAAAATCTCGAAAACCTTTTGGGTTAAAGAGCTAAAAATTTAGGTGAATTATTTTTATTCGACACCAAATCAATCCTCTGAGTACGAGTCCAAAAAGCCGCAGGGGTAGATTTCCCATATTAACTCGGCTATACCCAAATTTTTAGCCCAAGTATATTTTCATTCAGAGAAAGCGTTGCAAAAACAAATCATGATATAAATTTTTATTCACTCATGATTACAAATTATTATCAATTTCTACTGTACACAAGCTTTTTCACGCTACCACGAATCGGATTATAGTCAACGATGCGATCGTGCAAGATCATACGGTGGGCTACAGAGTTTAGGGAAAATTCAGTGCAAGAGTCAAATGCTAATCGCATGTCCAAAGATCCAGTTTTCAATTACTCGTTCTGCTTGGAGCAATCGATCACGATGAGGGGAATTTGGTTAAGAGATTCACGCTTCGATAACGAAGGTTCGGATTTTTTGTTGTAGTAAGCCGTTTGAAACCTGACATACATATCTTAGAGAATAGCGTACTGATTATTGGAAGTATCATGATTCAAATTTTCGACGGAATAGCGTGGTAAGTTGAAAGAGTTTTACATCTCTGATTCTGCAATGATAAAATTCGCTATCATTTGTCATTATATCGTTTCTCCTTGCAGTCTGGAATCCCAGAATGACGTATCTCGGCTTCCCCAGCTGTGTCGATGCTTTAAATGCCCACACATGCTGCGTCGCTGACAGCAGCATCAGATACACGTACGTTTCCCAAGAACAAAAACTCGCGGATACGGTGGGGTCCTTGTCAATGTTGTTGAGTAGCTTATTATCGGCTTATCGGTTTATCGGTCAGTTTGATGTGTGACAGCAGCCACTGGATTTTGCTTAGGGTAATTTTAAATTTTTCCGCCGGCCGGGTCTGAATCACAGCACTCAAATCGGTGTTGGAACGTGTAAGAATCAACTCATGTTTAGCACTGACGACGATTCCACAACAATTCTCGGCGAATCCCAAAGCACAAGTTAATGGTAGAACAACCTCCAAAGGGTACCTTGCGTTATAATAGGTGTTGCCCCTCGTCACGAATATCTAAATTTGTATAATTTTGTGGTTAGATGGGACCACAAATTAAGGTATGTATGGTCCATACCTCGCAAACCTTTTTTCCACCTCCTAAGGGTCGAAAAATGTAGTATTTTGGATTTTGTTTTCTTCAAACCATAGAGATAAAAAATCTGAAAATATTCATGGTAATAGAGAACATTGATATTTTTGACTCGGAATTTCTTTATACTCTTGGCCCACCTATAAGCTTCCTTAACAAATATTCGAACTCACAAAGTAGATTTTGTTTTGACCAATTAAGGGCTGCCGAAAATTTTATTCCACTATACCATTTTTATGGTTGAATTCTATTTTCATCAATTTTCTTAGATTTTTAAACCCCGTGCGTCATGTCTAAAAATTCAAATCTGAGATTTGTATCGATATTTTTATATAGAAACAGATTTTTAATGATCTTACATGGAAGGCTTTGTACAAAGAACATAATTCATTTTACCACTAGGGACAGATATAAGTGATTTTGATTATGGCGATGTTTCCTGGCTGAGCGAATCGACTAATTAACTCTGTAAAGAAAGATATTTTTTTGCATTTTACTCAAAATGCCCTACATGGAGAGAGATTTATTTCTTTCCATTTGTTATATAATCAATAAAGCAGTTTCGTCACTTATAAATTAATTTATTTCAAGTACTTGAAATTTCACAATTCATTTTTCATAAAAATGAATAATCACGTATAATGAAAAAAACATTTTATGTTAAGGAATTGGGTAATTTAAGAACAGTATTCATTGAGCTTTACATTTATTGGGCTCTAATAATCTAACAAAAAAAAAAGAATTATTTCGAAAACTAGAATTATACATATTTTAACTTATTCTGAAACAACAATTTACGGTCACTTAAATTTTGAAACAATATCCAATTTTATTTTTATCGGTATCATGCAACTTATAGTAGTTCAATTCTTTTCGCTATCTTCATCTGCTGCAGGACATATTATATTGTCCAAATCGAAAAGATGGGTGAGCATTTCGCCTAGACGTATGGCTCTTGACTGGTATGTGCCTTACGACTGTCTTTCGACTGATTTGTCTAGATTTGACTTCGAACCCAATTATATTGGGTTCAACTTTTTAAATACTCAACTTCAGTGTGTTATCTTCAAGCATTTCAGCCAAGTACGAAATAGCTCGTGACAATTGATAAGTTCCGGTAAATAAGTATTCCAAATCCTCAATTGTGAGTTCAGGAAAATATACCAAATCTTGTGATGATATTTCCATACATATTGCATACAGATTTAGAAATTCGTGACGGGGGACATTTCACCTATGATAACTCAAGGTACCCTTTTCAGCAGCATCGGTTAGTTCGTTATTCCCACTCAACGAATCGGTATTCTTTAGGACATATTGGCGGCACAGACTTAAGGATACGTAACCCTTTATAGCGCTGGTGATACCAATATTCTTATTCCGATCAATCTCCAAACCGTTCAACACGTAACGAATTTCCTCGAACAAATGGCACACTGCCGTGTTGATCAATTTCGAAGTCACCACTACAGTAACACCATCGTCGCTTGTAATTTTTCCATGAATGTGTATAGAGTTTTTACTGGGCAGTAGAAACATGTCTTGATGTTGATCAACAATATGGATTTCACCGATGTTCTGGAATGTAGATGATGCAAACGGCTGTTGAGCATGAATCTCATAGTGCGCGATCGAATCGTCGAATGTTATAGGTTTCTGTAATCTTATCGTTTCTTCCGTGATAATATAGACAGGGTGCAACGAATGAGAATTCTTATTTTTCCTAATTTTCACGTAATCAAAGACCTGGACTCCGGAAAAACCAAGCGTTTAGAGATGTCGGCTTCGTAATAGATGTCTGCTCCGTTGGAGGTGCTTGACAACTGATAGCGTTTGGCCATAATGTGTTGCTTTTATAGCTTACATAAGATTTTTTCATCTCAAATACAATTCTCATTATTTCAGAGATTTTTTATGTAATCGTACAATTATGGTTTCTCCGGGAATATTAATTAACTCGCCGTCTTGATGAACTATTCTCAGCTGTAAGTGATCTATGGATTGTACAGCGATTACCAGGTAATTGTCGTTGGTGGGTACTTCAATGATCCTCTATCCTAATGGAAGAGTGAGATAAAATTCTTGAATCGTGTGAACTAGACGATCGTTTATTTATGCTCCTGTGGTTATATTACACTCAACACGCAGGGCGTTGACTTTCGGTATAGTCACCGGTAATTCAGATTTACGAGTGATGTCATTCGCCAGCTGGACTTCTTTGAGACCCATTGCAATAATAGTCATATGGAATCTCTCGATCTAAAGTCCATCGTTTGATTGTGTGTAACTTCACTGATGAACTCGTTGTTATTGGCTTGCAGACTGATGGTCATGTCTTGGGATAGTGCCTTACATGGAAAACTTTCAATACCTTCAATTTTGTAGCTTCCCGTGGGTATTGTGATGATTTTCCGATCAGCATTTGACCGCGTTATGTGAAATATATTGCAGTCCGCTTCAATATTGGGCATCCAATTGAAAGTTAGCAATTCAACGAGTCGAAAAACAGAATTTTTCGTTGATGATAACTCAATAGGGGGGAAATATTGCGTCTTCAGCACGCAAGATGCGCCCAACAACGTCAACGTAAACAAATCAGCCATGACTAGTGCTTTGGTCAGGCGTCGTCATCCTTTTTATATCCGCCCGCTGAGGAATTTGAGACACAAGTAGCCGCAAATCACAATATAATATTCCTGATATCTCGTATAATTGTATTTTACGCTACCAACACCGAGGTATTTCATTAGATCTTAGAAGCTATCGAAATAAACGACCTGATCACCGTTTTTCTTGTATGCAATATTGTGTATAATTGCTGACTCATGCTTTCTCAGCCCCGATTTTGGTAGATCATTTCGCATGTAAGCATCGCAAGAATGTAAAATTTTCATGTCTTTGGCGAATTTGCGTAAATCAACATTGGTGAGAACTCAGTGTAGTAGCCTTATTAGTTTTTTACCAGTCACTAATACAAAGCCATATCTTTTCCGCAGGGTTTCAGGTGTAAACCTATGCCCAAAGTAATTGCCTTCATTGTAGCGTTATGTCGACCTCATTGAATTGATGTTTATTGGCAGTGACGTCATTAACGGCTTGAGCTACACCTGCGGCGCTACTAGCTACAGCTCCTGTAGCACTCAAACTGGCCAGAATTGGAATGAGGAAGGGTGGGATACTGCCGATTTTATCAGGTAGCGGTATTATACGAGGTACACGTATTTTCTTTAAGCGACCCTCAACCATCAAGGGGCGCTTGACAGCGCTGTCACAACAGCTTTACGATCAGACTGCACTATTTTCTTCGCAGCCTTAATAGTGGATTCAAAGTTAATTGCTCTCTTTCGCTGTTTAGTCTTCAAACTCGTTAAAGGACACTTAGCATATGCTTTTACTTTTCCATTCATACTCTTGGTGCCAAGTCCCGATCGCTTTCCCATTAGGCCCATATCGAGTTTAGGTTTAGCTTTCATTGTGTGACTCCCCAGGTTATGGTTTCTTCAACCATACTAGTGTTTTTAGCTAAGACACGATTCCACGTCATCACGGCGAGCACTTTATCAACTTGATTTCTAGTAGCAATGTTATTCTAATTCTTTGAATATGAAATGTTGTATTTTTTACATACAGTGTTCAACGGATTAATGCCATAATCGCCACATTGTGAACCTGTTTTCCAATTCCCTACCGGGTCCGCAGTATTTATACGCAGGCACGTGTAATTTAACAGGGAGATGATTGATGATTTTATTTAGCAGACCTTCACCACGTTTCACGCGTGTACATATCGCAATGGTTAGATAACAATTGACTACATTACAATAAAAGGGGTAAATTTATATATAAACATCTTAGTCCTCGTCGTCGTGTTAATCGAGCATCATGAAATTTCAAGATGAAACGAATAGGTTACCTCTTGTGAATTTCGACAAAATGGTTCAGCGTGTTAAAAAGATAAAGAAACGCCACGGGAAATTACTACCAAATACCGTAAGAGCAGTTTTTTGTGCACCATCAAATTGTGATAAGACTAACGCCTTCCTCTCACTTATCACCCACAGCAATGGATTAAGATTCGAAAATGTCTACATCTATTCAAAATTACTCATACAGCCTAATTATAAATTTTTGTAAAACTTACTACACCGGTGCAGGGTGTGGATTATTACCCACTCGGTGAAAACGTGGATGTTGTGAAACCTGAAGATGCGAACCCTAATTCCATTATGATTATCGAACATGTAGCGTGTGAGAAGCAAGATAATATCAGTGAATACTTCCGCATGGGTAGGTATCAGTATGTCGATAGCTTTTATCTCAGCAAGACGTATGCGCGTATTCCAATATACCTCATGCGTGACAATGTGATCTTATCGGTATTATTTTACCAGAATGAAATGAATCTAAAATGTATTTCCAACGATCACGTAGATACCGATATAACTTATCAGCAATCAAAAGACTTCTGCTCGGCATCCTGGGATGATAGTGAATATAGTTTTTTCGTTATTGACAAAGACAGAAAAATCGATGGGGAATGATACAGAAAGGGTTTTGACTCCTTTATAAGCATAAATTATCGCAACCACGCACGGTTTTGTTGCAAAAATCCAGACGTCATGATAAATGGCACCAATATTCATAAATACGGTGATCTGTGAAGCGAAATATTGAAAGCTAGTGATGCAATACGTCCGAAGCACAAAATGATTGAGTCGGATAGGGATGCCACCGAGCAGATTATGGCGAAAATGTTTAAGTCTCTGGTAACCCCGTTGCAAGAATTAATTGTTACCTCAAAGCAGCAGATTAAACAAGAAATCTAAACAAAACTTCCATACATTACTACGAAAAAAGAAGAACTTAATTATTATTATGATTTCGACGGAGAGAACGAGAATATGGATGACGAGAATTCCATGGATGCAGCTTCTAAAACATTAATAATAGATGACATTCCCACTGCTAGTACACCAATGAAGAAAATACATAACCCCGTAACGCGATATTTGAAAATGTTCGGTACGAAAAAACGAAATGATGTAGACAACACATAGCATTCGAAATTTGATAACTCGTATGCTGATTGGTGATTCACAAATCCATTTGTTGATGATTAGATAGAGGGGGGAGGGGGGATGAAACTTACGAGATAACACCCGGATTACTCGAATTATTGTTAAAAAAATCACCCGTAAAAAAATGATTATATAAAAATTGTTATCACCACAAACGCGTATCGGAAAAATTACAAGGCAAAAAAAAAGTTTTCTTGATAATCCGAAAAGTGTAGTGTAAAAATTTCATTGCACCACATGTCAGCTCACCCCGAAAACCTGGTAGAAGCTTACCCAACTACAAGATTGCATGAAAGGAGGTGCAAAAAGTCGATTACATCTACTTGGATAATTCGAATGAAATCATGAATCGTCTCCGACTGCTTATGGTGTCGCAGGTGGCTGTCAATACCAGTAATTCCAACGAAATAGTTGCCATTATTGAAGAGTTGCAGGAAACTGGAATGGTTTATTAGCGATAGATCGACAAGAAAATTGTCATTCACACATTAAACGTTCAACAATGAGCATCGAAACATTTGGCGGACAGTTGGCGCATGGCGGGGTAGAGAAATGTGTGCACGGACTTCCAGGTATCAGATTCAAAATAGATCCAGACAATTAATACGATATAGACAATAAATGATTGTGTAACATTGCTGATCTACAGCAGGTAAATAATGCTGTTCCCTTAATAGTTCTGCACAGTATTTTACAAACTGTTGTTGAGGATCTTACAGAAACTTTTCAATCAAATTTTTTCGCGTCCTTGAATGATATCAATCAATTGTGTGTGAATTATGAGAAGAATATCGAGTTTATGAATAACGTGTTCGAGCGCATTCGAAATCTTGATGTTCGGCTTTTAGCACTGGAAGTAACCAATCATAACTTAACCACGCGGGTAGAAGAACGAAAATTGAACTAACAAAGAAAAGTCTGAAAAGATTCAGAACAGCAGGATTGATTGCAAACCGGAAGCGAATCCATCAATTAAAGCATGAAGAGGGCGATAACCAATGAACTTCACAGACCCGCTCGAGGTAATTATCTGCGATGGTTTGTAGATGTACGTGGACTCGATGAGACCTGGCAAGCTGATCTGGTTGATATTACTGTATACAACTGACACAACAACGGTTACAAATACCTGCTCACAATCATCGATATATTTTCCAAATACCCGTGGGCGGTACCTATAAAGTCAAAGAGCGGAAAAGATGTGACTGCTGCCATGACATCCATCCTGGCAGTGGATCGTGTATCCAGACATCTACACTTTGATCAGGTTGAAGGATTTTTCAATAGCGAATTCAAAGCTCTCATGAAACTGCATAATATCAACATGTATTCGACATTCAGTAGTTTAAAGGCTTCAATATGTGGGCGTTCTAATAGAACGTTGAAAAATAAAATGTGGAAACAATTTACTCTCCGGGGTTCTCACAAGTGGATTGATATTTTACATGATTTGATCAAATCCTACAATAACACCAAACATTGTACGATCCAGATGAAGCCAGTGAATTTTACCAGCATTAACGAAAAACAGTCGCACCGAAGTGTTTAGAAGCTGTGACAAGTCAAACTGGGTAATCAGAACCGAAAATTCAAAGTTGGTGATCGCTTTCGATTCAGCAAATATAAAAATGCATTCGAAAAAGGCTATACACTGAATGGGACAACGGAAATATCTCCCGTGAAGAAGGTGAAAAATACCAATTCCCCAACTCACAAACTCATCGATCATTAAGATAAACCTATCGAAGGAGGCTTCTACGAAGAGGAAATAATTATAAGTGAAGTAAAATTTTTAGAGCAATCATATTTATTAACAATCACAAAAAAAATTTTCTTAATCATACAAGATGTGGAATATAATTACCATCAATTTTATTATTACTATCATTTATAATTTATAATTTGTCCCAACATAATTTCACATTGGCAGCAAACACTGATGCATATACAATCATTATTATTATTATTCACACCGCCGAAAACGCATTTTTATTTATAAATAATATACATAAAATTCAAAATATTTACATAAAATTTACAATGTTTATATAAAATTTATAATATTTATATTTCAATTTCGCAGATATCCCTAGGTCAATATATCAGTTTTATTTGATAAAATTATCCGTTTATCGCCATTACTCCTCAACGCCCACTTTTGCTTGTCTAATAGTGTTCGCCTCGTGCTTTTTGCTACGGATCAGACATTGCGGCATTTGCAGATCCGTCCAGTCAAAAAGACACTGCTTATAATCGTCAAGCTTGATCTTTTGAAGTGTCGAGACTTTCATATCCTTTGCATTTTTCTTAACTCTTTCAGACTTCTTCTCATCATCATTATCATCGTCATCGTCATCGTCATCGTTATCATCATCATCATCATCTGTAGCTTGGATTCTAAAGGTGTAGAGTTTGGCTCGTAATCCTACAAAGTCCGTCACGATCTCTCGATTGTTTTCATGCTTCATAAGACCCAACACTTTCTTGTTTGCTAATGGAATGCGGTAGACGTTGTTTGCGGACTGATTAAAGGTATTGAACTTCGAAATATCCAATTTGACGACATCACAAATATTTAGAAGGGTGAAATGGTAGATGAGACTGTCCGTGTCCGTGAACATGAGCTTAGCCCTGCCCCCAAAAGTTTTCTGTATGTAATTATAGTGAAAGTCGTATATCCAAGTCTTGAATAAGTCCAGAATCGAAAAACCTACATATATCGGTTACTTAAATCTAATGTGCAGTCGAGTCAGTTCAATTATAACCATGTCGAATATACTGCAGCTATGAAAATTGGGCTGTGCAATCCTCGATCTTGCACCCCGTAGACCCTCCCATTATGTAGCCAACTTAACAGCCTTGTGTATTTTTACATTTTCCATCGCATTCCCATTTTTGCATGCGCATAATCTTTATTGGAAACGTTGAAATCATTCAAATTCGAGTGGAATTATTCTTTATCCGGTAATTGCTGCTCATTCAATTTCGCCCAATTATCGATATATTCGTCATGAAATCACCTTTGCGCGTTACAAGCTCGAAATCTTTAGCATTATCATAAAATTTGCTAGTAACTTGTTTATCTGCATCACCCAAATACGACGAAAGTTCGTCGATTCTGCTGGCCATGAACCTGAACGATTCGATGAAGCGCAATTTCACCTTTATGTCTTTGACCTCCTTTCTGAATGCGATATACTTTTCCTTATCGATCGGAAGCAGAGTAAACGATCCTTTTATGGATGTTGCCAAATCGCGAATTAAAAAATGTGCGTCATAACTCAACAAATCGTGAAACACAATCGGTATATTGAGCGACTTCATGTAAGACCGCGTGTAGGGCGGCGCACTTCGGGAAGGAACCACCAACAGGGGCAGATGGCCGCGGAGTAATGCGCGGAGACTGTTCACCCCAGGGGGGATTTTCGGTCACAACCAGGGGTACCACCGCCACCACGGCCGAGAAGAAGAAAAGGGGCACCACATCGGCAGGAGAAAGAGTCCCCGGAAGGGGTTGAGCTAGCGGAACACAGAAGGAGGACCACGGCGGACCTGCGGGCCCAAATACGGGATTGGTTAGATGAGCTAGACATATTTGGGGTTAAGTGTAGGTCTATCCAAGGGCAGGCGAGCGAAGAAATGAAGAAGAGTCGCCTGCGTGTAGTAGGCTGTGCTTACTCTAACGGCCAAAGCGGAGGCGACCGGGACTCGGCATACCTTGTGCCGTGAAATCAGGAGCTAACGGTGCAACTACAGGCGGAAACCTGGAAGAGAGATGAGGCCAGGTGTAAACCGGTGGAAATCAGGAGGAAACTGGAGAGGGTGAAGGGACAGGCAGGGTGATGGGGGGTGACAAAGCAGCCGGGCAATACGGGAAGAGCCCCAGCGCTGAGATCGCGCCACCGGGTACCAGCGGCACGACAGTTTCGGAGCCACGGCGTCTAACCGAGGCCGAACTCAACTGGCTGCTAGCTAAGATAAGAGCAAGGGAGAAAAGGCCGTGGAGCAACAATACGTGGCAATTCGTGACGTCTCGTCAGAGCTGAAAAGCGTGTCCAGGCAGCTACAGAAACTGGAGGATGAGGGAAGGAGGGAAGTCCGGCGGCCAATGGGGAGCAACGACTCACCCGAGCCAAAGAGAAGGCCCGCGGAAGGGGCGTGAGGTGCTTGTCCGGCTAGCTCGATCGTAACGCGGGCCGTCCCGGGTGAGGGCCGGAACGATTCTGGGGCAATGGTAGGACTACCCGGGAATGACAGGGACACCGTGTGGACCGTGGTCCACGGCGGCAAGCGCAAGGACAGATATGAAGCCAGAGGTGAGGACACGGAGAAGAACAAGATGCCGGGGAGCACAGGGGGTGCAGCCGCAAGAATAGAGGCATGGCCAGAGAGAGGTGGCGCCGCGATGGGGGCTACAAAAAACACGTGGAAACCCCCAAGAACAGCAGCGGTGGCCATCACTGGGATAGGGGAGAACGTCCCATATGGTGATATCCTCAGAAAGAGAATGGCAAAGGGAAATATAAATATCTCAGACACTAGAGTCTGGAGAGCCATGAATGAGGGGGGGGGGGGAGGTTCTTCGGGAGGTCGCGGGCCCCGACAAAGCGCAGGAAGCGGATGAACTTGCATCCCAGCTCAGCAAAGTGGTCCACGAAGACTTCAGCGACCGAGTACATGTCACCCGGCCCACTAGGAAGGTGAAGCTCAGAATTAAGGGTCTGGACGACTCAGCCACAGCGGAGGAAATCCGCGATACCATTGCCCGGAACGGAGGATGTGAGCCGGGAGACGTCAAGGTGGGGCTACTTCGTCAGATGGCGAACAGACTCCTAAGCGCCTGGGTACAATGCCAACGGGAGGGTACGTATAGGATGGATGGCAGCACAGATTGAAATGCTGAAGGTCTGGCCCAAACAGTGATACCACTGCTGAGGGTTCGTCCACATAGGTAACTCGTGCGGGGCCCCAATGGCCCGAGGGCGGGCGGCTTCAGATGCGGCACTGAAGGACACTCGGCGGTGAGCTATACAGCAGCCCCAAAGTGTGCGGTATGTGCCGAGAAGGGCAAAGACGGTACCCATAGGATGGGCTCAGGGCGATGAACGGCGGTAAGCGAGTGTGGGCGGAGGCCCGCTACCAAAACAGCCAAAGATGGTTGAGGTACTCCAATGAAACACGAACCACAGCTGGCGGACCAGGAATCTGCTTAGCCAGCATATCCTGGAGGCGAGTGTGGACATGTGGCTCATCTCCGAGCCGTACGTCTCCCCGGACTCCAGCTGCTGGTTCAGCAGCGGAGATGGGCGAGCGTCGATTGGCTGGAGACTCGGGAGCCATTGGAGAGGGTGCGTTCCAAGCAGCAAGGGGCGCTGTTCTGCAGCCGTCAGGTGCGGGTATTTCTCCATGACCTCAGGGTATATCTCCCCGAACATCTCATTGGAGGAATTTCGCTTTCACCTAGAAGAGCTGCAAGAAGCCGTCTGCACGCTATTAGGAGAGGGCGAAGAATATTGAGAGGGAGCGATTTTAACGCCCGATCGTCAACGTGAGACCCCTCAGGGGCGAACCATAGGAGTGAACTCTTGGAACAATGGGCGGTAGTATGCAGCCTGTGCCTCCTCAACGACGGCACGACCATGACCTGCGTGAGGCCTCAGAGCAGCTCCGTCGTGGACCTGGCCTGGGCCACGCCGGGTCTAGCCTCATGGGTTGCGGGATGGGGGATCCGCACAAAGGTAGAAAATCTGTCCGATCACAGGTGTATTGGTTTCGAAGTTACCAAATCCTCCGCAGGCAGGGACTCCGCCTCTGGGCCACTAACGAGACAGTGGAACTTCGCGAAATTCGACCGGGATAAATTTATGGCGTCCCTCGAGCTCCAGCTAGCATGGAGCCTAACTGGAGCGGATGGGACTCCGACCAGGGGCTTCACGGGTGGATTGGCTTGGTAACAGCCGCGGCTTGTGACGCAGCGGCGCCCAGAATAAAACAACGGAGCCCACGAACGACAGTATATTGGTGGAACGAAAATATCGCGGAACTGAGGAAGGCCTGTCTACGAGCGAGGTGCCAGCTCAGCAGGCACGACCACCCCTCGCTGCCGGATTCACACGACGAGGCGGCCTACAATACCGCAAAACGGTGTCTGAGGGGCTGATGCTGATTAATCGTCGTAGTCGAATCAGAAAGAATGCCTAGATTTATAGTCGATGGCGTCGCTTCCGGTATGAAATTCATATTTTTGCACCCTCAAAGCTGCAAAAGCCCGCAGTTGGCGGAAACTGATGGAGACCATCGAGGCTGACTCCTGGGGCATGCCTTACAAGATGGTGCTGGGCAGGCTCCGAAAATCCACCCCGGGTCCGACGGAGACCCTGGATACAGGGATGACCACCCAGCTGCTGGCCTCACTGTTCCTACGTGGGAGAACGGGGCGGCAGGAAGAGGAAGAGAAAGAGGACGTTTCAGTCTGGTGCGAGAAGTGGTCCGTCACACTAGAGGAAACCCGCGAGGATCTGAAGAAGGGAGGACGCAGAAACGTGGCCCCCGGCCGAGACAGGATCAATAGTAAATCTGGGCCAGCCTCCCGGAAGAGATGATTTAGTGCTTGACCAGATGTCTCCGCGAGGAGAAAGTCCCATCTGAATGGAAGACCGCTTCGCTGATCCTAATCCTGTAGGGCGGGAAACCAGAGGAGCCTTTGCCGAGAGTCAGGCCAATTTGCCTCCTAGACGAACTAAGCAAGGCGTTCGAGAGAGTCGTCGTCGAACGCCTTCAAGGGTGGATGGCCGCAAACCTGAAGCTTGGCTTATCGGAGGACCAATTTGGATTCTGAGAGGGGCGGTCGACGAACAACGCCATGTTGCGGGCACGCCACTTCGTGGAGGACGCGATCGAGAGGGGTGAGGTGGCCGTGCCGTATCACTGGATATCGCCAACGCTTTCAACAGCATCCCGGGACGAACAATCATAATGGCGCTCCGGCACAAGCTGGGTACCGGGGTACCTCGAACGGATAATCTGCTTGTACCTGGTGGGCAGGGGGGGGGAGGTTATTGGAACGTGCGTGTGTGGGTTCCGCAGGGGTCGGTACTGAGTCCACTCCTGCGGAACCTTGGTTTCGACGGGGTGCTCCGGACCCGGAGGGAACGAAGATGCGAAGTCATCTCCTATGCGGATGACACATTGGTCCTGAGCGTGGTAAGGGACCTGAACACGGCAATCGTGCTGGCAAATATCCAGCAGTCATCGGTGATCCGGCGCGTTAAATCTTGGGCCTGACGGTATCCGCCAGCAAAATTGACGCCGTTGTCTTTCACGGAGGAAGGAAGCCCGATGTCGGAGCGGCCCTAAGGCTGAGGGTGGGGGGATTGACCTTCACTCCAGGGGGGTTAATTAAATATCTCGGAGTGCACCTGGACCCGAGACTCAACTTCGGGAAGCACTTCGGATACGTTGATGCAAAAATGACTAAGGTTTCGCGAGCGCTTTTCAGGTTGATGCTAAATCTGTGGGTACCTACGGAGCGCAACCGTAACAACGCGGCCTCGTGAGGACCGAGCGGGTTGGGCGTGGGGCATCGTAGGCGCGATGTTAGTAAAAAATATCAGTCGCGCGAGATGTCGACGGGATCGGGTGGAAACGCATGTTATTGGGGTAAGTCAATTTATTACCACAACCCACTGCAATCCAAACATCCGAAAATGAATCTCGACACAATTAAGTACTCCTAGGCAAAACGTGCCTTGGTTTTTGAAACCTCTAATGTCTGAAAATGCTCCAGCGCACATAACTGTATGCCTGCAGGTGCGAACAAACGTCGAATGCAATTAATTTCGGTCAGTATTTAGCCTGAAAGATGATTTGTCCATGGAATAAGGAAACAAGGACTGTTTACCTCCTCATGGGTTAGTATTCCTTATTTTTGGTTGATATCCTCAAAAAACAATAAAAAAGTAAAAAATTTTCACGTAAGCTACACCTTGATGGTGTGAAATATAGGTAAGCTACGATATGGCTGGTGCAGATTTGACTAATCCTACGCCACTAGACGATTACGCTGAACTTGTACGGGTAATAAATTCAGTATTGTGGTAATACATTAGTAATAAAAAAGTAAGAAAATCTCCCGTCCGGTTTGTTTTATTGGGCCGATTTGGTTGGTGCAGCTACTAGGACGTTTTGAGTTCCTTGCCGGCGTCCGATTTTGCTTCCATCAGCTCTTTATGATTGGTTTGGAATTTTCCCTAATTTGCAGTAAGTGCTTCTATGCGCGCGATGACACGTTGACGCGTCTTTTCCGCGGCATCTACTTCCGATAGATTTTGGACCACGCGGCTGATGCGTCCGAAAAGTTTGACCTGGAGGACGAGACTATTATCGATGAACGGCATATTAATTTGCGAGGCTGTCTATGTATGGTGCGCCAGTGCGAGAGTTCGATGACAATCGTCTGCCATTGAGATTTGAATTTTTCGATACGCAAATGCTATTTGACCTCACACTGTCACTCCTGAGTAAAGTTTGAGCGAAAAATGCACTTTTCTGTTGGCGGCACTTCAGACACACGTGCTTACACACACTTTAGTTCTGCAAATGATACAAGATTTTGATCAATTTCTCCCGAGAGATGACTAAAAAGTGAGATCAAGACTTACTCATAGTTTCTGCTGTAATGCGAGAATCAACGGTATCCGGCTCAAAGGACCAAAATGTTGAGAGATGGAGAAAGTTCAGTAATTTTAATCCTAGAAGGTTCGCAAAAGGAACGGGGTTTGAGGATGGGTGGAGATCGAAATAGAGAGAGATATGTTCTTTAACAGGTTCGCTTTATTCCGCGTTCAGAGCATTTCTGAGGATACAGCTAATACGAGAGACTCGCGAAGGATAGATCACAAGAAAAGTAACCATAGAGACGATAGAAACAGAGAATACGTAAAGAGAGACAGATATAGCAACGTCAGTGAAAACGAGGCTTTAAATTTGCGAACATATGAGACATGTTACAGATACAGAGATCGCTATTATATATGAGGCATTCGCTGAAACAGAAACTTTATGGGCATGTTGAGGACTCTAAAAAATAAAAATATATTATACACTATTTCAATATATAGGTATTTTTCCGGAGCTCGGACGGTTTTTCAGAATTTTCAACCCTTCATTCTGAAACCACGGTTTCAAATTTCGAAACATTTTAAAAACTTACCTCGTATTTGTAATCAGCTACCTCAAAAGCCTTTCACGAATTGAGTTTCAAGGGATTCGTGGGTGTAGAAGAATTTATGTTTCCAAGAGTTGCTGCTTAACTCTGGAGTCTGCTCTAATAGCGCATCTCAATCATATAATCCGCTGTGATTCCACACAAGACTCAAATGTCGTATACCAATCTTTCGGAATAAAAAAGGCGTGAATTTTGTCAGAACAGAATATGGAAAATCTTTTCAAGACGGAGGGTTGGGTAGAATGTTTTGAAAAATTGTGAGTAATGTATCTTAATTCAAGTTACGGTACTGAATAGATTTCACATCAAACGTTTTTTAGTCATTTCCACTATTTATGTTGAATATTCTTTGAAGAGAGTGAAACCAAAATTCGGTTAGTACAAAGATATAAATGTTTCATATTTTCATCCCCTCAAGATGCCTAGAAAGTTTCATTTGATTCCAAAGAGAACGAATGAGGATCCCTTGTAAATATAACTTTCTGCCACTAAAATGTCTTTACAATTTCTCCATTCTTTTCAATTACATAATTTCGCATACGAGTTTTCGATCAACATTTTAGTATCAGAAAATTTTGATAGAAAATTAAGTATTCAAGTGAGTCCTACAGTACTCAGTCGTGCGCCCCGCGAAGAAGAAAAGCATTTTCGCTAAATTGTTTTCTCATCGTACGCATGGCCTTATGTTTTTTTTGGGAAGCTCACTATGGATGTAATTCTTCACAACATGTAAAATATAAACCTGCATATCGTGAGAAAGTAACAATATCCCACTGGGTCGTAAAAGCAAGCTGACGGTATTTACTTATTTGCTATGTCAAGAATGGGAACAAACGAGGGTGGCGCGAGGATTAGGGCACGTGGGTAGGCCTGCGCCCTGCATCGGATTCTCGAGGGTGAGAAAGCGCCTTGTACATACCTAGCGGAGAAGAGCACTCGATATGTTTTGTCAAGGAATGAGCATCGTGAATGGCGGTGGTTGGCGTCGAAAAATAAAGGGTGAATGATGAGGGTCCTGGATAACTTTATCCCAGCAGTAAACCTTACGATAGCATCCTTTATTTTACTTCCTAATTGTCGATTCTTGGTCTCGCCTGGATTCATATTCAGACATAATCGTACAATATAGATGAAAAAAGTAGTCAAGAACAAGTGGTCGATTTAGCTGACCTTGATGAGATCAGTCTGAAAATTTCCCAGTAGAATCCGTTTCGAGCCAACCAAGCATGAACAGAAGGAATTCTCAAAACTTTTTAGAATTTTCTAATTCACATAATAAAAAAACTACGTGACTGATAGAATCCAAATACACACACACACATAAGGGGCGATTAAAACGACTTTCCTAATTATTTTTTACCTCCGGGGAAAAAAGTGGAAACCTAGAAAACGAATTAAACTCCGAGCTTTTACCAATAATTTCAACACTATACAAAAACTATATATGCATAAAAAAATATATATGTAAACCAAAAGGACAGGTTTTTGTAGTGCTCGTGATTTGCATAAACAGAGCAAAAAAGTGTACTTGAGGTTTTCATACTTTGGTGATTTTGCAAATGTGACAGCAAAATGTTAATCGGATAGATGGTAGATGCATGGTTTATACAAATGGTGTGGCACAGTCTACCACATACGGCAAGTTCATTTATTCATTGTTGAACACCAGCGTTATACCAATGTAGAAATAGGTAGAAATTCTTGGTAATTTAGATCGTGAGTGCGTCTCAGAATTGGTTGCGCGGCTGTCACGTAGGTTCAGCCGTAGCTACACGTCGACCGTTGCACAGCAACAATTACGACATGGTTAGGGAACTTAAGGTGATGTAGTAATCCTACTCTTACTGACCGAGCAAATGCACCCGAGCGTTTCTTGACTGGCCGTGCACCCAGCCGATCATGAGAGTATCTTTTATTTACGAAATTATTCTAATTTCTAGTTTTCGTTTAGCGACCTCAATATTGCATGAAGACAGTCTTACGATGGCTCATTCTACTCCCCATTCCTTCTGGAATGATGCAAAGTATCTCAGCTATGTATGCACTTTTTGGCCCTTGAAATGCGCAAATATGGGAATACTAACGCGTGTCAAGAAACCACACATTTTTTAATGATTTCCGTCCATGAGTAACTTTTCTGAATTCCGCTACAAAAGAGTGATGCACCATCAAAATTTAAACCCTTTTCGTTCGTTTATTTATTTTATATACGAAGAAAAGGGCTAACTTTCCTCGGTCGGTAAATTTAGGAGTACTACATGACCTTAACGGTCGACATGTGGATCTCTCTGCTCTGACACTAGTTCGAATTACGTGACAGCCATACCAGCCAATCCTGGGACACGCTTAAGATCTAAACTAATACGAATCTCTACCCATTTCCACAATAGCATATCGCTGGTGTTCAGCACCGAATAAATAACCCTGTAAAATATGTAATATAAAGTGTGAGTAGGGCCAACGATAAGCTATCAAGCATTCGTGGACAATTCGTCACGAGTCGTCGCATAAGAAAGGTTATATTGAGCTTAGAACAGAATGAAACATGATCGTATGTATTTATATCGAAATTTTCAAACTATACACTCTGTTGAGTGTGTTACAGATAAATTAAGAAACAAAAAGTGCGGCTGACTTAATCCTATACAAAATTTACAGCTTCAAATAAGATAAGACGTAGATAGATCTTAAGGTCGATGGCACGATTTCAATATTAGTTTTATCAATTGTAATGATCAGTAGAAAAAAAGCATCATAAACATAAATTGAGATTTATATTTCTTGTGTTCTTTCAATTCAAATATATCTTTTAATTTATATCATAAATTTAAATAAACTGATCAATATCACATATTGCAGCACATACCTAAAATTTTGATTGGTCGAGCTTACTTGCGGAGTTGCAAACTATTCAGTTTCATCAATTCCTCAAATCTTCATCATATGTTTTCATCAGTGACGAATTAAGTTTTTGATCAAAGTCAATCGATCAGAATTTCAGGCTTACACTGTAACATACCTAAGGTGTCATGTCAAATATCTTGGATTCTATTTGCGAATACTGTTAAAGCGATATTAAGTGAATAAAATAAGTGACCGAAAATTATTTCGATACTACACACCTGAGCGGGGTGGTTAATAGAAATCTGTTCTATCTTTTGCTGGGTTCCTTCGGAAGAGAATGTAGGAAACTCTTTTGGACGTGGAAAAAGCCAGCAAAATTCCCACAGAAATCCATATCTATAGTGGGCTATTCATACGAACGTGTTTGAAAGTAGCATGTCGCGGTAACGGTCACGGTCACGGTCACGGTCTGAACAGCGAGATGAACAGTCTTTGTTCAATTCCACGCGTCGGTTGTTGGGCCTGGAATTTGGTAGGAAAATCCACCTAGTTTATCTTGTCTCTTTTTCACTCTGCGGCTTCATTTTTCTTTTCTTCTTCCTTCATCTTCGGCAACCTTACATCGAAATCGTTATTGCAAAGTTATTCGAACCACAAAGAGTCTGGCGGGGCTGAAAAATTTTCTCGCCACTCGCCCTATCGAGTGGAAAATCGTATGGTTGTTTAGATAATGTACAATACAGTGGACTCTGGGTTTCAGATGTAGTTGACCCGTATAGAATTTCTAAGGAAAAGTGAACTTTTCGTAATGTTTTGCTCTTCAACTTCTCGTTCGGATCGCTTCTCGTAACACGTGCTTGATACTATGCGAAGACGAATTTGATCACTATTCCAAGGCCTCAGTAGAGCACTGGTGTCGAACACGAAGAATCGAGTGCTCACCTTATTCGCACAAAACGTCATTCTCAGACTTCATAATTCCTAAGCACCCTCTAACAATCAGTCAGTTATAGAGAGTTTACTGTGCTCGTGATCAGTGATTTTCTACTCAAATTGTTAAATTGTTTTCGATCAGTGTACATTATCTCAGAATAAAGATAAGAATCATAACAGTCCAAATAAAACATCAGCCCGTATTTATTATAATCATCAAAACATAAGGGTGAATTTCGTGCACAGGCGGATGTCGTTGATTTGGAAGGAGATTTTCTCACTCACTCATTCGCTTCTGAAAAGTTGGTGTGGCACAGGAAAAGGAAGCCCTGTGCTTTTGACAGCTTTAAGCGCTTAGCTTCTTTATCTTATCTTCCTCCAATTATTCTTGAGTCCATGAATAATCCCATAACCGCGGCGCGTCCTACCGGGAATAAGAAGCTAAACTAAGTATAAAAAATATTTATCTCTGTTGACAAGGCTGTGGAGCGTAAGAAGTGCCGGATGTATATAACGTGTATATACAGTATGTACGTTGCTTGAATGAATTATAATACCATTATTAGTTCCATCGGAAATACGCAAAGCTACATCTTTATAATTTTTTTATGCAAAACCACCAGCTCATACAAAAGCTAATATCATGTTGATAATAAAAATAATTTATGGAAATAGGCATTTATTATCCTCTAAAATATGATGGTGGCATCAAGACATTGGCATATACAACGACAACACAGTCATGGTGACTGCAAAAGATACATGAAAAAGAGCTTTTAAAACAGCAACTGAAGATCTGAATGCAGTGCCTATATCGCATTGAATGTCTGCTATCTTCAAATGAAAAGAAAACCAAGTAAATGACCTACGCAATAACCGATGTGAATAAAGAAACAAGAGAACCAGTAGAATCGATAAAACTACATACATGTGATATAATATGCAAGAAATGCGACTGTGAAGAAATTAAAAAAAAAGGGTGGAACTGCGATACCTGAAAACAATCATTTACCAAAATCTTAAATCGAAAACGCACATAATATCAGTGACAGTCGGAAAACCGGTATAGATACCTTTATCAACGTGCAAAATATGGTAGACAGAATAACTATGAAAACGATATATTAGTCTTGAGAATACCGTCTTCGAATACGGGGTAATAGGATGGGGTGGAAAATACAGTAATCACTTGAAACCACTTCAAGAAAAAAAAAACTCAGAAGCTCATTCTGTGAATCGCGTACTGGAAAGATATGGCGTACCAAAAAAAGAAAAAGAAAATTTTTTAAAGAAACGGGATTGCTATGCATCAGATAAATCTAAATGAAAGCTGCAGCGATGAAAATGCGTGAAACTAATTCAACAGACCAAGAATATAAGATTGTACACACGCATGCACCAAGACAAAAGTCGATGAAAAAGTAACCAACTTGAAAACGCAAACGGCAAATGGATAACGTCGAGTAGACAATATGAGTAGGAATAAATATTCATAACTAACTCACCAAGGAACGGAGTAAGCAGTCTATAAATGAGTTAAGAAAAAAAAATAAAAATAAAATAAATCTGACCAAAGAAAGAAGACACTTCACTGAAATGACAAACTCGGAATGAAGCTGACCAAAATTGGAAACAAAAACATAGAACGGATGACACCAACGTAATGATGGACAAAAGCAAGCTCAACCTTCCATACCCACTTACAAGTTTTCAATCTCTTGTGGGGAAGGGTAAAGCTCTATCTATGGAGGTACACATAGGGAACTTCAACTAATGTACGGAAAAAAAGGTTCCAACAAATAACTTACACGGCTATAAAGACCTTTCATAAGAAATATAACGTGATAAACGATACGACAAAAAAAAAAAAAAAATTAAAACATGTGTTGAATCCGCTCTGTAAATTAGCGGCATTCTTTTTCACGTTCAACCTTCTTAATCTTTATTTTACATTCTTTAATCCTAAATCTCTACGTGGACATTTTAGTCACGCTTTAAAGGTCATAAAATACTCAACTGAAGGAAGTTCCCATTCCTTATTGACGAATTTCTTCGACTGATTTGCAAAAAAGGATAATCCTTACGCCTGTCTGCCACATCTGGCAGCCAGTCTTGCAATCTCGACAATTTCTCTACTTTCTACTAGTAAATACCTTCGCCTACCTACCAATCCTCTAATCCTTACCTTTCGTTCCTTGTTTTTTATGACGTGTATCATAAAACGCCCGCACGTGCATCTCACATTGGGAATGTACGTTTCTGTTTCTCGCTCACTTGCTCACCTCCTCTCATTCCTTCGTACCTACCCACTACAATCTTTTTTTCGGTGCAAAATTTTCCTATAAGTGACTATCTCTTCCACTCCCAAGCAAAAGTCATCCCTTCTCTCAAGGGACACTCCTACCCCTTCCAATGGTTTTTTGGCCATCGGAACTCAGTTAATTTTTAAGAACTACTTCTAAAAGCAGATTCGTTTCGACCAACGCGAAGAGAAGACTTCCTTATTCTAACTTCCACAATTTCTTCTCACTACCTTTATCCCGCGTGAATCTCGTACAACATCAGATCAACAGTGTATTCAATTTACTTCAAGCCTTTTAATAAATATATTTGTTGATTGAAAACCTTCTAACATTGAATCATCTTTGAGTCAAACCCAATTGTCTCAAGGACGCCAGTGCATCGAAAATCTTTCCCGATTGGTTTGACGAGGATTTACAACCCTCGTTGGTAAAAAATCTCTTACCGCCATCGATGCCGAGCGCGAACAACATGGGCATCTGACCGAATGAAAACAAGCTATTCAAGATATTTTAAATTTCCATATTCACGTCTATACTGATTGTGAGCAATGATTAGAATAATGAATTTAACTTGAATTCTGGAATCTGGACAGACCTCCAGTGTCAATAGATCTTTAAAGATTTAACAACAGCTTATCACATACGGGGTGTTGAATATTCACTTGTTTCAGGAAGCACCGTGAAGCAACGCAGAATGCTTAGTTCATTGTGTATCCAACGGATTTTCCAAACGGATAAATTTCAAGTATTTGCACTCAGTTATTTCATCCAAACCATGCCAAAATTTTTTTATCAATCCATCTTAGTGAGAGTTCAATCTTTTTTCTTAACCGAAGACGCTGAATACAATTTGTGAAAACTGCAAATGATCATTAAGTTTCTGTCCGTTCAAAATGTTACACAATTGATTGAGCCAATATATTTTGTTCGACATCGCGAGGTCTACATGGTTCATTTTTGTTCATTTATCTCTCTTTTACAAGATTCAACGAAAACACCCAAGTCAATTTTCACTTGAAACATTGGTCATGAAAGTTAAATAAGGCGTTTAGGTTTTCTCACAGTATTCAAAGTCATAGTTGTAACTCGCTTTAATACGTAGCCTCGACTTCAGTTGACCTCAGCGAACGTAGAACGAGTCAAGTCATTTTGACCAAAGTTCTCCGACAAAATCGTGGGTAGCTCGAAAGACGCATGCCACTTCTTCCCAACTGACCCTCTCATTCGCACGTGACTCATCCTCTAGCTGGACCGCGGAATGTCCATGGCATCTGGGGAATCTCTGATCCTTACCTTTCTGTCTTCCCTCTACCCATTCATTCATCCATTCATTCGCCACCACACCCCGTGCTGGAACTTTTCTGGACTACGAACCAAATCCCGATATTTATTGTACTCTCAACCGGACCCTGCAGAGGCAATATACTTTCCAATTTTTTTTTTTTTTTTTGTATTTTTGTTTATTGTTGATCCGGTGTACTTCGCTTTGTAGTGGCTATGGATGTTGTTCAAGATTCCGTACTAGATTATGGAGTCTGAATTTTCATGGGACGAAAAATGAGATGGCGGTATTCAGGGTAAATGTTAGGAAACGTTGCTACTCTCAATTTTCAAATTTATCCCCGCAATTCTCACTTCACAACTCCACGAAACTCTGTATAGAACTTGTCAAATTGAGACTCTAAAATGGAAAATTGCAGATATTCAGATAAGCTATCGGTGAATTTTTTAACATTCCTGATAGGCTCATTTTTTAAAAGAACTCAGCATTTGTTTTTCCATTTCCATATCAAACATCAATATCCCAAACAGAAGAAACGAGATTTGATGCCGATGAGAATTACGACATAGCTCACAATTAGTTAGATTAGATTTACACTTGTCGGAGTGCGTGCGTTCGGTATAAGGATGAGTTCGTTACAGTCGAGGGTGGAAAAAATGCAAACGATGCGGTGTTAAGGAAGAGGTAGAAAAAAAAACAGATCGAGTTATGACTACAAGCACAGGGTAATAAGAGAGGAGCTTGCGGAAAACGAATATAGTTGGGAATACAAACCAGGACGAATAAATGCGAATGCTAACAAGTTATTAAAAAACACAGTGTTAAACGAAAAACAAATATGAGCCAGTAATCAACAAATCTAGGATGTGATATTGAAGTCAAGGCAAAGTATTAAAATAACTTCAGGTGACTCATTAATAGTAGATCAAAACTATTCATTAGTTCAATGCGTGTCAGAAAATCTTTGTATGAGCGCAGGTATAGTTCTTGACCTTAAAAAACGTATTGGAAACGTCGATCATTTGTAATCCCACCGCTGTCATCACTGTTATGAGACAAGTTCGGATTTCCGTACACAACTAATAGCCAGACCCAACCCATCTCATACCAGTCGATTTTTTTTTTTTACTTCTACGCGTTGAAAATTATCAAAATGCATAATCAAATTGAAATCAAGGATTTAAAAATATAAAGGCAAAAAGTTGTGTCTTAGGCACATAGAAGCTTTTTCCATTGATAAATAAATGAAAAACAAAATTAAAACAAAAGGTCGTGACACGCGATATACAAATAAAAAAAACAGAATAGTGCGCACTTGAAAAAAAAAAGATTTGTTTGGTAAATCGAAAGAGAAATTTTTCAGAAAAACACAGTTCACTATCTTCACGACACCTGACAGTTTCTCTTGGGGTATATTGTAACGTGTGCGGGTTTTCTCAAGAGCAGCTCTGCTCGTGGAAAGTGCATTGGTTCTGAGTTCATTGCAGAAAGATGTTAGTAATGATTTTGTTTGTTAAATTCGGGCTATCTCAAGGGAATAGGGACAAGAAAGATAGGTATTGCATATTCAAAAAAAAACCCTCGCCGTGCTCTCCGTTCCTGCTATTTATTTTATCGTTAAGTTTTACAGTCCATGGTGGATTGCCATGGCTATCAATCAGGCTCGGGATCAACAATAACACGACTGGATCATGGTTTTTATAACGATGCCAAGCGTGAGGTAGTGTCACCGTCGCTGAATCCCTCAACTATCCGAGATTATACTTATCGGATGAGGAAACAATCGTGGTTAGTTTATAACGTGCCGAATGTACGACGAATAATGATTACATATTCTACAAAATAATACGGAGTTGTTTTGAGGAACAAAAATTGATACAAAAGAAAAATAATATAAAAATAAATTTGGTTTTATAAGAATCTAGGTTTAAACGTGAAGCTGTCCTAGCTCATCTATTATCGCCTTTTTTCCCCCTTTTTCTAATCCATTGATGAATTTGGTTGCTTTGACTCGAAATTATCGTGGATACCATGCTCCTCGCCTTGGGTCAGGCGGGTGCTTTACCTCGTTTGCTCTGCTCCTAAAACTATATCTGATGTGAGTCAGGCGGCGCTATGCTCGACACTGCTCCTAACGTCTGTCTATTGAGTCAGGTCCGGTCTTTGCTGAAACACTGTTGATTGGTACTGCTCAGCGTGGTCCTTATATCTTCGGTTTACTATTCCGGTATTATCTCCTCGTCGTGTGTAGAGATTATCCCGCTTATGTTAGGTTGGTTCTGTTATGTCGATCCATCATGCGTGTACTCGGTTATGTGTATGTCGAGTAACCGGTACGTTGCAATATACAATAGCGATCAGAAGTATTTTGACAAAGATAGTAATTGGGTTGTAATATAAAATACAAGAATCAATGATATTTTTCATTGAAAGAAATTCGATGTTCTACATAATTGTAGAAATTTAACTCTCGTTCGTTAAAAAATAATGTTAGAGTAAAGAAGAACAAGAAGAATTATGGATCAAAATAACAACGAATTTCATATTGTTAAAATACTTTTGAGCGCTACTGTAGTATCATTCATTTAGGCATACACACATTATCAGGCGTAGCGTCGATTTCACCCCTGGATGCCACGTAAGGGTTAATAGAGTTGACTCGGCTTTGGACTGTATTGCTATTCGGAAGGATTTAAACGTGATAGTTGATTGTTTTCATCAGAATAAGCTTGACCCGGGCCCTTGGCTCTCGACTAGATTCTCGTATAGCAGAAACGTTCCGCTAATGTGCCTCATCACTATGTGGTGCTAGTAGTCAACTGGTTCACTCCCTACGCTCCCCACTCCCTCGCAAATCTGCTTTCTGCGCTGTTTCTAACCTTTATTGCGTCGTTTCTAACCTTCACATGACCAATAGGGACCTGACATTGCTAGCAGGTGCCTATTGCCACCGCGTAGTGCAGTGGAACATCAACGGGGACGCGGTAAAACTAGGAGTACCAGGGGCCTGGCTTCAGCTCAATATTAATAAGTGTAGTTTTTATCTTCACTAAAGATATACCAAAAATATTTGGATAAATAGCGATGGATATGTATCGTTGACGTAAGATCCGCGAATTAGTGACAAATGACTGTAGTGAGGAGTCGGGATGATGATTCAGATAGATAATGAATTAAGGAACGATAATGGATACTTTATTTTGGGAACGGTAGGGCAATATGATTTGTATCGCAAGAGATCTATGTAATAACTGAGGTTTGATACAATCGAAAGAATATATGGATAATACACAGATATGATTTTGAGACAGTAGCCCAATACATGAGATACAGAGTTGATCTGTTTTAGTCGAGGAAATAAAGTAATGGACTGTCGATGTTTTGAGCAGTTAGACGGATTTTAATGCGGTTTTTTGCATTCGCTTCGTAAGAGCGCCTACAAACTTTGTGAACTAAATTGATTAATTAATTTTTTGAAAATGCATTATGGCATTAATAATATGCATTTTGCAAGTGCACTTCCAAGAGACACTAAATAAAAAATTTGCTACTCGGGGGTTTTTGGGGTCCCTGAACACGAATATCGCCACGGCAACCGTCTCCGAGGTACCTGGTGCCCAGGGTGGATAGTATCAACGTCTTCTCCTAGAGTTTTGGCGAAAATTGTGATCGAATTTGTCGAAACTCGTTGCTTGGGGGTTTTTGGGGTCACTGAATACGAATATCGATACGGCAACCGTCTCCGAGGTACCTGGTGCCCAGGGTGGACAGTATCAACGTCTTCTCCTAGAGTTTTGGTGAAAATTGTGATCGAATTTGTGATTGAATTAAAAACAATATACTTTAATTGAGGTAAAAATGATAATACTTAAGATAATTCCAGAAAAAGACGTTGAAACGTTCACCCTGGGCACCACGTACCTCGGAGACTGTTGCCGTATCGATATTCGTATTCAGTGACCCCAAAAACCCCCAAGCAACGAGTTTCGACAAATTCGATCACAATTTTCGCCAAAACTCTAGGAGAAGACGTTGATACTGTCCACCCTGGGCACCAGGTACCTCGGAGACGGTTGCCGTGGCGATATTCGTGTTCAGCGACCCCAAAAACCCCCGAGTAGCAAATTTTTTATTTAGTGTCCCTTGGAAGTGCACTTGCAAAATGCATATTATTAATGCCATAATGCATTTTCAAAAAATTAATTAATCAATTTAGTTCACAAAGTTTGTAGGCGCTCTTACGAATCGAATGCAAAAAACCGCATTAAAATCCGTCTTACTGCTCAAAAAATCGACAGTTGGGCCGTTTTTAGTGCTTTATTTCCTCGACTATTTCGAGACCTGGCACGGGCAAGCGGCTAGATTTGAGGCAGAGACGTACAGGTAAACATTGCACGCAAGTGTGAGTACATGTGAAGACGATTCTGAATTGCGAATGAAATGAGACAGTAATAAACGCGAGATAATACTTTTGTTTGAACTGTTACATCGCTACTTTGCAGAAACAGTAGAGTTCTTGGCTTTACTAAGTTGTGTCATAATCTGCACTATGACTGAAAACTACCTGAGTATCTGACCATGAACGAATTCTAAGCCACGTTGATTTGAGTGTAACTTTTGACATCGAGTTCGAGTTCAGTTTGCACATTAGTGAAGTAATGTCTTCCGCCTGTCGTAATTGCGGATTTATTTGCAGGAATGTATGATTCTTCAAAAATCACGAAGCAATCATGCTGCTCTATTACGTCTTTGTACGTTCTAAGCTGAAACATGCGTCTGTCTTTCGGAATCCTCATTTCGTCAAAGATGCTGATCTATTGTAAAACAGATTCAGCGATATCTAAAGAGATACTTCTAAAGAACCTTGCCTTTAAGACTGACCACGTGTATTGCAACCATTGTGCGGAATATCATCTTTTTTATAAGCGTTTTTCTCTTTCCGTTTTGGCCAATAGACGTGTTGTTGCTTCGGTTCAGTTCTCGCACTAGCTGATGAACAATAACGTAGATTAATCTGACTCATTGCAGCGTTTACCTTTCTGGGTTCCTCGCCTTAAAGCTACGTTTAGCAAGGTCTTTTGGTTCCTTACTACATGAATGTAGTTTAATGTGTCACCTTATTCTAATCTGTCTGTTTCAATTGATTATATTTTAGTTCACATTATTTTATGCTATTTCACGTTGTTCCCACCTTTATTTCTTTATTATCTATCCTATCTCTGTTCACTTTTATTATATCATACTCGTATTTATATACTTTTGTATTTTTTCGTCACTATGATAATATATAAATAAAAAAGCATCGTGGGGACGCGCGACTCAAATCAAAACATTCGGTTAAGTTACCTTCTCTCAAGAATTTCATCTTTTCATGTATACTGACACAAAATCACTTTCACTTTTACACATTTGGTTCGATTATCGGTGTGCAACGCACATGGCACGGTGACTTAACGCCACCTTATGCTCGACATAAATAGAGGGTCGTACGTGACTTTAAGCGCGCGGTTTTCTCCTTTATTATCCCCGGGTTCAGCCATTTACAACCCTCAGTTGGCTGCCAGATATGGATACTGACCTGCCTGGACTGTAGATACGCGAAGGCGCGGAAGGGTCGTGTATTGTTTAACTTTAAGACATACTTGCATGCTCCCACTTCCCTCTTATGTATAAAATTTCCTCTCCTGCAAGCAACATTTCCAGTACAAATTCTTGACCAATCATAAATTCATAAGATAATCAACAAATACGAAAAATTGACCAATCAGCAAACTCCTATACCCTCCACATTTCCAAAAATCTTCCAAATTCCTCCTTCGATCATAACAAAAAAGTCACTACACGTCAAGTCCTTAAACCGATAACAACTACCTGACAATTTCAAGCATCAACCATGAACGATATAAACCTAACTAACTATCAAGTCAACTAATTATCGATCTATCCAATAAACAACCATTTCGAACTCTGACAAATACAACAAATAAACTACTAGACAATATGAACATCACTACTATATAATGATTCAAATTTGTAGACTACTACGAATGATACTAATATTCAACTTGTAAATATACATTTAGGTTTTCCAAAATTCGACTCAACGATTGATTTCTAATTAAATGTCCTTACTCCACTAAAGTATCGTACGGGACAATACAGTTGTGGTAGTGACTTGTAAGGATGCTGGTACAGCCGCATCTGGACTATTGCAGCGTAGTCTGCAACGACTTGCCAGGTGTTATTGACTCGACGCTACTTGTTGCACTGAACAACTGTGTCCGCTTCGCGTGGATCCTGCGAAGGGGTGAGCATGTGTCACACCACAGACGCGAACTCGGGTGGTCGACTTCAGGAAGTCGCTGGCTGTTCTTCATCGGAAGTATATTTTCGCAACAGAGAATAGAGGGGCATCGCCCTATCTAGCCGAGGACGTCCATGTCGCTAGGCGAGTAAATCGCAGGGTTGCTGGTGACAGAACAAACCTGCTTGTTCCGCTGTATAAATAAAATTGTATAATCTGAGTTTCTTAGGTTTTGGATAATATTTGTTTTTATTAAATTAGTTACGCAATCATTCATACATAAAAAAAAAATGTCTCTCAGAACGATGAAATGTTTCTCATAAATTAGGTCAAGACGAGAAGGTGAACTTTGTCTGTTCTTGCTTTCGTTAGAAATAAAGAGATACGAATAGGAAACCATCGATTAACCTAATTTTTATATAATAAAGTAGCTTCTATGCAAAGTGAAATGAAGGTGATCCACGATGATTGAAGATGGTCGTTGATATATCCCTCGTGGCCACGGATGTTTGCCGATGAAATTTAGTTGGGAGATCTTCTAGGTAGAATTCAACGTTATTAAGTTTGTTTAATTTCATTTTCGTAGTTATTCATTTATTGATGTTTAACTGGATCAGGTATTGAAATAGCGTTGTCAAGAGTAGACATGAATATCGAACCTCCGCAACATTGTTACTTATTAGTTGGATTTAAAGTGTTCTCTCGAAATGTAAATTTTACGAATGTTAAATGTCTATTTTTCACTTAAAATGAAGCCAAGTTGATTTGATTTTAAATTGACGGTAATTAATTTAAATTATTTTTTTAAAGATATTTTACTTAAAGCAGTTAAATTAAACTGTTTGGAAAAAAAGTGTAAAAAGTGCTCATTCTCTCTGCCTGCTCCCTACTCCATGGTCATAATTTTAGAGTGTCTCGTTTGAAATGATAAAATAACAGGATTCCAAGAGTGATCGAGTCAATGTTTCGGCTTACTGTACTCTATTATCAACTGCGATTAGTCAAATTAGTCTCTCATACCTTCACAGTCAAAAGCTTATCGATTAGTCTTAATTGGACTACGAGTTCTCATCACAACCGGTCTATGCCACGGAATATATTCGCAGGTCTTTTACACTAGGTGGAATATAACTGTGGAACGCACTACCACAAAGCGTGCCTGAATTTGCCCTGCTACTGGCATTCAAGCGTTGACTGGCTGCTTAGATCTCACTTCAAGAAGCCCAGGGGCGCTTGCAGGTGTAACGGTATAGCTACGATTAGCACGTCTTCTGCGCATGAAATTATTGAAATGTTTGTCGTGCAAATTTTCGCTCCCCACACATTGTCGCGTGTTCACATGTCGCAAGAATATCATTTGTAAACTTGATTTTTTCACTAGTTACACTAGTTACAATGCACTAGTTAGGATTCCATTTTAACAAGGAAGGTATTCCAGGTCGATCTCTCCGATTTGATTTCTTTTGTAATATGTTATAGTAAATTAAAAACTAAGAGACATGTATTTCTTTTTATCTGACATTAAACACTTTAAGGAGGCGAAAACGACCTCCAAAGTAACTCATGTCAAGGACAATTTGGAAGTGTTTTTTGTGTTTTTCTTAACCCTTAGCGGCCACATGGGGTAACTCATTACCCAACGCTGAAAAACCTAGTTGTACCAGACATATATGGGTGTTTGAAGACTTCTAACTGATTGTTTCATGTTTGTTGAAGAGTTCTTCAACATTTATAATCATTTTTATCACACTTGTCTACTACCGGAAGATGTCATTACTTGTATCAATTTCAAAGGTTTTAGACCGTTAATTCCACATCTTTTGAGCCTGGGGTAACTAGTTACCCCGTGTGGCCGCTAAGGGTTAATTGAGAAAATTAAATTTTTTATCTCTCGTTATGAGAAAAATTTTCCAGTTGGATGTTAAAAAAAATTATGTTCTTGCAGGTAAAACTGCTGAATCATCCCTTGACATGCCTTACTTTGGAGGGTGGTTTCACCCTCTTGAACTGCTTAATGGCAGATAAAAAAGAATACGTGCCACCTAGTTTTTAGTCTACTATAACATATTACAAAAGAAATCAAATCGGAGAGATCGACCTGGGATACCTTCCTTGTGAGTGTTGGTATAGGGCGTGTCTTTATACACATATACGTCCAAGTGTAGGGTCTTTTTTGTGTCAATATTGAATATTTACTTTCACTATTGTTATTATTAAGATATTGATTACTGAAAATAAAAATTGGGTCAATTATTTTGGGTCAATGTACAATGTGTACATTGCGGTTTGTGTGTGAATGGGACTAGTCCCGGTGTCACGTTGAATAAATATTATTATTATCAGTGTTCTTGTATGTATATATACTACGCATATAACCCAAAGTACTAAGGCTCTCTACTCGGTGTGTTTAGGCATAAAACAGTGGGGGGACGAATATCAGCACAGAGAAGAGACCGAGGATAGAGGGTTCGTGACGGATTTTTCTTCCCTCGAAGACGTTACACTCAAAGCGAACTCTGCAGTTTATTTTTGTATCGAAATCAGCTCAACGAGGTCCCGCGTGACAAGTTTTCAATCATAAAATTGGAAGGGGTAGAAGAGACTTTTGCTAATTTTAACATTTGCGATTTTTTTTTCGCTATAGTGACGTCAAAACATAAATTATGAGAAACTGTGATCCTTAATTATGGGAAAGTTTGTTATTCAAAAGAAAAAGAGCACACACTTCTAAACATCCCGAAGTGTTTCCGAAAAATTAGTAGGTATTCCTCTGCGTGTCTCAGTACTAATTAATTCTCCCATCAAGAAGTACGATTAACTGTATGTTGATTTTCAATTTATTTTTTAACGGAGATAAAATAACGTTCAATAAGATACCCTTTTCGCAAAACGTGCAGAGATAGGATCGATCTCATCAGAGGATTATAATTAATCACTTTCTCCAGGTTCTGCTTGTTCCTGACTTGTTCACTGATTAACAAATTTAATACCCATTTACACCGATCTAAACAGATTCTAAAAATTATTCTTCACTGTTATTAATAGCGCATAAATAAGGTAACTCAAGCAACTCAGATAATTCCACAAATCGTATTGACTGTATAACATTTACCGACTCAACGACGCGGCAAATGCTCACATGTATAAGATGGCACCGATATACGTATATCCTCCATTCGACCGGACGAGCTTTCTTGAAGAATTCCAACCTCGGAGAAATTCGATTACCAATCATACTTCGCGGTCGACAGAACAAATCTCTCTCTCAGTTTTCCAAGGTTATTTTTCCCTGCAAAGGTGATACTTTACCAGCCAACGGCGCGGATGCTAATGGTCTGGAAAATCGTCGTGAAAAGAGATAAACAAATCTGAGGTATGGATGGAGTTTGATGGCTATTTTCAAAGCCAATGCTGCTATGATAAAGCCATAAAGTGAGGAAGAAAAATGATTGAAATATATTCGTGAATTTTATCAGGTCAATTGCGTCATTGAGATAATTTTATGAAACTGAAATAACACGTTGCATTCCTCAAAAATATTTTTATCAAGCAAATTTTCTAAGATTCGTTATGATCTGTTATGGTCTATATCGTCAGTTAACGGTTACAATGTCCGAATGGTCGTATCTAAAAAATTTTGATAACTTCAGGTAGTTTTTTTGTGAGAGTAATAAGTCATTGGTGTTTCGTTTGATTCATGTTATTTCTGTCTATTGCTTTCCTAACAAATTTAAATTCTTCAAATGTACGTTAAGCAGTGTTTTTATTACCATCCTTTTATTTCACTCTCAATTTTTCGTTCAATGTTACTTACGCGTTCTAATGAAATTGCTTCACTTATTTGTAAAACGATGAGACTACCATCGTTATACGGCTTTAGGACGAACAAATAGGGTTCAGGAATTGCCCATATGGCTGGAGCAAAAAACGCTAATTTCCTTAATAATTCTGTATTTTCCAGTCATCCAGGTTATTTATGTAAATTTGAATCTGCCTTTGGGTTCATGCAAGCATGGGGGCTCATTGATGAATTTTTGGGAACTGAAGCCTACCACTTGTGACGCAACTGCGTACACGCCACCCATTGTATATGAATGAATAACTCACTATATATAGGTATATTTGTATATGACCGCGTATGTGTGTGTATGTATCCGGATTTACATAGGACACGGTTGCCACCCTTTGTATCTTTCCATCAGTAGCCCCCGACATCGTTTTACACTTTCCACTGAGAAATAGTCAGCTTCTGTTGTCAGCAAAGGTAAATTGCTTGTACCTCGAAAATCTGATGTAACCCCATCATCGGTGGTCTTAATGGTGGTATACAATTTTTCAATTTATCCTTGAGTACAGTTATGTTATTACGCAGGTGAACATATAATTATAGCCCATGTAGTGTGAGCAGGACCGGAATAGTGATTTCATTGCGCGGTTCTCCAAATCTCTGAGTTGATATCACTTACAGATTTATTAATTCATAGATTTTTCCGGGCTTGGAGCACTTCCAAAAACCATTGTAAAATTTTTTTTTTCACTTCAAAGATTTTTGCACTCTCTTTATACATTGCTAAAGCATTACTTATTTTACTGTAAATATTAATTGTTATTAAATATTCATTGTTTTACAGTTTTTACAAAATGTGGACTGTGACGTACATACCTTGTTTGTGTTAGAACAGGACCTATGCGTGTTCAATTCCAATGAATATGCCATCCGAGGTTATCTCAGTAACCTGACTTTCTTGCAAACAGTTATGAAGCCATCTGCAGACAGTTTGTAATGGATGGCAGAATACCATATGAAAGCCACCAACATTAACAAACTATCGAAAACCTGACGGTTTTTGTCAATTATTCGATTAAATTATTGTTTCATTTTATTCGGATACATTGTGGTTCTCAAATTGTCCTATGAATCAGAAAAAAAGTTTAAACTTTTGAACCTCTGTAACAGCTGAAATAAGCCCGCCTAAATCACAACAAAATTTGAACATCAGTAAAGGTAACGGCTTGACCTCCGTAGCTATGCCCATGAGTTTCGTTCTCACCATTTTTCGCTCTCACTCCCTCGACGACGACCGAACCGGTGACACGTGTCAAAAACATAATATAGATATATATAAAAATGGAGCGAGCTCTTCGAAAATTAAATGTTTATCCAATAGTCACCAATTTATCAAATTTAAACAAGCACCTGAATTATAAAAAAGAAGAGAAACATATAAAATAAATAAACTGCGAAAAGGCAAAAAGGGCAATTGAATAAATTAACGGACGAAACTGGACAAACACGAGGATAAAATCATACACGGATCGCTAGTGATAAGTTTACATTATACACATATTTATATTCCTTTCACACATATCATATACATTTTACACAAATAATGACGATTTTATTACATACACGATAGGAAATAATAGTTCGACCGATTTTATCAACTGATTATTGAGTTAAAAAAAGCATACATGAACGCACACGCACACGCACACACCCAAATGTTCATCTGCAAATGATCGGAGGTGATTTTCTAACTTTAAAACATCAAGATTTAATGATATCTAGATATTTCATTGTCGGAGTAATTGTAGGAACTTCTTTTATTTTTGTTTCTTCGAGCAAAACTAAGCTGGGAATTGAAAATTTTAATCTCAAACCTGTGGCATCATCGGTGGGAAGTTTTGGTACCACTAATTGATGTAGAGGCAATGTAATTGTTTATACTAAGGCTTTGCGATTAATCGATTAGCCGATTGTTTTACGTAACCGTCTTTTCGATTAACTAATAATCGAAGAAATGATAAATTCAAACCACGAATTAATAGATTGGTGGGAAAAATTATCAAACGAAACAATCGCATGATAGGCAAAACCATTGATCGAAATCGTCCATTGATCGGAAAAACCACTAATCAAGGCCATCTATTTAATCGATTAATTACACAGCCTTAGTAGATACGCATTTGAGGTTTATCAGCAAACGTCAGGAAAATTTCGACGGACGCGAAATGTACCGTATTCGTTGAAAGAGTGTCGTGGATGTAGACGCGTGAGCGGTCGATTCATTTGATGGGGTTTGAGGAAAACGTGGTGCTGCTATTATGTTCAGCATTTGTTCGATTGCGCCCGTAGATTTTCGTGGGAGTTGAGTCAACCCTTTCATGCACACATATTTTCTTATGTGCGATTCACTTGAAATTTTACATCCATGGGCTTCTGGGGTCGCTGATTACGAATCTGGATATGAAATCCGAAAATGGCGGATACAATATTTTATTCTGATAAAACTTCATGCTACTTGGTTTTTGGGGGCACTAATTACGAGTCTGAGCTCGAAATTGGAAAATTTGAAATGGCAGATCCAAATTGACGGACGAACAAAAACAACAAGAAGAAAAATTTTGAAATAATTCTGCGATACTTTCTGGTGAGTATTAAGTTTGTGTAAAAAATGGCATTTGGACTTTCGCGGTGGATCAGTAGAAAATCCTTTTCTGCGTGCAAAATTACGAATTTCGACCATTTGTGTACATGTGTTATTTTTGCAATAAACAAGTAAATAAATAAATAAATTTTATATTTTTTTACACTTAGAAATATTTCAGGAACTATGTGGAACTAAAAAAATAGTGTAGCAAGTAAAAAGGTGCGAAAAAAGTGGGACACTGAGCGCCCTGGCATGAATTGAAGCGATAACGCAAAACCAGCTCATTCCTGTGATGGGTAATAATAATTCGGGAAAGCGTTACGATTTCTCAGAATTGCGAAATTAATTCTCTCGGGCACGTAGTGGGTGGGTATTTCCGGATGCAAAAATTAACCCGTGGAACGCTCAGGAGTCACTTTCATCTTTCGATTATCCACAACCCACTGAACGTTGATATTTTATGGTCGAAACGCTTCTTTGAAGTCCAGATCTTATTTATCAGTGCTTCAGACACTTGGCAAAACGTGTGCATGAACTCGTATATCGATTACCCCGGTTGATAAGAAATCCACTTTGTTGAACTCAACAAAGTCAGGGTAATTTGCTTGAAAATGACTCTTTACTAGCAAATTAACTGTCGCGGTTTTGAAACTACTAAAACAGTTATGTAGCTACTTAATTGCTATTTCCTTGTAACTTCGACCGAGCATGCAAACTACGAATATTACTTATAATTTTCGAAAGATGTAGCCTACAATTCTTATGCGAGCTATTACTGAACGCTTTACTTATCTTTAGGATCCATCTTATAAGAAGATGGAAAAGATCAGCGCGTATTATGACGTGAACTTCAATAGGTGAGAAAAATACCGACAATCAAGTTTTGGATTCCATTTTATAATTAAATTTTAAAGATCGAGCTGATATGTTTCGAGCAGACTTATATACCGAGGGACAAAACATCGGTTGCTCTCATAAAGCGCAGACATATATTGGGCAGATATTACAGTAAATGACATTTCTCAACGAGTGAACCGATAACGGTAAAATCAAAACTCGTGTAATGATAAGTCAAGCGAATTGCAATTATAACTAGTGGCTGAGTCCTGAGATAGGAGAACCGGCGTTGAAAGAAATCGAGCTAATAAAAACGTGGCAATAAATGCTTATGACCAGCATTATTATTTGGTGTTAATTTTTTCCACCTTTACTACTGCTTACAGTTTGTATTTCATTCGGCATAAAGAAAAGCAGTTCCGTTGGTATGGAATGTTTATTCCTGTGATCTGTATAACTAGATATTTACCAATTTTGTACATGTTGGAACGAAAGGTACGGCTGCATGATTCATTACGCGGAATGTTGTCTGTCAAAACACGGAGACATGAGGCTGTCGTCGTGAGCGAACCTGGGTCTGAAATATATCCCTCAAAAGGGACGTGGTAAACGGAAAGGGTGCGATGTATTAATGAAAACAAATGAACACTCTTGCGTGATGCATGCAAATTCGGTGCGTCTCTGCTCTTCCCGAGAGAATGATTTCACCTCATTAATATGTACAACAGAATGTGGACATATCTATATAGATGTTGTGCGTGTCGCCCAGCTGCGTGACCGAATGTCTCGTGTACTGTTGATATTGAAAACTTTCTGTGATACGGTTTCTGGCAATTGACTTTGTTGATCAACAAAACGCTATTCGTACAAATTTGATAATTACAGAGGAAAGTTAGCGTACAAAAGATCTAGAAAAAATTACTTAAAAAAAAAGTTTAAAACTGTAATTAAAGATCATTAAAGTAATAACAAAATAAAAACAACATCTCATCGACACAGACAACCTTTCAGATCCAAGAAATTTAAATGAAATAAGGGCAGTTATAAATCTTTCCAGGCTAATAACATGAATGCGTAATTTATTCAATACCGCAAAACTTTACCATTCTCTCAATTCTAATAAACTGTAACTCATTTCGTCTATCCCGCGTGATTTTTTGTTGTGAATTCGCTTGTTGATGAAAGAGGTAATTTATTTCAAATAATTATTCTATTCATTTATGCAATTATTCACCAGTTATCTTACAATAGAACCTGCAGAGCTGCCGAATATTACCTATTCACAGAATTGGCACCTACATTCTAAAGACAAAAACTTATAAACTAGACGTCTAAATTTTCAGTGTATCCTCTTATTTTATGGAAAAAGGGAACATATTATCCCTCTCATTTGTAAACATTTTATGTCCAACAGATGTTCTTCGACCAGATAGCGTATTTCATTTTGTTAAGTTGACTCACATATATTTTTCCGTAACCATTCCTCAAGTTCTTTGCTAATATAATTCTTACTTCCTACCGATATTTTTCGTACGTTTGGTAATTGTTCTATGTTTTACTATTTGAGGTTAAAGATTTTGGTTGTATATCTACGTAGTGAAATTTCAAAGATTGGACAGAGAAACCCTGTTTAATGTTGATTAATATTTTTAAGAATAAAGTATTCTTGTTTCTTATTTTTAGTATTCTATTTTGAAGCGCTTGCACTAAATTTGCACATGTTTACTAAGCACCGCCGCATGCAATTATTCCATAAATAGTTATACTATGGAAAAAGACATAAAAAACCATACGATGTGTTCTGATGTTAAGGGGAAACTTCGGTGAAAATTCGTAAAAAATGACCGTAAAACGGATTTTCGGTTCTTTAACGGAAAAACATTCTTTGAACTGTCTCCCACCTGGAAAAAACTTGACATTGCTAAAATATTTTTTCAACGTGTTTTTTGTCCCGATGAACAAATTTTCGAACTTTTTACTGTCACAATGAAATATTCTCCGCGAATGTGTTGGCCATACTATTTTTCGAACGATAGATTTGACCAAATGTGATAAATTTTTCTTTTGGTTCCAAATACTCCGACGTAAATTTTGAAGAGATTTGCCTCTGAAATTGAAACGAATCAGTACTCGCTCATCGTCAAATGCTATAGCTGGGGTTACAAAATGAGTGAAAATTACAAGAGCCCACGAGCCAATGACACTTCGACATGGCCACCCTTCAAAATAAACGGGCGAGTAGTTGATGGATTGATCGGCGTTGGACTAGGGCACTCAAGTATGAAAAAATTCTGCACCATAATGGGTATGAAAAACATGAGTATCGGTAGCTTCAAAAGTCACGTGGACCAGTTGACTGCGGAGACTGAGAAGTTAGAATCAAGAGTTTTCGAGAAATATGGAAAAACTGATAGGAGAGCGCATGAAGTAATAGATCCTTCAATGGAGAGTGGGGTAGTACTTGACGTCGCAGTATCTTACGACGTTACGTGGCACAAACGAGGCCTTACATCGTTATATGGAGTAGGAATAGTCGTCGACATCCTTACTGGACTGGCCACCGATTACCAGGTACTCTCAAAATACTGCCAGGTGTGTATCATTGTCGCAGCCCAACTAGATGCTACTTGGCCTGATTTTGCAGTATGGCAAGATGGTCACAAATCAGATTGCAGTAAAGACTACAGCGAATCCTTTGGTACTATAGGCACGAAGGCAGCAGCGTATTTGTGGAACAGGTCTGTCGAGAAGAACTAGATGCGATACACGACTTTTCTATCCGACGGAGACGCACAGACATTTAGTCATTTAAAAAGTATCGCCCCATAAGGAGACCATGTGCTCGTCACAACGGAGGAGTGTGTGAATCACATCACGAAACAAATGGGTACCAGACTCCGAACGCTCGTCAAAGAATAGAAAGTGAAAGAAGAAAGACTGTGGGGGGGGGGGGGGGGAGGTGGTACGACGGCACACTCAAGGAGATGACGATCGTATCCTTGGTTAATTATTACAGAAATGCCATTGTAAAACATATTCCTAACATACCAGCCATGAAACGAGCAATGGATGCAACGATTAGCCACTGCGTGTCAACCGACAGGATTCCTCAGCACGAGCAATGCCCCACTGGACCAGGCTCATGGTGTTTCTACAACTGAAGTGTGGCCAAGAGAGGAGAGTGGTAAGGCCATGAAAACATGTGACCAGAGCTCAACCCGAGAGTAGTCGAAAAGCTGAAGTCTCTGTACGAACGCCTGTCGACCAATGATCCACTAGCGCGGTGTGCCCGAGGTGCGAAACAGAATGGTAACGAAAGCTTGTACTTCCTGAACTGGCACAAAAGTTCGAAAGAGATATTCATCTCCAAATAGAGAATAGAATTAGCAGTAACAACCGCAGTTGCTGAGTTCAACATGGGAGCGCTCCATGCTCAAAAGGCAAATATGTCAACGAGGCCTGAGAAGGTGGCACATAATGCAAAAAAGGTGAGTCAGCAACGAGATGACAGGTGGAAGCGTAAGGCTGAGTGGAAAGCAACGACGGAGTGCAAGGAAGCTAGACGAACAGTGAAAATTAAAAGAACCGCTACGGAGGGGACTGAAACAGAAGCCGAAGGAACAACGTATGGTGCCGGGGAATTCTAACGATTTGTTCACAGGACTAATTTTCAAGCAGTCGGCTCCAAAGTTAAATTCAGGTGCGTTTTTGTATAGTAGACTCAAATGGGGGCTAGATAAATATTAGTTGATCGTTTTCATTTACTCATTATATGATCGAAATATTTGTCTAGTCCTAATAATGATTGCACAATAAAAGGATTGGATCTTTCATTGCCTTTATGTCCCGGAGTGAGTTCATTGAAAATTGAGTGATTCTGGAGGAAGAAGCGGAGTAAGAAGAGGGTTGACCTCAGAACAGACATGCAGAATCCGATTGGATACAAACTGGCACCGAGGAATGGAATTGAAGACAATCAAAACAGCGATAGGCACTGACGAGCGACACACAATTTATCAATATTATTACTAACATTCTGAGATGAATTTTGAACTCAATTCAATTAAATAGAAAAAAAAAATTACTGAATATTGATTTTTTTTTTCTTTCGACCCAATTTGGATGGTCCAAATCAACGCCAAAGTCAACTAAGTCAAAGCTTCTCATCTCTACAATAAATGACTCATTTTGTGCATACTTCATATTTGCTTCTTAGAAGATCATGAAACTGAATTCACTCAATCGCACTTATCTCAGAACTATGTTTTCAGATATTCAAAAAATTCCTTGCGCGTTAGGTTTCATCCAATCATTTTGTCCTTTGGCAGATATGTTCTTAGGCATTTGATCTTGAAATTATTGCGGGGAATTTCAGCTCCGGTGAATATAATTCATTTCCCAGCCTATATAGTAGTTTCAATGACTTAGAAATCTCTAATCGAAAATTCCGTGCAACAATTTTTAGTCTATGGTATTAAATATATCCATAAAAAATGTCAACCTTCTACAATGAAAAAATGCATAACTTTGGAATTACTTGTCCTATTGAGCTGAATTTTGGATCAGATTCTAGTCTTAGGATTGTAAATAAATGGTCCAAGTTTCAATGAAATTTATTCAAAAATACGGGACTTTTTTTTTCACCCAGGTCTCCCTGTAAATTATTTTACCCAATTTATAAAATATAAATACTAGATCTTAGTCTTTTTGGTTATGCACTCAATGTCTTTATACCATTTCAAGTAAAAATCAATGATTATTCTCAAATATCAACAATATTCAGCTCTATTTAGTTTTATACGTTTCATTAGTATACCCAATTTAGTGGGTTCACTACCTCATTAGCTTCCAAAGGTTATAAACACCGTCAGATAATTCATGCACTGTAAGCCAATTTAAAATACAAGCCAAATATATTTCAGTTTTCTTTCTACTCTAAACCAACTTTCGTCGGTAGAGATTGTAGCTCTATCACCTACATACGACAGCACAGTACCATCAGGCAGTACCATCAATATCGATGAGGATGTCATATATAATATAAATAAGAAAGGTCCCAAGCTAGTGGTCCGGAGAACTCGAGTTGAAATTTTATTTTATAGGCATCTGTTGTCTATCATCCAGAAAACTATTCATCTTGTTTAAAGTTTTCGCTCTGATACCATATCTTTGAAGTTTGTGCAATAGAACATTGTGGTCAATTGTGTAAAAAGCTTTTGGTAGGCCGAAAAAATGAATAGCAGTTGGATTGTTTTTCTCCAGTTCATTATAGATTCTATTTGTTAAATAGCTGAAAGCATCATTTGCCCCTTTATTTTTCATGAAACCATACTGGTTCTTAGCCAAGACCTTAGGGCATTCCAAGATGAAATTGTATATTCTTTTATGTATTGTTTTCGAAAATATTTTACCCAAATTATAAATCAATATTGGTCTATAACTACTGATATCATCTTTCGGTCGCGCTTTGTAAATTAGTATCACTTCAGCTCTTTTTGGTGCATTTGGCCATTTAGATTTCGCAAAACAGAGATTAAATACATGATTACAGATTATATAATTAATGAATGTATGCTGTATCCGTATGTTAATGTTAAGAAAAATTCATTATAGGTCATTCGTAGAAACTCATCTACAAGGGTTAATTGAGTTCCAAGACTTGAAAACTGGTCAACGAATATGATTTTAGTATTAGGGGGAAATTTTCACATTAAAGAACAACTTTTCGGTATAAAAAAATAATAATTCATAATGCATTATTTAATGGAAAATATGTATGAAGTAAATGAGTTATGTACTTTTTCAATCACAAGGTGTTTCTTTAATAATATTTGTCATTAAATAATGCATCAATAGAAAACATGTACAAAGCAAATAAATTATAAATTATCTGAATATCGGCTTCCGATTTTTTCACATATATGAAAACTTACTGTCTCAAGAATTACGTTTGACGATATCTTACGTCATTCGGAAATGGAATTTGTGAAACTGTCATGGATTTTTTTAATTTTTGCCCATCGTAAAGGGTCCTTCGCAATCGCAGATGAAACTCCAAAAAAAATTCTGAATCCTCTAGGATCGATATTTACGATAAATACAAAAAAAGCAAATACACTTCGCGGGTCTAAACGGTTTCGGTCAAAGCAAATGTCCATTTATACTCACGACGCGTATTTTATTTATTGACGTACGGTCAAGAACAATACGTATAGATAAAGTGCACCGAACCTTCCCAATAAAATGCAAAACAACATTGTGGTTTTATTGAAGTTGACAATGGCTGAAACTTATTCCTTTTGATGTTCGGTTTTTAATTTTGATGGTAGCAGGTTAGAAAAGTTGTGTGATAGAATTGAACTGGTCCTGCGACAACTATACGTATTCGAGATTTTTCTTCCAAATCTTTTTATATCAGTCTGCTTACTTTAACTACCATCCATGAAAGAACCTCGAGTATGAACAAGGCTGACTGTGAATGCTTCTGGTCACTGGTCATGGCTTTCTGAAATGACGTGCGAGGGACCAGAATAACGAGGATGAAGTTAGTAACGTTACCATAACGATGCAAGTTTAAGAGAAATCGTAAATTCGTATCTTCATGACTCTCCGAATTTTTGTAAATTATTATAAAAAAAATAAACATTAATTCTCAATAGACAACTCTTTGAAAGTCATCCTAAATTTGCCAAAAAATAATTTTTTCTCGTAATGTATCGTTACGTTAACATGACTAACTTCAGCCTCATCCAGAATAACACATAAATATTTACAAATTCTGTAGGTACTGCGATCTCTGAGCAGGCGTGGACATAATGAAACTGTAGCCATGAAGTAAGTCCAATCTCTAAAACTGGAGTTTGTCAAGGGTCGAAGCGGTGGCATGTCGCGTACGTACTTGTAGTTAAGATGCTAAGGAGTCCATCGTCCCCTTCCGTCACCACACCTCTACACTTAATTGCTTCACTGTCCTCGTATCCAGGGACGTCACATCCGTCTGACATGTGATTGTACGCGTATGCATACATCTTGACTCAGAAGCTTGTCCTTCATCAACTTGTAATTCAACAGATGACAGCCTAAGAAATTGAGTGATTAACTTTTCTGGTATCAAGATTCGCGGTAGCGAATCGCCGCCAGGTAACCTTAAAGGCGAGAGCTAGTCGAAAATTATTTATCGGGCCGAACTACTTCCGTACCTTCCCGTGTATAAGCATGGCGGTATATCTCAGGAACGCGTAAATATTTTCGAATGAGACTTACGTGGCTGGTAGTCCCAACTCATATGACCTCAGTGTTGAAGCCTGATCGAAGTCGATCAATTGGATTCGGAAATATTAGCTGTCAAAGATGATGAAAAAACATTTTTCTTCTTCTTCCCACGCCGGAGCGTCTTGTGAAGACGATACCGATCGACCGCGACTATCAATCGACTTCAAGTTTTAAACACAGATATATGGCATTGAAATCTCGACCTCTATTGATTTTAGCATGAATCTACATCCATTTTCGGCTTGTATATTATTATAAAGTTGCGAAGTGAGTCGATAAAAACATGGCTGCTGAGTAGAGCAGTTGATAATATAACCGCCCGATGGAGCTGTAAACTGTTTAACCGTAATAGCCGCCCCCTGGCGCTGTCACGCAGTCAATCGTAAAAACATTCACTGTAAATCATTTATTTATATGCTTTCAATCTTCAGATAAATTTGTAAATTTGGTGAAAATTGGCTGTGCCGATTATTTTATCAAAGAAGTAAGCGAGTGAAACAGAGCGAGTGTCGTGATAGTGAAAAGGTACGACGAACGTGGTTTCTGGCCGATTCATGTTAATTAACACTAACATCTGCATTACGGGGCTCTTGTGATTCCACAAACTAAATCTTCTCAACTAGGTGGAAGCAAAGAATCGAATCAACATAGATGGGATACTGCGCATCTGATACAATTTTCTAAAACAGGGTAAATAACAATCACAAGCATTTGTCTCACGCGCAAATGGATAGCAAGAAAATACTCAGGAGAGGGTTATTCGATCATTATGAATCTGACGAAACAATGCTGGTGGAAGAATATTCATGATGCCTCAAATCAGATGGTATATTACGTACGGTGATTCTCATTAGGTAACATTTATCCATATAGCATGTGAGAAATGAATAGATCATCCTCAACCTTTTCATGTCTATTAGATCTATGACTTGTTCGTTTATTCATTTGTATGATTTCTTCAATCACCTACGATATGTCGCAATTACGAATACAATAAACTTGGCGAACACGAAGCTTTAAATAAATAACAAATGATGCGATCAAACACAAAATCTGCCTACTGCTTCGAAACTTACAGTTGACACGATATTTCGTATCTGCTACGTTGCCTTGATTAGCACGAAATACGCTTGAAAAATGAGAAGCAATAAAGTGGAACCTTTTCTTCAATTGCTTATTATTTTGTATGTTTCACAGTCACTTGGCATATTCCTATCCTATTATTAATCCATTCAAACAGAAAAACCTTTCAATTTGGCAAAACGATGTCGCAAAACAAGAGGTGGTCCGTACATGTGCCAGAGGTTAACCTTTTACGTATTGCATCGAATGGACCAACTTCTACGAGACTACCAATCGCTAAGTTAACCTATCGATACTAACCACCAATAACTGCTTACCAAGAAAACTGGTACAAATGTCAATATCTGTAATCAAATGGTTTGCTATACAATTCCACATTCAGTAAATCACCTTCCCTCATATGATATGTACAAGCACAATGATAAGTCGTCATCACTTGTTTGTTTGATCTAACTACATGTATAATGACACCATGAATGTTTTTTATTTCATATTTTCACAGTCACCTGGACGATCCCTATTGGATCATCAATTCGGTGGAACAGACAAACATGACACTTCAGCATGACAATGTCCCGACACAAAAGACGGTCCAGAGCTGCTCCGAAGTTGCACTCTACGTATGTCTCATTGCCCTGAACCAACTACTACTGTTCTGCAAACCACTAACTTCATCTGCCTATCCAGCAGCACCATTGACTTTCCAGCGACATGTCTGATGCAATCCCAAATCTCACTTCAAATGGTACGCACTGAGCAAAATATTATTACTAAATAAAATTATTACCTCACTGGCTACCGCGCTCGACCTTACCATCGCCAGAGCGGACATCTCGGCCTGTCGATTTCTGATCCCTCCTTCAAAGGCTCGGAAGGACACTCCGTTGCCACTCCTTGTGAGGTTTTCGTCCAGGGATCTCACCCTTCGCCTACTGGCTGCTAAGAAGAACAAAGGGATTCTCCGTACAACTGACCTACCCGTGGTTGAGCCGGGACGAGTTTTCTATGTGAATGTGAATCAAGCTCTTTCCTCCGAATTCCATAAATTACTTGTCGCTACCAAAGCCATTGCGAAATCTCGTGGTTTTAAGTATGTTTGGCACCATGAGGGTGTCATTCTCATCCGAAAATCTGACGGTTCTCCCATTCACCGCATCTCATCGGCTGCTGCTCTGGCTGCTTTCGAGGCTCGATTCTCTGTAGATATCTCCACTGCCTCTCTCGCCTTTCCGGCCGCTGCTAGCTGCTAGCTGTGACTGAAACCTGGCCCGATTCGAAGATGTGGGACTTCGTTGACTTGCTACCAGACTACCTTACCAAACAAACTAAGGTCTATCTCGACGCTTGCCGTGTTTGAACGCGATCGCGATCAGCATCTCCTCTGGACAGAAGAGACTCGCTCTTGATGGCCATTTGTCATCTAGTTTTCTCCACTTCCTGCGTCCCACGTTTCTTTGTTGCTGCTTTCTTTGCTTTTTTCCTGCTTTCTCTTCTTCTGAAATCTTCTGAAATTGTCTTCGCCTTCTTTCACTCTTCCAATCTTTGTATCCTTCTATCTTTATACATATTTCTAGTCTTGTCTATGTCGTTGAAGTTCTCTATCATTATTCTGTGCTCCTCTTTACACTAATTATACAACCAAGCTAAGTTTCTTGGATTGAAGACTCTGTACATATATAACTTTGTATATTGTTGTTTCCCAACATGGCTAGGGGAAAGATCTAAATAAACCATCAAACCATCATCAAATCACCTGTAATCATATGAAATAGACTAAAAACTTAATAACCATTCAATTATAGTATAAATGCAATAGTACAAATGTATAGTGACTAGTTGCGTGTTCCTGGTTTTTTATGTGATTGTTGTTTTGTATATTTTTCTACAGAAACCTAAATTGTTCTTATTATCAATCCATTGATGAAAATTATACTCATTGTCAGTTTTAATGATAGTCAAAATCAGGATGTGAGCGTGATGGATGCTTTAGAACCAAGGGATCATTCACGTATGAAATCTGTTGAACACCCCGCTGAAAACTTGTGACTTCTTCCGCAAGCTTGTGAACTTTTCTGCGATCAAATCTTTTAAGTTTGTCTGTCCGTTCTGAATATCGAGGAACCAATGTTGCATTGTACAACAAATCACTCCACTATGCTACATAAGCCAATTAAAAGTGGTAGCTTTCACCGCAAGAGTAAACCAAATAAATGAACTGTAAAATGCTTCAAATGATAAGAAATGTCAGAATCTTTTGAATCATTTGAAGTCTAGAAGCTTTTGTTGAATCAATTAGAATCTACCGATATCTTCCGTATTTAAAATAAAATCTTTCAGAATGTTTTAAATCATTTGTAAACTTGTAAAATCGTTTGAAATCTTGGTATTGTTCGAAACCATTTGAAACCTATGAATCATGATAAATCATTAGACTACTTGTGCAATCGTTTCACATAAGATCTGTTGAAGTTTTTAAAATCTCTTAAAATTTCCTGATATTATTTGTAAATTAGTGAAATCTTCTGAAATAAGTATGTTAAAATATTGTAAGATCAATTTGAAAATGCTGAAGTAATTTGGAGTGTTATAAAATATTTCAAGATCTATGAAATCAGTTGAATTACCTGATATCTTGTAAAATCTGGTCAAATCGTTTGATACCTTGTGAAATATGCTATCTATTGGATTAATAAAATAACGTACGGTACAATTGATATGTCCTTGTTCAATCACTTTGAACCGTGCGCCCTGACCTGTATCTTTATAAAACAACCTATACTGCAGATTCAACCACCAACTGCATATACCGATGCAACATTAAATGTGATTCCTTGTCATTGTAATGTGTTGACCAATTATGATTATTCGAATCAATCTGTTGTGTATCCTAATGGTTTCAATACAATTTCGAATGAGTTACAACTATACGCCACATGTGTGATTAATTACTAGTAAACTATTTTTACATGTATTTATCACTCACAAACAATGCTGTACAGAAATCCCATGTTAATTTGAATCCAGTTTTAGGTCATATACTACCTACTCAATATGAGAAATGATCATCATTCAGGGTACAAGTTGAAAATAGCTATTTCAGACAGATAATACTGAAAACTCTCAGGTTGAATACGATTGTATCTGTTCCAGGAAAATGTAATAGAAACGATGTGCAAAACTTGAAAGGCAGTAAAATCACTCAAAATATCAACTGGAATCATCGCCCAACTGTACGTATGGATCAACGTATAAAACAAGGAGACAGTTACCTGATCATAATCCTCAGGAAGAGAAAACAATAATACGAATGGAGATGAAGTAACTACTTCAAACTACACATAAAACAACAATGTAAACTACAAAGTCTGTTAGCAAAATACGAATAAATGAACGCAGATACATCTCATATATACATCTCAATATACACAGATAGATCTCAATTTCATTTACGGTAGCATTCATTCAGCTCAGAAAGAAGAAAAATTATCGTGTAATGAAAAATATTTATAAATCCCCGAAAAATTTTTATTACTCGAGCAAAAGTTCTGTTTCTTGTTATTGCAATGCTAAAAATATTTTTAATTGCCGAAACAAAAAGAGTAACGACCTCCGTTTTGTCGGTTTCATGTATATATAATATAGGTGTATGTACAAAAATAATCTCTCGTGTATGCAAAGACGATGTATATCTCGAACCTAAACTGTTGATGTTAATATTGCGCTCTTATGTATCCAGAGCGACAGTTACAAACGAATAACACATTCTTGTTTAGAGCCACAGTTCATCACTCTTGTCGAGTATTTCGTACAAGGAAGACCTAATAAAAGTGTTGAAATATAATCCCGCATTATTAATCCATTACCTACAGGTTATAAGTTATACGCGCATGGCTATCTGTGTACTATGTAACAACTAAAAGTGATAAGACTATAATACTTACTCATAAATTTTGTGTGGGACTTCAGTTCAAAAGAAAATGGTAAACTTAAAAGGACAAAGGAACATTAACGCTTTTAACGGTTACAGATACGGTGTATGAAAATTTAGAGTACCGGCTTTATCAAATGAATTTGATCTGCTGAACGTTATTGATGATCCAATTCTTAACCCATTGACTGAAGAATGGAAGAAAGCCGAACAGATTGCTAAAATCGTTATTATAGAACATCTGCACGATTTTTTTTTGGTTTTGCAAAAACAGAAAGTACTGCAAATGAAAAGTTCCGCCAAGCTTAGACGTTATTTACGAGCGTAAAAGTCTAGCCACACAATTGGCCCTAAGAAAGAAATTGCTAGGTCTGAAACTGTAAAGTAAAACTTCCTTGATAAAGCATTTTCCAAAATTCGATGATTTAGTTACGGAGTTATTAGCAACTGGTGCAATATCGGACGAAACCGACAAAGTGGCTCATTTATTATTGACGCTTCCTACATTTTACGATAGATAATACGATGGAAAAGAATTTTTTTTCATAAAAAGAAACTTCATAACCAAAAGACTGAGAGAAGAAGAACTGTGCAAACCGTCGACATGACTCAACCATCAACATCAAATGACACTTCAGGTTTTGCCTTTATGGCTGGAGACTACGAATTTGAAACTGAAGATGCAAACAAAGATAAAATCAGCTTGTGAATTATGAGTTTCCCCGCATTACAACGACCAGTAAAGATTTCCGTTTCGAGAAATGGAGTCTTCGTAACCACGACGAAGAAACGCACATTAAAAGCGATCAACAACATTGGAATCCAGGGACTCATAGAGGACGTTCTTCACTGCCCAAATATTCCACATGATTTCCTGTCTGTGCTAAGAATGTAACAGGCTGGAATAACTTGTTTTCAACAAAAAAGGTGTTGAAATCAGTAAAAGTGGTCAGACCATAATGTAAGGTAAGCCTTTGAATAACTTGCTTGCTGTTGATTTTTCCATCGATAAAAATTCAGTCAACTCTATTGTTCGAGTAAATAATACCAGAGGTGGTAATTGTGAATTGTCGCATCAACGTTTGGGTCACGTTGAGAAATAAAAATTTCTGTAATTGAAGAACAAACAAATGATGGATGATACAAAGCAAATTGCTTACGTAAATCCTAATGACAAGTTGTGTGAAGCATGTATGAATAAAAAACAGGCGCGATTTCCATTCGAAAAGGTGGAAAATAAAAATTATGTAAAGCGACCACTATTTATTCTTCATTCGGATGTTTGTGGTCTAATCACTCCGTCAGCAATAAAAAACCAAAATTATTTTATTTTATATAATTTATTTCAAATCCGTTGTGTTTTCAGTATTTCAAGACTATATTGTTGAGTGAAGCTCACTTCAATTTAAAAATCGTTGACCTATATTGCGACAATGGTGGAGAATATTTGTCGAATGAGATGAAAGATTATTGCGTGCAAAAAGACATTTGACATAATAAAACAAGACAAAAGGAATTTGAACAAAAATTTTGGAAAGTTATACTGGGTGAATGTGAATGTAATGAATGTATATAAAGTGTGGATTATGGAAACTGAAATGTCTATTGTAGTAAGAGACGTTAGTGTGGTTGAGATAAATTTTTTGGTACCCATGCCAGTAGTAAAATCAGAAGGGATTAATTATGAAAACTTCCGTGATAAAACTGAAGCATCTGATACACAGTCAAAATTAGTTGGAAAGTCTCATAAATGTGATAGTGTTAATCAGATACATTAAAACCGGAAATAGAAAAGATCTATAATAAAAATGCGATATTTCATCACGATCCAAATAAATCTGTAGTTGAATCAAATGTACACAATGAATATTTTTCTCAAAATCCTAAGTGTCAAAGACAAATATCACATGATCTTGAGCCAAGGAGAAATAAAAGGTTAAAATATCGTCCTGTTATCTCTTATAACGAAGATCCTGTACCAGATGATAACCTCATGTGTGTTCAATCTATTATATGTAAAATTCCTACTTCATATAAGGAAATGCAAAATAGATGCGCCAGAATTTAGTGGGTGGAAGCCATGAAAGACGAAATCAATTCTCCTCTATTAAAAAAAATCTGTTCTTTGGTTCCGACACCTAGAAACAAAAATATTGTTCATTGTAAATAGGTATTTTTTACCAAAAATGGTGAACTCGGAAAACCATTGAAACATAAAGCTCGTCTCGTTGCTCCAGGTTTCACTCAAGAATATCTAATAGATTATAATGAAACTTTTAGGCCAGCTGGAAGAAATTCAAGTTTTAGGTTCATAATAGCTTTTTCAAATAAATTTTATTTAGTAGTTCATCATAGGGGCGGGAAGATAGCCTTTTTAAATGGCGTAATGAAATAGGAAATTTATATGAAAGTTCTTGAGGGAATTATAACTAAAGGTGATCAAGTCTGTAAATGTAATAAAGCTTTATATAGGTTGAAACAAACAGCAGGATGATGGTTTGAGATTTTTGAACAAGCTCTCAAGGACAAAGGTTTTCAAAATTCTTCTGTTGATCGTTACACTTATATTTTGGATAGAGGAAATGTATTTAAAAATATCTATGTCGTACTTCACGTGGATGATCTGACAATTGCTACGATGAGCATTAAATGAACAATTTCAAAAATTATCAATTTTGCATCACTGATTTGTAAAATATCAAACTCTTCGTAAGAATCAAAGTCAATAGAAGCGGTGATAGAATAACTTTAAATCAAATGCATATATTGAAACGATTATGAAGAAATTTAATATGCACGATTGTAAAGCTGTCAATACGCCACATGAATATAAACTGAATTACACAGCTTTAAATTCTGACGAGAATTATGACGCTCCTTGTCGATATTTCATCGGGTGCGTAATGGACGTGATATTATGTACACGACCTGATATAAGCACAGCTGTCAATATATAGAGTAAATATTTGAATAAAAATAATACAGAACTCTGGAGATGTCTAAAAAGGTTACTAAAATATCTTCGAGGTTCGGATAATTTGAAATTGACTTACATCCGAAGTGGTAAGAATGTCCTTTTAAATGGTTACGTAGATTCAGATTGGGGGAAATATGATCAAAATAATAATCGAAGTACGACGGGCTAGTTATTTAAATTATTTGAGAGTTGCACGATATGGTGGAATACGAAAAGACAAATATTAGTAGCATCCGTATCTACCGAAGTTTAATACATGGCCCTTTTTGAAGCGGTCGAAGAAAGCTTTCTGATTAAAATCATTGTCAAACAGTATTTATATATATATATATAGCTCAGAATCAATAGTTATTTATAAGAATAACAACGGCTGTATAAGTATAGCAAACAATCCGACTGACCGCAAAAGATCAAAGCACATTGATATAAAATATCATTTTACCAGAGAAAAGATTGAGAAAAACGGAATAAAATTGAAATACATTCGTAAAGGTAACCAGTTGGCTGATGTGTTGACAGCGAAGAAAATTAAGCGAAGTGGCATCGAAGGTGGGAAAAGGATGAGGTAAGCTTTCAAAAGTTAAACAATAGGTGACCCTTTCCCAGCCACGCTGTCCAGGCTGGTTACGGTCCATATCTGTCAACCAACCGAATGTTTTAAAACGGGAAAAACCCGCGTTGGGAAATGCCAACGGTATTTTCATAATTAAATCAATCTCACTTATCTACCTATTTTAATAGAAATGTATACGTCGCAACAATTACGAATTCTGCGAGTGAACAGGTGTAAATATTTTCATTTACTAACAATTGGTTCATTAGTTACTTAGGCACAGCAGTATCGTTGTCGCATACTTACAAAAAGTAAAGAAATCCGAGCAAAAACATCGGAAACGTAAAAAAATCTGATAAGTTACGAAAACCACATCAAAATAAAGATACGAGAACAACTTAAGTACTGCCGCTTCTGTCGTGATATTAGGAAAAGACCTCCGGCCCTAGGATTTCTCAGTAAGTATACATCGCGAAGTCGAACCTCGCTATTTTGATTAGTGATATTGAAACAGAATTCCAAGAGCTACGTACACTTGGGGATAATGAATCCGAGGCGGCTAATTTTTTACACTAGACAGTTATGTTGGCAACACAGAGAAACCTACAGCGCCACAGTCGGCCGAGCGCGAAACTAACTCAATCCCAATAAACAAAACATAACCCATGACCGTCGAATCTAACCTTAGAATATCTACGTGTCAATCGAACAAATCATTATCCCCGCAATATTCTAAAGTGTACTTGAGGGCACATTTTTGATGGAGATGAATTATGCATGCTGTTGCGACAAGGTGATCATGGGCACCAATCTTTCACGTTATTTACGTGAAATAATGACCTGGAAATATAAATTGTACATGTTTTCACAGCGTGAAATAGTATTTATTCAACCACACAAAACACAAACCGGTTGCTGTATGAAAACAGAATGCTTGTAAGGTAAACAGGGTGACGGTGAATCAATACCTCACAAGCTTATATCAATAACGAAAAATATATTTATTCAAGGAACGGTAGAGTGTACAGTGAGTTTACTGACGAAGACTGTAAAGGCGAAAAAGGAATATGTTGCCTGACTGACCGCTGGTTTAAAACTGCATGTATTTTCAAGCGAAAACGCAGGCATCGCCCGGACCGCGGCTAAGGGTGGCATGGCGTCATAAAATTCCAGATGTGTAAGAAAAAGTCTAAGCCTGCGATGGCGTAGGCGATGCTTGACGTGGGCACTAGAGTGAAGGCCAAATTTGAAACTTTGTTGAAAAATGCCGAAGATGTTTTAAAACTGGAAAATACTTTGAAACGTCAGTGGCGAACGGCCAAGTCGCCACACTTGAATACTTTACGTGGCACGAGCAAGAGAAGCTCTAATTTGTACAATTTTCCTGTCCAATGTCTCGTTTTTACTTATTTACTGCAAAATATTTTGATTTTCACTTACCTCGTCTGAATTCACCTAAAATAATACGCAATTTCCGAATATCGTTGCGCGTTAGTGTACCAGGAGGCTGCCTGCACTTCTGTTTGGGTACCATTAATTACTTTGTACAATTAATTATATCGAAATTACTAATTACATGTTAAAACGTTTTCGACGTTTCGGCCGGGCCCTGCCGACCATCCTCAGGCTAAATTTGGACGACCTGTTCCTGCTTGGATGTTGTTAATTCAGCATTTTGGGCGGAATTTGTCGACTGAACTTTTTTCTTTTCAATTTATAATGAGGAAATAAAAACTTACTAGTTATAATTGCAATTTATAACTAGAAAAATTTCAATTACAAATTACACATGTAATTAGTATCGATTCTGCTTCAAAGTATAAACGTAACTGGTATCGATTTTTCTTCCAATTACAAATTACGAATTTAATTAGAATCGATTTTTCTTCTAACTAGAAGAATGTGCGATACAAATTACATTCGCCGTTTGTAATTTCGAAAAATATGCCATACCAATTTCATCTGCCGTTTGTAATTAGAAGTAAAATCGATACGAATGATATTCGTAACTCGTAACTGACATTTTTCCAATTACAAATCACAAATGTAATGATTATTTTTATTCTTCCAATTGAAAATTAAAATTGTAGTTAGTCATTTTCTTTTTTTCAATTACAAATTACACTACATTTGTAATTGGAATATAATTAATTTATAAGAAACGCCCAACACTGCTCGCACGCAACGATATTCGGACGGCAATCAACGGCAAACGGAAATGCATCTGTTGAATCCAAAATCGACAATACCATAATTTGTTCGAAGCTAACTGATCAATTAACTCAACCCATTAAGTGCTCAATAAGAAAAAAAGATTCAAAATTAGATACGTTAGTAACACTGATAAAGCTGTTATCAACCAGTCATTCCAATTGAAACTCGATTGTGTTCGAAAGAGAATACAGTCCATTTATTTGACGATAAACGTCGACCTTCGAGGCGATGTTGTTACATGGGATCACTACACGAACAAGTATATTCTTAAAAAAAAAAAAATGTGCCCACCAAGTACGTAGTTCTTAAAATGATATTTCGATATCACTACACGAAACAGCGAGGTCCGAATTCACGACGCATGACTACTTGCTGAGAGATCCTAGGGCTGAGGTTTTTTTCTCAATTACAGAGACTGGCTAAACCTGAGTTGTTCTTGTATTTTTATTTTGATGTGGTTTTGGTAACTTGGCGGATTTTTTTACATTTCAGATATTTTTCTTGCATATTATAGAGGATGGATAACAAAATGTGAATCACGAAATCAAAATTTCGGTTCTTCTTCCAAAGTGTACTCTAATACGAATTTGTGTATGTCATATTTCTGTGACGCTGATCTATGACTGACATATCTGTCATGCCAGTATGTGAAAGATATTTTAGAGTTCACGGACTGTAACATTTATAGTCCATGTGATTTCTCTGTGAGTCTAGAAAGAATGAAGTTACATAACCTTCATATCACAGCGGTGTAAGCTGGGTACCTGGGATGAGATACCAATCGTGACCAAGAAAATTGATATGATCAAGACACAGTCACTCAGAAATAAGAAAATGGAAGAATGCCGTAACTTTGGAAGTTTTCAATTTAATGATTTCAAATTTGGATCCACGTCTGCTCCAGTGGCTGCACACAATAAGTAACAATTGAGAGAGATTCATGGGAATGCAAAAGAGTTTGCAATTTTTCATTCATTTTTTCGGCATACTCATAAGAGGGTCGCTTTGCATCGCCTATTCTCGATCAGTGAAGTGCCACTTTACATAATAAACTCTGGAACTACGCGAAAACGTTTTTACATCACAGTTCTGATGCGCAGTTCAAACTGCGGTGTAAAGTACTTTTAGCGTAGTTCTGATGCGCGATTTAAACTGCGGCATTAAGTACTTTTTAGCATAGTTCTGTTGCACGGTTTAAACTTAGGTATAACGTACTTTATTCGTAGTTCTGATGCGCGATTTAAATTGCGGTATGAAGTACTTTTGGCGTAGCTTTGATGCGCGGTTTAAACTGGAGTGTAAAGTACTTTTATCGCAGCTTTGATGCGCGGTTTCAACTGCGTTTTAAAGTAATTTTAGCGTAGTTCTAATGTACGGTTTAAACTACGCTATGAAGTACTTTTAGCATAGTTCTGATGTGCGACTTTAACTGCGGTATAAAGTACTTTTAGCGTAGTTCTGATGCGCGGCTTAAACTGTGGTATGAAATATTTTTTATCTTAGTTCTGAACGTACTCATTTGTCTGCTCTCCCGATCGAAAGTAAATGATGCAAAACGACCTACTCATGCGTGTAAACTGTATTTGACTCAAATGATGTTTGGAGTACAAGCCGCGGGCTCACACTTAACGCTTCATCCCCGTTTGAAAACACTGGGCTTGCAGGCATGCCACATAAAGTATCTATTATTATATGACAATTAGCTGAGATGCTGATTTACCTTTCTGAATAATGCATTCCAACGTTATTCAGCATGCTTTGAATACAGAACAAACAAATGGTTTGTTTGTAACAACGCTTGGATGAAATCGACAGTCACGGTCAAGCGGGCAAATTGATCGGACGTGTTGAGATCATCGCGCTTTTACAATGAGCAATCCTCGACGAGCCAATCCTTCATCCTCTCCGCCTTTCCGAGGCTTCACTCCGACATATATTATAATACCCTAAGCTATAATGAATTAGAATATTGCATTAAGCAAACGAATTCTGATCACGTGTTATTATAAAATTATGTTAACGTCTCTACCAAACTATTATAGCGTACTATTAAGGAAGTAATTGTAAAAGCTACAATTGAAATTTAAAAAAAAACCAAAGATGGTAGCAAGGATGGATCGGATTACTAATGGACTTGTCATTTCTAATTTGAATACAGAAAGAAAGTGGCTGCAACTGGAAAAAGGTACCAAAAATGCAATTACAAATTGTATCAGGCAAATGCACGAGTGAAAATTGTTCAAATGATATCTGCTAATGCCAAAAAGTTCTAATTACATAAATAGTAAAGTCGAAGGCAGCACCAAAAGCGCCAAAACGAACAAAATTGATTACCGATTGCAGATAATAGAAATATTTTTGAAGGAAAGGAAATAGCAAACTGCCTCGATAAATACTTTACTAATACTGACAGTGTTTTGGCTGGAAGAATAAAGAAACCATTAATTATTGAGTGTACTTCTTGAGCATATATTCGGTGGTTGCATATCACAATCAACATAGCCTATGCGTTTTAAAGAAACTATCATTGTTCAAATATTTCAGGCTGGCTCTCCTCATGAAACGACAAATTATAGGCCAATATCTCTATCTCTCACACCCATCGTGGCAAAAGTATTTTAAAAAATTATACATATTGTAACGTGGCATTTTTGATGCCCGTTACAATTGGCTCCGTGAACCGTGGGTGAAACCAAAATTAAGGGGTTTTCGAGGCTGAGTAGCGTAGTATTTAGAAAAGAGCGCCAGAACTGGAGTCACGCATCCGAAACTACGAGACGGGACACTTTAGCGAATAGCGAAAGATATTTCAGGTTTTTTTTTTGTTTATTTTTCGAGCTACAACGCCGTCAGGCAGGAAGTCGGCACCGAATTCGAGGAGATTGCGGAGTGGCGGACTAGCGACGATTGCGAAGGAAGGATGTCGAGGCTGCGGAGGGGGAGCCAACGAAGATCCCCGCATCGCGGGAATCCAAGGTGGATGCGATTTCCGCTGGCGGCCGACGCGCCGCAGCCTCTCCACCTTCACCCCGCCAACAATTGACCGTCGAACTTGCGACGGACCGAGTAGCGACGATGGAGCACCACGCTCACCACCAAGCCATGGAGCTGCGCCGAGGACGAAATTGCGATTTAGCGTTAAGTTCTGCGCCGCGATGCTATTAAAGGTGCGCGTCGAGTTGCGCAATCGACGAAATCGATGACGCGTCGATTATTGCGTATTCTTGTGGGTATGACGTCACGTGTGGGATGGCGTATCGAGATCCGTGTTGCGGCAAGTAGTAGGTTTTTGAAACCACTCTAGTTCTGGCGGTCGTGCTAGATAGTCACGTTTTGGGAGTTTTGCGAAGTAATGGAGCCGCCTAAAAATCGCGAGGGGGATGGAGAGAGGTTGCGAGGATGTAAAAGGTAGGCGCTGCTTATATCCTCGCGGTTAAACTTCGAGAATAATTGCGAACAGGCTTGCTGAATAACGGATAGCCATTTTGGATTTGGGTTGTAGAAAAGTACTCGAAATTCTTTGGCCGAATCTTTTGCTTGGTAACCGTAGCCTGAGTTGCGCGTGATAAAATGGAGCCAATTTTGAGTATTCAAGAATGTTGAGTAGAGTCACGAGCTCTAGTTGCGTCTTTCTCGTTTTTGAAATTACGTACAGCCGTATTCCGGTGTACCGGTTACGTACAGCCGCGTTATCGGGGTTTTCCAGTGTCGCCTTTCGAGTAAGTCGCGAACTACCGAATTGGAGTGCTCGAATTAGCGAATAACGTTTTTAAGGATTTCGAGAAGGTTTGATTTCGGATGCATTGCGATAACGTTTAGTTAAGATGACGTTTAGTTGCGCTTGCGCTTAGTTCAGTTCCCGTTTAGTTAAGATGGTGTTTAGTTGAGTTGCGTTAACTTGAGATTGCGTTTAGTTGAGGGTACGTTTAGTTGCGCTTGCGCTTAGTTCAGTTCCCGTTTAGTTAAGATGGTGTTTAGTTGAGTTGCGTTAACTTGAGATTGCGTTTAGTTGAGGGTACGTTTAGTTGCGCTTGCGCTTAGTTCAGTTCCCGTTTAGTTAAGATGGTGTTTAGTTGAGTTGCGTTAACTTGAGATTGCGTTTAGTTGAGGGTACGTTTAGTTGCGCTTGCGCTTAGTTCAGTTCCCGTTTAGTTAAGATGGTGTTTAGTTGAGTTGCGTTAACTTGAGATTGCGTTTAGTTGAGGGTACGTTTAGTTGCGCTTGCGCTTAGTTCAGTTCCCGTTTAGTTAAGATGGTGTTTAGTTGAGTTGCGTTAACTTGAGATTGCGTTTAGTTGAGGGTACGTTTAGTTGCGCTTGCGCTTAGTTAAGTTTCCGTTTATTTAAAATGGTGTTTAGTTGAGTTGAGTTGAGGTTGCGTATAGTTGAGATTGCGGTTTCGTTGCGTAGTGGTTGAGACGAGAAGTTCGTGTCATTGGGTTCTAGTTCCCTCTGAAATATGTTGGCGTTTAAGAATCTGTTTAGTTGAAATAAGTAGGAAATAAGATTTATTTTAATTTAAGTTGTCAAGTTTAGATGTAAGGTAGCTCGCGGTAGCGTCGAAGCTCTGAGTCGGGTGAATCTCGGGTGAGATTGAGGGCACCGTCTGTTCGATAGCCCGACGGCGCACCGTCGAGAAAGTAGTTCTAGTTCCCCGGTTTCGAGCAATTATTGCTATAGCGGAAAAATTTCTAAGTTTCGAATTGAGAGTGGCGAATGGAGATTTTGTAAATGTTGAGATAGATTTTAGTTAGCGAGCCGCGAGCTCAATAGAATAAGTAATAGCGTAGGTTACGAATCATTTTCTGTTTTTTTTTTTTTTTTTAATCACGAACAGCGAATTTTGAATTATTTTTTTTGTTTTTGTGTATCATCGCTATTGTGAAATATGGTATTTTGTTTTAATTCTTTTGTTAAATAGCGTGCGTTTTTCGAGCGTCTCTCTCTCTCTCTCTAAAAATTACCCCTCCCCTCTCCGCGGTACTGAGCTACCGAGCATATTCCCGAGGAATAGCGCATTAACGATTTTGAGGCGTGTTAATCACGCCAGGCGCCCAACAGCATTTCGCGATATTTTTTTTTTTTTCAGATCCAGCTTACATCGCGGGCCGCCAAAGTATCGTGCACGCGGTAAGTTCTCGGTCATTTTCTGTGAGTGACCGAAATACGGGAACAATCCACGTCACAATATATACTAGACTATTAAACTTTTGAACCAATGTAACATCTTGTCGGTGAGTCAATTCGATTTCAGTAAAAACAGTGGAACTAGTGATACAATAATAGCCCAACTGCTAGACAAAATCTATAAGAACATTAATGATTTGAAACCCGTAATAGCTGCGTTTTTGGATTGGGCAAAAGCTTTTGATACTATTAATCATGAAAAGTTACTTGAAAAAACAAAATTGTATGGGATCAAAAACTCATTCGTAGTTATCTAACTAATCGTAATCAAATCGTTCGAGTAAACGATACACGCAGTGATGTTAGTATAGTAATTACCGGTGTTCCTCAGGGAACAATACTTGGTCCATTATTATTCATTATTTACATAAATTATATGCTCCAAATCATACGGAGCACTAATATAATTACCTATGCAGACGATACCGCTGTTATATGCTCAGAAGACACGTGGGAGGAAGTTAAACTTGAGATCTCTTATTATTTGGCAGAAGCTCCAATTTGGTTAGTCAACAATGCACTTTCATTGGATATTAACAAAACAGTCTTCATGACATTTGGTGCTTATAAAGACAGTGTTCCTAATAATATCGAAATCGAGATAAATAATATAACTTTAAACAGAACTGTATTCTGTAAATATTTCGGAATAATTATAGATTGCCATCTGAGATGGGAATGTCATATGCAAGCAAATGTAATAAAAAAAAAACTTAGATATCTATTATTCATTTTTTATAAACTAGCAAAGATACTGGATCGAAAAACTACATTAATTATCTATTATGCTTCATTCCATAGTGTGACTTTATATAGGATAGCTGTTGCGGAGGACCACATGCCAACGTTATTGGACCTCTATACAAAGATTACAGAACAGGTTCCTGAAAATAGTGCTTAAAAACTCTGAGTTGAAAGCGCCTTTGGCTTTTGAAAACTCCTTTATTACTAAAAACAATCATTATAATATTACTATGAAAAGCTGAAATCAAACGATGATAGCTCAAGTTTCAATACGAGAAATAAAAGTATAATCCATCCCAATGTTGAAAATAACTTTATCACAGAAGTACTTTTATAATAGAGATGGTCTTCTTCAATAAACATTATAATTACCTGAAAGCTTTGAACTTGAGTAAAAATACTGTAAAAAAGCATCTGGAAAATCGTCTTATTGATATAAGGAAATAATACAACTTTTCTATGTATTAATTAGCTATTTATTTTTGTAAACAGTTCCTTCCACACCAGAGCTATGTACAGGTGTTTATTCACCTCTATAGAATATAATGATCGAATGTTTCTCATATTCAACATTGTATTTACCTGGCTTTAAATAAATAAATAAATAAATACAACAGAGCTTTCGTCGACACGTGTGCAATTTGATACAACTTAATTTCGCGCACTGTGTAATTAAGCGTAAGATACCTAACCCAAATCTTACGCGCCGTCCGTGGCACCTTCATTATTCCTTAAATAAAAGTTTCTTTCATAGGTGTTGGAAGAATATAACGTGTTTCATGCGTGTAGATGGGCGATTACTGGTTCGTGTGATTTCAGCACTCGCCTTTGCGGTTGACGCTGCAAACTGCAAACTCATTAAAAATCACCCACTTTTCGCACTCCTATTACAATATACTATGTTTCGCAATTTAAACTCACTTGACTTCAAAATGTGGAACACTTGCCACATTTAGCCTACGCAGGTAATTCGTTGTTTCTATTACGGCGTGGAAATTTGAGTAGATACAGAGTGAGTAAAAGTGGAATTAGGTATAGTGAATTAGATTTGAATATTCGTTTTTTAAAAAAAAAGTAACTCGCAATACAATTTGATGCTAAATCTAAAACGAATCCCTCAACATGATGTACCTTAAATTAACACTAAATTTTCCTCTTCAAAATCTTTGAGTTTACGGTTTATCCCGAGTGGGCACAAGCTTTTGAAATGAGGTTCGTCATTTACTTTCAGTCTATCTAAATTATTTCGAACCGCGGGCGGCTCGGCGTGTTCGACGGTAGCTGGACACGAGATGAACTCCTTAATAATTATTCGGGTTTCTAAGAAATGGTTTCATTTGAATATGTCAAGCACTTTCATTCGAAGCTGAAAAACCACCCCGTTGGGTGCCGATATTTAGGGGTCATTGTCACCCCTTCCAACCGTTAACTAGCAGATGAAAAAAAATACACGTGTCTCCCAGTTTTCGACGAACTACTACATGTATGTACTAGATCAAAATCGGAGGGGTCGACCTACCGAGGGCTTCTTGTCCGACAAACTCAACGACCAGTAGGCAATCCGAATAGGGGTGAAAACGGGGCTACTCAGCGTTGACGTCGGCTTTCACGTTGATGCTTTCCTGAGTTAGTGTGCCAAAATTAGCTTTTCGGTGATACGCTGGTCGCTGACTCGAAAGAACTCCCTTACTGGACCTCGCTTCGCTGCGTATATCCCTTTGCCACCATTCGCACATACCCGCACGTACCCTGTGTTTACTTTTCACCTCTGACCCATTTGCCACCTGCCGCACTTTCGCGCTCCATTTGTGTGATTCGGCTGTTGAACCAGGCGTTAGTTAAATTTATGCACTGGCAAATCTTCCGGTGCATACACAGGTGGACCTTCGTGCATATGCGAATGTATATTGCACTTGAATATTGCCTCAATAAGGTGCGGGACATGAAAATGAGCACTAAACCGTTACCATTACTTGCTCGGAACTTGTATAAACTGCAAATTTCCAACAACATTGTTAATTGTCAATTATGTTAAAGAAGGCCTAGTAAATTAAACTATACGTCAGTAGTTCCATAATTTCGGTCAAACTAACATCCCCAATGGTATCAGCAGCATCCGTGACGCGGGAGTCTGATACTTGTTCTGTAAGATTAGCCGAAACAAATTTACGTGGTGTATCCGTGCCCAATGATACAGTTGACGTCGATTAAGTATGATTTCAGAATAACCAAACTTAGCAAACCCCAGAAGTTTGTTTACGACTTAACAAAACGAAGTTATGTCACGATACACGATACATTCATCGGTGCTGTCTGATATTTTTGCAAATGCTACTTTTCTAATACGCAACCTCCCCAACCCAAAGTTCTTATTAACTTTTTGTTCTGGTATTTGAATGATATCGTGCTGCAAAACCACTTTCCTGATTTACTTCAACCTCACTGAACTATTTTTGACATTGCGAGGTGATCCGTAACTGGCAAACAAGAAGTTTATTGTACCGCAAGGTTTCAAAATTACTCAGTTCCTGCCCTAGATGTGGCTTACCAAAGCCAACATGAACGTCAACATCACAGCAACCACACCCTCTCAGTGGTTTTCTACCCGCAGGAACACAAACCAAATCGAAACAAGGCGTGATAAAGAGGGTGTCAGGATGGAAAGGGCTGCAACACATCATGACTTAAGAGTTAATTGGGTAACAAATGGAAAGCATTTCCATTCCCAGCTTCATGCGCACGACAGCTTCCTTTCCTTGGAACTCTGTTTTCTTCTTTGCAAGACCTGTAAAGGTAAGTTCAATTTAAGAAGCAACGAAGGTGCCACGGACAGAGCGTAAAATGTTTAGGGGTTGGGTAACTCACTCTCAATGACAAATTGCATAAAACTGAGTTATTCGAAAGTAAGCTGAAAAAAGCTCTAGTGTACAAAGTATAGGATTCAAATTGCGCGCATGCGCTACCGGTTTTTTACCGCACTGTTAGGAAATGGGGCACTTTACGCATACTCGACAGGTTTCGAAAGCGATCATTCCAAGTAAGTGTTGGAAAAAATAGTTTTGAAATTCACCATCATAATTTAACGCCTAAATCAAACATTCTCAACAGCAAATTGAACAGTTGAATGAAACCCATTGGTACAAACTAACAATGAAATTTAACAATGTGAAGCTGTCCCAAAAAAAAAAAAAAAAAAAAAAAAAAAACGAATCATGCGCATCAGGTTGTTGTTTTACCGACACGCAGATGGTATAATATTTAACCAGCAGTTGAAGTTCTATTGGTAGATTTGTCTACGTTACACACAGATCCTAATGGCAGCTCTAAGTTGATGATACTATGGTTCATTTAAGGAATTAGAAGAACATGTATAGATGCAGAAAAGTGAGATCCGCAATTGTGTCAAACTTAGTATGTTGTGACAGGAAAATATATTTCCCGTCTTTTCCCTCGACGTCAATACGCGATCCGACTCCTCGGGCGCTATTATCCGTTGTCGCCTTAACGAATATGAGTAGTGTTAAGTTTATATTTAGTTAATAATAAACTGGCCGTTTGCATGTGTATAAGGCGAGAGCCACCAAATTCGTTGAACAGAGTCGTAGCGTGAGCGACGGGACGCAGAGAGGCTGAGAGACGAAACCCTTCCTACTTTACCTATGAGTTAGACAAGGATGCGTATGCGTCGCGTTTAGCGAACCGCAAGCGAGGTGGTCAAGCGGGCCAAAATTTGCCACTTATCTCTGAATATTGAGAGAGATAGGTCAGTCCTCGAGGAGTTTCGTCGTGTTTTCCGGCTGTACAGTCATTGTAATTGTGTTAAAGTATCGTATGTGAATTTGTCCAAGTATTAATAGTGTTCGAGCATGTATTAAAGAAGTCTATTGACTTTTGTGGGGACTTGTGTGGCGTTGCTGTTTCTCGAATTTGCCTACCGAAGGAGAATATCGGCCAATTCGTCAATTTCATTAAGTAACGAGGTTACAATTATACAAGTAAGTCAACCTTATATAAGCCAGAATTCTCGTCTCGAGCATTCTGTATTCAACTCTTTTTTTCTTGCAACATCTAACTCTATGGTCCCCAACTGGAGCCATCCTGTGATTGTCTCGTGTTATTCGTAAAGAAATTAGTTACTTAATTAGTTAATTATTTATTAAATAAGGTTATTAGTGATCCGAAACTAATTGGCGCCCATTGATTGTCAAATAAAATTAAATATAATCAGATCCAGAGCCCCGACAGCCGACGGATCACGGCCGCGTCGGGTGAGGCCTATTTCACTAAATTGAACTATTAAAATCACAACGAAAATAAGCTTTGTCTCAATGTTATTAGCAGAAATTTGAAAGTCATATCCTACATGATCAATTATATAACGTATCAACTAATTGTAAGTTTTATCAAGATTACGCAGAGCATGTGGCAAAAATCTGATACGAACGCTGCAGATTATTGTCTCAGCCCAAAGGCTGGAACAAGTGAGCTGGTTTTAAGTGATCTCTAGTACTCCAAAGCCTAGAATATATCAGGCCACAAAACCCATTAAACACTGAGGCGCGAAGCGCATAATACAGGATATATTGTCTATTAATAATGTCCACTGACATTGAAAAACGTGAAATGTGATCAAATTAGTATTGTCAGTTTATAACACAAACACAACTATACCCATGGAGTTCATTTTAGGTTACAAATTATCATGATTCTTCAAATACAGACCATGGGGATGCCTCAAGGGGGTATATATTAGGTAAGGAAAGGTCTTCTTTCACACAAAGTATTAGCCAACAACAGCTTTAGCCGACGGCACTTTTGCACACCGTTTGTTTGTAAACGGCATGTTGGCACACGGCCTGTTTACGTACACGAACTTGATCACACAGCACGTTAGCACACACAAACTTTATTCTGTACGACACTCACGCATACAATCCTTAAGACACGGTAATATTGTACGCCGGCCTTCTTATCGGTGTCCTGTAGCCAACAGGTAACGAACCCCCGTAAGCATTAGAAAAATTTAGAGGAGGTGACTGTGAAATAGTTTAAAAAATTTAGGGTACCGGTGTACTGTAGCTGAAAAGTACATTCGACAGCCAAACTCCTTACGAAAAATTACGAAAAGTGACTGTGATCAGGTTGGATTCACATACATTTTTTTACCCAGAATCCATCTTCATACATTTTACTGCTCCCAAGTGTTCATGCGTTACCGTGGGAAAAAATCTTGAGTCCAATAGTGCCATGTGCTGAAGTTCCTGTGTGGAAACAGGCCGTGTACAAACAAACAGTGTGTAAAATTACCGTCAACTCAAGTTGGTATGAGCTTTTACGCACTGTGCGCAAATGATACTCTATCTTTTAGAGCTGTACGATTAATTGGTCTCATGGATTATCCGATTCATCGACTGTTTCGAATAATCGTTGGACCAATTTGTGAAAGGTTCTTGATTCATTCATAATACTTTAACTACAAATTTCTATCCAACGTGTACGGCTATAATTTATATTTCATGCAACCACCGAAGTTAAACTCAAAACTATACTTCAAGAAAAAAAAAAATTAAAATATTTCAAATTTCTCTAGAAAATACTTGATACAAGTAGCTGAGAAATGCGGTTTTGGGATGAACGCCAAAGGGTTGATAAAAAAAATCACGGTTAGAAAACATTTATTCATCGATCAATCATAAAAACAAATAAGCAAAACCGTTGATCATTCAATAGATCGATTTACCGGAAGAAATGACAATCTAGACTATCAATCAACCAATTAATCGCACATTACTTGTATATGTATATACATGTACAAGGCATTCTATGTCAACTTGACATACGATTAACCCTGACCAGTTTTTGATTCATTAATTTGTTTTCGTCTTTCAGTACCCATTCGAATTAGCACCAAAGATTTTCTTCAGAATCTTATATCAACTTCATCTCAGACCATATATTATTTCAAAATTTCGACCTTGACAATGCTAATAACTCGGCGAAAGAAAGCAATATTTACAGAAGTGAGTCTCGTATTTTCTTTGTTTCAAATTGTTCTTTAATAATAAAATATTTGAAAATTCCTCTAATTAGTTTCAATGATTATATGATACTCATATGCAAATGAGTTTGATAAGCTCAGTGCGACACTTTAAATTTTCTTGATGAAATGATATGTAATTCGAAAGTTGAAATCTGAATTTACAACACTAAGCCTATCATGTGACTCTGATTCTTATTTTATCAGCATTTAATCACTCGAATGTTATGTAATATTTTACACATTATTGAAAATTCTTCATTCATTTACCGAAATCATGAAGTATATACCAACAAAGATATCTCATTTATCTAAAAAAACTATCCAGATGTAGGTTATTGTCAAGCCCATTGTAACATTCGCTTACACAAAAAATTCGTAATCAATCAAAGTAATTGATAGACATGTGAAGGATTTTGAACCGAATTGGAAAAAAATATTATAAAAGTAAAACACTTCACCCGCTTGACTGTACGAAGAATAATCCAGCTAAATTAGAATGACAATGTGGTTACAATGACGACAATCCAGAACTATACTATGCCGTTGGAGAAAAAAATCATTCACATGGTTTTGATGTGACACGTTGATTGGTCGTTTGATAATTCAGACTAAGGGGAGCCACTGGAGAGACTATCGCACCGAGAAAAATTTCATTTGTTACAGCAACTAGAAAAATTCAGTAAAACAGGTATCGTTAGAAAAACTGTGTGAATATTGTTGGAATTACGAAAAACGAGATACACGTAACCATTTTGCGCTATTGTCGATTCTTTTTTGGTAATTGCGACGCAAAATCAGTTTTTTCGGGTTACTGTACTTTTTTAGTTGAATAAGACCTTAACATCAATTTATCGTTGCAAAAGCATTAAATTTTCGCAACAGTTACAAAAGAATATAGTAACAGTGATCGTAATGAGAAAGAATAGTAACAGGTACTGGACTTTCTGGTAACAGCTACAAAACTAATTTTCATTTTTTACCGAGAACTATATTTTTCGATTGTGGTAAAAAATGAAAATAAAATTTCTCTCAATGCATGCAAAGCTCACTGTATCAAAATGCCATTTGGATTGCTAATAAAAAGTAAACATTCAAAACCACCAGAGATGACAGTAGCGAAATAAATTAAACTGTTCAAATCTCGACCTTAGAGCAAAGTCAAGTTAAAATTGATAGTTATACCAAGATTTCTTCTTGAAACGGACTCGTTCGACAATTGCAACTCGTCTAGTTTACTGGCTTCGACAGGTTTGTGAAAAATTGTAGGTTATGGTTGACTGTCACCTGTCAAATGATCGATTCTAGGCCATTTGTTCTTGTCGGCGAAGGTTTGCTTCAGGCTAAAAGAATCGATATCAGCCAATCGAGATAAAGCAAGTTGAATCGCGCGCATTACAACCGAGTCCTTTCAAAAAGAACTCTCGGTACATATTCATTACAGTATCGTTGATGAAATAAGGAAACCAACGGAGGAAAATACGAAGAAAGAAACAATAAAACGACAGAAGAAATACAAAAAAAAAAAAAATGAAAGAATTCGAAAGAAGCCTGGAAGCACGTGCAAAATGGATTACGCTCTTCTGCCACGTTGACAAAGTGTAGACTTTCACCCGAGATCTCTCAATGGTTGTTCTCGCTCTCTCGGCACCCCTCCACCGCCAAGTTACATCGCCACCCCAACTGATCCACCGCAACGCAAAAGCTGCGACTCCACGCGTCAAGATTGATTGACACTCGTCACGCTGTGTTCCTGCCTCGCCGATGCTGAGGTCTTATCTATTCAGCGAGTGACACATGCTCTACCAGAGAGGGGAATTTCCATTGAAAAATATCAATCCCTTTGCTCCTCCGCGCCACGCTGTCAGCGCGTGTTCAGAAGATATGCTAAAGAAAAATAATGACGAAAAATATGCGAAAAATGGGCCGTAACAATAGCATTTTTCACGGTGCTTTTCGTCACTTTGCAAACTAATTCAATTGATGGAAGTACCGTTAAGTACGATCGGAATCTTTCGTTCTACCTAACTATTCTGTTTTTCGGGGTTCCGACTACAAACGGAAAAATCGGGACCCTTAGAGGATCATTTCGTTATCCGTATGTCTGTCTGTCTGTCCGTCTGTCAAGATTGTTTTTCTAACGGAACGGGTAGAGGTATCAAGTTGAAATTAATACCAAATACTAAGATATATGGTCCCTCGGAGGTGTAAAAAATTCAAGCTTCTAAGTCAACGCAATCAAAAGATACGATCATTTATGTCACATATTTAAATACTCGCAAATCTAGTCAGCAAAAACTATGGAGTTCTTCCCGTTGACCTGGAATCACGAAATTTGGAGAGAAGCAAGGTCTCTCATCTCAAGTAAAGGAAAAATCTCGAAAACACTGAATTTGTAGTTATATCGGGTGAAAAAAACGAATTGAGTTTGTACGGAACCCTCAGGGCACGAATCCTACTCGCATTTGTGCCGTTTTTTTTTTTTTTTGTTCATAAATGGTTTCTTTATTCACCATGAAATTTTTTTCCGTTGCATTGTTACTTTTCATCGCCCATGGTAATGTGAAAATATATTGGTTTCGGCCAAAACTAACTTTTTCTAATTTCAATAAATCTTCACGCTTTCGGACTTCTAGTACTTGAAATAAACGATTTTCAAAAAATTTCTACCTGTCGGTCCGGACAAATTTCCACGATGATCTTGAAAACCGAATTGATGATGCAATGAAAAACAAAGAAACCGTTTTATGAATAAAAAAGAATCTTAACGATGTATGATTTTTATCATATTTGACAGTATTTTCAGTGATTTGTTTGGGTAGCTTTTTTAAGGCATCCTAATGGGTATACTGCTAATTCAGTAATTTGGTGCAATGTTTATTTGGAAGCCGGCATTCCAAGCTCCGATGCGTCGGAAAATCGAACCTATCGTTAGTGTGATTTGGATTTGACATAATACTTAGTGAAAGCTCCGTAAGAACGTTAAAACGTTTGTATATAATACATGGCACCGACTCGTCACTTGCATTACGATTTATCTTCGAAAATTCAATCCATTCGAAATGTTGATCCTACGCCAGCCATGTGTCAACGGGGATATGTAATCTGTCAGTGTCCACAGTCCGAGGGGTGAGTATGCTTTTGCATGAGACCGCTAAAGTGAAAGTATCAACAGTTTGCGAGTGGAACGTTTTTCGCAATGCGTGCATCGTAAAGGGGAAAATGCTGCGAGAAAAAGCACTCGTTTTACTTGCTTGGCCTAATACGTCTTTGTTGAATAAAATATACACCACCGATGGTTGAATTCATGCGACAAATTCGCCTCGTCAAATCAGTTAATAATTGGTTTAGTAAAACGTTTACTCACTGAACCGCCTCTTTGAAAATTCTAGACCGTCCGTCAAATCCATAAAAATTCTTCGACTTTGGTCGCACATTTTATTGCAACGGGGAAGTATGCCGAAGGTAATCATCAGTGGATACGTATACAGGGTGTCTCATTTTAATCAATCCAGTCAAATATCTCGAAAACCGAGAGTGTGAGTGAAAAATATTTCTTACGAAAATTGTGAGGTTTAAAGCGGGAAAGAAGACGATCAAGTCAAATTTTCCGAAAATGGACCCGCCAGGGTCAAATAAATGTTAACTTGGTTTTTTTTTTTTTAAATGAAACAGTATATTTTTTTCTTCGGCATCTAAAAGGGCAATGAATTCTGCATCAAAAAGTGCTAACTGACTTATCACTTAAACTCGACTTGTGATTAAATACGAGCCGGTCAAGTTGCTACGGAATGTTTCTGCCGTACTTCGTTCATAAGGGTCCTCTTTCTACCTTCTTTATAAATATTAATATTTTGTCAACTTTTATTTTCAAGTTTCGAGATTATTTAATTTTTTTAATTTACTATCTTAATTTTTCAGTTTAACTTTTCATTATGTTACCTGCGTCATTACGCTACACGTCTTCCTCATCCATTTTGACCACCTCTTGCCTGTACCTGTTAATTCTTCCACATTCCTCATAGCAGCGTCACAGACTTCACCCTGTCCTCCTATTTCTATTCAGCCTCACGCTACTCGTTATCGCACTTACTCCGCTAATTCTATTCCCCACTATTCTGAACTATCACAAAACTTCTATTCCATCCTCCGTCGAGATACCTTCTATACCATCGTTTGTCAAAGTCACTTCAATTCCAACGTTCATATAATCGACACCTGTTCCATACTTCATCAAATAGACTCCAATTCCAACATTAAAAATAACCACTTTGTTCAACTATACATATAAATTCTTTACTATCCCAATAAACCATCTATACGTTTAATCACAAGCATTTCTCATATCAATTCGTACTCCTTGGTCCATTCCTTACCCGTACCCGAAACAACATCTCGAGTAGGTATAGAGACGTATTGACAGCCACCAGTCAGTATCTCCCCTCCATCCCGTAACAATTATTTCAAAATTTTCTTATTTCAACTACTTTTAAAGGGATCTTTGTTTATTCTATTCGAAATTTAAAAAATAAAAGGATATTCGTAAACCATGTTTACGATAGCAAATTACATACGGTTATAAGTCACTTTAATAAATGTTCGCAAACATCTCCTTATACTTTCAATGCATCGTTGAGTTCTCATGTGAAATTGTTCGACTGTGAATGGTAGTACAGCTCTCCGAATAGCGCGACACGTGTTAATAATTTGACAACATATTATCGTAAATACGGTTTACGAATAACCTTTTATTTTTAAAGTTGCTAATAAAATAGACTAACATCCTTCTAAATACAGGTGGAATTAACAAAAATTCAAATGAAAAATCAAAAAATTTAAATTATCTCCTTACCTTCTTACCTTATCTCCACCGAGTCAGCAGTATACCCCCTCTACTCCTGCACTGCAACTAGTCAGTCCCTTGCATCCTTCCCCCCATACACTCACTCTCAAGTCATCTTCCATCCGGTTAAAATCTAAATTCACCTCTCATCCCTTTTTCTTTCTCCGCATCTTCTCACTGTACTCTCCATATCTTTGACAATAAGTCAATTATACGTATACTTGAACATTCAACACCTGACAATGAGTGCAGCTTCCTCTTATTTCCTCTGATCCTTCATACGTGCAAGCAGTCGATGGGTTACGAACACGAAATATGCCGTGATAACATAGATAAAGATAAAACTTGAGAAAAATATTAATATTTCGGAAAAAGGTGTAAACGGGGCCTCGTGTCAGATGCACATCTCTAAGAATCCATGCGGAACTCATGAACCAAGTACGACAGGAACATTCCACAGCGACTTGACCGGATCGTATCTCATCACGAGTTGAGTTTAATTGGTAAGTATGCGAGTACTTTTCGATGAATGATTTAAGGGATCGTCTCAGTGTGAAATTTTCAAAAAATTGTTTTTTTTTGTTTTGCATTATCGTATAGTATACACTGTTCTAAACATTCTCTCAAATTTTTAAATCGAAATTCAAATTATTACGGTCGCTACAGCGTTTCTTGTAGAAAGGGAACGGGTTTTCTACCTGCGCGAGTACTAAGGTGCTTAGGTTCTATAACCTTGCAGAATAAAATGTCCAAGCATTTCAGTTCGTTTTTGACATCCACCACGGATAGACGTACGAGAGAAACCCCCGAGAAAAAAATCAAGACCTGGCATCGCCGATTGATCGTAAGTAAACGATTTATATAAACTTTTCCAACTTCAATCTTTAAACGCGTTTTTCTCAGAATGGTGTTTTTCAAAACGGTTTCCACTCTCAAAGGAAGAGTTTTAAAGATATCTAGTTCCAATTTCGGGAGAACATTTTAAACGTCATTCTTTATCGCGCTATGGAAGCTTTTTCTTTTTTTTTGAAAACTTCCTATTTTTTTTACGAAAAACTGTCGAAAAAAAGGGTCACATTCGACACTTTTTGTTCAAACCGCCGCCATTTTGTCAAATTTGAAAAAAAAAAAAAACCCCTCCATAGCGCGATAGCGACTTTCCTACAGATCAATAATCTTTTTGAAATTTTTTTTTCAGATCAAAATTGCGGCCGTCATCGTGGAAACCGTGCAGCACCTTTTTTTTTCACGTGAAATTACAACAATTTATACAACAATGATGCACTCAATAAATAAACTTAAAAAAAATCATTTTGTATTCTTCATAAACGTATTTATTTATGAAAAAAAAAACCGGACCGATTAGTTTATTTGAACATTAAAAAAAAAATTCACGAAAATCAGTGATTTTTCGGAGGGTCACACTGAGACGATCCCTTAATCCCCTTTCAGATGTCGATTAAAAAGTAATATACTATTTTGTCTGAAAAAAAAACCAAGTTAACCTACATCCGACCTTGGCGGGTTCACTTACGGAAAATCTGATGTTCTCATCTTCTTTCCCCTTTTGAACCTTACAACTTTTGTCTGAAACATTTTCCACTCGTACTATTTGTTCTCGAGATATTTGACTGAATTGATGCAAATGAGACACCCTGTATATGTACTAGAATTATCCTTATTTAGGGCGATGGAAAATTTTTTCTGGACCCCCCGCCACTCCTGAATATTTTTAAATAAGTTAAAAACAGTTCCTTAATTTTTTCACATATTTATCTCAACTCTAACCCGTGCCCCTGTAAAAGGGAGGATTTCTCTATTTAAAATACACGTGTTTCGGGCACATTCTTAGTATACATCTCACCGTAAAAGTGGTGATATTCAAAGAAATCTACAACTGCGAGATTTCAGTGAGCATTGGTACTGTTACGTGAGAAAAAATTTACATCGTCATACCAGGTGATCTAGGCAAATTGCACTTTCTTTAAATGGAAAAAAGTTGGAATTCGAGGGCGATCAATTCCTCGATTGCATGGTATGATGATGTGAATTTTTTCTCAGATAGTAGCACTAGTAGCCCACTAAAACTTCGGAGTTGCAAATTTTTTTGAACATCAATACTCTTGCAATAAAATATGTGTTTTAAATGGGGAAATCCATCCTCTTACAGGGGCACGGGTTAGAGTTGAGATAAAAATGTGAAAAAATGAGGGAATTGTTTATAAATTTTTTAAGTCGATTTGGGGGCCGGTTCGACAAAAAAATTGTCAACACCCTAAATAGGACCACTCTTATATATATGGGGCATTCCATAAAATCTCGATAAAGATTCTATACTGATGTTTGAGATCGGCTTTATCATTTTTTGTATGAAAGCATATGACAAAAAACGCGATCGAAATTTTCTTCAGAATTTTTAATATATGTATTAAATAAATAGAAACTCACTATTTAAAAAATGACGCATAGGTTAAATGATATTTTAATTCGCTCAAAATATAGAATTTGTGAAACTGTCATAATTTCCCTTCATCGTTGTAAACTACACGAGTTACAATTATGAAGCAGGTCCTTTCGAAAAGAACTCTCGGTATATTACACTTTTTCGTTGAATTGCTTAGAATTTTTGTTCGATTCGACGGGAATTGCGTAACTTAATTTCGCAAGGTGAAAATATATTCAGGTATTTCTCAGGACACTGATTATTCAAAAAAATCATGCGTCGGAGGAATAATCTGAATTCATTGATGGGGCCAGTAAAACTTTTTTCAAAAAACATCAACATAGTCCAAGCCGACTCAATTCGGAATTAACGTATATTCAACATCGAAAAAAGGTTTGGAAATAAAGTCTGTGGCCCGAGGGTTGCTCCACACCTATGGGCCAGTTCCTCTTTGCGATGCCTCATATCTATCGGTGAACCATTTGTCATAATATGAACATGGGGGATTATATAAAAAAAAATGTTGACTGAGTTATTAGACGATAATTTTTCTTTTTTTTAACTTATTTGTTAACGATAATCTCTCGCATCATCTTTTGTTTTCGAAAGCCTACGTTCAAACGATAAGGAATGGTTCATCGAAGGAGATAAAGCATCGAAAGAATGAATGAACCATTGATGTGAAAGAATCCTTGCGACGCAAATTTTTTCTGAACATTTTTCGGATGTGAAATGAACATTAATTAAGAGATTAGTCGATTTTAAAATATGATAGTTGCTTTTGAAAGAAGCTGTGCTGGTTCCTTCAAATTCAACTGTGCAGATATAAAAATCCAATTTACGACACGCTCGTATCAATTGCAGTATTGGAAAATGATGAACTGTTTATTCTCTTACAGTGATAATAATGTAGTAATCATAATGATCTAACTTCAATACCGGGCATCTGTCTAATTTACCAACTATCCCAGGGAATAATATATATGTATTTTTGAATTGTCCATGGTTACAAAAAGACGTCGTATTACATACACTATCATTACAGCATAGAAGCGAGGCATGAAATTGATATGCGAGTTAATAATGAATGATATAATTTCTTTACTCTCGTATGTAACAACGAGGCTAAGAGTAAATGTGAGAAAGAATCGTCTCGACGTTGAGTAAACATCGTCGGTTGACGAAGAATTGCATTAGATTAGTTCCAGGTTAATATCTCTTCGAAACTTTTGATTTCAGTATCAAATTCGTATGTCATAAATTATCGTTTTATAATCGTAGTTTTTCAGGTCCAATTTATGTGTATGGAAAAAGTTGAATGAGGCGGGAAAAAAATGGTTAAAAGAATGCAGGGAATGCCTGAGGCCGATTCTGAAGCTTAGAAAACAGGGGCAAAGCTGTGAAGAAATGATCGCGCGAGGGGTAGAAAAGTAGTCTCAATAATTTATTCGAGGTTGGGGAAGAGAAGAAGAGCAATTACGGCAAATACCATGGTGTACACATCCGGTATGTTGAACGAAGAGAGTTGAAATAACTTATTGCGAGTGCGCAAATCTCGTTAAGCCATTGGATAACGGTCAATAGTATGTAACAGAAAAGATCGTTATAAATTTCTATCACGCAATTTTATTCATTATTTAATATATCATTTTTACGTAGTTTCAAAGGATCTGATGGGCAAAAAGATCGAAATACGATCTGTGATGGTTTTTCAATGAGAAGAATTATTTAATAACACTTCTAATGCTAAAGGAAAATTCAGACGATTTTGACAGGCGGAAGGACCGAAATAAAATCCACGATATGTCGCCAATGAGAGAAGTTGATAAATGAATTCATTCGCAAGGATTATACGTTAAACTCTTACCGACAACCCAAGGATAAGCAAAACAACCGAAGTACGATTTTCGATGCAGCACGACAATATGTTATAAGCAGATCTGATTCACTGATTCGATCGAATAATCAAGCCCTAGGTATTCATGAAAAAATGTTACTTTGTTCGCGGGACAGCAGCGAGTGTATCGATGCCACACCCTAAGGACGAGAGAAGGTTAGCATCGTCAGCCGTGGTTCGTCGGAATATAGAATACTGTTTTACCCTGCGATCTCGATCGGTGGAGGACTCTGAAAGTCGTCACGTGCTTGAAATGATTTGCTGAAATGAAAAGATTTTTCACTCGATAAGAAAATATATAAGAAGAAATGAGATTGGGAAAAATATTTAGAGTGATGTGGAAATACTTCAAGGGTGGTCAATTTTTCAGTTCGTACACTGGATTTGCAAGACGAGACAAGCTTGACAAAGAATCACTCGAAAGCACAAATTATTATGAAAATAAATCCGAACTCTTCCATCGATACAACAGTCCGAAAATTGTTGTCCAGTTTTCCCAGTCGACCGGATATCCACCCTGCACTTCTCGCAAAACGAGACTAAATTAACGTTTGCGGGTTCCCCTGGGAACTCGCGCTCCACCTGTTGGTCATCACAGCACAGCGGCGCCCCCTGGCCCTGTCCAAATTGCAAGGGTGACCGTTCCTTGGGGGGTGAAGGGTGACGGGCGAGAGAGGGAAGGAAGGAGGGATTCACGGTGGTGCGCGAATAACGCGCGGCCGTTTTCGCATTTTCCCAACGGTACGTATTTCAGAATGATTCAGAGACTCCGCTATCTCTCTGGCAAGGGTTCAATTCTTTCATCCCCCTGGGCAACTCCACCGACATGCCATGCCGTGGCATACGGGTTGAAAAAAATTCTGTTCCTACGTTGTAACCCTCTTAGGTTTGAGAAAGTGAGTTTCGTACTGGAGATCAGTCACGAATGATGCAACGCCTGCAAATCGTTTTTTATTTCATTGTCGCTGCACTCTTCACCTGTTTCACTCTGTATTTATTTATTTATTTTTTTTTCTTTTTTACTTCTTATTCCCTCGAATATTGAGAATATTCGGATATATTTTTCTACATATCCAAATTAGATGTAGTGTTTTCGAAACAATCCAAGACGATTGTTTTCACAAGAAAATTATCGAGAGATAATAAGAAGTTGCAAGAATTCGCAAACGAACCATTGCTGTCAGTAACCGCACTAAGCTTGCGGTAAACGCAAATTTAAAGTTACGGTCACTTAAATTACTATTTAAAGTTTTTTGCATCGCATTTTTCATCCTGAGTATACAGTCGAATAGTCACATAAAATGAACACGAACAGAGAAAACAACTCTCGCATTGACGAATGATGTGTAAGTTTCATCGTAAATGATGTTAAGTCGATCTTTGATGTCATTATAGTCGATTCTCGTAATGGGACCGGCCATGGTAGTAAGTATTATACGGAGGAAGAGAATTCCAAGAACGGCGGTTCCTCCAGCAACGCTTGATTCTGCGGACACCGCGTTTAAATTTCAGACGCTCATAATCAGGCTTTGCATGATACACTTTCACCAAGTGGTTGAGTGGGAAAAGCTGCCGAGCGCGATTGAGGGAAAGCTGTTCTGTGTGTACAATCTACACGGAAAAAAAAATTCAGCTCGTGGAACTAAATATTAGATAGTTACTTGTAAACAGTTCGTCGAACTAAACGTTCTGTTATTGGAAGAGCACTGCATGGTTCGTATAACTGACTGTTAGTCAGCTGTCATAGCTGTACGTTGTTCAGCTCTCTCAGCTAAACAGCTTCGTTCGAAGAGCTAGACCAGAATTTTTCGGCTCCGCTCACAGCGCTTATTATTAAATAGTACAATTATATTGCTATTGGTATTATTTTTCATCATTATTATCATTATTTATTCAGTGTCATTTACATATTTGAATGGACTATTTAAACAATTATCTATCAACTGTATTTAAATCATACTCATGAAATTTGAAGGTTATGAAATATGTCAACGCACCAGAGCACAGCGCAACTTACAGCTCTTAGAGCAAAACCATTCAGCTGTGAGAGCTGAACAACTTGCAGCTATCAGAGCTGACTAATACATAGTTGCTGTAACTACAAGATAGACCGTAGAGTGCGTATAGTTACTGGAGCTGTACAATACAGCTCGCCGAACAGAATTTTTTTTTCCGTGTACGTGAAGAAGTTTGTTCGATCACATTGAATGAAGACACGAAATCATTTCAGTTGTTTTGTTTTTGTCTTTCTAACTGCATATCACATTTGTAGTAAATAAAGTATGTTCAATAAAATAAAAAGAAAGTTCATACAAGTCAACCTTCTAGTAATTGATTCACAAGCAAAATGCATTTTAGTTATTGCGACGTTTGTCCGATATTACGGTAAGACTGACAGTAAAAAAAAAAATAGTTTCACTGAACTGCAGGTACAACTAAATTTCCCGAAGTCTACGCAGTGTGTGCGGACAAATGATTACAGGCAAAAGCACCGTACCTAGATCTAGATTATTATCAGTCAACTCACAAGTTATGAGACAAAGTTCCACTCCTGCGCCTGGGGAGAATATTTTATTAGCCAGCATCGACTGAATCATTGCCTGAGCGTGTCTGATGCCCAGATAATGTAGACTATCCGGTATTGAATTAAAAATAATCAAACCTGTCAATCATCGATGTTTACGCTCTAATAAATCACCTGCATCAAGTCGTATTATAACCGACGTGACGCCGGACGTGCTCGAGCATCTCTGTTCAACCTCACTTCGACGCGCTGACAGGCGTGAAGAAATCTGCACTTGCACAAGTTTGACATGCTTACAGGTAGACGAATATATATGGTCATGTATTTCATTTACAAAATGGGTATTCGCGGATATTATAGCATGCAAATTGAAGTCAAAGACTCCTGCACGCCTTGTCGGAATTAATACATTCACGGATTACATGCCATCCCTCAGCGGATTATACATACATCCAAAATTTGCAAACGAGGCTGTCATTTTTCAACCTGCGTATAATACATGGAGCACGTATAATCACACATGGCTGCGGGTATGGGGCATTCCGTGTCTACTCAACCCACCTCTAACCCTCATCATCTTCCATTAGTTTTTCCAATTGCCACGCGTCGGATGTCTGTGAAGAAATAATAACGGGTAAGAATATTGAAATTTTCTCATAATAGTTCTAGTCACCGAGAATGCAGTCGTTACTTTGAATATCGTTTTACCAAAAAGATCGTTCCATAATCGATCGAAGAAGCTAGAAACGCGAAAAGGTTATAAATAAATAATTGAGATTGGAATTACGGCGAGAGACTTTATAAAAAAAAAAAAAAACGATAACAACGTCATGAGAAACAGTATTACGAAGTCTCACAGTCAGTGAGAGATCCGAAAAAAATGTGAATTTTGCTACGAGGTAATGAAACTTATTGAATACCGAACGAATGTTTATGCGCAAAAGCTTTCACGGTTGTTGGACAATACGAGTTTCGGATGTGATTCGTATACATGCGAGTGAGCTTTTTTCGAATTCCGTAAGACTGGAAAATTGATTTTTTGGTAATTCAACGAATCGACATGTTCTTTATTTTGACATTCTTCCTTACCGGAGAAGCCGCTCCCTCTTATCGCAAATTGACAATGTTGAGGTACACGGACTTTTTCGAAATTCGGAGAGTAGAATGCCCCATACGTCGGTATATATTTGCATTTCACGATGGCGCTGAGGGATTAAGTTTTTGCGAAAGTCCCCGCAGAGTGCCGACCACACGACCCAAGGCTAGAAATATACGTAGGAATGCTAGGTGGATGGGCGCATCCTGTAGTAACGTAAACGTGTGTATACAAAACACCCAGTTGGATACACGTACTCGCATAAAGATTCGCAGGTCTTTGGTGTTGGTATGCAAACACATGTTGCTGGTATTGTATGGTACGACAAACATACAAGGTACGTGTGGGGCGCATCGAGGGCATCCCGGTACACACATTATAGACGTTGCGTTGACTTTTTTGCACAAGTGAGATAATGACGATCCATGGGACAGGTTTTGCTGTTTGCGGTTTTTATGCCAAGTTCAGGGAGATACCCGCCCTCGACCAACCCCCAGCAGAATTTACTTGTCTCGAGGTTACACGAGATTATAACGTGCATGTAGAAGTTGGAAGCCTGCGGTGCAAGTGGATACACGCATCCATGCAAAAGTCTGGAGTATCTTCGTAACACCGACGGCGGACGTGGTATCTATGGGATAATGCATTATGGCTGGATTCACGGGTAACCGAATAGTTGCACCGCTGTGCATTGTTGACGTTGAATATCATCTGCATAAATCACACGCAGCGAACATCTAACCTGACGCGTACTTGCATCAAATTTTCAGGGCACGAGATCGCATTCTCGTTGTATAACTCATTTACACTCACAGTTTTACGAGTATCTCTAGTATGCCCATTGGTGCGGATCAATTTTGAATCCTTACCGTGATTGATTGTTATGATAATAGAACGCATTTTATGAGCTTTTTCCCTTTATGTCTTTTTTTTTTTTATTTTCAAAAAGTCAACTCTTCAAATTTCTAAATACTCACTCACGCGAGAAATTCCATAAGCAATTTTTCAGTGCTCATTATTTTTGTTCACCTTTCATTCCGTTAGAACACCGTGACCGTCGGACCGGATGTTTTCAATTATAATCGTACATTTCGCCAAATAATAAGCAGTCGAAATATAAAATTTTCTGAACAAAGAATCTTTGTATTCGAATTTTCCACTAGTGACAGAAATTATACAACTTATACCTTTTGCTAGATCCAAAAATGTCCACGAATTGATATACGTCGATGCGAAATTGCGTGAAGCGTTGACGTAAAGAATTTCTTGAATTGATAACAACCCATTGTATGGAACTAATGTAGGCTTGGATCACGAAAAAAGCTACTAGTTTCGTTCGAATTTACTACCTGGCAGTTTTCAGATGACTAACGTTAACACTAATCACAGCACATCAGTTTTCGAAACGTGACGAATTTAATATTCACAGAAATGAAGATTTTTCAATAGAGGAACAGGACGTGACTTCCGGAATTCCGGAAAACAATCGCGCAATAAAATTTTCGAATTGGAAAAACTGAAAAGACCTTAAGGTTAATAGACGTCGTTTCTCAATCTGTAGTTTTCACTTTCTTCCGATGGAATCCGCAAATTGAATAACGATGAAGTCAGTTACGTTAATGTAACGATTAATGTGTAGGAAAAATCGTTACTTCGTACCTTTGATATTATCTGAAATTTAGTAAACTATATTGAGCAAAACATGCTCCTATTTTTAAAAGTCAACTCCTTTAAAGTCATTCTAAAATTACACAGGGATGATTTTTACCCAAATGTTTCGTTCCGTTACCAAAGTACCAACTTCAGCCTCATGAAATTAAACTATTATTGCAATATGTATGTTTACCCTCATCGTTTCAGTTGAATTCATTCGAAGCCCAAGGAGCAAGGGCGAATATGGGTATAGATAATGCTCAAGCCATATGTACCCGCTTGGGTAATTTTGCACATTCAACACACTATTCGGGTTACCTAATAAATTAGAATCAAAGCATATGTTCAGAGGCTGTGGCTGCCGTAATTTTCTGACGTGTTTCAAAGTTATTAGGTTTCCCCCACCCTGAACCCAAATTTCATCCCGTTTTACCTTTAACCTATGTGTGAATGTTAATTAATTTCTCCATTAGAGACCCTGCATGCCCACGTACGCTACGCATACGTAAGACCCCATAAAACAGTCCTTACACATTTGTGTGAACACATACTTGCACGTAGGTGCCGGAGAGACACTAACGAACGAACGTTAACCGGAGGATGAACGTTTTAACATGCGGTTCAAGTTTAGTGCAGTTATCCAAATTACCGTGACCATACCCGGAAAAGTGAAAAAATCATTGAATAAACAGTTGATGCTGGGTAAAGAAAATATTTTTGCACTGCTCGCAATATGCAATGAAAAAACTCTTCAGTATCTGCAGGTTTGGAAGACCGCCCACTGATATTCTTTTTTTTTTTTTCTTCACTGAAGATCAAATCTGGTGGCAATTTTAGATCGATATAATTGAAAGTTGAAAAGAAATTTCATCCCTTCATTCATGATTATGACGAAAGCGAGAAATTATACAAAATACATTACGGAACTGGACTATATTTCAAAGCTCTTCTACTATCCAATCCGTAGTGGTCACATTTCCAAATATGTAGCGCGATAGTCACATGGGTCATGCTTGAAAACAGTTGGTAATTCTTTGCCAATTGAAATATTGTTACAAAAAATTAACTGAACATACAATAAATTGTAGTTTCCATGACCGGATAGTTTGTTTGGGGAAAATTTCCTTTCTAATATTACGATGGGCAATATGAATTTTTTTTTTATAATAATCGTCTTCTCTTACGTAAATAGTCATAATTGTCGAATTTCAATATTTTTCCGTATAAATATAAGGGCATATTCCCGACACATTATATTTTGAAATGATAAAAAGTCTAAATGTTGGCACTTGAAAAAGTATAGAAATTTTAAAGATTGAAGTGATGAATTTTTAACTATAATTTGAAATTCAATAATAGGATTTGTGATGAGGAAAATTGGGTGAATTTTAAGTAGAAGTTTCTAAGCTACGTAGCCGTAAATTTTATCGGGGTCCTCCAGAGCCCAGTAACCATTACGGGTTAAAGACTTCCGCAGATTTGTGTCTGGTATTTGAAAAGCACTGCACAATTACAATCAGATGGACCAGTGTTCGAAAAGTGAATCGAAGAAACGTTTCTAATGATGCTATTTGTACCAGACGTGAGCTACGGTTTCACGTCAAAGTACCCGGAATAGTTTATTGCTTGCTCCATCAGTACTCACATGATTGCCCTGAAAGTTTATTTATTTGACACTTGCAAGATTGTACAGTTCAGTTGCTTTAAATACTTTACAGCCAAAGTATGTTGTATATGTCTCTTGTGAAAAAAAATGTATATCCTTGATTCTGGGAAAAAGGTCGGTCCGATTTACTCAATTCTGAATATTTGTGATAAAATATGGGCGAAAAAGTGAGTATTGAATGGAGCTGATTTATGAATTTCCAAACTTTAATTACTTTTGGTTACAGAATAGAAATTTTTTAATAATTATTTTATGCATCCTAAATTCTACAAACCGTTCAGCCGATTCTCACAAAATTCTTTGGCTGAATTTAGTATTCGACAAAGATGTACGGCAAACCTGATGAATCCTCTATCACTTGTAGTTAAGTAGTTGCGCTGAATTATGAAAAATAGCTTTATAGATTTTAATAGAAGTTCTTGAAAAAATCTAAAATTAAATCGGGGTATCGCGATGTTTTTACACATTTGGGAATTCCCGTTTATCGAACGGTAGCCACCCAAACTTCAAAATAATCGAAATACGGTTTACTTGATTTTCTAATTTTTTTCTTAATTATACTCTGCTCATGCTATTCCTTAAGTTTGTATGTAATTTTACTCTGTTCTTCTCTATTCAAATATCAACTAAACTTGAACGACGAATAATTAAAAGGAATGAATGCCGTCATGCAGTCGTGCCTGTTGCAAAAATTCCATGCTATTGTGTGTATGGAGTTCTTTACTTTTCTTCACTTTGATGAAAGGTACCGAATTAACCACGGACAAAAAATTAATTTCGCTAGGTTTAACGTATCTCTGCATTTTGTGACTTTTAGAAACTACTAAACAAGGTTTTGAGATGGCAAATTTTCAAGGTTCAGCAAGACGAATCAACGTTGAATGACGCGTTTTTCATTGTAATTTATGGTACACAAAGATAAAAATTATATTTTCATACGACAACATACATATAAACTTATATATATATACATATATATACAAACTCAATCACAGTAATTGTAAATTCACTCGCAAAATCCTGACAAATTTCCAATCAGAATAAATACTGTCACCCTCTTCAAGTCCCATTTCCCATATATCAAATTTTGGCGGAGTCAGTCGAATAAATTTGTGCAATCAATGAGTGCAAACGCGAAATATTTCATCGTAACTGCAACTTCGTTCAAGAATTCGATCGAATAGTGCACGTCATTTTAGTAACCATTCCACAATGCAATTAAATTTATAAATGGTAGTTTAATCAAGTCAGTACCCACACTTTTGCAGGTATATTAGGCAATTGGAAAACGGCTAATTTGTAGAAATCATGAATTCAAAAATATAACTGCTCCCCTCGATTCGGACGAGGCTCGAGGACACGACGAATTTCCACGACAAATGTGTGACAGTTGATATTGATTTATTTTCTTTCGTAAGGTGAGAAGACTGTTTCAAACATTGGTTTACGATCTAGACACCCATGTCTCCTGAACCATTTTTTTCTTCCTGAAATTCTTGTCACTACTAACGTGAATACTCACACGTGCTTGTGGTTCCAGCGATCGTTTTCTTCGACTGGTCCGCGCGTTGCGTCAATCCTCAGACCGTCTATCCTGGAATGACAACGAAGAACAAGTAAAGACTAAGTTTAGAACAGGTATCACGAAGGATTAGGTATTTCCATCATGGGATTTTGACTCGGAGTGCCGTCTAATGTTGAAAAATCCTCTTGAGTCAGAAGCTTTAATGCTCAAGTAAAAACGTGTCTCGCCGGGGTGAGCTATAAACACTGTAATATCGGCATGTATATAATATACATATAGAGTATCCTATTTCGAGGGCCGCAAAAACCGCCGTCACCGTGACGACACCTGAGAACATATATGATCTGAGGTGATATTCTACAGAACCCAATGGTCATATGGTTACACTACAAGGTACCGACATTCCACTTGACGTTCGTGTTCAGAAGATTCCTTACATACACTTCAGATTGAAAAGAACATTTGTTTCGAGATTGACGACAATGTGACCATCGGTGACAAGAAGTTGCCACCCAGAAGGGGTTCATAATTGATTGTCACATATTAATTCAAAAGCGAAGGTATAGGATGTCAGCCATTGTGAGACTGTTTCAGGACACTAAAAAGCGATTAGCCAAAGGCTCTTTCTTGCGGGCGTAATCTTGTTGTACAATAAGAATTTAAGGTTCGCCGCAAGCCTTTTACCATTATAAAGCCCGTTCTCGCCGAAAGGTGGTGCATTAATCATTTTAGACGTGTCGGGATCAGCTCCGTGACGTTGCAATAAGAGCCACAACAACATGAGCAGGAGGAACGACAGCAATAGAAGCATCAAGAATTGTGATGCGGGTGGCGAAGGAGCATCAATACATTATTTGCTGTCATCTCGATCGTTAGGTCGATTACAATGTACTTTAATAATTTGCCGCTGTCTTTAGACTAGAGAAAAATGGATGCGTGATAGTTTGGCTTTTTATCGTAGGATTTTTTGCCACCCTTCTTCTTTGCAGGACGCCTGGTGCAGACTACATAGAAGAAGGCTTATCCAGCCGGAGTACTACGGGCTATTTGTCTATCTGCAGAGACACATCGACGGGGTTCAAATGGGTCACACCTCCCCGCCTCCTGCCGACTGATTGGCACCCGATCCACTCACCTTTTTCCTTCGACTCCTCTTTCTCCTGTCATTTATAACCCAGTTCCCGTCAAACCCCTGTCAAAGCACCGGGCTGAACCTGCGGCACCTGATCTTTCATTCCCTTAGGATTATGATTGAGTGGGTCGCGTGCCAAGAATTTCTTATTATATAGGCGTTACGTATCTCAAACCCCAAGGCACAGATGAACTCCACAAAAAGCAGCATCAAAACATGTGATGAAACATGCACCATGTTTAGATCAGTTGCAACCAAGATTTCATAGGATTACAGAAGATTTCACGAGAGTTTGGTAGAATTTCGAAGAATTTCAATCGATTGGAGAAGTTGTAGTATAACAACAAAAAAGGGATCATTTCATGAAATTACTTGTGAAACAAACCGAAATACTGGAGGTGCGGCAAACATTTATAGAGAAAATAATGATTATGTACAAAGCACAACATCGACATAAAGAAATAAGGTCACACTTGAGAGCCACACGATATCCAACTCAAGGAGCTTGATAAGAATTTGTAAAGTTTACTTCAATTCATCATTATTTGAGTACGATTCCACACGGATTTCAAAAAACATATGACGTGAAACTTCACAAAGATCATGAGGTCTTCTGAAGTAACGATCAGAATTTCTAAAATATTCAATGGGGACTCGACAAGACTTCACAAATTTCACGAAGCTTTAGAATGTTGATAAGATTTCGTGGAATTCACAAAATTATATTCCCAAGTAATGCATATTGTTTTACTGCAATGGCAATTTAAAGAACCAATATACTCATGAAATATACGGCACCTTAGTCAATTTCTTGGATTTGAAGAAATAGTTGCTCTAGATGAAACCATACTTCAAATTAATTGATCAAAGATTTATTCAACCTGAATCATAAATAAAACTGTACTCAAAATTTTGCAAAGTTGATAGCGATTTAATACAGAGCAGATGTGAACATACCGTTTATAATTCAATAAACAAGCATCAATCGTGTTTCTAGAATAAAATTCAATCGATGTATTCGGGTTTGTGGAAAGTCTCAGCGAAAAAAGTCACGATGAAAACTCATCCTACTCAATTCTCGACTCCACATTTTTCGTTCGTAGTGATTTTTAACTTATTGTTTAAGAATTACATCAAGAAATTCCTGTTTCAACTCACAATCAGCTAATTTCGCTTGAATACCGGATTACTTCTGAACAAACTATTGAAAAAAAAGTGGGAGAGTTAGGCACCTTGATTAAATTTTCCGTGCTATTTTGACGAACGTATCATGAGATTCATTTGCAAGACAGAATTTTTGGTCCCGCATGTCCGGATTTTCTGTATTTAGCATAACTGCTTATAATAATCCATTTTTTAAATATTTCATTCGACCAATCAAACTAACTAGTCGGAAATTTTCCATCCCACAAGGTAAGTCAATTCCAGGCTAAGTCTAAAATTACCTATATTATTTGCCTGAACCATAACTTCGCACATTTGCAGCAATCACAAATAACCGTGTTTAAGGAAAGTTGAAGAAACATACCAACTACCAGGGCCAAGTCCGTGTTTCGCTAAATTTACTGACAGCATGCAAGTGGTTGTCAGATACGCTCATCCTCGGCCGTCCATCCGAGTGCCACAATAGACATCAGTGACGTAGTTGGCCCGCGAATTTTCACACTCGTGATATGTCGGGTCCCGAGGTTTTCCCCCTCTGTCGATATCGTACCACACCTTGGACCCTTTCACCCCTACCCAACCAAGTACGGTAGGACCTATCATTGGTTCCTACTCTACCTGGTTCAGCCTCAGCTAGTACGTTAATCATATTTGGTCAACATTTTCAAAAATCAGTTGTCAGGGAATTACCATTACGTGCACTTTACTCCACGGTTATTCGGTGAATTTCAACAGGCTTTCTTGTCTCTGGCGTACAAATAAGGAATTCTATAAAATTTTTCTCATCATTTTAGAGGGTCTTAGTACCTAGTTGATAATTATTTTCAATCTCGCCACTCTTTACAGTAACTGCAATGATTTGTTACGTCCCAGCCGATGATTACGGCGATTCTCTTTCTGTACAGTGACTTTTGACGTGCAGTTACCATAACAGAGCTGCACATGCTCATATCATATCGTTAAGATCCATATCGATCTACATACAGTTACAATTTCAGTATGCAATGGTCTTGCACCGGCAATCTGCATACAACATACCATCCGTTATATCGCAATCGACCTTACGTTTCGTGTAATACTATACAGTATGTATAATTTTCATTCTTAACTTAACATCTTCAATTTCAGCCCACGCATAGACCGCATGGTTTACAGTCTAAATTCGCAAAACCCAGATTCCAAAACCTTGCTAACCGAACACAAGGAACGTGAGAAAAGAAAGTATGACCAGTGCACAAAGCGTCATTTACAGAACTCAGAAAAGCATTCAGGCAACTACGAATCTTGTCAGCACTGCACCGATTGGCCTCTTCAAGACCAATTGTGTTGCACTAACGTAGCAAAGACGAATCAAGAGTCTTTCCAAGACTTCCACTATTGAAGATCCTTTTCAAACCAGACTGACGCAACAGAGAATCACTTTAAACACCAGAGAAAACAGAACTAAATTAAACGCAGAACCAATTTAAACTTCAGCCAATTCAGAACACATCGAAATTACGAACAGTGCAGATCATACTAATTGTAAATCATAAAACGCTCATATACAGAAACTTCGAACTTTAGTATAATTAACGTGATTGCATTAATGAATCATGTAAGTGAACAAAACCATTGTAAAACCGAACCTTAAAAATCGGTTAGAAGAACCTTTCATTGTTAATAAATGGCTATTTAAATAAAAGAGTTATGTAAAAAAAAATTATTTCAATCACGCATAGTAATAGTTGGCATGACACACAACAACATAAATCCAGATTGAGCCAAGCTGAACAAGAAATCAATACCAGCAGATCATCGAAGCTCGTGAACCTGGACACCATAAGGTTTGTAAATCGAAGTTAAGTCGAAAATCACTCACAATCAGTGGATCAAAGATTTCTCGCGACTTTCTTCCCAGAATGTAACAGATTGGTAGATTGTAAGCTTTCGTTTTTACATTAATACTTTTCAGGCTTAAATCATAATTTACTTTTCAGGATACGAAAATAATAAGCCCTCACACTCTGCCTGAGGTACACCACAAAAGAAGGCGGACAAGATCATCGGTAGGCTTAAAAATAGGTGGGACGGAAGTTGCCCAATTTACTAAGACGAATGAAAGTGAGTACAGGTATTATTATTACCCAAAGATTAGCCGTGTAGAGAAAAAGCTGAACGCCATTCTTTTGGGTGATTGTGAATCAGGCCATTGGATGAGCCAACGCATTGGCAGATTATATCCTACTTTTCTCAACCACTGCGAAAAACGGAGATATTATCCCCGCAGCGCGCCCTCGACGGTAAAGTCTTTCCTCGCCGTTTCGATCAAAGAAAAAGCTTTTCATTCTGAGAGATTGCCAAGACAACGGTCTCGGCTTCAGACGTTGCCCCACATTCATCCCCAACGTTCAAAAGCTACCGCCACCCTCGTAAAATTTTCACTCAATTCATCTGGACCACTGGTTAAATTTTTCAGACAGATAACAATTGGTCTTCAAACGCTCGAGACCGCTCTGTAATATTTTTTCTCATTAGTATGCAATTTTCATTTATTTTTGTTTGTACGGTCAAATCTTCGGCCTCTGTTCAATTCAAAAAAAATTTCAAAACTGTCATATGAAACTCTTACTTTGTATTTCGGTACAGCAGCGAGGAATGCGGGACAAGATTATAACCGCGGTATATATTTTCCGAGACATCTCATCGGCCAGCAACGCAACCTATAAAGTTGCCCCCTTGTAAATCATCCATGAGAAATTTGTCGTTATACAACCGCGCTGGCAAGCCTTGGACCAAGTCTTAAAATTTATCGCACAAGGTAAAAAAGTCTTTCCACAAGTCGATGAATTTACTGAAATTACGTTCGACCGGTGACATTGCGCAACGTTCCAGTACACTAAGAAGCGTTCCTGCAACACCTACAATTTGAGGTAGTCCGTGAAAAAATGATTTTTGAATTTCGACCAACTCACCCACCAAAATCAGTTCCAGATAATTTGAAAATAATTCCCAAATTTCTTCAGATTTTTATCTCAACTCTAACCCATGTTTGTAAGAGGGTGGATTTCCCTGTTTAAGCCTTTCAGCAGCACATTAAATCCACTGGACTGGGGTCATTTATTACGCATCTGAACTCAAAATTTGGAAATTAAAAATGTCGGATCCAATACGGCGGACCCAAATGCAAAAAGTTACATATTTGATTTCGATGAAATTCCGTGCACGAGAATTTTCGAGGTCACTTATTACGAATCTGAACTTGAAATTACAAAATTCAAAAAAGTGACTCTTGGCATTTCGGTCCATCATATTTGATCCGTCATTTTGAATTTTGTGATTACGACTTCAGATTCGTAATTAACTACCTTAAAGGTCCCTAAGTATCGAATTTCACAAAAATCGCGTGACTTTTTGGATTATGATACACCGTATTAGAACCACCATTTTGAATTTTCAAATTTTGAGCTCAGACGCGTAGTCAGCGACCCAAGAAATCCTGCTATACCAAATTTTATCGAAATCCGTTCGGCAGATTTGCTGTGCCGCTGAAGGGGATGAATGGGGAAATCCACCCTCTAACGGGCACGACTTAGAGTTAAGAAAACAATCTAAAAAAATAAGAAAATCATTTTTTAATTATTTTGAACTGGTCGAAATTCAAAAATGACCCACATCTGTTCTCTTTCGCCCTCGCTGTATTTCTTCATATATCCTAACCGTCTATAATAATACCGTACACTGTTTCAAAAAAATTCAATTTTTAAGCTGTCACATTCCAGAGGTAAAAACAGTCTGAGTTGAGGTTAGTGCGCGTAGTTTATACATCCAATTTAAATTTCAGGGGGAGATTAATCTGTTCACACCTATTTTCTGAAATGTTTGGAAAAAACAACGCAACTCAATCTTGTAGATAGCGCAGCGTAATGCGAAACAAGCTTTGGCCGTATAAGTAATTTCACTGGAATTTGAGAAATACTCTGCAATACGCCTCAGAAGTCAAAGTAATTTTTCAAAGTGATTTATGCCATTTATAAAATCGTTCTACAGCCATACGGGACAGCTTGAAATTTGATTTTACATTTTCAATCGTACGCTTGCGCGTAATCATAGTGGAAACCACTCAAACGTAAAATCTTTAAAACGCTGTAATACAGTAAGTAGGCAAAGGATTCTTGTTAAAATGCAAACGTATAAGATGGCAATTTATTTTATCTTTTTTCTGGGCAACGCGCCAAAAGGCGACAAGCGATCAATTCCGTATCTGACAAAAAAATCTGGCGAATGCAGGTATCGATCCATCTCATCATGAACTAGAAAACCGGAAAACGCCAACGTAGCACAAGAACTATGAAATTACCTCTTTGGTTTTGAGAGGTACGTATTTTTCAATGACGGTGCATCGAATATGTGAAGAATATTTGAGGGTTATATTTAATACTCACCATTATGAATTTATTCATTTCCCCTTCGGCTTTTGCATCATCCAATTCGTTTTAACTAAGCTTGCCTAATGAGTCGTGCATGGATTAATATGACAAAAATTCATATCCGTAATATATTTGCATGATTCACATTCAATTGGCTGGTCCTAAAAGGAACGCGTCGTCAATATTCAAGGCACTGAATTTTCACTGAAGCCTTTGAAACATCATGACTTTGGAAAATTGGCAAGTAATGCGATAACCAGCGAGTAAATTTTTTGCTTTCTTGCTAAACCCTACAGAAATGTCAATAGGATTAATTAATCGGGAAAGGCGAATTATTTTCAGCTTACAAATTCAAGTATAAGGAAAATTCTAAATGTAGGTGACCCATTTTTTCAAAGATTTTGGTAGCAACGTGTTCTGCTGTACGGAGAACCTCTTATACTTCAACAAATCAACGGAAAGAAAGTTTTTAGCATTAGAAAATTCGCACGACAATTTTGATACAACTACAAAATTGTCTAATATGTAAAATCTCAACCTTCATAAGTAAATTGAAGAAATTCCAAGTACAATAACTGCCATTTCAAGAAATGAGTTTTAACTACAGTTTCTTTCTGATGCCTTTTTTTTTGTACTAGAAATAAATTGCGTGGCTGGTGGAACATCCAAGAATAAAGTGAGAGCTTTAACGTTGTGGAACTAAATGCCACATTATACGAATTGAAATGCTTTGTTGGAGAATTCAAGGAGAGGTTATATATCGTTACGAACTAATAATTATAATACAACAGCAATTTACAGAATTTATTACAGGGTCTACTAATAGGATGAGCAGAGGTCAGTCTTCAAAGATAAGTGAAGTTTGCAAAGAAGGGTGGCAACGCTTCGAAGTAATCACTCTCCTGATATTTCCTTTATTTATCGAGTCAACATAGAATGCAATCACCGATACTCGATCACGTACGATTTTAGAGAATGGAGAATGCGAATTAACTGATAGAGCATTCAGAAAAAAAGGAGAACCGTTCGAATTGTGTGTGAATTTATTTGTCACAAACATGACTACGAATTATTTCTTTTATACTTCATAATCCGAGTTTTCGTGCATGATATTCATCTGTCACTATGAATTTATGATAATTACACAATCTTCTTTCAGTGTGTTTTGCCTATCGGTATTGAATAGACTGTATTAAGTCCTTCAAAATTGGCTCAATGAAAGGTAAGAAATGTAACACTGTTCTAGAAGTTTGTTCACGCTTATTATCATTTGACACAAAAGTTTTCGAATTATTCTGGGATTTGTGACAGGTACATAACGCTGACACCTGCCATCAGAGCTAAGTAGCTCAAAACAAAATTATCTACGACGAGAGTCAAATAAGGGCTTATATAGAAACAACGAGAGTCATACATGACCGATTTTCCAGTACTCAGTCTCCACATCGCTATCACTCTGCGAGAAGACGCTTAAGCGATTAGTCGCAATACATTAATTCCTCAAATTCCGTGTAGCAGTGTGCCATTATTTTTCATACTTAGTCGCTACACGTGTATGAAATATAAATATAACTCGCTATTGGTCGGCCTGATATAAAATTCTTCGCAAATGTCATCAATTGAGCATAAATAACTACGGATCTTGTGGGACATCGCTGAATATCTTCCTTTCCACGTGGAGTTCATCAAAGATCTTGGTCTACCTCTTACGAACTATAGTCGTATTGTGTCACAGTTCGTAACGATCATCATGTATAAGTTGAATACTGTAAAAATTGCGAGTGTGTTATCCGAAATCCAATCATCGTCGTCTTTTGATAGTCCTGTTAATTTAGCGTCAAATCCTTTTAGTATAACGTAGATTCATTGAAACAGGGATTCTTTCTTGTTTTTTAAATCAAATTCAATATATATTCTTGAAAACTTTCAGGCCTACCGGCGTATTTTCAAGTGTATGGATAAATGGATGAATGAATGATTGTGAGTTATTATCCTTGGTAATTGATTAATATTCTTCGTATATTATCCTTGGTACCATATCTGTGTTAAATTGAGTAATATGCTTCGTATGGGTTTCGAATAAACCAAATATATTACATAGAGTAAGATATTTTCTGCACTTATTTATTGAACTAGTAATAATATAAACCTATGTCTGAATTTCAATTATAGTAGTTCTCCTTTTTGTCTCATCATTAATTTCGGTTTTGGCAAAATAAAAAAAATAATATCATTACAGATTCAAGAAACGGTGTGGCCGGAAATCTTCACGTTTTCACACAAGGCTTGACCACACGCAATACTAACGCTGGTAAATTGCGTACTTCATTTTCCATCCTGATTTCTGCATAATTGCTTGAGGCATTAGTTCAGAATTCTGTCTAAAAGAAATTCCTATGCCGATCTATTGGTTATAAAATCACGGGAGTACTCTGAGAAACTTGTATTCACGAAAAAAAATGTTTTATTCAGAAGTTAAACTGATCACCTCAAGGGATGTGAAAGTTGCGAATTTTCTAAAAGCTTAAACTTTCGCCATTACGATTCCGAATTTGTAAAAGGGTCGACAAAATTATTGGATCGTCATGAATGTGCTGTCCAAGTTTCAACCAAATGAGTCAAGCAGTTTTTTTAGTCAATGCTCATGTAAATGCATATACACACATACGTATATACATCAAGTTTTAGAATTACTTATGGACGACTTTGATGGTGACAAAACATATTTCTACGCTGATTTCACATTTTTCTCTAAAATAAACGTTTTTTCGCTACAGCAAACGTACAAGGTACCCCTTCGACAAACGGTCGTACCTAAAATACATCATGAATTCTCGAATTAAAGGAAAACATCAAGTAGCAATGTCACCGAAGAAAAAAATATTGCAAACATGTAAGAGCTTTTAAGATTTTAAATCAAGTACGAAAAAATATAACGAAGTCTTGTGTATTTGTGATAGATCTTTTGATATTTTGTCGAATGGAAGTGTTTCAATGTTGAGACAAGAAAAGTTTTTAACAGATGTTAGTTTCCGGGAAACGGAGGATACGCAACGATAGCACATAGATTCTTTCACTCTGCACAATGGTCCAAAGTCGGGTGACATCTGGCTAAACGGCTAACTAATAGAACCGTGTTAAAACGTACGATTTGCGATACCTAATTGCCAGCATTCCAACGTCAGCAAGGCAAGACAGGGGAGTATTTCATCCAACGAATTGAGACACTCCCGACCTCTTTCCGAGCTTTAGTGAATGCACAGAGGGAAAGAAATTCTTGAACCAACAAAATAGATTTTCATCAAGTCCATTCGCTTCAATCTAGTATCCCTTGTTTGGTCTAAATACGATGACTTCAGTTCAAGAATTTCGACGTAGTTAGTTTGTCAAAATGCTTGAGTAATTGTGAATTCCTTGGTTCAACGAAAGTCTTTCTTGTCGCGATCGAATGAAGTATTGATTTGAATAAACCTTTTCATGTGTTTCCGAAATTAAGTTGACTAACAATAAATATCATTTCATTTGAAGTTTACGTATTGTTCCTCAAATTTGCATGTTCGTTAACAAAAACAATTAGGTACTTCAAATGAAATAAGTACACGAATCTAGCAAACAAGAAACTTACATCGATTGAATGACATGCTTTGTTGATCTCAGCGGAGATCGTTTGGCGTAACTCGTTGAATCAGCTGCACTGATTTGTTTACGAGGTAAAAGAAAGACCACGTGCTTTGAAACAAGTAGAGAATATATTCGTCGTAAACGTCAGTATACTAGTACTATAAACGGCTACTAGACGGTGAACTTTCTCGCTACGAAAGTAGCTTCAGACATAGTTATAAAACCCGGCAGTCAATGAGGAAGTCAGATACGGATGACGTAAGATAATTTTTTCATAAAAACTTTTAGAATCAAAAAAAGCATAATTACGAAGTCTTGATACATCGAAATTGATATTGACTACAAATAAACAAAAACTATTGACACACGTACAATTGAAACGTCTACACATACAGTAATAAGTTTTCGGGCGTGACCCATTACACATCGGGTAAAACTTGCAAACTTTTAAAGTTAAAGGACTCAAAAATGATATGATTCAAGGAATAAGTTTTGTCCGCTTGAATAACTCTAATGTTCAGTTGATGCAAAAGATTTTTGTAACAACAAAGAACCCGCAATTATCTTATGGGAATTGAAAATTTCATACGTGTAGATTAGGGTGATTCAGAAAAAAAAAATTTTTTTTTTTTTTTTCCAAACAGGTTCAAAAGTTTCATTTAGGTATACAAAGACACCAGTTAAAATTTTAGATTTTAATAATAATATTTAGGGGTGGCTCATCGCACTTTTCGATTTTCCATAAGAATAACATAGGAAAAATGTTGTTTGCTTCTTATAGTTTTTATAACTAGCTAAAGAAGCGTTGTAAAAAAAATCTAAAGACATATGTTTGTAGGAAATTGAATGCTCTACAAAAAAGGTCTCTTGTCAAAATTTCGTAAAACAAACTGTGTCAAAGTTACAGCCTGTCAAAAGTTGAGTTACTTATAATTTGACCTTTTTTGAATGTTATAGCGTAACTACCGGTCTTATAAAAAATTGTACATGAGTTTTTTTTGTGAAGCATACACTCGACTTTAAATAGATGATAAATGATAATTCATTTTTGCAACAATGAAAAAAAAACTATCTTTTACCATTAATAAAAAAAAAAAAAATAATATAACGAGAAAAACAATTTTAGAGCAGATTTCTGCTAAAATTTTTTTTAAAGTGTACGGTTTTTTTCGTTGTTGCAAAAATTAATTATCAGTTATTTAAAATTTTTTTTTTCTGAATCACCCTGATATATATACATATATACATTATAGATAGTTTTTTTTTCATTGTTGCAAAAATGAATTATCATTTATCATCTATTTAAAGTCGAGTGTATGCTTCACAAAAAAAACTCATGTACAATTTTTTATAAGACCGGTAGTTACGCTATAACATTCAAAAAAGGTCAAATTATAAGTAACTCAACTTTTGACAGGCTGTAACTTTGACACAGTTTGTTTTACGAAATTTTGACAAGAGACCTTTTTTGTAGAGCATTCAATTTCCTACAAACATATGTCTTTAGATTTTTTTTACAACGCTTCTTTAGCTAGTTATAAAAACTATAAGAAGCAAACAACATTTTTCCTATGTTATTCTTATGGAAAATCGAAAAGTGCGATGAGCCACCCCTAAATATTATTATTAAAATCTAAAATTTGGGTGTACTTCCGTTTAGAACATACCTCCGATCGATCTGAAATTTGGTATACTTATGTATTTTGATGCGCTGATCAAGAATATCATACTCAAAACACCCGCAAATTCGATTTTCAAGGTCAAATCGATAAAAAATCGATTTTTTAAATGTTTTTCACATTTATTGCAACAAATATAAGGAAAAACCCAAACCCAAATCTAAACAAACCCACACATACATACACACACACACACACACACACACATACAAAAAAAAAAAAAAAAAAATTGATTTGACCTTGAAAATCGAATTTGCGGGTATTTTGAGTTTGATATTCTTGATCAGCGCATCAAAATACATAAGTATACCAAACACACACACACACACACACACACACACACACACAAAACAAAAAAAAAATTGATTTGACCTTGAAAATCGAATTTGCGGGTATTTTGAGTATGATATTCTTGATCAGCGCATCAAAATACATAAGTATACCAAATACACACACACACACACACACATACAAAAAAAATAAAAAATTGATTTGACCTTGAAAATCGAATTTGCGGGTGTTTTGAGTATGATATTCTTGATCAGCGCATCAAAATACATAAGTATACCAAATTTCAGATCGATCGGAGGTATGTTCTAAACGGAAGTTTATCCTAAAATTTTAACTGGTGTCTTTGTATACCTAAATGAAACTTTTGAACCTGTTTGGAAAAAAAAAAAAAAAAAAATTTTTTTTTCTGAATCACCCTAGTGTAGATATTGGCATTCTGAACAAAAATCTCCACGAGCACAACCCTTCATGTGAGAATATACCTCCTCCGTGAATATACATATGTAACATGTACTCTTGGGTACAATGAATCTGAGACGGTTAATTTTTTACACTAGTCAGTTGTGTTGGCAACACAGAGACACCTACAGCGCCATAGTATGTCAAGCGCGAAACAAACTCAGTCTCAATAAACATAACACAACCCATGAACGTCGAATCCAACTTCAGAATACCGCTGGGATAATGACTTGTTGACGTATCAATCCAATGCAGTTTCTTGTAGTTTTATACATACAAAACTACCTGCATATCACTTTGCGATTTTCCCCAAACACTGTTATGATGCTTGACTATACTAAATATTTCAAAGCCCGCTGTTGTTCACTCATCTGCACGATTGATATAACACTATATCAAAGTACGGTCCTTTAGAAAACTCTTGCAGTTTTTGGATACGAGTTCCTGGACTACAATATCATACTCGTGAATAACGAGCATCGCGACTTATTCCAACACCCGTGCCAACACACATGGAATTGTGCTATTTTTGCATCATGAATACTGGCGCTAAATGTAAGAACTGCACATCAGCTTCAGTTTACAGTTTCTCGTCTGTCTCCATTTGTCCACATATATTTTTCTTCTTTGTCCACGTTCTAACCTGGTGCTAGACTGCAGCTTTTTTCATTTTCCACCTCACAGAATCCACACGATGGCTTAACGTGTCAGGTGGATCTGTGCAGATTTTGTTTCACTCCCAGACGTAGGGAACAATGTTTCTATTTTTCTACCTGACACTGCCAAGCTGTATATGCGTTACGCTCCAGTTACATGAGAACCTCATTTTTCTCGCTTTTTTTTTCTCTCTCATTAATTTTTTTCATCACTTCGTTTTTTCTTTTTTTTACCACCCTCCACCCTTCGACGGCTGCTAACGTGGGAAACTTGGTTGGTAGGGACCGAAAATTCTAAATTTCCAAATTAATCTCGATCGATAGTACCACAACTTGAGAATACCCATTTGAAATTTAGAATCGAAATTACAAGTATTTGCTGAATTGTAGCTTTGAGAATCATCACGTCATTCGTCAAGGAAATATAGCAGCGCTCGGCAGATATTCCGTATTAAATAGATGAGTCATTGTTTGAGTCTGTGAATTCGAACCCAGGTTTGGACTTGTAGGAATAATCGACAAAGCTAAAACATTATTATATGCGATTAGCGTATAATTTTTGTGTGTTTTCCATCAGTATTATTTTTCGTTACGTTACGTTTCCTTACTTTTTCATCAATATGGGTAAACTATGAATAAAAATTAAGCTTACTGTTTCTGCTGTTTTTCGGCTTGATTTTTGACTAGTTAGATTCTGTATTAATCAAGGCCAAACATTAATATGACAAATCAGGTTGAACTACTTTTTTTGATAAAAAAAAAACTAAACTTTGTTGTAAAAATAGTTATCTTATTTCAAAGCTATGTAAATTTTTCACCTTTTCTCTTACATCCAGTTCTTCTGGTTTGATTGGGCGATACATAGATTTGATTAAAGAAAAGAATTGATCTCCTAATTATTGAACAAAATTGCGGCCTTGAGTTGACGCAATAAACTAGCATCGCTATACTACCAACATGGTTCTACTCTGTACTATTTTTGGTATTTGTCAATAAGAAATTGTGTTTCATCATTTGTATATGCTATAAAATATTGTTAGACTTTCGAAATGATTAGTTTTGTTTTGATTGCAGGAAATTTTTTTAAAGATTACACATTGTTTGACTTCCTGAACAAAGTTTCCCCTTATCAGCATGTTCCTCAACTCAAGTCACTCAGACAACCGTGCGAATTATCATCAGCTTTGGGACTTTACACTGATCGACATGGAGTCAGTTTCGCTTCCTCAAAAATTAACAACAAAAAACACACACACGTCTGCAGAGAAGAAAACAAAAGCAAGAGAGTGGAAACTTACATTCTTATCCCTTTTTCTAACTACTTATTAAGACTGGTAATAAAGGCGACTGGAAATTTTCTTATCCTATGTTCGTTCACGTGATAATTGTGCAGGGAAAGAAAAAATGAAATACTGCGCTGTTGTTCGGTGTAATTGTTAGGATTGAGTCTCTCCGGGCAACGTCTCTTTTGCCGGTACTGCAAAAGCTGCGGCGAGACTAGACGTGAGTATAATTCAAACTAGAAGTAGGGGAGAGTGGATGACTCGCGGCTGAAACTGGCTCCAGAAACTTAAATGGCCAGCGATTTGCATTTGGACGAGTGTCAAATTGCCGTCAGTAGAATTATACTCCCTGGAAACCGCGTTGCGCAGGTTCATTGTAGTTCATAGCCTTCCTTCTCCAGTGTAAGGGACCTTAATTGGATTGCCAGCTACATGCATCTGGATTAGTTCAAACAGTCATTCCCGTTTAGTTTATTCGTGACTTATTGCTACACAGTGAAATATGCAACTATTATTTTTTGCATCAACATAGATTTTATAATCTTGCCTAGATTGGTTTGAGGTTAATGATGTCAATTGTATCACATACTTATAGGAAATAGTTTTGTCATGTCGTGTTACCGCACACCAAACTTATGTAAGGTGAATTTTACAGAGAAGATTGTCCTTCGTATTACCGGAACAGCTTATTCTCCGTACTGTAGGGGTATAAATTTCCAATTTAACATCTGGATTAAGAACCTTAAAATTATATATACATATAGATACAACTAAGAAAATTCTTGAACGAAGGTGCTAATTTGGAGATATTCAATGTTCTTCAAAATGTCGCGAATATGTACAGAAATATTGAATTTTCAGAATTTCTCTATCAACTTTTTAATCAGTAACTTCAGTTTTATGACTGCAAAACCGTAGAAAAAGAATTTTCGAGTAAAGCCAAACACTTATCTTCAAATTTAAAGCCCGTGATTGAAATAGCCACTCTCATACCTGAAAATAAAAACCCCATATTTAACATGCGAACCCTTGTAATTCTTCTAGAACATAATTCGTCAGTGTGACTTTTATTTCTTCTGTTCAAAAAAAACTGGAATAAAAATGGTAACAATTCAATAGTTCGTGTCCTGAGCATGATCCTTCTCACGTAATTAAGGAAGAGAGAATAGTGTGACGGTACAAAGAATCCCAATTTTTTGAAGGATAAGTCTTTAAGTCTCAAAATTAACCTCTCTTTACCCATACATTAAAGACCGAAAAGATAACGGTGAAACCACGTAGGCTGATTAATCGAATGCGCTTGCGCAAAGTAATTGATCTCAATTTATCGGGGAGATCGTATCGCGGCAATATTTCATCTGCAAGGTGAGTCAGATAACTTATCCAAAACGTGGTATAAGATGTCAAACTCTCCCGTGTCAAGTGATAAATTGGAATTATGGATTATGATGACTTGTAGCAATCATCAGTCAGCATGAAGTTGACCTAAAGGTTTCCCAAGCCTCCTTGAATCGCTACAAGAACTATACTTGAGACCTGATGAACCTGTTTGACATACGTAGACGATATTTGATACATATACGTCAACGTCAAAATCAATCAGGGCATTCCATTACAAAACTGAAGTTAGCAGCCAGAGTTTGCAGTCGAATGTGCTATTGTTGATTTGAATACGATATTGATACATACGCCTGTTCGACTCGTGAAAAAATTACGGTACTGATATTTGCTTGGCGAAAATTTGTAACATACATATAATGAGTCAGAATAAGAACCTGCCCGATAAAGAAACCAAGAGCCTGTTGTGAGTAATACTTCTCAAGTGGCCTGGGAAGCAACCGAGGTTCAGGGCCTAATCGTAAAGATTGTAAACTTTTGAGTCCTCCGGTGGCTCTAGATTTTTTTCATTTTCACGCCACATTTCATAAAAAATCGATTTTGTGTCAGTATTGAAACCCGAGAATCAAAACTTCATCAAACACACTTAACCCTAGATAATTTTACAAATCTATTAGCTGGCCGTCGCGCATTCCAATTTAATGACATAATCTAGAACCGCACCTATTCTAACCCGCGGTTGAAAAAAACAAATCTTTGCATATCTGTGAACCATCGTCTCGACAGTACAAATATATTGTATGAATATGATCTCAGTCAGTCAAGTCGTTTGAAAGTTACACGATAACAAACAGACGCACAGAAGAATTATATATATGAAGTTTAGCATAAAATTGGACTGCATTACACTATTTAAAAGAAGTCCAACGAGTTGAATGCTAACTTTGGATGTTAGCTTCGACTACATGATGCGTAACGTATCCAGCATACATGAAAAAGACGAAGACACATTCACGCATGCGCAGTCGGACACCCAATTACCTTGCAATAGACGTTCTTGGCCCTCAAGTAACTTCTCAAATTTTTGGAATCTTACTTGAATAAAGTATGTCAAGTTAACCTTAAACTGACACCTCAGGGGCGCTCGTGACGTCAGGGTTTTTAATCGAGATTCTCGTGACTTGAAAGTTTTAAAATGTGACTTTATATTTTACCACCTTAAAATTGACTATTATTATTGCGAACCTTATCATCTTGTGAAAGACACTTAAGTGAGGACCTAGAAAAAATTCATGTGAGAATAAATAAATAAACAAAAAATAATTTAGCTATTTTTTCTCATTTTTCATCCTCGCAACACTTTATCAAATGAGTTGGACAATTTGCAAATCAATCTTAAGAAATACAATAATTGTTCTGTTTAGCTTCAGAAAACAGCTAAATTTTGGTTAGCATGAGTTACTGGATCCATTTCCTCACATATTTATCAATTTATGCACACCTTTCTCCCTTTTGCTTCGTTCGGGTCGAAGAAGGTGTCCTCACGGAATGAAAGACAGTCTATAGCTGCGTGTCCATATCGATAGTCGACGGGAACGGATATTGGAATGCCGTCACGCCGAGTATTTAAGAAGTCGGTCTGCCAGCAGGAATTCCAATTTGGAGGCAAAGTCTCTGCGGCTGGATTATGACGTTTGATAATCACTTTGTCCTCAAAAATTCCAAAGTTATTGCCATGTCGAAGGTTCAGCGGCACCGTTGAAAATCTTTCCTTGCTCATTCGAACATTGTTCAACTAATTTCAAATCCGGAGCGTTTATCGGAGCTGTGTATTATATAAAATGTAATATTAATATACACAAATCAAGGTATAAAATCCATTTTTCACACTTCATCGAGATGCAGAATAATTTAATTATCCAGTCTTATGAGATAAAACATTTACTGATAATTTTTAATGTTTGAATTATAATATATGGAAATAAAAAAGGTCTCATATTCTGAAAAAAAACAAAAAAAAAATAAATAAAAATAGTATTGATTTATTTTTCCAAGTCAATCAACGAACTCTTAATAGCTGCCACTACATTTGAGTTGGACGTGGAAAACGGATAGCAAGTTCTTCTCAACTAGTTAAACAATGATCTAGTGAATGCCGGAATACGTACCAATAAGCTTACTAAACATTTTGATACCGCTAAGAAAAAGAATCTACAATGCATATGATCCATGGATTTCTCTCCGGAAAAACTCTAGCATTTGTTTTTTTTCTAATTGTGACGTAAGAAAAAATAAGTTTACACACAAGAGTTTCGCGAGTTCTGTGTCTGATTGTCAGATCTTCTCTGCGTATAACCTGTACAATATGTCATAATCCTGTTACGTATTTGAACACTGCATGTTTTTCGAATACCCTAAATTGTACGCAGAAATAAATATAATATACGTTATTGTATTTTGGAAAACGGTAACGGATTTTTTTACGCGAATGGAATTGGACCAGCTTGCATAAATAAAAACTGCAGATGGATCGTGAAAACGATTAAGTAGAGGATTTTCGTCGCAAAGAAATAAACACGCCTGTGTCTTCTCTTCCGTAAATTAAGCGTTCGCGTTATTTCATGCGTATTTTCCGTACACAAAGTAACCGTTTCTGTAACGGCCGAGTGAGTCTGCGAATGCGCATGCGCGGAGTACTGAAAAGCCCACTTTCATGTCCTAGGGTTAGAAGTGTTCTTTTCTGTACTGCACGCATGCGCTGTCGCAAACAAACCTGACATTACGTGACCGTACGCTCGATTTAGCGCTTCGTGAAAAAACGTCTAACATACTCTTGTTATATTTAAAGAATCGTATGCAACAAGAAGGCCCTTTGATGGTCTTTTCAGCTCGTGTGTTTGCAATATTCGTCTACGGCTCACCTACGACTCATATTACAAACTCACGCTCGGTCCAAAAAGACAGAACTTGCCTCCTTGTTACGCAATATACTATTAAAATCACTCATTAACCCGTAGTTTGCGCAACAACTACGCAATAGTTCCGCAGGGAATCAAGGAGCGCGGCACCGAAGCAACGTGAATCCAGGGTTAGTCCGTTTCATTGTGTAATTCAAGAAAAATAAAAGCAGAAGGAACATAAAACTTGGGGGGATTCTACTCGTTTCGCTTCCTCCACAGCCCAGAATCACCTGTGTGGGCTTATTCAACCCTGCATTAATTTTCACCTACACATAGGTATACATGCCTTTGGGTTTATTCTCGACATATGCAGGGCTTTCTTGCCTTCTGGGGCACGATAAAAAATTTCGACGCTCAAGTACAACGTAATTTCATTCGCGCGTAACTCTACAAAGCCACTGTAATTTATTGCTTCGTGTCTCAAGTGTCCTGCAGGCTTATCAACTGCCATGTGTTACGATTGAATTAACTCCACGAGACTAATGTAAGCAAAATTGATTAAACTATACAATATGTCGACCCAACGCAGTTTTATTCCGAGAGTCCGATAACATTAATTGTCCTTTACGGAGATGAAAAGCTGGAATTTTTAAAATTGGAAGACAGAAATCTACATATTTGCCTTACAATTATAGTCAAAGCAATATTTTCGCAGGCCATGCTTATCATACTCAGTTTTATGCTTAAAAAATAATACTGAGAGAAAGAAGTATTCGAAATCAACGTTGTTCTTTCAATAATTTGAAACTAATCGTGAGAAACCTTCTTGCTTAAAATTAAGTATTTTCTGCCTACGATCGCAAAAACATCTGCCTTACATTACTCTTGAGAAAATACAATTTGTGACATTAACTCGCGTGAAATCCGCATTGCGACTACTCACCACAGTTTCTTTCGCAATTTTGACTATTGACAGGCAGATTTGAAAGAATGTCTCAAGCCTAGAGTTCTACTCATGTGAAACCACCCATAGATATATATCGTTTTGTATCATATAAAGATATCGCCGCCTCCACCGCCGCTACCGTGTCAAGAATCCCGAACCTATCCGAACTTAGCCGAAGTTATCCGAACTTGCCCGAATCTATCCGGAAATACCCGCACCTAACCTATCCTAACCTAACCCGAACTTGCCCAAACCCCTATGGGGACTGGCGCGCGACGCGCGCAGGGGGGCGGAGCCCCCCTAGTATAATAAAGGAATTGTTAAATTCCATGGTCACGAATTATAGGTTGGAAAACTGTAGACCATATATATAGAACAGGTGTTTATGACTATGGAGGGTAGAGAAAAAGAAGGAAAAGTTTATCTTTGTCGATGGCAATGTTGGACAGAGTACCAAGGATCACTTGACGAGAAAATGAAGTATGGCAAGAAAGAAAAGATACTCCCCATACGTAACACGGAGCTGGCGGCGGTGAAAATTCCAGCACATAATGGTTTTAGCTTTCGCTAATAGCGGCGGTATTACTACTTTTTCAGAATTTTTCCACGGCGACGGGGAAATCGCCAGTACTGTCAAATAAGGAGTCTAGCTGCTTGACGACGTGCTTCCCACTATATATATATATTAGTCTGGAAAGAGTGTCTATCTAGCACGCTGCCTAGCGGCGAAGTAGGTACTTACTATTTTTTAATATTCCGCTATCACGTGCAAGGGTTGAGTCTGTACTTTTTTTCTCTGCCCTTCTTACTTATCACAGCGGAAAAGTTTGCAGAATTTGCCTTAGTTTTTGCATCGTAACCGCTACGGCCTGTTTCGCTTTGTTCACTGGCAGATTAATTGCCTTGGAACAGGCCAGCCACCTAACTTCTTGTATGAAACTTGGAGAAACTCAACTTGTTGGCCAGCGAGCTTGACTTGCAACTGACTTCCTGTATATTAGCCTCGCGATACCATATCTGAGCCAACGTACGTAGAAAACTTTTCCCGCTTCGCTGTATCGCCGTCGAACCTTTACCGTGTCAAGTATATTCGTATTATGCGATTATCAATGGAACTGGTTGTGTAATTACGAGTTTTGTTAAAAAAAGTGATAATAATACTCATGGCTGGAAGTATAATTATTGATGCCATGTTTTCAATGAAAAGGGTCTAGCCGCATAAGCATGTCAAAAATGCCCCCGAAGATTTTCAGCGCGGAATAGGGGCAAAAAATTTGTCATCCAAAGGAACACATTTCGACCAAAATTGAACCCTCTAATCTTCCTACTTATTGCGGACTGTCAAATATTGCGTTTTGGCGTTTTTCCTTTTTTCTTCGACCTCATTAGAGCTATCGTACTAAAAAAAATCACAAACGCGAAACTGGTCAGAATACGTAAGAAAACGTATTTTTTAAACCATCTTGGTGTCAATTTCGAGAAGAAAAGAAATGAAGAAGTTTTCTTTTCCTGTTTCCACTATGATTAAATAGACTTGCATCCATCATTATTTTTGAGAAAGAGATTGTGCTCAAAGTACAAAACTTCTAATTTTCTCAGATTTTTCGCATCGGTGCGCCATTGTCAAAAAAAATAAAAACCGCTTTTTTAAATATGTTTCCGGGATTTTCTCAATATCTGGGTATTCGATGGTCGATTTATTTCACTTCCGAGCATGCTTCTACAAATCCACGTACAGACACACTGTTCCAAAACGAAACTCGAGATTTCACCCTGAGCTAGCTAGCTAGCTAGCCTTTAATGTGACCCAATATCAAATCAGCAGGAACGTAAATGATTTTTTTCTAGTATTTATATTTATGTATCACATTTACACTGGAGGTCACTCAAATTCACGTTCTAGTATTAATGTTACGTGGTAGGTTGGAAATAAATAGTCCTGTATGTATTTGAAAATTTCATTTATTTATAAAATGCATACCAAATAGTTTCAATCTTCGTCAGTGTCATCGTTAATTACGGGATAAACTTTTCCAATATTAAAAAGACGCGATAAAATCTCTGCGGGTCTTATAATTTTCCAAAAATACCTAGCGTGGGAGAGATAATATATGGTGACGGCCACGTGTGAGCAGCATCCAACAGTGCATAATCCATTGGCGCATTCGCATGATTACAAAAAATGATGACAGAATTGAGATTCTAAACTTACATCGGGAATCTCCATGAGTAGTATCGGCCAATCGATACATTTTTGGAGCAATTTTTTTTTGATCGTCTCTTGTGTATTTGTAGGAGGGTGCCTGGAAGTGAAATAAATCAACCATAGAATACCCAGATACTGAACAACCCCGGAAAACTAGTAAAAAATGCGGTTTTTTTTTTTGACAATGGCGCACGAATGCGAAAAATCTGAAAAAAATTAGAGGTTTTGTACTTTGAGCACATACTCTTTCTAAAAAATAATGATAGGTGCAAGTTTATTTTATCATAGTGAGAACAGGAAAAGAAAACTTCTTCATTTTTTTCTACTCGGAATTAACGCCAAGATGGGTTAAAAAACTACTTTGTTCACGTATTCTGACCAGTTCCGCGTTTGTGATTTGTTTTTTAGTACGATAGCACCAATGAGGTCGATGAAAAAAAGGAAAAACGCCATAATGCAATACTTGACAGTCTGAAATAAATAGGAAGATTAGAGGGTTCAAATTTGGCCGAAATGTGTTCCTTTTGATGACATATCTTTTGCCCCTATTCCCAGCTGAAAATCTTCGGGGGCATTTTTGACATGCTTATTCGGCTAGACCCTTTGAGTCAACTCCTTGCATTTTTTTCTTTCACGCTTCTTCATCACATCCCTTTCTACTGAACTCTAATTTTACTGGTAGACAGCCCATTTATTACGTTCGATGACTGTTAATTCATGAAAATAAGAGAATTGATGGTTAGATCGGCTACCATATATTTTGATAAAGTGGAAACATAAGGGGTGGGACTGATGAAAGGAAATTGATTCATTCCCGATACTTTTGCCACTTCAGTCATGGATAGCGTTGCGAAAAGAACTAATTGTGAGGGTATAAGATAATGAGAAATAACATCAGAAATAACCTAAGCTGTAACTCCAGTCATAACGTTAGATATAATTGAAACAGAACTACCTACCTGGAAATATATATCGAGACAAAAATACTTGAAATGTGAAGAAATTCGCCAAGTTACCAAAACCACATTACAATAAAAATACAAGAACAAGTCAGGGATTGCCAGTTTCCGTCGTAAAATTAGGGTGAAATTCCAAGCTCTAGGATCTCTCAGCAAGTTGGTATACGTCGTGAAGTCGGACCTTCCTATTCCGTGTGATTCCATAAAATTATCATTTCAAGAGCTACGTACTTGGCGGGCACATTTACTGTGTATTTTTTACTGAAATGTTTATACTCGTGTAACAATGTCGTCTCTAACATTGACATTTATCATCAAATAAATGAACTGATTTTTTTTCGAAGAAAATAAATTTTGCATTAAAATGACTGGTTGATAACAGCTTGCTCAATATTACTAACGTATCCAATTTGAAATAGTTTTACAGCCAGTTTTTCTTGCAGCCTATATTCATATTTTATAGAATTCATGACAATGGGATTAAGTCAATTGATCAGTTAGCTTCGAACAGATTATCGTATTGTCAATTTTGGAATAGATGGATGCATTTCATCAATCTTTACTGTTATATTAATTGCCGTTGATTGCAGTCCGAATACCGTAGCACGCTAGTGAAAGTTGTTATTTCATCTCCATTAATAATGTTGTATTTTCTTCTTATGGAGCATGATCTGTTAAATGACTCCTTGTTTTATAGTATATTTGATCCATAGGTACGGTTAGCAGTGATTCCAGTTCATATTTCGGGTATTTTCACTGATTCAAGTTCTGCATATCGTTTATTTTAAATTTTCCTGTAGTAGATATCATCATATTCAACCTGGCAGTTTTCAATGCTATTTTCCTAAAATAGATATTTTCAAGTTGCGCCCTGCATGTTGATGATTTATCGTATCAAGTGAGTATCATACTATAATCCATGACTGCGATTAAACTAAAATGAAATTCATGTACAGCATTCTTTGTGACTGGTAAATATATGTGATAATTTACTAGTAATTAATTAGACACGTGTCGTACAGTTGTAACATATTCGCTATTGCATTGGAACCATTAACATTAGGATAACCAATAGGAGTTAAATTATCACAATTGGTCAACATATCACAATGACAAGGACTTGCATGTAATGTATGGGTAGATGCGGATAGTGGTTGGATCTGCAGGACAGGTTGCTTTATAAAGATACAGGCCAGGGCGCACGGTTCAAAGTGATTGCACAAGGACATATGAATTATAGCGTACGTTATTTCAGTAATCAGATAGATAGCATATTTCACAAGGTATCAACCGTTTTGACCAGATTTTGCAAGATATCAAGTAATTCAACTGATTTCATGGATCTTAAAAGATTTTATAACACTCTAAATTACTTCAGCATTATCAAAATAATCTTACAACATTTCAACATACTTATTTTAGAAGATTTCACTAATTTACAAATAACATCAGGAAATTTGAAATGATTTGAACGACTTTAAGAGATTTTATGTGAAACGATTCCACAAGTAGTCGATTAATTTATCATAATTCATAGGTTTCAAATGGTTTCAAACATTACCAAGATTTCAAATAATTTCACAAGTCTACAAATTATTTAAAACATTCGAAGAAATTTCATTTTAAATATGGAAGATATCGGTAGATTCTAAATGATTCAACAAAATCTTATACATTTCAAATTATTCAAAAGATTTTATAAGATTTCTTATCGTTTGAAGCATTTTACAGTTCATTTATTTGGTTTACTCTTGCGGTAAAACCTACCACTTTTAATTGGCTTGTGTAGCATAGTGGAGTGTTTTATTGTACAATGCAACACTGGTGCCTCGATATTCAGAGCGAACAGACAAACTTAAGAGATTTGATCGCAGAAAAGTTCACAAGCTTGCGGAAGAAGTCACAAGTTTTCAGCGGGGTGTTCAACAGATTTCATAAGTGAATGATCCCTTGGTTCTAAAGCTTCCATCACGCTCACATCCTGATTTTTACTATCATTAAAACTGACAATGAGTATAATTTCCATCAATGGATTGATAATAAGAACAATTTAGGTTTCTCTAGAAAAATATACCAAACAACAATCACATAAAAAACCAGGAACATACAACTAGTCACTATATATTTATACTATTGCATTTATACAGTCGGACCTCACCAACCCAAAGCTCTATAACTCGAAAACCTCCATATATCTGAGATTCAGTCTATTCCTTTACAAAATCTTATGATTTGAAGAAAAAGCAGAAAATAACTCGAAGTTTTCCAAACGTGTCAAGGTTCATTATTTTGCCTCTGTAACTCGACCTCTACCGCTTAAATCTCTTGAAACTTGAAAAACCAACTGCGCATGCGCGAGTTTTATCGTCTGCTCGTGCAGGCTGGCCACCCCGAGTTTCAGCTGTCAAACTCTGTTCCTGGAGGCGATATAGTTGATACGAATTTTTAAGGTTAGAATCTCAAGTAATTAAGGTAGTGACTAGGAAAGGTTTGGGAACGATTTGTTAGTGGGTCGGAAAGTTGATTCTTCAAAGAACGGTCGGAATTTAATGCTTATAATCTTTGAAAATTCGTTTTATTCGATTGAAATAAGAAATCTATTTAAAACAAGTTTGGTAAAAGAAGTTGCAGGTTTCAGGGTTTTTTTCAATTCAAACCATATCTTCTAAGTAACTTTCTCACTCTCGCTTAATTACAGGATGCAACATTAAATTTTATGACTTTTAAAAATGAAAAACATCAAACCGATCTTTCAAGAAATTGGAATATCGGACTATCTATAACAAAGCCATGTTTTCTCGAATTTAGTTCAAGAAAGTTTACTAATAGTTTATAGTCAATGTATTCGTTCCGATCAATAAATTATTTTTCCTGTTATTAAAAATTTTCCAATAATTATCAAAGTTCATTTTACAAATTTTCGACAATGTCCGATTGAATGTGTGAAGGGGACCCAATACTAAAATTGAATATTCAGTAATATTTGATTTATTAACACTTAAATGATACACGTCTTAGGAATGACTAATTGGATATTGTCTAATCGGATTCAAAATCGTGTCCCCTGTTTCTCTAAAACAAAAGAATATCCAATTTTCAACCAAATAATCTCCTAGTTACTGTTATTTAGGAACAATAGACTCAATCCATTCCGATACAATATCTACCTCATAGTGCTCCGAACATCGTCTTGTAACATGGATATTCAGAAAGAATTCCTGTGTCGCAGGAACCATTATAAAATTCTTGATTTTCACCTTGCACCACTGTATAACTTCTGTATTCCAGGTTTCATTTCCAGCATCCGGATGAGATTTTTTCTGTTTCAGGCAGAGCTAACATGAAATGCAGAAATAATTGCAATAAATAGATCCACAGACTTTCAGTCACAGCATAGGGCCCCTTCAAGAGCTTAAAATTGAATCTGGTTTTACACTTTCGATAAGTTTCAGGATAATACCCTGATCCAGATTCATTACAAAAAATAGTTAGCGAGCAAGTAAATCCTAGTGTAGACCAAGTGATTATTTGCAAGGCAACGTGTACCAGTAAATGAATGCATTCCTTAGACTTTTCTGGGGTTGAACGATTCCCAAGCATGTATGATACCTGGAACTAACTACTCAGATGACACGTTTAACTAAGATCAACTTTAAAGACATTCCCATCTGAAGTTATTTAACCTTTGTAGATTTAGATTGGTTCAGTTTTCCCAGCAAAATTTATCCCTACAATCTAGTACAAGACTTAAAACACGATTCATCTGAATTAAATGCCAAAAAGAGTAAAAGCAAGCTTCAAAATAAAATATCAAAATTAAATGGTGTAAAATTTTTAAAAATAAGTCTGGCCAATAATACTGTTTGGATTACAACAGTATACGAAGTGATTTCTCGGTCGAATGAGTTAGCTGCATCGGTTAAATAACAAACTTATTGCTATTGTCTCGATAAAATTACAATGATCGAATATTCAGGCACCGTGATCTGTAGTGTATCACGCTTTTTAATTTTGCCGAAGGCAGCGATAGCCTGAAAAATTTCACTCGGACACCCATTGTCTGTCGGAACAACCAGGTTCAATGGTTGGAATGGTGACACCAATGGAGAAGCCAGGGTCCTTGCCGCCAAAACGTTCAGACCATCAGGTAAGGCATGATTTTCCTCGTGTTAACCAAAATTGAAATTTCGAGCCTGCTCAGAAAAACGAATTCCATCGTTGAAGAGATGTGAAAATATTATAATACTCAAAGATCACAGAATTAGAAATTTAGTTACATGCTTCGATGCCTGACAACTTTAGTCTCGCTTTGATGATGGATTGTTTTCTACCTGAAAATATTGCCTACCTGTCAACTATTCAACGGAGTCCACGAGGGTTTTGGAGGGTATTGCGTTAGATACGTCTGCTGTGAATTGCTACTTTTTGTACTCCTAAGCTTCGTGTTTAAGATGAATAATTTTTTTTATTCCTTGTTGCTGATTTTATTTGTATGTATTTCATGTTCATCGTCATGATTACTGACTTCCGGAGCACTGCACTGTAACAAATCTACTCTCAACCTACCTTTTACCGCGTTTCAACAATGTATTTAAATATTGTTTTGGTCACCCTCTATAACTCTAAAACTTCAGCAAGACGAAACCTTTCTTACTCAAAGAAATTAGCTCTGCCCCTGAGATTCAAATAAGCGAGGTTCAACTGTACTATAATTAAATGGTTATAAAGTTTGTAGCCCGCTTTATATGATTACAGGTGATTTAGGAATAGTATATGGCTGAGTGTTGTAATGCGGATTTTCGCTGCTACTCGGCCACCTGGAAAAGCTGCCGGGAATTTATCGTGTGCACGATAATTTGGCGGCCCGCGATGAAAACTGGAAAAATTCATTTTAAAAAAGATATTGCAAATTTTTGTTGGGCGCCTGGCGTAATCAACACGCCTCTAAATCGTCATCTGCGCTAGACCTCGGCTGTATAGCTCATTACCGCGAAGAGGGAAGGGGTAATTTTGTAGAGAGAAAGAGAGGACACTTGTATGCTACGCAGTTTAACAGAAAGGAAAATAAAATGATATATTCTATACGAAAAGCGATACACAAAAAAAAAAAGCAACAAAATATTCAATTCGCTTTTCGTGAGGGACATGCAAAATTAAAGAAAGGCAAAATATCGAATCAATCCTAAATCTACTTGTGCTAGCCGCACTCTCGATCTCAAAGTAAGACAACTAGCTTAGGCTTCCCCCTTTATGATTTTAGTCGGAGAAATGCATGAAAAAAATTTTTACTGCAAACGGGGTCCACTCACAAAAGAACAAAAAAACCACAAGAAATTGCCGTTTTCAAAACTGTGTGCTAAGTGTCAAAAAAATCGTAAAAATTTTTTTGAAAAGCCAAAATGTAGGTAAATCCCCCTTCTTTAAAATGCCGTTAGTCAAATTGGCCTAGGCCAACTACCGGCGAAATGGCATAAAAAACTGTTCCGGCACTTTTTCCAACTCTTGTCCGGAAACTTACCGCCGGTAGTGTATGAGTCCTGCATTTAATGGAAATGAAAATATTGAGGCTGATCTATTCATCTTTTCCATCTTACGTGAATAAATTTAATTCAATGAGAATCAATGTATGTATTATTTATATCGTCTGATTCCATGCACCGTGACTGTGCTCTGGCTAGCATTGTGTTGTCAGATTCATGACGAACAAACAACCCTTTCCGGGGCATTTTCTTCCGATCCATTCGTGCGTGAGACAGATGCTTTTGATTGTTATTTAGGCTGTTTTGGAAATTTGTATCAGTTGCGCAATATCGCATCTTTGTTGGTTCGATTCTTTGTTACCACCTAGTTGAAAAGATATATATTGTGGAATGACAAGAGCCCATAATGCAGATGTTAGTGATAATTAACATGAATTGGCCTGAAGCCACGGTCGTACTTTTTCACTCTCACGACACTCACTCTGTTTCACTCACTCACTTATTTCATAGAATAATCGGCATAGCCGATTTTCACCAAATTTAAAAGTTTATTTCAAGACTGGATAACGTATAAATAAATATAATAATATATTATAGATATTTTTACAATCACCAGCGTGACGAGCGTGACAGTGCCAGGGACGGCCATTGCGGTTAAACGATCAGCAGAGCCATCGGGCGGTTATATTATGAACTGCTCTACCCAGCGGCCATTTTTTTTTATCCACTCACTTCATAACTTTATGATAATATAACAGCCGAACACGGATTCAGATTCATACCAAAATCCATAGGGGGCGAGATTGCGGTGCAAAATATGTGTGTTTAAGACTTGAAGTCAATCGGTATACATGTTCAATCAAAATCGTGTTTGCAAGGCGCTCTGGCGTGCACAAGAAGAAGTAGAAGACGAAATTTGTTTTTTTTTTCATTATCTTCGACAGCTGATACTGTGGAAACCATTTGACAGATTACGATAAAACTTTTACACTAAGGTTATTTCAGCCGGGAGTACCAGCCGTGCAAGTCTCATTTAAAAATATTCACGCGTTCCTGAGATATAACATGCTGCTTATACACGGGAAGATACGGAAGTAGTTTGGCCGGGTAAATAACTCTCGGCTAGCTCTCGCCTTCGAGGTAACTTGGCGGCGATTCGCTACCGCAAATTCTGATTATTTTGTCAAAAATTATGTAAACTGTACTCTGTATGTAACAAGGAGTTATGGCAGTGTTCGCTAAAGCGCGCAGCGTAACAAACGCCCCACGGATGTGTAAGCCGATATTGATATGATTTTAATTGGTTTATCCATTCTTGTTTCTGTTTTCATCTGCCTCCGCTACATTTTCCCCATCTTCTTCATTTTCACCGTTCATCAATTTTCAATTCCCAAAATATGCGTATCACGTTTCGTTAATTTAATTCTGTTGGAGCCACTGTATCGAATTAATGGGACCACTCCCTATGGATGCTTCGCAAAATGTAATTTTTTTTTATTGCCCAAAGTTATAGTTTCAAACCTGTTATAGAAAACGATGCAGCTAGTGATTTTGGTCATTTTGAAAACATGGCGCCCCAAGAGCCTTTGAGCGAAACTCACCTCTGCCCCATTTGGAGCTCTGCGCGTAGGTGTATATATATAGGTACCATATATATCTATTCAATAAATCACGCAGAGAGGAAATGATCAAGCTCATATTCAGCACACGATTTTGTGATACTTATATCCAAGTGACGAACCTAAAATTGACTCAAAACGATCTAAAGAAACGTGTTTTTGACTGGGGCAAAATTTGAAATTTTTTCCGAAAAAATAAACTTTTTTGTTCTAAGGCCTCCCCTTTAGCCAATTATTATTATTTTTTGAATATTATTGGTTAATCAAGTAACCACATGTATGTACTGATCAATATTTTTGCGCAGACTAATTCAAATAATCCTACGAAGTGCCGGAGTGTACGCCGCATTCGGCCTCCCATCCGGAGAGCTTCACAGTGACCGATGCAACAAAAATCGTTTTGAACACTATAATTACGTGATGAAAAGTATCTATGACCCTGAACAGATATACACATTCCTTACCCTCCAAAAAAATTCATGAAAATATAAATAAACATGCGAAAGTATTTCAAATCCCAACCCACTCGAGAATGGAATACACAAAAATGAATGGAATGGTATGAATTTAAAACATTGAACGATTCCATAAATTTTTTAGTGTATCAGCTAAGTGGAATTATATGGTCACGTTTTGAATCTTCGAAAAAGATTCTTCGGCAAGAGAATACCAAAGAAGGAATCGGGAAAAAATATCAAAATGTTGAATTTACGTTTCATCGACTATATCGCAACGGCCATCAGTTTTCGCTGCATGCTATCCTCTCGATTACCAACCAAAGCTAACAGTCGTTTTATTCTATGAAACAGCTTCTTTACACTCTTGATTTTGCTAAAAGTACTTGGTTCTTTCGAACTTTAGAAGGGATTTTCGGAAAAAACTTTAATCTTCATTAGCTGGCATAGTACCATCAGCTCGAGTGCAAGCCACCGCTTGGAGAGACTGGAACTATTACCGAAAATGTATATCTGTAGCCTACTGTAGATGTCATGTCGTTGACCCTGAAGAACATTACATTTCTCAACTTTTTTTCTAGAATAGTCAATGATTCTGAAATGCTGATGCCACATCTTCGGAGCCCAATACTCCTAAATGTTGCAGACTTATTTTTGATCATTTGTCTCATATTTCGGATTGATATCATATAACAACATTTTTTATATATGTCTGCAATTACAAATAAATATTATTCTGAAATTTATTTTAAGTCATTCTTATTTTTCCTGTGAACTTTTGTACACGTAGATACGATTTTTATTATTTTCTTGCCCGCTTTCGGAAAATCTTCCGATTATTTCGCACTCATATAACAGTTTGCTTGTATTAGCCTTAAGATTAAGTAATTTCAATGATATTCTTAACCCAAACAGGCTTACAAGCAAGGGCATATCAGAAGGATCTTACCACGCAATAAGAGTTACCTTATTGGTATCGCAGGCCAACGGTCAAAATATTTTACAGTGCCTCTTACAACTTCAGGTATTTTTCTGATACGCTTTGAGCAAAATCCCTTTAGCGTTAAGTGATAGCTCATTCGTTCGATGTTAGAATGAGTTAGTGAAGGTGGCGTTACTTTAATTAGTATTATGCGTGAGAAAACGATGGAAATTCTTACCGCGCCCTTGAGAAGAATTGGAGTGGGTGTAACTAACCCACTAAGGGTAGTGTACCGTTTATTTACATGCGTAGGCCCAATTATTGACTCCTGTATTTTCCTGTAAATTAATTTTTTGGTAATTTTAGAACCAAGGATCAAACGGATACAACCAAAAACGGTTAATAATTGGAACAGGGTCAATAACTGGTACACTTACCTTACTCTAAGCCAAAAATGCAGGAGTGAAAGAGCGAATAAGAAGACTCAAAATATTCTTTACACATATAAATCTTTCTCGCCTGTCAAGATTCCATAAAATTGCGAAAAACCAATTAGAAATTGCGTTATAAACTGCTAACTGAAAAACTCACTATAAAGAAAGCCTTGCACAGTTAGGATCAAGGCAAAAAAAATCAAAATCAAAATCCTGTGAGTGAAAAAGTTCTTAAAAAAAACCTCCCAGTGAGGCAGTCTCTATTGAAAGTTCATTGAGAACATGTCTCCCAAGTCTAAACTGATCTTCAATGTTTACAGAGAATTGATGACCGGTAACAACTCATCTTAGATCATTCGAAGTGCAAAGTGGGTAACCAAATCGAAGTCAAATTATTGAATTCCAAGCTTCGTATTTTCTTCAATGACATCATTTCTTTTTTTTTCTCAACTCAAACCAATTATTTTTTAATAAATTTTTGTTATAGTACTAAATCTGAATTGTGTGTATAATCAATTGGTAAACTTCTAACTGACACTAAATACAGTGTTGCTCAAAATTTGACTCAAAGTATGGTCAATTTTTGCAACGAAGGAAATTGCAAATCCATCTAATCAATGACTTCGACATTTCTCTCCAAAATTATCTTCAATCAATTTTTTTGTTTTTTTTTTGCGATATTTTTTCATTCAATTTTGAAATATCACACAATGTATCTCTAATGAAACAATCAATTTTTGCGGAAGTTATATCATCGTAATTCTGAACTTCCCCATGGACATTATGTTACAGCCATGAATTTTTACTTTCAAATGCAGCGAACAAACAGTCCCATTTGTACGATGCTTGAAGGAGGCAAATTGCCGTAATAATTTGTTCGTTGAGTGACGCTACCGCCAACTGTTTTGGTGTAAACTATGAACTCCATCAAGGAACATACTAGTGCGCATATTCCAGCTGACACAGTTTTTATACCAACCTATTCATCTCACTACTCATTGTCAGTAGATTGTATTTGACAAAACGATCGTCAAGAATCAAGCAATACGCCGACGTTTCAGTGAGGAAGTTCGTTTCGATTTGAAATTCAAGATGGATATCAACAGGTCCGTACTGAGGAGACTCGATTTGCCCTGAGCAGTCAATGACGAACAAGGGTGTGTACTATAGAAGTTTTTTCATCATCAACAACGGCTCACGTTTCTTGTTGCAGTAGATAGCTTGGAAGTTCGTTTATATCTCATACAGGAATGCGTACACATTACGTGTCATATTCAGACTCAGATCACCCTGCGGATAAGACTATAAGTTTGGAAAGATCTTAACTTCGCTGATGTCACAGTGATGTCAGTTTTTATTTTCACGGCTTGTTTAGAAACACATGACATAACGAGGTTTTTCGAGCTGATTGATTACCTTCACATTCCGAAAGTATTTTCATGCTGTGAGGAGTAACTCATCGGAATAGGTTTGTCTTTCTGAATAAACTTCAACAAGTTGTCTTTTTACTGATATAATAGCTATAAATACAGTAATAACCATCCTATTGTATTGAGTACGAATTTGAATTTTGCGTCTTGACTTGAAATAACTCCGTTTACATCGCCTTTTAACCTTGTTCGTATAGATTCGTGTTTGGCAGTGACAACAATCTTGCAGTAGTCTTTATGAAAAATTAAAATCATGCTGAACTGTTTTATCACATCAAAGTTGCCGCTAGTGTCAGCTGATTCTTTACTCTCTTCAACGTGAAACCAGCTCGAGTCTCCATCAGCCATCTCTGACCAGGGCTCAGGGGAGCACAGCCTTTCATGAAACTTGTTTAGCGAAAGTTCTTGTTTCTACGAAGACTCCCGGGTGAATTCGGCTACGCGACGAATTGTATCAAGCCCTACACAGGCGAACGCCACGTCCGTGAGGTTTGATATGGCGAAGGTAGGCTGTCAGTGGGATTCCCACCGCTCTGTTCACCGCGCTCGGCCAAATTCGTAGGGTCTTTGTACGTTAACCTCAGGCAACAAACAATCAATGTGAGTAAATAAAAGAAGGTTATCAACTAGTTCTACGATCCCCTTGGTGATAAAGTAAATATGCCTGACGTGGAATTTGATCTTTAACATTAATTGAACAATTTCACACAGAATCTCAATAAATTCATTAAGAAATTTAAAAATTACGTATCTTTGACATAAACTTTTCCCAACTTTGGATGATCTGTATTGAACTCTTAAATCGGAACCTGGTCCAAATTTAAGCTCAATAGGTAATATAAGCAATTTGAACCTTGTGAATATTTTCCTACATCTTTTTCGAAACATTCCTTGCGCATTAGGTTTGATTGTAGAATTTCGATGTTTTTTATTAATCTGCCTAATGTGATAAACTACAAATTCGTCAAAGAAACTTTCCATTACAGTTTTATACATAATTTGGATGCTTGCCTAAACTGGCTGGACTTTTAACTATTACAATTTTTGGCAAGTTTTCCGCATGGAAATGAATTGTACTCTTCAAAACTTAAATTATTTTTACACATTTTAAGATAAAAGGTCGTGGTCAGAATGAGTGGATAAAACCTAACGCACAAGAAATTTTTCAAATAACCATAAACATAGTTTTGAGTTTATCGCGATTCAATGAATTTCTCCAAGGGGCGAATCACAAAGGGGTTTGATGTACACTTGGGGACAATGAATCTGAGACGGCTAAATTTTTCCACTAGACAGTTATGTTGGCACCACAGAGAAACCTACAGCGCTATAGTTGGCCGAGCGCGAGACAAACTCAATCTCAATAAACATAACATAACCCATGACTGTCGAATCTAACTTTAGAATTGGCGTGTCGATCCAACAAGTCGTTATCCTCGCGGTATTCTAAGGTTAAATTCGACGGTCATAGGTTATTTTATGTTTATTGAGATTGAGTTAGTTTCGCACTCTGCCGACTATGGCGCTGCATGTTTCTCTGTGTTGCAAACATAACTGTCTAGTGTAATAAATTAGCCGTTTCAGATTCATTGTCTCCAAGTGTACAAAGGACAAGAGATATTAGAAGATATTGTATATTTGCAAGGGTTTTAATTGCGGTCGAAAGATGTCAGTACTGCTACAAGAATGTAGAATGATACCAAACGGTGCTAATATGCACGTCACACGTGTGAAAATCAGGTTACGTTTTGATACAGGGCATAGATTCCTTTTTGTCAGTGCTTCCAATATGGCGCTTTCACAGTGCACTGCAAAATTTTTCCGAAATAACTTCTAGTGCTTTTAACACTGTAAATATGTGTCGAATGGAACAGTTTACAGTTCGCTGCATGTAGCTCGATTGTTTTTTTCTCAGTTGCTCATCATAACCTGGAATTCACTGATAAAAAGTCAGTACTTGAATTGCAGTTAAAAAATAGAAATAAGTGCCGAAAGTTCACAGAAGTATGTCAAGAATTGACACAAGATGTGATAAGTTAAGTGTATAGGTACAATGTATCACGGGATGATTAATTCTTTCATATAAATATATGTAATTATCTATCACATAACCTCAATGGTAGAATATCATCTCCCCAAAAAGCAGCTCTGGTGCAAAAACTTTTCGCCAAGTACATTAAAAATATGGTCATCACCTTCAAAAATACCTTCACTGATCAGAAATGTATGCATATAATGATCTCGTACAGAAAAAAACTGATTTTCTATTAATTTACAATAAAAGCATGGTTGAAACTTGACCCTTAGCTTTCACATTTGTCTGGAAGCACGTAACTGCCACACTGGGGTCAGAACGACCCTACATGCATTTAACTACAAATAATAATTAAATATATAATAAATAAAAAACAAAATAACTCACACATCGATAAAACTCCTGAAACAAAAATTAAATCGGTACGAAAAACTTGACGGGCCTCTTTCAAGGCATGATACTTATATGAAGCGATAATGATACAATTTTATTTATTCCTGAAGATATTTTTCTAAAACGGTCTGCCAAGTACCACTTACTGATTCAGTCCTTTTTTTTGTGGATTTTTATCAATGTATGAGGTGTTTTGTTTTTTATTCATACTTAATTACCATTTGTAGTCTAAGCGTTAAATTTCAATCATGCTTTTATTTTGAATTAACATATGTGTACTTGGCAATTCGTATGTGATTTGAATCTTTTTTTGTATGAGGTGATTATATGCATATATTTGTGATTAGTGAAACTATCTTTGAGGGTAATGACCACATTTTTAATGTACTTAGCGAAAGGCTTTTGCACCAGAGGTGCTTCTTGAGAAGATATTACTACTTTTTGTACAAATTTATTTGTTACTCGTTCTTTAGTCTTATGTATAAACTACTTATAATCGACATTGATAATTTCGAAAAGAAGAGAATTGTTTTGAAACAAAATCATGGTTATTTTAAGACGATTTCATCGCAGCATCCAGTTGGTTCGAAGGCGCTTTAAATTATCAAATCAAGTCTACCCGATTACATAAGCATAAATTTGGGCTTCGTAAGACTACTAACTGTACATCTAGCCTTTTCAAAAACTCCGCGTTTCATCAAACCAGTTTAAAGTAGTCTAATAATAGTGATTAATTTGTATATTTTTGTGATTATTAATATATTTATCATGGAATCTGGATATAAACAGCGAATTGAATTTTTAATTAAAATTAGAAAGCTACTCAACATCAAGAGTAAACATGTTAGAACTATGTTCAATCTTGTGAACTTTTACTTCTAAGTGACCAATATTTAATTAAATGGAAATCAACACACATGGACTTTGCTGTTAAATTGGTATCACTATATTTTTAACGAAAGACTCGATTTCAACTTCTGAATGTGTAAAAGTTTGAAATTTTCCTGAAGCGATATTATTAAACTTCTTTTGATGCACCTTAAAGTTGGACAAAGAAATCTGTGGACAGATTTTACGACGATGGTCGAAGAGGCCACGCGCTTTGTAAAGGTCAACAATTTACAAGTGATTTCCTAGTGATTTCCAATATTCGAAAATAGTTTGAATTTCATTAGTTTTCAAGTGGTTCCTAAACGTTTGAAGATGTTTGGCATACTACTCATTTCCAAGTGATTTTCAATATTAAAGTACATCTTGAATTCCAGTGATTTCCAGTAATTTGAACTAATTTCTCAATTGAATGGTCCCACGATGCTGGTGTTTGATCCTGCGTTCGGTCGTTCATATATGAAAAACTAGCTGTCGATACGCACGTCACACTAATTCTGCTTCAGTCGCAGCTTTTAGTCTCTAAAATATAGAAAGAATGTCTTAATGTTCAGGATAGACAGAAGAATAAATTACTTAAAACAGAGCACTCTACATTTTTTACATGTTTTCACTCGAAGTTATGACTCCAAGAATATATCAAACCATGTGTAGTGTTCAAGTGATTATTTGCCGATCCTATAGGTTGCATTGTGTAGCACAAAAATTTCCAACCCCTATGATGATGAATGAATGGACAGAACCGAACAAGAACAGACCTGGGATAAGCTCGCACCGAATACAATACAATCAACTTTTCAGGGTAACAAGGCCAAAAAAGGAGACACCAGTGCCAGCAAATACTTGTACAGCAACTTATTTGTTATACAGAATGGCGAACATCGTTTGCATCATGTATCACACAGCTGACGGATTGTTCACAAAATGCCTTGTTCAATGAGAGCCCAGTTTTCTGTATATTCCGACCCTTATCCTTCGCTTTTTGCCATTATCAGCTAACTTCTATAGGTACCGGATCTACGCTTCTTCGGTAAAGCCACATGAGAGAGGCAATAGCAAGCTTTCATCCACCTGTCAAACAAGATACTAAATTCATGCTACATACCAGCTCTCACAGCACACTAGTGACATTCTGCAGATTCTATTAACTCTTCGGCTTTGCCCGCCATCAATGTTACTACGTAAGATTTGCTGCGCACTTTGTGCACTGGACTGATTTTTGTTCCTCAGTGCATGCTGAGCTCAGCGACGGACTTTCTCGTGCGTATCTGGTCTCTTTGAGTCTTTGATCAGGTTGATTCCAAAATATAATGTCAAGTTTGTGGGAAAAAATTCAAAGGATTTACAACTGGTCTTTGATTCTGGAAAAAATGGGATCCTTGTGGGCAAACGATCGAATGTTGTCTATAAAATATCTTGCAAAGACTGCAATCAAGTCTATATTGGACAGATTGGCCGCCATCTAGATACTAGGCGTAAAGAACACCAACGTAATGTACAGGAGAATGATGATCGGCATACGGCAATATTGTAGGGCATTCAAATTCTGTTAACCTTAGACAAGATGTCGAACACCTTAGCAATGTTTACAAACCTCTTATTACTGACCACATGTCACACATTGTCTAAACTTAACAATAAGTGGTACATCATTTGAGGTTCCCACTCTGCTATTGTTTTTACTTCTTGCTATACATATTTGTTCGCCTTCACTCAGGGTCACAGGTGATTCGCCCAGGAGTCATTGTTTACTAGTTGAGTTAAACGGTTGACTAAAGTGGTTCTGATACGGAGAACTGGGAGATAAGAATACCCATATTACTGTAGTTGGCATCGTTGTAACTTTTTTAACTTCCTTAACCTTTTTCTAATTTTTTTAATTTTATGAATTGTGCTTCGTGAACATCTCACTGTTAATTTATTCATATGTTAAGTGTCAAATCTTATACATCTACATCGTTTATCGAGTGGAGAAGATACCAATTGTCTTTGGTCATCTAATCTGAAGAACCATCGCTCACCTGTTTGATTTTTCTGATTCTGACCAGTGTTTTATTCTCTTCTTATACAAGGTAAACTTTTCCTTAATTGTTTATATACATTTTTACATGTAATACATATATTGAATGTATTCTTCAATCTACAATAGGTAATGATTCTTAATAGTATGATATCCATTGATCTTATTGTCTTACTGATAGAATCTATGTTCTTGGCAGTTAAACAAAAAAATTTATCGTTCTGAGGAGGGCCCCTCCTCGGGCCGAAACGTTAACGGAAATTTACGTAAAACATTTACTGAATGCTCACCATGATTCACCACTACTTTCTCGTGCAAACCTAATTAAATAAAGATGTATATCTATCAGGTTATGTATGTCCAAAACGCAGATGCTCATTGATATTAATAAATAAATAATTTCTGCACACTCTCCTGGGTATACAGAAGTATATAGAAAACACAATTAATGAAGCAGACTGCAATTGACGTTCATTGTGATGTTATAATGCACTTGCGAGATCTTGCCGTAAAATGTTAAAATGTTAATGAATCACACATATATGAGGGATTCTCCGTCAACTCAGCCACTTTTCTTTCAACCATCTCAGATCTGCCCCATAATTGGTTATACTAAAGTACTACTAAAAGGTACTCTATGTGAATTTTTTCCGATATTTTAATTCATTATTTGAGAAATTGCCGTTTTTTTTTCAAATGAATATATCTCGGAAACTTGAAGTAATTGAAAAAAATGACCCCACATAAAAGTTGTAGTTTTTGGTTAGCTTTCGAGAGGAATTTTTGAAAAAAATTTTACGTTCCGGTAACGCTGATTTTTTTGCAAAAAAGGAAGAAGTTATTTTTTTTATTCAAAAAGGACCCTTTTTTTTGCTGAACAAATTACAGAGTCTTCCAATATGTGTGACAATATCGCCTAAAAATCGCCAGAGTGGCACGGATCGAGGTCCTAGGGTAAAAAAAACGGAGAATCCCTCATATATGAAAGAGAAACCACAATTTATTGACCAAATCTCATAAATTTTTACCAACATGATATGCTAAAATACATAAATCACAAAACATTACCTGCCTACCTGTTGTTACTCCGTGTGTTTCAGCTACGGCGGAATTTTCGTTTCTATTGAAAAACTTTACCACCATACCCACATCAATTTTTGGTACATTATTTGAGGGTGCCTTTTGGAAACAAATATCGATTATGATTTTGCAAAAACACTACTTATACGAATATACTAAACAAAATTACAGAAATATTTGTATCGCGTGTAAACAGCATAGGCTGTACTGCCATCATGCTTCTGGAACTAGCTAGGGGAATTTACACGGAATTCGAAATGCGGCCAATCAGCTTCTCAGCAGGGCTATTGAGATTTTCGCCACCAGATAGAGTTCAAACCACGGTCTTACATACAGGTCTAGAAACTCGGTAAAAATTTCAGTGGTGGGGGTGTCCTCTTATTGAAACACCGATCGTTTCGCCTAGTGACCACGAGTGTCGCTGCGATAGAGGGACACCCTGTTAGTTTCACTGTGACTGCCTTTGAGTCCTCGCGGTAAGAAGTATGGCATGTATGCATCAGCAATAGCACACAAATTCAATGATGTCATAACAGTTTCAGTATATCCAAACGCGTTCGCAGCGCTGTCAGTACTGCTTGTGAGAAAAAAAAACATACCCAGTACATTTTTTCAAGGGTTTATCATTTTAGTAAAAGAAGACGATCTAATCGTGATAATTTTGTCGCATCTGGAAAAAAATATTCAAAACTACATGATTTTGCGAACTACATTTCAATGGAAAATATTTCTAAGACTGACGTGACAGAAATAGAATGCTTCGCTAGGAAAGAAGTACGAATGGTTGTTAACGCATTCCAAACTGAATCAAATCCTGACATTATGATTCAGCCATTCCGTAGGTTGACGTGATTTACGGAGTAACAATACTTTTTGCACAACTGGTTCTTCGAACTTAAAAAGACGTTGGTCATTTTGGGATTTAGAGCTTAAAACTAGTTGATTTCGTTTGAGCCAATAGCATGAAAGTTAAATTTCACTTGCTAGCCTTTCAGTAATTCAATTCTACAATAGTGTTTTTCGATACTAGTGTGCGAAGGTGACAATGCCCACACGAGTGTGGCGCATTCACACGAGTTAGGCATTACCAATTTTCGCACGTGTATCGAACTCCATTTTATATTACACCTGTAATGGAAAGTCCGACATAAGAAAATGAAACCAGTAAAAGAATGAAAAAGTCCGAAAATCTTGTAAAAGGAGATTTCTAACAGACCACTGTTGGGGAGACTGGGGAGGTTTGACCATACGGGAGGTCTGACCAATAACTGTTTTCTTTAAAACAAAACCGTGATAAATGGCGACATCTGGCGCCACATAATGGTACTACCAACCCAATCATAAACAATACATGCGTATCATTTTCTGAAGCGTAGACAAAAGATTATGTGCAAGTTTATTTTCAAGCATAGATCGTTGTTATTTTTTAAGTATGTCCCGTGAGGTACGTAAATATTTATTTTGATTATTATTTTATAAATATAATGTATAGTAGGTGCCCTGAAAGATATGAGACCAGTCGGATTAATTTACTCGCGAAATTTTTTTTTTTATCCTCACCTTTGTTAAAAATATTACACATAGGAGGTTTGACCCATAAATGACAGGGAGGTGTGTCCAGCTTGTTATATAGGTAGGTACGATGAATGTTTTAATTCTTTCAGAATGCCATTCGTATGGAAATCCAAAGGAAAAGTCCGCGAAAAGGTGCCTGCAGAAATAATGAGAAATTCTGTGAAGCATGTCTTGGAGCATAATAACAGCGTAAATGCAACTGCTCAAGAATTTAACGTAAACAGGAAAACCTTGGGCCGATACGTCGAAAAAGTTAAAAAAAAAACGAAGAAACCACTTTTGTCGCTAATTATAACTCTTCTCAAATATTTTCGGTTGATGAAGAAAATGCACTATTGCAATATTTGATTCACTCGTTTAAATTGAATTACGGTTTGTCATCGTCGGGTGCTCGAAAGTTCGCCTTCCAATTTGCGAATGCAAACAATAAGAAGGTACCTTCAAAGTGGACCAGTAACCAGTCTGCTAGCTACGATTGGTTTCGAGGCTTTATGAATAGGCATCCCAATTTATCGTCGCGAAGCCCTGAAGCAACTAGTCTATCTCGAGGAACAGCGTTTAATGAAACTACTGTCAAAGAGTTCTTTAGCAACGTCAAGTCTGTGTTAAGCAAACATGCATACGGTCCAGATGCCATATTCAACATTGACGAAACTGGAATCACGACGGTGCAAAAGCCAGGTAAGGTGATTGCACAAAAAAGACAAAAGCAGGTATCCCGCGCAACTTCTGCAGAGAGAGGAACCCTTGTTACCATGTGCTGTGCTGTGAGTGCTATAGGTGTGGCGGTTCCACCATATTTCGTTTTTCCGCGAAAACGAATAAATCCCCGAATGAGCGCTGGAGCTCCTCCAGGTTCGGAAATTGCAGTTCACGAGAGTGGATGGGTGACTGCGGAGAACTTCGAAAAGTATTGGTTGCACTTTATAATATACACCAAGTGCTCGAAAACTAATCCAGTCCTCATAATTTTGGACAACCACGAGTCCCATATAACACCGAAAGGATTGCAAATATGTAAATACAATGGGATCACATTGGTCACTTTGCCACCACACACTAACCACAAACTGCAGCCTCTGGATAGGAGTGTTTTCGGCCCATTTAAAACGTATTACAATGCTGCTGCTGATGACTTCATGGTTACTTATCCAGCGTAACCTATCACCATCTACGACCTCCCAGCACTGGCAGCAAAAGCTTTAACAAAAGCCTTCAATCCAGTTAATATTCAGAAAGATTTTCTGTGCACTGGAATCTGTCCACTAGATATCGATATATTCACCGAAGATGACTTCCTCAGTTCGAATGTGACCGACCGACCTAATCCTGGTGCTGCAATTAATAGTTTGAACATAAGTAATGATCCTCATCTGCGTTCCAGTTCCAGTATGGGCACAATAACGGCACCCAAAAATGACGTGTTAGTGAAAATCCCGGGCACTTCTTCTTCAGCAATCGAGCTGAAACGGCTGCGAACTCAAAGTTTGAGAAATCAGACCACTCCAACCATTGTGCTTCCTGAGGAAATAAGACCGTATCCCAAAACAGGAGAAAGGAAAGGAACACGTTTACGGAAGAGGGTTATCAGCAGAATTCTAACAGATAGCCCTATAAAGAAATCGATTGAGGAAGAGTATGAGGCGCGAAATGCAAAAAAAATGAAAGCAATTGAAGTTAAGAGAGAAAAAGCAGAACGCGCCAAAAATGTACCGAAAGTGAAAAAAAGTGGAAAGGAGAACCAACTTAAAAAATGTTTAAACGAGAACAAGGATAAAAAATGTGGAAAGGAGAACAAGGAGAAAAATAGTGTAAAGGAGAATAAGGGGAAAGAATCAAAAAATAATGTAGTGACAAAAAAATTAAATTACCTTTTTCACATCAGTTTCACTGTCAGTTCTTATGATGTAAATGCTAATAACTTGTACTTTACAAAATAAACCGATAGCCTATTCTTCGTTATCGATTACTATGTGCATTTCTTGATTGGTCAAACCTCCCATGGCACTGGTCAAACCTTCCATACGTGGGGAGGTTTGGCCACAATTACATTGCAGTATAAAATGTGAAACAACTTTTTTGCGAACAGAAATTAAATTTGAAAATAAATTGTGTATGTTCTGAACACCAGTAATTTAAAGGTCATACCAATAAACAAGTCAATATTTCCCGTATAACGATAAACAAGGTCATTGAAAAAAAAGTTGGTCAAACCTCCCCAGTCTCCCCTACGTGACGTTGGGGTCCAGGGGCAAAGCCCCTGGTGGGGTGGAGAGGCGAAAACCCCGACCTAAAATGGGAACTGAAATCCCATTAAAAAAAAGTAATATCATCATAATAGTATACGAGGGATAAACATAGGGATATGAAATGAAAAAAATAATACTGCTTCCTCTCGGCACGATGTTGAGCATGGCAAACAGTGACAAAGTATTCCATCGGTGGCGGTAATGCAGTTGTTTGCAAAATGCGCAGCCGTGAATAAAAGCGCGACCACCTTTTTCGCACACCACTAGTGATTTACGATGGTTTTTCTCACAGCGCTAGCAATGCGCGAAAGTTTTTCCGGCACATATGTATAAAAGACTACTTTCAGTGCTTGTAAATGGTGCATAAGAGTGGACTTTCCATGCAGGTGTTGCAAAATAGTGTTTTTCGATACTAGTGCGCAAAGGTGGCAATGCCCGCACAAGCGTGAAAGCGCAGCACGAACCCAGAGACGAGTTGAAGGGCGAGTGTGGCGCATTCACGCGAGATAGGCATTGCCAACTTTCGCGCGTGAATCGAACTCTATTTTTTGCTACACCTGTAATGGAAAGTCCGACATACACGATTATATTTACACGAAACCACGGCACGATGTCTGTCCAGTGACGATGTCGAGTACGGCAAAAAGTGACAAACTATTCTATCAGTGGCGCTAGTGCAGCTGTTTGCGAAATGCGCAACTGTGGATAAAAGCGCAACCGTCTTTTTCGCACACCGCTAGCAATGTGCGAAGGTTTATCTTATACCGCCGGCAATGTGCGAAGGTTTTTTTCTCACACCGCTAGCGATGCGCGAAAGTTTTTGCCGCGCATGTGTATAAAAGACTACTTTCGGTGCTTGTAAATGGTGCATAAAAATGGACTTTCCATGCAGGTGTTGCAAAAAATAATGGATGAAATTGCGTATCTCCAATAGCCTCAATAAACATGCTGCGTCGCAACACTTCAGTGAGCCGAGTAACCGCATATTTTCCAAAACATTTTTGATGCGATAATTGTAGTATTCGGCTAGGTTCATTATTTAGTAGAGATGGAAATTTTTTACTATTAAAACTGACGACCCAGTTACAAGCCAATTTTTAATCCCTGGTCTTCGATTGATTATGCATTTATTTGTATTCAGTAAAGCTGTCAAGAATAAACCGTCTGATCAATATGTATTTTCGAATTAATTATTATTTCTATAAGTGAATATAACTTCGTGTTCAATGAATGCAAATAATTCACTTGACGAGGGTCTGAAGCTTTGTAAATATATGATTCACTTCAATCTTACAGTTTAACATCTGTAAAAGAATGCATTGGGAATAAAGAACTGCTTTTCACTTTTTTGACTGTCAATTCAAAATAAATTTCGTTCAACAGTCGTGGGCTATTACTTATTGTTCTGAAATAATTTATTTTTATTTATCCCATTTCGTCTTTTGTTAGACGCTAAATTGTATAAATAGGAAAATAATCTCGTTTTCCAATCCTAACATAGTTACTTGACTCGACCCGATCGATGACAGCCTTCCAATTAATATCACACAATTTCATTAAATGAAATACCTGAGTAAAATATTGAAAGTTCCTTACCAAGAAAAGTTCTTAATTTATGAAACCCATAAACATTATATACGATTGTATTATGTATGAAAGGGTTCTCAACCTCCAGATATATATATATATATATATATATATATATATATATATATATAAAGAATTTTTTTGAGCGTCAACAGTGAATACATAGAAACAAGTTTCAGTTTACGTTTCGGCTATTTGAGGGGGGCCTTCCTCAGAACTGTAATGCATTTATTTACAGTCAGAATGCGTCACCCAAAATATCTTTAACATTGATGCGACGAACAAACAAATGGGAAAACAATAGTTCTGAATACTTACATCGAGCTTACGTAGAATTAATTTAGGACATTAATTCCAAAAAAAAAGTAAATGACAATCAGTGCAGAAAATTCATATCCAGGGACCATAGCTAGGTCCTCAGCTACAACGATAAAATATAGACTGGGTTCATCGTTCCCGTCAATCTGTCTCCCATTATTACAAATAAACTTTATTGTTTATCATAATATTACCGTAGAATTGGGTGGTAACCCTCTTATCTCTCTGGGTCTTTTAACAACATTACGTTTTTGCGAAGTTTTTTTTGAATCTCAAGGAACCTTCTTTATACGTAACGGGTCCCTACGTGGTCATAGAGAAGAGGAACACGAAGACAACAAATTGACAAGAACGATGAACTTATACATATAAGCTAAGCTTGGCGTCAAAAATCCCACTATCGGACCTATTATCGACTCTATAAGTTAGATCCTCCGTCGTGAGAAAAAGTTACCTACCGAGCAGATTGGTAATTAACCTGTGGTTATACATCACTCAGATTGTCGATATCTAATCTAAGGTTCACAGCATTTTTACGGCTAATGGTGTTACACATCTCCAGGATAAGTCTTTTTCTATAATCCTTCTCATGGCAGAGGATGCTGACATCATTGAAATTGAACGTGTGATCCAACTCTGACACTTACGTTTTGTTAACGCTGTTTGTGTTTTCGGACCTACGAAAATATTACGTTTGTGTTCATTGATTCTAGTTTTTAAGAACCTGCTATTTTGGCCAGTATGATATTTATCACAGTAATTACATGGTAATTTATAAACCAGGCTGGAAGACTTTTGTTTGGGGACTTGGTCCTTTGGTAAGACAAACAACCGTGACAAATTAATAGTGTTACGGTAGACGTACCTAATATTGAACCTTTTCAACATTTTACCTATCTATTGTGATAGCCCTTCGACACAGAGAAAAAAACTGGGTTTTTCAATTCTGAAGGATAATTCTTATTTACAAGAATTTCTTTCAACAATTTCAAACTGTTATTGTGAAAATGTGAGTTTAGCAATGAGATACCCCTGTCTACCACATCATAGATGATCGGAACTTTTTGTTTCATAGGGTGATAAGAATAAAAAATTCAAGTACCTTTTGGAGCAAGATGGTTTTTTGTACCAATCAGTTATTATTTCACCATTGCGATTCATTGTACGTACGTCGAGGAAACTAATATTCCCATTTATTTCAACTTCTGAGGTGAATTGTAATCTGTCATGATAAGTGTTGAAGATGAAAAGAACCTGATCTAAGCTATTAGGTGGAAATGTAAGCAGAATACCATTGACGAAGCTGTAATAAAAGGCTGGTCGGAAACTTAAAGAATTTGAGGCGCGTGATTATATTCTTCGATGACCATATTCAATAAGATGGGGGACAAGGGAGAGCCCGTTGGCAAACCAAATGTATGTGTGTCAAGACTAGAGAGAAAAAAGAAATCAAGAACCAACTCTTTCTACAATTGTATTATACAGTATTAAATTTGATCAGAGATTATATGATCGAGGTTACCATCAATCAGCATCTGTTACGTTATGTTCGCATATATTGAAAGCTCACTTGTTCTTGGCTTCTTCTGCTATAAAAAATCTAAATTTCTACTCAATATATTACTTTAGTTTCAGACCCTCGTCGAGTGAATTATTTATATTCATTGAACTTATTTATATTATTGACTTATAGTAAAAATAATTAATTCGAGAATACATATTCATCAGAAGGTTTATTTTTCACCGCTTTTCTGAATACAAATAAATCCATGATTAATTGAAGACCAGGGATTCGAAAATGGCTTATAACCAGATCGTTGATGTTGATAGTAAAAAATGTCCATTCCTATTGAAATAATAAACCCAGCCGAATGCTACAATTATCGCATCAAATATGTTGGTCAATTAATTTTTGAACGAATTAGTTACTCAACCGATTTGGCCGCAAGTTCAGAGAGGTTGCAGAATATTTGCAAAAGCTTATGAAGTGAAAACAAAGTGTGCACAAGAGCATAGACTATATAAAGCGGAGGGCTAGAGAGCCGGGAAAATCACGATAAGCGCGCCTACTTTGTTAGAATAACTCTCCTCGTATCCTGCACCGTGACACTAAGATTCAGCTCTCTCTCCCTTTCTTTTTTCCCATTTTTTCTCCTCTTTTTCGCGACCACTTTGCTCCTAAGAGGGGGCCCGGGTCATAGTAGAACTGCGTCGTAAACTTCCAGCCAAAAAACGTATAGCGGTAGCTGCTATCAGGATCTTCACATCCGGATTATTTCTTACTGAACGCCATGTTTCTATCTCCTGATTCTCAACTGTTTTCATTACATTTTTATACCCGGAAAAGCTTTTACTTGCCGTATTTCAGAGGCTGCGTGCTGTACCGTGACTTCCGTAAATGTACGTTATTTCAGAAAATCAATCCACAGGCGAAAAAAAGAGAGGAAATGGTATCAGCTCTCCACTTCTCACGTACTTCAGAGTACTTTGGTAGTCAATTTCTATCACAGTCAGGTGAAAGAAATATCATTCTAATGAATCCGAATGATGAATAATGTATCTAAAAAAAAAATATTTGCACTAAATATTCGCATGAACCATGTTTTTCGCGGGCTTCTGTAACCTATTACGGAAATTTTCTAATTTGCCACAATTTTCACCATTCAAGATCGTCATGGAGAATAATATATTTTGTTACGAATGTGAAAAGTGGGTGATTTGTAAAGGCTGTAATCAAATGTGTCAGATTGTTGCCTATTTCCACGTGTAGCAGGTACATGACATTTTTTCCCGCACCTGTGAAACAAAATTTAATTTGAAAAGCAACAAAGGTTCACTGACAGTGTACAAAATTGAGGTTGGATAACCCGCGTTCAATGACAATGCGTAAGATTGAGTTATTCAAAAGCGAGGATGCGCCAAAGAAAGCTTCGGTGTGTAGAATCGAACATTTCAGTAGTGCGTACGTGGCCACGTTCTTTTAACGGAAATGAGGCTTTAAAGCAGGCTACACAGACGTCAAAAATCAAACTTTCAAACCAATTGTGGAAAAAATCAATTTCTGCGAATAGAACACGTTGAAATTTCAATAAATAAACTTGAAGCCTGCTTTCTTATCATTTATCTAACAGTAGCTCACCTTCATTTCTTCTTCTCTACGTCCGTTAAGAATTTTTTTATAAAGCCTCCCGGTTATTTTGCGCTCACTTGTCTTTGACAGCTTTTGTGTCTTCCCTTTGTGAAATATTTTGATTGATACTCCGCAGAGATATTTTATCATACGGTACATCTTATCTTTCAGCTTTCTGTTTCTTGCGTATTTTAAAAATACTTTTCTGCTGCTTAATTGTAACGCTCTGTGTGTCAATTCAACTGTCATTTTCCTCATATTTTTCACAGAAGCCCAACAATTTGCCTCGCTTGTTTTTTTCTGCAAATACAGTTCTTTAAATAGCACATTTCTTATTTTCGCTGGATCCTTTGCGAACTCCAGTCCGTATTGCGTGCACATAAACTCACCGCGTGTGTGATCGACATCAGACAGTACAGGCGGGTAATTGAAGTTCTTTCAAACAACATAATTATTTCCAGGAAATATATTAAGCCGGCGTCCTTTTTCATCTCTTCTGTCTGTTTCCCCTGTGTTGCCGGTATACCAAGTTCCGTTAATTTCGTGTTTTATTCCGTTCGCCATAGATATAAAAAGAGACAGCGTAGTGTAGGGGCAAGAGTTGTCGACTAGTGTGTGCTAGATTCAAGGCCCCATTCCTTCCCATAAAACCCTGCATCTTTGGATTCCAGCCAGCATCCAACAACCTACACTCACTAAGCTTGTGCGATGAACGACTGGAAGCAGAGAATTCGAGATCGATAGATGCCCGCTTCGCAACTTTCGTCTTATCCTGCTCAGTTAAATAGAACACTCGTATAATCTTTGCGTATGAATTTCTTACCCGCATATTTACACATACCAATTTTCCGACAAAGGACTCTATCTACAATAACGCTTTCCTACTTGGCTTCTAGCAAGTAGAAAACGGGATGGGAGATCTATACTGTTCGATTTCTTGAAACTCAGTGGTGAAGTACCCAATAGTGAAAGAGGCAAAGGATTCCGGTGGTGTGACCCGCTTCATCGATTGCGGATCAGTATGACATTCGTATCGATTTTAAGGTGGTACCTGCATCGGTACATAACTGGTCAGTGTAATGAACGCTCGTTTTTGACTGGTGCGGTGTTTAATAGCGATGTAGCGATATCGCGGAGCACAATGAATACAGCAGTGGCATTGCACGGCTTCTGTTGTATGCAATTGCGATAATCTAACCTTGCCTATGTTGTTACATCATCTGAGACATCGCTAACGCACCGTAAAAACTTCAATTATCGTCATACACTGACTTATTGCCCCGCTCATGTCTACTGAAACGTTATTCTCATACATTCATTCAAAACATTCTTGAGCCTTGACAGTAACAGGGTGAAAATTATTATTAAAGTTTAAACCGTACTTCTTGTGCAATACTACGAAAAGTGTGTTTTTCCATAAGATTCCGAGTGAAGCGTTTGAGAAAGAAAGAACTCGTAACTTTTCTCAAGTGTACCCAAGACCCATACATTTGATTAGTTCACTTTCAGCCCAAAATATAACTGTGTGTCGAATTTTACAGAAATCCAATCGGTGATTCTTAGGACGACGATGCTCCCGTAACCATCTGAAACTACAGCAGTGGGTGGCAGGAATTTATGAAATTTACATTTACATTTACCTTTGAGTTTGTCAAAAACACGTACCATTTTCTAAACCCAAGCAGCTAATTTTCTGCCTGGACCTCAGCGACAGACGATGCATCAATGCGTGTCAATTAAATTGTATAAATACCAGTGATTGGAGATACCTTTTCAGCTCTGTTCAGTTCACAAGGAGTCAAGACATTTTTGGACGTGATCCATTTCTGGTAAAAGCATCGACGAAAACTCTGACCATAATTTACGATCAGTTGGGGTAGAATTCATAATGGAGAATTTGATCGTCTACACAGTAGTTGGTGTTGAAAACTGATTCTTCGTTTGTGTCGCGTTCGATCTGTTATACCAATTAGGCCATTTGGTTACAATATCTACCGAGGATCTGTCATGAGGATTGGAACTTTCACTGAATTTTCTAAATACTCCCAAAATGTTGGCATGGCCGGTTTTTACCATGTGGATTTATGAAAAGAAATCACCTGGAAGTCGTGCGATCGCTTTTACTAAATTGTGTCTCTGAAGTTATTCCACAATTGAGTAAAATGGCATCTGTAGTCTGTCAAAATTTTGAATTTTTTACGTTTTCAAGGGCTGTTTTTATCGCATTAGATTCATGTCTTACGATTCCGAACAAATTTTTGGATTGTAAGAAAGTCTTTACACTATACATATATCACTTATTGTTTTGAAGAGAGATACTTTTACGATTTATCCAAGAGTACAAGCCCATGCTGAAAATAATAATTCATGAACTTTGTGAAAGGGTGGTCTATGATACCGAATCGGTTCACCGAATCTTTGATACCGTTACGATCCAGGCTGCTCTCATCTCCTATCACAACATGTATAAAATACGAAACCAAAAGGTGAAGACAAGCATCCATCGAACGAGAGGGAGGGAAAGAAGAATATCTGGATTGGAAAGTGATTAATCGGTTTTAACAGTATTCGACGAAAAAGACAAGGAATCAGTGTATTTTAATGTATTGTGTATCGGAGGCGTATTTTTAAATTGTGTGAATGTTTGGATGTGTGAATGGATAACTTTTGACCTTTTTTATGTGCACACTTTTATTTTTACTATTTCTTTCAATCTATTTATTTGAGCCTGTTTATCTACACCATTTTATCTATACAATTTTATGGACTATTTTACCTTTAATTTATTTATTTATTTGCTTGAACGCTTCTGGTAGAGTAGAGTGTTACAAGTAGTGATCATTCGTTATTATTGTAAAAGAAGAGCATTGTACCTTGGGATGTGTCTTATTGAAATGTAATGTCTCTTCCAACGAATTGATAATCGAATAAAGATGGTCGACATGACTATGAAACATATCAAATAAAAAACAATCATGGTGTCATTACGTATATAGTTCGATAAAACGAACAAGCGATAATGGCTCATCACTGCGTTTGTACGTATCATATGAGGTGAGGTGATTTAGTGAACGTGGAAATATATAGCATACCATTTGATTACAGGTAATGACATTTATTAATACCGGTCTTCTCGGTAAGCAGTTAGTAATACCGAAGTATTGACAGGTCGAGTTAGTGGTTGCTAGTCTCGTGGAAGTTGGTTCATTTTGATGAGACACATAGAGAGTTAACTTTTGGCATACCTGCAGGCCACCTTTTGTTTTGCGACATGGGAAGGGGTAATATTTGAAGAGAGAGAGAGAGAGACACTCGAAATACACACGCTATTTAACAAACGAAGTAAAATCAAATCTTATATTTCCCAATAGTGGTGATACAAAGGCAAAAAAAATATAGTCCAAAAGTCGCTCATCGCGATTCGAAAGATAAACAGAAAATTGCACGTAACCTACTTTATTTCTTACTCTACTGAGCTCGCGGCTCCCTAGCTAAAATGTCACTCAACGATCACAAAATCTTCATACGCAATTTTGAACTTGCAAATTCGCCATTTCTTCTCCATGGCGATTATTGCTCGAAACGGTAACTAAAATTAATCACTCGAAACCGAAACTAAAACTAATTATTCGACGGTGCGCCGTCGGGCTACCGAACAGACGGCGTCCTCAATCTCACCCGAGATCTCACCCAACTCGGAGCTTCGACTCTACCGCGAGCTGCCCTAAATCTAAACGTGACAACATAACTTAACCTAAAGCTTATTTCCTACTTATCTCAACTAAACGAATCCGCAAACGTTACTATATTTCAAACGCAACCAAAACTCAATACTCACACTTCTCATCTCAACTGCTGCTCAACGCAAGGGCAATTTCGACTATACATCACCCCAATTCGACTGAACACTATCTTAACTAAACGGCAACTTAACTAAGCGCAAGCACCACTAAATTTAGCTTCAACTAAATACAAGCTCAAGGTAACACAACTCAATTTACATTATCTTAACTAACGGGTACGGAAATCAATGCAGGCGCAACTAAACGTAACCTAAACTAAACGCTATCGCAACGGAACCGAAATCAAACCTTCTCAAAATCCTCCAAAACGTTATCCGCTAATCCGAGTACTCCAATTCGGCACTTCCCGAACTACTCGAGAGGTGGCACTGAAAAACCCGATAACGCGGCTCGACCCGGTAGAGCGAAATTCGCCTATACTTGATTTCACACACGAGAGAGACTCAACTATAACCCGTGACTCTACTCAACTTTCTCAGGAACTCAAAATTTACTCTACTCTAACGCGCGTACTCAGGCTACGGTCATCAAGCAAAAGAATCGGCAAAATAATTTCGAGTACTTTTCTACAACGCAAATCCAAAAGAGCTATCCGTTACTCGGCAAGCCTTTTCGTAATTATGCTCGAAATTCAATCGCGGGGATAGAAGCAGCGCTTACCTTCTACATCTTTGCAACCCCCTTTCTATTCCCCTCGCGATTTATGGGCGACTCCATAACTTGGCGAAACTCCCCAAAACGTGCCTACTTATCAGGAGCGCCCAAACTAGAGTGGTTTCAAAAACCTACGACCTGCCGCAACACGGATCTCGATACACCATCCCATACGTGACGTCATACCCACAAGAATGCGCAATAATCGATCCGTCGTCGATTTCGTCGATCGCGCAACTCGACGCGCACCTTCCATAGCATCGCTGCGCAGAACTTAAAGCTAGATCGCAATCTCGTCCTCCGCGCAGCTCCATGACGTCTTGGCGGTGAGCGTAGTGCTCCCTCGTCGCTAATCGGTCCGTCGCAAGTTCGCTAGTCAATTGTTGGCGGAGAAAAGGGGGAAAGGCTGCGGCGCGCCGGCCGCCAGCGGGAATCGCGTCCACCTTGGATTCCCGCGATGCGGGGATCTGCGTCGGATCCGCCTCCGCAGCCTCGACATCCTTCCTTCGCAATTGTTGCTAGCCCGCCACTTCGCAATTTCCTCGAATTCGGTGTCGACTTCTTGCCTGATGCCGTTGTAGCTCGAAAAATAAAAAAAACAAAAAAACCTGAAATATCTTAGGCTATTCGCTAAGGTCCCCTCTCGTAGTTTCGGATGCGTGACTCGAGTCCTGGCGCTCTTTTGCAAACACTTCGCGACTCAATTTCGGAAATTCCTAAATTTTGGTTCCGCCCAGGGTTCAAGGAGCCCCTTGTAACGGGCATCAAAAATGCCACGTTACAATACAAATTTCTAATATATAAGCTTGAAAAGTGACTTTTCTATAGTTAAAAAATTGGCCGTCACAGAGTAGAAAACTGCTAACTTCGATAAACATGCAAGGCTTTTACTTATAGTTATTTGATTCTACTGAAAATTCCCAATTTTAGAGTTGTCATCCTCGTCGCTGGGCCGCGATTTCTTGCAATGCATCACGCGCCATTTATGCGTCATACATGTGGCACTTGATGTCCGCCACACAGGCATGTCTCAGGAACCTCCCGAGTATGAGACAAAGGTATGTACCACATGAACGTGTATCATTGATATCTCATCTATGCACCACCGATAGCTACGTACGTACCGCGGGGGTTATACAGATGTAGGCCGTAAAGCACAGATACTATTGCTACACTGCAGCATGTACTTATTCCGTCTCTGGTACATAGCATATTTATGTACTACGGACGTGATAAATAGTTAGTACAGTAAAATTCAGTAGTATGTGTATTAGGGTGGGCCAAAAAAAATGAGTATTTTTTTTTTTACTTTATACTCTGAAAATCGGTTGCTAGATACCTCTAAAGAATTCTCACCAAATATGAGCTCTTAATTTTGATAACAAGGTCCTCCGCTTTACAATTTTGCATTTTTTCCTGAGTATTAGAAACAAAAATTCATATCTTTTTGACAACTGTTCGTTAAAAAATATCTCTCCTCATATTCTTGTAGGAAATCGAACGCTCTACAAAAAAGGTCTCTTACAATTAAATTGAAATTTTTCGAATTATTCATCAAAAACTGTTAAAATTAGTATGCATTGAAGTTTGACGATGACTATCTTTTAAACGCTTAACTTAAACGACAAATCATAGGACACCATTTTTGTAGAGCAGTTAATTTCCTACAAAACTATGAGTTGTGTAATTCATCAAAATTTTTTGTAAGCGAGTTAAAAAATTCATAAGCAAAACAGAAATTTCTCTTAAAATAATCAAACTTTAAGCTTTGATATCTTTTAAACGGTAAGGTTTACGAAAAAATTGTAAGAGACCTTTTTTGTAGAGCGTTCGATTTCCTACAAGAATATGAGGAGAGATATTTTTTAACGAACAGTTGTCAAAGAGATATGAATTTTTGTTTCTAATACTCAGGAAAAAATGCAAAATTGTAAAGCGGAGGACCTTGTTATCAAAATTAAGAGCTCATATTTGGTGAGAATTCTTTAGAGGTATCTAGCAACCGATTTTCATAGTATAAAGTAAAAAAAAAATACTCATTTTTTTTGGCCCACCCTAATGTGTATGTCAAATTAACGTTTGTCACTTTATTCAGTGAAGTAAGCCTAAGTGCGGCAATGCATTTAGGAATACATGGATGTACAAATAACAATTGAGCTTATTCGACGATCAAAGGACATCGCGTATGCGTCTCTGGTTGAATAATAAATGTATAATAGAAATTTAAAAACAATGATACCTTTTTTCAATTCATAGTTGGTATTAGAACACGTTTCAGGATTCTCGGCGAATATCCCGAGGATTTCGGGCAAGATTTCAGGTAACAAGTAATTCATTTCATCGCCGATAGAATCAGTGATACTGTTCTTCATTTAACCTTTACTTCGCACACATTCTATGTATAAGACCGGTGTCACAATGGGATCGCTGGAGACCCCACATCAAAAATCATTGCGTAGAAACGGAGATATGGCTTAAAATAATTTAAAGAAATTCTGGGTTACTCTTTAACTATTATATTTTAGGGCACATCAGTAATTTCTAGCCCAATGAAATTTTGAATATGAAAATATATTCATAAAATCATAAAATACCCGGTGAACAGATCATTATACCCAAGAAATTATAACTTACCGAATCTTAAGTATTTTGAGCTGATTATTGACTGACTAAGTCTTAAGACACAGAGACATTCGAGAGAAAAACTGAACCTGCCTCAAATCTTTCTTAAAATTTAATAAGGTTACTCGGTAACCCTCCTCAGAGTATGTTCAATAAAAAGTTGCCTAGGCCTGGGTAGAATCAAAAATCAGCATCGAAAAGCAAGTGAATAAAGCCAGGGTTGTCATCATAAAAGATGAGTGCGAGGCATTTCTTGAAACTTATCGGAAGAGAGCTCAGAGAAAACCAGCGTTTTTAAAAATTCAACAAATAAAACTACAATCATCTATGGATATAACTTTCAGCATGAAATGTGTTAAAACATTTATAAAACGTTCACATATATATGATAATAATATGTCATCACAGCTCGGGGTACATAATGAATGTTCCAAGCTTGTTTGCGTTCTCGCTTAACCTTTGGGAGGCATGTCTGAACCACTCGCTGTATATTGTCACTTTCATTTTGTGCCTTTGATGACTATCGTTTTAAATAAAAACATATACGTATAACGTTAGAGATTGTGATATGCAGCATACTTCTAAAAAACCCACCAAAGCTGCAGACTGATATTACTACAGTGGATTCTCCATAACTTCATTTTTGCTCACCGACGTCTCACTTGGATTGCTCTTGATTCTTCTTACGTATATCCCGGCACACAGATGAATTTCACGACTGCACAACTAAAACGAAGTAGTAGAAATGAACGCATTACGACGAGTTTCTGATTGATTAGCGCACAGGGATGGTTTTCTAAGTTTACGATTCTCGGCAAACCTCTTCCCTGAACAACCGAAGAGTACGAAGTTATGGAGAGTCCACTGTAATGGAATTCGAATGATGATCTGTTTGGCTCATAATCTGTGTACCTGCAAAGCGAAATTCGTATGCGCAACTCACGAATCCTATTCAGCAAATTTGATTACTCAGTAATTCATGTATAATATTGCATATATTTAGAACTCTGTCAGTGAGAAAAACAAAGCAAACATAACAGCTTTTCAGCACATAATTGAGTGCACAAGCAGAGTCATTAATCAAATGAGATCCATGCACCTTACATTTTCGGAAGATTTTCCAGTTTTCAAAAAATAAGCCTTCAGCAGTAAAAAAATTGAAATGATCATTATCAAGTATAATAGAACTAATGACTTCAAGGATGGCAACCGGTATGATGACATTATTCATATTCTATGTACTCTTATTGTTATTCCGTGCAGCTTAGAATATCTAATTGCATACATTGCAAAGCCATTTGGTAGCTATATTGTATACAGTTAAGATTTTAATTACTTAACATATCTGTAACAGCAATAGGAAAATGATTTACTTTTCATTTTACCTGCAGATTTCAAGCCTCAGCTTCCATGCTGGGGTCCAGTCCCATATGACAATTATGTGATTCTAGAGACGTGTGATGGATAAGGTACTAAAAACATAATTTATACGATTTCCTTAAAGACCGTGCCAGAAGTATTGAATTGCAAGTGGATTTGTAAAAACTTTTTTTAATATCCTACTAAAATTATCTCTGGCATTGTAACCTTCGATTGAGTGGACAAATTCTATCTGACAACAGAAAGTAGTTCAATGATTATTTTGGAACAGGCTTCAAAAATCAAAATTTTCAAGAAAATTTTGCCAAAATGTATTACTTGTGGTTATATTTTTTTAAACATCAGACCACTTGTGCACATTATTCTTAGTTGATGTGAATTCAAGTATGAGCTTACTCGATGACTTCAATGTTAACCTCTATTCTGCATCAGCAGCATTTATTTCCTTAGGTTACTGTTTAGTCACATAATTTCGAAGATGGTTGTCAATTATCGCTCTTGTATCATGCACAGCCTTTTACACTTGATATCATGGGACATGCAAATTTTGTATACTAAAAATATAAAACGAGTTGATTCCCAGAACTATTTGAAGCGTGGAAACAATTTATCCCAGAATCACCTGCTTTGCTTACATCTTGTTCGTCATAGAAGGTATAATATCATCTATGGCTAGATAGCTGGTCAAGTTATGTGCTGTTTTCTACTAGCAAATATGCACGGGGTAAAATATATATTTACAAAAACTTGAGAGACAAGTACTTACAGACTCGTGTCTCTATTCCACGTGTTCATTTATATTTGCTTCAAAATCATCCAATTCCTCTTTTATTCAAAAGCACAGGTACTATTTTATTGAAATTCTTTGCTGAAGTACCGGCCACTGTTGCATGTATTTGGGCCCATTCTACATTTTCTACTCTATGTTCCATAATTTTAGCGATTGCTAAATCGATATGAGCAATTTTTTTTCCCAACTTCTATCTGAAACCTAATCATAAGTACAATTTGAGTCACAAATATTATTGATTATATGTAAAAAGCAAATGCTGTGACACTGCAGAGTTACGGTGAGGCTTATCCTGACCACGTCTCAAATGGAAAATTAATCAGTATCAAGCTACATTACCAGTTTGAATTTTTAGTGTTTTTGACGTATGAAGTGCATGAACTATGAACTAGCAGGACCTGGATTTGACTCTGGAAAATGTTTGAATTTTGGTAATTACATGAGTTATATACATGTTCGTTAACTATTTGATAAAATGTATGATGGGTTATAAACATTCAGTTGCAGTTTACTTGTTTTTATCATTGCACGTGCAATTTTAAAACTTGTTTGTACCGAAAGAGATACACGTATCTATTGAATTTGGGTGTTGCGTAGTTGTATTCTGAATATTCAACTGTATGCTACTTATAACGTGCGAAACCAACTCGGAAAAATGTTATATTTTCTTTTTTCGAATAAATTTTAGCTAATTGTCTGCTCAATGAACTATTTATACAGGGTGTTTCAGTATTCGGGGACCACCGGGCTCTCACGGATTCCTTGCAAAATAATGAGACTAAAATTACTCTTGGCAACTTTTTTTTTCAAATCAACGATTTTCGAGTTACAGCCTTCTACAGGTGCCAATACCTACAAGTTGCGGTTCTACGAGTTCGTTTCTAATACATTTAATTGCCAGTTTCGTGCATTTTGATTTAATTAAATTTAATTTAATTTAAATTATTTGAAGGACACTTGTAGAAACGAACTTATAGGAACGCTACTTGTAGAAACAACTTGTAGTCATCGATACTTGTAGAACCAAATTTCATCGAAATTCGTTCAGCCATGTTAGTGTGAAGAGAGAATTACAAAATTATGCTAAATAGCTATCCCACATGCATCGTGCATTTTTCCGGGATAAGAAATAGCCTATTTCACTCTCTGGCCCATAAACTATCTCTGTGAAAAACATCCCGGGGATCCGTTGCTCCGTTGCTGCATAAAAGAATGACAAACCAACAAACATACTTTCACATTAAGAATATCAGTAGGGATGAGCGGGGTAAAAACTAAAACGGTAGCTGATACAGTTCCTGGCATGAATACTTTACATAGACGCATTAACTGTGAAAACTTCTTTATGCTAAACCTTTCGACATACCTTGAGAGCTTCTATGTAAAGTGCTCTGGCTGTTGTTTAAAATATGATTTGCATTTCGAAGTGGTTTAGTGCAGCTGATATTGCTCTTAATTTTAGTTTTTGTGTATTCTTGTGTGTTTTTACATCGTTTTTTTATTGATTATTCGCATTGGTTATCAAAGTTTGCACTCACGTTCTCATTGAATATGATAGGTATACTTTCAGTATCCATAACATTCCTATAAGATACAAAGGTCAGAATGTTGTGCAGGTGTTTGACTTCTGCAGCTTTGGATAATTCACTGCGGCAAAATATTGTTCTCGTACGATGCGTTTCATGGAATTCACCAAACCCATTGATATTATTACTTGATTTTTAATGACTTATAGATGTGTGACGTAGAAAAAAAATCTCCTGCACTCGCTTGTTACGTGAAGTGTGATCGGACATACAATTATAAGCAGACGGTGAGAGCAGCGTTGGTATTATCGACAACACTTCACCTCTATTGAAATTTCTTGGTATGTTTATATTTTGTAAACCGGAAGGCGCGCGGCTTTTTCCCAAAATAATAATTAATTGAAAAAACTATTCCATTTTAAACTAGACGCCCCAAAGACCGTGCATGAATTTTTTCAGAATTTTCGGAGCACTTGAAATAGCCAAAATAAGGGTAAGAATCAAAAGACCCCGTGTGACAGCCGACGTATACTGAAAACCATGTGACAGGGTCACGTTTAAGATCCCCCCGATTGCTTTTTATCATTTTGCAACTGAATTTGTAATCACCTTATTTGCCAGAAAGATTACCACCGATATTCACAAATATCGCAAGGAAATTATCATTTCTTCTTAACACGTCCCGATCATGGCGTTACAGCATCGCAGTTCAATTGCACGTAACAACGTGTGTCAGTGATATAACAATCTGACATCTGTGATACATCACATTAATATAAATTCCGCAAAAAGTGTAAGGGAAACACTCGGTGATATTTATTGTACGAGCCAATTGTGCTCCCCCTACTGAAAATGTTCATGTGTCAAATCATACAATGTTTTGAGAGAATTTCGTGTGTAATTTATTACATGATTTATTTACTAAATTTGATAAAATTAATAAGAAATCAGATAACAAATTACGAACGCACGAATCGTCAGGTATACTAGATAAAAAATCATATAATCAACTATATCGTGAACTATGTGAAGTTTGATGTGATTTCTTATACATATATTTCATCGAGTTTGCAAGATAAATCATGTCATAAATTACACGCCAAATTCTTGTAAAACATTTTATGATTTCGCACATAAACATTTTTAGTAGGGTCTCCTTGCCGTATAACCGCGTAACATTTGCGTTACTTTGTACCTACATCAAACTTGTGGAATGCATAAAGTAAGCACCCGTGATGTCAATCTGACATTTCTGGGTATCTATACTATCTAAATAAAAAAAATCAGTCTTTTTTCCGTCTAGAGAAGAGGACAAGATCGAAAAATAACTTACTTTGTACAAAAAAAGTGTGCCAAGGTACACGATGCTCATGCGTCTCAAGGTACAAGAGGGTACAACTTATGAAAAGTAAGGTCTGCATATTTAGAGGTTATGCTCGTATCTCCCACCAATTTTATGGTATACTCACTGGGTATATGTACATGTCACATGCCCTCAATGGATTACCGAAAAAATTGTTCATTTGCCTGTCCAAAAGCGGAATTCTAAAACACTTAATTTGAGATGCTGGTATCTTGAAATTACGATAAACGTTGATTGTACGGAGTGAATAAGACAAATTTATGTCTGAGAATCCTTGGACACAACCGTTTATCAGAAGCTGCAGCATTCTTTCGATAAAAGTTACTGTGCCCCTCAATATAGAACATATCATATAATGCACACTATGGTCAAGGTACAACGGATTCCTCTAGTAACAACATCAAATTGCTCGTATAACAGCGAATGCCGTTGTTCTAAAAAGAGTTGAGAAAGACAGACGTGTACTCTGACAACAAGTTGACACAAGTTCAGTATGTGTTTTAATTCTTATTTGTCTCGCTTCCTCTTTTTGTCTCTTGTTAGGCGACTGCAGATGATGTACGTATCAGCGTGAAGTTGAGATCGCAAGCTCAACGGCGCTGCGACAGAAAATTGCGAGCTCATTCAAGACAGAGAGTGGTATGAACGATTTCACGAATAAAACTTACACCGTTTAAACTTACACCGTAACATCATCGACAAAATTTCTTAAATTTATCGTCCGTTACGTTGCAGTACTGGTACGTTAATGGAAGTAAAATAAACGACGAAAACGTTGCTCGGAAAACTATACAGAAAAGTTTCGTAGCCTGAAGGGGAAAATCTTCCGACCCATCCAGAACCTCGCACCACTAAGTAGGGCTTTTGAAACAATCCAGAATCGGTTTCCTCCGCACTTTCGACCACCTGTCAATTCATACTTTTATTTCAGCCGTTTTCCGTCCAGTCGTTCATCTTTTGGTCTGCACATGTGAATCAGTGTTGCATTCGTATGTAGATACCGAGTAGTTGATCCAAGCTTTTAATAATACCTCCTCCGTAATTGAATACGGTGACAATAAGCACGACCGCGTCGGTTGCGGGTATTGAGTGCTGCACAATGTTGAGACATCGAAGGACAAATCGGTCGTCCGTCTATCTGTCCGCCAGGTATTGTCATTTCCAAGACAAAGCACTCAAGGTTTCACTTAGATGCATCCCCGTCTCTCAACGTTACGTCGAAAACAGATACTGCCTGTTGTTTCAAGTTTATAGACTTGCATGGCTTACTGTTGAACAAATACTAGCCAACCACCTTGGAAGTTGTCCTAGTCTTGGAAGAATGAGATGACTTGTGAAACGCGTATTAGAAATGAAGAAATTATTTCACATCGCGGAGGTTTGATATTTTAGTGACGTTTCCCGAAAGTCAATACATCGGACAGAATTTTAAGATTAAATTTCACGATGATGGATCAAGCCCGGATGAAGTAAATACTTGTTTCTAAAATGCCAAACACAGACGATCTCACGCTGTCTTTAATCACTGAATTTCATTTTGTCTTTTGCAGTAATGTCAAAGGTACTTCCAGCTCACTCGGGTAATTGTCTGAAAGAAAATCGAGTGTTCTGTTGAATTATTTGCGACACCAAAAGCGAACAATGACTAATCGCAGTGACAATCAAAACGCGCAAACCGTTACGGCGAGAGGTTCGGTGTTTTTGTTCGTGTGTCAAGTAATTTTCTGAGCAACTCAAGACGACGTGGATAAGATACGCGTTACTGCGTTAGCAAAAGTGAAGAACGCGAATAGAGGAAGCTGTAAGTTTAATTCGATTCGAAAACATTGGAAATGTGACAAAAACCGCCACGTACCCAAATTATCTTACAGTGAAAAATTTATCATGAATCTTTGCCGTAGAATCAGAAAAAGAAAAATGCTAATCACGACCTCCACGCACGTACACATTGTGAAGTCGGAGCTCGTTTTTCGTGTAGTGACATCGAAACATCATTCCAAGAGCTACGTAATTGGCGAGTACATTAAATTTCTGCAATTTGCCATCAATGTATTTGTTTCTTACCCGGCTTGATGATTAGAAAGAGGAAAGGATGTACGTGTTGACTGCTTTTGCTGATCAAGAAACTCGAAACTCAAATATCGACACTGTATGTATACTAGGGTGGTTCTTATTTGTCCGATGTTTGAATTTCAATCTTGCCGCATCCTCATTTGTTTCTAAATAAAGAAAAAACAACAATTTTGAGCCCAGTATGAATGCCCCAACTTGATTTTTACTACCTGCTGTAACGACGCGAAGTTTGCTATTTAAAATACACGTGATTTTTATCTTCTAATGTTATTATTTTACTGAAACATTTAATCTTTGACGAGAAAAATTAATTTTATATGTAATTGACAGGAATCGCTAGTACTTTCGAGGAAAAAAAAAAATAAAATTCAAAGGCCATTCTGCGGCATTTTTGCCTTGCTGATTTCAATAAATTTCCTTAATTCAATTGAAAATGGTAGGAAAAAAGCAAGATATCAGTCATATCTGACGGTAATTACGTATTCAGGTTATCTGGAAATATAATTCAAAGAATTTTAAGTTCTAACAATCTCATCAAAGAGATATATACATAACAATCATCCACTTTTAATATGAAAAACAAAAAATTTCGAAGGAAAAGAATTGTTTTAGAGATCGATTTTTAGATTATTTCGAAAAATATTTATGTAAAGTAAGCTATACTTTTCATAGCTTTTTTTACGTGCAAAAGAGCATAATCTATGAAATTCTAAACTATACCAGTAGTTCAACGTACTGGTGCTAGAATGGTTTTCATTTTTATCCGATGCAGGGCAAGCGACGTTCAAGTGGCGAATGCAGTTAAACTTTCTGCCGGTGGTAGCTAGACTTGTTATTAGTATCTGTCAGTTACACACAACAGTCTTCATGAGAAAAAGATTATTACACTAACTTAAATGCATGTAGGATTATTCGTTTATTTTTTATTGTCTGAATTAGATAGTTATTAATTGACCTTATGGCAATTTAAAGAAATTATATCGGGTGCCATGGATTTACGTGACAAGAAATTTTTTACTCGCAATATTGAACCAAAAATTTGTGGAAACGAATTGCGGTCAAATGATCAAGTCATCGAGGTGTTATGAATATATAACAATCTGTTCGTGAGAGTCTTCGATTGGTTTCTAACGAAGTGAAAATTTTCTGGCAAACGGCTTGATTTCTTGTTCAGCACGAATCGCGGTGCTTGGACAAAATCGTTACATTGTATCAAGATTAAATCTGAAAAAAAAAACAAACAACAGTTGAAATAACTGTTGTTAAATGTTAAATACATTCCAAAAGAGGAGCAATTCGTTTGATTAATGAATAATTTATTTGACATATCTTATGGTAGTATTGTTGATGATTGGAAGATGGTGATCGGACAAAAGATTTTTTTCTTACCCAAAAAGAAAATCGTCGCGTAGGTATTATCAGCGACGCCGAGAGCCTCTTTGGTAAACTCGAGGAGCAAGAAAACAGAGGACAAAAAATCCTTTCTCACAGCAAGAAGTTAGATTGACGTGAATAAATTGGGTAAGTTTATGAGACTGTTTATTGAGAGGTGATACAAGCTATAAACTAATTTCAAATACATATTTAATAATAATAACGATAAACTTGCATAATATCAAACAATTAAAATAATGAAGTTCAATTTTATTACTTCATTTATTACAAAACAAAAAACCATATTTTCCATAAGCTTTTTTATTGGCACGGTAACATTTTTCTAAATATTATTATATATTGAATAAATTTATTCATTTCATCTGTTTTGATATTAATATATTCCAGATGATATGGTTGTCTTGGCTTCGAGTAGTGAGTCAAATAATTGCTGGTGAGGAATTAACTTCTTTGTCAGGGTGGGAACCGGATGCCGGTCGGTCCATCATTAGCAAAACGATCTCGAGGCACACTCAATACCTTTAATAATGACAAAGTCGTGGCAGCCCTGGACAAGAGCAAAGTTAGTGACAGAGATGCTGTTCATCTGGATGCTGCTATAGTTCAGTCTTTGGAGATTGATCGTCTGCTTGTAACCTTGCATACTTCCTTGATTCGATTAGCCAGATGAAAAGTACGTAAAGCAAGAGCTGTAAAAACGAAAGAGTATTTCAAAACATTGGAATTGAAAGTTCTTGTCGTGCACTATGATGGGAAACTTGTGGAAGTTGTAAATAAGAAAGGGAAAATAGAGAGGTTTCCCATTCTGTTGGTAAATCGAAAAATTGAAAAAATTTTTCAGGTTTTGGCGTTAGAAAACAGCGAAGAAAAAATGCAAGCGAAAGCAGTTTATAAAGTTTTAAATTACTGAGGACCCGCAAAATCTGTTCAAGGTATTTGCTGCTATACCACGGCATTAGAAGTGGATCTGCAATCTTGTTAGAAAGATTATTGATGAGAGATAATTTATTCCTGACATGCGGACACCATATTTTTGAGTTGGTATTGCGATGTGTGTTCGAAAAAAATCCACCTGAGATAACTGGGTCGATCATCCCACTCTTCAAAAATCTCAATCAAAAGTGGTCGATTATTGATCAGATCAAATATAAGAGTGAGATACAAGATGTTAATGTAAGAAAGCTTGTGACATTTGATGACATTAACCGAATAAGTTAATTTGCAGGACTTATCTTGGAAACTCGTCAACCTCGAATCGATTACAAAGAGCTCCTGAAGCTAACGCTTATTTATTTGGGACGTGTTCTATCCGATAAAATATCGTTCAATCTTCTTGGAGCTTATCATCATGCGCGTTTCATGGCAAAAGCAATTTATAACTTGAAAATATTCATTTTCTGCGGTGAGTATCAAATTTCTGAAAGCGAAAGGCCAGCGGTTTGTGATACATCAATTTTTATCATTTTACATTACATCGAAGTATGGTTTACATGTCCGATCACACTAAGAGCGCCCAATCATGACTTACAACTTTTGAAGAAACTTTTTGACTATTAATTGATAAAAGAGGAAATATCAACAGATGCATTGAAGAAATAATCTAAAAATCGATCTCGGAAAACGTTTATTTTTTTTGGAAATTTTTCATTCGTTACATTAAAAGTGGATGATTACTACTTAAATGTCTCTTTAATGGCTTCGTTAGAACCTAGGATTCTTTATATTATATTTCTAGATAATCTGAATACGTAATACACGTCAGATATGACTGATATCTTGCTTTTTTCCCACTATTTTCAATTAAACAAAGAAAAATATTCAAAAAAGCAGGGTAAAAATTCCTTAGAATGGCTGATACAATTTTTTTCTTGTCAAAGATTAGATGTTTCGGTAAAATAATAACGTTAGATGATGAAAAAGAAGTGATTTAAAAAAATTTTTAATTTTCGGTTTTTTCATTTAGAAACAAATTAGAAGGTGGTACAATTGAAATTCGAACATTGAGCAAATAAGAACCACCCTAAATTGTATCCATCAAATAATTGCCGACATCTTTTCTTTAAGAACACATGTTCCGGTACTTACAATTAGCAGGATATGAGAGAAACTGCTGATAGTATGACTTTTGTTATTCATATTTATGGTCAGTGGCATTTGGATGTGGTTATTGTATACAGGAAATGGGAAGATCGCCACGTGCGGCGCATGTTCTCATTCTTCAAGTAACAGGTAAGCTTAGACAAATACTTTAATATGTTATTGGCAGATCGTACGTCGCAACTCCGGCAGCGAGAAACATCGACAATCACCTCTGTAATTAACTTTATGTACAAAATGAAGTTTTTTTTCTAGGTAGTGATGTATTATTGTCGAATGAAGTCCGAGTATAAGATTTCGAGAAAACGGTAGAAGAGCCAATTTTTGTTGGGCAAGTACTATGCAGCGAAACTGCAAATAAAATACTAGAGCTCATCTCCAAAGTGGCAATATTAAAGAGCGTATCTCTTATGTATGAGCATAAGAAATAAGCCTTTTCATATTTCACATTGAAGATAAGCCATTTTTAATAGTAGTTATATCCATAGTCGTTACATCCTTAGTAAACAGCAATTTCCAGTCGGTTCTCGAATTTATCCGGTGACAGGTTGCATTAAAAACGCAAGAAAGGATATTTGATTTTTTTGATCAGAATAAAGTGATGCTAGATTATGTAACCTGGCTATTTGATTCTCACCTCATCCATAAAGCCTTTACAAGTCATTCGAGTTTAAGCTGTTTGCGTGAGCAGTGATGATTATAATACAGAAAATATTGCGTATTATATCGATATGAATATAATTTTTATCGTCATCACAATTATTATATTCAGAGCTAATAGTATCACTATCGATAGCGCAGTTTTGTTGAAGACAAAAGGACGCTAGGGAAGAGCGTTGGTAGAATAGAAAAAATGTGCCCACCAAGTACGTAGCTCTTGGAATGATGTTTCGATATCAGAACACGAAATAGCGAGGTCCGACTTCACGACGTGTACGAGACTGTATAAATTGTCATTTTTTCTGATTTCACGGCAAAGATTAAAGACAAGGTTTTCATTGTAAGATAATTTTGCTACTTGGCGACATTTTTTACGTTCCGGGCGTTTTTCATTCGGGTTTCACAACCTTTTGCAAGTATGTGATAGCAATAATACTGTATCGTATAACCGATCATTTATGATAAACACAATTGCGTGTGGCCGTTCATCGCTTATTGAGGCGTAGAAGAAAAAGAAGACTTTTGATTCCACATCAACTTTGGCCGTTAATACGGCCGAAACTGTAGTACAGATTTCGATCACATTTATAGAACAAGGTCATATGGACAAAGTCTCTCGATTCTGTAACTCCTGTTAGAAAATATTCACTCGTTCCACTCTGACTTCGGGCAAATGGTTTTCGGCTAACGCTTGGCGACGTGCGGGTACTTAGCGGCGATTCGCTGCCGCGAATATTGATCTCCCGACATCGAAGCACAAAAGACCTGTTCCCCTTTCGCAGTATTATTTTTACTTTCGTTACATACGGTGATACGAAGACAGTAATGGTTTAAGCCTGTTTCGGCAAAGTAGCGATGTAACAGATCAAGTGAAAGTATTATCTAGGGCTCATTACAGTTTCATGTCAATCCATATTTCGAGTCGTCCTCGTACACTTACCTGCCCATCTTTACCTCGAATCCTGCCGCTTGTCCGTGTCGCGTTTCGAAACATACCAGATGTGTATTTTACGCATTGTCTACTGCCTCAATATCTTCTATGTGTATCATCTATGTAGTCGCTCGCCTGTGTCAAAACCTCAGTTGTCAGTCTGATATCTCGCGATACAGCTCGCACATATCTCTCTCAAATGAAGTATATCTTTGATTGTGTACCAATCATCTAACTAACTATCGTTAGTTATCATCCTGCTCACTCGTTCCACTCCTTCGTCGCCAATTAGTGGATCCTGAGCCAACGATCCAACATCTATTGCTATATCTTTGAGCATTTTTTGGTCCTTGGAGCCGGATTTGAACCAGCGACCTATGGGTCGTTTCGATGTCCGAAAACGACTTCATCTGATTTAAATCTATCTTCACGTTTGCCGATCTCTGGTATCCAAAAAACTGGCTTTGGAAATAGATCTCAGTTTGTCGATCTGACTGTCTGTCCCGACAAACTTCCGCGATGTTCTCGGAAACAGTTTAAAGAGAAAATATAAAATACGCACAACTTCATACTTGAATGATGAGCATAGAAAAAGCCATATCTTGTTTTATTTGAATGCATGTATTAGTTGGAAAAATATGAATTTCAATGTTTTACACATCTCGAGATGAAATTCCGACGACTTTAGAATTGTATTGTAGGCTTCTAAGTGTATGCTTTTATCGAAACAAAAACTCGAAAACCTTGAAAAACACCGACACAGTTCACTCGGCAATTAGGAGAATTTTTATACAAGTTGCTATGAAACGAATAAAATAATGCATAAAAAAACACTTTAATGAAAAAGAAAGAAACTAATTTATGAAGAAAAAAGAACAGCGATGACAACAGATTTTGATCATACTTGACGGTACTTTCAATAATTGGATTTATTTGTCAACTGATAAAAAGTACCGTGATAAATGCTGTTTAAACGCTTCTTTTTTACATTGTTTGCCCACGTGATTTACGATTTGCGAGTTTCAGAAGGGGAGTTACGCCGTAGGGAAAATCCTGTGAAGATATTTTAGGTGCTACATAACTGAAAATGAAAAAAGGCAATTATTCTTTTTGCCTCTACAAGTCTTTCATCTCGTGGTGTTACAAATCTCCAGCAAGGAACGTTGGCGTCCAAAGCTTGAACTTGATAATCCTCATAAAGGTTTTTCCGGTCCACGAATATTTTTGAACCAATTAACGGTCACTCACTACTGTGGAATAGCATGTTTTACAGTTTCCACACTGGATCCTGTGTTCTGTAAACTTTCGAACTTGATAACGATCAGCTACCTACCATTTCCAAAGTTATGCTTCTAAGTGATACGTTATCTGCTACTCGACGCGCGTGTTATTTTTCTTCAGTCCTTTTCTCTTCTTCTTCGTACCGACTTTTCTGTGCTCTGCAATTTCTATGCAGCTAAAAATTGAAATCAAGACAAGGTAATAATGTTTTAATCGGTTTCCAATATTGTTAGACAGCTGAGTGTTCGATAACGTCAAAATCGACAAAAAAAGAATATCATTTGAGCATAAGTTAGATGAATAAGTATGACGTTCGTCGGAATTTTTTCCGTCTCTTGTAAAAGTCTCCGTCTTTGTAGTTCGTTATACCATTCTACTCTGAAGGGAGCACCAGGTCTCCTATGCACGGCATCAAGCTTTGCTCGATAGGTGGAAGGCGCCTGAATGACCACTTAGGACTGCATTTGTTAATTTTTAAGTCCCAGACCTTCTGGGCCACGCTTTAGCGCATGCTTTACCACTAACTGCCAACCTGCTCTTCGTAAGCCCCGTTATCTGTGTCATAGGGACAGTAGCCTTCACAGGATCGAGTGATTTACCGCATATTGGTTGTTGTAACACAGCAATAACCTCTCTAAACACGACCGACATCTTATATTTACAACAAAAATGTTAGCAGATTAGAACGTTGAGAGACAATCGGGACTGATTTCGGCGAACATACATAGACATGAAGTTCAAACTAGTTTCTCGTATTTCCGCGTGGATAATGTATCATCTGAAATAGTCAAATTAGCACCAACTTCTATACAAATGCTAAAACTGTTAACATTTATAACTGCCTGCTGAACGATATTGCCGTACTTGTCCCTAAGCCTTGTATTCGATTTTTTTTCTTTTCTCTTTCATTGGTAACTTTGCTACTCGCCAATTACCTTATCCCACCGCTGCCACTAGTACTAGCGAGAACGCAGCATGAGCTAAGGCGAGCAGCGCTGTAATCACATGATTTGGATACTGCACTTCGGCGCATGTGACATTTTTTCTCACATTTGTAAAGCAAAGTTTTATTCGAAAGGCGACAAATGTGGCGCTGAAAACACGTGAAAATAGGATTAGGTCACTTATATTCCATAACACAGTGGGCATTCGATAAAGAAATCCGTAGTGCGTAGAAACATTTTCATCATACGCATGCGCTAATGGTGTTGTACTGCGCTTACGCACGCTCTACATGCTTCGAGAATCAAACAATCCAAGCAGATGTTAGAACAACTCATTTTAGATATCAATAATATTTGTGAACTTGCAGGCTTTTATTCTTAGTAGTACGCTACGCAATTGTCTTTGTTTCTGGTATCACGGATGATCAGGTTCTAACACAGGAATCAACCTTTAAGAAACATTTGACTTATTACTAGCAGTAAGGCGATTGTGATGTTATGCATTTGTTTCAATGATCTTCTTAGTGTCCTAATGTAGCCTTCCAATGTCTTCAAAAAAAAAAAAATACCAAAGGTATGAAATTGACTTGAACTTTTATCGTTAGAAAAACTGAGCCATGTCTTGAAGCTTATAGCAGATTTGAACATCGAAGTAGCCTTTATTCTTCTTCTTTTTCCTCAAAAGTAAATCACGAAACACACATCGTATGAGTGGGGTTCTATTTCGTTCAATTGGAAGAAATTTTAGGCGAAGTGAATCGTGTGTAGCAGATTATGTTGAACTGAAATCAAAATTCTTCTGCGTTTTGTAATGCTTTTTCTATAATATGGCATCGGTAAGGTTTTGGGCAAATATTCGACTGCAGTGAAAGTTATACCGCTTACGTACTGCTTTGAATTGTAAACAAAAATTTACATTGCCTTTTGAAGTGGCAGTGGTCTGCCTTTTATCTTACTTAAAGATGGTTAGCAATCGTTTCCTTTTGCGATGTTCTTATTCTTCGCTCCACTTTCTGTGACGTTCATTTTAAAGTCATTTCACTTATCATCTCGTCTGTCGTAAGATCTAAAATACCTTTGCACACTAGGGTGGTCCTTATTTGGGGTGCTGATGAATTTCGACAAGTGCGCCCCCTAGACACGTTCGAAATAAATGAAAAAAAAATGTGTGCGAAAACGGAGCGTTGTAGTCCAATTAGAAGACGTGCCTTTAAGCTCGTTTTGTTTTTCATTTGAATAACATGGAATTTTTAGACTACTTCAATCATTATGTTTTAAAAAATTCTTTTTTCACATAAATCTGTTGTTCATGGGTACAACTACGCGTGTATTTTTCCACAAGTCGTTATCACAACCTTTACGCCCCCCTATCCCCCTGATATTATACACGACGGCAAATTGATCAACGTGAGAATACCTCTTTTTAGCCGCTTGGTGCTTGACAGTATTTCACCAATTAAAAGGCAGTCTTATTTACGTCATAAGTTTGTAAAAAAAAATAATTGTACATGTGGGAAAAAATATGTATTTCAATTAGTGTATTTCAAAACACATCGTTTATACTTCATACTTTTTTAAAAAGTAATAATTAAAATTAAAATGTTTTGATCGCCGTCTGTTTTTTTGGATCGGGAAAGATTTCACGATATTCCGAGATCCATGAACAACAGATTTATGTGAAAAAAGAATTTTTTGCGTTCATGGGGACAACTCAAAAACATAATGACTGAAGTAGTCTGAAAATCCCATGTTATTCAAATGAAAAACAAAACGAGCTTATAGGCACGTCTTCTAATTAGACTACAGCGCTCCGTTTTCGCACACATTTTTTTAAATTCATTTCAAACGTGTCTAGGGGGCGCACTTGTCGGAATTCGTCAACACCCCAAATAAGGACCACCCTATTGCACACAGTACCTAGTGCATAATACCAAGGAGTACACAATATGTGAAGACAAACAAGTTAAGCTTTTTAATTCAATTCCATTTCATGAAATCCATTTCATTACTTATGGTAACGTTAATTTTATCGATTCATCTAAACATTTGACTAAGTTCTTTTTCTATGTGACAGAATCGATTGACGTTAACATGGCACCAGGTATTTTTACGGTGGGAAAAATAAAAATGTTTAAGAAAAATTTCAGTAGTGCAACTGAAAATGTTCATACTCGTTTATGTTGTCGATTATTTTATAGTGTTGCAACGTGTGCAGCAAAACTATTTGAATAATTCATCAAAATTACGTGTAAGTGAAGTTCTATCACAATGGTATGAAATTCCTCTTTCGAATTGATCACATTTTTAGTATCGCCATTTGCCACCGATGCCTCGCAGTTTTTAAAGCTGAGATATTTTCATCTGCACTTGCGGTACGCACATTTCCCGAAGCAGAAACCTCACTTTTCAAAGCTTCACCATAACAATTCACGATATCCCGACAAACGTTAGAGGTGAGTTTACAGCGTTCAGACTGGTCCACTGTTGGATCGTTTAATCTCACTGAGGATTTCTTGCCCTAGATCACGAACCTATCTTATCTTAATATATATAAATCTCGTGTCACGATGTTTGTCCTCAATGGACTCCTAAACCACTTAACCGATTATAATAAAATACGCACACCATGTGCAGTTCGATCCAACTTGAGAGATAGGATAGTTTAAATCTCAAATTATAGTCGCAATTTTAATTTATTGCTAATCTTAATATATATAAATCTCGTGTCACGATGTTTGTCCTCAATGGACTCCTAAACCACTTAACCGATTATAATAAAATACGCACACCATGTGCAGTTCGATCCAACTTGAGAGATAGGATAGTTTAAATCTCAAATTATAGTCGCAATTTTAATTTATTGCTAATTATTTGTCTGTTATTATTCGACAGTCACAATTATCTGTCAACTCCAAATGATTCTAACAGATGTCGATACCTTTCGACTGGGTTGAGTAAGTAATCAATAGATGGCGCTGCTATGGTAAATCTACGAACGTGTCATATAAGCTACACTAGCAACCCATCCCGGCTTCGCACGGGCATATAATAATATAATAAAAGAAAATACACAATGTTTACAGTGAGTTTCTAGAAAAATAACATTTATATCATTACTTAATATTATTATATGCCCGTGCGAAGCCGGGATGGGCTGCTAGTTATATTATAAGTTCAGAACTTTTCACAGCAGCCATGTTGAAGTTCGAATAAATAGTACCAAAATGTAATTTATGTGTCATGTATTCTGGCCGATCTTGTAGAAAATATTTCTGGTCTATATCCCGTAGTCAATGAGTGATGCCTAGTCGTCGAACACAAGTTGTAAGGAACTGTTAATTCTCCAGATTGAATTAGCGGGCAATAAGCTGGGTACTACTCATGATAGATATCCGTTATGGCCACAAATCGTCGGAAATCTTCGGATACTTTTCATTAAATTTAAATTTGGAACCGATGAGACGTAACAAGTTGGTTGCATTTGCTGAAAATTCGAACGTTTCTACGTCGTCAGGTTTTCGCGCCTAGCAAATGCTTCAATATTTATCAACAACCAAACAGATGCCCGTTGAACAATTAATTTGTTTCCTCTTTTTCGTTTTACTGTAACAAACCTCAAATAATCTATTTTACTGGGATTTTCCGCTCTTAGGTTTCAAGGTTATCATAGATTTGCACCCGTCTTATGCTTTCCGTAGTTACATGAAATTTAACATTTAATTTACTTGATCTTATACATTTTTGATTGAGTTACAACAGATTTGATTCGGACCATCGATGCAAGGTCAAACTAATCTTTTTGACTGACCGAAATCCCAATCATAGGCCAGCAAAGTATACCATAACTAATTGACATAGCAAATTTCATCAACTCAAGTCATCATAACGTTAAGCTTGCTATTTTCGTTGGAATCACCATACCGATTTATGTCGATTAATTGTTTATAGTTGTGTGAACATTCGTACGTCGTCCTTTCAATGCTTCATTTGACGTGAAATATATGAGACAACTATTTTTTGTATATTTTTAGTGAGTACCGATTGTCATACAACCCTGTCTGCCTCCCATCACTTAACGTTATGTAAGTGCTTGCGCGTATGACAGAGCCAGTCAATGTTCCTATTTAACGCTTTAACTGTTGAATTAAAAAAACCTAGCATGCACAGTTATCGGTGTGCTTGAAACGTGAAGGAGGCCTGAAAACGTAGTAATCAGTCATGAGGCAAAAATTCCATGGAATTAACAGCGATTTTACGTACTCGAGGAACAGAGACACTCGAGACACGGGGCGTGACCGCCCTTGAGTGCTGGAATTAGCATGCTTCAGTTCAAATTACGCTTAGATATCAAGTATCGTAAAACGGCCCCCTATGCCAGCTGGCATTGAAAGCTAATTGCAGTCTTTGACATCGTTTCAATTCCTCCTCCTGCCAGTAGGTACAGAATCCACCCCTCCTCTCCTACAGACGTCGAACCTACCATTCGTATAGCTCAGTCCACAGTTCATTAATCAGCCTTGAGATCCGAGCCATTTACTCGCGGTTTTCCCATTGAGCTGTTATTTGAAGGGGGTGAACCCCTACCTTTTAAAATTGTCTTGGTATCGGGGATTCTGTTTCACTGAATTCAATCATTGAATTTCGTCTGTTCGTTTTCTTCGCAAGCTAGGGTGTGTCCGATTCTTTCTTTACATTTTTCAATTTCCCTTATTTGTGAATAAGATACATACACAGACAAAGATCGTTGTATAATAGCCAGAGTAAAATTTCGCCGTTGAAAACAATTAAAGCTAAAGTAAAACCCTACCCTCCGTTTACAGGAAATAAATAATCTCAGAAGACATTGTTGTAAACTGTTCCAATCACAGCATGTTTTTATCTCGTTTGCTTGTCAAGGTCTCTGTATGGTGCTTCTAATGGAAGGAAAAACAACTATTACATAATGATCAAACCACCATCTACTATTGCTCACCCGCATTTTTTGCCATCATTAGCAGTGGCTCCAGAAACAAAACACTGAGGCTTGATTTATCACCAATAATCTTGCTTTCCCTAATAGAACACAACGACAGGTTGCGGTAGCCTCATACCTCTCCATCAATGCCAAACTCTGACAATATACAAGTTGTGAATTATGGTATACGCTAATTAGACGCTCTGTTTCGTCCTTGATCGTCATCAGTATTAGAATTACAGTTTTCTTGCTTGTAAAAGTTTTGTGAGTGCTTTTTCTGCGATACATCTTCCGTGATGTCTCGATTTCGTAGATGTGTAGAGTTTAAATAGTCAGAGATGATCAATTCTATCAATGAGCATTTCGAATTCTCGTCTGAGAGCCGCGAGAAGCTATAAGAATTAGAGTCGAGATTTGTCCGCTTAATTGCAATCTACGGGATGAGAACTGATTCAATTCCAATTCGTATTTCAAGACCCTGGGTGCAGTGTACCGAATCACCAGTTAGTTTTGCCTGAAGTCAAGTCGAGTCGTTCAAACGAGGGGTGAAGAAATTACGATAACACCCCGAGATTACATGAATTGTGCCACGATTATTCTGCACTGTATTGCAAAATGGTAGAAGTACCTTTACGTAGTTTTGAGGAGAATTAAATTGCCCATGAATTATTGAACTGGGGAGGATGAAATTGACGCTGGATTTATGTACCTCACGATGGCCGAGGATTTATGATCAAAAAATCGAACCGTACTGTTATCTCAACTTGTTCAGTTGCATAAGCTCTCAGAATTTTTTGTAAGGTGATTGCACTGAAAAAACTCTGTTGATTCGAAAAGACCCTGGAAAATTCATTATCTATTTATGATTACGAGTCTCTGAATATAAATACTGACTTGTTCACAGTTTTGTACACTTGTGTATAGGTCAAAGTGAGAATGTGAAAAACCCATTTTTATATTTGACTCATTATTCATATTCGAAAAGTTTGCTATCCATATTCTGAAAGAATGACTCATCGACTAATGTCATTCGAAAAATGACTTATTGTTAGGTAAATCACCTGTAATTTTAATAACACTCGTATTTCTCTCCTTCTCAATGAACCTAAATACATCCTTCTTACAACATTATCATTCATACCGTTGAAAGAAAAGTCAGAATCCGTACATTTTATTCTCTTGCAAATCCGATTCACCATCTTTCGAAGAAATATAGCTTCACATAAGCCTTGAACGGCTACGAATCTCCGAAGAACGAAATCGTCTTAAGGGGATTTTTAGATAACACAATCTTACTATAGCAGCGGACTGCTCTGTAAATTCAGAATCATGCAAAATCCAAGATTTGCGAGATCTTACGCCTTACGTTTAAATACGAATAAAATGATAGCATTTGTCACCTGAATACATTGGTTCATTTATGGCTGTACTAGGTATTCGGAACACGATTTGTCAAAAATTATATGCAATAATGGTCTCGGACCAGCTTACAGTATGATTTATTTCAGAGCTGCAAAGAATAATGCCATTGTCAACTATCGCAAGTAAATATTAAAATCCTCCGAGTTTCAGTTTATTTTAAGATTGTTATGTTTTCACGATTTTATTTGGTGATTTGCTGGAACGAACATTGCAGCGAACAATATTATTCAGCAGTTCAATGTTGGATTTTCATCGACAAGTATCTACCATTCCATACATATAATTTGGTTCAATATTCAACGGATACTGACACTGTAAAGTCATACTTGTGAATTATTTCGTCAAATATTTCTTCAATGTGACTGAATTAAACATATTTCGAGGCAAAATAGAGGCGTAAAGTTTGCATGGCTGACTTCAAATGTTACTCTGGTCAGAGGCATCACTAGGATTCTTGTCCAAAGTCTGGACTTTAACTTACGAGGAGAAAATGGAATAATTCAGATCATGACTAGTTTGATGCACTGCACAACTAATCGATTAGTTGGGAATAATTGAAAGAAATTTTCCTAACTCTTTAAAATATTTCTCGCTAATTTTGTTGAGTTATTGGTTTCTTATCGATCTCTAATCTCATCCGAATATTTTTAGGGCATTCTGCTCCCTTTCGAGCAACGTTTAACCCTCACACCTTTTAATTTCGACATTAATATTAATATTAATATTAATATACATAATATTGAATAGAATGTAAATTTTTAAATTTTGTTCATTTTTTTAAATTCTCTAAACCACTTTTTAGCGAGACATTTTTTCCATTGTTCGAATCTTTATAGTCTGCCAGGTTCTTACTTGGAATCTTTACGTCGCATCGTGAAAACTCACTTAATGATAAAATTGCGTCTTTCAATGACCGAGTTGTAAGATGAACGCGATTCAATGACTTGCTATAACACAGTGTCGGAGAAACAGAAAATAAATAGGCAAAATATGAGCCATTCGCTGCGAAGATTTGAAGTTTTGACCAAGTTCATGGCGACATTAATTATTACCATCAAAAATTTAGTGGAAATTAAATAATTGCACCAACCAACTCATATGCAATGAAGCATTTTTATTGGTGTGAAATAAATTTGAATATAATCTCTTGATGTGAAAACCAGAAACAAAGTATAAAAATCTAATAACTTTTATGTGCAATGATAATTGACGAGCGCGGATAATCGAATTGTATTCATCTAGATAGCACATCTGTCTGCTATCTAATTGCTTTCTTACCTGTACGAAAAGATTGGTGACTGTGCATTTACTGCACGCAATGTTCCTGAAAAGTTAAGTCCAATAAATAAAGTATATGTAGAGAAATTCGTCGATGCCTCCGAATTGGGAGCCATTTTCTTCTCATGTACACATCATGTCGAAGAGACTGAGATTCTCGAAGCTTTCCATTGCTTAGACTTCTGTCAAGTTGACTGGTTCCAGGATTTGAGATCTTGATCCTACTCCAGATGATCCAGCCACTGCATTGATCTTCGTGTCTTTAAAACCTAGTGGAGAAAGATCACGGATAAAGGAGCGCAGGAATGAGGTACGGTAGGAGCCCGCTCAACGAAATTTTTTTGGAAGTGATCTGCTGTTTTACTTGAACACTTCTTGGAAGCGTGCCATAGAAAGTTAGATCAATTCATTTTGAGAAGCAATCTCGTAAAAATTCACAGATGAAGTAATTCAAATCGCACAAAGAAAGTTTTGTCAGAGTTCGTTAAACTTTCGTTCGAGAAACAGTATGATAAGCGAATGTGCGCGGTGTTGACAGATAGTTACCACGAACTACCCTTGTATGAAATTTCGTTCGTCCCTAGATACCTTTAGGTGGCATCAGAAAAGACGCCAAACATAACTCTTGGATAATGACGCCAATTTTTAGACGCGTAAATTATTTGCAGTTAATAAATTATATAGTATAAGATAGAATGCACCACGAAAATAATTAATATAGATTATTCATCATTTTTGATATTTGAATAGCGGATCAGCAAGATGTGCACATTTTCAAACAAAATCGTGGGTTGGAATAAGTTGTGACATGTAACAATAATTTCCCGACAACTTGCCCCATTTCAACTTTTCCGTGGTTTTCTCAGTCCGGGTCAAGTTTTTCGGTATTTTCGAAGCCTAAGGCGAATTTTTCGTGGTTTTCGCAGTATTGGTCTACTGTTTCATGGTTTCCAGGAGAAAATCCAATGAAGAAAAGAATTAATGCTTAAAAATCTACACTGAAAACTCGAGTTTCTCACAGCAAAACAAAGACAAAAAAACAGAGGTGCAAAAAAAAAAAAAATTATTCATAATTTTTTGCCCGTTTCCGTCATTTAAAATACTTGGGAAAACTTATCTCCGGGGTAAATTTTCACACTCCACAATTTTTTTTTTTTTTGAAAAATTCGAAAAATCCTATCTAGACTTTGGAACAACCACGAATTTTCTCTAGGTGTACAAAGGGTGCATCTACAGTGCCCCATGCCTTAATAGAATAAAATTATATTCGAAAAAATTCTAACAATCATAGAGTAAAAACTCTAACAGCTAGGACCCGTATCCCCTACTTTTAATTTAATTTAAAAATAAGGGAATATTCTGTAGCTGCAGACGCGAATTTTGAGACCTTTCGAAAGTAAATGCGAATTATTTCAAAACAAATGATTTTCCATGTGTATCCCACCGATGTGAATTGATCTGTTGAAGGAATGAACTCGTCGTCGGAATAAAATACCAATAAGGCGTAGCTATGCCTTGCGTTCAAGGTCAACCACCTATTTGCGTCATTATTAATTTGTCATTGCTTGAAGGTGTCCAAATTTTGGAGGTATGAAAAATTCTATATACCATTCACACGAACATGTATGTACATACTGGACCGCTAAGTCATCATAAGTCTATAAAGCATTGGTCTGGCGGCCATTACCGCCCAGTGTAAGCCACATTCCGAGGGCTGCGAGGAGGGTGGTGGCAAAATATTGCTAGGTAGCTTTGCCGCCCACGCCGTTACGATACCTAACCCTATATCTCAGCTATTCTTGCAATAAGTTAACTAAGTGCTGCCTTTCACCCCATTCATCCGTCCCTCCCCTTGTAACGTTCTTGAGCTATTAATAGGGAATGTGTGGTACGTGGACCGTGTGTATTGAACCTATTGCATGTGTTGCTCTCATGCTACAGGCTATGTCAAAGTATATTCTACGTACGATGAACACCGTATAACATTTCTAATATTTATCAAACAAAGCTGAAAAAGATATAAGAATATTTATTGCTGTTCTGGAAATATATAAGTGAAGAAAGAAGTCGAGGCAGAACGAAGTGCTTTCAGATTTTGGTTATAGAATTTGAATAGAGTGACAGTGTTCGACACCAATAGGAGGCTAGATATTGTGGACACCAATCTCACGACGGAATGCGTGAAGTAAGTACAAGGAATGGGGAGGGTAGAAACTGCTAGAGTCGGAATAAAGATGTAAGATTAAGTTCGTGCGGGCGTAGAATCAAGGGAGAAACGGTATCCAGGGTCCAAGGGAGACATTCCTCGTGAAAGGGGTGATTAGATTCAAAAGTGCAGATTTACGATGAATCTTCACACTGGGTAGTTTAGCGAGGAAGTCAACGGGATGGTGATTCAGGTCTGGTGCATCGTTGCAAGTTTCTTAGTCAGTCCCTTTTGATATTTAAAGCCAAGTTCACCCATAGTTGTCTACAAGGTAAACATACCATAACGAATGGAAACAAACTGACGCAAGTATTCTTGGAGGAAGACATAGTGACGTACAAATTTTCCGATTTCTCGAGAGTACGTAGTATCTTAATTCGCCTACCTACCCTTAAAGGTTATAGAACACCAGAACTGACCCAGTACTTGACTGATTTTTTGGCATGCAAGACTTCGTGGTTTTACTCGATTTCGATAGCCCTGGGCCTACCAGCCATCAGTGGACTCACCCAAACAGCTCGGACACTAAACCCATAGCCATTGCCCGCACTCTACATAACGAGTTTTGTATGAAATATAGTTTACACGGGTGTCTAGACAAGTACAAGTCAATGGTGGTGTTCCGTTATGATGAAGTCTTTCATTCGTTATTTACATTTCAAGTTCTTCAGAGATCTGAGAAGGGATAATTCCGTAAATACAAAGTCACAGCAGGATGACCCGACACCAAGGGTCACGATAGTAGCAACGAAAACCGAAACAGAGCAAAGCCTAGGACGGAAGTGGTCTCACTGTGAGAATCAAATGAAACTAAAAATCAATATGAAATGTTATCAAACTTACGTAAACCACCTGTGAATAATATTGAGACTTTAAATTAATTGAGTTGTTCAATTAGTACCATTCTAAGACAGAATGACACAGTTTGTCCGTTTTATCTCCAAAATTGCTACGCAATATTGAGGACATCAATATAGCTGCACTGTACTTGAACTAATTTCGTTGTTCAGGTACCATTTCAAAGTCATTATTTGAATTAGAATCTTCATCGCGGTTTACTGGTACTCAAAGTCAGTTTGTAAGCATGACACATGAAAATCATAATAACTTGTGTGCTATTGTAGTTCTTTTGGGTCTGACAAAACTGCGCCGATGAGAAAATCGACCTGATCCATTTAAATCATGACTGCATCGAAATCTGAATGAATCGAATGTGAATCAACTGGCGAAGTGAGATTCTCTCAAAGGAAGATTCTGCAAATGAATGTGGTGAATATCGCGACCACGTGAGAATTATACCAATCAGTATAATTATGAAGAATGTTCGTTCCGAAGAATCTTTACCTGCTTAAAGGGAGGGGCTTTTTTACGATTGATTCTGGGATCGAGTTACGGAATCCGTTGATTTGCAATGACTGATTAAGTTTGGAGAGGTAAAATGCCTGGTGAAATGCCAGACTGAGCATTAAAATAAGTATTTTACGCCGAAGTGTAAAGCTATTAAAAAATTGAGGCGTATGATAGTAGACCTAGGCTAACAGGTTACCAGATGAGAAAATTCTGGTCCAGCAAGTGTTCGAAGAGAAAGGAAACCCGCAATCGAGCTGCTGGATGAAGATTTAAAGAAAGTTGACGATCTGCAGTGCTCCTGGAAGAACGGGATGTGACGAGAGTTTGATAAATTAGCTTCTGATTTGTTTCATTGGTCTCCCTCTACTTCTTAGATCTCTGTCCATCTCTCCTCTGCCGAGACCCATTTTTTCAGTTTAATTATCAGCCAGTATTCGCGATTTCTGTTCGAAAACCTACCACTATAGCACTTGTTTCGCAACTAATCAGTTTGCATGCATTATTCGTGCTCCTGGATTTTCAGACAAAAGAATTAGCTCCGCATGTGGGTTTCACCGCAAACCCGTTGCATAGTGTGCAGTATTTGATATCTCGCTTTATTCCTCCGTCGTAATGTAGCGTGAGGGTCAACGGCCGTGAAGAAGTCTCTAGTTTCTACGTCAACAACAAAAGTGGGCTCCTGTTTGCGCAAGCTTTACCTCTTCCAGTGGCCCTAGATTCACTTTGCCTATGGTTCTAAGACCTCGTAACGGGTCCAAGAATACCATTCCACTTGTGAAAAAAAGGCTGAAAAGCTCGCCATAAGGGATAAACTTATCAAACTATCGATAAAGATAACGAGACTGAAACTTTGACTCTCACATTGGGACCAACCACGCGATCTAATCATGAATAATTTATGTCCTATGTTATTCGCCCTCGCCAGATGCGGTGTCTCAGGGTGGATCACTGTCGCAGCCTTAAGTACACTCCTCTGCATCAATGTCACAGCAAAAATTGACCTCATCACTCGTCGAGCGCTAGGTATACATCCTCTCGAACACCACTTTACTTCTTGAGAACCTTCAGACAGCTCAATTATCGTATTATGGATATCAACGGGTAATGAATGACGTACCTATAAAATTCCCGATAACCTGGAATCTGCTCAGTGTTATACTGATCGTGACGGAATCCGGCGTTCAAAATAGCTAGCAAGGATGGAATATATTTGTATTAAAATGAAAATTTCTCATAATGCTCATAGTGGTAGAATTAATTAAACCCGGGGCTATACAAATATTTTCCGACACTTGGTTGTACATATTGAATCCGCGAGACCCAATCAACTTATTGAAAAATTGTTTTTATACCTGAACTAGCAGAAGTACTCGGAGTTGCCTGGGTTATAATTTTTTCTATCATAAAGAAAAAATATCGCATTTACAGAGGAGATCATCATAGAATGCCCATTCGCGCGTGTTTGTCCACGCGACCGGAAGCATTACAGATCCAGCTCCACTTCTTCCACTTATACCATGCTCTCCTTATCAATTACCTAACCCCCACTACGGGCGATCGGAGTGGTGGGGAAACGGTGAATCTCAGCGATAGCTCAAGTAGTACAGAATGCATAAAACTTCGATTAATTATTAACTCAAAAGTTTATATAAAAAGTTGAATGTAACATAGCCTATAGCACTTCTGGAATCATAAGGAACATTTGAAAAAAAAATTTCATGAAAAGCCATCACGTAGACTTTAAATTAAATCCGTACAAACATACATTTAAAAAATCTGATATATTAGCATAGAAGAGAAGACTTTTTACACAGCATCCGTGAAATTACAGGCATATTAGATTATGAAGGATTAGAATTCTTGACCTCGTAGATAATGAAATGGTAAATCTTGGTGAGCGGTCGGTAAATGCGTTACGCAAATTTTCGTTATCGTTTCGGCCCGAGTTAGATTATATATTAGATTAGAAATAATAAGAATACATTGTATTATGTTGCAAGTGTGAAAAGTGGTCGATTTCCAAGGAGTGTGAACGTAGCACGAACCAAAGCAAGTGATGTAATTAGATTAGTCAGATATCACTCATTTACAGATGTGACACACGCTATTATTTCGAATATCTGCGAAGAAAAGTTTGTTTTAAAAATCACTGAAGGTCCCATTGATAGGACGTAAATTTGAAGTCAGGTAACTTATGCCTAATGAAACAATTCGTGGAATTGAGTTATATGAAAATGCGAGTATGTCAAAGAACGCCATGGTGTTAAAAATAGAGTATTCAAGTTGTGCACGTATGCCAACGTTGTTTTGCGACACTATTACGCATGCTGCATGGACTTCAAAAATCAAACTTTCTAAGCAGTTTGCAACGTGAGCCACAAAGGCAACTGCTGTAATCAGGAGTAAGATATTGCCTATCCGTATTTTACCACACTAATCAGTAATAAGGCACTTGATGCAAGCTCCACATGCTTCGAAAATCGAACTTTCTAAGCAAGTGTTGCAAAATATATTTCCAGTTCAAATTTGGAAATCACATTTTTTATTTTTCACTATGAGAAAAATTTTCTAGTTGGTTTGGTTAAATATTATAATATTTTTATGGGTTAAACAACGAAATTGATGCCCCATACTTTCATCTTTGGAGGGTAGTTTCACCCCTTTAAACTGTTTTCTGGCCGCTGAAAAAAATACGTGTCACTTGGTTTTCGATGCACTGCGACATATATGAACTATCATAGATCAAATTCAGAGAGATTGTCCTGGGATACTTTCTTTGTTAGATGGTCATAAGGAATCCCAAAAATAATCTGATAAACTCTGTATAGCCAAATTTAGCGTCAGTACCTTTGCTTTATGAATTGAGATAGAACCTTACCGTGATAACCTTCAGCCACTTTAGTCCTTGCCTCATTCCATGGTGACTGAATCACCTACGCAGCAGCTAAAAGCGGCTACAGAAGAAAACTATCGGATGAATGATTTGGATTTAAGAATTTTCGATGACAGCGTTACGCCCTTGTGAAAAAATTGGAGAAAATGAGAATTCACTTAATGTGTTTTAGACATTTAACTGGCCTATAAAATGTAGGACGAAAGTTCTGGACCCTAGAGTGATAGAAATGCCTTCATCAAATCGAAACAAATAATAGAACCCACTTAAATCTTTGGGTAGTGTATCTCCCAAGGGTTCAGGATACTAAACTTTATGATAATGCTTTTATTCCCATGGGTATCGGATTTAGAAATTTTATTTTGTTGCATTTCTGAATTTTGGACAATTGAGACCCTAAGGCATTGCCTTATTACATATCCTACGTTCAATTACAACTTAGTTCTATTTTATTTCTGATCTTTCCATTGCTTTTATTTCCGCCTCAATTATCTTCGATCCTTTTTGGATCCTAATTCAATGAGAAAACTTTTAACGTAATTTAACATTTCACGTGTGAAGTGTAGCCGCACAAAGGGCTTTAGAGAAATGAGGAAATGAAGAATTGATTCGCCGAAAAACTTTTCTGTTTACTCGCGAATTGCTACAACGCACACCAAAGTTCGCAAAGTTCAATAAGAAAATGAAGGGTGGCATTGACCTGAGAAAATTTTTTCTGATTGTTATTCTTTGTCGAACTATGCGTAACTCAATGATCACATCCCGATGAATATATTTCTAATAGGTATATTCGTTAGCATTATCACTGTTGTTACTGTTGAAGTATTGGCAATTAATCACTGCTCGTTGTAATTTCAGGTTTGACCATGTAAAGAGAATCTTTAGCACAGATGGTGAAACTGCAAAGTACATCGGTATCACATCACTCATCTTTTTACGAAGACAACAGTCAATCTCGAGTGAAAAGCTTTGAAATTTCAAATTTGCTGCGAAACTGTTAGTCCCTGATAAGTATACTTTATAGGTACGCTCGTGAAGTTTCACATTTGAAATTTTTTGATTAGTTGGTTTCTCGTTTTAGGCAAAAACATTAAGGCCATTTTTCTCGTCTAATGGAAAGTGGCAAAAAATTTCTGCTACAGCTGTTTAATATCGTGTCGAGATGAAATGGATTTTCATAACCTTCGCAAATAAGTGAAAATGTGTGTATAACCAAATTTGGAATTTTGTGTTCGAAATTTCTGGAAGCTATACAGTAACGTCAGAAATTTTTGAATTTTGCATTGGAAATTCTTCAATATCAAGTTTTGAGCTTGAATCGACGTAAAAAAATTAATTAAAAAATAGACCGACTGCATTTTCTTATTTTCCGAACAATACATTAGCAGTTCGAATACATTCAGAGAATATTTGATGAAAATCGTTTAACCTAGCATAAAAAGTTTTTCATCGAATCAATTTAGTTATACGAAGTTATGAAGTTGCATTAATTGAATTGAATTATCAGTTAAGTCATGGAATATTTACTGATTACACAAGTCTGCGATGAAAAAGATTTCTGAATACTTGTGTACGATACATATAGATTTTGGTCTGCTGATTTAGAACATGAACTTCGTTTTTACGAATCACATCATAATAAATATATGTGTCAGTTTCAAAAGAGTAATTTAGTGAACTCATGTTTACTTCGTTGGTATGAAGGTGCAGACTTTCAGAATGTTATGACAAGCTCAGAAAAAATTCTGAAAGTCCTTCATAATCGTTGTTTCTAAATTTTCAGGCAACGTTAAAGATCTTAATTATAAAAATATTTTCTAACTAATGTTAAGTAACTATAAGAACTCGGGGTTTCATATGAGTCTGAAAGTTCACCTCATAACATTGTTCATTCGCTTAAATTGGCGCTAGTTTGCATGTTATTGTAGTATTGTAAGCGGGGGTTCTAACATAATCATGATATTATTCCTAAATTGTACGTTCTGAAACACCAGAATTCACGGAAAAAATCAGGGCAGCAAAAAAAAAAATTTCTACGTTGAGCGGTGTAGTATTTTTTTGATAAACTTTAGATGTAAGAAAAAAAAATCGAATTTTTCATCTAAATATTGCTTTTGTAAGTCATATATGAAAATGTTGATAAAATAAATAACTCGAGCCAATTTCGAAAAACTACACTTACTCCTAGGGTCGTTGACAACAAAGTTTCCCCTATAAGTACGTGGCCATTAGTCATTTACATCAAGCTTCAAATCTTACTAAGATATTCAAATATCAAGGACGACAAAACCGCTATTAACCAATCTAATCAAAACTTTAGGTATAGGTAGCGTTATTTCATTCAACCTAGTAGTTTCCATTCACCTATTTTCCATTTAAACACAGTTTCAGCTGAATCCGCTGAATGTGACGTGAGGTATATGATATGAAAGTCGTTTTGTATTATATTCAGGACTAATTTCACGAGTTTTAATACTCCAGTAAAAGAACTTGTAGAAAGAAAACCGCAGATCTGCGTTACTGTCACTGTAACTCACCCTTTAATTAAAAGAACAAGTTGGCCAACCCTGGTTTGATCATCAGGATCCACAGATGTAGGAATGAATGGATGGAGCATAACCTTAGAATATAGATGAAGGGACTGACGTTTGAGACGTGAAGTGAAATCGTAAATGGAGGGGATAAGTGGCCATATTTCGCTGGGTGTTTCAAGAAGAATTGTAAGAATCAGAAGTATAAGTGAGTGCTCGTCACAGCTGGTGCTACGGATGATTGTTCACATCTGTGTTAACATGATAGACATCAATAATACAGGTCTGCAACAAAATCCTCCTTCAAATGAAATATTACAGGTATAAAGGTTTTAATTTGCCAAATTTATATATATTTCCCATTTTTTGCTGTGACGTATAAATTACGTTATATGATTTTTTTTATTGTATAAAATGCAGAATTCGTCGTGTTTTGTTTTTGCATTTACACTGCTTTCACCTATTTAAATAGTGTCTGTATGTGAGTGCATACAAAACCATGATAGAAATAGAAAGAAAGATATCGTCTTAACGCTGTTTTCACACCTCTGGAATGTATGTAGAGCCAATGTATGCGATTGCGCAGTTCTGGTTGTGACTTTGTGAAAAGAAAGAAAACTACGTAATAACTATAATTATACTAGTAGATATATTTTCGGACGATTTTAATGTTTAAACTTTTCAACTTTACAACTTTTCTTCATAAATATCGTTGCTATCATAAGTGTTTTATTATAATTTGTGAGCAAATATAGCATTTTATTGCAAAAAACATTGCGTAAAAAGTATATGTCGTACATATTTTTTATTACTATATTTCTATACAAGAGCATCAAATTTATTATAATTATATACAATAATATTAAGGAGAGTCAAAAGTTTTTTTTTTTGCAGACCAGCGTAATCGGTAAGTGGCGACGTAACGCAATAAATTTGAAGAGCATTGAACGGGTAGAAAAAGAAGTTGAAACTATCAAAGATATCACATTTAATGGGAAATTCAGCGTTGGACAAGTTTGGTAGGCCAGAAAATACAATTCAATTTCTTTATGATACAACATAACATGTAAGCAAAGAGAGAACTTCTATTGAACATTTCTAATGTTTTAAATGCCAATGGAGGTCAGTCATTAACTTTCATAATCCAAAAACAGTCTGTGGGTTTCTTTTTAAAAATTGTGTACAGGAATTTCCGTTGTTACGAGCTGATCTCAGCAAAATTTCCGACCTATGAAAAGCATAATTATTTCATTTCTTAAATGTCGTGAATTAACAGAAATTTTACCAAAAAAACAAGGCTTGTAAACAGCTATTTGAAAGCACTTTTAGAGAAACCCAGTAGAAGCCTCATTGTCATTTCCAAGTGCATGGGTACTGACGACATCTTTTTTCTTAATGTTCGATCTTAATGCGGAATACGTTTCATCAATCCAATCGTTGAAAGCACTACTTCAAGTAAAGATGTCTTTAACCTTTCATATTATTTTAGGAAGCAGAACATTTCGGCGTGAAGCATTTCGACGCCACGGTTTCGGTGCGCGGACTCTTCGGCGCCAGGACGTTTTGTCACTAATTGTAAGACGTTTTGGTGTTACGGTGTCGGTGACAGCTATTTCCACGCTGAGCCGTTTCGGCACAAAGCGTTTTGGCGGAGATAAAGATTCAAGTGAAGACTTTTATTCAATATGTGTGTGCCGAGTGAAAATTTGAGGTAAAAAGAAAAACGGTAATATCAGTAGCCAATGAACACGACAGCATTGCAGATCTAGGAGGTAGGTCTCCGAAGCCGGTTATCAAAGCTCGGACTCGGAAAATTTTTTTACAGGCTTCTCTGTGAGTGACGCCGCGTCAGATGTCACATTTTTTGGACGTTGGTGTTTGACGCACCCAAGCAAAAATGTCGAAACGTCTGGCACCATAACATCCGACGCCAAATGCCTCAGCGCCAAAATGACCCTGCACAGAAACGTCTGGCTCTGGAAAACGGTGGTGGAGAAACCTTACCTTATATCAGATGTCAGATCAGATGAATTGGACAGACGTCAAATTAGAAGAATCGTTCCGAGGAGCGCCTCCACTCAGGCCGAAACTTCAGCAACCTGTGTCGTCTGATTGACCTTCATATCCAAGAAACTCCCCCCCCCCCTCCAATTCATCAATACTGAGGTCAAGAATAAATCTTTCTGCTTACCTCGTATCATCTACATATTCGTTTTTAAGCCAGCACGTGTGTGTCTATGGGATTTGAAATAATTTAATTAGGGCTAAAGAGCTCGACCGATTCAAATGATATTTACGTGATAAATAAATATTCTATGCAAATTACGAAATTGTGCTCACCGTGAATTGTGATGCGTAAATAATACGCGTTTACGATTTTATCGTATCGACTTATATTCCATCTAAACTACTCAGAAATATTCCATCGACAAAATTGGAAGCAAAGGAATGCTTAAAAGTATAAAATAAACTGGTCAGAAACTGCAGAAGCCTTCTCCATATGAGATTCGAGAATAGGCCGGCTTTCTGCGGTCAAAAAAATTGAACACCGTAAAATTTGAAGGACGTTTCCGCAACTCGTGCGATTGTTTCAGTAACATACTAGTATCGAATACTCAAACACTGAATATCTGCGTTTCTTGTTCAGGCAAAAAGTGATTTCCTGCCTATCAAAGGTTCAATCTATTCTAGAAACCGTTGGTACGGTGGTCGTTGTGGGCATGGGGCAGAGAAAAATTGACCTTCATTTGCCTTCGGGGTCCAATGGAATATGGTCGAATTATCCGGAGGTCTTTGAGAAGCCAGCGTGTAAGCTTTTTGGGTTAAGTTAATATCGTCTTCGTATTATTTATGGATCGTCGGATCAACTCTGTACCTCCAAAGGCCTTTGAAGAATCTCTGACAGGGTTACAGAGTCTCCCTGTGCCTCCAAACGAACGGGAGACCTTAATGCGATAATTTTATCGTCACTTTGTGTTTCAAACGAAGGCCTGCCCCCCATGCTTCTAATCTATGTGTGAAATGGCCACTCCGCAATGTGAGCGGCCTTTTCGAAGAAACAAATAACAGAAAAGTAAGACTGTGAAAGAAACAAGTAAAAGAAGTTGAACAAAATGCTGAAAAAATAAGAAATAAAGAACCAACGCCGAGAACACTCTTTCTCACTGACAATGAACCCCTACGAGCCTTCGATGCAATATTGTATCGAGGGATCGCCTGAAATAAGGGACGAGCATTATTCACCCCGGTGAAGCCATAAATCTGGAAGGAACTTGGTCTAAGGTTCCTAGGAAACCAAGTATGAAATTCTCCAACGTCCAGCCGTGTTGAAGTTGGTGTCCAGTGTCTGGCATCGCTCGAATATTCCGAAGCTGAGACTTGACCAATCTATCACCATTCTACTACGGTTAATTTCGAGAGAACAATGTTCTCTAGATGATGTGAACTGATTGTAAGTACGCATCGATCAACCTGATTTTCCTCCGTCTCTGAATACCAATCCAGATCCCTTACTCTCCACGAAGTGATAAAGCAGCCGTGGTGAATAAATATTCTGCCTTGACCTTTTACTACTCTTTTAATTTCGAACAATATTTTTTGAAGCCTTGATATCCATATATTTTATATATGGCAGTCCGCGGCTTTTGGTTACCACATCTAAACTTCTCTCTCTCTCTCTCTCTCCCCCCCCTCCCTCTCTCCCGCCCTCCGTCCCTCCCTCTCTCTCTCTCTCTCTCTCTCTCTCTCTCTCTGACTGGCATCAGCAAAAGAAGATGTTTGTAAGACTGACAAAGCAGATATACAAAGTAATTTGAGTTTTGAATTTCCGTTCAGATTAATGATTCACCAAAATGCCAATTAATAAAAAGTATGAAGTTTGAGCACCTTTAACTACGTTAAATGTTCTTTTGTGCGGATATTTGCAAGTACTTGAGCGACATGATAAACAATAATTCCATTTCTCGATTTAATTGTTTGTTCTAGACTTTTGACTTCTAGACTATTTGAGGTGGTTTTGACAAAGACCGAACCTTATGTCGGTTATGTCATTGAATCGAGAATCCTCAGCCAGCCTCACAATCGCCCAGACGTTGTGTTGTGGAGGAATTTACTCGCTTTCTTTATTTCCACCTTCTTTTTCATACCTCGTAACTCTGAGGTCGAAAATCCTTGCCGCCAAAACATGAACGTCTGAAAGAACAGAGGGCCTCTACAACACGAGGAAAGAATGAAAGAAAATAGGTCTGACTTGGATATTTTTCGAGTCGGCACCCTCGAACTCCAGGAAACACGAGGCCTGGAGAGTAACTTTGTAGGACTTCTTGGGAAGAACTTGTATATTCATGAAGAACCTTACCGTCCTTATACCCGGAATCGCCGAGCGTTATTCGAGTGTTTTCCTTTCCGCCTTTTACAAGTGGCTGTAAAAAATCACAAATTTTTCTTTACACGCATGATCATAAGGCCAAGTGCTTATCAGTTATTTATAAACTCTCGATGTTTTTTTTTTCAATTTGAAACGTAATTACTTCATTGCCGTCATATGTATGTAATGTATCCTCCCATAATACAGTCCGACCTCTCAATAGGAACTCAAAAGCACTCAAGGGGAAGAGTCTCTTGTTTTTTTTAGGCTGAGCATTCTTATTGAGAGATTCGCACGCCGATAATTGGAGCATTGAGGTTGAGTCAAAGTGAGAAAAGTACACAAGCGAGAAACTAAGGATACGTTCATATTACGGGCGTTCCTTATTGAGACGTCGAACTGTATATAAATCCAAAGTGACCACCACTGCTACCGTGCATTCTTTTGAATAAGTAAACCATTTTTCTAAGTGTAGAGAAACTTTTTCATAATATCGCACGACTCTAACTATTGAAATAACTACTCGTTGTGGTAGTGCATTACAAATCACCTCGTTAGACAAATCGAATAACGGAAATTTTGATTAACGATTGCCTCAACAAAGGGCGCCAAGTTGTCAATATCCGTGTATATCGTTGATTTTTAGAGCCGCAACAAAGGAGGAAAGGATGATTATTTGTGGAGAATATTACTGTTTCTGCGGAATTATAAGGCTTGAGCTGTAAGATTTTTTTTTCAACTGAGAATTTTTACCATCCAAAATTTTATCGTCCTCAGATACTTTAGAGAGAATTGGGTTATATGACTTCATAAGACCAGCATATTTAGATCGAAAATTATTGATCAAATGCAATATTTCGTTAGTATTTATTCTGTTTTAAGTAAATGTTAAAGTGTAATTTAGCGTGTTCGAAATTTGTGGCTATTTGGGACATATATTCAAATGGTTTGAGAACGAGTTAAATTTGTAAGTTCATGCGAAAATTCAGGTGAGGGCCTGAAGTGCGCGAGAATATTCATTTCTATAATACTTCGAAAAGCAAATTTTTCCAGAGGCGAAAATCGTAGTGACAGGAGGCGACTCGTGGCTACTATGAGCCATAGTCACGTATTAAAAGAGTGCATTGGAGAAAAAACTGGTGAATCAGTCAATTCCGAATGCCATGTATCTACCAAGAACTCCATTTCACGGATATATGAAAATTTGCTTTCGTCGGATAAACAATGGCACATCACCATCACAATTCAGTCGGTGTCGCCTATGTTTAAACCATAAAAATAGTATCAAGCCACATACCATAAAGGCGAAGTGATGGCAATACGGCCATGACTAAAATCTACCAGGTATCAGTCACCGTGCCCGAACTGATAGAGTAAAGGCAAATCAATGCCGACACTTTGCCTTCGTTACCGAAGCTGGCCCATTAAAACGCCGACAATGCTGTGTTTGCTAAGTAATTTTCTTAAGTCACATTTATTTTCATCTCATCAATACTATGATTTATACAAGGACACAGAACTTCCATACCCTTCACCATTACTAATTCCGACACTACCGTTTCAACATATCGCACTGCGTTATATGGAAAAACAAATATGATTTAGTTTCCTAGGAAGAGGAGAACGGTTTTGTGGTTCGTTAACGAGGTTTTTTTGCATTCCGTATTGCGTTACAAATTTTTGAAACGTTTACTAGAAACCACGTTTGGAGTCTACGGATTGTGGAGAAGATTAATTCGTCGGCAATTCTGTGTCGGCCGCAATTCTCCTACGACGTATAAATAATACGAGGGCGGGGATACCTTTACATGAGGTACATACACGGGTATAGATGTGCAGGTGGCAATCGTGGAAGATAACTTGAGGATGTATATGACGGCGCCACCTGTAAAGCGGCAAGAAAATTTGGCCCGCAAAGTTGATTAGGTCACAAACTAAAATGAGACTCGACGAAACATCTGCAAATCTTCCCGCTCTCGTTTTTATTCCCCCTACCCAAGCTTCCCTTTCCATTCGCTAACACCATTGCTTGCTACCGTATATCTGTATATGGCGTCTTAAGACAGCGCCAAAATATGAAACGCGGAGCGAAGAAAAAAGAGCGTAGCAGAAAGCTGAAAATACCAAAGAGAGTAAAAAAGAACAAGATTAGAATAAAATTCTTTCAAGGCAAGATGAACTTCTCCCTGCAAATTGCGTAGTGATGTACGTACATTACGGTGGCTCAAAAACTTCTGTTGTCACTGAAATCGAGACTGAATACATTGTGCCTGCATCGTACCAGACCTGCAACTATTGACATAACAACAAACTATATTCAATGGATATTCAAAATGCGAATAAATTCTCTTTCACCTCTCGTAGGCAAACTAGATAGAATCGACCCATCGATCATTTTTCGGCCTAACTCTCTAATAATCCCTGGCTTCAAACGTGACTTTAGTCAAGATGCACCTGGGGTTCAAAGTTTCCTCTATAGTTACGTGACCGTTAGATGTTTGAATTATGCTTTAGTGTTGACCTGACAGCCGATCAAACGACACCGTACGCGGAGAATAAATAAGTTTTTTGGAATGCGCGCTATGCTACTATTTTTTCTCCAAAATTATTATATCTAAGAGGTAACACTTCCAAATTTCAGATGAAAATATAAAAAAAATGACAAAGTTAGGGTATTTAAGTGAGAGTGTCCTTTATACGCACACACCTCCTTATGATTTTTTTTTAACATGTTGCCATTTGGTTTTTTATGAATCAACTTTTCGTACGTAATATAAAATTTTCATAGCACGTTCCGTAATTTGGTATTCGAATCTGACGGATAGTTGTCTGAGGATTGTTTCTTTAAAACTGATGACCTGGAAAACTGATCAACATAACCGTTTTCCAAGTCAATTATCGTGACATCTGCAATAATGGTGAAAATATGGTAGCCACTGTACAGGAAAAACCAGAAAGTTAGAGAAAAGTGAGATCATTTTTTGGCGTTACGATACGAGAGAAACTGCAGCTCTCCCCGTACTGAAGCGAAATTTGAAGCATAATTTTTTTCGGCTCACGGTCCTATGAAAAAAAATATATGAATTTTTGAAGCCTGTAGAGCGTGCATAAACCGCACAGTACTGTGAAACGACGTTGGCTATACAAATTAACGTCCGACTATGACGAGAACCAGGTTTAGAGCCCTTAGCAGTTAGCTGACGCCTTGCTTTTCGGTATCCTCGTTGGGCCCTTAAGCTTAAATTCATGGTTTGCTTATGTCTCGCCCACGGTCTTCAATAAACAGTTGTGTGCTCTAATGTAAGGCACCTTTTTACGTTCTAAGCGTCAAATTTTTTCCCCACCATTAGTTACCCATTCATACATGTCGTTATCTTGTTAGAATAATTTTAACACGCTCTTACACTTTGAAATATTTTACCCAATGTAATTTGTGATAGACTGAAAGAAAATTACCAATTACAATCTCAATTTGTAATCAGAAGAATAAGGTATACTCATGACAATTGTAAGATGTAATTAGAAAAATTTCAATTACAATTTACTAATGTAATTAGTATCGATTTTACTTCTAATTACAAGCGACAGATGTGATTGGTATCGCACATTCTTCCAATTACAAATTTCGAATGTAATTAGAAAAAAAATCGTTACCAATTACATTTGTAGTTTGCATTTTTAATCTCAAACTGAAAATGGGACCTGTCAGTGTTATTTTTCCCAGCACTCGCTTGGCAAGCTTGATCTCCGGATCCTGCGGAGTGTGCGTAAAGTGCCCCATTCCTGAGCAGCGTGGTAAAACGGTGTTAGCGCATGCGCACAGCTGAAATGCTCGATCACATTCTAGGGTTTTCTTTGGCGCATGCGCATTTTCGAATAACTCAATTTTATGCATTGTGTCACTAAACGTAAGTTATTTAACTCGAATTTTAAGCGCTGTTAATGGCTCCGTTGGTGCTTCTCAAATCAAGTTTTCGTGTACAGGAACAAGGAAAGAAGCGTGTGTCGCACTTGCGAATGCGCGATATATGACTCGTGCAATTACGGCGCTTACCTTGGCTCATGTTATGTTCACACGATCACTTGTACAATTGCAGCATTCAGCTTGGGTTAGTGCTATAAAATTCGCATTCATATTCGTGTGAACGCGGCACTCGCTTTCATGTCTGATGCTGCAAGCTTCGCACTCATCACAAATTGCCCACTTTTCGCACTTGTAACATAATATACCATTTTGTATGAAATTTGCATGAAAAATTGCATTTTCTTCTAACGCTCCGATGCGTATATCACGTATATGTTAATGTCTCAATATTGGAAAAATCATTATGTAGATAATCCTCGCACAGGGTGAAAATTTTTTGTCTTGAAACGTCAAGTGGAGTAAATTTTATTATGGATAAAATTCAGCTAACGACGGAGGGAACTTGTTCTTTTTCTTTCTTAATGTTTTTTCCCCCGCTCTTCTTTTTCGTGTTCTGGTTCACATGACATATATATTATGAATACAATCAAATTACATTAAGTATTTCTTTTTTTTACCGCAGTGTAAAAAAGTGTCGCGGTAAAAAATAAAAATTTCTTTCGATAAAAAGTTGCTACATCGGTAATCATACGACAATTTTTTACCAATTCTCAATATGAATACTTATAAAGCCTCTCGAGTAGCTGAATGATTTTCTCCGAACTAAAAATAAACATCCAACAAGTAATTCGTACTTGTGGTGATCAACCTTGCTTTGGTAATTGGCCGAGGTATTATCTCGTACGTCACCGACGCCATACAGCTTGAAGTTCGAGAATCTTTCAATATAATATTAAGTTAGTAATGTTCAACGAGCGAGAAACAATTGGCCATGACAGTGATTCAAACGAGAAAAATTAACCCATTTGCTTTTTTGTACACTATAATGTACAATCTTGATTTTCGTTTTTTACCATTTTCTCGAGATATACTGCATATCAAGTAATTGTCAAATATATGAACTAGGTGTAAAATTTTCTGAAAAATCGGTTGACGCTATTTAATTTGTAGAATTATTCTCATATTGCGAAAAAATCGTAAATGTCCAAATATTTTCATTTTAAAGTGAACGGTTCTCGACAAAATTGCGATGTGGATAAAGAATAGCTCAGCAGTTTTTGAAGGAACGCATAAAAAGAAAAATTAATTCTGTTTTAGCTACATTTTAGATTTAAATCTTTTTGGGGGGTTTTTTCGAACACTCAAATAGAAATTGACACCAATTTACCAGCAAAAGAAGAATCTTATTGCTGTTGCAATCTTGTTTTCCAGTTGTTAGCCATACTTGAGCGTAGCATTTCGATTATGAAGAAACGCTGGAAATGTAATTTGAGAATTTAAATCCTCAAGTTTAAAAAATCTTGGGTGGTGGGAGATAGGCGTGAGCACAAGTGTAAATTTGCACTACGTAACCTTGGGGGCATTTAACTTCGCTCAAAATTGAGCGATTAATGCGTGATCTTGTAAAAAATGATGTTTCGACCCTCTGACCTACAAATACAAGTTCTACGGTGAATTTTAATACTTTTTCCGAATGTAGTGAAACTTTCCGTATGCGAAATTCCCGTACCCGAAATTTCGGCTAATTTAGACGGAGCTGAAGTCATAAGTTGAAGGTCATATCCTTAATGAGCCTTGAGCTAACATGACGTCACAAGGTTCCTATCGTTAAGCCTTTTATTTGAAGAGTAGTCCCATTACTTCCGATAAGAAACGTTTTACTGTATTTTTAGGATTACTTAGTGCGATTGATCCAATCACTGCTCAAAGTGCTTGAGAAAACGGGATGAGACAAACGTGTCACGCAGCACGCTGTCTATTCTGAGGGTCGAACGACCATCTGTTTGGTGAAAGACCGAAAATAAAATTATTATCAACATAGTTAAAGAATTTTATAATGGATCAAGACAACGTGGTGAAAGAAAGATGGAAAGATTTATTTTGAGTGGTATTGAAGTTCATTGAATTACACCGGACGACAGATAAAATTTTTTCTCATGCCTGCACTGTGAGTGGTATTTTCTTAACCCTCGCATACCACATCTACATTTTTAGGACGTACCTACTACCCACGATCCGTGAAATCCCACCCAGTTTTTGATCATAACTCCCAGTAAAATAGTCGTGCTTATATTTATTTTATTTTCAATTGCCATAGTCAATTGGTCGAAAAATATTTATGGAATGCAAAAATTGTAAGAGTTGAAGGCTTCTGAGATACAGTTAGTTGAGAAATATTGTCTCCCGAGAAACGTGAGTTTGGGGTTCCATTTTGGAGTTGCTATAACCCCAGTGTAACACGCGAGGGGTAATGTTCATGTTTAAATAATCGGAAAATGTATCTATACTTGATTTAACTTTACTGTCGCCATCAAAATGTTATCAATGTTTTAACGTGGTTGAATTTGAATGAATTTGTCAAAAATAAGGCTGTTTGGCAGGCAAAAACTTTGGCTCACTTTATTGAAACGATTGCTAGCCGTCAATTCAACTTCAAATTATCGCTCTTCTGATTCCAAAAACTAAATTTTTACAGAAGAATAACGATTTTCGTCACTTTCGAGATGAAAGAAATCAAGTTAAACTACGCATCACTTAGGTACAAAAATGATGTTGACAGATGTGGTTCAAGACCCTTACCCATCGGAAAAATAAAAACGTTATAATAATTGTGATACGATTCTTCCTGATCAGAGGCAGCAATAGAAGTTCTTCATATTACATCCCATATACTCTGCACATGATGAACAAAAGTCTTGAGACTGTTTTGGGACACGAAACACCTCGTTTGAGTCCGTATCAAGTTCTGGCTAATTACAACAATGCGTACAGGGCCTGGCAAACAATTACGTTAAGGGTAAGGGTAGAGTCGCCCCAAAGTTGGGCAATGGGTTTATTGTAACACGTGCGCGTGTGAGACGTACCTTGACGTGTGTGCAGGTACCTGAGTAGGTTGAACCCTCGCCCGTCACACGCCAGCGCACGAGGCCCGCTAAATCTCGGCTTAAAGGACCGAAATTTGTTTTCCTACGATTTACGCGTCGTTTATAAGACGCCGCCACAGTCTTACCCAGTTGTCTATAGCATTTCCCACATCAACCTCCCTGACTCCTTCTGTCTAGATAAAACTTCACCCCATATTTTTTTTCAGACTCTTGCTTTACCGATGATAAAAGTCGTTTTTATCTCAACATTGAATTATACCAACGTGTGCGAAAATGGAAAATGATTCCTTCGGCAAGAATTGGCATCATGAATATATTCTCAAACTTCGGATCTCTCTTGAAAGTATTTTTTCACACAATTTATTTTTCCGTACCTCAGTTTTATAGTACGAAATAAATATATATTAATATGGTAGTAAAAAAAGCCGCTCGATCATATTTTTCGGAACTTTCATTTAGAAACCTGGTTATGTATGATATTATATACCTGCCCTACAGCACCCCGCATAATATGTATACATATTGATAGATCGACGCTTGAATAGATTATGGAAGCCACGATTTTCAACCAAAACCATATAAATTCTTAATTCACATATATGCATAGCTAAAAGCACAACTAGCCAAAGGAGATTCGGGTTGTTTAAAAGACCCGAGTAATCGTTTATCGCGGTGCACGAAGCGTTTTACCGGTTCAGAAGTACCAGAATTTAAGGTGATATCATTGCAGCCACCGCGCTATCTAGAATATACCCACCCTTCCCCTTTTCGGGCACAAACGAGGGCATCCAGAGCATGGGGCAGGCAGGATGGGGGAGAGTTAGAAATGATGATACCGGATGAAAGAAAATAGCCCTCCTCATTCCCAGGGATCCAGTATTCATGGGCTCGGCGGCGTTCACCCCACGTCCATAGTTCATAGTTCATATACATATAGGTTTAATCGAGAACTGTTTTAAATTGCAAATACGCGCACAGTGTGCTACCATCTCGACGCCAACAGTCTCGAAATTCTGAACTCAGCTCCTGGATACATGCATAGGATGCGTTCGTGTTACACGTACACGTGTGCAGATTTTTCACGGTGCGGGTATTGATTGCACCCAATGGTTTGTTATCGGCACCCGCATGTTTCTGCCCAAGAAACAAACCCGATAGTGCTGCGAATGCTCCTACGCCAAATGTTCGGTGGATCCGACTTCTGGTTGGGATTGTCTAAGGCTATGACATAATATGGTTTCATCGAGTAAAACGTTAAGGGGGATGTGAAGCTATGGACTATGGGCGAAATAAAGTATTTTTCTAATATTATTTTGGAAGGCTGATAGAAGTTGACAAGAATTTAACGGGTGAAACTTTTTCAGAGTACGATATTTTGTCGGAATTGCAACTGAACTAAAATAACCCTTTTAATTTTATTAGTTAAAATTAATAGATAAATATTTAAACGAACGAATGAATAAATAAATACATAAACGTTTCGAGCTAATAATTTTATCAATATGACTTACTAAATCATGATTCTTTTTAAATTTCAATACCGAGCTTTAATACAATCGCTTGAAAATTAGTTGGTACTGTACCTACCAATTTCAGTTTCGAAAAACCTGCGAATCTTATATGAAATTGGAAATGGGTGGTCGAAGTTCTTTATAAATCTTGACAAGTTATTTAGCAGTTCGTGATGGAGGAAATAGTATGGGTTACCGGTGCGAAATGTGGCAGTTTTCCGATGAGTGTGAACTTCGCAGCGTAAACCGTAAAGGCGAGTGATACGTTCACACGAATACGAGTGCAAAGTTAATGGAACAAGCCGAAGGCGAGTGCTGTAATTGTATGAATACTAATATCAACGCAGGATGAGCCGAGGTGAGCGCTGTAGTCACGAGAAAGATATAGCGCCCATTCGCCCCTGTGACACACGCCATTTTTCTCAACACCTGGGAAGAAGCGTTTGATGTGAGAAACAGCAAAACGGCTATTGACGGCGCGTGAATTTAGGGATAGGTAACACGCTAAATGACGCAGTGCGTAAAATCTAGCACTTCAGTTGTGCGTATGCGCCAACGTTGTTTTTACCGCACTGTTTGGAAATAGGAAACTTTCGCACACTTCGCAGGCTTCTGAAATCGAACATTCTAAGCACGCGTTTGGAAATAGTATATTCTGTACCAAGGCTAACGGGTCACTTTTACCCGCGTGTAAAATTTTCAGTACTAGTCGCAGGCTCGCAAGCACGAGCGAAGCGAGTCCATATCGCTGACCGGAAACGGGTAATGCAAATACACAAGGGCAAAACTGACCCTTCACCCTTGGTACAAACCATATTTTTTGGTACATATATGTGTATATATATGGCATTGTTTTCCTACCAAAAGTCCGGGGTCAAATCACATTGATCAATAAATTGAAATATGTATGAAATCGGGGAATCAATGCAATATATATATATATTCATTCGATTCATTCATAATATACTATTAATTAGTATAAAGGTCACTTGTAACTTTTCCGCCCTCTGTTGATTTTGACTGCCCGCTGGTTGTAAAAGGGTTACATTTCTCCCGAAGTCATGTAAAAAAACGTGATCATCGTGTATGTGTTACAAAACCGTATATTGTGTTACAAGTGCCGAAATTGGGCAATTTTTGGCGAGTGTGGAGATTACAGCATGGCTAAATCGATAATTTGAAGAAAGTGGTTCGAGAGGTCCAGAGGCATGTCCCAGAGGCTCAGTCATAAGTCTGTAATTCCAGAACCATCAGCAATGCACTTCAGTAAAAACGGCCGTTTCATTATTGGCTGCTTGACACGAAAATTGTCTGCGCATTTGAATGCTACGATGAACGTCCTTCAAATTTGCGCTGGCTTTCTGCCTTACCACTTAGAAATCTAGGAAGATAGACATTGTTCAGGGAATGTAAGCCCCGACCTCCGTACCAGGAGCATTGGCCGTAATCCCGAGTATGAAACGTACCAAGCTGACTCGCCGTCCTTCCAAGCTGGATGCCTCGAGCTCAATACTGCGTCGCTGTCAGATTACCTGATTGCGCCTTAAACTACACACGATTCTTTTTCCAGTTATTCACCGTTGCGGGTAAAATAAGAAATTTTCATTACATTCCTGTTTTCATCGTACCCATCGACACAGATGAATCAGAGGAATGGGATCATTTTTAGTAAACGGTAAATAGCTGGAATCATGCCTGCGTCCATGACAAGTTCTTAGCCAGCAAACTTGCGTTTGGGAGAACATATATTATGGCGTCTTCGCTGACCATTCAATTCGTTTGGCAGTGCACGAGTCATGATTGATTTGTTGCGAAATAGATAACGGAAAATTTTTTCTGCATTCCAACGCTGGCCGTAAGCACGAGAAGTTTGAATTCGTTGATTTTACTGAATGAACATATTTTCATCAGCCTATGCTGTTGATACGCCAGGCGTCCAATGACATTTTGGTAAATCAACTCGTTATTAAAAATTTCAACAATTCACAGCCAAAAAATATCCAAAAACATCTGAAAACTTTCAAAATTAAACGTCTTGGAGTTTTCAAAGTATAGAAATCATTGTATTACGAAGCATAAAGGGGTCGATTTTAGATAAAACATCAATTTAACGTCATTGATATGATTTTAATATTGACATTGTTGGAAATATAAGGGTAGAAATTAACTGGAATGAAATAAACAAAGTAAGGTCGTACCAAGACTTAGTGCATAGATCTATAGTGATATGTCACTCCAGATACGCCTTTTTCGGACAAACTAAAAACCAGGTGTTGACTATTTTTTTTCTTTTGGTCTTCAAATTGCAATGTTTCCAATGAAAATGTAAGCAGTAGGTTGTTATTACAGCTATTTGGTTAATTTCTATTCTTAAAACTTTTGTGGATACGAAACTTTGTAATATGAAACGTAACGTATTTTTCATCATTTACCACCAAGATTATAACATATTTTGGCCTATTTAATTTTTGCAACGGTAAATGGTGAAATTTAAACAATACCCCTTTAGTGTTTCCGCTATAACGGGTAATTCCATCCCTTGGAAAAGCTTCCCGGTGACAAAGAACCTACTTGTCTTTTATATTTCCATGGAGAATAACATAAGAAACCGTATAAAATTAAAGCATAATATAAACAAAAAAGAAAAACTCGACTTTCAATTTTTAGTTAGTCAGTCTTTTGTCGAATAACGAAAAAATGAAATATGAAGTGTCAAGAACTTTGCCAAATGAATGCTTACCGCTCGGTAAATGTATAGCGATAGCAGGCTCGTCCTCCATAATAAAGTTTTCTTACACTTTAATTCAATAACTGAGAATATTTATTTTCTTCATACCTCGGTTAAAAGTACGCATTTTCATCCCCGATTTGAAGGGGGAAAACAAGTGTTTTATTCCTTGCTAAAACGCCGCGCGCGCCATCTGTGTCGCGAGAGAAGAATCAAGCGATGCGGGAGGAAAATTAGTGAGTGACGGTTGGAGGCAATGTAAGCGTCTTCGTATCACGGACCTCTCCACGTGGTTTATATTGAATGTTAAGAAGGTTATAAAGTGAAATGAATAAAAAGACGTTCTCATCAGAGAAATGGGAAAATGAAGAAGAAATCTTAAACTATTTCGGTTCCGAGGCAGCATTAATTGTGCGAAAGGAAACTTTACCGAAGAAATCGACCGGCCGGTACTTAGCGGTTAACGACACTTACAAGAATTGGCGACAAGAAAATAAAAATTCGTTATCCACAGAAGAGGAGGATAATTTAGATTGTTTACTTTAAACAAATGAGTAAAAAATTAAAACTGAAAATGATTATTGGTTGTCAATGCCCGCCGCTGGCCAGCAGCCCTCGTTGGTGCTCGTGCTGTGAATGCCGCGGGCATTGACTATAAATTCGTAGCGTGAAAATTTTAGAATGAATTATGACAAATCAATCACACAATTAATTCCGTACTTTCGACCGGCTATGAAGAAAAATAGTACAAGTTACACGAGACAAAAATTGAAAACCCGTCCCTGCGTGGTATGATTCCCGAGGCAAAGGCGAAGCCGAGGGAATCATGACACGCACAGACGTAAGTTAGATTTTCATCCCTTGTAGCTTAACATACTGTTTCAATGGAATACTGGCAGTGATGCGACTCCTGCTTGCGAGAAAGAATCGGTTTAGAGAAACGAAATTATTTATCACCATATAATGTAATTCTACGGCTTATAATCTCCCAAAATTCTACCTTCATACCTGCACATACATGAGTGAATCTTGAGCTTAATCGAACATTTCAAGCAGTTCTCCAAGGAAAACTCAATTACGGAAAATGGATCTAGTAACGATACAAGTGCTTGGATGGGTTCTCGAAATTGTTTTCAGTTTTTACAATATCTATCTTCTTCTGTGGAAGATTGAATGAAAATATGCCTTCGGGTGCGATTTCCCTCCATACTTGTACAACATAGCGTACTCGATATTCCTGGGACACTTTCATCGCTGGATTCAGAGTATCCAAAAATGTAGGGTTGGTTTTCAATCCGAACCTTTTTTTTTTTTTTTTTTTTCTTGCTAGAAAAAATACATATTGTTTCTAAACGTGATGTTATTCTAGGTACTCGGGAGTCTTCAAACTGGTTGATTCAGGCGGCTTTGATCGAAATAATTCCAGTATTAGATATCAGGACTGATTTGCTGTATTCAAATGAAAGAGAAAATATTTGATTGAGAACAAGGCAACGAATGAGGTAATTATCCTCAGATTTTGAGAGACATTGGACATAAATATGAGTAAAGCATGATTCCTAGTTTCGTAGAATAATTTTTTTTTAACCCACTAGAAAGGAAATCGACTAGATAAATCCGAAGTAACCTGAAACGCAGTGAAAAGCCGCGTTATCGGCCGTAAGATCAGACCCGAAGGAACTGGGAACGATCCGTGGGCTGAGAGATCCAATCATATTCGTAATGCCTCGGCAGAGGATGCTGCAGTGCTGACTAGATTCTGGCATATCCGTGTAATATTTCCGCATCTAGTTGGCTGGGTACGGGCGTACGTTCCACTAGGATAACTTTTGTTATGGCCGGTACGTGTTCCTCGGTGGTATGGATTACGATAACGTTATAGTAGGTGGACCGAAACTTTGTTAAGCGGATCCCACGGAAAGCATTTAGAGTTCCAAGACTGCCTACTGCTAGGCTTTGAAGCATCCGACGCGATAAGGCCTACCTACTTCGAAACAGTCTCTCTTTCAAGACTCGCCTTCACGGAATCAATTTGGTAACGACTTTCTTCGCTCTTCAACGTTTATTTGTTTTCTGCATCCTACTGGATCTAAGTGTAACGTTATTTCCCTCTTTTCTTCCTCTTGCTTGAGGTTTTTTCGCCCGAAAGCACCGCGCGCTGTTACTTCAATACGTTTTCGGTTCCGTACCATTTTCAAGTGCCGTTTAAAGTTTCATTGTTGCGGCTGGAGCCACCCCACACATCTTGAAAGCTCTTGACCGTTTCCCGTATATTTTTTGGCGATGGCACTAATGCGTTAATAATATTTTCACAACCAACTGAAAGAAAAGTTGTTAAGCCAAAGTCAGGATAGCCTTGTTGAAAACATTCACATACGCCAAACTTTTGTTATTCTTTCTCGCAATCTTCTTACATCGAAGTTAAAATAAGATTCGTAGTAAATCGGAAACTTTTATTCTACGCATTTTGCGAATACCGTACTGCGATGCGTTAAATTTCTTGCGCAATACTTCATCCTTGAATAAATTTTTCTGAAAATTGTCTACAAAGGGCGTGAAATTGTTGGAAAAAGTGATATTCGACACATGATGACTTTTTCCGGAAAATTGCAGTGAATTAGATCGCGAAAAATTTCACCACTGTACATGGCAAGCTAACTTTAAAAATTTGTATACATCCTAGTTGGGCGGCGAAAGTGATGCTACAGCAGAGAGCTGTTCCTGCAACGACATTCAGCAATAGGAATAAAAATGGATATACGCTGGCTGGTGTAATAATTTTGAAGTATCAGAACAAGTCTCCAACGTTTCCCCACACTCCTTACGATCGCCACAACCATAGAGTATTATTTGATTCCTCCGAGGGTTGTGTGAGTGCCAGGCAGAATATACGCTGACACAATCTAGGAGTAACGGGAAAAAAGCCTCGCCTATACCTGACTCCCTGGAAACTTCGATTTTCCGTCAATATCGTCAATATCGCCCATATATATATATATATATATATATATATATATGTATATGTATATACATATATATACCAGCTTCAAACCCAATCACATTTTTTTCGCAGCTCAGAATATCCATCGTGCCACCTAGCAACTATCTCCTTATTTTTATGTGAGAACACCAACCCGAACCTTTTCGGTTTCCGGTGTTTTTCATGCGAGACAAGAGCGATGAAATATAAAATCATACCTTTGGCAATTTCGATCTAGGAATAATATTTACATGCATATTTGATCAAGCTCCTCAGCTACAGCAATCTCAGAAGTGTACAAAAATGGCTGCTGAGCTGTCAAAGGAACTCATTGATGAGGCTTTCGAAATACGAATTTTCCAAAATTCAGTCTTTGAGTCTTGAGACTCTGTTGGTTAATATCTGAGTCGAAGCAGTTATGACATGAAGTAGAATCTGCAAGTTGAAATGAAAATATTCCCATCCCAAATTGAATAACAATATGACGAGACTTTCTGTCAAAATAAATATTTAATTGATTCTTTCCTGTGATTTCAATGCAGGTAAATTTTTGGAGTCCGCACCGCTGAACAGGTAATTTAAATGATTCGATTACATGTCGCAAGTACCAAACAATTGTTTGCGTGTTGTATAGATTTAATGAAATATGGTGACATAAGTCTCCAAAAAAGAATCGGAGTTGATTTTGGATTCATTCAATACAGGGAGTTGATGGTTGTGATTTTAGTGATTATATCATAGCATCCCATCAAGTTCGAATGGTAGTTCAGTCATCAATGTACACTTGACTCACTGCATTTATTATTATTACCAACTCCTGTTACGCTTAAGTTGCGTCTGGTTTTTCACTAAAACCTGAAACTAAATGCCGATTGGGACATGACAAGGTATGATACACCTTGAGAGAGAGATAAACATACCAACAAGTAAAAAATGTTCGATGTCCCATGACATTAGCCACCGAAAGCACTCGTCCTGGTTATGAAACACTTAAAGACTATATTGTAAGCGGCGCTAATAATCTTTGCGTTCAACATTCCCTATTTCAAAGCTTATTTACCCCCTAGAGATGGCATGAAGTATATGCGAGCCAGACTTCAGACTAGCAGCCTACTCGTTTGAGACGTAAAAGAACGGAGTATCGGTTAATATTGCTGGAAATATCTCCGACTACAAAGTTTTGTCAATATTCCCTGAGGCATCCTCAGGGGGTGCGGCTGAGCGATGCAAAGTCGAGTACGAGCGTAAAGAACGATCTCTGTCAAAGTAAAACATGGGATTGGAGGTCGACGAGCGATTAGGAAAAGGAAAAAGTTAGTCAGTCATCAAATACAATTACATTCCAACGGTTGATATCCTGCACGCGCTTCGCGTGACACATCCTAGCTGCCTTTGTGCGGTGAGCATAACTACGCGTGAGACGGAACATGCCTGCTACTTACCAGTTGAGATTAGCTCAGCTCTTCAGGCCACGATGTCATGTACTCGGTTAATATTGCAGACTTAATTTTCCTCGCAGAGTCTAAACGCCACCAGCTCCCACCGAGCTAAATCTACCGTGCGTTTTTAGTTCGGTGACCGGCGGACCTGAATGCTGATTTTCGGAACGGTATGTAAATGCAAAACCCTCCCGGCCTCGAGTGTAAAACAGACAAAATTTAAAGCAATGCTGGACGATTCTCTTGCGGGCAGTTGACTACTGTGTGAAAGTCTTTACAAATCTGTCTGAGGGCGGTTAACAACACCGTGCACTACATCATCGTCGATCGTGGTTTGTCTTTATCTCCAGCTTGTGACGCGGGCTCGATTGGCTTATCGACTATCGTGCGTGATCACCGACTTTATATTATTGATTGTGTTTTCTACAAGGCTCTTCACGAAGGGCTCTGCTACTGTTTTCACCGTTTCCAGTCGAACCCGCATGGATCCCGCCGTCGCGGCCCAACGAGAACCGATAACCTCAATCCACTTCTAGCTCGTACGGTGACGTATCAGAAGTCTTTTGCTTATATGGTTGTTTAATTTTAGAACTTTTTGACCCCGACGTATTACGTCAGCTTTCAAGTTGCCTTTTTTCGTACATTGATCATTGAATACCTGCGAGCGAGGGAGGATGGACGTGTGACATGAGTGGTATCATATTATGTATTGTTTTTGATGTACTACAACACGTCTGGAATGAATAAAATCGATGAGGTACACTACGGATACTTTCCATGAAGATGAAGTTAGTAAGGTTACCGTAACGATGCATGTTTAGGAGAAATCGCTAAATCGCATCTTTATGACTCTCCGACATTTAGTAAACGGTTATAAACAAGATATACATTAATTCTAAAAAGCTAACTCCTTAAACGTCATTATAAAAGTGTCTAATTATAATTTCTTATTCGGATTTATCATTACGTTAACGTTACTAACTTCAGCCTCATTACTTTCCTTGTAGGTGCATTACGGTATATAAACAGACATGATTTGATGTCTTCTTGAATGTAGGTAATTTTACTGAACTAGATCTAGATTTTGTCTCCACCCAATCTGATCTTAATAAATATAATTGGTGGACCAAATTATATCTGAATAGATTCAATCATGTGTCATTAGTAGATTCATTTGAGTCTGCATATATCTATGTAATTGGATTTACGTTGATCTGATCAGGTCTGCAACTTTCATATAGTTGAATCAAGTTGAACAGAGACAAAATGTGGAACTGATAAGAAGTCCTCTGTTCCGTGCTTGCAAAAAGTTCGAGTTTAGTGATGAATCAAATAATTGAATCCCCTCATAAAATAGGCATGACATCGACGTCAGTTTTTCGTACTAATCGTCACCGAAATATCAAATTTAAATTGTTGTCGCTTAAAGGCCATGCCAGTTGGTCGAGGAATCATCGTGAACCTGGCTAGATCCAAATGAATAATCCAGAACCCAAATTAAAAATGCAGTTAATTCAAAGCTGCATAAAGTCGAATGAAATGTTAACTCAGGGCCGTGGGTGTCACTCGCGCAAAGTTGTACTTTGCCGTAGGTTGCAAGAAGAATCGTTACCACCAAAGGCTACCAAAGTGCAAGGAATGCTGAAAGACCATGAGAGCGAGTAAGCACCTTCGATGTTTAAAGCATGAACATGAATTCGACAACCCGAGAGGCACCTTCTCCACCAATTGCACGATGTTTCGTGCTTCCGACCAAGGCACTGACTATAGTTATTCATTTATTCAACCTTCAAGTAGCACGTTAAGTGACACATTATTCTATTATCGAAACGGTGTTCATATAAAGCGATTATTATGTCAAGTGTTTGTCGGTGAGAATAGTTTATCGTAGCTGCAATAGAGCGCACAACTTATCGATACGTATGATGCAGTATTTATAATATAACGTGCGAAATTATATTTTACGAATGAATTATTTATAGTTCAAGGTGATGCAGTTTATAAAAATTTTTCGTCGATCGTAGTGATGAGAAAAATTTTTCGTATCACCCGACATCGTTACGTATGATAATATACATTGTAAACATGCAAACCAAAGGCGTGCGCAGTTCGCTTATAAACTTGCGATTTACCTACGAAATAGTGCGTCTACCCCATGTCGTAGCCATTCGCATCTATATGGAAATTGCTTTCGGGCGTATTAGAAATTTCCTGAAACTTTGATTGATATTATGTAAGTAGTGAAATTGATGATATCAAATTTTATTAAAAAACTCATCTGTCTTTTGTGCCACAGAAGTGTTTTTTTACTGTTCCGAATTAAAATTTTCATTCGATCTATCAGTTATTCGAGATCAAGTTCAGCTGCCGCGAACAATTTTGATGGGTAATCTTTTGCAGGGGGTGAGCGTGGTAATTTTTCTTCAACAAAGATACGCGCCAAAATTTGTCCCCTCTCTAAGCCTAGTAAGGGCAGAAGTCTTCTACATTCGGAAGATTCACACCACTCGAGCATGTATCTTTATCTCGATGTCTTACAGAGCTTATACCATAGAATTGGACAAGAGAAAAAGAGACGAGAAAGACAGGAACTAAGGCAGGCCATCCGTTCAATACGCGGTTCGTATACGTAATGAGTTTCACCCGTGTAGCCTATGCCTCCACAGTTCCGCATTATTTTCTCAATCGGATTGACCATTTCGCCAAGCGTTCGATAATAGGGCATCCACTACTGGCAAACAAGGTATCAGGCCTTCGTTGTCAAAGTATCGCTGATCCTTGGACAATATGAAGTCACCTTTCTGCTCAATTTTGTATTTTCTTACCGCTTCTTCCTTCCCTTGAATGGATTACGAAGTACTTTACGAAACAGTCCACAGGCTGAATATTTCCTTTATTTCCCTTATATCCCGCATTCTTCCAATTTCGACTTGAGCTTTTTGTCCGCCCTGTTTTGGTATAATATGAATCGCTATTTTCTCGCCCATTCGTATTTCCTCTCTTACTCGTACGAAGTAATTCGTAGAAAAAGAAATAACAGTGATGAACCAAAACATGAAAAAAAAAGAAATTGAAAAAATCTAGTACGTTCGTAGATACCTCCATGCATTTTTCTGTAAGAAGGGGAAACTGCAGAGAGAAGTCGTGGAGGTTGTTTCGAAGCGGGTTTCCCAGTCGAAGGAGTTCTGAAAAATGAGTGGGATTTGAGTACAAATGTAACCGCTTACGGACAAGCTAGGTCACGTTTTTACGAATCCTGACAAGGAAGAGCCAGACAGGAATTTTCGGCAGCATACTTTTAGCGAGGGGCCAATCGTTCAAGGTTTTACAAGTGGTTGCAAACGTCCTCAGGGGCTCAAACGAGAACGAGGGGATAATATTTGAATCGATTCTCGTCTTTGAAAGTGTCCATCGACTCTGTGTCTGAGTCTTTATCTTTCTCTCCTTCTTCCTCTCTCTCTCTCTCGTTCTCTCGCTCTCTCTTTCCCTCGAGCACTTAAATCGAAATTCAAGGTAAAGAGGTCCTTCCATTCGAGGGCAAGATTGATCGGAACGGTCTAGGAAAATAAAGCGAAACGAAATAAAATTCAGTTCCACCGACACATTTTCTTCATTTTCTGAATATATGAGATTTTCTCCTACTTCGCTTCATCCGATTCTGTTTTCGTCATACACTTGTCTCTGATATAGGCTCCTACACCCGAAACACTTGAGTATTCAATCGTCAAGGCGATGAATCTCATTCAAACAAGCTGCGCGGAGACGAATACCTTGTCGTTATCGATTCTTTTTCTGACATCTCACTACAGTGTTGTTCCTTTCTCTTGCTTTTTTACAAAATTTGAACGTTTATTCAGAGCATTGAATGTACGTGACGAACTCATTTTTCCGATTAATATTGTTTGGAAGTTCCTTCTTCCCTTTCCACTCCCCAATTCCTACTATCGCCAACTATCGTATACACTATTGCTACAAAATTTCAGACCGCACCTTATATTTATGATTTTTACAAAATATAACGCATATCGAAGGACTTTATATATATATCTCTTACTAGAGCACGAGAGTATTGGACTCTGCAATAGAACGGGTTTTTGTCACGATCGAAGTAAGTCATCATTTAATGTGAATTCTGAAAATTAAACAATGGAATCACCTGATTGCTGTATAATTGTCAATTATTTGACTTTTATATAGATGAAATCATTACGGCTCAAACACCATTTTTTTCCGAAGCTATTCCTTCATTTGTATTGAATTTAATCAACCTGAGTCGCAATTTTGAACCTTTTGCTTGATATTTACATTTTGTGTTGCGGCTTACTTTGCAATATTTTCTCTGTTTATACGGGGTTTTCGGTATATTCTCAAGTTGGGAAGAGACATTGTTCTCCAGAATTTCCTTCTTCTTCTGCCGACAATGACACACTTTCGTTCTTAGACCTTGTATTCCACATCTGTGCTTTTGATTTATTTTTCAAAGTATAGTCTGCATTGCTATCTGGAATAGAAATCTCATTCAGTGCTGACTTTCAGCTCAAAGAAAAGCTTAACTTTGTCCCTACTTCACTTGTCAAAGAGATTCTATTTATACAGAATTGAAAAAAAGCTCAGGCATGTCGGTGGATGTAAGCCTCAATAACAAGCGACGGGCGAAAGCGTGAGAGTGGAAGAATGTATTTTCTGTTGACGAGTTCTCAGACGAGTTGATCAAAATCTGGCGCATCGTTACACCGACAGATACGACATTTCCGATGAATCCTCTGGTAGACGGGACAATAATCTAAAAATTCCGTGTCCCTTCGTGCCCTTCCGTGCCCTTCGTGTCCTTAGTGCCCTTCCGTGTTCTCCGCGGGCTCGTATCGGATCCCACCATCCATCAACGTTTCGACAAGCATTTCTTGCACGTGAAGGAATCAGAGGGAAAAAAAAAGGAAAAAGAAAAATGTTGGAAGAAAAAACAAAATTGCTTCTCTCACTTTTACGTTGTATTCCCCGCAGCGTTGTTAGTCGAATAGCGAATATAACGAGAACGCGCGAATTTACTCCCAGCTCAATTCTATCGAATCAATCGAGGACCCTGGGACTCGATTTAACGTGCAGCGGAAGGTCCTTGTTGTCGCGGGTGCTGCTGCCGGCCATTCATCGTCCACCCACGCTAAAGCCAACCAGATAAACTGAATTTTTCACATTCGATGTACGTGGGCAGGTTCGATTACACGTACCTACATTCGCTGCCAGGTTGATCGCGGTTATCGCCACACGGGAAATATTCTGAACGCTCACCTGCATCTGCAATGCACGGGGAACTCGCGTCAAGAAATCTACGACCTGCCGCGAGGATGATTTCTTATTTAACAAATTAATGGCAGCATAAGAGAATTTCAGGATGAAATTTTTATGAATTTTACAAATCGCTACGATTTTGGTCATGATTTTGGTATTCCGATTAACCCCGAAAAAGAATTAAACCGAACTTGAGCTATCACTCTAGTCGCAAAAAGGGTAACCGGGTACCCACTACACGTATTTATACTTAGTACATGATAAATTATTTTTTTATGACGCACGCAAGTGAGTTTTAATTTTTAATACCAAAGACACAACAAGTATGTTCACAAAATATTATTATTCATGACAATCATTACATTTTACAGTATTTACTAACTGTTCATCACAAACAAGCAGTTGACACTCAGTGCACGCCGTTTCCGTCGTCATTCAATAGTTAATTTATAACGTATCGAGAATTTTCGTCTCTTCAAGCACCAGTAAGAATATCATGTGTAGGTGAAATGTTTACATCTGAAATTCTTGCTTCTGATGGGAAACCCCCTAAGACAAGCAAAGCCGTCTAATGAATGATATGCGGATATGCATATTATTGTTTACGAGAAGAATATTGTTGAAGGAATGTAAATTCAAACTAAGAATGTTAATTTATAACGTATGTGGCCAGAGCCAGTGATCTTTTTCCTCTCCGTTATGTCTCGCTAAGCCGTCGGACCAGCAACTTCTTCAGATATTATTGCAATTTTTGGAGTGTAGTTGCACATCACTTGAGCATTCGTCATGTAAGTTTGAATCATTAGTTTGGCTAGTTCTTAGTTCACACAATTACCGCATAAAATGACGTTATTCTGATATTTTTTTCGCTAATATTTTATTATTTTCATAACAAATTCTATATGCCGCGAGTGAACTGATGTCTAACATGTTGAAAAACATAGCCATTGGCCACCTTCAACATCGACGTTGAGTTGCATATCTTCTTAGCATTTGATCTGTAGTGTCAACGCTGGTTTTGTATTTATTGCAGTGACTGATGATATCAGGTTTCTTTTTCAAATCGTTACTCACAGCCATGTCTGAAAAGTAGCGGATTCTTTTTGTTTTGTATTATTGTAACAAAGATTACACTTAAATATGAAATACTTTCTTCAATCACAAAATTTTCCGTTATCTAATTGTTCCTGTGACAAGACATAAGTTTGAACGATACTTTGAAATCTTCAAAATTACAGTGGTGTAAATTTATATTACTAGGTGTATAAATAAAATGTATAACGATAAAAACTGTATAAATAAAATGCATGGCAATAAAACTCTATAACTAAAATGTATATCTATAAAAACTTATCATGAAAAGTCCATACAGGATTTTTGCCTCGTTCAGGCCTCCATTTCCTGTTTCGATTTCAATAGATTTCCGTCGCACTTTAGATCTAAGTGTCAGTTATACGTTGGCTTTATCTCGACCGTGTTTGTTTGCAAACTAGTTATTTTTGTCTGATGACAACGAAGATTAAAATTCAAGGACAAACGTAGATTTGATAAACGTTTTTAGTTTTTTGAAGAGCGCACTCCATATTGCTCTACTCAGGTACGTCTCTATCGTTCAGTCGGCGTCAAGGGAATGGGGGTGAGAGATTGTCATGTTGGAAATCGTCAAAGTAACCGCCAAGGTCAAGGCTTGACCTACGGGCTTACCTACTTAGTCAAGTTGTACTTTGAGTTAGGCGGGCGTATTCAAACTGTTACGGAATGCATGCTTGATATCGAACTTACAGGTTTATTTTTCGTCGGGGAAATAAAATTTCAATCTTCTGTGGTGAAGGTGTGTGAGCACGGAATGAAATTTTAATCACATTTTTTTTTAGACATTTCAAAAGCGGAAACCTCGATATTATTGGAATTTCACCGGAGCCCCTCCCCCCCCCCCACAACAAAACATTTCTTTCAACATATTTGATTACCATATCGCGTGTCGAACGGCAAAAGGCTGTAGCCAAAAATAAAAAACCCGAACTCCGATTTTAGTGGCAAAAGGGTGTAGAATTTTATTTTTTTCATCAACAGCTCTGAAAATGATCAAAACGTATAATTCAATTGAAATGAAGCTGTTTGAAAATATAAGGGCAAAAGGTCGCATATTAGGCAGATATAACCTTCTTCCATTTACGAGTACATTTGAAAACAAATGATTGTAATGGAGGGTCGGGAGCACAATTTTTTTTTTTTTTTTTTTTGTAAATCGACATCTGCAAAGAATCAGAAATCGTAAAAAGAAATTCTCAAAAATAACAACAAAGGTCGATACTACCAATTTTTTATTTTTTCTTACAAACGTTTTACCGCCAACTAAAACGTACATAAAATGGAAACTAACAATGTTATGCGGTGAGGATGTCTATTTTCTAAACGTCGATTATCCAAATCGTCAATTATCGGAATGCTAGGAATAACAACAATAATTTTTTCCCGATCGGCCTTTATACAATTACCGTGGTGGATCATAGACAGTAAACACGACCTTTTGATCTTAATTAAACTGGCATTCAATTTCAATGTTTCCGATCATATTAGGTCTAGATACGATATAAAAAAAATGTACGCCCCTTTGCCTTTTTCAGCAGCAAAAAGTGGCGAGGTGGCGCCTAAGATCTTAATGACATTAAAAACGCAATATGTTTGAAAAATTCAAAAGCTTGTACGTGGCTAAAAGCAGTTAATCTTTTTCCTTTTACATTTTACTTTTCGCCTGTTTTATGCATATATTTTTTTTTCTAATCCTACCGCCGCACCGGACAGATATCGATGCCTGGTTGATTCTGGCGCCGATTGAATCGGAAAGAGGCGTTCACCAGGCGGTATCACAGCAGTCATTCCAATTCCAGGACTTCCCCGGTCACAAAGGAAACCAATGAAGCATGACGACCCTCGGCCCGCCCTTTGTCCCCTCGGTACCAGTCGACCCCCCAACAGACTAGAGCACGGCCAGTGCGTGTCTGTATACATTTCGTATACGGTAGACAATTTTCGGTCGCCAATTTTACCCCGTTTCCTGCCTCCTTGGCTCATTTCATTCGAACAAACGGTACGGGCGCAGCTCTCTATTAATCAGATCGCTTATTTCTCGAATACCACGTGTAACGGGAACTACGTTTCAGGGTGTTTAGAGGCGTATTATTCCTTCGATCCTATCGAGGAAAAACAAAGGGAATACCTCGTTAAGACGAGACTCTTTTGTGCCTCAAGATTGCCTAGGGCTCGTTTGACTGGCTGAGTGTGAAAGCGCTGGAATGCCAGCAATTACCTCGTGAGATGTAGGAACTCGTTGCCTCAGCCTCGGTCTAATTGTAAGTAACAGTAGTGACACGTCCGCGACCCTCACACTGGATAAATTTCACGAACATGACCCTCAATTACATTAATTTCGGTATCCGTGGGTGCAAGCGGTAAAGCAGGCCTCGTTAAGACGAGAACTATTTTGCAATGTTTTTGTTTTCGTTTGTATTCTTGTCCGGAATTGGAACTGTGCCAGAAACTAAGTCAAGAAATGCAACCCGCATCCTTATTATTGCAACTACCATTGTGACTGTTATAATCGTTCTTCTCTCCAAAGTTCAACCACTATTTTGTCCACCCATTTATTTCCCTGCATTTCTGTTCTGTTTTTTTTTCCTCGCTTTTTTTCCTTCCTGCAGTACAGCCCCACATCGGCGCTTGCGACGCCTCGATTGTTTTAAATTTAAATGAACTTATCTCACCTAACCAAATCTGAAGGCATCCCCTCTGCGATGTTGCGTTATGCCTGCGAGACCTCCAGAGTTCCCTGCGGTGAGTTTTTCTTTTATGGAGGGCATCATTTTTCTTCTTCTGCCTCGTGTGTGCGCTTCTTTTTTCTGCTCTTGGATTCGTTTGTTTCTCCTCTATCCACTACACTTCCTCATCGCGGTATGAGTGACTCGCGAGGTTTTAGATTTTCCACAAGCATTCACGGGCCATTACTTCCGAGTCGTTTTGATCAGAACAACGACATTCCTTACTCCGGCCCTCGCCGTCATCAAACGGTATTCAAATATATTGCGATACGCAAGCTCTCCTTTTGCTCAGTTTGTTAAAACACTACGGCTTTTAGCTTTGGCTTTTATTACACTAGGTATTCCAATCACCCATAATCAACGGTAAATAAGAGACAGCAGTAAACAGAAAGAGAAAACATTATTGAAATCTGAAATTCTGATCTATTATTTCAGACTTCCTGATCTTGTGTATTTCAAAATTTGGGTAAAAATTGTGAAAATCGTAACGTTCGGTTTCATGACTATAAAAGAAAGAAATATTGAAAGTGTCGTAGCGTGGAGACGCACACAACTCGTTGATTTTCAGTAATTTGATAGGCGTGAATATTGCCTCACACATACTTAATGTCAGGGCTCGACCGTAATCGAAACGAGACCAAATTCAGCTTGACCTATAGGCCTTTGCTCGCAAAAATGTCACGACCGCCGGTAAACAGTTGAGAGAGGAAGTAGGAATGTTTAATTTTAAAATACATCAAAGGATCCGATGGAAAACATTCCGTTAAGGTTAATGATTCTTGACAAGAATTATAGTTGCGGTACATCAGAAACTAGTCTACCCCACTGTTTTGTGCTGATTTAATTCTACTGGCGTAAACTTTATCAGCTGAGTAAGAGCAAATTTATTCACTCGCATCCATAGATAATGATACCACGCTAGAATTAATTACTCAATAAATCAACACGGAATCACTGTGACTAGCTAAACATCGGAACTAGCTGTAAGCAGTTTGCTCAAATTGACACTAAGTTTGCACCACGGTGACAGCTTAAGTCACGAACGGTCATGATGAGCATGACTGAGCATGCCAATCAGAACCGCTATCAAAGGCAATGTCGTGAGGTTAAAGAAAAAAAAATCGAACTTCAGAGGAAACAAATGTCCAAATCGGTCCTATGATTCAATGAAATTTATGTATCGTATGAGAATAACAATTGGACTTGCTATCCTTAGAGTGACCGTAGGCCCATCATGTAACATAGGCACAGACGTGGCACTTCATCAGGATTATTGAACAGCAGTTAAAATACCGCCATTGTATCATTCAGCCATGAATATTGACACAATGAAGATTGATTTTTCAGGGACTCTGGATCAAATACCGGGCCTTGGAAAGTTCTAGCAATTGGTAGGGTGGACCTCTCCCGACTGCTTTCGCTCGTGATAATTTATTCCAAGCGGATAATGTTCTTCTTGATGCAAGATGCGGTAGTAACAGCCTGTCGTTCCAATGAACTTAGCGTCAAGCGTTCGCTTCAGTCTACTCTCAAGTTCCGTGGTACCATAATGTAATAAACAATTTCTACTCATCAGAACACAGTTTTCTTTCATCAACAATAAAACTGCCCGATAAAAGTTACTTGAATTTCCGAAAATTTACCATAGTTACGTTGCGTTTGACTGAATCTATCAGTCAGCGAAATCATATCGCGGCAATATTTTCGTCTGCACGGCAAAGAAGGCAACTCACAAGAAACAAGGCAAACTTTTCCTTGTCAAGTAGCGAATGGAGGTAATGTTGTTACGATGACTTGTAGCAGTCATTAGATGGTCTTCAGTCATATTAACAATAAAAGTTTGCCAAGCCATCGCAAATCATTACATCAATCATTTGAGACTTTTGAAACCTTATCCTGATAAAAAATTCGCATCGCCTACAAAACCTCCATATGCCGTGCTTGACAGCTGAAGCTTAATGTGCCCAGTCTGCATGAGAAGTCACCGAGCTGGCTAACTTTCATCATTTCCTCCCGGTGCGACGACGTATTATACTCAAAGTAAATGTATTAAGACAAAAAAGTGAGAGAGGAAGAAAGAGAGAGAGAGAGAGAGAGAGAGAGAGAGAGAGAGAGAGAGAGAGAGAGAGAGAGAGAGAAAGAAAGAAAAGAATTTACTTTCATCCATCACAATATTGGACAAACTTAAGCGAGGTACCGAAAGAACTTTAGACTAATTATAAGTACAAGAGAACAAAGGTAAGGTGTGCAGACGAAATAGTAAAGGAAAGTACCATCAACGTACATTTTTAGTGTTAATTAAGGAGAAATTCTAGCCTTATGATACATATATGCTAAAAGGCTGTTAATTTGTTGTTGTTTTTTTTTTTCTTTTTTTGCATGGTTTTGTATAAGACACGATGTCCCACATTGAAAAATAATTCCGGCAAAACTTCGCCATGTTTGAAATTTTTCTTTTAGAATGAGAAAGAATTTCGCAAAATCTATGCTTGAAGTTGTTCGAATTACTCAACAGAACATGTGAAAAATCAGCGGATCTTGATATCAAGTATTGAAAGAGGAGATACGTTTTTAAGTCAATGAAAACCACTAAAAGACCGTTTTTTGTACTAGCATGCTCTTCGATTTCATGTTATATGACTTCTACTGCCATGAGATATAGATCTAGAACTAGCGGAGGTAAAGTAAAGTGGAACGGGAATGTCGAGGAAAATTTTTGAAGAATTCTGTGCGCGGAGTAGGTGTAACAAAGTGGAGATGCGCAAGTCGCTGTAAGCCGTATGCAGATAGATCGCGTTCGATGAGAATCTCACGTAAGTAGGAGGGACAGCCGGTACGAGTAATAGTAAGAAAGAACGAGAGCAGAAAATATAACCTTCTCTCACTAATCGTTAACTGGCCAAGCTTACACCGAAACGGAATGATATGTTCGTCACGAGTGACACCACTTACTAAGCGTACGCACGTATTAAGAGGAACGTATTAAGAGCTTTATATTCAGAATGCCAGACAGATCATAGTGCACGACGTACCAATAGTCAAAGATGGGAAATATTAACGTAGTGACTAGAATTTTACGTAGCGGCTTCGAAACGAGGCGTTGAAAAGGCAGATGGCTGACGAAGAGTACCATGTACACGGCCAGAAATGAAGTTGATATGAGCCGCCCATGCAAGTTTCTTGTCGAAGGTAACTCCATGGTTGCGGGCTCACAATCAGAAAAGGGAAAGCGGTGTCCATTTAGCATCATGTTAGGCTATTCTTGGAGATCGGCTGTGGAGACGAACGGTCTGTTGCCGAGAAATAGGGCGAAGGTCTTGTTTGTATTGAGACGTGTAAAATAGTCCAAGAAAAAACCGCTTCAATATCCTCATTCACACGATCCATTGCCTCCGGAAGATTTCCAGGTGCGCACTGCAGGTAAATTTGTAGGCCATCAGCGTAGAAAAGCTGATGAAAGAGTGGCGAAGGAACGTAGAAATGTCATTGATAAAAAGCAAGAATAGCAGTGGACCCAAGACCGAACCTTAAGGATCCCCCAGATCAAGAGGAGCCCACGAGGGCAAACACGCGTTCGCGACAGAAACCGCTTGCACCCTGTTTTGAAGGTATGACGCTACCCGCTTTAACACGTCCTCCGAGAAGCCAAGATTATAAAGCTTAGTTAGTCGAATAGCAGGAGACAGCGTACGGAAAGCCTTACTGTAATCGAAGATCACCAGAATAGTCACCTTACGATCGTTCACACCTCTACGGATGTCTTCGTTAAGCCCAAATACGGTGGACTGTGAGAAATAGAGATAGAGAGTAAGAGAGAGGGAGTGCAACGTATGAGTGACTCGGTCGAATGATCAGTTAGAACACGCAAAGGTGAGGTGCCGATTTTAAATTTGTGTGAAACTGTGGATTGCAGAAAATGTGTTTATTAATAAAATTCTGATAAGGTAATCCATGGATATAAATTTATAAATATACCTAATACGACACTAATTGTATGAAAATAAAACAGAAGAAAACTGAAAAATCCCCTTAATAATTGAAAAACGTCCATATTATTGTTGATAATCGTACTTCCTTCACCATACATTATCGAACGCTCTACTCTCCGAAATGCATTTTGGTCAAGCCAGGTTTGGTAGATCGTGACGTGCAGGGTATTTCTTTTCATGTTGAATAGTCTATAACCTTAAACCATTAGACACGCTATGTAAAGCCCAAAAGTGCAGGCGAGATATGAAGTCTTAGTTATACTCTAGTGCTCTCTAGCAAAGTGTTATTTCCTGGATTATGAACCAGAGTGGAAGCCATTCAAACTTTGTGCCTTGCAGTTTAGCCCACATATTTGGCTTTCGGTAGTAGTTAAGGTATTTATATATTCGAACACCAGTATTTACATGCCGCAAAGTCCTGTGAAAATTTCAGCCTCTTGAATACTGCAAGGATCAAATGCCATCGCATTGAAACGTTTGTGAAAGTATACCTACAAGTGTCAGAAAATAATCTCACAAATTTGAAATGTGAAATCTACTTTACGGAATAAATCTGTGTCCAGTTTCAAGACTAAGCATATATTCCTGGATCATTGATATAGCTGAAACTGTAACTTATCCATTTCTGTGTAACTGTTATCAGCTGGTGATGATGAGTGAACCCGAAGGAGTTTAGGACCTCTAGACTTCACTCGGAATTTGATTTATTTTTTCTTTCTCTTTTCTTATACTAACTAATAAGTGAATAATAGCGACAACACTATAATTCTACAACCTGTACTTCTTTGATTTTCAATAGGTAAGTCAAAGAGTAACTATCCTTATCGCGCTTTATGTTCAAGAAGTGTCATGCACCCGGTCAACTTGAGTCAGAGCAGGGACTTTCTCAAAGTCACGAACGCGAAATGTCTTGGACGCCTCAAGGTCTCGAAGATGCAATGTCATGGCCGCGCGTGGACCCAAATGGGGAAAGTCACGCAAGCACGTTTCCCAATCTGAAAAGTGACGCCTGTTTGTTGTCTGAAACGGAAAAAGTTACGATCAGTTGCTGTCTCGAACAAGAAATGTCATGGATCATTATTTTCCGCAGCGCCAAAACACCACGAGTACTACCTATCCATAAAATAGTAGATATTGCCTTGCATTTCCTTTGTTCTTTATTTACATTCTAGACAATTACACGTGACGTATATACATATGTACATATATAAATTAATATGAGTACACCGCAAATCAAGAGTGACCGAAGAAACGCCTCTAAAATTCAACAGTATTATATACTCAAACCGTTTTCCCTTCGTTTTTTTCTCTCACAGCCTCACTTAGTAATTTGCTAAATGACCGGATCAGTTATGTCGTAAATCAAAGAATCGCACGTAAAGTTTTTGAATTACTGTGAACGCGAGGCAGATTCGAGATTTGCGTTATCACTCTTCGAGTCAGAATCGACTTAAAATGCGCGAATATTGATATAGCGTACGAACGAGCACTCACTGCTAATTTCAATCGACCAAATGTAGAGAAACCTTTTTCACAGTTAGATACCTGATCCTGACGCGTTCAATTTAACTAGCGGCTCGTTAAATGCAACGGATTCAATTTCGCTAAAAAGAAATCTCAGCAACGCAACGTAACCAGCCCCCCTCGTCCCTCCGCCGCCGTTAATCCCGTTGAAAGGCGAATAGATGCACGTATATGCGGCGCAGATACCTTGTACAGGAAAAACGAAATACAATGACAACCAACATTTTCACCAAAAAGGATTTCCCGATAGGCAGGACTTGAGAGGAGAAAACAATTTCTAACGAGAACGGAGAATGCCAGCGATCGATATCGAATAGTGCCGTTCAACCTGATCGAAAAAAACATTGATCAGTTGTGTTTCGCTGGTTTTTTGTTTGTTTGATTTTTCTTCAGGCGGGCGGAGAGCCTGATTACGTATTTTTTGGCGGCTACGTCCGATGAAGCTTTCGACACTGCTACAGCAATTTTTCGTATCTCGTACTTTTGTGTCCGCAAGGAGCCAATAACTACAATAAAAGAGAACTGCCGAACTCAAATCATGCTCGAAAATTAGATAATATTCGTTTTCAGTTTTCAACACAACTGCTAATATATAATTATTAATAATACAACCGGAAAACCAATGGCAGAGCTGGTAAATAAATTCATTGATTGTAGGCAGTGAATTTGTCTAGTATGTTTGATGAAATGGCCCCTTGAAATTCTGAGACTTTATCAGGACTACAGGTAGTAAGATTTTATACAATTAATATGACTTCGTTTGTAATATCTACAATATATTCTACATATAACGAGGGTTGTGATCAATCTCGGCAGAAACTACACAATAGCAATCATGATATTACTAATGACATTACATCCGCTGTTATTACTGATACGTCACAGATACAGAACTGAGTTGGTAAATAGAGATACATATTCATATAACAAATGTGACACAGATGCCTAGAAGATCTACGAATCAGATGTCCAACGTTGATGTAACAACAATATATCACAGGTATAGCCAAAAATGCGTTGCAAAAAACTGAAACATATCTTCGGTATACTTGTGTTTTTTGTTTATTAGAAATGTATTGTTAGTTACGATCAACTTACCCACATTTAATATACCTATCTGTACCTATAAAATTAACCTATATATTGGTACATGACCTACCTATCCGCAGTCTGGTACTTACCTTGACTATCTATATTTTCGAGGATTGTAAAAATATTTAGACACTTACTCGTAATGCTGACATTATTACAGTAAAACATTTTTACGTTAAACTGAATTCATCATTATATGACCATTCTTGACACGCAAAATTTATCTAGATTCTATGAATTGTGATGTTATAAGGTTGTGTTGTCGATGCACGCACGCAGCTGTGAGGATTTTGAACCATGTAATATTGTGAGGTCACATTTTTTCAAACGTTATGAGGTCCTGAGATATGAGATATATGGGAAAAGTTCCTAGTCGTTGAGAGGAAATTGCCGAGAAACATAGAGACTTGAGCATTGTAGAGTATACATACCTGTTGTATCATGTTAGTGATCTATCAGTTTGACATATCAGGCACGGTACATGAACATTGACTATCCAAGGCAAAGTGACAGTGTTGCGTGATTTGCGTTTAATATAAAATTGTGCTGTTCTAACTGCGTAACGCTGTGATCCTTGTGTTATGCAATAGTTACTTGTGTGAAGTACGATGTCAATTCCACGTATTAATTCTGCTTTCCTAAATATATTGCTACATTGAACTTGTAAAATGAGCGACCAGAGTACTACGTAACATAACATTTACATATATCTGTGCTCGTTTTGTGATATAACAATTTCACAGGAGAACTACACCGTAAAAGGTGAAATGTACTAGTGATCGTACAGTACAGTGTCACAGTGGTAGAAACGTGTCAAGAATGTTCACTGGAATGGGTTATAAACATGATGTTGTTTGCTTTCAAATTTATGGTATCAAAAAGGGGAGCTGTATTGGTTTACGGAAAATTCAGGTTCATAAGGGTGTTGATTTACTGCAAATTACTTGTAATGCTACGCAGGAAAAAAATTTAGCCAACTTGAATGTGATATAAAGGTAGACAGACCGTTGCGAAGGTAAAACAATGAATTGTGTGACGTTATTTATACGAAGATGAATGACGACCATTTAACCCTTAATTGGCACCGTGGGTCCAGTGGACCCGAGCGATTTTTCGAGCTCGATTTAATTGTACTAAATTTTGAAAAATGAACCAAGTGTCGATATCTACCGTTAATTGACATCACTAACTGTAACTTAAGTCGGTTAGTACAGCGTGGCAAGCGTCAGTGTGAGTTCAGCAGTCGCTCAAAGTTGACTTCTCGAAAATCCCGGGTCCAGCAGACCCAGTGTGCCATTAACGCGTGAAAAACGGTTTTTTACAAAAATTTTTTTATACTGTATTTCAGTTTTTTTCATCAATCTATAAGGTAAGTGTATCATATTTGATGAAATAATTTTTTTTTGATGTTATGACTTACATTTTTTTCATATAGATGCCGTACAATTTACGGCAACGTTTCTTGCGAGACGAATTAGTAGAAACACAGTATGACGAAGATAATATTGGTGGTGAACAGTGAAACTGAAAGTTGTGATGGTTCTGATTACGAGCATGAAGGAGATACTGATTCTACGGATGCAGAAGAAGAAGATGAACTCGAGGAGGAATTAGAAAATGCACCTCCAACAAAGCAAATGCGTTTGAGAGAAGAAGAGGAAGATGCGCTCGATTCTACACCTCTTGCTGAAAGATTACAAAATCGCCAACGCAAATCTCGTGGAAGACCACAATCGAAATTGTAGAGAAAAAAAGAGAAGATGCGGTTTCTGCTCAGAAAAAAAAGATCGCAAAACTAGCCTCGCTTGTGCCGTTTGCCATGTGGCCATGTGCAACGATCACCGATCGCCTTTGTGCCGCAAATGTAAATTTGATGAATGAATTTCGTGCCTAACTTTTTGTTAAGTTCAATTTTATATATTCATAAGTTACTTTGTGTGTATTTTTTTATAAATAATTGAATAAAATTAAATAAATTAGCTTCAAACATTGGAAATTGTGTACTTAATGAATACCTAAAAAAATCGATATTCAATGTTCCAAATAAATACCTTTTTTTAAAGTTCGGCTACAATACTAATTTTTTTCTTAAAGCCTAGTATCTCAAGAGTATTACCCTAAATTTTTAGCTCTTAATATTAAAATTTACATGACTTATGAATTTTTAAGTGAAAAAACTCATTTTTTTCTTTTTTTTTTTTCAAGATTTTTTTTAACATATTTAAAAGTAGTTAATCGTTACAAAACCAATGACATCTTAAAAAGGATATCAAAAAGTAGTACGGAAAAAATTTTCAAGTAAAAATATCTAATACAGGCTGAGGAATGTACGTTTAAACACGCTCGGGTCCAGCAGACCCACTGTGCCAATTACGTTCGAGCGCGGAAGAGTGCCAATTAAGGGTTAAGGTGTCAAATTGTAGAAAACTAAAATTTTAGGTATCAAGGCACAGGAGCTTAGAACCTTTCAAGAGTCACTGACAGTAGGTGGAAATTTGAGGAAGAGGTTCGTTTCTAACTGCAATGTTAGTTCAGAAATCCAGGAATAGTTTATGTTTCGTTGAAATGGTCGTGTGAATTTCCTTCTCCGTTATATCACTCTTTCTCAACGAATGTCGTTTGCTCAATAAAGAAAACAATAATAATAATAATTGAACAAGTATCCAAATATATACGTTTTTCTGATTGTTGGCAGAAGCTCCAATGAATGTCCACACTTAGAAATAATATTTTATTCAATCAGTTAGCGGTGATCAACACGAATTTTGAGTCTGGGTTCTAGACGTCAAATTTATACTTCTTTCACGCAAGGAATAAAAGAAAAAATTTCATGAGATAAAGTCTGTTTTTTATTTCAACGTGCTTGCTACCTTTTGATTATACTATCAATCGAAAACTTCACCGACGTATTTATCAACGTAAAAAAGACAGAAACAAACTTTATAAGTAATAAATAAAGATTTTGGTTATTATTCGATGAGTACAATCAAAATTTATTTATTTAAATATAAACCATGCAACAAATTTTTTTGTTCACCTGTGTTATTATTACTATCTCTATGATTATGACACTTTTTGGGGCATCTAATGCTTGGGTATATTTTTTGATTTGCTCAAGTAAAAAAAAAATAAAAAATGAATCAAAAATCAAATGATCTTCCAAAAAAACCATGTTCCCTGTGTTTTTTTTTCCTGTGTGATAATAAATGTACGTACTTTAGGCTCAACAAAGTTACCATGAATTTATGATTACGACACCGACTAATGTTTCGTAAGAAAATATAAATTGTTGAATGGAATTCATCAAGCAGTAATAAAGTATGAAAATATTTGTCACCAGATACGTTCAATATACAAACCGACATTTGTCAGACTTATCCAAAATGCTACAAATGTAGGAAAATTTTCAGGATGTCCCGAACACTCTTCTTATGCGTTTTGTGAATGATACTTCATTTTGCCGTTTACTAAAATAGCTTAAATATGTTCCACAAATACGTTTACGTGTGACTGGATATAATTCAGTACTCCAATTAAGCGTCATATTGCTAACTCAATTAGTGTTTACTTTTAAATTACGGTCCTTTCTTTTGTCGTTAAGTCATTCCGTCTCTGTGACTTTGAGAAGTGTTGCAGATGTATTTCTCTATTCCACAGGGCACGTCGTACGGGCGCGACGAATTTTTATCTTACAAGACGGAAGTTGGTGACATTCGCGTGTCGAAACATGATGGAATAAATCGTTGTCAAATTTTAGAAGGACACTCAAGAAGATGGTTTTTTTGAAAATATGAACATGTTTTCTTTCTTACGATTTACTATCTGAATTTCAGACAATCCTAAGGGTGCGAAGTAACGATGTTCCCAAACATGCATCGTTACAGTAACGTTACTAACTTGAACCTCGTTTTATCCGTACCAACTTGGCCCCAGAGGGCCTGAAAACGCACTCGTCAACTAGTAGTTATTCGATCCTTCCGTTATCTTTCCTACTTGTGGACCATACCAGCGGACAGCAAAGCACCCTCGCCACTCCGTGATATACGTTATACATATATGTATAGCTATGGACATACGTCCCCACGACAACGTGCGGGATGCTGGTGGAATGGTCCCCATCCCCGGACCGCTCCACTTTGCACCCAAGGCTATAAAACATTTATTCGACACTCAGATTGTCGCCATTTAAATTCAAGCAAATAGTTATCGAATACCTGCAGCATGATACTCACCAGACACTTTTATATTTTATGGGTCAGAGGCTCGCATTTCGGATGCATAACACTACATTTGCAACTCCCAACGGAATTCACAATCGCGTTTTAGAGATACACAGAGTGCCGTAAAAGGCAAAATTCAGATAAAATCGTTTGCATTATTAACAACGGGAATTAATACACTTCTGGAGGCTACGTGACACTTCTACAAGAACGATTGATCATTACTGAGTTTGATACTGTGTGCACAAATTATGAAGATGTCAGATTACAAAATTGACGGTGATGAACGGTTGAATGGGAAGACTGAGGTACTAAAGATAGATCTGACATTCAGATATTAAAAAGTTCATGAAGAAAACCATGTGCGCTGTACTTTTCAGGTCTGGACACAAACAAAATATCGGAAGAACAATGTCATCAACTGCTTTTACAGGATTCAAAAAAACCGAACACTTGAAATTTTCTAAATGTATGAAAAAGATCCTCAAATGCTTCTTCTACAACGAATGGTTCACGGTAAATACTTCCATTCGAGGTAAATAATACTTTGAATATAACAGGTGAATCGTAGATTTTGAAAATCCGGCAATAAAGTTTGATGACACAGTACATAATAGTGTAACCAATGAATTTTGAGGATGGGCAAGTGTGGATAGTCCGTAGTTATTCAGAATGTGCCATTTATAACTGTATATGTGCATATTTTTTTCTTCTTTTCCCACCGTTATCACTGATTAAACAAAGTGTGGACCACCATAGCTTTGCCTTTCAGCCTGCATACACGTGCGGCTAACCACAGAAAAAGATGATTAGAATTGCTTTGATCTATGATCACTGAAAAAACACACCTCAGCTTGTTTATTCGCACTTAAATTGGACGATTTACACATACTTGAGTCGTGAAAAATACATCTCATTCACTATGTGCATATGTGTTTTTGGAAGCGTGATCACAAAGCTGTTCGACCATTTATTTTGATCTGAAAAAAAGTAATTGACTGATTATAATAAATTGGTAGAGATATTAAACAAAATCATTCAAATGTCCATCACTCTCTGCTGCTGCAAAATGACTAATGACCGTATTTGGAAATGAATTACATTAGGCGCTTGACAGCGGAGTTAACTATCCGGAGAAGTTAATGACTATCAGAAGAGTGGATTCATCATCTCAGCCGGAATTATGATGAAAATTTAGAATTTGGTAGAATTAGCTACGAAATCGTCTGGGAGTTCCGGTTTTAAAATATAAGGGTAAAGTAACGATGCATTCGTGAAAAAAAATCGTTAGTCATTGGCAACGTTATGTTTGCCTGAAATCCAGCGAATTGATATCAGGCAAAATATACTCATGTTTTGCGAAATCAACTGCATTAAAATCACCAAACAAGTGCAAGACAGTAAGTTGTCTTCAATGTCCCGTCACATTAACATTACATTGCAGGTTGAAAAATTTTGAAGATACCCACTTTCCACTCACTGTCTTAATATCCAGTACACAAGTTCTCGTCACAGGTAAATCTATTTTCCCGAATTATTTCAAGATATCTTGTCAACGGTATTTTAAACGAAGACAAGTGTCAAATACTAGAAATACCTGACTGACGAAGTAGAAATCAGTATGGCTGATTTAAAAACCTCTAAAGTTCGCATTCACTTTATGACAGTAACGAACTCGGAGAAATCTTATTGTAGTCGTGCATCCTGCAAAAAAAAAAATGGGTGCGTGTACTTATGTACGCGCGTGAGAAGTTATACTTCTTTGGCATCATTAAAAAATACACAACATGTCAAAATCTTCTGTCACACAATGATAAAGAAAAGAAGTATGTAATAAAAAACAATAAAACAAATAACGGATGTCTTACATTATATTTAAATAATCTATTAAATTTTTGTCACGAACTTTTTATTAAATGTTCTATTAAATTTATTTCTTTATTTTGTAAATATTAAAAAACCAATAATAAATATTCAACATTGATAATTTAATAATATTTAGTATTAATTATATTAAATAATGATATTTTAATTTATATCAATAAATAATACATACGGATCACTAACCTCAATTATATTGGAGCACTTGAAAAAGTATTTTAGCACAATTTTTTCACTAATATTCACAAATAGTAAATAATATTAATCCAAATATTCAATTTAAATCACTACTGAATATATTTTATTGCCACATATATAATTCGCACTTGTATGAAAATAAAACACGTGTTGTGACTGTAAAAACTAAAACCATGTGGATAAATATTTAGCTTTTTTTCGAGACTTAATGAATTCGGTTGAGTGGGCAACTTCATCCTGTTAATTTTGTGTTACAGTGATGCGCGCGCATCCTGAAATTTCACTCTCATCAGTTTTTCATAACGCGCCTAAAGAAGTATAACTTCAAAAAATGAGTCTTTTCATGTTTCTTTAACTATTACCTCTAGTTTTTGATGCCAACACATTAGTAAATGCAGCCGATCCACCACACAAACAACTTCAATGCGATATTTTCCGGAATTCTGGTTAGAGGCGTAGAATAGTGTGTGGAATAGACTGGGATACGAAGGATGCGGAGCATTTGCAGAAGAGTTTTGTAGTTTCATTCGCAAACCGCATTCGAACAGATCGACAAAATGAAAGTGTTTGCATGTTTGCACGTGCGGGTGTCATTGGTATAAATGACCACACCACATCCCCCTGTCTTCGCTTCTGCTTTTACTTTTATTCAATTTTTTTTCCAACGTCGTGCTTCCTAGGTACGCAAATTAAAATTCCGAACCCACCATCTAATTTTCATTCTAGACTGAGGATTTAACTTTAAACTCCAAATAGTCAATTCCCAAATCGAAAATCCTTGCAGGTTAATGGAGTGTGCGTACATCTCGAAACGTTTTCTGTTTCTGAGAACCGAAACGTCCGGGGAAGTTATAATATAACCATTTTCCACACTCATTACTATACGTTTTTAGTCTTTTCTGCTCTTTTTACTGTCATTGATGATATCCAATCAAAGACAAGAACCGCTGTGAGAAATCGGACCGATTACTGTTCGAACTTCATAAATCAACATCTCAAATTGTTCAAGACATGTTTCGCAGTATCCGCAATTACGATCACTAGAGTAGTTTTTGTAGTAACAAAAACGAACCGGTGCTCCCACAGAATTACAGATCACAGGCATCTGTTACTGACCGAAACAGTTGTTCAGCTGGATTCAGGTGATAATTGCTTGAACTCATTGTCCGAGGAGGCAACGCATTGGTTATCCTTGGCTGTTTATGGTTTTGGTTGCGGGTACTAGTATGTACAACGGTCCAGCTGGATTGCAGTGAATTTTGCATTCATCGAAATGCGTTCGCAGTTTAAGTCGTGTACCTGAAGAAAGAGCTAATTGCCTCGACGTGTTTATTTTCTTATATGTAGGTTCAGATCGGTTGTTAAATCGCATACACTCGGTTAATGGTTATATTATACGCTACTTTGATTACGACACGGACACATACTCTGACAATAGATGCACGAGCGTTTACGCACAAATGGATTATCTCAACGTTACTTTTCGGCCTGTGTTTACTTGCATGCCGCTGTTTAGCGACTGTGCGTACGGAAGGCCGGAAGTAAAGGCTGATAGTCGTGTTGTCTTATTATTTTATTTAGCGTTCTGTTCATCCCAATGTGCAATCAAAGAGGCACGCTAAAGGTGTGTGTACTACCTCAGTGATTTCCAAAAGCGGATGACGACTTGTTTCCGGCACGATGCGTTAAGAAGTACAAGTGCATATCGGATGCTTAGATTAGTAGCAGATGCAACCAAACATAATGTTCGAATTCCAAACAGGGTTCTTTCTTAGGATGAATTTATGTTGAAAATGAAATGAAAATAGTAGAGTGACAGTGACTATGCAAAAAATGATGTTCGGAAATAGACATTGGTCGATATCGAGAAAAATACCTGATACGGGAATGAATAATGATTCTTTCAATTTCGCAGTAACGTGTTGAGAAATGATTATTTGCAACTCAGATGCAACTCAACTGTCGAAGATGAGGCTGAATCGAACAGCCGTACCCTTCCCATGGAAATTTAGTTGATCAATCAATTTTAATATATGTATGGAAAAATTCATTAGAACTGTCAGTAGCCTACCTTCGTAATTGGAAATTATACATTGACAATTGTTCGGTATGCAAATCGATTTGAAAATCGGTAAAACTGAGACGGGAGGCGTACGCCCTCCTTCCAGTTACGATGGCGGTACGGCAGGGAGAAAGGGAAACACATTTCAATATTACTTTATGAAATGTTTGCCGTCGGTATTGCTCCGGCATAACGTAACTGTGTCACGAACAAAATCACGCTCCGGAACCCTGCGTTTCTACATTTCGACTGTATCCACGTAATTGAACTTTCAATTTTTTAATAATGTATTGCGAGAGAAAACATTCTTCTAACATGAAAATGCAGAAATAATGTTTAAGAAGGTGATTTAATAGATTTTGGGTGACAGGAAAAAAGTGCCTCCATCGGAAAATAGTGAAAATCTACTAAATTTGATAGATAGAGTCGATCGTTGTATTCTAAACAGTTCGAATTGATTTCTCATTCGTTAATTTTCTAGAAATCAATAGAGATAGCAGTTCATTGACATATATTTGCTTTTGAGTGATGCACAAACCGATTTCTATTAGCTGAATTGTAATGATTTTACCCACACCGAATCCTTCGTTTTTTCGAATTTTTTTTTTAAGGAACGTGTCGAACTGTCGAAAGTTGGATTTTACAGTTTTTTGATTGCAAATAAAAATTGTTTTCTACGCCACATTTAAGTGTATTGATCACACTTTACCCAGTCAAATTTTCTATACCGTTAGGGTTTCAAGATATTTTCGTTAATAAACTTTTTCAATAGACTGTACACACCCGATATATTTTGGTGCTCGATATAATTCTGGATATTTTGGAACGTGTTTGCTTCGCAGCTTCGGTTACATTTATATTTCATTCAGATTAAAATAAGTAAACGAGTTTTCGTATATTACCGCATAAAATTTATGAAATTGTATGAATCTATAGCGTAACATGTTATTCCTTTTTTTTCTGGGATCCTTCTGAAAACCTTGTTTCTTGTTACCGTGAACTTATCTTCAAAACTAAAACCAACGAAAAATGTTTCTAAGTCGATTGATCCGTAGAATTAAAAATATCAAACTTTCATAAAATATGAGTACTAGGGTACTTTGCCCAAAAAGGCTGATTCAACTTTCTTCCCTCTTTTTCGTTCTCCTCATAAATAATGTCTGTTTAATTAGTGCCTGTTGGGTATAAAAAGTTGGGTGCCGATATAAATCCAGTTAAGTGTCAATATTAACCCAGTTGGACAGTTCGAATAAAAATTTAGACATAAAGGTAATAGATTTTGAAATCTATTTCGGGGAACAAGAATGGGTTTGACCGGATTTTGGAAACCACATCGTTCAAAAACCGAAATAATAAAACAGAAAGCTGAAATAGTGCCATCAAGACTATACAGCGCTGGTTGAGTATTGATTTAAGAAATAATCTTTTCGGCGTACGACAAGACTGATTTCTCTCATTTCTTGCCGGCATATCAAACCAGCCTGACTCAAGAGAGAGCAAAAGAAATTTCAGCACTTTAAACTTGGCGCACAATTTCGCTCGTTGCAGATATTTATCAGGCCGCAAAATCGGTGCGGTGGTACAGCCGTCGCAAGGTAAAGTACGCGGGTAATAAATCACCTCCAATCTTGTGAGAAATTGATTTGACCCTGTTGGATTTTTATTTGGATGGACCTAATACTCCCCCCTTATAACCTCAGGTCAAGCATCGGGCCTATTTTGCTTGACAAATACGTACCGATTTGCAGGTTTCCAGCCGATTTCTGGCTGTCAGCAATTGTGACGATGCCACCATCTTTTTCTTGGTAAATCTGCTCAGAGCACAATTAAACACCTCAGGAAGCAAGGTGACGAGGTGAGCGTATTGTGCGTGCGGATATTAACATCCGATGATTGCGTCATTAAACGTAAATAATTATAAAGAAATTGTATTACTAGGGCAAAAAGTGGACGATTTCCGATGAGTGTGCATAAAAGGAAAATGCGGAAATCGTACGAGTACTAGTGTGAACGCAACGAAGAATTTCAAACACGCAGTTAATATGGTATCTTTACTGGTTTGATAGTTATACATTTTACAAAGAGAAAAAACAAAGTTATTTCTCGCTTAGAATTTCACGCGATGAAAGTCTTATCGCTTGTTGCGCAGTTTTTAATCGGTAAAGCGATTATCGCGTGAAATTCTCAGCTAAAAATAATGACGGTTTCACTCTCTAAGACATTTATAAGTTATGGGCCACGAAAGATTCCATTTTGAGTAAGCGGTTAAAATTTTCGGTCTTCTTGAAATGATGTGACAAAAAAATGAAACAAGATATCGAAAATAAGTTATTCAGATCTAAGTGTTACGTGCTAGATGGAAAGATCCGGTAAGTGGCAATCAGAATCTGTACCTAAGCTCACCCAGACATTTGTCTGCTAGATTTGATTACGGTTCTTTTCATTGATTCCAATGCACACGTACAACTACAATTACTGACTAACAGATGGACAAAATAGGTGACGAAAGGAATAAATGTTTCTATATTGTGACAAAAGGATGTAGTTTAATGATAATTGGTTAAAAGTATAAGATTTGGCGTCGACGCGGAGTGGTTCTGAGAGTGACACGATATTGTTTGGAAGGGGAAATAGAAGTTGACATTCTAAAGTGGATGAGAAGCGATTATGCATGAAAAGTGCATGAATTCAGAATAGCGGGGGAATTAATGTAGCTGGATAAGTGACACTGCGAGTGTCGTATGTGCTCGTCTTACAACCAGTTCATCCGTGAGGCATCCACGATCTCATATGTGTGAAGAGAGAAATAAGTTTTGAGAAGGCTATGTGATCTTTAGTTCCTAATTTATTAAAGAAATAGGTGGAAGTATCACCCGAATATTAAAGTGAGTTGCGAATATGTTTCACCTAGTGGATAACGTGAGAGTTCATTAGTGTTAGGAACCTCACATCAAATACCGGCCTTATTTAATTCAACGCAAATTTTCTTCAGATTGTTATGTATTCGATCAACTCGTTCTTAAACGTTGAAGCACATTGTCGCTTTGACTATACATATGTAAAAAATATCTTATAACCTCGTGGATATGAACGTAGAACGAGAGGTCCGGATAAGCATCGTTACAAAGCTTTTCAATTTCAAAATATAGTTAACAAAGTTGGTCGATTGGGGTTATGATATGCGTGGTGTATCACGGTAGTCGTGAGCCAGCGTTACTCATAACATCAGGTGACTGCCGTTTTTCGTATATTGGTTTACTAAAAATTATAATATATCGAACGTACGAGATTTTAATTCACTCTTTCGAAAGCACTAAACTCATTTTCGTTATTCGATTCTACCATAAAATGAAATATAATGGTTTGCAAATGCTGTGATTCTTTTAACATACGAGTCTTACATTTTTATTAGTCATTACAAAACAAGATATTGTAAGATTACGTTTTCTTAATCAATTGGCTACTTCGTGTAAGACTCTACTTCGATTGTCCCTAACTTCGTACATTTTATTGTAGATGTGGATAAACAATGAAGCACATTGATACGAAGTCTTTTCCTGACGGGATAACCAACAATGTTTTACAGGCAGAAAATACGCACAACCAACATATGGCTAATGTCCAATGAATCCACGGTGACGAATATTTCATTCTCGATTTGTCCACCATGCGTATAGTTTTCCCTATTTTTTTTCTACGCGAATAAAGATTCATTTCGAATGTGTTCCCCACCTAAGATTTCGCAGTACAATGTAGCTACAAGTAACAAAATGATGATCAAAGTACAACAATTGTCCTCCCGTGAAAATTAATTTTTTGATGATTGTGCAATACCAGCAACGAATTTCACCTCGTTCACCTCATTCTGTACATAAATGTTGAATCTTTATTGTATGTCCTCTTTTCCTCCGCTGCACATAAATTTTCTTCTCAGTTGCTACCACCCAATTTACTTTCTATTCATATAACTGAATGTCTCGTAATGCAATTCGCAATCATCATGGACAAAAATTTCCAATTATAAAGAAGAGTAGCTGCGATGTTATTGGGCACGACTGTTGTGTATATACGCAATTGTTTGACGATGGACCAAGGAAATTTCGAATCATAAATTATTTTGCACAAAGTTTTCTTCGACCATCATGTTCGTGATTGACAGGACACGGAGACGTAGAACAGACGTCTTACAGCTTAAAGGTTGACGGGAAGCATTATCTTTTACAGGCTACTTTAACTTAAAACGAACTATTTAATCCCTTTGCCGCACAAGTTAATGTGACGTTAAATCGAAAAGCTCGTCACCGAAATTTTCTTAAACATTAGCCAAAAAGATGATTCCCAGTTGATTCCGTTGTTGTGTTTCAACAAGTGTACAAGAACCAAAATCCAACAAGGCCTGAACGGGATCGATCCAGAAATACATGGAATAACTATAATAATGATAAGAAGCGAAGTTGTCTCACAAATTACAACTCACCAGGCAGACGTTTCTTCGCGCACTTGTTGTCACAAGGACTAAAAGTTGGGCCGCCTGAGTTGATAGAAGGTGATAGGTGAGAGATCCTTGTAAATCCTGGAGCTAACATCAACGTGACTGCTACGAGTCTTTTTCACAGCCTGGTTGCCGCGGAAATAAGTCGAATAGCGAGTTCTCGACTTTCAAAAGTACCGCATCACGCCTCCTCAGACATTACCTCTAGACATTCGTCGTCGCTTGCATTTTTCACGCCAACTGCAACAAATCCACTCCAAGACGCGTCTATGCCTCAATCTCCGCCAAAATTACCGTGAAAAATTTCAACTCCACATATATCCAACGAGCCTCTACTGCTTTTCTTCTTCTTTTTCGTTTGTAAAATTACTTTCACAAGCGATTAGTATGTTCACTTTTCACTTCCGATCGACACAGGTGTCAACGAAGAGACGGGGAGGAGGGCAGGATGCAATAGAGGGGTTGTTTATTATAATTGGTCGCCCCTCAGCTCAACAGCTTTAGTAATCTCTGTGTATTCGCAGGATTTTTTGTATCTCGAATCACTTGATTCTCTTTTTTAATGACACTTTTACACTTTTACACTTTCACACTTCGATACCTTTACACTTTTACACGCAATGTAATCTTGTAGCGGACCGAATCATCCGCTCCGTCGGCAAATTAATATGGCACGTATAAGACTACGTATACGGCCGAGAACGAAAACGGGACGAGCTACGCCGAAGGTTTAAAGCCTTTTAATGGAATTAATTCCGGCTATGAATAATACATCGATTCCTTCCATTTCTCAACGGACGAATGCCTGGGGCACGCGGTGTGTATCACTTGGTCGATTCGTTGCCATCGTCAACAATTTAGGAGCAAAACAAACAGTCGCAAAAGTAACCCCACAACACTTGACGCATTTGATCACTCTGTACCAGCTCGACCGTCTAATCTCTCTCACGAATTCTTAGCAACGTCTATTCGTTGATCGCTTTTCTTGAGTAGGTTCAGCGTGCCAGTATTATTACTATGATCCAAAAGGAATGGAAGTTCTTGTTCGAAACATTCGCTTTCTAGAACGGTAAATGTCGATGACGTGAAAAGTTTTCTTTCATGTTTGACCAACGACAGGGTAGGAGATCACAACATCGCAGTAGAACTGCCGAATGTTGTATTTACTTTCGTCTCTTTACCCGGTCCTGAATTTCCGTCTTCTCCCACGTCTCCTTTCGTTCCCTACAGGCTGAGAAAAGTTTCACCGGCTTCCGATATAACTTTCCCCAAAGATTCGAGAGATAAAATACCGCTCGCTGCGGTCGAGAACAGTTACTCCCGCTTCTCCAAGTAATGCAAGAGCCTCGATAACTGCGCAGGTACTTGATCACTCTGCTTAAATTGTACTTGTACGCGGCACACCCGGTTGTCACCGCCCCTACACTGTGACTCGACTGCTAAAAACAGGCTCGAAGGTAAACGAAAATATTTCATGCGGAAGAGGAATCACATGCACATACACAGACGCGCGCGCGCGATCGTGATAAGGAAAGTAAACAAAAAATGGAAAGAAATTATCTTTCAAACAAACCGAGCACCACCCTTGTCGCGCTTGCACGTAACGATCGGAGTGCAAAAATCAGGTTTATATCATTTCAATCGCGTCGTCGTAATTGCGACTTGTCACATCGATTATGCGGCGCGTTATAATCGACGGTTCACGAGGGTTTCGTAAAATGTTGCCCTTGCAAATCGCGCAGAGCAACCTCACGGTGAACAGCGCACTTCGCAAGGGGCGCGGCGTTACTGAACACAGAGAGCCGAGTCTCGCTCCGTTCTATACTTCGCTCTCTGTCGCTCTCGCTTCTCTTTCAGTATTCTCGATCCGTCTCTCTCCGTCTCTGCGCCTCGGAGCAACTCCGGGGATGTACGAGAGAGAGAGAGAGGGAGAGAGAAGAGAGTATAATAGTTCGTATCAATGAACCGATACTGCCTATCAACGTTTTCGGTTTGAACGACGATCGCTACGCTGAGTAATCTCTTTACAAACCCTTCCTCTACGAAACCTTTCTTCGTTTTGCAAACTAACCGTAACCTTATTCATGAGCTAACGCTATTTGCGATCTTGGATAGGTTAGGATTGAGGGGGAGCATTACCGGCAGCTGCATAGGATCGCTTAGCCGCGCTAGTGAATATTAATTTATGGTGTACGTGATATTGCTTTTTCATATTTCATCGTATTTAAATGGTGTTAGCTGCAGGAACGATAATATTCTTCGAATAAGAGACGTTATTCATTAAAAAAGTAGAAGTCTATTCACCAGGGAGGAGGTTAAGCACAATTATTCAATTATTATGTCGTTTCGGTCGGGCCTAGCCCACCATCGTGACTCATCAGACTGATAGAAATATGAAAAAAATAAATAAACGGTAAGGGCAAGTCAACGATGTTACATAACCAATAAGTGGATAAATTAGAGGGTAGGTATTGCAACGTGTCAGAATCCGTCAACTCTATTCACACAATTCCACTTGTAACTTAGAATTCAGCCAATCAAGACACACAATTTCATCAATTTATCTCGCCGATCGGCAAATATGTAAGTGCGCGAGGTAAGACAGTGATCCACAGTCTCTACCGGACCACGGATGGCAGCGCCGAACTTCACTTATAAGGAAGTTATCCCAGGTCAATCTCTCCGATTTTATTTCTTTTGTAACATGTTATAGTAGACTAAAAACTAAGCGACAGGTATTTTTCGTTATCTGCCATTGATCACTTTAAAGGTCAACGCGCACTACACCGAAGCGAAGCGAAACGAAGTTGCAGAATTTATCGGAAGAGGAATGACCGTCTTATAAGAGATTGGAATTGTACTACTTGTCCATTCGATTAATTGATCGTGGATTGATAAATTGATTTGATTTTACACTTATTGAATTATTACATCAATAAATCGTAAATTGAATTACTTCAATTCTAATAAGATAATCAAATTGATGATCGATTGATTAATTAGTTTATTCAATATTTTGCTTGAATTTAATCAATCCTATTTTTGATCAACTTCAAAAAGCGCACACTCGGCTCGCTCATAAAATTAATGCGTTCTCGCTAATTTCAAGGTGAATACTTACTTACTAATAATAATAATCATACCTACTTCGCGAAACTCAATTTCACCTAATATTCTCACGTCAATTGCTGTTCGTTTAATACTTGTAATTTATTGTTGCTCGTTTGATTACTACAAATCACCAGTGAAATGCCGGATGCAGCGCTAAAATAAAAATAATTCGAAAGCACTGTTGCGTAATCTGAAATCCATGTTATTGTATTCCATTAAAGTCTGAGGAAAATTTGTGGCAAGAACATTATTATTAGCAGCGATTATTAGCGCAACGTGAAAAATTTGCAGGTCCTATTATCCAATCTACATATTTTATGACTCCCCTAAACTCCGACAATTTCGAAACAAGTTTAGACTAAATTCCACGATATATATTCACGTTTCAATAAGGGAACAACATTATTACAATAATAATGTTTTTGTTTGTTTTTTGGACATTTGCGGTGAATAAACCATTTTTATTTTATTTTTTTTTTTAGAAAACACGGTATCACCCCTCGTCGCTCATCATAAATTGTACGTTACTTCATACTCTCTGGATACTGCATACTCTCAATTCAAATATTCATATTTGCAAAATTAAGCGAGTACGTTCTTTCACATATAAATGATGTGAATTGTTTCAGTCTTAAACACCGACACCTCGAATTTATTTAAATGTATTTGTTCTGTCGAAGTTATTGCGTCGAATTACACAAATAACGGGATGTCTGTCAATTGCAACAGGACACCCTGTGCATATCAATCATGGCCATTGCGATACGTATCATGAAAATGTTTGCACAGATACCATCAGTGTCATTTTGGATAGCGGACAATCGTATTAATAAACACGAATCAGAGCGTGAATTGACGTTGGTCATTGCCTGTACACAGATCACATTTTTGAAATATCAATTTACAAAAAGAAGAGACGATCGTCTGACGTTCAATATGTCCGGAAGAATGACTTATTGTTCATTTAAGGTAAATCTTAATATATATACATCTCGTGTCACGATGTTTGTCCTCAATGGACTCCTAAACCACTTAACCGATTATAATAAAATACGCACACCATGTGCAGTTCGATCCAACTTGAGAGATAGGATAGTTTAAATCTCAAATTATAGTCGCAATTATAATATATTGCTAATTATTTGTCTGTTATTATTTGACAGTCACAATTATCTGTTAACTCCGAATGATTCTAACAGATGTCGATACCTTTCGACTGGGTTGAGTAAGTAATCAATAGATGGCGCTGCTGTGGTAAATCTACGAACGTGTCATATAAGCTACATTTTAACAGCATAACTAGCAACCCATCCCGGCTTCGCACGGGCATATAATAATATAATAAAAGAAAATACACAATGTTTACAGTGAGTTTCTAGAAAAATAACATTTATATTATTACTTAATATTATTATATGCCCGTGCGAAGCCGGGATGGGCTGCTAGTATATATATAAAAATGTTCATACTAGCATTCACGTTCGGTGCCAATTGATGACGCGTATAATTTATTATCATTTTGAACCATGGTTACATCAACAGTAAATGCAGTTCAATATTTTATAAATATAATGACTTTCTAAATACCAGTTATAATAATGCAGTTGCAGATAAAATTAAATAATCATGTGAAGCTGTTTTTGTACCAATTTTCAACATCCCAGTTTTTATTGCAAATTAAACTCATAACTGAAGTAATATTTTTAGGTAGTTTTACCAGTGAGCCATATAATTCGACTTTATTCAGTTATTATCCATCGATCATAAATACGTGATAGCCGGGTTAAAAAGTTAAAAATATAAATGAAAATATGCGAATTACTTTACGAAATTGATTGATAAAATCTGAAAGGCGGCACAAGTAGATTTCAGTAATGATGAGAGTCAAACTAGTACTAACCATGGCTTATTAAGGACATTTATGGGTGCAACTGATGAACACCACGGAGCGTCTTCGAAATCAGCATGGATACAAAAATAAATAGCAGTACCGTTCGCAGTTTGATTTTCCTTAATCGCAAGATGCATCTGAATCTGATCTTCATCCGATAAATTTTGTACATTTTGGCCTATACTCATGAAAAAACTCATTAATAGGCTCAATGCTGGTTTATCATCAGCAGAAGGTCTATCAGTACTTTTTATGTGTAGATAATTAAGCAGCACTACTGATAAACCTCATTCTGAAGTTGTTGCACTATTCTTCATACTGCATTTATTCAATTTTTCCTTTCTTCTATATCCAGCAGATATCGAGGCGATATCTGTAAGCGTATAAGTAAATAAGATCGAGGTAACGCTATTCACATAATACACTTCTCGCAAAAATTAAGGGAACAACAAAATTTTCGCAATTTTTTGGTGATTTTCAACAGGCTGTATTTCAGTGAAAAATGGTCGTGCAAGAAATAAAAAAACAAAGCTTTTGAAGCTTGAAGACTCTAGTTTTTGAATTTTTTGGTTAAAAATTTTTCGAAGCACTATTAGCCATGCAATCCTTGGATAAAGCACGAAGAAAAAATTTTCAAAATTTTTTACATTTTTTTTTTCGCTCTACGGGCATGGAAAAATTTTTCCGAGCTAAACCAATGCATAGGTCGCATAGCCTGTTTATTCAGCTTCAAGACGCTTTTTTTTAAACCTCGATACGACCATTTGTCTTCGAGATATCGAATTTTGAATGCCAAAGGATCCTTTTTCACTCAACTGCCGATATCTCTGGAACTACTGGTCGCACAGCAAGCCGAAGGGCAGTTTCTTCTTCTGCAGAAAATTTGCTACGAAAATCTGTCAAGGTTGATGTCAAAAAAAATTTTTTTCCACCTGTAGCGTTAACGTGAAAAAAGAGCAAAAAAATGCCATTTTGCCTTTTTTTGGATAATCGACTGTATCTTCGTCAATATTGGGGGAAGTCGCATAGCCATGCGACCTATGCATTGGTTTAGCTCGGAAAAATTTTTCCATGCCCGTAGAGCGAAAAAAAAAATGTAAAAAATTTTGAAAATTATTTCTTCGTGCTTTATCCAAGGATTGCATGGCTAATAGTGCTTCGAAAAATTTTTAGCCAAAAAATTCAAAAACTAGAGTCTTCAAGCTTCAAAAGCTTTGTTTTTTTATTTCTTGCACGGCCATTTTTCACTGAAATACAGCCTGTTGAAAATCTCCAAAAAATTGCGAAAATTTTGTTGTTCCCTTAATTTTTGCGAGAAGTATATTACAAAGTCATCTATCAACGGTAAACACAATCGTGTCAATTCTTACCAAGTCATGTGAATTCCTAGTTAATTCGGAACCCGCAACTAATCGTTTAAATCATGTGAGATCTCGATGCTTTGTAAATATGTTCAAACAATGAAACTCAGTATACTGTATTTAGGGTCTATGGGTATGAATCCAGATTACCAGATCCATTCGTAGGCCCGTTTTTTATTCCCTATATTCATTTTCGCTATCATCATGATCATCAGTTTCGAGACTTTCGTCGGATTCCAAATTTTCCACTTCCTCCAGTCTCGGTGAGTCGCCTTGACTATTCGCCTAAGATTCAATCGACGTATCGTCGCAGACATTCGATTGGGTAGACCTATCTACTGAATACAACGATATAAACTGCACGTGCTGTTCGTATTTCTATGGTCTAAATTTCTTAGCTGTCTGTCCACTCTTAGTTTTGCGAGCATTTATAGCTTTTCCATAGTAGCCACGGAGTTTTACGCCAGCATTGCTGACATTGTTCAACTATACAAGCGAAATGAAAAATAAAATCACTACCACTCTCATAGATAATTTACTCATATATATTAGGGTGGTCGTCATTTAGAATGTTGACGAATTTATTCCGGATCACCCCACCAAATCAACTATAAGTAATTCAAAAACAATTCAAAATTTTTTTCAGATTTTCATATCAACTGTAATCCGTGCCTGTAAGAGGAAGGATTTCCCAATTTAAAATACACGTGTTTCGGACACGTTCTTAGCATATATTTTACTGTATGAGTAATAATATTCTAATGAGCATTATAATAGTGCTACTATCTGAGAAAAAATTCACATCATCATACCAGGTAATATAGACAATTGCATCTCTTATGAATATAAAGAAAAAGTCAAATTTCTAGGGTGTGCAATTCGTCGAGATTGGTTGATATGATGATGTGAATTTTTTCTCAGATAGTAGTACTAATACTCACTAAATCTTCGCAATTACAGATTGATTCGAACATCGTCACTCTTGCAATAAATTACCTATATGCTGAGAATGTATCTGAAACAGGTGTATTTTAAATGCTGATATCCATCCATTCACAGGCACGGGTTAGAATTGATATAAAAATCTGAAAGAATTAGGAAATTGTTTTTGAATTATTTAAAGTTGATTTGGGGGGTGGTGTGAAAAAAAATCATCAACACCCTAAGTAAGGATCACCCATATATATGCATAGATATATATATATACACACATTTTCCACTATACAAAACACAGGTTGAGTTTCCGCAAACTTTAAATAAAGCGTGTACTGTGTCGACAAAATGAATAAAATTATTATTAGTAATATAGATATGTATCAACCCTCTGCCTGAGCACTGAGACTTCAAAGGTACAGTCGGAATTTCTACTTCGAAGTTTTGTGATATGAATGAAGGGTAGGTTTTGACTCTTCACCATATAAAATCACGATAAAAGGGGCTTAACTGAGGGAGTAATCACTCGTGAAATAGTTCGAACAGTCGATTTTGAAATGGTGCGAAATGCTTGTGAAACGCTTGAGAACCAGTTGTAAATGGTATGAAATAGTATGCAATGGTATGAAATTGTATGAAATGGTATGAAATGGTATGAAATAGTATGAAATGCTCTTGAAATAGCATGAAATACTTGTGAAACGATCGTGAAATTGCATGAAATAGTTGTGAAATACTTGGTGAATGGTGTGAAATACTAACATAGGTATAGGTTAATCCGCATCTGGATAATCCGTCAGATAAATCGGGCTAGGTCCGTTCACTTTCATCTTTATCTGAATTTGTATATAAAGTGATATTCTCAGTGATACGTGGTGATATTTGAAAGTGCAATGTCCGAGGAAATTCATTAATTCATCAAAATATCAGAATATTCAGAAGAATGATTTCAGAAACAGGTTTGATTTTGGTCAATATTGAACCATTGGAAAGTTTTGCAACGGAGAAATTCCTCGAGAACGACTCGGAAGAATCGGTATAGAGGAAAAGACCAAGAGAGATCCATGCGAGAAAAACCACAATCAGAAGAAGCACGAACCAAATAATTGGGACCAAAAGACCAAGAAGTAGGGATGGCAGACTCCAGAAAAATCCAATTAGAACTGCCGATAAAAATTAAATAATCGATTATAATTATAATATTCGACGAACAACTGATTTTTGTATAAATCATGTTGTTGTTATTTTTTTTTTTTTTTTTTTTTCACATAATGATATAAGATGATAATAATAAAATTGAAACGATCTCATTTTTAAGTATCTTCCAACGACATAGTCCTCCTGGAAGAAAGCCCAGAAGAAACAGAAATAAGCATTTCATCAGGGATAAATCTGATTGAAAGTGCGAAACAAAATAGATTCTGGCCGATTGCATCAACCGAATTAGTCCTCGATCTTGGGACTAGATTCGGTAACTGCGATGACGCGATTTGACGAAAATTCTTTCAACGAATGTCTGAGTAGTGATCGTTTACAGCGAGTCAAGGAAATTGATTTAGCCCGAAATCCAGACTAACTGCATGATAAAAATCGAAAACATCTCGACATGGAATAAAAAACCATTAGAGAAAATGAAATTAGATTTGGCGAATGGGCAATATTTGAAATTGAAGATGATATACAGAAGACTTTCATGATAGGATTCATACTTGATTTTGTTTACATCTCCGGAAAAATCTTGAAACAAAAAGAGTAATCCAAAGATGATGCAGATAAGAGTGACTCCAAAATTGGCGTCTTATGTACATGGTACAAACTAGCTGAGAACGTTCTTGACTTGGTTTCACACGAAGCCCATAAATACGTAAATATTTGGTATTATAAATATACTCTTCCTGCTCCAACAGCTTCGGACCACAGAATATATCACTCGGAAGATGAGTGTATCGTGATAAAGAGCCTTGGAAAATCTGTTAGGTATGTAAAATCATGTATGAATGTCTGTAAATTTGTTGAAAATCTCGTCTATATAATTTAGGTGTTGTATACGGCTTTTGTTTTGTACTTTAAAAAAACTGCTCTGAATTTTATATACCCTTACGGATGCTTTCGAGTGAAGATTTTCATATGCTGGAGACTTCATCTTCACAGTCAGATTTTCATCGAAGAAAGTGCTATTCGAGATGTCTTATATATTATACATATATGCCTTATAATGGGAACAGAAAACCAAAAATCTGGTCAAGAAGAGGAACAAGATGAAGATAAATCTAACGTTAGATTGTATTAATACCTTCATATTTCCTAAGCAAGATCATGTATCACTCTTCAATATCTGTGACATAATGATGTATTTTGATCCCCCCTTCATTAGGTTAAGATATCGATACTATGACAATGTGTAAAAACTTTTCAATGAAAGAATTTGGAATTTTCCACATTATATCGGGACTCTGGATGGCAAGTATATTAATATTGAAGCTCCCGGAAATTCCGGATCCTTATATTTCAACTATCAAAAAAAAAAATGGGTGCGTGTACTTATGTACGCGCGTGAGAAGTTATACTTCTTTGGCATCATTAAAAAATACACAACATGTCAAAATCTTCTGTCACACAATGATAAAGAAAAGAAGTATGTAATAAAAAACAATAAAACAAATAACGGATGTCTTACATTATATTTAAATAATCTATTAAATTTTTGTCACGAACTTTTTATTAAATGTTCTATTAAATTTATTTCTTTATTTTGTAAATATTAAAAAACCAATAATAAATATTCAACATTGATAATTTAATAATATTTAGTATTAATTATATCAAATAATGATATTTTAATTTATATCAATAAATAATACAGACGGATAACTAACCTCAATTATATTGGAGCACTTGAAAAAGTATTTTAGCACAATTTTTTCACTAATATTCACAAATAGTAAATAATATTAATCCAAATATTCAATTTAAATCACTACTGAATATATTTTATTGCCACATATATAATTCGCACTTGTATGAAAATAAAACACGTGTTGTGACTGTAAAAACTAAAACCATGTGGATAAATATTTAGCTTTTTTTCGAGACTTAATGAATTCGGTTGAGTGGGCAACTTCATCCTGTTAATTTTGTGTTACAGTGATGCGCGCGCATCCTGAAATTTCACTCTCATCAGTTTTTCATAACGCGTCTAAAGAAGTATAACTTCAAAAATTGCTAAATCGCCCCTTGACATACCTTTCTTTGGAGGGCAGTTTCACCCCCTTAAAACGTTTAATGGCAGATACAAAAAATACGTGTTGCTTAGTTTGTAGACTACTATAACATATTACAAAAGAAATCAAACCGGAGAGATCGAGCTTTCCTATCAGTCTGCCGCATGGCATCGTTGTCTTGTAAACAAATTAGTATATTATTATAAATGAATAGGACCTTATTAATCTGTCAAATCAGCGAATCAGATCTGCTAATATATTACCTATATATTGAGGTGGCTCATCGTGGATCGTACTTCGGTCTTTTTGTCTACCCTTGGCTTCATGGAATTCTTGCTTTGTAGATTTATTTATTACCTCGTCTCGTTGGCAATGCATCGCGGATTGTACTTCGTCCTTCTGCCTATTAGACCCTTCGATATTACGAGGGCAACGATGACGCAACCCGAGTTTTACTTTGGTTCTTCTGTCTGTCAAGATCATTTGAATTTGCTTTGCAAATTTAAAATTGTATTAGAGAACACTGCTGATTGGGAAAGTATCGCAAATCGTACTTCGACGTTTCTGCCTGTCGATCATGAGTTAAATCACGAGTTAAATCAGCAGTCGTGCACCCAGATTGCCTTGGCCTTTCTGCCTATTAAACTGTAATTTTTTTTTTTTGGAAATATTACATCTTAGTATTTAGATTCATGTATTAGCTCCATGTTATTCTCCCAGCATTCAACACATAGTTTTCGAGAATGCGTCTCGTCACATTGTGTTTAATCGAGAGTTACACATATCACGTTACCTCCATATTTTCAATTTCAAAGTTACCGCTCGTCAGCAAGTCCTCGTAACAAATAATAGGAACAAACTGAAAGCGAAATTATGATTTATTCTGTGTATAACCATACGATAGCGGGGATTTATTATTATCAATTATAGTTGTATTTCTGTATATCACTATCGCATAGCAGAGGTTTGTTATTGTTTATCCTTACATTATTGTACATAATCCTTGTGTCCAACTATCCGACTGTGGAAGTGAAATTATCCTAAGCACTCACCTATCCCAAATACACTGAAAATTGAGCCAACTCCTAAACACCCAACAACCTTGCTCTCACCGATATATTTATAGGTACCTTGCTATCCTGTTAACTTCCTGAATATACGAATATTAATTTTCCATCACATATAATTTCTGCCTTGTCTCACCGATTCATTTCGTATATTCGTTTACTTAGCCTCACGTCTTTAAACAGCTCATGGTTCATTCCGAACGCCCTAAAAAGGATCTAGTTCCTCTCCACTTCTGTATATTTCCGTGTCATTTTTGAATTATTGTTGTAGAAAGCAATTGGCGGAAAACATTAACATAGAATTAAAATGGCAACAGTCAAAAACCATTCACAAGTAGGGTAATGCATTTGGCGTATGTGACTATACATGAAGTTATTCGAATACGCCTCATGATAAATCTTTATTAACAGTTTTATTATTCGTAGACAGTAACAAGAAACATTCTTAATTTCAATTACATAAGAATTACATCAATAATAATGCAGGAAGAAGTTTCAAAAATCAACATGTTACAACTATGACTGTCTTACTGACTTATTTCGTTCTCTGTGTCGCGTTTAATATGTTCACAGTGAGTGACAAGATTGGTGACACAGTGACAGTCATACATTTGGCTAACGTAAAAATGGTTTTATTGAAAAGTCCGTTGTGTGAAAAAAAAATCGTAGATAAGTATCTATGGATAGGTAATCGCAAGGTTGATATTAGTCGTAAGAAGTGCTAAGTATGTCAGTAAAGCTCAGATTTTAAATATGTGTCCGTCAGTTTGTAACATCCTATAGAGAGATTTGTTTCATTTCATGATTTATTTTCTGTTATTTTATATTTTGTTGAGTTTGCAGTATAATAAAATCATCAAGGTCTGAATTGTGGAATTCATTCGTGGCGTGTGCAAACAATGTGAATTTTCCCATTTCTTTACATCTTAGATCGTACTCATGTTGGTGAAGGTTTTTTTGTAACGTTGTGATGATTGTCCCACGTAACATGTTCGACAACTTTTGCAATCGATCTTTGAAATCATGAAATCACGGCTCATCACTCTTACAGGATTTATCAGATTTAAAACAAATTGAGGTCGGTGTGCCTGATTTTGTTGACAATGAATCTCTTGCCAGTTTTCAACAGCCTCTTAATATTTTCCGAAACCCTTGGACATCCTATTGGATAGAGCTAGCGATGGGAATAGCATTGGTGACAAATCAATTTTTGCAATTTCATGTTTAAGTGAGTTGCAAAGAGCATCCATTTTGTTTCTCATGATGCCATGAATACATTTTGTGGGCACTGATTAATTACTAAAGTTTGCTGCACAAGTTGAAACAAAATGTCAATCTAGGGTAAAAAACTCTTGAACAATGATAAAAAACGGTAGTTATTTATGGAAGAGGATAGAAAAAGACTAAAAAGGTCAAAGAACTCATGTTGCATTAATAATTTGATTTCACAAGTTTTTGAAAGATGTAAGTAGAGTATACATATACGAGTATTCTTGATTCAATTATGGTGGCGTACCAACAGGATCAGCCCCGATTCCTATCTTACCGGCAGTCAAAGTCACCTGCGAGGGGTACGAATTCTTGCTTTACCGGTGAAAGCGTTACCGACAACAGCGTTATTATAGATGGCGCCACCTATATTACCGGTCGTTGTTGCTGACAGAGAGTTCGATAATGAGATTTTGTGCTATCAGATGGGTGAACATTTTCAAATTTCGCTGTCGGATGAGCCTATATTTTGAATTTCTGCTCTTACAAGGCAGACTTTTTACCGATGGAAGTGTTACCACAGGTGGCGCCTCCATTATTGATCAGTCGCTGTCTTATTAATCAGGTCTGTTACGTTCCCAATGTCCACCGCTAGATGGTGCTACCTCTAGTCTTACGGATAGTTGATGTTACCTGCGAAGAGTAACAAATTACCTATATTTCCGATTGATTCTGCCGACAGAGAGGTTAATTATTGAATCTTTTGCCGTTAGATGGCAGAAATTTTACCGACGGAGATGTCATCAGAAGTGGCGACTCCTTTATCGATCAATCGTTGTTGCATTTTATCGGCGTCGTTCAATCGACTTTGCTTTCATTTTTTAATGTCTACCAGTGGATGACTACTTTTACGTGGCGGTAGTAAGGGAAAAATAAAGTTTGAAAATAACGGTTGGACGTTTGGAATAGATGTTTTATTTATTGGCAATTTTATTCAGTTTTTCAGCATATACGCAATAATAATGGATCGTTTTATTGTGAACTAGTGCCCCCTCCCGGCTTCGCACGGGTGGGCATAAGATTTTTTTTATATTGCTACCTTTTATTTATATTTTTTTGTTGTTGAGTTGTCTCTACATAAAATTTCCCCCTAGAAAATAATTGATATGATTCTTACATATCGTCTCATGGACGGCCGGGTCCGTTCGATTTGGCTGTTTATAGTATTGTACCGAGTTACATTCGTGAATGCCACATACACACAACTTCTTAAATGTGTCTCTTGCGACGAAATCTGCAATTTCTACAAATACACAACACACGAACCAAAACAAATTCGAATACAGGTGATAAGAGAAACTAATGACATTGTAGTCACGACGGCTAGGTGATCTAGTGAGTAAGTCTCCGGCAAAGCATCTCTAGATACCACGTTCGATTCCTGGCTCCGTCGTTAATTTTCAAGTCACCTGAAAGTTTCGAATTTGTATTCTCTAGATTAATTATACTGACCAATCGCTGATGAGGTAGCACACCATATGGGATATCGTCAAAATGTAACGTGAGAAAAATAAATGCAGAGAAAATTTTCTAGAGACGCTTTCTTTTCTTGCCGCCAAGCATTATAAACGTAGATCTCTCAACTATCAGTTGTGGAGTCCAACTTTTTCCATCAGGTGCCACGTGACTATTAACCTTCCCGCCGATTTCTATCAAGTGTCATGAACTAACGCAAACAAAGATCTGTTAGCTAGTGTTCGAGGGGTTCAACTTTTTTTTGACCCGTTAGTTATTGACCACTGATAATGTGGACGTGACTCTTCCCCAAACAATCTTTTGCTAAGCACCATAGTCGCCAAAGGACAACAACTATTAAACCCCTTTTTAGTCGGACCAGCTTTAGCGAATAAGTCGCAAGTGTGAGAAAGTGGAAAAACGGCGACGAGAGAATAAGACGAGGTGTCTTCCTTGCCTCTCAATGACCTGTGAGCTCCATAATCCGGTCAAGCAGTTTGGAAAAACCAAGTGGAATAACAGTCCGTAGGAGCCTATGAAGGATAAGTCTACGAGGTGGTGATGCGGTATCGGTATCTTCCTGAGCAAAAGACGACCAGAGACCGCACACGCTTATCGAAAAGCGAGCCAGACGTAAGGTAATACGGTCGGGTGCCTTTGCGAGCGAAACGCTGTTGCACCGTACTCGCATTTGGGGGTAGCAAATAGCTAGCGTATGCTGCGCTTGCGCTGCAGTGAGTAGGCACACTGAACGAGGCTGGCTGACCGGGGTAAAAGCGAGCGTGTGTTGCGTAAGCGTAGCAGCGAGTATGCGCACCAAACGGGGGTCCTCGAGCGGCGGAGAAGCGACCGTAACACTTGTGGCTCGAGCTCCGAGTAGAGCACATATCGGACGAATCCATCTTCGCAAGTATGACACGCGAAACCCCTCTTCTCGTAAGGCACGGAAGCCGTGGGGTGACCAGGCTATCAACGGTGATCTACCAACTTCGTCAGATTTCTAGGTGCAATAACTACACTTTCAACACCATAAGCCGAGAAGTTCATTATTCGCATCCGGTACTCAGAGTCCACATCGGAAATGCAGAAGTCTGTTCAGAAAGTCGTGAATTGTTCTGGATGATTGGGATTGGACAGAGACTGACAGTCCGTCTACGGTCGATTATCGCCAAGCGGCAGAAGGCCAGACGAAGCACAACTGACAAGCTGCTCGAGCCCGAGGCTCGGTCTCACGGAATCCACTATCTGTGAAGGAGTGGGGACCGACGTTGTAAAAACCACTAAATTCTAACATGAAATGCTGGTTCTTCAATCTCGCGAATCATAGGGTACATCGTCGTGTCAATCCTTCGTTCACACGCGTTCAACTCTCATACCTCTCAGACTTTAACTCATACTCGGCGAAAGTTGCAACCGCAAGAATGAAAACTGTTACTTCAGCTACGATATGAGCCGTCACCAATGAAGCAAGATTGTGCCCGTAGAGCTGGAGATATTTTCGCTTCAACGTTACGGTTATCGATCTTTATGAATCTCCGTTGGATAAATCACTCAACTAGACCCCCTTTGTACGTCACTATCATAAACATAAATCACTCTGTCAAGAGTCGGGTCCGGAGGGGGGGGGTCAGATTTTAACTCCATCAGACGCCGCTCGCCACCTGCTTTTCTCTAACCAATTTTTTGCCCACCAGATGTCCCTAACACATTTTTTCACCGATGGGTGGTGGGGGTGAACAAGTTCACGCTTTCCAGCGGGATGCACCATCTGAGTGGAAGCATGCAGGTTAAAGCCAGTAACAATATGCGCTCAAGAGATTGATAGTGAAGGTGTGCGGGTTCGGTTGTGTTTGCCGTCAATTATTGCATAAATCAGTTGGCTAAGAGTCTAAGAACCAGATTTTATCTTCATCGGGCGTCACTGCCACGCGCTTTTCGGTACCCGATTTTTCACATCTGATGTCCCCAACGCATTTCATTTTTTCACTGATGAGGGGGTGGCTGTGCACGCTCAAGTCTGTTTGGCGTCCATTTTTTTTCTTGAAAGTTGCCACAGATGTGAAGACCCCCACCACCCTCAAATTCTCATAATCCATCCGCATATAAGGTCGACACATCCAATGCAATATATCGTATAAGCAATCGTTCATGATGAACACAATCTTTCTACCGGTCAAGACATAAAACATTTGTCGTTGATAGCTTTGCGTACTACAATATCTCACCAGGAACTAAATTCGAATTTGTAAACCGCTTAAATTTGTAAAAATAAGAATTACATCGTCTATGTTTATGCAACATTCGTGCCAACTGGACTGAATTGTGTACCACTTACGATACAATACCTGGGGCGGGGTTAAATTTCCGAATTTGAATACTTCTGAAAGTGCCTGATTAAAAATTTTTTGGTGGCGAAATTTGAAGTGAAGAAACCAAACTTTGAAGCAGCATCGAGGTTTCGAATGGTCTGAAACCCGACGGCTTAAAGTTCCGAAATGCAAGATTCCAAAAATTCAACTTACCACAGAGCTAAGTTCCGAAAAGTAAAGTTCCGAGGAAACGAAGTGCCGAAAAATGAAGTATCGGTAAAGTACAATTCTGAAAATTAAAATATACTCACACAGCGTAGTTGACTCAACGAGTGGGTGTAAAAAATCAGAAAATCCGAAAATCAGAGTGACCAGGATTCCGAACCTAAAAATATCAAAAATTCAAAACGAAGAATGATCAAAATAGTGAAGTTTCACCAAGCCAGAAATTCACAGAACTGAAAATCTTGGATTACTCAGAATCTCAATACTTCGGAACTTTGACCTGTCGGAGTTATGCCTTTTCAGAACTTCGAACGTTGGGTTCCAGACCATTCGATACCTCGATGTGGCATCAAAGTTTCATTTCTTTACTTTAAATTTCGCCACCAAACAATTCGGAATTTGGCGCTTTCGGTACTTTTTTAAATTCGCAACTTCAGCCCAAACCCCAACACATCATTTAACAAGAAAAAAATGGTATATCTTAAGAGATTAGCCTACTGTGAAATTATCAAGGTAAAATTACTTTTGCTTTTCTTCAAAAAACAGTTCGACTGGTGAGAACGTTGCGAGAAATCTTTGGTCCACTGAGTGATTTTTGACTTAAGATCGGTTTACAGCCCATCTGAGATTCTGGTTTACGAACTTCAATAATCTGCTTGTACTGATTTCTCATTCAACCTGTCTGAATCTAGAATTATTTTCTTAGGGATCGTGCCAACTATCACTATGTGCGCTTGAAATACTTGTTTTTACACAAGACTTTAATTTAAACACACATTTATTAACAATAAGAAGTTCTTTCGATCGATTTTCAAAGTTCGGTTTTATACTACCTTTGTTCACTTATATGCTTTACTAACGGAATTACGTTATTTGTACTAAAGTTCGAAGTTTCTGAATATGAGCGTCTCATAATTTTGAATTGTCTGAACTCTTAATTTGTTCTACGTCGTGTCTCAAGTGATTCTCTGTTGCATCAGTCTGGTTTGAAAAGGATCTCCAATAGTGAGAGATTTGTAAAAAACTCCTGATTGGTCTTCAGCTACGTTGGTGCAAGACAATTGCTCCTAAAGAGGCCAATCGGCGCAGTAGTGAAAAGGTACTTAGTTACAAGAATGCATTTTTGACTTCTGAGAATGATGCTTTGTGAATTGCTCATTCTTTCTGTTCTCACGTTCCTTGCATTCGTTCAGCGAGATTTATGAACCCAAGTTCTGCGAATTTTGATTGTAGAGCGTGCGGTCCATGTGTAAGTTGAAATTGAAGACGCAAAGTTAAAAATGAAAATTATACATAGTAACGTGGCATTTTTTTTGTGCTGCCCGCTACAAGGTGCCCCCTGAACCCTGGGCGGAACCAATAGTTAGGGGTTTCAGGGATCGGGTCGCAAAGTAATTGTAAAAGAGCGCCAGAACTGGAGTCACGCATCCGAGCTTCCGAGAGAGGACACAGTAGCGAATCATGATCGAGATATTGCAGGCTTCTGTTTTTTATTTTTTTTGAGTACACCGGCCCCAGGCCAGCGGTCAACTCTGGCGTCGAGGATAGTTCGGTGGGATGGAATAGCGACGATCTCGCGGGAAGGATGTCGAGGCTGCGGAGGGAGAGCCAACGCAGATCCCTGCAGCGCGGGAATCCAAGGCGGACGCGATTCCCGCTGGCGGCCGGTGGGCCGCAGCCTCCCCTGCTCACCCAGCCGAAATCTAGTCCAGGGCATTTAGATCAAAATCAGCCGGAATAAAGAAATTTTTGGAGACAACAGATATCGAGATGCGGTTTTCTGCATTGTGTTCAGGAAGGTCCCAGAAAAAAAGTCAATATCGTCTGGTAGGGCCATTTTTCGAAAAATGCATTTTGCAATTGCATAATTACTTGCAATATTATGAGAAAGACTGGAAACTCGGAAAAATCGCTCGAAAATCATTACTCGAGGGTTTTTGGGGATGCCGAATTCAACTCTGGCATTAGAATTATCGGGGGGTATAAATTATAAACATTTTAGTTTAATCTTGAATCATATTACATATATTATAAACAAATTGCTTCCGGTTGCTCTACGGGAAAGGTAATGGAGAAAGTGAAAAATCACAAATTATGAAAATAACACTTTATTTAAATGATAAATCGTAGGAGTTTCTATTAATATTGAATTTGGCATCCCCAAAAACCCCCGAGTAACGATTTTCGTTTGTTTTCATGGAAGCTGCAATTTTCCCCCCAATCACCCCACGGACGCCCCCGCAGAGCCACCCCCGAACGCCCCCGGATAATTCTAACGCCAGAATTGAATTCAGCATCCCCAAAAACCCCCGGGTAACGATTTCCGAGCGATTTTTCCGAGTTTCCAGTCCTTCTCATAATATTGCAAGTAATTATGCAATTGCAAAATGCATTTTTCGAAAAATGGCCCCACCAGACGATATAGACTTTTTTCCTGGAACCTTCCTGAACACAATGCAGAAAACCGCATCTCGATATCTGCTGTCTCCAAAAATTTCCGATTGATTTTCTATCTTCCCTGGACTAATCGGATCGCGGCAGCTTCGAGAGACCGTCCAGCGACGAGGGAGCACCATCCCGCCCAACCCCGGGACACTAAAGAGCTGCGCGGAAGACGACATCGCGATCTAGCCTCAAGTTCTGCGCTGCGAAGCGACGACAGGGGCGCGCCAAGTTGCGCAATCCCTGAAATCGATAACGGATCGATTGTTACGCATTATTGGGGATATGACATCACGAAGGGAATACCGTAGCGAGATCGGCGTTGCGGCGATCGTCAATTCCGAGACACTCGAGATCTGGTGATCGTGCGAGATAGTCGCGAAGTCAAAAAGTCGTGAGCGAGTTCGTTTTTGTTGGAGTCTTGCGAAAACAAAATGGCACCACCGAAAAATCACGAGGGGGTTGGAGAATTCGTCAACTGGATGTGGAGCGGTGAGCGCTGTTAATATTCTCGCAAAAGAATTTTGAGGGTAGGTCAATAACGGCTTGCCGAGGAACGGATAGCCATCTAGGATTTGCGTTATCGAAAGTACTCGAGATTATTTGGCCGATACCTTTGCGTGGGGACCGTAGCCTGAATTGCGCGTGATAAAATAGAGCCAATTTGGAGTGATTGAGAACGTTGAGTAGAGTCACGGTTCTGAGTCGAGTCACTATTGTGTCAACTTGAGGGCAACCCAAATTCCGTTGCCCGAGGTCACGTCGAGTCAGTTTAGGTAAAATGTCACCTCTCGTTTAGGTCGCGTATCGTAGACAGGGGGAGCGTTCGAATTCGCGAATCGCGTTAGGGCATTGCGGGGAAAGATGAACTCGGATGCGTTGCGACGAACGGTAGCAAAGTAGAAGTACGCAATAATGATTTAAAGTAGTGATTAGGATTGAAACTAGCGCGGCAACCACGGCCCGTTATCGTTTTCTTTTTGCCAAAGATTCCGCCCTTGAGCGTATTAGCCGGGGTTGCAATTAGCGCTATACCGTAGAGGACGATCGCGGTTAGCGCGTCGAGGGAGATTTTGGTTCCAGTTTTTATCCAGACGTTTATTGTTAAGTTGGCGATTAGCGCTATAATTAGTCGAGGAATGTCGCGGTTAGCGCGTTGGGTCAGATTTTGTTTTTGGTTTTTGGTTTAGCGTTGAGTATTCAAGGAAACGACTAGCTCACGTAGTCTTAAGTTTCTTCTAGAGTCAATGTCTTTTTTTGTAGCTGTTGTTTGATTTCGAATCGCGAGGAGCGAATGTTGAGATACATTTTCTTTTTGTTATTAGATCTAAGCATTTGATCCTGAATCGCAAAGAGGGAATTTAGAATTATTATTTCTCTTGTTTTGTATAATCGCTGTCTAGAAATATATTATTTTATTTTATATTCGTTTTGTAAAACAATGTGTTGATGTTGAGTATCTCGCGCTCTCTCTCCCCAAAAATTACTCCTCCCCTCTCCGCGGTACTGAGCTACCGAGCATATTTGCGAGGTATAGCGCATTGACGATTTCGAGGCGTGTTAATCACGCCAGGCGCCCAACCACATTTCGCGATATTGTTTTTTTGTTGATCGAGGTTACATCTTGGGCCGCCAAATTATTGTGCAGGTGGTGAGTTCTCGGTCATTTTCTCCGAGTGGTCGAGGTACGGAAAAATCTACGTTACAACATATACTGCATAGCATTACACGAATGTAGGCTTGGTTGCGAAATAACAGATCGTATGTTGTATGTAGATTGTGCAAATTACACACTGAAATGGTAATTAGAGCAGGCGCTGACTAACACTCCGTTTGCAAAAACCGATGACCACATTCTGATTGATGATTTGAGTTTAGAGAGTTAAAGACCGATATTGTGGAGGTTGCCGGAAGGAATTATGGTGCAATTTGTTTTTTTCGGCCCTATAATAAGAGTTTTCCATTCCATCGCTGTAGCTGTGAAAAAAGACGTTGTTCTTGACTATTAAAAGGTTGTTTGGGTAAAGTATGAAATGAAAAACGCCACGATGATAATGCAATACAAATTTAATCATTGGAAAAAAAAAAAGAAAGTGGTTTCCATATTAATAAGTAGTGAAAAATAACAAAATTTTACTCTTATTCTGGTAAGTTTTGACAATTATTGCTGATGCATTTGCAAAGGGATAGACAATTAATGTCGCTTTTTTTGCAACTGCAGGACATTGTTCTGCAATCAGCATTACATTTGCAAGATATGATTAAAGAATTTGGCAAAGGCGGTTATGCCATTTGCACCGGGTACAGACTTCCATCTCGTCTTTCATAACCGAATTGGAGAAAATTCAGAGGCTCATGTGTTGGTTCTGAGGAATTTCTCCACAAATATGTTTGAGCTGCAGCTCTTAAGCAATGTAAATACAAAGCATCAGAAGTACAAATAACTTTGGATACATTGAAATTGAAGCCGATGTTACGAGAAATTAGCTTAAAATGCAGTTCATTTGCTGTAGTTTTTTGTTTAGCAAATAAAGAAGTGCAAACTTTTTCAATGTCATTAAAATTCATCGGAGTTTCGGAGTTATTCGCAAAAATAGAAAGAACATCCTGAACGAATTCTTCGGATGCAGCGCTTATACATTGCTTTTTACTCGCAAATCGGTTTGTCGTGTCGCAACCTGTTAAAGCAAGTAACGCGGGTAAAATATTACAAATTTTTTCGCCAAGTGATTCAGCAGCTGAATGACAGCTTAAAAGATTTTTTTATTTTGTACGATCCTTCAAACCAAATACTTCGACAACCAATGTTCGAAAGTTTATGCCAAAAGTGAATGGTAAGCATGAAAACATCGGTATCTGTACTATTTATAATTACTTGTTCAATACCTTCACGAACAGCATGAAATATATGGCTGAACAAGCGCGGCAGCTTTCCGATTTGCTAGGTGTGAAGCTATGCCAAGGGGGGGGGGGGGAGACATTATTTTCTTAAGATCTGTATTTTGTTATAGCAAACGTGCTGCTGCGTACATTATTGCTTTTAATGAATTCATCGGCGATGGCATACACTACCACAATTCGATTATTTGTAGGCCGCAAGTCGCAATGGAAACGCAATGTGGAACTCCTTCAGTCTTCAGCACGATGTTATAGACAGGTCTGGGCACTCCAATCCCCTTCCTATATAACGCAGCGTGACTGTCTTGAAGCCTGTGTTTCTCAATTTATGCACCAAAGACCGGAGAGCTGCAATCTCCGAGGCCGGTGTATGCGTACTAAGTAGGCCTCTCCCTCACTAGGGCTAGCGGCGAAAATTCACAACATCGGCTTCATTTTCAAGCACGGTTTTACAGTCGGAGTGCCCAGACCTGTCTAAAACCGTGGTCTTCTGTAAACGGTAGACGTACACAAACCTTTACGTATACAGGTTAGGTAGCAATGCCGTGGCAGTTAGGTGCGTAACGCACCGTCCGGCTGCCCGCAAACAAGGTAGAATTTTGTAATACCGGCTGCCGATTGCACCGGGAGAAGACGTGTTTTGGTCATTTTGGTGAACTTTCAGTATTTGGCGATAGAGGCGATAGCCATTAACGCCATTCAATTCTCTGTAGTTAAAATGCACGAATAGAACTTATGAGAAGGAGAACAAGTTACGAATACGTGTACCTATAGCAGGCGACAGGTCGTCCGACAAAAAAAATCTGTTAAGATACGGAAATAAAATTACGATATTTTTCAAAATCCCAGGTGTGGAAATTCCACACCTAGAGCATTTCAAGTGTGGAGCGTTCTATACCTTCCATGCGAAAGTTGTCGCCGGTGTGGCTGAACATTCTACAATCTGTTTCTAGGTGATTGGACTTCAAGTCTAGGACTTCGGATAAACTATTACCTTGGAGCTTGAAGCATTTTTCGGGATCTTCATACCCACCGGTGATGAAAACTTCTGTTCCAGCATTGATTTTTAAACACGTTGGAGCATACGTGCAAAGAAATTGAACAAGCTGATGTTTATTTTGCGAACAAGAAAAAAAAAAACTGGACCATAATTCGGTCCGGCAACCTCCACAATCTTTTTTTTAACTCTTTCTAAACTCAAATCATCAATCAGAATGTGGTCATCGGTTTTTGCAAACGGAATGTTGGTCAGCGCCCGCTCTAAATCGTATGTGGATCGATATGAATCTTGAAGCTATGGTATGAACCTGTGAAGCTCTCTTATGGTAGTCGCACGTCGGTAAATTACGGTACAGAGAGGGTACCGTCGTAATTACCGGCTAGCCGCCTTCTTGTGCCGTTTTGTGTATATCAAAGCAAACATTTAATTTTTCTGGGTTCCTTCTTTGGAACAAGAAGCAGTACTTTGACTTGGAGAAATTTGAACCGAACTAAAAGGACTAAAATCAAGACTTGAAATTAGGTGAACTGATTGAATTTACATTTAGCATTCTGAATTTCGTGACTTCATGTACCTTGAAAAATATCCTTAATATTTCTTCCATGCTGATGTCCATCACCTCGAACCTCAATACCTGAAAACGAAAGTATATTAATATAAATAAATAATACCAATAATAAGTAAAACGAAAAGTCAACCAACGTGGAATGCCGTACCTGCATCTACGGGAACAATATATTTGTGGCAGTTATCGCACCCGTACGAACCCGTGACAAGATTAAAATTGTTTTCAACACGTTGACAGGAGGTCTCCGTGAATTTATACAAATCGGCTTTCTGTACCTCTCGTGAGGATCGTAGCAAAAATTTCTTCGATACTCTGAAACGATAAATGTAGGACATATTCATTTCACGCAAAAGATAAACGAAATACGTAAGAACCGAGCTTAATAAATGAGAAGCACGCACGTAAAGATGCGATTGTCACTGACTACACCAAGCTGTAGCAGAATAAAACATTGAAACAATCGTGTTTCATAAAGAAGTAAGATGAGCAAACCAGAGACAAGTTTTGGCCGATCTCAACAGCGCAAGAAAACAACATGTGAGTCGCTTCACTCGCTGTAGTAGTAGTAGAGGGGCGGGAGGAGATCTGGACAGGTTATGATACAAAGGAGGTAAGGGGGAGAACCCTATCCGCGAGCATAGCGTGCCAAACTCCAGCAGCCAAAGCCTCCGGGTAGGCAAGCCATCCGACGTACAAGTGTGGCGGGTTTGCCAATACTTCAGGCGGAAAAGCGAAAATGTACAAGTTTACGTAGAGGTGGAGTAAGCTATACAGATTGATAGATTTTAACTTCGCAAACAGGAATATGTATGTTAAAAAGTTGCATCTCCATGGGGAAAGATTTTTTAGATTTAGAATTATTCTTGTAAATTAAAGGACCATTGATTTCCCTTATGTCATTACAATAGACTCTTGCTGAGCCCGTGGGTATAGTCCAGTCGGAATGTTCATGAATTTGGACGACTCCTATATAACAGTCGTGCCAAATCGCCAATTTTTTTGTACGTAGTTTGGACCTCAAAGAATATAGTGTGAAATTTGTGGGGTCGCGAAATGACGACTTTTGGCCAAAAAAATTATTTAAATAAACAAATGTCACTATTTTGATGTTATTATCTTTGGAATGAGATTTATCGAAAAATGTTTCCCACGAAAAATGTGCGCCATAATGAAATTCACAAAGTGAGTCCAATGCAAAAATCACGTGGAATTGTGAGTTTGGCGGTAAATCACTGTTAAACAACAATTTCTCAAAAAATTTATTATTGTATTTACGTGGTTTATTTATAAAGTACTGTTCTGAAACTCATCCACCACCTAAAAGAAACTGTCCTGAACAGATATCGGTAAGTTTTATGCAGCCATGTTATATAGTTTAGCAATAATGACCGATTTTCGTAAATCCGGCGTGTTGATATAGCACTTGTTTCACAAGGCCGAGAAGGTGCAAAAAAATCAGGGTGATTCTTTTCAGCATGTACATTTAGGATTTAACTGAAAAGAATAGGTTTTTTTACAAAAAAACCATGTTTTTCGAAGATTTAAAATTTTAGCTTATAAACAAATAGAAGTTACGCCTTAAATATTTAAGTTATTCAAAATGTTCTTCAAGATTCTCATAGGTCTTAGCGAGACGCGTAATTTAAAAAAAAAAGTCTCGATACCTTCATTACAAGCCGAGATACAATCATTTTTACGTTCGTTTAATTTATTACTGTTTACATCAATATTTTCGCGAAATTCAACTTCGCGGGCATTCGTAATAGTGTTAGGCATAATATTTGATATTATAGAAACCGTTTTGAGCATTAATCTCATGGGAGATCATGATTACATTCGGTCGCTCGCGCTCGGAATACACGGATGGCGGCGTCGGTGCCGCCGGGTGGCGTGGTGGGGGCCTGCGCGTCTCGTCCCACGGCTCCTCTCGCTCGGCTTAGTTAACTATTTCCATGTCTCTCTTATAAATTGTCATACACAAATTTTTTTTTTTGATTCAACGTAGTTTTTTCTCACGAATTCAAAAATGCTCATGAAAATTGATATTCTCCAAGCCTCGCGCGGCTTAATAAACTATTTTCATATCTCCCTTATAAATTGTCGTAAACAAATTTTTATTTTTGGTTTGACGTAGTTTTTTCTCACAAATTCAAAAATGTTCATAAAAATCAATATTTTCCAATACGTACCCCAAAAACTAGTTTTTAAATTCAACGTTTTGTGTAGGGTGCCGCAGAGAAGTGTTCTCGGTCCATTACTCTACTCTATTTATGTGACAGATACCTCAGACCTTATAAACACTTATGCTGATGATTTGGTCATTTACCTGGAATGTAAACTCAGTGATATTGTAAACTGTGTGAGTATTTTGAATGAAGAGATATCTATAATATCTGAATGGTGCATTAAAAACGGGTTAAAAATGAATCTTGACAAAATAAAAGCGACGATCTTTGGAACAGCGTTTAAATTAGCGGACTTGAATCACGTTGATGTACCTAATATTGTAATAAATAACACTGTAATTAATGACTGTGAGTCTGTAAAATATTTAGGGGTGATGCTTGAGGATACTTTAACCTGGTCTTTGCAGGTAACTGAGATTTGCAAAAGTAGTATAAGGATTCTTGCTCAATTGAAAATGCATGGTGATGCGTTTAGCTTGCCAGTTAGAAAGAGACTTGTACTCTGTGATCTTTCCTATATTTGATTATTGTGCGGCAGTTTACACGGATATAACGTGTCAACAACAAATTAGTTTACAGAGGCAGTTAAATACTTGTCTTCGCTACATGGAAAAATTATATTCGTCATTTTTCAGACACCGTAGTTCTTCTTGATTATGATTAAAATTTACATTTAAGGAATAATATAATAAAATTACAGTCTTTAGTTCACAACCAACTGTCATCTCCGCGATATCATAATTTGTTTCGTTATGCGTGGCATAAAAGCGAGTTCATTACAAAGAAACCTGATGAATTTGATAACCCCGTCGATTTTGCGTTTGGACAGTCATCTCATCCGAATTGTGAAATCGAAGGTTGCACGAATGTCGCAGTAATCAGATGTTCTTGGTGTAAAAAATCACTTTGCCTACAGCATTTTTTTGATGAATATCACTATTGTACCGACTATCATCCATAAAGCGATTTATAGACAAACTTGGAACTTGTTTTTGTTTAAAGGGTGTGGCCACAGTACAGGAAGTAGAATCATGTGCATATTCAACAATTTTGTATTACATAAAAACGTAATTTATTTACAAAACAATTTACAGGTGTATTTAGTGTATGAATCAAAGTAACAAAAAAAAAAATTTCTGTATTCATTTTTTCAATGCAAAATGGCTAATAATCACTACTTGTTTTTTGTTTATCTTTTTCCCAGCCCTTACCCCTTAAATATCTGTGCCATGGAATTAATTCAAGTAGAGATATGACTTGTTTACATATGACACACATCGAATTTTCGAGTAGTTGATAGTCTGCTTGAAATGATAAATACTTACGTTTCTTGAAAAAAAATGATAAAACAGTAAAATGATAAGAGAACGATGCCAGAATGAATGCGAGCCTCAAACAATGTTATTCAATGATTCATGGCTAAGTACTAGACATAATCTGCAATACTGGGAAAAAAGTCGATAAAAATTCAGTTTTTGGGAAAAAATCGAAAGCACGTATTCTGTATTCTTGCATGCTCTTCACAGTGCTGTTGTGCTCAAGGGTGAGTTGGAGCTGTGGCTCTAAAAATTTGAGAACTCCCTTTTTTACTATCTGGCATTTGCCCACAGTCTCAAGGTAAACCACAGAAAACCTTGAGCAGATAGTTGACCGTTAAATAATTTCAAAAATTTTTGTGCCTTGTTTTTACAAAGGTAAGTGTTATTTAGTGTTGTATATCTTCATGAATTTGAAAACATCAAAATCATCCGGATCGTCGTCGAAAAGAAAATTCATTCCTCTTCAGGAAAATAGTCCGGTGAATCAAACACATGAGTTCGACGAGGCGGGAAACCATAAATGAAAAAACTCTGAGTCCTAGGTAACGCAAAGGCTGATTCCCTCTGAGAACCGGCACAGGAAACAGGGAAAAGGAATGGGTGACTGAATCCAAGGCTTCTTCAGAGACAGCACACCCTAGAGTTTGGAGGACAAATGTGAGTGGTGGTGTAACAATTCAAATTCACTAAGTGAATTTGGGAGTTAGTGAATTTGGGAGAATACGCGAATACAATAAATTAAATATGTATTTAAAAGAAAAGAAACGATCTTATCTGAATCATTTCTGCGTCCTTCTTCAAAATAAGACCACCAGTCATCTTCAGGAATCGGGGAAAGATTGGATGGGAAAAGGCTGTGTCAAGTAACCTGAAAAAGTACTCACAAAAACTGACACAAAATCCGATTCAAAAGAAGAAGTTTCTAGAAAGAAACAATCGAAGAAAACAAATTTCAAATTGATTAGCAACTCAGAAATAACAACCCATTATCAAGCTTCCGTAGTAAGAAGAACCATGTCGAAAATTCACAACTTAATAAATGCGGGAATATTAGCCCAAACCTTTGACTTTGCTAATTTTAAAAAACTTGTCAGAAGAACAATTAGAAAGCAAATTCCAGAATTCATGGAAAAAGTTTTCTTGTGGGTTTTTCGATTTTCGAATCGAAGAAGGAAAAATTGGTCCTCTCTGCACGTCATGCTGCACCCGCAGGTAAATGAAAAACAAACACAAGAAACAACCCCTTATTTAAATAGAAATTTAAATTGAATTTTTTTTTTTTGAACATTCCAGTCCTGAACATCTGCGAGGTGAAGTTGACCTCCACGCAACTCTTCTGAAGGACAATACTTCCTGCACAGTTTGCAAAGATAGTCTTATCCTTATTGAACAACCGACGGAAGGCTGCTCCGAATGTGAGGCCGTAAAAATTGAATTGAAAACCATCATTAAAACCGTATACCACTTCCAAATTATTTAGTTTTTTTTTTTTATTACTGTTCAAATATTCTTGAAAATGCAAATAAAATGAAATTAAATTGAAAGGTTTAACTTTATCCGTGTGTCATTGCAAAACAGAAGCTAGAATAAACTTGATCGGCTGTAGATTCTGCATTGCTAACCAAAACAGGAGCCGATAAAGAAGAGAAGGTTTGTTTTACTAGCCAATCTTCATGAACCTCATGAATAGTTCTGAGTAGCTCTGAAGAAATGCTCGATTCTTCCTCACGAGAACGGAAACTAACTCGAGCAAAAGAAGTTTCTGGGGAAACTCGCAAATAAACAATCAAATCTACTCTGAGTTCAGACGAGCGAATGAGAAGAACGAAATTTTTCATCAATAAATGAGATTCGAAGTCGCGAAAATTACCTAACCTTCGACGTGCTTCCACAAAACAATTGCTACTGAATGTCGATCTTTCCATCACCTTGACAGGCAATGAAGTCGTCTGAAGATGTCTATCTAACATAACCATTTGAGCGAAATGCTGAAAATAATAGCAATAACGATCTGGGTCCTGATACATCAGATCTAAAAGATTAATTCCAGCTACGTCTCGATATTCCTCAAGAGGTTCCAAAAGTGTACAGACCTGACGATCTGCTAAAAACCTCTCGGTGAAAGTTGTTTTTCCGCATCCGATATTCCCTTCTATAATGATCGTAAGCGGTCGAGTTTTATTTTAACGAATTCCAAAAGGCAGATTCTTCTCCCAATCGATGACCGACTGTAAAGAAGGTCAAGTCGATCACAGTCGTCAAGGGTGTTCGTTTGAAGATCTAACCTTGAAGGATGTTCCTGGTCTTGAAGACACTGTTCCAGGTTGATCTTCTTCAAATGGAGCAAGACGATCCAAGTGTACCACTTTCTGACGTGAATGAGGAGATCTTCGGATTCTATAAACAACATCATTTATCCGGTCAACCACTAAGTAAGGGCCTTCCCAATTTCTTTGAAGTTTTGGACATCGTCCTTTCTGCCTTCGGGGTTGAAAGAGCCAGACGGAATCTCCAGGATTAAATTTTAAATCTCTGGCTCGAATATCATAGCGAGTTTTTACCTTATCTGAAGCCTTAGAAATTCTACTCCTAGCAAAGTGATGAATTTCTTCTAATCGTTGTTGTAATAAAAAGGCATAATCTGTTTGATGCTGTCTTTGCACAGGAACAGGGCCTTTCTCTAAATCTGACGGAAGTCGAAGATTTCTTCCTGTAAGCATGAGGGCCGGCGTCTGCTTCGTCGTCTCATGAATCGCAGATCTATAGGATAAGAGGAAGAAAGGGATCCAGGAGTCCCAATCTCTCTGATTCTGCTCTACGAAGGACGACAAATATTGCAGCAAAGTTCGATCCAGACGCTCTATCATGCCGTCAGATTGAGGATGCAGAGGAGTCGTTCGAGTTTTTCTAACCCCTAAAATCTGAGTAACTTCTTTCATTAAGGTTAACTCAAAATTTCGGCCTTGATCAGTATGAAGTTCTAGAGGAACTCCGTGTCTACAAATAAACTCTTTAACGAATGCTTGTGCTACAGTAGAAGCTTCTTGATCAGCGAGAGGAACTACTTCAGGCCACTAAGTAAAATAGTCAGCAACAACTAAAGCATATTTATTTCCAGAATGGGTTATCGGGAGAGGTCCGAGAATATCCATCGCTATCCTTTCAAATGGAGCTCCCACGTTGTGAATTTGAAGAGAGCTTCGTCCCTTCGCTCGGGGTGCTTTCTTTGCCGTGCAGATTCGACATCTTCGACACCAATTTTCAACGTCCATCCGGCAACGGGGCCAAAAGTAGAAGTTGCGAATTCTGCCCAGAGTTTTATTTGAAGCGAAATGTCCGCCTGCAGGAGAATCATGATAAAGAGCAAGAATCTCTGGAACTCGTGACCTGGGAACCAAAAGTTGCCACCTGATTTCTTTCAAGTCTGCAGATTCCCATTTTCGGTATAAAATTCCATCAATTAAAAGGATAGAGTCCCATTGAGCCCAATAAGTTTTCAAATCTGACTCGGCTAAGGATATATCTTGCCAGTCCGGGCGAGTTTCTGCTTCTTTCCAAGACTTCACTTGATTCAAAGTGTCGTCCTCTTGTTGTGATTTTCTCCATTCCTCCTGGTTATTTTCGAAAGAAATCTTCCGTATTATAAGAGAGGGGTCACGATTTTTCTCTAATCGTGCACACTGTTTACACTCTAGCATTTCCTCGCAGGGTCTTCGAGAGAGCGCATCGGCGTTTCCATGATGAATTCCTACTCGATGACGAATGTCAAAATCGTACTGACCGAGCCTTTCTAACCATCTGACTACCTGACCTTCGGGAGATTTAAACGAAAGTAGCCACCTAAGAGAAGCATGATCTGTACGTATCAAAAATCTCCTGCCGTACAAATAATGGTGAAAATGTACTACGGTCTTGACAACAGCTGAAAGCTCTCTACGAGTGACACTATAATTCCTCTCGGTTTCACTCAAAACTCTGCTGAAATAGCTTATCACTCTCTCTTGACCTCCCTGAATTTGTGACAGAACCCCGCCTATTCCTGAAAGAGATGCATCCGTATCTAAAATGAAAGGAATTTCGACCTCTGGATAAGCTAAAATCGGCGAAGAAATAAGATTTTCTTTTAATTTCTTGAAAGCCTCTTCGCATTCCGGGGTCCAGTCAAAAGGAATCTTGATTCCGGTCAAGTGATGGAGAGGTTTAGCTATACTAGCGAAACCTTTTACAAATCTTCTGTAATACGTACAAAGGCCTAAAAAGCTTTGAATTTGTTCTTTATTCTTAGGTGTCGGCCAAGAAGAAACCTTCTCTATTTTGGATGGGTCGGTCTTCACACCTTGTGCTGAAACGATATGTCCAAGGAAGCCTACTTCTTTCTGGAACAGATGGCATTTTTTCGGGCTCATTTTCAGACCTGCTTGCTTCAGCCTAGCGAAAACTTGTCTGAGATTTTGAACTTCTTCTTCAAAGTTCTTGCCAAAAACGATTATATCGTCTAAATAAACGAGGCATATTTTGCCAGTGAGCCCATGGAGAACAGCCTCCATCATTCGTTCAAAGGTAGCCGGGGCATTACTCAAACCAAACGGCATAACCTTGAACTGCCATAATCCTCCTAAACCCGTAACAAAAGCTGTTTTTTCTTTATCTAGAGGATCCATTTCGACCTGCCAGTATCCGCTCTGAAGATCTATGGTGCTGAACCAAGTTGCACTAGCTATCAGGTCGAGTGTCTCGTCGATTCTGGGTAGAGGGTAAGAATCTTTCTTCGTTATATCGTTCAGCTTCCTGTAATCGATACAAAATCGTTTGGATCCGTCCTTTTTGTTAACAAGGACGATTGGTGAGGCCCAGGGACTAGACGATGGTTCAATTACATCGTTCTTTAGCATGTCTTCCACAAGCTTCTTCACCTCTTCTCGGGCGTTGAGAGCAAGTCTTCGAGGAGCTTGTTTTATTGGTGAACTCTCTCCGACATCGATCTTGTGCTTGACAGAAGTACATCGGCCCTTATCACCACTATCTTTGGCGAAAGAATCTATAAATTCTAGCAAAAGAGATTTAAACGATTCTACCTGAGCTGAATTTAACGAAATCGAAGATTTCTCAACAAGGCTCTGTAAATGTGAAGGGAAATGTTGTTGCAAATCATCCTTTGAAAGTTCTATTTCCCGAATTCTAGGAGGAGTCCAGTAAATTCCATTTCTATTTGTACAAAGAGTTATTTCGCGATTGTTTGAAGCTAGCGAATTTCTCTTAGTCGAGACAACACAGTTATGAGCTGTAAGAAAGTCTATTCCCAAAATACCTTCATCCTCTATAACTGCTATAAAAACCTTATGCGGAGAGTCAATACACCCAAAAAGGTTAATTTGGACAGTAACCTGTCTCAAAACCGGGGTCGTCTCTCCAGTGGCTGTTCACAGAGAAAAAGAGGGAACAATCTGGTCATCGGATTTAAAGAGATCCGATCGAACTACGGTTACTTCCGCGCCCGTGTCTATTACCCATAGACAATCGACGCCATTTACAGTACCGCGCGCGTAAAGACCAGACTGTCGTAGACTTCTAATTAAAAACTATTCTCTAAGAGGGCTTTCACTCCTAACAATCTGCGATGATTTTCGACCCGACAAATCATCTGGAATTAGTTTTTTGGGCGAGTTCCTGTTGAAGAACTCGACTGAGGATTTGCTTCCCCTATTTCTATATTTTTCTTACGCCAGTTATAAGAGTTTGGATTCGAGCCTTGCATCGATTCTCTACTAATTTTTTTAATTAGAAAACAATGATTGGCGTCGTGGCCTGTTTTTTTACAAAATATACAAGTCAAGCCGGTTTGACTTGTCATGGCCGCGTTCTTATTTACACGCTTGTTTTGCTGGTTTTGAAAAGAACCTCGATTTCTTGGTTTAAAATTACTATTGTTATTTTTCTTTCTATAATTTTGAGGTTTTGGCTCTTCCGAGTGTTCAAAACTTCGTCTTTCTGAGGTGCTTTCGGACACCTCAATCCGACGAAGCTTGTTCAACCCAAAATATTGTTTCCTCATTGCCTCCACCTCGAGGGCTTTGGCCGTTGCCTCCCGTAGAGAAGTGAGGCCCGACGTCCCAACGGCCATTTCAATTTCTGGATCATTGATTGCATTTAAGAAAGCTTGTGTTGCTAATAAATTACGAGACGGCTCGTGATCTGGCAAAGCTATACGAGAAAGCCGTTCGATATCTTGACTAAGAGACGCGAGGTCTTCGTCTCGTCCCTGTCTTCTAGTCTGTAATTGAGCCGTGTACAGTTTCGTCAAGTGGTCATTTCCATATCTCAATTTGAGTGCAGAGCTAAGTTTCTCATAATCGGAAATTTCTTCCTCAGACAATGCCGTTAAAACATTCAAAGCCGGCGTTCGAAGACAAGAGGCAAGACTGTGGGCCCTCATGGCGGAGTCCCACTGGTTATGTTTAGCAATTGTATTAAACTGACGTTCATAATCTGCCCATGGAATCTTTCCATAAAAAATTAGCGGTTTCAAAGGACAAAAGGGTTTCTCATAAATCTGAGAAGTAACCCTAGGAAGTCTCGAATTATTCAATTGACTCAAATGAGAGTATTGAGGCTGAACCTGAGACAGAGGCTCGGAAAAATCAACCTCATTATTTACTCTGTTTCTACAAACTGGGGATTCAACTACTCCCCTAATAAAAGGCACAGACCTTGAGTCTCGAACATCCTGGATTCGTCCTGGATGTCGGATCTCTTGAACAACGGGAACAGGAACAGGCGAGGGAACAGAAGAGGGAACAGGAGTAGCGACTCTAGAACCTTGTGGTGTAACAGCCGGTCCTCCGGTGCCACTCATTTGATGAACGGATTGAAGGGCCGCCACAGTCGTCCGAAGAAGATCTTGAAGATTAGTTTCTGAACGCTCTCGAGCCTCCCCTTCTCGCCTCCGTTGTTCCTGTTGCTCTTGAAGCAGCTGGATTAGTTGTTGTTGTTGGCGTTCAGCAGCCTCCTGCTGTTGAGACATGATCTTCAGCAGATCAATTTGAGAGATTGTCGAAGGAATTGGATGAGGGTCCACGGAAGGTGATGGAATCGTTTCAGGGACCCGCGGATTCTCCATGATGAAAGGTTCTTCTCCGCTACTTTCCCTTCGACGTGAGCGCGTCAAACGACTGCTGCTCATAGTTTATTTCACGCACTGAATTGACTTAATGGAAAAGAAACTCAAGATCCCACTTCTGACACCAATGTAACGTACTTTGACGTTACAGAAAATAAATATGGATCCGCGAGTTTAATTATCAAGTCAAAAGAAATCAAGAGCGTGAATAAAATGTTGAGAAAATGCTTTAATGCAAGATATGTGTTTCTCGTTTAAAGTCTGAAACAAGACTGTTTTTGCAATAATGTTGGTTGGCGCAGCAACCTTATTCTTTTTAAAAGACATAAGAGGTTTATAAACGTCTTTTATCTATGCTGACTACTAGATCATTAAAGAGGGGACAAAACGAGTGGATTTCACCCTTTGTAACAATATATATATGTTTTGATAGATTTGACTATGCAAATACGTTTTTTGTACAGTGTAGAACTAGCTCAAAAATCAACAACTGCCCTTGTAATTATATCTTAAAAAATATTTTCAATTTTATCGCGCGTCGGTAGAAATTAAAACATCTGGAGATTTGCCCATATCCGCTCTAAAAGAAATTTCGAAAGGTGTCGCCACTGATGCTTTTTGGATGTAGCATGACTAATTATTGCTTGTCTACCTATACTATCGATGTAAATTTTTTTAAATTTTTTGCACAGTTCACAACGCACCTGGTCCGGTCATTTTCTACAGGTAATATCTATGTAAATTCTAACCAGAAAAGAAAAATTTAGAGGTCGCTTGATAGAATCAACGATTGCCGCTCTTTTATCAAAAATCAGTCAATATATTAGAAAAAAACCATACAGGATTTCAGATTAATTTAACCGAATTTCGACGGTTACTCAAAAGGTATCTAGAGATTCATAAATGATTTCTCATTTGATTGAAAAAGTCATGTTAAAAGACTGCATTGGAGGTGGTCAATCCTTGGTACGAGGCTGTTTCTTGTCAGTGATATATTTATCTCTTCACCTCACCTCAGACGAGAGATTTGCCACGAGACAGATCTGAATTCTGGATGATTTGAGAGGCAAGGCTTACAAGGGGTCCGGTGTCAAGGCGTATACTCGAACATTTGTCAGGATTGTTAAGAAAATCCTACATTGCCGTTGTCCAGTGCAAGCAGTAGCACATTGGTAAACACGAGCACGAGGAGACATTTACTGAGGATTTCCCCCAGGCTTATCTGCACGAGGGCGCATTTCCCTTTCCTTGTCCTTTTCATATGTTTCCGTGTCGCACTATATCTACCCACCTATTTCAACATTCTGGCACAGTTTCCCGAAAGATCCACCAAGGAGATCGTGGGTTGCTCCGAAACAGCGTTCAATCTTTTCGAAATTCCCCGCTGTTTTCTGTACATTTTTAACTTTCTGTTCCAAATGCGTGTCGCAGCTTATAAACGTGAATACATGGTTTTACAATCAACTTTTTCTTTGTAATCCACGCATATGGGATCGAAGGTGAGTCCACCTGGAACGATAAAATAATCAAAGAATAAAACCAGAAAACAGTATTTGCAGTCAGGTGATTTGCAACTCATAACTGCACTTCTGGCTCAAAATATAGCTCACCCTATCATTGTATGGCGATGGTTCCACAATCCATTGAGTGAACCGCTCGTCTAAGCGGATGGAAACTTTAAAATACTGATGTGTATGTTAGATCGGTATATTCTAAGAGGGCAAAAGGTGCCCACTTGGACGATACTTTTGATCCAAATATTTAGGTGCATGCACACTGATGCGTGAAGAAAAAACATTAAGATCGGAGCTGCAACATATTTGTTCAGAACTGAGAAAACTGTTAGAAAGTAAATCTATGAATTCATTCAAGAATTTGTTTACTTTCGAACGGCTTTTCCTACTTTTTTTCCATGTCACTGGATTCATTTAGAAAACTTTGGCATTCATTCGAAAATAAAAACTGCAAATTCACAAAATTATACAGACCTTGCGAAAATGGAAAATCCGCGTCTCAACCTACATGAGATACGAAAAAAGTCAGCAGATCAGAGTTGAGATTTTATCAAAAGTTTTCTAAAAGTTTTCTTACACCCTTTTCCATGTCTTACAGTGTGCTTGAAATTTCTGAAGTAAGAATGAACAGGACCAGCTCTGCCATGAAGTACTTCAGATTAATAACACTAGTCGGCTTCAATTAATAACACTAGTCTGCAAAGAAACCTTTTTTTCTCTTCTTATTACGTGTATTACACATAATAGATTAGAATGATTAGATGCTTTTGATAGAAATATAGTGATAAAAAGTATGTATTACGTACACTTTTCATGTCATGTTTTTTTTTTTTTTATTTTGGCAAAACGGAATTTTTGCTTCTGCAAGTATTATGTAATAGAACTATATAATTATATATTTATACTGTATTTTGAAATAAAACACTTCGATGCGCTGTGTAGTTGAGATGAACATAAATTTTCACTTCAGGTCTAAATTGTACGCAAAACTTACCAAGATATTCTGCATGAAACAGAAATAACCGCGAGACAATTTTTTAACGTAGTGCGCCACATGAAGTCACAACGAGAACTGCGCAGGTGTCTGCATTGGTGTGAAAACAATGTTAGGCAATATCTTTTATGCTCTTTCTATTAGTTCCAACTGGTTTCGTATGTGCAGATGCTATTAAAATAGATTAAAGTAGTGTAAATGCAAAGACAAAACATAACAAATTCTGAATTTTTAACAATAAAAAAAAATCACATCATGTAATATATACATGACAGCAACAAATGGAAAGCAGATATAGATCCGGCACATTAAACCCTACTGTCGATAATTTTCTTTTGATGGAGGATTTCCGTGCAGACCTGTCTAATTGATTTTCAATTTACAAAGTACCAAATTTAATATCACTTATTAAGGGACTGAAATTTGAAAATAAGAGTGTAATTCGGGTTTACATAGGAACCAGACATGTCTTAAGAGATGTGACCTCGTGCCACATTTTATTATTAGTCTGTTTCATAAAAAAGCCTCGAAGAAAAGAAAAAAGAAAAGAAAAAAGCCAAAAGTTTCGAACTATTCAACTTAAAAGAGGTTTTTGCTAAAATTTATAGTCGTCTTCCTGCCCATGCAACTTGCGCTGTCGTTTTTGTGCAACCATAATATATCTACAGAAAAGGGGCCAAGCAAGTTCTTATGGCGGTGGACATTCGTGACCGTGTGTTTCAAGATTAGGGGTCAGTTCTAATAGGCGATCTTACAGGTGAGGAATTCAATTCTAAAGGGATCGCAGCGAGGGGGGACAAGGCGTGGAAGCGGGTTCGTATAGAATTGATGGCAAATCCGTTTAGCGCAACCCGGCACATCGGTAGGCGGCTCCACGTAAGGAATACTAATCCCACGGGTCCTTGAAGACGAGCGACAGTATGAGGGAGTTCTCATGGATCCAACCCTCAATTTCCGTTCCTCTCAACGGTTTCTTGCCTCCCTATCTTCGTCCTTCTTCAATTTTTTGCAGCCTCTGTGAACCAAACCTCGTTAATTCACTTACGTAGTTTCAATCCGAGTACATCATTTCTCTCAGAACTGTCATGCATGAGCTGTGTGTCGGTAGTGGGGCAGACGCAAGAGGTGAATTAATAAATGATATAAAACCGCACTGTTCCACAGTGACCCTTGGTCAGAGTTACGACGTGAAATTCTTTTTATAGTTATGACATCATCCTTTCACCAAATGGTGCGTATTAATGATACACCCGTACTATTATAGGGTCGTTGATGGACCTCTCTAACGCGCTGCTCCAGTTAATAAATTTTCAACTCAATTGACTGTTGAATCATTCTACAAGAATAACATTGCCAAGGAATTTTTTGAGACTTTATTGTACTCATTCAGCAAAGTAGTAGTTTTACTTTGTGCTATTTGAATTTATCCCTGCAATTAATCTTACGTAGGGTGGTTTATTTAAGTTGAGATATCAGAATATCTTAGAAACAACTTATTTTAGAGGCATATATTTGCAATAGAAGTTTCAATGACCGAAGGGGGCAAAATACTGTCCTATCGCAGTTTTGATCAAGTGGAAGTTTACAAGGTCCCCAAAAACAATCAGGGATAAAAGTTTTTTTTTAAATGTGCAATACAAACCAGAGATACAAGTACATATCCTATTCGAAAAACGATATTGACCTTCAAATAACCTTGTCAATCTCCTCCGAATGAAAGGTACGATAGAACAGTGTTTAGACTCCGTCGAACCATGAAGTTCTTACTGCAAACAAACATTTTTCCCTAAAATGCGTTGTTCTCAATATATTGTACTGCCCTAACATAAATGAATCACCCTGTACTATCAATTTCTCGTAGCTCATGTATGTTTTCTTGATAACGGGGTGAGACATGGTGGACCGATTGAACGAGGTGAGTGCATCCTCAAACAACGGCTATAGGAGAACTTTGAATGTCCATTGTCACCGATGTCTGACAATCAGCCTGATCCTAGTTCTAGATTCCAACAGTTCCACAGTATTCCCGCTTGTCCTGGTTCTGCTTGTGCTTTCGTTTCCGGAGCACGGGTATTCTCGTTGTGAAACATGGGTTGTCCTCTCCTCAGACTTGCCCACCTCGCACAGTTACGTCCCATCCATAATTCATAAACCGGGAGAATTATTGTCTGATCATAAAGATATCAGACATCGCCAACAAACAAAAAAAAAAAGATGAGTTTTACTCTTTTCTTCATCTTATCTTTTCCTCGCGGGAAGTGCCAAAGCTCTGGGCTGCAGGATAAAATTCTGTAATGACATCTTATTCTGGATCGTACTATCAAATGCTGAGAAGAAAAAGCAGGCTCGCGTACCTGTATCTAATTACTCGCCTTTCATCGCACGGGAGATTATCGTTTTCGACCACTTAGCTTATCTATTGCAGATAAAAAGTATCAAGTATTTTTCATGCAGCAGTAATTAATGAGTAATCAATTTATGTCATCAGAGGCCTAAATTTCTTTTTTGGACGAATATCTTTCATAAGTTTCAATTATCAAAGGAAGACAAGCTAGTTTCATGACCTCAGGGTCTTTTATTCCCGAGCGGTAGGGAATAGACTGGTTCGGCTTTACTATTACGGACTTGGACAACCAGAGGTTGGGATGAAGGTTCAATAACTCTAGATATGTTCAGAATATCAATTATATGTTTATTGTGAGGAAGTTGACGGAACAGTAAAAACGAAGCGTGCATTTCAGAGGGTAGGTTAGTAGTATCTTGGGACAAGCTGAATGAAGTGTTAGCGAGTGTAGTGTAGAATCGGGGTGCTGGGAATGGAAGGCGATAGTCAGGTGAAATGGAGAGTCTATTAAATGGGAGAGACAAAGAATGACTCGTGAGTGCGAAGAGAGCCTGAGAACGTAACACTGTTAAGAATGTTCGACAATTTGTCACATGTTTGCTACACAAAATTCTGGCAAAAGTAACAATTTGGTTTTCGAAAGTGAATTTGCAATCAATTTTCTTACTCTCGTTTCTTGCTTAGGAAAACGCAAAGGCGTATTTTGAATTGATTAAATTGTTGTAGTAAATTTGCTACATTTGTAAATATACTATATTTTTACTGTACAGCATTTGGTATTTACTAAACATGCTGCTGAAATTACCAGACACATGTACAAAGAAATTCGATTGGTCTGTTAAAATTAAAAATACATTTAGGCAAAAGGAATCAATGTACATCTCTATTAGTTTTGTTCTGCAATTGGTCTGATCTCGAATTTCGTAAAACTGAATTCTAAAATGTTGAACATACTGTATTTGAAAAGTTTCTTAACAGGTTTTGGAAATTAAGAAATTTTCTTTTGAATCTACTCAACTTGGGCAGGTACAAATTTTCACGAAATCCCCAACAATATGAGATTTGAGCAATGCCAAAAAAATTACCATATACATATATTCGGAATTAATGATCAAATTTTAAATGTTTGACAATTACACCATAAATTTACTAACACGTTTTAAAGATTATCTGAATTTGGTTGGTAATCGGGTTCGTAAAATTATTCAAAATTGTATTGTGGGTAGGTATTTTGGAAGCATTTTATTCATAAGCTATTACACGGCTCTACAAAAAAATTTCTGTTCTTCGTCCTAAAGTTTATTTTATGATTTTCTGGTTAATTATGAACAAAAACGAAAAGAAAATACCTTTTTTTGGTACAAAGTTTGCTTTTGTAATAGTTATAGTAAAAATACTCATTTTTGATTATTTTTTTAAATATTAATTATTTTAAAAACATTAAAAAATACCGCGCGATCAGAGTTGGGTTTTAACGTTCAGACAGTGCTTCTAGATGGCACTCGAGTGATAAACAACGATCAGGTGTTTTGTAGAAGTCCAGAATAACTGAAAATGTTCTCATTAAAAGTACATATGCTGCATGCTCATTTAGATAAATTTAAAAACAACATGGAAGCGTATTCAGAAGAGCAAGGAGAACGTTTTCATCGGGACATTTTGAGCTTCGAACAACGTTGTCAAGGCCAATGCAATGAAAACATGATCGGAGACTATATTTGGGGTTTATTGAGAGAAAGTACTTACGAACATAAAGGAAAAAGTAAAAGCGTGCACTTTTAAATTATTTTCTACTTTTTTGTAACTTATTTTGATAGTAAAACTCAATAAAAATAATAAAAATGTTTATTTAAATGGTTTCATCTTTAATTGATAATTAAAACCACAGATTTTGAAAAATATCGTTCAATCGGTCTCCTAAATACAAAAGCAAACTTTTTCATGCTATATATTTTTTTTTCGTCTAATTACGAACTAAAGAATCGAAATCTAATACTTTAAAGTCTAGGTAAAATTTTGTGTTGATCCGTGTTATTGACTGTATTATTTGTCATGTCCGTGTGGACCGTCCATTGTATTATGAATCAAATGAAGTCATAATTATACACAAGGTAGTTTGGCGTAGTAGGGAGGGCGTATGACTAGTAATCCGAACATTGCGAGCGAACAGGATTCGAACCTGGCAGAGAAATCAAATAATGCTAAAATTCTTCTGTTCGGCCTAAGATGCATTTTCATCGAGTACAGTTACAGAAAAGTTGTTAAAATGGTGTCTGTGCTCACAAAAAATCAATGAAATCAATTATCGAACCGTTTTTTATCGAATTAATTCATCTCACAGTTTCAGTATACATTTACCATAAAGTTACTCAACTCGTAAAGTAAATATAACAAACTGTGATTCAAAATTAACGTATTGAATTTGCAGATTATACATTGAATAATGATATCCAAGTTTACAATATTTATCGCACTAATGTTTGGCAATTTTACTAAATAGTGCTATCAATTACTAATCGCACAATTACTCATAGTAAAATTACTCATTACATTTATAAAAAATTCACAATACCGAACCCGAATAATGCTTCCTATACAATTTCAGTAAATTCACCACAGGAATTTTCAACAGTGAACACTAGTCATTTGAATTTACTGATTACGATGATTTATTTAAAAAAACAATCAGTTTTTCTGTGAAGTAAACATTTATAAATTTATACCCGATGGATATTCATCGTGCATATACGTAGATAACAGCCACCCTGATCAATTCTTGTAGCTGAAACTTGGAACTGTCGCAGCTATAAGCAGAAACAAAGTTTTCGGGTAACGATGATGTGGCCATATCTGGCACACTAATTTCATCGAAAGAAGCGCCGATCAATAACCCGGTTGTAAGCTCTCGTGTTCGCGCACCGACGCCGCTTTCAACCGTCAGCGATTACCAGCGGAGAAAAGCACACGTAGGCCTGTTCACACGGCATTCAATCGTTTTAAGCTCACACGCCATCCGAGAGTTGCTCCTTTTTGGACCTACAATGTTTTTTCTCGAACATGATCTGGACATGAATTCTTTTTTTTATATTCAATACATTCCTATTGCTATTACCACCCTTTTCCGTCTTTTCGATAATTCTCGAAGAAAATGTGTTCGTATGATTTTCTGTTCCTTTATGCGAGTGATAACTTTCTTTGACATGTTGCGAAGGTCTCTGCCAATTCACTCGATATCGAATTGCTTTCATAGTTTTTGGAAGATAATCGTGGGGCTCAAGAGAAATAGAAAGAAAAGTGGTTTCCGCTGTTATCCTGCGACCGGTCGGCCCAGGATGCCGTGATTTTGAATACAGATGAAATCGTTCAAATTTCACTATCCTTTATCAACTTCTTCGAGAAGAACAAATTGGGGCTGACGTTGCTAAAAAAATCCGGAGAAAATGAGTAGGTGAAAAAAAATCCCTTTGAACTAGCAAATCTTTTGGGTAGGCGAAAACTTAAATCGATCGTGTGCACTCTCTGCTCAATGTCTGTATAACTGGTGCATGAACATCCTTGAAAAGATTTGCTTGCATTCTGGGTACGTGACTACGAATCGCGTATAAATTTACGAATGTCTTTCGAACTTTGTTCAAGGAGTGGTTATCTGACCCGCACGAATTCGGTTTCTGAGCCTTTGTCTCTTTGGATTCGGAGCACCCAACTTGCATATTTTTTTCAACAACGTATGCGGTCATTTCCCTTGGCAACATTGGATAGTTGTGTGCTTTATGCGCCGGCAATATAACTTGCCATAGAACGGTATGGTGGGATTAACGTCATTCGACTGGTCCAAAATTCTTCTCACAATCAACTTATTTTTCCGTCGGGCTGTGCAAGAAGTATTATGATTAATGTATGTCCTTCGTAATGTATCAAAAAAACTTTGAGGAACTGAAACTAGACTACAATGAAGATTGGCGGGAGTAATTGACAAAAGAAAGCAAAAGTTGGAATAATTAATACTCGAAACACAGCAAGAGTGAAACTTCAAAATATAGTAGGAATAATTAGCGTGGTTAGAACTTTTGAAGTTATTACTAGAAAATTTCTTATACGAAAGTGGATGCGTAGAAAATTCTCTAAAAATACAAATAAATCCTTTTAAGAATAATCCCGTTTAAAAAATAACAGAATACCAGAAATATCACAGTTTGAAAACAAAAGCCGAAAAATTTTCGAAGGGTTAGAGTTTAGAAAGTTGGTGTGTTCGAATTTCTTAAACTAAAAAACTAAAAATTCGAAATTTCAGAATGCAAAATTGTAGTATAAAAGTTTAGCCCAAGTAGAAAATTTTACTACAACCCTTTGATGCATCAAAACAAATCGCAACATGTAATCATATTATTCAAAGACTCCAAAATTAAAGTCAGAATTAGAAAAATTAAAAAAGAGCAAGCCAAATACCTGAGCTCAGAAATCAATATTCTGAGAGTGCCTGTGTCACTTTCGTTTTTATTAACAATTCAATAGACAAGTGTCCTCGAACCAATTTGTATAAAAGTCTTTTAATAATCTAATAGACTTTCAATTTTTGAGTCCATTGCATTCTATCTGAACAGTTAATTTGAAATTTCAGACATCAGATTAAGAGCTCAGCTACCCAAGGAAATCCGGTGAACAGATCTGTGTATGACATTTTTTCGCGTGAGGCTAATGGAAATACTAGTTTGTTAGTTTGATTTTTAGTAAATTTAAATATCGGTGTTCTGAATTTTATATTTTGGTTCTTCGTTTTTTGTTTCCGTCAGTTTTTTGCCGCGTTATTAAAGAACCGGTAACGACGTCTTACAGGAATTTCTGTAATACATTATGTTTCCTGAAAAAAGTCGACCCGCATTAAGTAATTACTTTCACTGGATTGCTTCATCGAACACTGACTCGTGACCAGTTTGATGGATGGCCAGAAAAGGGATATGCATGACCAGTCTTCTTTCCTGGTATACCCACCGAGCTGCAACCTTCTCAGGGCGCGAAGTAATTAGCAAGTTTCAGCAAAGAATTTTCCTGCAACTTAGCAAGGAGCCAGCAGCTTCTCTCACCCGAACCGAATTGAGTTGAGGGGATTTCGTGAGTTTAGTTAGCAAAATTGATTTTCCATCATTCCATAAATTATCGAGTCAAGTTCAAAGGAAGGATGTTGCGAGCACGGAAAAGCAAAATAGGGACGAACGGAAGGAAAAATGTAGAAAATGAAAAAAGTGGAGCCTAGAAATATGAGTGGACCCCGAGTGAAAATCGACCTTTCATAGATACACGTATCTCATTCCTTGAAAGTACCAAGCTCCTTATATAAATTTAACAATAAGACTGGATCGCAAATTAGCATAAATCTTGAAGTATTTTTACTTGACTCGCTCCATGATTTGCTTTTTGTCCTCTTGCATTGATTCGATTCAAGCTCAATTATTGTTCGATTTTTTAGCTTGTAGATAATTTATCTGTCGGGTATATGATCATCCAAAAAGAATCTCGCTTCGTCCACAACGTCAACGCGTTTCGTCAATTTGCGTCTCGGTGCTTCCAATGAGGGTTCTAGTGGTTTGAGTTTTCGTACCATTTTCCGCAATATCTTTCTTGAATTCTCTGGGTGTCATTCGCAGCACTATAATGAGCATGCCGATCATAAAAGGGCCTCTCTGCGCAAAATTCGGTGAAAGTATTACCCATAGATAGAAGGCGTGATAAAAATAAAAGGTGTCAAATATAATAATAAAAAATACCATTGACTGAATCAAAAGTCGACATTTCTTGCTAATATAATTTTCAAATCGGATTGTTGGTTAGAGTAATAATTGATAAGAATTGCATTTTTCATCGCGCCCAAATTCGATGTTTTTTAAAACTCAACTCGCCGATTCTAGCTCAATAACTGGTGAAATGATTTAAAATTTTTACAGTATGTTCAGAATACATACTTCACACCTCCAAATTCGATAATATACATAAAAATTGCATTAGTTCACTTATATTTAAGAACAAATGCCTGGGTACCAGTAACCGGGTTTCGGAAACTTTGGCCGAAAAAAGTATGCGACGAACTTCAGGTTTGAGAAAACTTTGAGTGAGCCGTTTTTTCCGTGAGATTTGAAGGTAACTTTCCGAGAATTTCAGTACAATCGGGTCATGAATGTTGAAACTATAGATGATTTTATAAAAAACGCTCGACGCGTGAGCAGCTCGTCCAGCTTCCGCGCGCGACGCGACGGTAACAGAATATCATGCAATTTTCGAAGATTTTTTCAACACTGCGATGGTGTGTTTCAAAATTCATTGTTATTTAATTATTTACAATATTTATATCAAAAATATTAATACAGTCAGAATGTTATATGAGACACTGGTTCGCCCTAAATTAGAGTATGCAGCCCTTGTTTGGTCTCCTACGTACAGGAAACATATTAATGATTTAGAAAAAGTCCAACGTAGGTTCTTAGAATATTTTGCGTGGAAGAAGTACGGTAACTATCCGTGTCAAGGTGCTGACTATATGGAATTATGTACAGATGCAAATGTACTAACACTGGAAGAGAGGAGGAATATTTCAGCTGTATTGTTTATAATAAATTTATTTAAGGATCGCATTCACTGTCCAAGATTCCTGGAAATGATACCTTTACATACCCCTGTACGTACAACCAAAACACCGCAGTTATTTTATGTACCTTCTGCGCGTACTAACTTCATCCAGTCATCTCCCCTACATAGATTGTTAGTTATTTGTAATTATCTACATCAAAATAGTGATCAGGTTGACATAACAAACTCGTACAACTCCATCAGTAGCAGTGTCCTTTGCTGCATATTTGTCAATTTACGTGGTAACTTAGACTAGTCAACGACGCTAGTAGTAAGATGAGAATAGTCAATCAATTATAATGAAAAACTAATTAGCTCTATTAAATTTATCTTAAAATACTTTAACTTGGTTAATTTAGTGATACCTAGTATTAATCTCAAATATTTTGTAAAATCTCTCCATTTACTATATACTGTAAATGTAACAATCAGTGACCCTGTTATTGGCCAATAGGCTGTTGGGTCTATATAAATAAAATAAAATAAAATAAAAATAAAATATCGTTAATCAAACTCACGTACCATTCTTCTCGTCAATAATCATTATTTACAATTCTTACAATTTTTCCAATAATTAATGGCGAGAAGAATGGTAGGTGATTATAATCAACGATATAAATGTAAATGATTACATAATAATAAGTTGCGACGTAGATATTCTGAACATACTGTGAAAATTTCAAATAATTTCACCAAGTATTGAACTAGAATCGGCGAGTTGAGTTTTAAAAAACATCGAATTTGGGTGCGATGAAAAACGAAATTTTTATCAATTATTACTTTGACTAATAATCCGATTTCAAAATTGTATTAGCAAAAAATGTTGACTTTTGACAGGTTCATTTAGTGATATTTTTTGTTTTTTTATTTGACACTTTTTTTCATCACGCTTTCTGCCTATACGACAATACAATACTGAATTAACAAATACTGTGCCTAGTCGTGGTGTTCTTCTTTCTCGATTATTTCAGATTTCTGTTGAATTAAAATTTCAGCCAGATACGAATGATAAACTGGTGAATTTTAATTACCTCAGTTTGTTGTTCACACGTACGCAGTCAGGAGAAAAATAATTGCATCGAGAAAAATTTTTAATTCACTTATAGCAGATTGCTGTAAAATTTTTGACATTGGACGTAAAAAACTGAAAACTTGATATATGGGCCAACCAACTCCTACCCCTGTTTTAGTCCACTCACCCGAACTCGGGTTACAAAACTTTCGTTGCTCACGTGCTTCGTAGTTCTGAACTTGGGAAACTGATAATAAGCAGTTTTGCGGTTCAAAGTACATATTTGAAATTCGTTCAAAGTACGTGAGGAATACTGTGATTCAGAAATTTTTAACCGAACGCTCTTTGTGTTTTGTTAGTTAAGAAACAGTTTTTTTTTTTTTTTGTCGATAATTTAAATTGTGAGTTGGATTACTGTAGAAAGCTCTTTTTAACCTTAATCGCATACTTACACCCTAGCAATAAATCTTTTGTGTGAACTGATCGAAAAGTCAATAAATGTAGTAAACAATCGATTCAACACTAGCAACATCAGAAAGATTTGGAACACATTTATTCATCATTGTTACCATCGCATATTTCATTGAGTTCATATAAGTAATGCTAAACATAACTCGCAATTGCCAAAAAGAGCATCACACCTTCAGATCATGGATTCCACTGAAACTTCTATTCTTGGGCCTGAAGTATGGTGCTTTTGATGAGTAGTTCTATTTACTGGACCTATCTTCACGCAATTCACATTAGATTCAATTACCTAGCATTCGCAGCTTGTACTTGACTAAGGTCCTGAAATAATAATGTATCCGTTTACACTGAAATCTATAAGATCTTCTTATCGAAACTTCATCGGAGCACAACAAAAATTGATATTCCAGTTAATATTACACAACAGTTCGTATTTGTCATTGCATTTTACTCACCAAATTGCTGATATCATCAATTTCACCCAGAGTGAAAAGAGGCCTATGAAATAAAAGTACATATCACAGGAGTTCGAGCAGAATCCATGACCCACAGGTGACAAAGTACTCTTCTTATCAGTACATCGACTACGGGCGAGTACATGTTATTTACATCGATATCATGTTCATCCACTGTCATGGAACCTAATTATATCAAAATCTGTTCAATATTCCAAAGCCAGAAATTAGACTCTGTTGGTACTTGGTTTAAATTATGATAGGGCATTGACAAAGGGTACAGTAATCGTATTACGCATCGTTCGCCTTTTATTTTAACGACAGCATAATAAGAACTCTTGAATGGTAAGTGACTCCCGATCGTTATAGAAGTATGGGATCGATAATTGATCGTATTTCTTGAGCAATTGTAAAACTACAGATTCTTTAACATTTAAAATGTGCTTGACACCTTGACGAGCACAATAAATGGTACTCTTTATTCTATGTAACCAAAGATTTTAAAAAAGCACGAAGCTTTTGTATACCGCTAACTAGAGCCTATATTCGTGACGTTATGAGACTACCTTGCTAAACCACCAATACGCGCTCTTAATAGATCAAACGTTCACAAAGATGCAGAAAATTCAAAAGTCAGAGCTCGTAGAGTCGCGGAACGCGGAAGGTCCGTTTCTAGCATCAGAAAATCCAGCGACAGTAGATTGATCAGGCAATTCTACCACTGAGCGAACATTTACTGAACTGGGTCTTGAGATGAGATTTATTTTGTTGAAGAGCTCTCGTCTGTTCTCCGCCTGGTTTATCTCGTCTATTCAGTATGGTAGGACTCGGAACTCGCCGTGCTGCAGTTGTTGCCGTGATATCCTTGAATCAGTGGTTCTCACCACGTTTTTATCCTGCAGATATCCATGTGCATCCTTTGGCTCTTTTTTCTCCAAATCGTTACAAGCAGCGGCTGAAGTACTGTCGCTATACAAAAACAAAACCGTGAGAAATGCAAAGATAAATGCTACATAATCAAGTCGCACAATAGTTTTAATTGAATTTAGTGATCGGAACTCTGCCACCTTTGGTTTTCCTGATAAAGTTTAAACGTATTTCTGTAACGTACAAAATAGGAAAAGAATAGAAGTGCGTGAGTGATTTATTTATTGGGTGCTGTGGAATGAATTCTCTCAAGCACTTGGACTGTACAGCATGAAGCAAAAATTATTACAGATTTATCTCAACGTTACATCTCTTTCAGTTGTTAGTACGTGAGTAGTCTTACATGGTACTAGTTAATGAAATATGAAAAGCAAAGCTATATAAAGGTGGAGGATAAAAAGTATTGGTAAGCGGTCTTAGAACAGTGTAAATTACAACAAATGAATAGAATAGTGACGTATGGAAAGCAACAACAAGCTATATAAAGGTGGAGAATAAAAACTATTGGTAAGCGGTCTTAGAACAGTGTTAATCACATTAGATGTAGCTGATGTGTTAGGTTAGGTAGAGGCGATTTCGGTCGAATATTTCAGATCAAATCTTTTAGTTCGTTTTCTGTAGTAGGTGTTCACATAGTTTCGCTTTAAAGTTGTTCAGACTGGTAAGCTTTCGTATTGTTTTTGGAAGCGAGTTCCGAAAGTGCGGTGCGGCGAAGTAAAATGATTATTTGAAGAGCTCTGTTCGGCACGCCGGTTGGATCAAGTTTTTAGTAGAAGTTCTGGTCCTACGAGCCGTATAGTGATGTTTAGTTACAAGATACCGTGCAAGGTAATCTGGTGTTCTTGATTTAAGCGTACGCTCCAGAAAATATTTACAACTCTGTTTGATTTTAATTAAGCCATTCAAGTGTCTTGTAATAGGGCGTGATGTGCTCATCTCGGCAGGAGTCGAAGATAAATCTTATGCACGCATTTAACGCCCTTTCGAGCTGTAGGTTTAGTTCGCCAAGGAAAAACGAGCGACGTTATCAAGAGGATGCGCAGCTCCAATGAGATGTTTTTCCTGTTGATTCAGAGTTGGTGGATCATCGCAAAAATCTTTTTCTATATCCCTCCTATATGCGGATGCCACTGCAGCTTGTGTGCAATGGTGATCCTGAAATAGCGAGCCGTAGTAGATGAGTACGGTAGCAAGATGGAGTTGATCGTAACCGACGTGAGCGTTTCAAAATCGGTTGTGTTGATATGTCTGGGGTTCCAATCACCTTAATCTTCGTCTTCTCTGCATCGAGGAGTAGTCCATTCTCGGGTGCGCGCATGCTGAAAGCCGTTACATCTTCGTTGACCCGTTGGCCACCTATCGTTCGTTCGCTAGGATTGCAATGGAGTTAGAAGACCGTGTTGTTCTCCTAGATGTTGTACTTGCAATGCCTCAACTTTTTGCCCAAATCTGCAGCATGAACGAAGAACAAGAGGGGTTCGAGGACCAAAGCCTGAGGAACTCCGTTCTCGACTTATAGCCACTCGGAGGGGTTTCCGGAAGAGTCACAGACGACTTATCATCTCTCCTTTAAGTATTAGCATAGCTATCAGAGAGCCGATTTGGAAAACTTCGTGCCTCTCAATTTTGCAAGGAAAATTGTCGTTATTGCTGAAATAAACGTACTCGCTGCACTCTACTTTTAATACGTCTAATAATTTTTAGAAAAAAGAAACGTCTTATTTAAATCGTGTCGAGATCGTTCGTTTGTTTTTTTTTTTTTATCACATATATCTATATAAGCGCATGCGCGCATCCTTACAGTAAGTGCGAGAGTACGATGTGCTGAATCTATATCAACGCGCCACCTGTACTTCAAACTCAGATTTAACATTTTAACTCAACAAATAATATCTACTTTTTGTTTCAACAAAAATATCATGCCGGACCCTACTAAAAGCTTTTTAACAGTCAAAGAAGACTGCGATCATTACCTTAAACTGATCAACTGCTCTTCGTACGTGCTCAATTGCTCGGAGAAGCGCCATGCTCGTGCTGAAGCCCTTGCAATATGCTGATTAATAAGGGTCGAATAAATTATTTTCATTCAGAAATTGTGTGATCTGATCCACGGCTATTTTCTCTAGCGCCTTGGAGAGAACAGGAAGGATGGAAGTTGGTCGATAATCACCGCAAAGAACCGGTGATTTGATTCTAAGGATGGGCGTTATCAATGAGAACCTCCAGTTTTCAGGAATAATGGCGTGTGTGTGGCGAAAATATAAAGAGGTGATGTATTATTTGAAGACTTGGCAATGCCAGTCTGACAACATTAATCGTGATAATGTCGCTCCCTATCGCATTAGATTCGGAGTTGCTGAAGGCTCCTATACGGCTTTTGTTGGTGACGTCTTTTCAATAGAATTTTTCTTCGACATGTTATATCTCCCGAAAATAATACGGGGTGGTAGGGCCGCCTTCGTTTCCACCACCTGCTGACACAAAGTAGGCACTTAACTAATTTGATAATAAATGTGAAGGGCTATTAATTTCCTTGCTGGTACTAGTCCCGATTGTCTCAATTTCGACTAGAATGAGATGATATTGCTCGGAGCACAAAAGAAATCGATGTAGTACGAGGATTTAGCTTTTCTGACCATCTCTTGCTCTCTGTTTCGAAGTATTTTGAACTGGGTGTGAAAAGCAGCGTTGTTCTTATTTCTTTTTCAGACCCGACGTGCTCTGTGTCTTTTTGTCATTGCTGTCCTGATGTCGTGGGTGAGACAAGCTGTTGGAGGATTGTTGGCTTTCACACACCGAATTGGGGCATTGTGGTCAAGTAGGTTGATAACCACGCGGTTGAGGATTACGACCTTAATTTCTGGGGTCATCCCTGCGTCAAAAAACTCCCTCCAGTCCGCCTCATTTATATCCTTGAGAAACCGCTTAAAATTCATATCTCTGAAATAAACAGAGAAGAGAGAATAGAGAGAGAGAGAGAGAGAGAGAGAGAGAGAGAGAGAGAGAGAGAGAGAGAGAGATACATAGTTAGGTGGATGGATAAATCAAAGGATGTTTATTATGACTATAGCCACAATGAACAAATATGTAGTGAGAGAAAAATAATACAGGACATTATATGTAAACATAGAAACAGAAAAAACAAGTTGGTAGACAGAAAAAAAAGGACTTTAACCAAGTAAAATAAGAATAAAGACATGAAATTAAACTAGTTCACCATGGAGAATACAAAGATAATTTATGACTAGAGATTGATAGTGACAAAAAATAATCGGATTTAGATGTGCCACACGGAAAAAAAAATTCTGTTCGGCGAGCTGTATTCTACAGCTCCAGTAACTATACGCACTCTACGGTCTATCTTGTAGTTACAGCAACTATATATTAGTCAGCTCTGATAGCTGCAAGTTGTTCAGCTCTCACAGCTGAATGGTTTTGCTCTAAGAGCTGTAAGTTGCGCTGTGCTCTGGTGCGTTGACATATTTCATAACCTTCAAATTTCATGAGTATGATTTAAATACAGTTGATAGATAATTGTTTAAATAGTCCATTCAAATATGTAAATGACACTGAATAAATAATGATAATAATGATGAAAAATAATACTAATAGCAATATAATTGTACTATTTAATAATAAGCGCTGTGAGCGGAGCCGAAAAATTCTGGTCTAGCTCTTCGAACGAAGCTGTTTAGCTGAGAGAGCTGAACAACGTACAGCTATGACAGCTGACTAACAGTCAGTTATACGAACCATGCAGTGCTCTTCCAATAACAGAACGTTTAGTTCGACGAACTGTTTACAAGTAACTATCTAATATTTAGTTCCACGAGCTGAATTTTTTTTTCCGTGCAGGTCTAATTCTTACCAGAGACTGACTGACAATCGGCCAGGCGATGTTATATATCGGCCGGCCAGGGGGGTGAGGGGTTGGGGGAGCTTATAGCATTAGGCCGGAGGGTTCGAGTATCAGCGGTGAGGTGGCGGTAGCAAATGGGTTTCGGGAACCGGGACGATAAAGACGCGACTGCCAGTCATATGGTCGCACTGTGTTCACACCGTTGCTACTCGAATTTGGGTAAATAGAATTTCACTCCTCCAAGTTTATTTCAAAATCAAGAAATTTTGCACTAAGATGGTAACTAAAGACCCGGATGAATAGTGACCGCAGGTTCCTTCTTTCATTGGTCAGGTTTTAAGACGAGAGCATACTATGAACAAATCGTAAAGAAACCCTACGTACAACCTAAATATCTAGTTGCAGTTGACAACTGGGGCCATTTGGAATATGGATATGAGCGATGTTTGATCTCGCTTTTTTTTCCATGTAATACTATGTAAGTGGTCAATTCCCATATTTATAAGAAAACTTATGTGTCTCTTTCAGTTGTCATCTGGTAGTTTGTTTTCTTTCTTCTCTTTCTCGAGTTCCTGGATAAAATTGAACTTCTAGTTCTGAAGAGGACCTCCCTCAAAAGGTTGAAACGTCAATTTATTTGACAATATTCTTATTTGACCTACAATACCGAAAAAATATCCAAACAGTATTTGGATAGGTTTCGGAACCCCTTTCGTTTAAAAGAAATATATGTTGCTGTCGAAATGGTGCAAGCGAATGCAATTCACGCAAAAAGTGAATTTTCATCAAAGTTTCAACACTTGAAAAAGAGAATCTCAAATCGCAAGTACGACATTAAATCTCTTGATATTAATAGATCCGTTTTATCTTATCATGCTCAAGCCGAGGGTCATACTTTTAACTTTAACGATATGAAGATTGCAGATAAGGAAGATGTTTGGTACAAGCGGTTGATAAAAGAAATCATTCCTATTGCAAAAGATGACACAGTCAACAAACGCACAGATATTGAGAATCAAAGTCATTAGTATTTTGCATTCATTTAATCTTATATTTTAGCCTAAGAACCTCGTATTACTTAAAACTTGAAACCTGTATTTGAATTATCGCGCCTAAAATGCTAATCAATACCCGATCTATTTCATGTATACTTGCTAGTCAAGATAAGTTGAATTTAACCTTTGAAAATATGAATGCAGGAAATGACTTCCTCCTTGATCGCCACGTGACGAACATCTATAAATTTTGAGCGCAAAATAATCAAATCTTGTATTGTTAATTCTTGATTTTCTCCGAAACACGTATATATAAATAAATAATTTTTCTGTAATTTAATTTCTGTATTTAACTAAATAGATGCAAATTATTGTTTTTTCAATAAATGCAGCCAGAAGATGGCTGGCTGGGCCCAGCCGAAACGTCAAGCTTATATAACCAATTCAAAATGTTGCTTCATTGACCTTCCCTATGAGAATCTACCTGTTATACATATATAATAATAGTTATCTTTTGTAAAGAACCTAGGAAACGTCATTTCAAGAATGTGTCCTTAAGTACGAATCCACTAAGACCAACAACTATAACATAAGGAAAAGTCAGAATAAACGCTTTGAATCTTTCCCTTAACCTAATCCGTAGTCTATTAAATAATATCTTCAATTTTCCTTAACAATACAGTATTATTTCAATTACTAATTAGTTTTTAAATTTTTCTCCGACTTTACACATTATTTCAGTTAACGCAGCCAGAATAGAATTAATTCGTTTTCGTCGAAACGCAATAAATAGTGCTAGTGGGCAATCATGTGAGGTAAGTTGTCAACAAGTGTTAAGGTTTTTTTTTTTTCGAAATCCCGACCACTATTATCACGCGCACCCTTATTTGGAAACTTTATCTCGTTTTGGAAACGTTCCTGGACGTGATAGGTGTTCAGCGTGCGTTTGTTAGATTGATTACTTAGTTTTGTTTTCATATCTTTGTTCCATTCTAGTAAAAAGTAAAAATGTACGATAAAAGCATTACTTGCCCTTAACTGTGTACTACTACTTTATTAATCAGTTAACATACAAAAACTGATTACAACTATGTACTTAATAAGTTGAAATGTTGATTTGTTTTGTAAAACTTCAAGATTTAAGGTGAATTAAAGTTGAATGAATGTTTCAATTTATACGTATTTACGTATTTATTAGTTTAAAAAATCCATGTTTGCAAATGCTTCGTCATTTCGGGAACATTGATGTCATTTTGTCAACGCCTGATCATTTGTGGGAACGCTACCAAAAACAAATTAATCAAACGTGCCGAAAAAATATAACTAATGGCTAATTCGTTCTATATAAAAGAAAAAAAAACTATACAAAAGTAATTGAATGTAAGAAAGCATATAGTGGTTTTCTAAAGAAACAAAAAAAAACTGCTATGACGGAAATGCGTAATTTTATATTACATATGACTAATCTTTCCTACAGAGTTAAAATAAACTCAATAAGTGACCTGTTTTGTACCTGTATATGCCTATTATAATGTACAAAACATTCCGTATATTGACAAACTAGTACTTATTTTCTTTTAAAACGTTCGCGGGCTAACAGTATCACATAATGTGTTTTCCACAAATAACTATTAATTAATGTTATAGCGAGTATTATAGCAAATTTTAAGCACGTTTCTTTTCAATGCTAATAACAGACCCATCTAGCAATGATCCCAGCCGATTTTCAAGAAGCTGACTGTAAAAATACTTTTATCCAAATTCAAATTCGGAGTTTGCCACCTTTGTGATTTTGTGCTTCATACTTTTATGCTCAATCTGAAAGATGTACTGCGTAACAGCTATGAAATACTGACATCGATGATAACAACTGACGTTAACAGTAGATGTCATCTGCCCCTAGGTATTGAGTACATTCTAAATTGTTTCATACCTTTTCTTGATATCATGATTTTATTTTAGTTGCTTCAACCGCTTGCGCGGTTGGTCCTTTTTTTCCTTCTTCCTTGTTGAACGAAATAATCTTAATAATGACCTACGTAAACCGCCTGTCATGCATGCGTCAGAGGGATTCTTTAAACATTTGCTGAGGACTAAATATATGCCCGAAAGTACTGGAAAGTATTTTCGAGGACAGGACATCTGGCGTGCACATGCAGTGCAATAAAACCATCCGTCAAATATTATTTGTTTTTGACAGGATGTCGCAATATTAGAATAGGTTATTTTTGTGTATATGATTCAAATACGGAAAATTTTACCTGCAACTATGGGAAAAATTTTGGTGGGCGTAACTCAGCCACTACGCTGGACGCAGAGGTCAGGGGTAGTTCAGGGCGCATAAGAAGGCCCAAAATATTATCCATACATAATTAAAACTTCTTTATTAGCCTAATTTCCGTAAAAATGAAAGGAACCAGTGAGAAAGTACGATAGAAAACCGCAAGCGAAAGAACCAACTCAGCAGAGTTTTGCAGTATGCAGAATCAAAGCACTTCTTCAAAACTCTCTAATCGAGGTAGTTTGACAAAAATCAACTGGAGCAGTTCATCGAAAACCTTTTAAGCTGTCAGTTCAAAACCATCATTAGACCAGAGTGATACATAAAATCTCTTAGAATCCAAACAAATAAAATAATCGAAGAAATTCTGTATTTCTCTTTCATTTGAATATCATCATTTTAATATAAATATTAAATCGTTATAATTTTGATGCAACTAAATTTGAATAAACTTAATCATTTTGCTAAACCTATTTGGTGAATTAATCAAATTAATTACCTTCAAAATAATACTTTGAAAGTGTAACGATCGATTTTTAAATGCTAGCAGACAATTATTAGTAAACATTTCGTTCATTTAGATAGAAACAATATTTCAGCTGCCGCAACCAGAGTAATCATGCGTAAATATTGTCAATTCATATCAATTTAGTCCTCGTCAAGCACACAAAGCCGACCACAGGCCAAATCATCAAGACAAACGAAACGTAAGAGAGAACTTTTGTTTCGAAAGCTCAAACAAGAGAGGAAAACGCGTTTATCTCAGGTAAATAGTAATCAGGAATTTTGTCCTTGTATGTGTCAATTTATTGTGGCGAGTTTTGGTTTTCGTCAATAAATAGCCAACCGAAATCCAGCTCATAACAACTTCGATGAATGTTTAAATTGCTTATCGCTGCTAACTGAAATAAAAAGTCTACAGTTTCATATACTTGTTCGACAAATACTATGACTGACATCCAATAGCAAAGCATATAGATCACTGCAGTGTTGAGAGTATCAGAGCTGATCTCTTTGCTCTGAAAATTCGAAAATTCTCTTCTACCATAATGATCAGTTTCATAATCTGGTTCATATGTGGGCTGACTGTGAAGCAATTGAAGTATTCCATAGTTGCCCTGTACGTCAAGCCAGTCAACAGAATGTTGTACTTGTGCGTCAACCTAATCAAGAAAGTTCGAGGTGAGGGCAAAGCGGGCTGTGGCCGTTGGGCGGTAGCTTAATCAAGGAGCTTGTCAGGCGCCAACAATTAGCCGCAACGGAGTTGATATCACTCCACGTGGAAGATGCAATTTATCCACGGTTGGTAAATATCGTAGATACGACAGGCAAGCCTTTGACATATTATCTCTCATCAAAGCAGACGATGCGGAAATTTGGCCGAACGTTAACCACTCCCTTCACTGACACGGAACGAGCGTAGCACTGCATGATCCGAGTTACTATTGATGACCGATCATACATCGATGTCACATTTCAGCTCTGTCAATTAAAGGCGCTCTACCATCAGCGGCAATGAAAATTATGGGATTCTTCTGAATTTTTCGAGTAACGGGAGTGTGGCAATTCGCGCAATTGTACTTTTGATATTGATCAATCAATAGAGCTTATGTTGGCGTCATTTCTATTCTCGTGCGCAGCTGATGTATTGGCTAACTGATTATCACGCACCGCTGCTACTCAAACTTAGTTCTGAGGTTAACGAAGGATTTTACTAATTCCAAAATCTCAGAACTACTTGTATCAGCTTAATGAAATTCTTATTTAACTTCAATAACATGATTACTGTCTGAGTGTACTGTCTATCTCCCTGAGTAGTAGTCATTGTCTTATGATTTTCACCAATATGGATTTCAATAATAGTAACTAATGTCAATGATGATTCTCACCAATTTATCAAACTATTTGATACCAATGCGAAAGTCATTGTCGAAACGTTATACATGTATAACGCAGCCAAATTCACTCAGTTGTACCTGAAAAACATCTCTCCGAAACAATTAAATTTCTTTTAAAAATACTTTTATCCTGCAAAAAAATACTTTTTCTTTGGATTTTCTAGAATCACACAAAACTTTGAGCATGTGTATTCAGTTTGAATTTAAACGAAGGGGAACAAAAATCATATTTTGTTACCATAAATAACTTCTTCCTCTGCGTGTGCTTCATTGTACTACAGAAACAGTTTGTCAAAAGGTAACAGTATGTGAGGTCAAAATCTCGAAGTACGTAAAAAGTTTCGAATCAAAAAAACAAACTAGAATTGGAAGTAAGGGCAATAATTTTCGATGAAGATGAAGGTTTTTCAATTGTTTGTATGCCGTAACTAGTTGCGTACTAGACGTACTCAACTGACAACTGGATACACTTTTCCTCGTACGTGGACGAAGTGCTCTCTAAAATGGCGGCCATCTGTTTAGCAGGTTAGCGTTAATTAGCCGCTTCATTAGAGCCCATTGAACATAACGGCCATCTTAATGTACGCCGTGGAAGATCCTCACGGATAATGTCTTCGACAGATGGGAGGGTGTGTCGGGGATTGTCTGAGTAGTATAGCTATATGTGTGACCTTAATGTAGCTAGTAATCAGATCTGACCCGTGTTCTGACAACATTCGCTTAATGGCCCGACTCGCAAGGTGTTTAGGTACCTTTACGTCGGCGAACAGTTTACATGCACGTCCCACGATACACATGTAGATGAGGTGTCATGGTTTAAATACCGACTACTGAATTTGATGAAGTTTCATCACAATCGTGTTAAAAATATAAATAATATAATATATACGATGGCAGAAAATATACATGAGAAAGTAGGATAAATTTATTGGAGATGTAATGAGACCGCGATGTTCATATTATTTCACCTGTTAGTCTTTTTATAGACCGTGGACTGTTGGTGCAATCCACAAATGTACTATATCATTCTTCACACGGAAAAACTCACTGCTGACAGTTTGGTGGCTGGAACAACGGCGAGAGGCGAGGGGACGGTTCGACAGAGTTTCAGCCGTCTCCTACTTTTTTGCAACTTATTTTTCCACTGTACTTACTTTTGAAAAAAATGAGATGAATTTTTTTCGGCATTTGTACACTGCACTGATTGTGAGATAACCTCATCATATTTTTTTTAAACGAAAGTTTACTTGTCTTTCGTGTGATATTTTTTACTGTAATCGAATTTTAAATTTTAATTATTATTACTTTGCCATTTACGTACGTACTGTATTTTCGACTTTGTTTTTTTTTTGTTCAACTGAGAGTCATCTTCTAAAGTATCTGAAATTTTTGCCTATGTAAAAAATCTACTTTTTTAAAATAATAGAGAGCTAAACTTTCTGAAAACAAAAGAAATAGCTATACTCCGTTCGCCGAGAGAACAACACGTATTTCACTATTCCCACCTGACACCCACTCCACCCGGACGTGCGCGACGCTGTCTTGTTCTTTCGGCGCACGAAGTATAGATCGTTTCACATTTGCATTGCTTCGGTTGTAATGTGATGACGTCACATTTGCCGATTCGTTGCCAGTGTTCTTGTTTTTCTATAGTATCCCATGAGAAGTTTCAATTCAAAGTTCCAATATTACCTTCAATATACCGCGCAAATTAAAAATGAACGTTTCGTAAGGTGTTTCTAAAAGACAATGAGTCGAAGTTCTTGCATTGGATTAATACCATTGGATTAATACCATGACATTCGGAAAAAAAATTAGTGCAGAATTTCTTGTCGCTAGATCGTCATATCTTGACATGTTTGTATTTCCTAGGATGCAATATTGTCACCTGATTCCTTAAATATTTGAAAACTTTTACTCGAAATGTTTTCGCTCACAATGCCTAGGCATTTTTCTGTACTTGAGACGCGATTTCCATAGAGTTAATTTTTTCGCGTACTGTTCTTCTGGCATACTTTGTACCATATGGCGTGATTACAATACCTGAACAATGGCACGAGTTAATTAGCACGTGGAAAATTTTTATAGCCTAATATCGGTTTCCTACGTAACTAATCTTCTGATTGCCTTTAGAGTACTCTGGTAGGAAATGAAATTGCATCTCTTTTTAGTTGACAATAGATTTATTTGGACAAGGCTGCAAAATCCTCCGGTCACTAGCACATTAACAGCACATAGATGCGAGAGATAATAATATTATTTTCCAGATCTTTCCTGCTAATTACATTCAATACAAAGCTAGCACGCTGTATAAGCCAATATTGTAAGTGTTCCGAAATTATTCCGAGACACATGAGTGAAACAAAGTGTCGTTTCTACTAAATTGTGGATTCTACGAAACTTTTTAAAATACAATAGAGTACCAGTGACGCCGAAATAGTGGAGTATTAAAATTACATATTTTGCAAAGATGGTTGTTTCTACGCGATTTGTATTATCCCCTGTGAACAGAAAAAATTATGTATGTATAAAATTCCGTTAGTAACTAGAACATTTTCAAGAACATTCAACTCTTTTACTACCGATAAGACTGTTGTTTTCTTCATATTCAAAGTATTTCCAATGGGTTGAGTATTCCATAACTGATATCGGCCACTATAGTTCAGAGACCAGTAGTCACGAACGCTTAAAACGTTTTAAGAGTTTTAATGATACGATCAAAACTCATTGACTAAGTCCCACCACCATTGGAAGATATTCACATGAGTTAAGGTTGTTGAAAGAATTCAATGTCACCACGGAGTTTCATATGTTGAATTTCCATCATTGACAATATTAGTTTTACCATCAAATTGCAAGGTTTGTTATTAGCACCTAGTGCGGTGCTATAATTTAGGATGTAGCGCGAGGAAAATTTCGTGCAACTTGTTTAGTTGTAGGTGCATTTATTCATTTACTTTCACTTTCTTTACTTATTGTTGTGTATTATAAATGCTTTTCCGCAGGCTCAGAATGGTAGCGTAGACGCCCACAGAGTTCGAACAGCAAATTTGGAGAAGGTCGCACAAGCCTACAACCAACCATGATGAGCTAGGTAAAATTCTCCCTCCATCTTAGCATATAATAACCGTTATAAAGCCGTGTAAAAATAACACGACCAAGCCCGGAAGGGCAAGCTTACGCTGCGCTCGGCTACGAGTAATCATTCAGAGAAAGCGCCCTGAATCGAGATCTTCGGAAGAAGGTCTGGGATGACTCCTTGTATGCACTCAGGAGGACGTGTGGTTATTCACCGCACTGGGTGTGGGGTTGGTTGCCTACGGACAGGCCGTCTGAAAACACTCGAGTCAAGGTAGATAGAAAAGCGATTTCATAAAGAATGGCCGTGGTTTCCGCATTCGTTCAAACTTTCTGGATAATTTCCGATTATGTTATTCGATGTCATCACGAATAAAGTTGTTGTGTAGTTCTTTATCACTGTCCGCCTGTAGCTGATTGTATTGACAAGACACGATTGGACTGCCTCCTGGACGTGCACCGGTTTCGACACTGCACCAGCGTGATGCTATCCGAAGTCTTCTACGAGACAAGGGTTGACACCGTTCTCGAGACGTTGTGCTCCGTGAACGAGCTGGGATTTTGCCACCCGGGAAACATTCTTAGCCCAGCCTTCTGACCCAGAAGAGAGGGCGATCCCGGCATCACAGCACACACTTTGTGTTGTGGTGATACTGCGGAGGTTGTACCCTCCAACAGGTAAGAGAGCCGTGAAAGTCATCTTGACCTCGTGGTTTCAATGTTGTGGAAGGATCTTGGATATGTAGGTCTTGTATTAACAACAAATATTTGATGTCAGCGTTGCGACTCTCGGATTGAAGTCATCCTCAGGACAAATCTTGCAATACATCTATCAAAAACACATTTGTACAAGTATCTTGCTGATGATAGCAAGAATGTATCATGTATGAAAAACTTACCTTAGCAAGTTCCAATTTAGTCTAATCCATAATACGAAGGGTTGCTTTGCATTAAAATAACAGAAACAGAGAAACGGGATGGACGTGCTTATCACGTGCTACGAAAACAGAAACAGCACGGAAATTAATAATATTGTTACAAAGGGTGAAATCACCCGTCTAACCCCCTTTTTTTAATGTGATAAGTGTAACGTTTCAAGACGTTGCAAAATGAAAATGGATTCGCGAGCTTATTTAGAGAGTCAATTAAAGGCACAAATAAAATGTTATGGAAAAGCTTTGATAACACAGAACGTGTTTTTAGTGTAAAGTCACGACCATTGGCAACGACCAGAGCATATTTATTTCCAGAATAAGTTGTAGAAAGAGGTCCAAGAACGTCCATCGTTATTCTCTCAAAAGGAGCTCCCATGTTGTAATCTTGAAGAGAGCTATGTCCATTAGGGTGGTCCTTATTTGGGGTGTTGACGAATTCCGATAAGTGCGCCCCCTAGACACGTTTGAAATAAATTAAAAAAAATGTGTGCGAAAACGGAGCGCTGTAGTCCAATTAGAAGACGTGCCTGTAAGCTCGTTTTGTTTTTCATTTGAATAACATGGGATTTTCAGACTACTTCAGTCATTATGTCTTTGAGTTGTCCCCATGAACGCAAAAAATTCTTTTTTCACATAAATCTGTTGTTCATGGGTACAACTACGCGTATATTTTTCCACAAGTCGTTATCACAACCTTTACGCCCCCCATCCCCCTGATATTATACACGACGGCAAATTGATCAACGTGAGAATACCTCTTTTTAGCCGCTTGGTGCTTGACAGTATTTCACCAATTAAAAGGCAGTCTTATTTACGTCATAAGTTTGTAAAAAAAAAATAATTGTACATGTGGGCAAAAATATGTATTTCAATTAGTGTATTTAAAAACACATCGTTTATACTTTATACTTTTTTGAAAAGTAATAATTAAAATTAAAATGTTTTGATCGCCGTCTGTTTTTCTGGATCGGGAAAGATTTTACGATATTCCGAGATCCATGAACAACAGATTTATGTGAAAAAAGAATTTTTTGCGTTCATGGGGACAACTCAAAAACATAATGACTGAAGTAGTCTGAAAATCCCATGTTATTCAAATGAAAAACAAAACGAGCTTACAGGCACGTCTTCTAATTGGACTACAGCGCTCCGTTTTCGCACACATTTTTTTAAATTTATTTCAAACGTGTCTAGGGGGCGCACTTATCGGAATTCGTCAACACCCCAAATAAGGACCACCCTAATGTCCATTAACTCGAGGTCCTTTCTTTGCCGTGCAGATTCGACATCTTCGGCACCAATCTTCAACGTCCGACCGGCAACGAGGCCAAAAGTAGAAGTTCCGTATTCTGCCTGGAGTTTTATTTACAGCGAAGTGTCCGCCTGCAAGAGAATCATGATGAAGAGCAAGAATCTCTGGAACTCGTGTCCTAGGAACCAAAAGTTGCCACCTGATTTCCTTCAAGTCTGCAGATTCCCATTTTCGGTATAAAAATCCGTCAATTAAAAGGATAGAGTCCCATTGAGCCTAATAAATTTTCAAATCTGGCTCGGCTGAAGATATATCCTGCCAGTCCGGGCGAGTCTGTGCTTCCTTTCAGGACTTAACTTGAGTCAAAGTACTGTCTCCTTGTTGAGATTTTCTCCATTCCTCTAGGTTATTTTCGAGAGAAATCTTCCGTATTACAAAAGGGGGGTCTCGGTTTTTCTCTAATCGTGCAAACTATTTACACTCCGGCATTTCTTCGCAGGGTCTTCGGGAGAGAGCATCAGCGTTTCCGTGTTGAATTCCTGCTCGATAACGAACATCAAAATCATATTGTCCGAACCTTTCTAACCATCTAGCTACCTGACCTTCGGGGGATATGAACGAAAGTAAGCACTCAAGAGAAGCATGATCTGTTCGTATCAAAAATCTCCTACCGTACAGATAGTGATAGAAATGTACCACGGTCTTTACAACGGCTATAAGTTCTCTACGAGTGACACAAAAATTCCTCTCGGTTTTACTCAGAACTCTACTGAAATAGCTTGTCACTCTCTCTTGAGCTTCCTGAATCTGTGACAGAACCTCAACTATTCCTGAAAGAGAGGCATCTGTATCCAAAATAAAAAGAAGACCGACCTCTGGATAGGCTAAAATCGGCGAAGAGATAAGATTTTCCTGTAATTTCTTGAAAGCTTCTTTACAAGGAATCTTTTGATTTCTATTGATTCCGCGTTCATTATTCTGGTTTTGAAAAGAACCACGATTTCCTTGTTTAGAATAATTGTTATTTTTTTTATTTCTGTAATTTTGAGGCTTTGTCTTTCCCGAGCGCTCAAAATCCTGTCTTTCTGAGGTGTTTTTGGACACCTCAATTTGGCGAAGTTTGTTTCACCCAAAATACTGCTTACGCATAGCCTCCACCTCGAGGACTTTGGCCGTTGCCTCTTGCAGAGAAGTGAGACCCGATGTCCCAACGGCCATTTTGATTTCCGGATCGCAAATTGCGTTTATAAAAGCTTGGGTCGCTAATAAATTACGAGACGTCTCGTGATCTGGCAAAGCTACACGAGAAAGCCGTTCAATATCGTGGCTAAGTAACGCGAGGTCTTCGTCTCGTCCCTGTCTCCTCGTCTGTAATTGAGCTGTGTACAGTTTCGTTAAATGGTCATTGCCATATCTCAATTTTAATGCACAGCTAAGTTTGTCATAATCTGAAATTTCTTCCTCGGATAATGCTGTTGAAACATTCAAAGCCGGCGTTCGAAGACAAGAGGCAAGACTGTGGGCCCTCATGGCGGAGTCCCACTGGTTATGTTTAGCAATTGTATCAAACTGACGTTCATAATCTGCCCATGGAATCTTTCCATCAAAAATTAGCGGTTTCAAAGGACAAAAGGGTTTCTCATAAATCTGAGAAGTAACCCTAGGAAGTCTCGAATTATTCAATTGACTCAAATGAGTGTATTGAGGCTGAACCTGAGACAGAGGCTCGGAAAAATCAACCTCATTATTTACTCTGTTTCTACAAACTGGGGATTCAACTACTCCCCTAATAAAAGGCACAGACCTTGAGTCTCGAACATCCTGGGATCGTCCTGGATGTTGGACTTCCCGAACAGCGGAAAAGGAATTGGAAGAGGGAAGCGGAGTAGCAGCTCTGGAACCCCGAGGAGTGACGGCCGGTTCTCCAAAGCTGTTCACCTGATGGACAGCCTGAAGAGCTGCTACAGTAGTCCGGAGCAGGTCCTATAGACTGGTCTCCTAACGTTGCAAACGTTCTTGTTGATCTTCGAGTAGTTGAACTATTTGTTGCTGTTGCTGGTTAGCTGTATCCAGAAGTTGCCGTTCATGTCGTTCGGCGGCTTCTTGTTGCTGATGCATAATCTTTAGTGGATCGATCTGTGTGATCGAGACCACCGCAGGGACAGGTAGAGAGTCTACTGAAGATGAAGAAATTGTCTCGGGAACCCGCAGACTTTTCGTGATGGAAGGTTCTTCTCTGCCACTTTCCCTTCGACGAGAGCGTGTCAAACGACCACTGCTCATGGTTGATTAAATTTCACACACTGAATTGACTCGATTAAAACTCTTAATCCCACTTCTGACACCAGTGTAACGTTCTTGGACATTACGAAAATGAATATGGATTCGTGAGTTTGATTATCGAGCCAAAATCAAAGGCGTTGATAAAACGTTGAGAAAAAGCTCGAATTGCAAGATACGTGTTTCTCGTTTTAAGTCTGAAACAAGACTGTTTTTACAATAATGTTGGTTGACGCAGCAACCTTATTGTTTTTAAAAGACATGAAAGGTTGACAAACGTTCGTTATCTTTGATGACTACTGGATCATTAAAAGGGGGCAAATACGGGTGATTTCACCTTTTGTAACATTATATACAAGTTAAAAGTCTGTCGTTTTCTATCGAGTTCGTATTTATTCTACGCCCGTTGTGTACGGAAAGTCATACGGCTGCATAGCAACTCGAGTGTCAATTGTTAGAAACAACGCGCTTCGACTGGAAACTAGCAAATTTCGCTCATATTGTCTTCGGCATCGCTCGAGTACAATTCTCTTGACGATGGATTTTTCCAATCGCGAGATGTACGATATGGTGCTGATGATGGGAAGGTGTAACAACGTTGCGGGGGACGCAGGTCGCGAATCCGCGGACCGGTATCCGTTGAGGCGGCATCCATCTGCGAAGGTCTTACGCCGTTCGGAGCGAAGCCTGTGCAAAACTGGCAGCTTCGTCCCGGATCGTTCTAACGCTGGACGTCCGAGATCCAGACGGACGGTCCAGTTCGAAGAACGTATCCTCGACGATGTTGACAGAGCGCCTACTAAAAGTACTCGGGGTTTGGCGGCGGAACACGAGACTGATAAGTCAACCGTACACCGGGTCTTGCGAACTAACGAGCTGAAATCATTTCACTCGCGAAAGGTTCGAGCACTGCACGGTCAACACCGTGTGGCAAGAACCGCTTTCTGCGAGTGGATATTGGAGCAGCATCAAGCAGACCCGATGTTCATATTCAACATATTATTCACGGATGAGTCCAATTTTAATCGCGACGGGGTTTTCAACACCCACAACATCCATCATTGGGCTGAAGAAAACCCGCACAATGTTCGGGAATCAAGCCACCAAGTTCGCTGGAGCATCAACGTGTGGTGTGACATGCTGGGCGAGGAGTTGGTAAGCTTGTTTGACAATGCATGAAATATGCAGATATGCAGAATAATGCAGATATAATTTGCTACAGTTTTATTGCTTGACTTCAAAAAATTTCATTAAAGACGTGTTCTATTGCTTTTGATGAAAATAACTTTGTTGAATCACTACAGTCAAGATGTTTCATCAATATTATAATATTTGAGCAATCAGTGATAGAGCAAGGATTATGGTTTGATTATGCAATCACACAATACGGGGTAATTTTTGCCACAGATTGGTCCCTGCGTTCTACCGGCAAGATTCGATGGAAACACGTACTGCGAGTTTCTTGGAAATCAGCTTCCCGAATTGCTGGAGGAAGTTCCGCTTGATCGCCGAGCCGCCCTGACTTTCCAGGATGATGATGCTCCAGCGCACTTCAGGGCGTGTACGCGGCAGTTCCTCAACAAATGGTTTGCGGGGAGGTGGATAGGCCGTGGAGGTCACATCGCCTAGCCACCGCGATCACCTGACCTGAACCCTCTGAATTATTGTCTATGGGGCTTGATCAAAGAATCCGTGTCCAAGAACCCACCGAATTCTTTGAAGGCTGTGGAGGCTAAAATTGTGGAAGCGACAGCGACAGCGACGGTGACTCCGGAAATCGTTCGTGGAGCGATGGAGAATTTAGTTAGACGCTGCAGGCTTTGCATCCAAGAAGGTGGCGGCCATTTCGAGAACCTGCGGCCCCTGTAACGAGTCGTCACACTAACCAGATAAAAAACGGCACTTTCGGAGCCACCCAATAATTTCGCAAAAATCGATTAGTTTTCAATACCGAAAACAAAACAGAGTGCCGTACGATGTTTCTCATTTCTTAGTGATAATAACACAGAATCATGAAACATGATTGAAATTATGTTTCTGGAATTTGAGTACATCGATTTTTTGTGACTTCGAATGGGAAAAAAGTGAGAATTTTTTTTTATTCAATAACATTTTTAGCGCCGTAAACTGATTTATGGAACAATTGGGTGTAGCCGAAAACAGTGCGAATAAATCTATGTCACATGAATTTAGCAAAATGAACCTTTTCCGACTAATCAATAATTTATTCAGTGAAATAATGTATGGTATGACTCACTTATCACTCAGTTGGTGTATCTAAATTTTCATGTCGTTGAATTCATTCCTTCTTTGCCGTGAAAGGATATTATGCCCTAAAATGCTTCTCTCTATCTACATAATCGAAATTTCTTTCGAAAATTTGGCAATGTCCGGGTATAAGAAAAGATGTTTCCCGGTAAAATGAAGCATTGTCGAAATGACAAAATCCCATTTAATTCGAGGATTAATTTGTCTGGCTTATAAAATAAATTTTTCGACGCAAAATAGGCTGCGAAAGCACGAAGGAATACTGGGACTCATCGCTTTTCGATTTTAAATTCGATGTTTCGATGTTTCGAAGTTTTTTGTTTAATGAAAAATCTTGTTGGCATCTCCCCTCATCGGATAGGTCTTTGATTGAGGTATTATTGCACAGATATTCACGTAAGATGAATTCATAGATTTTTCTGAATACCAGTGATTTTGTTTGGAATTTTCTGTGATTTTGAAAAAAGTAGTCAAGAAAATAATTTCGAAATTTTCAGGCCAGTTGAAAAATTGACGACAGAGCCAGGAATCGAACCTGGTATCTAGAGATGCTTTACCCGGAGACTTACTCGTCTAGACCACCTAGCCGCCCTGAATACAGTGTCGTTAATTTCTCTCATCACCTGTATTTCGAAGATTGTTGTTTTCGTGTGCCGTTGAATATGTTTACATATTAGAGACTTGAGATTCGTCGCGCCGAGACACAATTTTGACATGTGTGTAAAGCTTGGGGGTATGTGTACACATGTGCTATGTGTGGATATTTATGTGAATTAAATTTAATTCACTTAACCACTCAAACGGCCCGGCCGTTTATTATTGCTGATGTGAAATACAACATATTGTTACAAAGGGTAAAATCACCCGTTATGTTCCCTCTTTAATGATCTAGTAGTCATCATAGATAAAAGACGTTTATAAACCTCTTATGTCTTTCAAAAGAATAAGGTTGCTGCGTCAACGAACATTATTATAAAAACAGTCCATCTCGAGACTTTAAAAGGAGAGCTTCGTCACAAAATGAATCCTTTTCCTCTCTTAATTTTCCGCTCTGTAACACTGGTGTCAGAAGTGGGATTCTTCTGAGTCTCGACAGAGTTTTGAGTGGATTTTGAGTGATAAGAAGTATTGTAACGTGGCATTTCGGTTAGGCCGGCCCGTTACAAGAGACTCCCTGAACCCTGGGCGGGATCCAGGAATCAGGGTTTCGAAAATCGAGTCGCGAAATAATCCTAGAGAGCGCCAGAACTGGAGTCACGCACCCGGGCTTCGACAGGGACGAAATAGCGCATTACGAACAAGATATTACATGCTTTTGTTTTTTGTTTTTTTTTTCGAGTACACCGGCTACCAGCCCGCGACCAACTCCGACGCCGAGAATATTTCGAGGCAAGGAGAAACCGTGAAGATCTCGCGGGAAGGACACCGAGGCTGCGGAGGGGGAGACAACGCAGATCCCTGCAACGCGGGAATCCGAGGCGGCGCGATTCCCGCTGGCGGCCGGCGCGCCGCAGCCTCCCCGCTCACCCCGCCTGCGCCCAACCAAGGCAACCGCGAGATACCAGCTAGCGACGAGGGAACACCACCCCGCCCAACCCCAGGACTACGTAGAGCTGCGCGGGAGACGACATCGCGATCTAGCCTAAAGTTCTGCGCCGCGTAGAGACGACAGGTGCGCGACAAGTTGCGCAATCCCCAAAATCGATGACCGATCGATTGTTGCGCATTCTTATTAGGGTGATGACGTCACGAAAAATTAGCGTGACGACATCGGCGTTGCGACCATCCGAGATCACTCAAGTTCTGACGTCTATAGAGAGCGGGTGAGATAATCGAGTGTGCGTTGTTGCTTTTCTGTATTGTGACGAATTTGCGAGGAATGGCAGCCAGAGATCACGAGGGAGTGGGCCCGTTCGTCTCGTGGATGTGGAGCGGTAAGCTCTGTTAACCTTCTTGCGAGAGAATCTCGAGAGATCATTAGTAAAGGCTTGCCGAGGACGGATAGCCAGTGAGGATTGGCGTTAGCAACTGTACTCGAGATACTTTAGCCGATACATTTGCTTGGCGACCGTAGCCTGAGTTGCGCGTGAAGGAGTAGCGTTAATTTCGGGGGATCCAGGAAATCGAGTCGAGTCACGGGTTGAGCCGAGACATTATTGCCTCGAGTTTGAGTGTAACCGAAATCCGTTACACGGGGTCATTTTACTTCGTCCGATACACCCTCCGTTCTCGTGTAGGTCGCGAGCAGTCTCACGGGGAGCATTCGAATTCGCGACTGCGTCCCGCCATCGCAGAGAAAGTGAAGCTCGGGTGCGCGCTAATAAAAATATGCGTTCCTAGAGGAGGGTCGTGGGTGCCACGACGAGCCTCGCCTCAGTTTAGTTTTTTTTTTTTTGGCATAATCAGTTAGTATTAAGTTGGCGATTAGCGCCGTTTTGTAGAGGACGATCGCGAGCAGCGCGTCGCGTCCGATTTTGCTTTTGGTTTCTTCTAGTGTGTAAATTAGCGGTCACGAGGAGTATAGTGACTAGCGCACGTAGGCCGTAGAGGTCTTCGGGATCCCTTCATATTTTTGTTTTCTCTTTTTTTTTCTTCTTGATTGATTATTTTGTTTGCTCGTTCTTCTTTTTTTTTTTTTTTGTAAGCTAAGCGCTTGCGTTTGGGATCGCGGGGACAAGCTTCCGCAGTATTGTTATGATTTTTAATTTTTTTTGTGTTATCACTATTTTCAAATAAGCTGTTCAATTTTCTCGCTGCTTTGTGAAAAAACTTGTCAACGTACGTGTGGCGTATCTCTCTCTACCCAAAGATTACCCCTCCCCTCGCCGCGGTACTGAGCTACCGAGCATATGGTCGCGGTATATCGTATTACCGATTTCGAGGCGTGTTGACCACGCCAGGCGCCCAACAAAATTTCGCGGTCTTATTGCAGGTTCAGGGGACATCGTGGACGCCAAATTATTGTGCACGCGGTAAGTGCTCGGTCATTTTCCAGAAAAATCCACGTCACAACGTATAATTGTTTTTAATTATTTCGTTCATTTATTTATTTACTGATTTATTTATTGATTTGTTTAATGATTTATTTATTCATTTATTTACTCATTGAATAATTCATTTATCCATTCATTGATTCATTCATTGCTTCATTCTTTGATTCGTTCATTTATTCATTCATTTATTCATTCATTTTATCATTCATTCATTTATTCATTTATTCATTTTTTTCTTTTCATTTCTTTGCGTATGGCCAAATCGGTAGAAAAATCCTTTATGGACCACCCTAGGTAGGGTACCGTCACTCCCAGGAGTGTGGGACTCGCCTTACGGAATACCCACTAAAACCACCAGCAAAAACCGTTCCTTGCTGTCGTCCACACCCCACGGAACTGTCGTGGTACCTGTTTTTGAGAATCAAATATCACGATGAGAACAATACGGAGCACATATTTTGATAAAATTAAATCTAACAAACGGATGTGAACTAGACTTCTCACCATTTTCTTGACACCATTCTCGCATTACAGAAACGCTGAAACTCAGGTTTATTTGCAATAAGAATCGATCATGATAGTTTTGTAGTGTTTAATATGAGTGTTCAATAAAAAGAAGCTTATCTTGCGTATCACGTCTGATTTTGCCAGCTCTTCGTGTCCTCCGATAGCCATACCTTGCTCATCCTTGAGACCCCGCGGGACTATCGTCTTACGTATTTTCAACATTAAACAGCAGAATGAGAAAAATACGAGGTGCCTTGTTGCTGATAATGATTCCTATCTTATTCAAACATCAGATACAGTTTCGTGTGCGGTAGCGAACAAAAAGTGTTCTGACGTCCCACTACTTCTGTTATATTATTTTCACACATCTACGGATTTTTTTTAACCCTCTAGATATCAATAATAATAATTCATGACAGTTTCGCGTTGTCAATCATTGAAGATCTGTAAAAAGAATCATATCTCTCATTTCATTCATGGTTCCGTTGCCTGAGGAGATGCTCGATGTGCCCTCCGTTCTGCTAGACAGTGAGTGCGAGCCGTTTCCGGATCGACCCTCGCACCCGTTGCATCTCCCCACAGGAATAGGGGCACACGCTTCGGCGATGCGGTGGCACTTGTCGTGTTTCATTGTGGGGGCCCGTTCGTAGACGATTTCCTTGATTCTACTCCAGAACCAGAAATCGCAGACAATAAGATCTGGTGAGCGCGCTGGGCATTGAACCGGACCTCTCGTACCGATCCACTGCTCCGGGAAGCTCACCCAACATGACGTCGAGGATTGCCTTGTTCGCGTTACTGTTGTGGGCAGGGGCCCCGTCCTGCTGCTACCAAACCTGGTCCATACGGATGGGGTTTCCGTCCATCAGGCGGGGGAGTTCTTCGGTAAGTACGGTCCTATACTTGGCAGACGTTAGATTTCCGTCGAGAGAAATGGTCCCGAGGATCCTGTCCTGTAGTACTCCAACCCAGACGTGGAGCTTCCAACGGTGCTGGTTGTCCTGTTCGACGATCCAGTGTGGATTTTCCGGAGCCCACTAACGACAGTTCTGCTTGTTGACCAGCTCGAGGTTCGTGAACCAGCGCTTCGTCCGTGAAGCACACGTTCCTGAAGAAATCGGGATCCTCCTGCACACGCTCCAGTCCCCAGCGACAGTACGTCAGGCTTCGTTCGGAATCACCTGGGCACAGCTTTTGGACCGGCTGGTACTTGAACGGACGGTTTAGCTCTCGTGCGATTTTTCTCACAGATTCTCGGGGAGCCTCTGTAGGGAATTAGTTACTTCTTTTAGAAAGCACGACAAGACAAGTATCGCATTGACCCCTAAATATGCGTTGAATTTGTGTCCAGAATTGTCTTATCTCTAATAAATCTCACCGTACAGAACGAGGTATGACTCGGTAATAAAATTTCGCATCAAGCCGACGGGGAAATATCTCCCTGAACTTGACGAATCAATGGATTTTCGGCCTAATTACAATTCACCTGAATCAATGTGAAATAACTTGATTAATGAGAATTTACTGAATGGCTAAATTTAAATGAAATATTGATAATTAACTAAGACAACTGAATTATGGGAAATTAAATCAAGTATATTCAAATTACTTTGGGTTCATGCGAGAATTATTTGTTTACAGAGAGTAAGAATTAAATAAAAATGTGAAATCAAGTAGAGTTGAGAAAAATAATTCGAATTTATTGGAAATACAAAAGAATGAATTCAAAACTTTTGAAGCTCACTTGAATTACCGTGACTTATCAAGAATTAAAATTTATGAATTTGAACGAATCGAGTTGAATGAAATGAATCTACCTAACTTAGAAGAATTGATTTCAAATAAGAAAATTAGGTCAAACTACATCACGTTATTTGGATTAATTCGAATCAAACAATTATCGTGTCACTCAAATCTCGAATTATTTCCCCCTCGCATGAAACGGACAGTTCAGGTTGCCCGCGCACCATTGATTTTAAAGTGAATAAGTGAAATACGGTTGATTCTGGTCAGTTGGAAATTTCTGCAGACGCCAGAAGCAATATTTAAAAAATCATCTAATCACGGGGTCAATCCGAAATCGATGAAAACACGAAGTTAAAATTTTTAGTGTTCTCACAGATCCTTGAAAAGGTTTGGATATTCTTCACCCCGAAGCTGATACACGGAAAAATGTTGCACAGGAATTGGTAATTTTATAGATACTATCGCGTCAAAAAAATTCAAGAAACCCATTAATAGAGAGTGTTGAAATTATCGAATTTGGCACGGAATGCCCCATACGTACATCTCAGAAAAAATTAAATTGAGGAAAAATTTAATGACGAAAAAAGAAACATACGCAGTGTCCTCGCGAGGCGTCTGAGGCTTTGTCTTCCGTTTTCCTGGACGGCGAGTTCCTACGCTGCTCGGACAGGGCCATCCCGCACCGGCTTGATGCGCTGCTCTCGTGCCCGCTTCAGCACGCCGTGCTCCTGCTCCGCTGCCGCCAGCCTGGAGATGAAGTTTCGCAGACGCGAAACATACATTGTTTCTAATTTTCTTAGGCATCGGTTTTTTACAGGAAAAAAATTCACGTAACCGACAGTTATGTCGCATAAATGTTTAAAATATATTATTCAGGGCAATGCGCGCAAGCTGCATAGATTTCTAATGCAAATTAACACGATTATGCAATTCTGAAAATTATTTCATTGCGAACATCGTAGCTTCGAAGGGACTGCCTCGACTCGACGGTGGCCGCCCGTCCTCCGGGAATCGCTCTCGGTACATCCTCGCCGATCCTGTAAAGTTGTTCCCGGTCTCCGCTAGTATCCGATGCATCCTGGTCGTCCGCACGTCCCTGTCCATCACAATCTCTAATTTTCTTTGACAATTATTCTAACAATACAGCTACAGTAAATCAACGTTGATAAGATTAGTGGTAAAATAAAAATATTCTTCAACAGCTAACTACGCTACAGTTAAACGTGTAAAATGAACAATTCTCACAACACTTCACGGTAACTCAACGATTATAAACGTAATGCGAATATTTAAACGATTAAAAATACGTGTAATGCTACGAATGAGCGTGGCAATAATATGGATTTTTTGGAAGTTTTGGGTAAAACTATGCTTTCGGTTGTTGATGCTTCGAGTGAATCTTAGCGTCTGTTTGCTGAAATTAGCTTGAAACAATGCCAGATCTTTGATTGTCGATCACTACGCCTGACGCGCTGAGCTGCGTCTGTCTGTTGGTTATTTCACGAACTGTCGGACAGCAGCGTGTAATAACAAATGAATACATTCGGGATCGTACGATATCCTAATTGTTGTAACCAACGGACGCAGCTCGACGCGTCAGGCGTATTAAATGACAATCGAAGATCTGGCAATGTTTCGCGCTAATTTCAGCAAACAGACGCTGAGATTCGCTAGAAGCATCACCAACCGAAATCAGAGTTTTACCCAAAACTTCCACAAAATCAAGATTATTGCCACGTTCATTCGTACCATTACACGTATTTTTAATCGTTTAAATATTCGCATTACGTTTATAATCGTTGAGTTACCGTGAAGTGTTGCGAAAGTTGTTCATTTCACGCGCTCAAATGTAGTGTTGTTGGCTGTTGAAGAATATTTTTATTTTACCACTAATCTCATCAACGTTGATTTACTGTAGCTGCATTGTTAGAATAATTGTCCTAGAAGATTAGAGATTAAGATGGACAGGGACGTGCGGACGACCAGGATGCATCGGATACTAGCAGAGACCGGGAACAACTTTACAGGATCGGCGAGGATGTACCGAGAGCGATTCCCGGGGGACGGGCAGCCACCGTCGAGGCAGTCCTTTCGAAGCTACGATGTTCGCAATGAAATAATTTTCAGAATTGCATAATCGTGTTAATTTGCATTAGAATTCTATGCAGCTTGCGAGCATTGCCCTGAATAATATATTGTAACATTTATGCGACATAACTGTCGGTTACGTGAATTTTTTTCCTGTAAAAAACCGATGCCTAAGAAAATTAGAAACAATGTATGTTTCGCGTCTGCGAAACTTCATCTCCAGGCTGGCGGCAGCGGAGCAGGAGCACGGCGTGCTGAAGCGGGCACGAGAGCAGCGCATCAAGCCGGTGCGGGATGGCCCTGTCCGAGCAGCGTAGGAACTCGCCGTCCAGGAAAACGGAAGACAAAGCCTCAGACGCCTCGCGAGGACACTGCGTATGTTTCTTTTTTCGTCATTAAATTTTTCCTCAATTTAATTTTTTCTGAGATGTACGTATGGGGCATTCCGTGCCAAATTCGATAATTTCAACACTCTCTATTAATGGGTTTCTTGAATTTTTTTGACGCGATAGTATCTATAAAATTACCAATTCCTGTGCAACATTTTTCCGTGTATCCGCTTCGGGGTGAAGAATATCCAAACCTTTTCATGGATCTGTGAGAACATTAAAAATTTCAATTTCGTGTTTTCATCAATTTCGGATTGACCCCGTGATTAGATGATTCTCTAAATATTGCTTCTGGCGTCTCCAGAAATTCCCAACTGACCAGAATCAACCGTATTTCACTTATTCACATTAAAATCAATGATGCGCGGTCAACCTAAACTGTTCGGTTCATGCGAAGGGGAAATAATTCGAGATTTGAGTGACACGGTAATTGTTTGAGTCGAATTAATCTAAATATATTAATGCAGTTTCACTTAATTTTCTTGTTTGAAATCAATTCTTTAAAGTGAGGTAGATTCATTTAATTCAACGCGATTCGTTTAAATTCATAAATTTCAATTCTTGATAATTCACGGTAATTCAAGTGAGGTTGAAAAGTTTTGAATTCATTCTTTCGTATTTCCAATTATTTCAAATCATTTTTCTTAACTCTACTTGATTTCACATTTTTATTTAATTCTTACTCTCTGTAAACACATAATTCTGGCATGAACCCAAAGTAATTTGAATATACTTGATTTAATTGTCCATATTTCAGTTGTCGCAGTTAATTCTCAATATTTCAGTGAAATTTAGTAATTTAGTTGATTCTCATGTATTAAGTTATTTGACATTGATTCAGGTGACTTGTAATTAAGCCGAAAATCCATTGACTCATCAGTTCAGGGAGATATTTCCCCGTCGGTTTGATGCGAAATTTTAATACCAAATCATACCTCGTTCTGTTGGGTGAGATTTATTGAAGATGAGACAATTCTGGACACAAATTCAACGTATATTTGGGGGTCATTGCGATAATTGTCTCTTTGTGCTTTCCAAGGGAAGAAATTAATTCCCTACAGAGGTTCCTCGAGAATTTGTGAGAAAAATCGCACGTGAGCTGGACCGTCCGTTCAAGTACCAGCCGGTGCAAAAGCTGTGCCCAGGTGATGCCGAACGAAGACTGACGTACTGTCGCTGGGGACTGGAGCGTCTGCAAGAGGATCCCGATTTCTTCAGGAACGTGCGCTTCACGGACGATTCGCTGTTCACGAACCTCGAGCCAGTCAACAAGCAGAACTGTCGTTGGTGGGCTCCGGAAAATCCACACTGGATCGTCGAACAGGACAACCAGCACCGTTGGAAGCTCCACGTCTGGGTTAGAGTACTACAGGACAGCATCCTCGGGGCCATTTCCCTCGACGGAAATCTGACGTCTGCCAAAGGAAGGACCGTACTTACCGAAGAACTCCCCCGCCTGATGGACGGAAGCCCCATCCGTATGGACCAGGTTTGGTGGCAGCAGAACGAGGCCCCTGCCCACAACAGTAACGCGAACAAGGCAATCCTGGACGCCATGTTCTCGGAGCGATGGATCGGTACGAGAGGTCCGATTAGGTGGCCAGCGCGCTCACCAGATCTTGCCGTCTGTGATTTCTGGTTCAGAAGTAGAATCAAGGACATCGTCAACGAACGGGCCCCCACAACGAAACACGACATGCGCCACCGCATCGCCGAAGCGTGTGCCGCTATTCCTGTCAGGGAGATGCAATGGGTGCGAGGGTCGATCCGGAAACGGCTCGCACTCACTGTCTAGCAGAACGGAGGGCACATCGAGCATCTCCTCAGGCGACGGAACCATGAATGAAATGTGAGATATGATTCTTTTTACAAATCTTCAATGATTGACAGCGCGAAACTGTCATGAATTATGATTATTGATATTTAGAGGGTTAAAGAAAAATCCGTAGATGTGTGAAAATAATATAACAGAAGTAGTGGGACGTCAGAACACTTTTTGTTCGCTACCGCACACAAAACTGTATCTGATGTTTGAATAACATAGGAATCATTATCAGCAAAAAGGCACCTCGTATTTTTCTCATTCTGCTGTTTAATGTTGAAAATACGTAAGACGATAGTCCCGTGGGGTCTCAAGGATGAGCAAGGTATGGCTATCGGAGGACACGAAGAGCTGGCAAAATCAGACGTGATACGCAAGATAAGTTTCTATTTATTGAACACTCATATTAAACACTACAAAACTGTAATGATTGATTCTTATTGCAAATAAACCTGAGTTTCAGCGTGTCTGTAATGCGAGAATGGTGTCACAAAAATGGTGAAAAGTCTAGTTCACATCCGTTTGTTAGATTTAATTTTAACAAAATATGTGCTCCGTATTGTTCTATTCGTGATATTTGATTCTCAAAAGCAGGTACCACGACAGTTCCGTGGGGTGTGGACGACAGCAAGGAACGGTTTTTGGTGGTGGTTTTAGTGGGTATTCCGTAAGGCGAGTCCCACACTCCTGGGAGTGACGGTACCCTACCTAGGGTGGTCCATAAAGGATTTTTCCACCGATTTGGCCATACGCAAAGAAATGAAAAGAAAAAAATGAATAAATGAATAAATGAATGAATGATGAAATGAATGAATAAATGAATGAATAAATGAACGAATCAATGAACGAATCAATGAACGAATCAATGAATGAAGCAATGAATGAATCAATGAATTATTCAATGAATAGATAAATGAATAAATAAATGAATAAATAAATCAATAAATAAATCAGTAAATAAATAAATGAAATAATTAAAAAAAATTATACGTACACGCGCGAATACAGTATCTCAGATTACGTAGATTTAGAAATTTAAACTTGAATGTCGAGGTGGTGCAGTCGTGATCTGTGAAAAAATACACCATTTACAATAATGCTGCGCCCGTTTCATAATGCATTTAATTTTCAGTAAATAATGCATCCATTCAATGTCTCCAACAAAATATTGTGTAGCTACATTATGAAACTGCGACTACAGTCGCAATTGAATCAAAGAAACGAATAAATGCGTTAATGAAACGAGTTCATGCAAAACTTTGCAAATTGTCCTGAAAGTAACAGCACCGAGTAGCGGAAAACGATCTGTTGGTAATACTTTTACACTAAATTGTCACTAATTTTAATAAGATAATTATCATTTTTAAATTGTCATCCAGTACGGTTAAGCATAGGGTACGACGTGTGGGTTGACAATGTGCAAATGGCAGCCGTCACAGAGATTATGTACAAGAGTCGGAAAGAAACGAATCGAGCATTCTTCAAAATCATCTTGAACAACGATAGTTTGACAGAGATGAGACCAACCGGGAAAGGCAAACACGAAGCAAAGCCGCAGAATATTTATCACGCAGTGAAAAGTAATTACGCATTATTCAATGTATGAAATGTAGCGGGCAACATTGCAAATATTATGTCCGCGTCCCTGTAAATTTCAGCATTCGTAAAAAAAATTTCAGCGAGGAGGACGGATTAACATACGATGAGTATCGAAGATGTATAATTCTGTTGTTCAATACTATGCGCAACCCCAAAAAATAACGGATTCCCGAATTTACGCATTGTACATATTTTGAATGAAACAAAATATTCATTGCACATGTAAAAACTAATAAAACATTTGGATTACCATATCTGTAAGGAATTGTATAGAATTAAGTATCAAATCTCTGCATCGGTTTATAAACTCAATATTATTTTGCTAATTATTATCATTGACGAACTGTCATTGAATTGAAATGAAAAGTGAAGCGTGGCGATCGCATTTACGAAAAAATACTGTCTTTGTCGCCCACGAAATGGTAAAGTCACAGGTAAAAGGTAGATGAATCATAACCTGACGATTATTTCTTCATGCTTCTACTTCTGTCATAACATCGGCCATACTTCCGCCGTACTTGAACAAAACGCAGCCTGTCGTGCTTCGCACATACTTCTGTCATCTGGATAAAAATAGTACGATTTTCGTATCGAAGTAGAGAGCAATGCAAGGGTTTCGTTCTTAACAAAAGCGAGTCATTTCGTTTTTACGCATTATGTACCAATTTGTCGGACAATTAACGAAATTCCAAAATGCAACGGCATATTTTCCTCGAAAATAATTTCGAACCGTAGTTTACTGTCCCTGGTTTGATCATTGCGTGAAAATAACGCTGGCTCGTGTTAATATTGCGCTCATTGTTACTACTAGAATCACAGAAAAGTCGGCCACCCATGTGCTTTGTTGCCGCGGAAATATTCGACGTACGAAAGTAAATACACGGTGTCAGAATTAACCAATTTTTGCGCATCGTTCTCCAGAATATAAATAAACTGACCTAGAATTTTGCGATGAACAAGCAATACACCGTCAAAATTCGGGTGGATTCTGTTCGTTTCTTCAAATCATTTTTGTGTAAAATAAGAGTGACAAGCCTTTGTCAATAAGGTTGCACTTTGACGCGATTTTGAGGTTACTGATATCAGCCCACTAAGTCCAAAACAAAATGCCGAATTTTAAGAGAAACTACCGTCCACGACAACCTACGTATGACGCATCGTTCGTTCATACGGATGACGCGGACAAAGCCTACGAATTGGCGAGACAAGTCCAACCACCATCAACCAGAGGAAGATCTATTGGTACGTTACCCAGTACGTCTAGGAACTCCTATCAACAACAACGATTCATATCACATAGAGTTGAGAAGAACAAGGAGACCGAAGCAATATTAGGCGAAGAGCTGAAGAAGAAACTGTACCCCGGTGTGAAAGACGGGATGTCAGCGATGGACAGACTCGAGGCTTACAACACAACTAAAGCCATAACATTAACCATCACTACTCGAGCAATAGGGTTTGCCACTGTGCATATATTTGCCAGTCTATACGAATTCAACAATGTACCAGTAAGAGGCAGCATTCATCAACTCTTCCGTGTGGGACTCGCTCTGATAGAAGCAAGGGTCCAACACGCACAACGAGGTGTCTCAATGATTATGTCCAACGAGGACGATTATCAGCATCATACCTTTAATGAGGAATGGATGCAAGCTGCTAGAGCTATGTCGTAATGCCAGACCAATTGAGCACAATAATTAACGCAATTGGCAAAGTCACTGTGTACGATTCTACGTACGTACCAAAACTGGCGAAAGATAACTACTACGAGGATAGATTTGTTCCTTAGAGTGAACAGGTAGTGTTATCAAATCTTAGAAACGTCGTAGCTGCCTTATCCGGCGAAAACACGCCAGTACAACATCGGCGAGCGTTTTACCAACACAACCCAATACCCGGGAGTATTTGGAATGTACAGCCTGAGAACCCAGTGCTGCAAAACCCGGATGACATCATTCCCCCGCAATACAATGTCGTCGACTCACAAGATGATATTAATGATCTACGGGCAAAGATGACCTTCTTCAACAAGAAGGCAGGAAAATATTTTACTAAACCGATAAGTTTCGAGCCCGACGGTCACAAAACACAACTGATTTGTAATAAACAAGATGGCATGCGAACGTGTGACCGAGGAGGAAGAGAACAACTGGATGAATACTACGCCCGATGCAAGATTGAAGGTGACATCGACGACCATTACAATCTGACGTCTCTGTCTGCTCCAGAAGAACTTGAAGAAAACTTTCTATTACTAGGAGAAACACCAGTCTCCAAGAGCAGAAAATATCCAATATACATTCTTAGAGACGAGAGAGCCTGTGTAGAGTTTTCAAACCTACATTACAAAGCAGCAAGAAACATGACATATACCTGATAGGCTTTCAACTGACGGCCTTTTTATTGGTTTTATTGGTAGTTTTATTGACGGCCGCGTCGGCAAACGGTAATAGCGGGATCTGGATCGGCTGGATCGGCCACGCGCGAGCCTTCGCCAATCTCCGCGCTACAACGGTTGTCACTGGCAACCGATGATAACAAAATGCTTCTTAACCTCCAGTTATGCTGTTTTCATGTTAATTATCATTGATAATTTTAAATGCGGACATTTTTGTCACGCTTCTCTCAATGCAGATATTTTCAAACTACTAATCTTGCTGCTCGTCTAGCTACGAACAGAGAAAGTCAGTCCAACGAAACTCATTGCGCAGAATCGTCAATGACATATCGTATACCGCTACCTGGAGGGCTCGGGTGAAGTTGGCGCTGGTCGATTTTGCCACATATTTCAATTTCACCTGTTCCGCCACTTGGTACTGAATTTTCGACAAAAATTTCGAATTTTGAGATTTATTTCTGGGTGATTGGTTCGACGAATTCCGGAAAATTTTTGATATCCGCACTTGGGATTTTGCGTATTTTCAGAAAAAAAAATTCAACCCTATTTTTAGTCCCGAAATCGAAAATATTTTTTCGTGCGCAAAAACGGTTGTTTTTAAAAAATTATCGACTTCGCTATCAGAGAGATCGTCGCATTTCCTTTGAAAATCATGCAAAAAATTTCTCAAATTATCACACGGCTAGATTTTGGAGGGGGGTGGCCACGTTATCGTGGTCACCCTGTTTATGTCGGAGTATCACAAATCTTCAATCATTGTTCAATAATTTCATTAAAAAATGTGATTAGTCTTTCTAGAATAAAAGGATACTTCATTTGAAATTGAACTCTCGATGAGTTTACCGTATCAAGCGTCAAGCGTTATTTGCAAGCTATGAATATGGCTCAATGACGGAATCTTAGCAACAAACAAATGGTTTGTTAATAACAACGCTTGGACGAAATCCACAGTCATGGGTTAACTAGCGAGCTTACGACGTGTTCGGGATCGTCACGCTTTGATATGAGTAATCGTTGCCAAAATAATCACTTTTCATCCTCTCCGCCTTTTCGTAGCATTTCTCCGACTTATACAGGGTGGAGCATTCAAAGTGTGACAGAGCAATAGCACTCAAACTATTGATGATACTGAAAAAAGTTTCAGATGAAAGTATTGTAACGTACTTTGACGTTACGGAAAATAAATATGGATCCGCGAGTTTAATTATCAAGTCAAAAATCAAGAGCATGAATGAAATGTTGTGAAAATGCTTTAATGCGTAATATGTGTTTCTCGTTCAAAGTCTGAAACAAGACTGTTTTTACAATAATGTTGGTTGACGCAGCAACCTTATTCTTTTGAAAGACATATGAGGTTTATAAACGTCTTTTACCTATGGTGACTACTAGATCATTAAAGAGGGGGCAAAACGGATGATTTCACCTTTTGTAACATTATATACAAGTTCAAAGTCTTTCGTTTTCAATCGAATTCGTATCTATTTTAAACCCGGAGTCATACGGCTGCAGAGCAACTCGAGAGTCAATTGTTGTAAACAATGCGCTTTGACTGGCAACTGGCAAATTTCGCTCATATTGTCTTCGGCATCGCTCGAGTACAATTATCTTTACGATGGATATCTCCAATCGCGAGACGTACGATATAGTGCTGATGATGGAAAGGTGTGACAACGTTGCAGGGGACGCAGCTCGCGAATCCGCGGACCGGTATCCGTTGAGGCGGCATCCATCTGCGAAGGTCTTCCGCCGCTCGGAGCGAAGCCTGTGCGAAACTGGCAGCTTCGTCCCGGATCGTTCTAACGCTGGACGTGCGAGATCCAGACGGACGGTCCAGTTCGAGGAACGTATCCTCGACGATGTTGACAGAGCGCCTACTAAAAGTACTCGGGGTTTGGCGGCGGAACACGAGACTGATGAGTCAACCGTACACCGGGTCTTGCGAACTAACGAGCTGAAATCATTTCACTCGCGAAAGGTTCAAGCACTGCACGGTCAACACCGTGTGGCAAGAACCGCTTTTTGCGAGTGGATATTGGAGCAGCATCAAGCAGACCCGATGTTCATATTCAACATATTATTCACGGATGAGTCCAATTTTAATCGCGACGGGGTTTTCAACACCCACAACATCCATCATTGGGCTGAAGAAAACCCGCACAATGTTCGGGAATCAAGCCACCAAGTTCGCTGGAGCATCAACGTGTGGTGTGACATGCTGGGCGAGGAGTTGGTAAGCTTGTTTGACAATGCATGAAATATGCAGATATGCAGAATAATGCAGATATAATTTGCTAGTTTTATTGCTTGACTTCAAAAAATTTCATTAAAGACGTGTTCTATTGCTTTTGATGAAAATAACTTTGTTGAATCACTACAATCAAGATGTTTCATCAATATGGATAATATTTGAGCAATCAGTGATAGAGCAAGGATTATGGTTTGCTTATGCAATTAAACAATACGGGGTAATTTTTGCCACAGATTGGTCCCTGCGTTCTACCGGCAAGATTGGATGGAAACACGTACCGCGAGTTTCTTGGAAATCAGCTTCCCGAATTGCTGGAGGAAGTTCCGCTTGATCGCCGAGCCGCCCTGACTTTCCAGGATGATGATGCTCTAGCGCACTTCAGGGCGTGTACGCGGCAGTTCCTAAACGAATGGTTTCCGGGGAGGTGGATAGGCCGTGGAGGTCACATCGCCTAACCACCGCGATCACCTTACCTGAACCCTATGAATTATTGTTTACGGGGCTTGATCAAAGAATTCGTGTACAAGAACCCACCGAATTCTTTGGAAGCTGTGGAGGCTAAAATTGTGGAAGCGACAGCGACGGTGACTCCGGAAATCGTTCGTGGAGCGATGGAGAATTTAGTTAGACGCTGCAGGCTTTGCATCCAAGAAGGTGGCGGCCATTTCGAGAACCTGCGGCCCCTGTAACGAGTCGTCACACTAACCAGATAAAAAACGGCACTTTCAGAGCCACCCAATAATTTCGCAAAAAACGATTAGTTGTCAATACCGAAAACAAAACAGAGTTCCGTACGATCTTTCTCATTTCCTAGTGATAATAACACAGAATCATAGTACGCGATTGAAATTATGTTTCTGGAATTTGAGTACATCGATTTTTTGTGACTTCGAATGGGAAGAAGTGAGAATTTTTTTTTATCCAATAACATTTTTAGCGCCGTAAACTGATTTATGGATGAATTGAGTGTTGCCGAAAACAGTGCGAATAAATCTATGTAACATGAATTTAGCAAAATTAACCTTTTCCGACTAATCAATAATTTATTCAGTGAAATAATGTATGGTACGACTCACTTATCACTCAGTTGGTGTATCTAAATTTTCATGTCATTGAATTCATTCCTTCTTTGCCGTGAAAGGATATTATGCCCTAAAATGCTTCTCTCTATCTACATAATCGAAATTTCTTTCGAAAATTTGGCAATGTCCGGGTATAAGAAAAGATGTTTCCCGGTAAAATGAAGCATTGTCGAAATGACAAAATCCCATTTAATTCGAGGATTAATTTGTCTGGCTTATAAAATAAATTTTTCGTCGCAAAATAGGCTGCGAAAGCACGAAGGAATACTGGGACTCATCGCTTTTCGATTTCAAATTCGATGTTTCGAAGTTTTTTGTGTAATGAAAAATCTTGTTGGCATCCCCCCTTATCGGATAGGTCTTTGATTGAGGTATTATTGCACAGATATTCACGTAAGATGAATTCATGGATTTTTCTGAATACCTGTGATTTTGTTTGGAATTTTCTACGATTTTGAAAAAAGTAGTTGAGAGAATAATTTCGAAATTTTCAGGTCAGTTGAAAAATTAACGACAGAGCCAGGAATCGAACGTGGTATCTAGAGATGCTTTACCGGAGACTTACTCGTCTAGACCACCTAGCCGCCCTGAATACAGTGTCGTTAATTTCTCTCATCACCTGTATTTCGAAGATTGTTGTTTTCGTGTGCCGTTGAATATGTTTACATATTAGAGATTTGAGATTCGTCGCGCCGAGACACAATTTTGACATGTGTGTAAAGCTTGGGGGTATGTGTACACATGTGCTATGTGTGGATATTTATGTGAATTAAATTCAATTCACCTAACCACTTAAACGGCCCGGCCGTTTATTATTGCTGACATGAAATACAACACATCATATTGTTGGCGGAAAAATTTTTGCTAGGTAGTCTAGTGGAGCGAGTCTCCGGTGAAGCATCTCTAGATACCAGGTTCGATTCCTAGATCTGTCGTTAATTTTTCGAATAACCTGAAAATTTTGAAATTGTTCTCTTAAGTAGCGAATTTTTCTCGCCAACAATATGATATGTTGTATTTCATATCAGCAATGAAAAAAGTAGTGTAAAGAATTTTTTGGATTAGTAAAAACTGATGAAAAGTCCGGAATTATTTGATGAATTCTCGGTTACGCTTATACATCACACTCAATAAGTTTCAGAGGCATGGAAGAAAGTTTCATATACACAGCGTTCGAAAATTTTGGAAAAGGGAATTATTCCAAATCAACGAGAATTTCGATAAAAATTGACAGGCATTCAGAAAAATCATCGAATTTATTTAATTGGAATTGAATATAAATCTCACTCGAGATTTGTTACACAAATTTGTGTTTCCAACAATTTATCAACAACTTTTTTGCATTATTTCTACCTATAACGAATTATCTTAAAAATTTGGCTATGATTGATTTTTACTTGATATTTATCTCATGGGGAGTGTTCAATATTCTCACCGAGACTCACTTTTTGTCAAGAATATTCGTTCAGTCAGACTGCTTCAAAATGTTATGGTATCTACAAATGTCGTCTACAATCGAATCTGTGAACAAACTTGTCGGACGGCCGCTCACAGAAATGAACTTGTTTGCTTGTAGGAATGATTTGTGTAGAACCGATACGCTCCCCATAAATCGAATGGGTGGGTATACGGAATAGTACGCTAGTAAGCCAGTTTAGACGACTAATTGCCACTCAGTTTATCCGGTAAACCGAATGCATCGGTTCATTTGATTAGCCGTTTTTTTAAGTCAATTTGGTTATCCGATTCGATCGTTTAATCTGGTGAAAAGTTATAATTTTCCCAATCAACTAATGGTCCATAAATTTAACCATGAAAATTACGAAGAATTAGTTGTGAATTCAATTCTACATCGACTAAGCTAAGAATATCAGGAAAATAAATTATAATTCCAACAACGGTGACCATTGTAATTAATGTAGAATTTTGAATGCGTCAACTTGTAAGAGTTTGAAATAACTACAAAATGTCCGAACACAGTAGTTGTGTATTTACGAGTTTGTTTATTCGATCAATGTTACGTTGAACCTTGAACTCATAACCTTCGTTCTTAATTTTCTCAAAAATATCACGGCTTTGATGCAAAAAGAAAAAAACAAAAAGAAAGAAACAGCGTTTTCTGGCAATAAGTTACTACCGGAGTGATCAGTTAACGATTATTCACAGCTGACTCGTTTGACTTGTATTCGCAAATTTATGGAACATCAGCTGGTAAAGACAATCATAATTCTTCATCAAATCAACCGGCTAAATTGGTTGCTCAAATCAATCGGTTAACGCTCAAACAGGTTGAACCGAGAGCGTATTATCCAGGTTAACTATTTCAAACAGTTCAACCTACCAAATTGTACAGCACCGGATGAATTGATTTCAACTTTCCGTTTCTTCGTTTTCGGAGAATAAAGGAAGTTATTGTAATTACCCCGAAAATGAAAAGTTGAGTTTTCACCAGATCTCGATCTACTAGATAATCACTTCCGACCAATTTCGGACAGACGTCTGGGTGCGTGTATGCGTTGTAACGTGGCAGTTCGGTTAGGCCTGCCCGTTACAAGAGACTCCCTGAACCCTGGGCGAGATCCCGGAATCAGGGTTTAGAAAATCGAGTCGCGAAATAATCCTAGAGAGCGCCAGAACTGGAGTCACGTACCCGAGCTTCGACAGGGACGAAATAGCGCATTACGACCAAGATATTACAGGCTTTTGCTTTTTTAATTTTTTTTTTTGAGTGCACCGGCTACCCTCCAGCGACCAACTCCGACGCCGAGGATATTTCGAGGCAAGGCGAAACCGCGGAGATCTCGCGGGAAGGACACCGAGGCTGCGGAGGGGGAGACAACGCAGATCCCTGCAACGCGGGAATCCAAGGCGGACGCGATTCCCGCTGGCGGCCGGCGCGCCGCAGCCTCTCCGCTCACCCCGCCTACGCCCAACCAAGGCAACCGCGAGAGACCAGCTAGCGACGAGGGAGCACCACCCCGCCCAACCCCAGGACTCCGTAGAGCTGCGCGGGAGACGACATCGCGATCTAGCCTCAACTTCTGCGCCGAGTAGCGCAATCCCCAGAATCGATGACAGATCGATTGTTGCGCATTCTTAGGGTAATGACGCCACGAAGGATTAGCGTGACGAGATCGGCGTTGCAACCATTCGAGATCACTCTAGTTCTGGCGAGGGAACAAGGCAGTCGAGTTTTTTTTTTTGAGCTAGAGTTTGCGCCAGTGAAAGTTGGTTTCGTTGAGAGGACAAGGGCGATGAACCGTCACGAGGGTGTAGGGGAGTTCGTCCACTGGATGTGGAGCGATAAGCGCTGCTGATATTCTCGCGATCGAATTTCGAGCGTAATTGAGTAAAGGCTGATCAGATAAAGGATCGCCATTTTGGAGTTTGCATGTCGAAAAGTACTTGAAATTCGTTTGTCGATTCTTTTGCTTGGTGACCGTAGCCTGAGTTGCGCGCAAGGGAGTAGCGTTAATTTCGGGGGATCCAGAAAATCGAGTCGAGCCACGGGTTGAGCCGAGACGTTATTGTCTCGAGTTTGAGTGTGACCGAAGTCCGTTACACGGGGTCATTTCACTTCGTCCGGTACATTGTGACGTTGCACCTAGAGTGCAAGTCATAACAAACCCCAAACCCGCGGGGAAGAGCCGAACGGGTGAGCCCTGTCCCGTCGGGAAAGACCCGAACATCACCGAAGCCCCCCGACGCTCGGCAGAGCCGAGCGCCAGAGTCAGTACGATCACGGCCTGCGAAGCAGCAACAAGTTTAACCACGAGAAGCCAAGAGAGAACGAGAGAGACCCACAGTTACACACACCGCCAGAGAGAGAGAACGAGAGACACACCCTACACACCGCTACACATCGTTACCCACACACACCGACGACACCAGGTTAGCCTGCATTCTACCGCCGATCTGCTCCTCCCCTCGCAATACCAACCCTGTCTACCACACACTCCCCGTCACTCTACACCACCCTCCCCTCGCCATATCAACCCTTCCGACCTCACATTCCCCGTCACCTCCCACACCCCCCCCCCCCCCCCCCCCTCCCCGCGCGCGTATCTGTAAGTTAGTATTAAGCAACGCTAAGGGCTGAGGCGTGATCAGCCACCGCTCAAGTCTACAACCCTTTTGTATCTCTTAATTTAAGTCGAGCCCTGGTGCAAAAATACACACACTAAGTTTTACCGATTATATCCGCCCCGTCTCTAATTGTCTCCCCCACCCATATTATTCGTGCGGACTCAAAACCCGTCACAACATCCTCCATTCTCGTGTAGGTCGCGAGCAGTCACGGGGAGCATTCGAATTCGCGACTGCGTCCCGCCGTCGCCGAGGAAGTGAAGCTCGGGTGCGCGCTGATAAAAATAAGCGTTTTTAGAGGAGGATCGCGGGTGTCGCGACGAGCCTCGCCTCAGTTTAGTTATTTTTTTTTTTCTCTCTTTTTGTTTGCAGTACCAGTTAGTATTAAGTTGGCGATCAGCACCATTTTGTAAAGGACGTTCGCGAGCAGCGCATCGAGTCCGATTTTGTTTTTGGTTTTTACGAATTAGGGTATTGTTAAGACGGCGACTAGCGCACGTAAGCCGTAGAGGTCTCCTAGAATTATTCACCTTTTTTTTGTTATTTTTTTTATTATTCGGTGTGTTTCTCCCTTTCTGATTTCGTTTAGATTAAATTTAACATTGTATTTGGAACCGCGAAGGACGACTTGCGTAGTCGTATTATTATTATTTTTATTTTTATTTTCATTTCTTTGTTTTGTAATATCGCTGATGAGAAATATACCATTGTAATTTTATAGTAATTTAGCCACATCACGCGTTGGCTTACTTGTGTTGCAATTCTCTCTACCCAAAAATTACCCCTCCCCTCTCCGCGGTACTGAGCTACCGAGCATATGGTCGCGGTATATCGTATTACCGATTTCGAGGCGTGTTGACCACGCCAGGCGCCCAACAAAATTTCGCGATATTGTTTCAGATCCAGGATACCTCTCGGACGCCAAATTATTGTGCACGCGGTAAGTTCTCGGTCATTTTCTCCGAGTGACCGAGGTGCAGAAAAATCCACGTCACAGTGTTTACACTTTGTCGATCATAAGGAATATTCTCATCACTTATTGTGACTACCTAAGTATCCAAGGTAAAATTACAATAGAAAGTTTTCGTCTCTTGAGCACCCGATGTAAGAATGTATGAAGATGAATGTTTACATGTTGGGATCTTACGCTTCCGATGGGAAGCACACGCAAGACGGTCAAAGCGGTCATACGAGTACATTACCCACAAAACAGCCACCCCACAAAACTGTTATCAAATCAGATACTACTGCCAAGTATAATTTATTGAGACACCAATGATGATTTTGATATACTATAACTCATGACAAAAAAAAAAAAATTGAAATCAAAATTGAAATTGAGAAGAAAAAAAAAATTGCAGTACGTGGTACTTGGCGGGCCAATTTTTATATTGCCATTACAACATTGATATAGCTCGACTTGTATTTTCTTGTGCTTGTTTTAAAAAGACCCGACAAGTGCCACTAAATGAAAAAAAAAATGACAAGACGATAAAATTTGCTATACATATATTACATAACAGTGATACTGTGAAAGTATTCCTGATCTGCTCAGCTATTCCCTATTTATCATTGCGCGGCAAATTTGGGCATTCTTCGATCCGCCGTCTCCTGGGACCTGGTCATTCTGGTTACTGATTATATTTGTGGTCATTATAATTTGTTGCTAGAATTTTTTTCTCGTGTCCATGCATTTCCAAATTTTTTCACGTGTAGAATTGCTGCGAGCCAACAAAACGACAGAAAAATGGTTCGCGAAGTAATGACTTCGGCGGACGAGGTAACAGAAGATGCTGCTCCGTTTAATGAGGCCGTACTTGCCGACGAATTTCAGGATACCGATTTGTTTTGCTCGGAGACAATGCCTGAATCTCCGATACAGTACGCGAGAAACGACGACGAGACGACTGAATACAACACCGCGGAGGATTTCCTAAGTATCCAGCCTGCGACCGAAAGTAATGTTGTCGAAGACATAAATTCAAATTTGCTTGTAGTCGGTAATGCCAAGGCCGAACCAAGTCCCCCATTGGAGTCGACTGGGAGAAGAATAGTAGACATTAGGCATTTTTTAAATAGCGTTACAAAAATTGGTCGTCACTCCCCTTTTGATTGTACTTTTGCAGACATGTGTCCAATATCCGAAAGCCGGACAGGATTCAATACCACCATCACCTTCAAATGTAGTATGTGAAATTGAGTCAAATCAATAACATCAGAGAATTCTAGTTCAGGTTCCTCAAGCGTCAATGCAGCTATAGTATCCGGTTTAGTGTCCACAGATGGTGGTTTTTCTCAACTCGCAGAGATTAGTGCATCGGTAGATATGCCATGTATGGCTAAAGAGACTTGGAAGAAATTTCATAGGATAGTTAGCGATGCGTATCACATTTCACGGGAGCAAATTCTAGAGGCAGGTAGGCAAGAAGCTACGTTGGCCTGTGAGGCGGGTGACGTTGACGTGGACGGGTACCCTTGCATAGCGGTTGTCACCGATGGGTCTTGGGCAAAAAGATCGTATAGGACAAAATATGACTCACTATTAGGTGTAGCAGTAATAGTGGGATTCAAAACCAGAAAAGTTGTATTCATTGGGGTAAGAAATAAATATTGTTCAACGTGTGATAGGAAGCGGGGTGATACCGAGGCATCTGTAGGCGAACATAAATGTGCGAAAAATTGGACGGGTTCTAGTACCGCGATGAAGTCAGACATTATCGTCGAGGGTTTTAAGTGTAGCGTAGAAATGCACGGTATTAAATACAATAAATTGATTGAGGATGGGGATAATAGTGTTCACCGAAAACTTATCGATGCGCTTCTGTATGGACCGGAAGCACTCGTCAAAAAACTTGAATGCCTCAACCATGTTCTCCGCGTCTATGGAACTCGACTTCGGGATCTCTGTACCAACCGCAAGGTTGGTACTGTGATCCTACGTAATAATTTGCGCAAAAACTTGAGGCGACTACGATTTGCCGTAACTTCCGCAATTCGCTACAGGAAAGGCCAAGTTGATCAGCCACTTTACGTTCGAGTCGAGGATTTGCGCAGACATTAAAAACGGTCCGAACCATGTTTTCGGAAAACATGGATCATGTGCGGAGAGAGGTTACTTCTGTGACGGTAACCCCAAACCAGGGGAAGTTAACCTGGTCGAGGACATGAAATTGACTGGTGTCTTCCAAGAGATTCAATCGGCAATGTATCAACTCATTGAGCATGCATCGAGCCTCAATATGGGGCGTGGATAACAACGTAACTGAGTTATACAGCTCACACGTTGCCAAAGCTATAGGTGGCAAAAGAGTCAACTTTGCCCTGCGCGATTCATATGGAGCTCGGTGCGATTCTGCCGTAATGAGAATGAATGCCGGTGGACAATTTCATGTATTAGTGCAGGAAAAATTGACAGGAAGGGTGGGTAAATTCACGAAAAAAATATTGCGAAAATAAGACGGGGTCAATAGAAATGAGAAAAAAGGGTTTTAAGGGTAGCAAAAAAAACTTTCGTGACCCAGATCGCTGACACCGACTATGGCCCAGATGCTGCTTGTCCACGGCAATCAGACATGTCGGTGGATGAATTGGCGTCTGCTCAAAGGACATTCGTGCAGAGCTTGTATTCGGAGGACCTATTGGAAATCGAGCGACAGACGATGGGGCAGAGTTCGTCAATGGCATGGTACGAACAGAGAAGAAAACGTTTGACTGCCTCAATTTTCGGTGAAATTTGTAAGCGAAGGCCACGAACATCTTTGCTAAATTAGTAGAACGCATCCGCTACGGCGATTTCCATGGAAATTCTAATACAAGGTGGGGCACAGAAAAAAAGCCCATAGCAATAGGTCAGTTCGCTGCCGAACGTTCTGTTACAGTTGATAGCAGTGGTCTAGTGGTGGACAAGGCGTTACCCTTCCTTGCGGCATCGTCGGATGGGCTTGTAGGTAAAGACGCGGTCGTAGAAGTCAAGTGCCCAGCATCGGCAAAAGAGTTGACTCCAATGGAGGGCATAGTCAAAGAAAATTAAATTCATGAAAATAATCGATGGGAAAGCGAAGTTAGAGCTTTCTCATAATTACATGTATCAGGTCGAAGGTCTTCTACACATTACGAATAGGAAGTGGTGCTATTTTATAGTTTGGACGCCAAAGGGATTGATTTTTGATAAAATAAAACGTGACGATAAATTCTGGACCAAAAAATGGAGAATAAATTAGCGGATTTCTTTCACTTTTGTTTGTTACCCGAGATCGTAGATTCTAGACGCGCCCGACAACTCTCAATCTGCGAACCCCCTCAAATCATCGAAGCCCAGAAAAAGTAAATTCGCGACCGACAGACGACAAAAAACTGTGATATAAATATATGTACATATGTTCGTAAATATAATAGCTTTGTATATACCTCGCGTGCAATATTTCTGTGATTTATGTTTAGTTAGTTATGTGTTTTACTGTGCCAAAAATTTGCTAGTCATATCGTTATAATTATATATCTGATTATTCATTCCAAGAATACTTTCTGCAGTCTGACCAAACTGCGTGTATACCTATATATTATGTAAATATTGTATAGCCTATTTTTTTTATTACTATCTGTGACTTGCACCCGTGACGTACTACTTTCCACAGTTTGCGCTTTCTATACAATTTATTTAGCCATATAATGTATACAATGCTCGACGCCTTGTTATGATATCAATTTTCTCTATCAAGATTACTGTCATGTTTCACTTATACTGTTTCAATTTAATTTCTATGAGATACATTTCATAAAGATTTCGTGATTATGTTCATTAAGTTTAAACGAGTTTAATTTCACTTTCATGATTTTATATTATTTTATATCATTTTGTATTCGTTCGGTGCAAACCCGATCATGGTTGGAGGCAGGGACGGGTTAGGTGGGTCTCTGATAGCGACCTCCACGTCGTGAGACCTGGGAGATTGATGATATAATCGTTGTTATATCATGAATTTGCTTACAGCTATTCGTTGCAATTTTCAATTTAAAATTACCTGTGACGATGTCTGGTCGGTATTCATAAATAGTTCCGTATTATTTTCGAAACTGTATTAGGAACAGCTCTCAGCCGATCAAGCTTATGCTTCGAACTGACTCAAGACAGTCCGACAAATCGAACCTGACTATGAATACCGGCAATTAGACTATTACCAGTCACGTGATCGCATTGCGTAGAAATACGGATGCCGGTGAAATATAATTTTTGTTGAAATATTAAGAATGTATATCTATATCATCATACGTACGGGGAATTCTACGTCACGTCAATCAAAAAATGACCTCGTATTTTTTTCAATCTATTCATACTTCTTTTCACATGAAATAAAGGTAAAAAGAATCGATACGCATTTTGGTGTTCGTCCGAATTATGTTTGTTTTCAAAAGTTACAAGACAAACATTCAATTTTGATGCAAAAGGAGCGCGCATATATCCGGTTCTATTCGACGTAAAGGCATCATCTACAGTGCATTCGGAAGGTGAACGAATAAGCTTTCATAAAAAAAATGTAAAGTTGAACATTATTGAAAATCCCAGTTTTTATAAACAATTCAAATGTTCGACGATTTTTACCTCATTAATGACAAGTTTGTGAGATTATACAAAAGACAAAAATATATTTAATTCTGGGAATCTAGCTTCACCAGTCCGACGTCCGATTTTCCTTCTTTACAACAATTAAATAATAGAATATCGGTTCACCAGCCGTACAATCCCTACAGGGCGAAATTACAATGGTCTGAGCAACTTATCTTCTCTAGATGCCCCGTCGATCGTTGGCTCTTTCCTCTAACTCCGGGGACTCTTGAATGGTGATTTGGCGGAGAATTAATTTGTGGAATCTTCCGATGTTCAACTCGATCGGGATGGGCCGTCCGTATCGAGTCCACGTTACCCTCCCTTCCTCCTTCTACAGTTATTATAAAGTGGCACGCGACTGATCTCTTCAATGTCCCCGGAGAGAAAGAGAAAGAGATCCCGCGGTCCCCGAAAATCTTACCCCTTTCGCTGGCCGAGCGAATACCGCGACCGTATCGGCTATTAACGCTACTCGGCGCCGCGTCACCTATCTCCTCTCATTTAACATTGTAGTGGCCTGATAAGGCCGCGAATATTTGAACTTCGCATCGGCACTTACAAGTTTTTGAATTATAAAAAAAATAGTTTTGGGTTCCTTGTTAAATTCTGTATTACTAGTAAATTTTTCAAGTGGAATCTGAAAGGAGTCTATTTTTTTTTCTATTATTCATCAGGTGCTGCGTCGAGCATGGCACACTGGGCTGTTTGCAAGTATTTGAATCCGAATGCCCGTGAGGGGTGGAGGAAGAGGCTGGCCGCGTCACCCGCCCCACTCCAGCGACAGCTCGATTGCTCCGTCTCACTTGTTTCTTACTCTCTCCCTCGACACGGTTAACGCGGGAAGCGGAGTAGTCCGCGCTTTCTAGCTAGGCAACGCCCTTAAATTAAATGAAGAAGAAATAATAGAATTTAATTACCATAAGAATCAGTAACAACGAAGCGAAAAAAAAATAATAGGTCAAATTGTTTTTAACGAAATCCTTTATAAAAAAGGTTGGATGCATTTTTATGGTCAGATTTCAAATTAATTAATAATCTTGCCTCAAAGTTTTCTATTCTCTAATTTTTCATCGTTTTTCATTTACAATTTTTTTATTATTGACATTAGCGCAAAAAGTTATAGTAAAAAGTTATGGATAATTGTATCAACTACAAAAAAGCTCTGAACAAAATTTTTGTCAGCCTCACGGTTACAGAGGTGAATAACAAAAACCAATCACACCCTTAATTTCAAAATGGCGGCCGTTCGCTAACCCTTTCGGACCCGGAAACTGAGTTTCACACTAATGGCCGACCCCCCAGAGAATGAAAAAAAAAAAAAAAAACAGCGTTCTACCCAAAATTCTCACGAGCCTATTTTTTGAGCACGCTTTGCCTGGACTATATGCTGTAACATAAGAATAATTCATTAAATTCCAATTATGCTTCGACTCAATTTCAATTCACTGTAGAGACAAAATAATTACTGTATTGTACGTTTTGTATTGAAACAATTTTAATTTGTGGAATCTTTATTATCTTGGCACGTTTTCTGTATTCAATAATGAGGATCTGATTTGTTCGTAAACGAATTAATTTTGTACTTTGTTTTTATTATGCTACATATTGTTCATGTATTTGAAAAGTGAAACGGCTCGCCAATGCGAAATTATACAAAGTCTACTCTGTAAACGTTGCCTGATACAAAGTGGTATAACTATATGTTGTTCTCTTGTACTATACGTCGTTCGGAGTGAAACGTACTTGCATTGTTGATACCGAAATGCTAAAGATATTCACAAATTTTACTTTAACTAGTCCTGTGTCAAAATATCGTCAGTCGTCATCAAGATAATTATAATAATTTCGCCGCCTACGTTCGGAAATATACAACATAACGGGACTACAAGTTGATTCCGGATTCTGGACGAATATATTATAGGGTTTCCTTGTCAAAATCAAAGTCGAAAGTTCCTGATTAATTATTCGAAAAAACGACGTTCTTCATAAAAAATAATTGAAATTCAATCGAATATTATCAGTTTAGTTTTAATTTTTATAAATTTTTCTGCATCATTATCAGAATTGAGAACAAGATTCGCTGGTTAACTTTTTCACAAATTGTAGTACAAATTATTTTTCCATGAATAATTTCTCGAATATTTCTTGGAAATCCCTCACGGACAAAAGCCTCGACTTGGGTGTGAATTCGTACCCACAATTTTTTTCTTATGGGAATTCAGCATTATCCAAGTCGGGGGTACGAATTTAGACCAAGTTGAGGCTTTTTTCCGCGAGGGATAACATTTTCGTATAAATTCGATCCAAGAAATTAAAAGGTTGATCGAAAAAGAAATCCGAAAAAATTAAATTTCCATTTCTTTGAATGAACAAAGACGTTTTCCCGAAAAATTACTTAGGAACTTTCGACTCCAATTCTGACAAGAATTCGCCCTGTCAAGTATTTGCTGTGAATTACGAATCACCCTGCATAGCGAGTGCATATTTGGCAGGATTCTTGTAAATGATATCTATAATTGCATAACAGAAATTTGCAGTATAAAACACTTACCATTGCAACGAACGATTTGTTCGTCGGCGCGTCAAATCTAACCTTTTTTTCGATCCAGCCGTGCGACGTGACTTATCCATTGTTGCACTCACAAGATTATTGTTGTTTGTAACAAATATATGTATACACAGTGGCCGCGTGAAAATTTGTACGTGATTAGAACTAGTGACACGGCAAATTACCAAACACTCGCGTTTGCTTCGTTCGCCGCGAAAAGTGGATGTAGACGGTACGCGAGGAAACGCAGAAGTAACGGTTAGTGGGAACAGGGGCGTGTGTGAAGCGCAAGCGTCGACGCCAAAAGACTCCGAAGAGTCAGTCGTTCACGAACCACCGGCAACGATGAACCGTAAGTAATTTGTTACCAATCATAATATTTGGCGCGTAAATACTTTTTTGCACGCAGAAAATGCATTCTTTCGCATTATTGGTGTTATCGAAAAACATCAACAGCGTACAAAGTATTTTAAGGAAGTAGGTTTGGACCCGCGAGAAACGGGCGGTGGGAGATAGGCCTGTGCTTATGCATGGAAGCTCCGGCCCAATACCACTCGCAAAAAGCCAAATTCCGTAATAGTCAAAACTATGTTAATCCTCACATAATACGTGAAAAATGTTAATTCTACATATTTTTAGATTTTTTTTGTTATGTAATATATGTTGTAACGTGGAATTTTCGATGCGCGTTCCACACGGCTCCCCGAACTCTGGACGGAACACGAAATTAGGGATCCTGCGGATCAGACCGCGACTCATTTCGAAAAAGAGCGCCAGGACAACGGTCACGCATCCGAGACTCTGAGGGGACCATTGTCGGTCTAGCGAATACGACTTTTCAGGATTTTTGTTTATTTTTTTTGGGTGGCGAGTAAATGCGGCCTCAGACAGGGGATCGGCAGCAAATTCGAACGACGTTACCGGATGGCAATCGCAGCGGATCGCGACGAAAGGAGGGCCTCGCACGAGGCTACGGAGAGAGCGTCAACGGAGAGCTCTGCCGCGAGGGAATCCAAGGCGGACGAGATTCCCGTTGGTGACCGGCGAGCCGTAGCCTCCCCTCACCACGCTGACGTCAAGCAACCACACGAAGTCGTCACCACGCCACTGTCGAACTACGGGATAGCGGAGACTTGACAGCCAATCATCACCCCGCCACAGCGGGCGCCAAATGTAGCGATAAGTTAGACCATAAGAATTTCGGAAAGAAAACACCAATGAGAGCAGGAGTTTTTCACGACGGATAGCGCCTATGTTCGGGGCATGTTCGAATCGCGGCTCCGATTTGCGGAGCTCGACACTTGAGTCCTGGCGACATTTCGCGGTGGTCACGTTCGACTAGAAAAGAAAAAAAAAAATTAGAGACTTGTGTGTGACATGGCGGAAACCGGTGTCGGCGAGTTTTTGGTGTGGTTAAAGAGCGGTAAGTGCTTTTAATTCTTTGCGAACGCATTTCGAGTGCGATTTAGATCGGCGCACCGGTAAACGGTTGGCCAATTCCTTGTTGAGTTACAGTCGCACTCGAAATTTGTTTGCCGATCTCCTTGTTGATGGCCGTAGCCTGAGTTTTGACGATAACGCGTAGAGTCAATTTGGTTCCTGTCAAGTCTCGCGTAGAGTCACGGTTTCGAGTTGAGTCATTTTCGGTTTGAAATTGAGTGTAGAAATTCTGCTGCACAGGGTCTCGTCGAGTCTGCGTATGAAAAAAAAAAGTGGCACCTTCGTGTAGGCCGCGTATCGTCGGGCTTAGACGCTCGGTTTAGCGGGACCGGTTGCGAACTTTTTGAAAATAGCGGCTACGACTGAAGCTCGGATGCGTAATAATACGCTATAAACAAGCACGAAAAGAAAAACTTCCTAGAATTATTAATTTCGTCGCGATTAGCGCGTCGAGTCACGTTCTTGTGATTTAGTTTATGAATTATTGTTCATCAGTAAGATGGCGATTAGCGCATGTAGGCATGAGAAATTTTCTAGATTTATTAACGATCGCGGTTAGCGCTTCGATTATGATTTTGGTTAAGTTTTTCTCTAGCGGTTTATTGTTACGTGGCGATTAGTCGCCGTGAATAGTAGAGGACGGTCGCGGTTAGCGCGTCGAGTCGCCTCCCTTGTTTTGGGTTTTTGAATTATTGTTTGGCTCTAAAGTGGCGATTAGCGCCCGTAGGAATGAGAGGTCATCCCGATTTAGCCATTCAATTTTCTGTTTTTTTTTCTGTTATATTATTTTCTTTTCTTCTGTTGGTTAGATCTAAGTAGTTGAGTATGAGTCGCGAATTACGAATTATTACTTCTCGTTGGTATTTTGAGTCGCGGTGAGCGACGTTTGAATAATTATTTTTTTTATATTTCTTTTTTGTTAGTATTATCATCCGACGAAAATATATTTGTTGATTTAATCATTGCTTCGTAAAATAACGTGTTGGCGTACGTGTCTCGTATCTCTGTCTACTCAAAAATTACCCCTTCCCTCTCCGCGGTACTGAGCAGCTACCGAGTATATGGTCGCGGTCTTTCGCATTACCGTTGTCGAGGCGTGTTGATCACGCCAGGCGCCCAACAAATTTCGCGATATTGTTTTAGGTCCAAGATACTTCGCGGACGCCGATTTATTGTGCACGCGGCAAGTTCTCGGTCATTTTCTCCGAGTGACCGAGGAGCGGGAAAAATCCACGTCACAATGTATAATCATTTGAGCTATAAATAACAGGGTGGCTACTGGTCAGGGAATTTTGGAAAACCTGTAAGAGGCAGGGAATTCGGAAATTCTAGAATAGTCATGGAAATATGTCATGGATTTTTTTTCGGAAACTCAGGGTATCGTTAACTATGTTTTTTATTATAAAAATACGTCCCACTGTTTTCATTGTGAAATTCAACATTTTTTACATCGAAATCCACGCGAAATTATCGAAATCAAAAATTTTGTGCTCGTTAATCATTTTGTTCGCATACCTATTCTACGCTCTCTGTTGTTGAATATTTATTAACATACGACAAATGTTGATTTTCACACATGTCTGAAAATAATTAACGGCGAAACGAATGGTACGTGAGTACGATCAACGATACACATGAACATTGTAAATAATTGAATGACAATAAGCTTTGCAATGTACCGGAGCAGTGTTAACAAAATTTGCGAATAACGCGTGATATTCCGTTACCGCAGCACACGAACGCTGTACGAGCCGCTCGCGCACCGAGCGTTGTTTCATAAAATCATTCATAGTTATAATATTTATAACCCGATTACACTGAAACTTTTGCAGTTACCTTTTCTAGTACTCTGGTTCGCTTTACTCACAGCAACAATACGCGTTGCAACTTCGCTTTCTGACGTTTCACTTTTCGTGAGTTAAATCCCCATTGCAAACGTGCGTAAGAGCTTTGATTTGAAACCTTCGCTTCAAAAAGATCTTGCGGATAGAGAAACGCGATCTAAGTTTATTCAGGTTTTGAATTGGGGCGTTCATGTTTTTGTTTGTTTTTGTTTTTTTGAGCCACCCTTTATTCAGCTTCAGCAGCTCGAGAATATTTATAAACCGCACTAAATTAGGGATTCGAATGCCCAATTTTAATAAAATATTAAATGATCGATTAATCGAGTCTTATTCCATAATTGTTTTCGGCTCGATTAACCGATGCATCGATTATTTTTAGCTTAGTGGCCATCGCGATGGGGTATATAGGCTGGGAATTCGGGACCAAGATTTTGAATGCATTTTATTATTCGTGAGCGATATATTTTTCTGTATTTCCAAGTACCGTATGTATACGTAAACACCTGGCAACTGCCGCACTAGCAAAGCGGATGTAGGGAAGACCGATCGCGTTGATTTTGATAAATCGTCGATTTGGCATAGGACCAATTTTGCGAATTTTATTTTTCAGCAAATAACAATCAAGGGAATATAAATCCAGCGGGGATTCGGGTGGACCCCGACCAGCCAGCAGCTCTGGGCGTTGAGGCACAGCCTCAATGGCCCGGAGGTGTCAATATGCGGCTGAGGCCCCCGGTCCCACTCCAACAGCCGGGGGTGGCGTGGGGGGTCACCCCGAATCCCCAACATCCGGGATACCACTAGTGCTACGCGCCGCCCCAGTGGTATGGATGGCGGCAGGAGCCTCAACAGACCCTAACGCCGGTAAGTAATCTTGTGTTTTCGTACACAATTACGCGTGTGCTTATGCATTTTCTTTGCCTAGATTCCGGAATTGTACGGCGAGCGACAGGGGCTGTTGATGGCGGTCCCTATACAGCCGCCACCGCCGCCAATCCAGTCCCCGACGATGGTGGTTCCGCCCCCCTCACCTGCTGCCGCCTCGGCGGCAAGGCCAGATCGCGCGGCTAGCTCGACGCTTGAGGTACGTCCGCAACTACATATTTGATTGTTTCCAATTTTTTTTTTTTTGCAGTTATTGAAAGAGTCTGTCTAAGAATTAAAAAGTGGTTTAATTGTGTAATTTTCAAAAACTATGCAGTAGCCATAATTTAACATAATTTAACGATTTTAGCCAGTACTGATATCAGCTGGGGAAAATTTATGTTTTCTGTAATCTTACCGATTGTTTTATCTTCCAATTGCAACCATGAGTAAAATAGAATATGATTCTATAAAAGAAAGGATTCTAATGAATCTAGAAAATCCATGGGCGAAGCCACTGATACACAATGATAAGTGTCTTAAATGTACTAACAGACCAATCCGAGTTCGAACTGATTCTGAAAAGAATCGAGCAAGACAACAAGAACACCGTAGACTGAAGAACATTGAAGGACAAGTCTTACAAGACATGTATTTAGGCATGTCAATTTCCGGATTTGCACAAGATAATGATATATCGTCACCATTTCATCCAGATTTAGTTAGAGCATATAAATCATATCTTGAAAGCGACTATATAGAGTCGTTAAAACAGTTGGCTAATACTATTTCTGCTATGTCGCATACATCTTTGATTCAAACAGCAGAAACCTCACTAAATATTGAGGAACACGTCCATTGGAAAAGAGGAGCTATTAAAGAGATATCCGAAGAAGATATCCAAATTATAAAAGAGATATCCAAAGAGGACATCCAATCTAATGTCCAACTCGAAAACTCGTCACAAGAGTGTGAACTAAAAGTTCAGGATATCATTAAGATAGATGAAAAAAATAAAAATGATCTTCAAGAAAAATTAGATGGTCACAAGGCATCGACAGTGAAATTGAATTTTATGAGTCGGAAGGTTCCGACTCCTCTCACCATTCAACATTATATGGATCAGAGAGTGAGTATGACAGTCAGAAGATCGATAAATGTTTGATCGTTCTCAACAATTTAGACTGTTTGAGCAGGTTATCAACTTTTCTAAATGTACCATATCTGTCTGCCGTATATTATCGCGGATATTTATTTTTGACTTTTTGTTTTTATAGTTTTATATATACATTTTTATTTATTTACACCTGTATAAATTTTATCTTTTATTTATACACTTTAGATTTTAGCTATTTATTTATTCTATTTATTTTAGCTATTAATTAGTTTTAATTTTGCCGGGAAGCGATCGGGACGCAGTTTAAGTGCGCGAGTGTTATGCCGCGAGTGTGTGCGTCTCCCCCGCTTCGTCGCCCCGTAGTGTACGCGGCGGAACTCCCCGGAACATCGCGCCGGTGGGTGGACCCGTCTGAGGTAAGTGGTGCCTTTCTTTCTCTCTTCTCTCTCTTTCCCCCCGGCCATACGGTGCCGATTGCGAGGCGACTTTACTTGGCCGTCCTCGCGCGGCACTAGGCCGGTTAATCCTTTACCCCACCCCTAGTTTCCGATATTTATCCTATATTTTTAGCAATAATTTAACGATGACCGTCAGTAGATATCTTCGCGAAACATACCATATTTTTCTGACACATTTTTATTGCCCAAGGAGTTGGGATGTTATACCCTCGCCGCGTGTGAACCGCTGTATACTGTCATTACCGTGGCGAAACAGTTTTACTTTTCACTGTTTTCGTATTTTATAATTTCACTAGCAGCCCATCCCTGCTTCGCACGGGCATATAATAATATTAAGTAATAATATAAATGTTATTTTTCTAGAAACTCACTGTAAACATTGTGTATTTTCTTTTATTATATTATTATATGCCCGTGCGAAGCCGGGATGGGTTGCTAGTTATGCTGTTAAAATGTAGCTTATATGACACGTTCGTAGATTTACCATAGCAGCGCCATCTATTGATTACTTACTCAACCCAGTCGAAAGGTATCGACATCTGTTAGAATCATTCGGAGTTAACAGATAATTGTGACTGTCAAATAATAACAGACAAATAATTAGCAATATATTATAATTGCGACTATAATTTGAGATTTAAACTATCCTATCTCTCAAGTTGGATCGAACTGCACATGGTGTGCGTATTTTATTATAATCGGTTGAGTGGTTTAGGAGTCCATTGAGGACAAACATCGTGACACGAGATTTATATATATTAAGATAAGATAAGATAAGATAAGATATAGAATAGCTGCTCATCGGTCAAAGATGCTCGTGACATTGGATCACAATTATTTGGTTGTTGATAGGAACGGATCACGGAGGCCGTCCGGGTGGAAGTGGAAGCCGCTATGGCCACCGGCGGTCCCGTTCCTCGAGGGGAAGGCAGCCGCCGCAATCGAAACCGCCGCCGTCGAGGAGCTGGTCGGCGAAACCGAAGGGGCGGGAGAGGGGGGGGGGGGAACCAGCCCACTTTTAATTTTTATTAAATATTTTTTTTTTTTCTTATTAAAATATAATTTTTCTAAATACTCTCCTTGATCTGGTCAGTACTATTCATCCCACAACTTCCCATAATCCTCCTATTTACGAATCACGTTGAAGAAAACCCTACCGTGCAGCCCGAGGGGAAAATAACTCGGTGAATTGTCGTGTCGACAGGTTTGTGAATTCATTATAATGCGCCTGAATTAATGACAATTAATTGAATTCATACGAAATAACTGAATTAATAAGCATAAACTGACCTACTAAAAGTTCCAACTGAAATAATGAGAATTAAATGAAAAATAAATGAATTCTGGAAAATGAAGTCAAGCTGATTTGAATTAGTTTGGATTCATGCCAGAGTTATCTGTTTACTGCGAAATAAAATTAAGGTATTACTACGGTAAGCTCTATGGTGTGTAAACGAGTTCGATTTTTTTAAAACTCTTTATTTGGATAACGATTAATATCTTTACAAATTTTCAACACAATTGTTTCATGCATTTACTAGAAAATCAGGGTTGAAGTCAGCACTCGTAACACGTATTCCCTATACCGATACAATAAAACGCGAATGTTTTTTTTTTGTATTGAACTCTACCCGTCCGCGCCAATCTGATGGAAAATAAATATCTGGCGGAGAAGAAATGCAGGTAATAACGTTCAAAGTATTAGGAATTTTTCATTCATAGCTTTATTGATACACACGTAAAAAGTCCCATATTCACGACAAAATCTCTCGTGCGATGGTTGAGGAAATCACTTTTACTTATTGATAAATGGTTCATTTGTGTATTATTTGACAATATCGCCAAACATGTTAGATGTTACAGAAGTTATTTCGTCATTAAATAAAAATTGCTTCATGAAAGTTCCTAATTAGATAGAAATTCACGGAAAACTGTTATTGTTTCACATTCAATAAACTAAAGGGAGGATTATAATCTGAACGAGTGGTATTGTATTTCAGAAAAGGAGGGATGGTACTTGGAATCCGAAGAAGTTGATTCCTTCGAGAGTTCCAAATTCCTGTGAAATCTCACAGGATTGCAGTGAATCCGTAGAAAATTGTAACGTCTTCGAATGATTTTTTATGGTTTTTCGTAGCAATTTTCAGTAAGGCGCATGATTGACCGTGCCGCGGACTTTGATGTACAGCAGTAACACATACCCTGACTTTTCGTAGGTCGTATACGAAGCAGAAACCAACCCAAAACTCGCTAGTAGGTATGGCTGATCGCAATCTCACTAGACCGCGCGAGTTTTGGGTTGATATCCGTTGTAAGATCTCCTATCCCGACCTTTGTAAATACGAGCATCAGTGATCCCCTCATTTGGGGAGGGATCATGATTTACACCGATTTTGAAAATGGAGTGGGGAAGCCGGCGCCCTACTCCAAAATCAAAATCGAGATCGAGTGGTGGGGAATTCGACCCGATCTCGCTCTCTTAACCCCGGGACGTCAACGCAACCGGTTCAAGGCACATCTCCGCGACAACGTCCTCCAAGGAAAAAACTGGCCAGCCCAAAACGAGACGATCGTCGACTCTGTGGAATCCCTTCATCACTAGAACCCTCAGGTCCCGGGGAGAGAGCCACCGAGGGACCGAAAATTAATCCGATAAGTGAAATCTACTCCAAAAACAGTTGAATTGTTAACGTCTATGTGACGTCTCGTCAAAGACGAGAGAAATCGACCTCCAGTTAGTTACAATAAGTTTTTAAATAATGCGAATGGATGGAATGTGTGTGTGTATGTGTGGGATTTATTGTCAATAAATGCAAAGAAAGAAAATAAAATCTTACACCGTAGCGTATACCATCTACGAGAAGTCACGGTATGTAGTTTGTAACAAGGCGTTTCAGAGTCGCCCGTCACAAGGGCACACAACCGCCATTATTTTTAGTTTACGCGTCCTCAGCAGGGTACTCCAACCGAACTCGATACAAAATAGGCAATAACTACTTTTAACCAATTCTTTTTTGTAAATTCTTTATTTCGCGCTTCGGCGCAAGCTAATAAGGTACTTGGACGACAACGATCCCGACCAACAAGGGACCACTAGCTACCGTTTGCAGCTCTCGACGACTTCGCCTACCGACGGTCTCATCAGACTACACTGGCTACCTTGATGCACCTTTATATACACCTGGGGTAGCATCCACCCGAACCTTCCGTATCGCCTCGACTGCTGGTGAACAGGGAGATAAAAATCCTCCCGACGGCCGAGGGCACCGTTTCTCGAAGAGGAACCAGCCGCCAGCTCTATCGGATGCCGTAAGGATGGCGTGAAGGGCAGACCGTAGCCTGCCATCCTCCGACTTACCGGCCTGGTGCCGGACCGACCCCAAACCACTACGTTCAGGTTGGTAAAGCCATCGTTCTGAGGATCGACGCTGCCTTCCTATCGGCAAGGACCAATTACGTGGGTCGTGGTCCACGGTTTGGCCAACCGTCTGACTGCACGACCTCAGGTACAGGCAGCTAGCTACTGTCTGTGCAAAAGCCGGTGGAGGTGAACAACGAAGCGTCACTCTCCACCCGGTAACTTTGGCCGAGAGGCACCCTGTGTGTGCTTCTGTCAAAGAAGTCCCCGATGATAGGCAGCCTGGACCGTAAACCGAATCAGCTACAAAATCGTACGAGTTGGTGTCAACGACGAAATCGCGAGCAGCATATTACACCACATCTGACGGTAATTTTGGAAAACGTATGACCACGCAGTAACCAATATTCGCCACAGGGGGATGGCCTATTTGCGGTGGGGGTCAACCCACCAATCAAAGAAGAAGAATCACCTCACGACAACCGCGAGATCGGCGAGACGAACTACGACCTCCTATTCTACGCTTGACCTGCTGAGACAGCTTTGCTTTCGGATTATTCTCCCGATTTAAGCTACCGATACCTTTCCTTCTACCGCTATCGTTCTATCGTTTATTCTACCGAAAACCTTTATCCTTCTAAACTCTTTTCATTCTTTTTCCCTTCCTTCTCAGTTTTGCTAATATAACGTATAATTTAAATTAGAGTCGGTTTGTGTGCCTGAAGTCAGCCGCCAAGGTAAGGCTTCTGCCTTTGAATAGTATCGTTACGGAGTTGCTCATAATTTCTATTCTTTCTTATGGTATTCATCGACTTTGTGTGAATCATGGTCCACGGCTTAAAGTTGCAGTAAGCCGCCGTGTGGCTGCATGATTTCGGTCATTAATAATATATTTATTGTTTCTTGGTTGCATCGTGTGATGCCAGTTTTGTGTGAATCATGGTCCACGGGCTAGAGTTGCAGTAAGCCGCCGTGTGACTGTATGATTTCAGTAATTTATCATTTTCGTATCTGAGCGACGCCGTAACTGCCAAATAATTATTTTTCTAGTATTTACGATTCTTCTGATTATTTGAGAATCTCTATTAGCCTGCTTCTGTACCTTCTATCGTATATTGAGCCCTATTGGCTTCATACTTCATTCCATACTCTTTTTGTAATAGTAGTGTGCTTTATATTTAATTCTGTTATTGCTCATTATATTTTCATTTATTTTTGTGCCTATTGTATCACATATCGAGTTCCTTGGAGTACAAGCGAGCGTAGAATTAGCCCTACATATTACCGCACTTTTTTTTTATTGTTATTGGCAATTTCATATTGTTTTTGCCTGTTATTTATTTCTCTGAATTTTGTTAAATCAAGTTCTGTAAATTATTCTTTTGTATTGCGGTGTATTTTAGTGTATTTCTCTATTTTGTAAACTCTCAGAAATTCTTACACTCTCATAATTTTGTATTTTGTATTCTCTCAAAAGTTATGTTTAGGAATTCTTTATTCAATTCCTCAAGTACGTAATAATCATAAATTATCGAATCTACCGTTTCTGAATGATTCTACCGAAGGCTATCTAGCCGATCGTTTGCCGACTGGGTAAATTGTTACTGAATGTTAATCTCTCACACTGGTTATAATTCATGGTAAATTTGTCGTATCATCTACCGAACTATCGATACGTTGTTTTCTACCGATCGCAGTAAAGTTCTCTCGTTCTAATTGACAGAATAATAATTTTCGTAGCGTCATTTGCAACTTGGGTAAGATCACGTCGCCCAGTGACGTGTAGTTTCAAGTCAATTCTTGCATTATATCGCATCTCCCGACCTACGTTCATTTTACTCTGTTAACTACCGTCTCTCGTTCTAAAGCTACCGTTTACTGCTATTCTACCGAAATTTTTGTGAACAACGAATATTTATTTTATCGACTACCGCTGTCGATACCATCTTATTTGCCTGTCTCAATCATGTAACCTTCTCGACAATATTTAACCGATTGACCTGTTCATTTTCCTTTTGACTGAAGTTTATTCTTCATTTTGTTATTTTCTCTAATTCTGGAATTACTGTTAGCTGCCTTGGATTCCGCCACTTTACCGGGATGTACGCGATCGTACCTGTGCCTAGCCAGCCATACAACGGGTTACCTATTTATCTCTTTTGTACGGTTTTGCGTTAATTTTATTGATTTGCATTATTGGCTCAAAATCGACGCTCACGCGTCTGGCGCCCAACGTAATTATTTTGTTATAGTTTGATATTGCGGATAAGTAGAGAATCGCGCTAAAGTGTCAACGGTAAGTCCTCATCCGAGGGTAACAGAATTTAGCGTTACAATACACATACCAACAAGATACATTATAGTCTTGGTGATCGGTCAATCAAGAAAATGTATTTATAGTTAACGTTTCGACCCGGATATGGGCCCTCCTCAGAACGATTTATTTAAAAACTGTAAAAAAAACAAAAATAGGATTTTATAATATAAATAATGGTACTAGAAGTAATCGGACATAAATATTGTAGATGTAATATTCTTAGAGCTATTAATTGTTGATAGTAAGAACCTTATGATTAATTGTGATAAGGATGTTTTCAAGTGTTATTTACCTTTTGAATTAAGTAAGTGGATTAAGATGTAGTCGAATTCACAAATACTATTGGTGGAGACAGTGTTCTTTTGAGTGACGGTAGACAATGTCAATCTTCAAGTTATTTTTGTGGCAGTTAAAGGTTGGTAGTCATTAATTAAAAAAGATTAAAGAACTATGTTTCTTCACAGTCAATATGTCATAGTGTTAAAAAGTTATTAAAGAAGGTCATTTAGCAATGAAATTAATTCACAGGTGTCAGTTCATCTCATACCAACAAGCTTTACACACATGTCAAAACTGTGTGTATTCGCGACGAATTCTCAAATGTATCCTAATTCTGTGCATACCGGAAACACGGCGAGGGCGCGAAAACCACGATTCTGGTGATACCAGAATTTGATTGGATGAGGGCAACGATCGCGACTGGTATCAGCCAATACAATCATCTTTCTCCAGAGTTTCGTAACTTTCCCACCCGCGAATATTAACAACCCCGCCCGCGTGAATTGACCACTTTGCAAAAAGATCGCGCAACTTCAACCACGTGTCTGGCAACTACCTCGATCTTTTTGTGATTTTTTCATCGTGTTCATTAGATAAAAAAATGCCTAATTACAAGTTTTCTGTGCAGGAAAAGGTGGAATTAGTGAAATTTCATTACCAGGGCCTGTCTTACCGGGAAAATCAGGCCCATTTCGCCGTCACACACCCGGATCGACCAACACCTTCGTTAGCGACCATCAGGAATCTGGTTCTAAAATTCGAACAATCCGGTAGTGTCGACGAGAGAACCAGGAAAATCTCTCAACCAAACCGTCAGCTGAGCTGGGATACTAAGCTGGACATCTGCTTGACCGTCGAAGAGGATCCATTCAAGCCTATCAGCCGCATCGCCCAGGACTTGGAAATATCCAACGCGTCGGTCAGAAGAGTATTGCGTGAAGCTAAGTACAGATCGTACAAGTTTCAAGTCCATCAAGAACTCTTGGCTGGTGATAACGATAGTCGTCTTCGCTTCAGCCAAGAGTTGATGGAACGTCTGAACGCAGACGAGGGCTTATTGAGTAGCATTTGTTTCTCAGATGAAAGTACACGGTGATACTTGTCGGGAAACCGAACAGGCAGAACACCAGAGCCTGGTGTCGAAACAACCCTCGTCTGTTCATTCAGGCGGGCACGCAGACCCGTTAAAGCTCAACGTCTGGCTTGGCGCGATTGGCAATCGGCTCATTGGGCCATTTCTTATTGATGGAAACCTCAACGGTGATAAGTACCTGTGGTTGCTGAGAGAGAATCGTACCGGCACTTAGGCTGATTGAAAAAGAAATCGTGAGTGAATTATATCATGTTGAGCTGGCGTTATTAATAGCAGAGTGCGTATGATTTCAAAATAAATAATTTTATGTTTACTACAAGTAAGCTATCTTTTTCGGTGTTTAGGGCGAACCTGTTTGGTTTCAGCAGGATGGAGCCCCACCACACTTTACACGTGCTGTGCGTGAATTACCTCGACCAACAATTCCCTGGACGCTGGATTGGTAGGGCAAGCCCGGAGGTCGAGCGACCAGCCCGGAGGTCGAGCGACCAGCCCGGAGGTCGAGCGACCAGCCCGGAGGTTGAGTGGCCAGCCCGTTTACCTGATCTCGCTCCCTGGGACTACGGCTTGTAGGGTCATTTGAAAAATGTCCTGTATGCCCAAGGTAGGATTGAAGACATTGCCGCACTGCAAGCTAGGATCTTGAACATCCTGCAGAACCTGTCTCCGGATATCATATCGAACACGACAAATACCTTTTATGACCGGCTCGGTTACTGCGCTGCAGCTGCTGGAGGGCATTTTGAGCACTTTTTGAAAGGCAACCAGTGGCTAGACGAGGGGTGGTCAGGAGAGTGGAGATTGGATTCCCAGAGTTATGGGACGATTGTCTTGTAAGTTATGGGACGATTGTCTTGTAAGTTATGGGACGATTGTCTTGTAAGTTATGGGACGATTGTCTTGTAAGTTATTGTTCTCTTCCCGAATTTATCTTTAATAACATGAGGTACACTGTAATATTAACTGTTGTTCTTTTTCTCTTTCTATTCTTAGATATCTGGTGAACCCTCTTTGTTAGCGGAACCTTGATTGTTGTACAATGGAGCTGTGGAAACTTTGTCAACTAATCAATGATGTCAGCGATGGAATAGTTTCTACTAATTCCGCAGACCCTTTGTGAAAGAATTAGCTTTCTAAAAGTAAGAAACTTGAACCAAATATGAATAAACAGATAGAACGATGAGCAACATTAAAGATTCTAAACCCTCACGAGAGGAAAAGCCCAAGACCGCTATCCTCAAGACTACCGACTGAACTTCGCTTAACACCATACCAACAGGTGCATCAAGCTTAAAAGGACCGACGAAGTCTACGTCAGTTGATATTAAAGATATCATCACTGATAGAGAGGAAGTAGACATCAAACCCGAAGTCAAACAGACACCGGTTATAGCAAAGAAAGATCTGATTGCCGCAGGTCTTATTCGCTTCCCGCTCATTTCCCGAAAAAAGTAGAAGTATCAACTTTTACCCCAACTCTTTAGAATCATCATGTGTTTTTGTGAGTATTGCGCCGGGTACCTGTGTTGTCAATTGCTACTCTTTGTCCTCCTAGGCTTCGTGTTCAAGATAATTAATTTTTTCATTTCTTACTTATTTCTTTTATTTATTTTATACGCAACACTGCACCGTAACGAATCTACTCTGGAAATACCGTCTACCGTGTCTCAACCATTCATTTATTTTCAATTTTATGTAAATAAAGGATCTGTTAAAATAAACATTGTTTTTACTTACCTACCTCTGTTTGTCCAGACTCCCACTTGTTAATGACATTTCACATTGAATTTCATATTTCTCTCAATAAATAACACCCAATTTCTGTATCATTTGATATTTGCTTTTACGTTATATTCCTTATTGCGTCGGTTGAATATCTTCCGATATCGACGACGGTATTGCTGAACGATACTATTCTTCTCAGACAATTCACGCTAGGTAAAAATAATTAGCAACATAACCTCAATCCACGGCTTCACGCGCGAGTGATTTACAGCTTTTGTCTCATTTTATGTACGTTGGCCTCCTGCTCAGCAAACGAAAACATCGCCGCGGGGCGATTTCACATACCAATGAGATTAAATTATATGGCGCATGCGCATTGACTGTATAGTTCTAGAGATTGTCCCGGTGTGTATACAGAGTGACCTCGATAAGGTGACCACCCCCCTTCAAAATCTAGCCCTGAGATATTCTGACGAATTTTTTGCATGACTTTTAAAGCAAAGGCAACGATCTCTCCAATAGTGAGGTCGAAATTTTTTTGAACATTCGATTTTGTGCGCGAAAAAAATTTTCAATTATTTCGAGTCTATAAATGGGGTTGAATTTTTTTCTGACAATTTCTGACCAGCGCCAACTTGAATCCAAGTTTAAGTAGCGGTATACGATATGCCATTGAAGATTCTGCGTGATGGATTTCGTTGAACTGACTCTGTTTACAGTTCTAGGCGAGCAGCAAGATTAATAGTTTGAAAATATCTTCATTAAGACAAGCGTGACAAAAACGTCCGCATTTAAAATTATCAATGATAATTAACACGAAAACAGCATGAAAGGAGGTTAACAAGCATTCTGTCATCATCGGTTGTCGGTGACAATCGTTGTAGCGCGGAGGTTGGCAACATTCGTGCGTGGCCGATTCGGCTGATCGGTATTCCGCCTTTACCGTTTGCCGACGACAAGATGTCGTAGGGCAAACATTGCAATTCTTTCGAAAATGATCATTGTTCGCTACTTGTTGATAGCTTTTCGACCGAGCCACGTGGAAGGAGTTGATCGCTGTGGTGTCAAAGATTAGAAGTTATTTTTGGTAACACCTTATTTATTCATTTATTACACATATATAAAAGTCAGTCAATAATTTGGTTTCCACGCGATAGAAGGGATTGTCGTGGTCCTCTGGCACCGTGGCGGAGGCTGAAGTGATGATGAACAGCGACGAATGGGTGCTGTGCTTGGTGGCGGCGTATAATGGCTCTCTGGTGGCTTGATAGTAATTCTTGTAGTTTATGGCTGAATGTCGGTGAGACCGAAGTTGTCCTGCCCATCGGTGAGATCGGTGGTCTCTTATTTCAGCCGCGGCTCCACTTCAACAGCGGGAGACCACGTTAGCTGATTGCGGGACGCGCTCGGCTGCGTAGGTGGCGTGAGCGGCGCGTGTGACGTAGTGAGTGCTTTCTTCTGTGGCGCGCGACTAGAAAGCATGAAACGCTTGTTGCGGTGCATGAATTGTACTGCGCGCGACCGACAATTTGGTTTCACAAGAATGTTGTGAACAATCATTGAATCAACCCGATTCTGTCAAAGTGCAGCCTTATTGACAATGGCATTGCTTTCTCATTTCAAACAAAAATAATTTGAAAAAACGAAAGAATCAACCCGAATTGCGACAGTGTATTATGCGCCGCAAAATTCTAGGTCGATTTATCTATATTTTGGAGAACAATGCTGAAAAATTGGTCAATTCTGACACCATGTATTTACTTGCATACTTCGAATATTTCCGCGACAACAAGGCACATGGGTGGTCAACTTTTCTGCGATTCTAGTGGTAACAATGAGCGCAATATTGCCACGACCCAGCGTTATTTTCACGCAATGATCAAACCGGGGACAATAAACTACGATTCGTAATTGTTTGTCCGACAAAATGAGACGTAATGCATAAGAACGAAATGACTCGAAATGCGTAAATACGTGATTCCCTTATTTTTTGGGATTGCGCGTAGTATTGCGCAACAGAGTTATGCACCTTCGGTACTCCTCGCATGTTTATCTGTCCTCCCCGCTGAAAATTTTTTCTGCGAATGCTAAAATTTACAGACATCCGGGTGTGTAATACAGTCCCAACTTCTCTGTAGGGCCGCCCAGGCCCCCAAGGGGAAGAGTTTTTCCAGGAACTGAGGTACTTCCCACTTTGCCCTCTTCGCTAGTCGCATGACTCGTCTTTCGTCTCCTTTTTTCGCGCCACCACCTCTTAATAAACCCTGTCACTCGAGTAATCGCTCACTTGTATCCAGCTTTTGTATGCTTCAATGTATCAATTTATTTAACGTCCCTTGCGCAAAATATTGTAACGGGACGCCCGGCTGGCGTACCGGCAGCTGACGTTCAACACGTGCCCCCAAAAATTGTGCTCAAAGGTGACAAGCCGAAATCAATTGTGCTCAAAGGTGACAAGCCGAAATCAATTGTGCTCAAAGGCGACAAGCCGAAATCTCGCTACACACTCGGTAACTCCACCTCATACCGGTAAACCAACCAAATCACACGATTTACCGTGCCCCCTCTTCAAGGGAAACGGCCAATCGCTATCCCCGAAAACTGCGAAATTAGAAAATAAGCAAGTATAAAAGTCGAGCGCAAATGTGGCTCGACATCTATCATCTATCGTATAATACAACAAAGTAGATCCACACATCGTCCAACGCGAGGACTCATCCGCACATCTATTTGGCGGAGCATCTTACATCAACGAGGAACCAGAAGTCGACACGACCCACGATCACGAGACGTGGACTCGTCACTCCAAGATTCCTCAAACACCACTCTCTAACAAAGAAGGGTAATCAAAGTATTAAATATTTCATCCGTTTTCAACAAAGTCCTTAGGTATGTATTAGGGAACCGTGTCTGAGTGAAGAACAGCATTGCGTCTGACCTCATAGCTCAGATACGGTGATCGTCTCACAATCCTCTGGCCCATAGGTAGGGCACTTGAACCTGTAGAGTCTCTGTCGTTGCGACTGGATGCCTTGATATAGGTGACAGTATATTAGCGTAGAATTCCGTCATTTGACTACCACGCTATCACGTAAATAACATTGTCTCAGTACTAACTAAACGAATAATTATCAATTTCGAAACAACCTTGTCAACGACGATTCCGCATTGTCGAATACCGTCCTTCTGACGACCATCCCATCACGCAAATAATATTCAGTCTTGCCGTAGGTAAACCGAATTATTATCACACTAAATAAGAAAGAGCTATTCCTTCCTAACTTATCACAAATTTCCTAAACATTACAAGGAAGATAAATTCAAGACGTCACATCCTGTCTCTCATCCCACCTCCCGGGAACAAAACATTCAACTATTATTCAAACATTTCCTCTCTGGAAACAAATTTCTCGCATCACGAGTCAATTACTCATAGCAATCTATCTGTGCGTGCTTCGCGCCCAGAGACCGAATCCTGCCGTTCTACTTACGAGACAGGAAATTCTGAAAATTAATATAATATTCGAGTTTGCGCGAAACCTCCACGTTACTTTTCATATTACGCATGAAATTCTGGTGTAATTCGGCCTGTAGATAAAATCGAAACGTTCCAATATCTACGTGCATGTTATTAGTGTGGATAAAATCCGTGTACATATCCGCCCGTCAGCGCTACCTAGCGGAGTTTCAAGGCGTCACAGAGATAGTTTTTCCGATGCATGTACACGCCACAAAATCTTATTTCACTAAGCGTGTATGTTATGCAAGGGGCCTCTATATTCAGTAATGATATTCCACCACTTTGTTGTGTTGAATTCAGTGAATTATTGTTTGATAAAGACTACGGTTTCTTCGCTGAATTAGCACCTTGCCGTCAACAATGTCCGGATTGGAGAAGAAACGCAAATACGTACAGTCTAGTGTACATGTATGATGAGAGCAATGTGTCTACAGAAAAAAACACCGCGAATGATTTGTCAAAGACGAAGAGAAACATGCTGTCATTCAAACCAACCCTCTACAGGAAGATAAATTCTTGAGGAAGGTCTTTCCAGAAAACGAAGAATCACAGTGGTTTGACTATTTGACCACGTCAGCGAATGATTTAAAACAAAATCTCTGAAACCTTCCAATGTATTACTTTATTGGTGAAATTTCATTTGCTAGAAAAAATGAAATACATAATATGTTGATAAGAAATTTTCTGTACCTACGGTTATGAAATAAAAGAGTCATGAAAAGGTGCTCTTACTGCTCCGAGTACCTCGAAATTATTGGGAGGTTCGCGCGCGGATCGAAAGCGAGCTTAGGTTACAAGTTAGAGTAGGGGAACGCTGCAAGCGAAAAATAGGAAAAGCAGCTCTATTGGGAGGAGGCTTGAAGAGAGGTCGGACTGTATTTGCAATATTTCCCGTTACATTTCATACATTGAATAATGCAACTTTTTACTGCGTAACAAACATTCGCCGGCATTGCTTCGTGTTTGCCTTTCTCGCTTGGACTCATCTCTTTCAAACTATCGTTAACTAATCGTAAGATGATTCTCAAGAGTGCTCGTGTCGTTTCTTTCGGACCCTTGTATATAATCTCGGTGACGGCGGCCACTTTCACACTGTCGACCCACACGTCCTACCCTGAGCTTGACAGTACCTGATAATAATTCAAGAATGATAATTGTTTCATCAAAATTAGCGAGAGTTCGGTGTCGAAATATTACCAACAGATCGTTTTCCGTTACTAGGTGCTGTTACTTTCAGAACAATTTGAAAAGTGTTACATGAACTCGTTTCATTCACGCATTTATTCGTTTCTTAGTTTTAATTGTGACTGTAATCGCAGTTTCATAATAAAGCTACGCAACATTTGGTTACAGACATGAAATTGATGCATTATTTACTGTGTGACGTTGCACCTAGAGTGCAAGTCACAACAAACCCCAAACCCGCGGGGAAGAGCCGAACAGGTGAGTCCCGGCCCGTCGGGAAACACCCGAAGCTACCCGAAGCCCACCGACGCTCGGCTGAGCCGAGCGCCAGCCAGCAGTACGACTGCGTCTCGCATCGAAGATCGACGTAACACGACCCGAGCCCCAGAAAGAAAGAGAGAGAAGAAACCCGGAGATACAAGCAGGACGTCCCCCCCCCCCGCAATATCGACCCAACCTCCCTCACACTCCCCGTCGCCCAACACCCTCCCCCCCCGGGCGCGTACCTTTAAGTTAGAATTAAGTGACGCTAAGGGCTGAGGCGTGATCAACCACCGCTAACGTCCACAACCACTTTGTACAGATCTTTTGTAGTTTTAAGTCAACCCCCCCCCCCCCCCCGATCTCAATACGTTTACACTCCTTAAAAATACATACACAAAGTTTTACCTATTCACTTAGTCTTGACTTTCTCGCCCCGTCTCTAATTGTTCCTCCCTTCCACATATTTAGTGCGGACTCAAAACCCGTCACAACTGAAAATTTAATGGGTTATGAAATGGACGAGACATTATTGTAAATGGTGCTTTTTTTCACAGATCACAAGCGCACCAACTCGACATACAAGTTCAAAGAACCCCGCACGTTTCTTATGGAAAGTGGCCCTTGGTGAAATTTTCTGAAATTGATATATGTTATTCTATTCGAGCTCCTGATCAAAAGTCTGCATGGGCACAAAGTGTAATGATGGACAGATTACGAGATATAGGGGGTAAAAAGTGAAGTTCGGCATAACCTTCAACGTAGAAATCGTCGGCCCTAGAATGACTTCTGGCTTTATGTTTGTGACGGACAGGGGTTTTCGTGATTTCCAAATTCTAACCTAATGTCGGAAACGACAATTGTCACTTCATAAGTGAAACCCGACCTTTTAAATGTATGAAAACCAATTAAAAAATCACTTTGAACTTGCGCTCACGTGGTAAGTGTTATTTGGTACCTTGGATATGCTCGACACGAACCTGGAGTTAAATGGCCATAATCAAATCTGCTGAATGCTACTGTGAATGCTGCGCGTCATCCGATCGATTGGACTCCTGACGTCCAGGATCTTACCATGTGGTGTCACTAATTATTTTTGGCAACCCCTCTAGAGAATCAAAACATAAGAAAATTCAGAAAAATAAATAAAAAATAAATAATAAAAATGCAAAAAAAAATTAAAAAATTAAAAATTAAAAAATTTTGTTACGGGGTAGAATGCGTAGGCTCCAGTGAGCGGTAATCGGAGCTTACTCCACGTCCAGCCAAGGTGTTATTTGGCTATTATAGGGTCCATTCATATCGACTATGCACTCGCGTGCTACTACTCCCAATGCAGGAAGTGAATGGAATAGGAAGGGATCGGTTTTAAGGAGAGGTAAACGATTTGAAGCATATGATTGTTTATCATTATCAAGTAGTCAACGCAAAGGAGTCCGTCGAAGGAAAAAGATGTGGTTTTGGTTTAGAGGGATAGGTGTCTTGCTTGAGCGCTAGAATGGATCTGCGGAGTTTAGCGGGATGTAGAAGGCAAGCTAGCCGCGAGTTAGAGAAGAATCTGCCGACTCGCGGACGATAAGGGCAGACTACAGAGCGTAAGGTAACTAAGAGTGTGGGAAAGGAATATGAAGTCTGTAGCAAAAAAAAAGACTAAAGGAGCTATAAATGCTTCCCACATCCACGTCGTTAGCCCTGGGAGATGCTAAGAAAAAGACCTCACATAATTCTATACCCTTTGAAAATTCCAAAAGTTCGCATTATAGAGGTTCGACTGTATACTCAGTATACAGACTATATACAGACCCAGGTACACACACGACACTGATACGCACACAAAGGTCGGTGGACCCAACGACTTGTCCCGAATGTCACAGATTCTTTAACAAATCCGAGAATTACCAGTATTTTTCAGGTGATTTTGATGCATATAAAAGGTCGGGTGTCGCTTATGAAGTGACAATTGTCATTTCCGACATTAGGTTAGAATTTGGAAATCACGAAAACCCCCTGTCCGTCACGAACATAAAGCCAAAAGTCATTCTAAGGCCGACGATTTCTATATTGAAGGTTATGCCGAACTTTACTTTCTACCACGGATATCTCGAAATCTGTCCATTATTACACTTTCTACCCATGGAGACTTTTGATCAGGAGCTCGAATAGAATAACATATATCAATTTCAGAAAATTTCACCAAGGGCCACTTCCCATAAGAAACGTGCGGGGTCCGTTCTGAATTGACGTAATCTGAGATACTGTTTTCGTGCGTGTACGTATAATTTTAATTTTTTTTTTCAATTCAAGAACTGTCGGACAGCAGCGTGTAATAACAAACGAATACATTCGGGATCGTACGATATCCTAATAGTTCTAACCAACGGACGCAGCTCGGCACGTCAGGTGTATTAAACAACAATCGAAGGTCTAGCATTGTATCGCGCTAATCTCAGCAAACAGACGCTAAGATTCGCTCGAAGCATCACCAACCAAAATCAGAGTTTCAACCAAAACTTCGCCAAAATCCATGTTATTGCCACGTTTATTCGTAGCATTACCCGTATTTTTAATCATTCAAATATTCGCATTACGTTTATGATCGTTAAGTTACCGTGAAGTGTTGTGAGAGTTGTTAATTTTACACGTTCAACTGTAGCGTTGTTAGCTGTTGAAGAATATTTTTATTTTACCAGTAATTTTACCAACGTTGAGTTACTACTGTGGCTGTATTGTTAGAATAGCTGTTGCTAGAAAATTAGAGATTAAGATGGACAGGGACATGCGGACGACCAGGATGCAACGGATACTAGCGGAGACCGGGAACAACTTTACAGGATCGGCGAGGATGTACCGAGAGCGATACCCGGAGGACGGGCAGCCACCGTCGAAGCAGTCCTTTCGAAGCTACGATGTTCGCAATGAAATAATCTTCAGAATTGCATAATCGTTAAAATTTGCATTAGAACTCTATGCAGCTTGCGCGCATTGCCCTGAATAATATATTTTAAACATTTATGCGACATAACTGTCAGCTACGTCAATTTTTTACCTGTACGAAACCGATGCTTACGAAAATTAGAAACAATGTTATGATTCACGTATGCTAAACTTCATCTCCAGGCTGGCGGCAACGGAGCAGGAGCACGGCGTGCTGAAGCGGGCACGAGAGCAGCGCATCAAGCCGGTGCGGGGGATGGCCCTGTTCAAGAAGCGGTGGAACACGCCGTCCAGGAAAACGGAAGAGAGAGCCTCAGACGCCTCGCGAGGACACTGCGTACGTTTCTTTTTTCTTCGTTATATTTTTTCTGAATTCAATTTATTCCAAGATGAACGTATGGGGCATTTCGTGCCAAATTCGCTAATTTCAACACTCTCTATTATTGATTTTCTCAAATTTTTTTGACGCGATTGTATCTATACAATTACCAATTGCTGTGCAACATTTTTCCGTGTATCCGCTTCGGAGTAAAGAATATCCAAACCTGTTCAAGGATCTGTGAAAACACTAAAAAATTCAATTTCCTGTTTTCATCAATTTCGGATTGACCCCGTGATTAGACGATTTTTCAAATATCGCTTTCGGCCTCTCCAGAAATTTGCAAGTAATCAGAATCAACCGTATTTTAGTTATTCACATGAAAATCAACGGGCGCCGGAAGCCTAAGCTGTTCGTGTCATGCGGGGAGGAAATAATTTGATTTGAGTGACACAGTGATTGTTTGAGTTGAATTAATCTGAATAAATTATTGTAATTCAACTTCATTTTTTCGTTTAAAATCAATTTTCTTAGGTAAGGTGGATCCTTCAATTCGACTTGATTCATTTTGATTCATCATTTTTAATTCTCACTTGATAGTTCACTTCAATTCAAGTAGTTTGAAAAGTTTTAAATTCATTTTTTCGTCTTACCAATCATATCAAATAATTTTTCTTAATTCTACTTGATTTCTCATCTTTATCTAATTATTACTCTGTAAACAGATAATTCTGGCATGAACTCAAAGTAATTCGAATAAACTTGATTTAATATTTCATAATTCAGTTATGTCTCACAAGGGGAGTGCCAGGGTTGGTAAATGAAATTAGGGGTGGGGCGGTGCGTGGTTGCAGTATTACCCCTTAGTGTTACAATGCCCCAGCCATAGGGCCAGATGACCAGCCATTCACGAGAAAAACCCTCCCAAGTTTTTTTTTTTAATTTTTTTTTCTTCAAATTATTGTTTATTTGATTCGTCAATAAGTTAATTCATCATAATCATAATTATATAATAGATATTTTAAAAAAAAATTCCTGCTTCGTACTTTCAACGTATCCATTTGCTTTTTCTTATTGAAAATTAACTATACAACGAAGTTCAAATTGAAAACATGTTCAAGTTCAGCATTTTGAAATTTTCCGTCCCAATTTTTTCCTTCGATATGTTTATTCGCTAGATTTTGATATTGTACAAGAGCCACAATGATATTCGTCGTAAAAACATTCGAAATAAAAGATTTTTGAACAATTTTAATATTTCTAAAAATGTTTCTTTCTCCGGTTAGTTTCGTTGCGAACCATGCGTATTGGATCATATTGTGAAAAATTGGAGAGGGCCATCTGGCCCTACGGCTGGGGCATTGTAACACTATGGGGTAGTACTGCAACCACGCACCGCCCCACCCCAAACCTCATTTACCAACCCTGGCACTCCCCTTGTCAGTTGATTCTCAATATTTCAGTTAAATTTAGTAATTCAGTAATTCTCATCGAGTTATTTTACATTAATTCGGGTGAATGATAATTGAGTCGCAAATCTATTGAGTCGACAGTTCAGCGAGATATTTCCCCGTCGGTTTGCTGAGAAATTTTATTTCCAAGTCATTCCTCGTTCTGTTGGGTGAGATTCATTAGAGATGAGACAATTACACGAGAATGCTGGACACAAATTCAACGTATATTTGGGGGTCAAATGCGATAATTGTCTCTTCGTGCTTACTAAAAGTAATTAATTCTCCACAGAGGTTCCTCGAGAATCTGTGAGAAAAATCGCACGTGAGCTGAACCGTCCGTTCAAATACCAGCCGGTGCAAAAGCTGTGCCCAGGTGATGCCAAACGAAGACTGACGTACTGTCGCTGGGGACTGGAGCGTCTGCAGGAGGATCCCGATTTCTTCAGGAACGTGTGCTTCACGGACGAAGCACTGTTCACGAACCTCAGCTCGTCAACAAGCAGAACTGTCGTTGGTGGCCTCCGGAAAACCCACACTGGATCGTCGAACAGGATAACCAGCACCGTTGGAAGCTCCACGTCTGAGTTAGAGTACTACAGGACAGGATCCTCGGGCTCATTTCTGTCGACGGAAATCTGACGTCTGCCAAGTACAGGACCGTACTCACCAAGGAACTCACCCGCCTGATGGACGGAAACCCCATCCGTATGGAAGAGGTTTGGTGGCAGCAGGACGGGGCCCCTGCCCACAACAGCAACGAGAACAAGGCAATCCTGGACGCCATGTTCTCGGAGCGATGGATCGGTACGAGAGGTCCGATTAGGTGGCCAGCGCGCTCACCAGATCTTACCGTCTGTGATTTCTGGTTCAGAAGTAGAATCAAGGACATCGTCAACGAACGGGCCCTCACAACGAAACACGACATGCGCCACCGCATCGCCGAAGCGTGTGCCGCTATTCCTGTTAGGGAGATGCAACGGGTGCGAGGGTCGATCCGGAAACGGCTCGCACTCACTGTCCAGCAGAACGGAGGGCACATCGACCATCTCCTCAGGCAACGGAACCAGGAATGAAATGTCAGATATGATTCTTTTTACAAATCTTCAATGATTGACAACGTGAAACTCACCAATCTTGATTATTGTTAATGGAGGGTTCAAAACAAAAAAAATTTGAGCCTTGGATGTGTGAAAATAATATCACAAAAATAGTGGGACGTCAACTCTTTTTGTTTGCTACCGCACACAACACTGTATCTGATGTTTGAACAACATAGGAATCGTTATCATCTAAAAAGGCACATTGTATTTTTCTCATTGTGTTGTTTATTGTTGACAATATGTACAATAGTCCCGTGGGGTCTCGAGGATAAGCAAGTTATGGCTATCGGCGGACACGAAAGGCTGGCAAAACCAAACATGAAACGCAAAATAAGTTACTTTTTACTAAACACTCATATTAAATACAACTCCAATGAATGCTTCTTATTGCAAATAAATCTGAGCTTTAGCGATCCTGTGATGCGAAAATGGCGTCCCAAAAACGGTGAAAAGTCGAGTTTACATCCGATTGATTTTGATGCACGTCAAACTCCATCTATCGTTTTAAAAATACTATGACGATTTATTCATGACGATTTATTCATAACGATGTCTGGGGACTACCAATTGATTCCAAACAAAAGTGTACAACTGATTTTTGGAGTGAATTCCCCCTCGGATGGTAATGATGGGAACGTGTGACAACGTTGCGGGGGCAGCAGATCGTGCGTACACAGTCCGTTTTCCCGTAAGACGACATCTGAACGCGAAGACGACATCCGAACGCGAAGAAGACATCCGAACACGAAAACGTTCAGGCGCTTGGAACGGAGTCTTTTTGAAACCGGCACCTGTATCCCAAACCAATCCAAAGCTAGACGTCCGGTATCTAGACGGACGGTCCAGTTCGAGGAACGTACACTCGAGGATATGGCCAGAGTGCCCGGTGAAAGTAGACGCGGTTTGGCAGCAGAACACGAAACGCACAACTCGACCGTCCACAGAGTATTACGATCGAACGATTTGCGACCGTACCACACGAAGAAGGGACAAGCGTTGCACGGGCACGACCGTGCCGCGAGACGAATGTTTTGCACGTCGGTTTTGCAACAAACCGAAGCGGACCCGTTGTTCGTATTTAATATTCTGTTTACGGACGAGTAAAATTTTGATCGCGATGGAGTATTCAACTGCCATAACATCAATCATTGGGCCGAAGAATACCCACACGATATTCGGGAGTCGAGAAACCAGGTTCGTTGGAGCCTCAACGTGTGGGGTGGGGCATGATCGACGACGACTTGGTAAGCTTGCTAGATAGTGCTCGAATACAGATATACCACATTTCTACCGTCTCGTTGGCTGGATTTTTGAAAATTCAGTGAAAACCACTTTTCTGCTGTTGAGAAAAACAACCTTGGTAAAATTAGTAAAATCGAGACATTGGATTCATATTGAATATTTGACTAATAAACGATTCAATGAGCATTGTGGATTCATTATGCAACTACTTGATACGACGCGATGATTAGATTGGTATCTGCGTTTTAAGAAGGTCAGATGGTGATACGTACCGGCATTTTCTTGAATATCAGCTTCCGGATCTTCTTAAAGACCGTCCCCTCGTACGCCGAGCGGTAATGTTCTTCCAGCACGACAGTGCTCCAGGGCATTTCAGTGTCCGCACTCGACAATTCTTCAACGAACGGTTTCTGGATAGATGATAGGCCGTGAGGGTCCCACCGCTTGGCCACCGAGATCACTCAATCTGAATCTTTTAGCTTATTGCCTTTGGGGTCTGATCAAAGAATTCGTGTACAAGGACACACCGAATTTTTTGTGGAAGCCTTGGAGGCAAAAATTGTAGAGGCAACGGCGACGGTGACGCCGGAAATTGTTTGTGCAGCAATTGGCCAGCTGGTCGAACGTTGCAGGTTTTGCCTGTAAGAAAACGGCGGACACTTCGAACAACTGCTATCCCCGTGAGGAATCGTCAAAATCACCGCTTTTCAGAGCCACATACAAAACGTCACTTTTCAGACCGATAAAATAATTTTGCAAAGAACGGTTAGTCAGCAGTATCAAAGACGAAAGAGAGTGCCGTCCGATGTTTGTCATTTAGTAACTGTAATAACATCGAATCATTGAATTAAATCAAGGACACTTCTCAATCGCAATGCAAGTTCAAAAGAATGTATGAACCCTTTAGGATTAACTAAAAATTGCACCGGATCTTCCCCCTCAATGTGGTATAGTTGTCGTGGAAGTACAATACCATAGTCGTAAATTTTTCGGACAAAAATAATAGCCATTTTTTCATTCATCACGTCATCAGCGGACGAGAATTTAACACGGACGAGAATTTAACAGGGACGAGAATTTAACAGGGACGAGAATTTAACACCTAAAAAATTATGTGCCCATCACGACAGATTCTGTCACAGAATTTAACTTGTCTCTTACCTGAGGATGAATCTTATGAATCCCGATGTTTCGAGATGGTGATTTTTTTTGCAGTTTCAGGCTGTGGTCAATTATCGGCGACCAGTGGAGCCAGGCAGCCGACAATTTTATCTATAATAGTACTTTTAGCGGCATGCCCGTAAAGTAGGTGTTATTAGGACAAGGATAATGATGTCAGTACGCGCCAGAACAATTTAAGTGGCTAGCACGTTTAGTTCGTACTGAAATCATCATTCGAGGTAAAAACACTTCACGGGCGTACCAGGTATGATACTTTATTCTAAATTGTATAGTGAAATTAATACACATAAATACTAATCACTTTTGCCACAGTAGATTTTTTTATTTTAATGGTCTGTTATCGAATTTCTTTGTTAATTTGTCACATAAATTCATTAGTATGTTCAGTGAATTCCAAATACGGTATTGCTCATACCGCGGCAAATGCTCAGCGAATTTTATATAAATTTACTTTATAATTCAGTGAATTCCAATTACGTACTAACGAAGGTTTAAATTTAATCGCAGAGAACTCGACATCACGGTATCAGCGTGAAGTTGTAGGTATAGCGATTTTGCTGCATGTTGCTATGCACGAAGGTCAAAACGCTAAAGTTAATCCTAGAAAATCTCCTGGTACAAGATTGCCTGTGAGCGTGTCCAATCGCACACCAATTAACCCGGGTCTTATATCGCGACCTACTACCACCGTTGTCGCATTACCGCGCGCATATCAATCGCACGGACGTATGCCTGATACTCCGCGCACTTCGCCTACTCGACAACAAAATATTCGAGTGGAAACTACTAACGTTGCAGGTTCTAGTTCTCAACAACTCAGCCCCAACAACAGGTCCGAAATTAACCGATCTTTTGAACGCGCAAGTCGAGACGCAAACTTGTCTGTTAACACGCGTCGGACCGTAAGCAGGATGGTTGCCCATTATGAGCCATGGGACTTCTTTCATGGTCCGAATCGTCGTCCGAGGTCCCGAATTCGTCGAACGTGTCCAGGCCTCGTCTCTTTGGCTACCTTTTCAAGCATGGTTTCTTGTTGCAACAGTCGATACGCATTCTTTATGGCACGTGAAAAAATGCCGTAGAGCAAAACCTGACTTGGGATCGCCTCCCCTCACGGTGTGGAAAATTTTATGAGTCAGTTCAGTGATATGACAAACTTTTGTAACTATTGCTTAAGTATATTGGGCTAGGTAGTACCGAACATTATTGAAGTTATTTTTCGTTAATTCAGTTTATTCTCACTATTTCTTTTCGATCATAATTTAATTACAAATCTGTTGACACATAAAATCAGCGAGTTATCAAGTGTTGGACTTAATTCGTAGAGTTTTACAAGGGATAGCGTAGATATTACAATATCATGTTTTCACCTTCAGAAACAGATTATCGTAAATTAGCTGTTATTAGCTGTTATTAGCTGCTATTTTCATGACACATCTCATCTTACAAATGTTAATAACAAGTTGCAATTATTGAAATGTCGAAATTTGTGCCAAATAAAGTCCTTTTGCGGAGAACTTCACTTCATTATTTTGATATGGATAAAAGTGTAGCGGACAGTCATCAGGTTTTGACGGCAGTTTATGGTAAACATGCTTTAGCTGTGCAAACGTGTCGAAAGTGGTGATTCTAACTGGCAAGACAAGGAAGGACCTGTATAGCCAAAAAATTTGAAAATGAAGGATTGGAGGAATTACTTGAAGAAAACTCATCTCAAACTCTTGACGAGTTGTCTACATCGTTGGAGGTTGATTTATCAACTGTAGGAAAACGCCTCAAGGTTTTGGGAATGATCAAAAACGATGGATATTGGGTCTCACATGGATTAAAACCGAGGGACGTTGAAAGGCGTTTCCTGACCTGTGAATTACTACTTCAACAACACAAGAGAAAAAGTTTTTCATATCAGATTGTTACTGGTGATGAAAAGTGGATTCATTATAACAATCCTTAGCGTAGAAAATCATGGGTCAATCCAGACAATCACCATCATTAGTTGTAAAACGTAATATTCATGGGTCTAAGCTCCTCCTTTGTATTTGGTGGGATCAACAGGGTGTAGTTTATTATGAACTGTTAAAACCGAATGAAATCATCACTGACGATCGTTACCGATCACAAATGATGCGCTTGAGTCGTGCATTGAAGGAAAAACGGCCAAAACGGAGTGAAAGGTACGATAAAGTTATTTTCCTGCACAACAATGCTTTGACCACATGTTGCAAAACTAGTGAAAACATATAGATCTACAAACACTGAACTGGGAAGTCCTAACCCACCCGCCGTATTCTTCAGATATTGCCCACAAGGAAAACGACGTTGCAGTTAGTTCATAAGTTTTCTGGGTTATACCATGAGGTGGTGAAAACAAATGCAATTATAACGTATGAAAATTTACGTTGTCGTCATGACGACAATAAAATCGACAAAATACGAAATCGTAGCAATATTCAGTCGATTGGAGACAATAGATACAATCAACAGGTATGCGATAATCTTTTCTTTCAGTGGTTGGAATCTAATTGTTCAATTTATTAATTACGTTATTTTTACAGGTATGCTTATCGATGTGGTTACTATTTCACCGGAAGATTAGGGACGCATTATAGGCTTGTATCAAGCAGGGCTATCTCTTTCCCAAATATCAGGTAAAGCATTTTTTGACAAGGAAAAGTTATCTCAACATAAGCACAGAACGGACTAATGAACTGACTTACACGGAAAAAAAAATTCTGTTCGGCGAGCTGTATTCTACAGCTCCAGTAACTATACGCACTCTACGGTCTATCTTGTAGTTACAGCAACTATATATTAGTCAGCTCTGATAGCTGCAAGTTGTTCAGCTCTCACAGCTGAATGGTTTTGCTCCAAGAGCTGTAAGTTGCGCTGTGCTCTGGTGCGTTGACATATTTCATAACCTTCAAATTTCATGAGTATGATTTAAATACAGTTGATAGATAATTGTTTAAATAGTCCATTCAAATATGTAAATGACACTGAATAAATAATGATAATAATGATGAAAAATAATACTAATAGCAATATAATTGTACTATTTAATAATAAGCGCTGTGAGCGGAGCCGAAAAATTCTGGTCTAGCTCTTCGAACGAAGCTGTTTAGCTGAGAGAGCTGAACAACGTACAGCTGTGACAGCTGACTAACGGTCAGTTATACGAACCATGCAGTGCTCTTCCAATAACAGAACGTTTAGTTCGACGAACTGTTTACAAGTAACTATCTAATATTTAGTTCCACGAGCTGAATTTTTTTTTCCGTGTACTGAAACGCGGAAGGAGAGAATGCGTGTTTCTTCCTAAAAGAAGAACGATTCCCCCCCACCGGCTCTTGCTGTGCATGTCTCTTTATCTAATAAGAAAGTTTCAAACAAATGACCAGGTAGAAAAAGATTATAACAATAGTATACGCATGAAGTTGGCGGTGGGGTGAGATCCCGAAAACAAAACAAAAAGCATCTAGCAAACAAAACTTCCTTTGACAGCTGTCATCGGCTGTTTATGAGTCTTTGACAAATATCTTTATAGGTATCTGTTTCTGACGCGCAAAAAATGAACATACAAACGAAAATTGTCAAGAAGATTCCCGACGGGAATTGTCTTTTTCGCGCGTTGGCGTATCGTGTATACGGCACTCAAGACTGAGTATCGTTTCAAATAAAGTGGATAATTGGTCTACATTTGCGGGTTTTATTACAGGTAATGAGTCAAACGGTGCTGTGATTAGGTCACCTGGTGATTACGAATCACATATGAATAAAAATGGAATATACGGGGGAGAAGCAGAATTAGCTGCAGCTGCGGACATTTTTAAGATATGTTTAATCGTGTATCGCGAAGAACAAATTCATCCACACCGGATCGGATCACAAAATGAAACACAATTCTCGCTACTCTTCACCGGCGACGGAGACAGTGTACACTTTGATTTGACCGAAGTACGTATTCACAGCTCAACATCGGTCCGCGCAATAATGGGATCTTAACGGTCCAAGGAACTGTGCCCGCATCTTGCTCCGCCTTGATGACAACGAATGTAAGCTCTTTGAAAAGTTTGTAATTAATGAGAACTAATTCAATTCTAATTCCGTAAAAAATCAAGCCTATCTTAATATTATTCTCTCTTAATTACAGAGCAACGCTCGGGGAGATTGTTAGGTACAACGCAGAAGATCAAGTTGACCGAAACCCGATTCCTACTAAGCGTTAGGTACAACGCAGAAAATCTATTTTACTTTTTTATTTATCTTTCACTTAATTATTTCACTTAATTAGGTTTATTCCTTCATAAAGTAAGTATAGGTTAACCTACGCATGTCAAGGAAGTACAAAAATCTTTAAAAACTTGATCAGCCGTAGCTTCTGCATTAATAACCAAGATGGGAGCTGATAAAGAAAAAAAGGTTTGTTTTATCAACCAATCCTCATGAACCTCATGAATAGTTCTGAGGAGCTCTAAAGAAATGTTCGATTCTTCCTCACGAGAACGGGAACTGACTCGGGCGAAAGGAGTTTCTGGGGAAACTCGCAAATAAACAATTGAATCTACTCTGAGCTTAGACGAGCGAAAGCGAAGATCGAAATTTTCCATCAATCAATGAGTTTCGAAGTCAACTTCGAACTAAATTTAAAGTGAAAAATGTTAAGTAAATTTATTTGAAAAAACAAAGGATTGATATCAATTATTTGTACTTATAAACCAGACGCAGTAGACTCTATATCTCTATACGTAGATATACGTAAAAAAATCTGTAAATAATAACTATAGCAAAATAAGTCGCCGAATGCAATTGGAGTTGCATGGCATCGGGAGTTTTGTACATGTGAGTGGATTCGTTTACGAAAATAATCTGAGCAGACCTGCATAGGGAGCCAATAGCAATGTCGGGTTGATCGGAAACAACCGATCAACAGTTGCAGACCTGTCATCAAATCAACATGAAGGAATTCGCCTGTCTATTAGACAATGCATAAGGAAATAGTGAGGCGCGTAGCGCCGAGATGAAGATGGCGCGCGAAGCGCGCAGGGGCGAAGCCTTAGTATTCACAAAAATAACGTTTGAATCACGGACGCGCCGTTTGCGGCGCTTAGCGTGGTTTTGCTGCCCTCACGTTCGGCGCGACTCGGCGCCGAAGGCTCATCGAGTCTCCTCTCTCCCCGCGCCGCTCTAGCAGCATGCCACACACCCGGAGGCGAACTCGACGTTTCTTCCCTAGGTCCACAATATACTATCATACAACGCAAGCATGTTTCAAGCGGTTTTAATGACAGTATTAGGTACTTGCAGTAGCTATTTTAGCGATACGGTACACTAATACGTACACTGCTTGTTACTCCTGCGCATCAAAAGTGTCTGAATACGTACTCCTTTCATCTGTTAGGCGTTACAAGTTCCTGAATTCTGCTTTCATTAAAAACCTTGTAAAACATGCTTGCATTGTATGAAGTACCGTGTTTACCACGGAGGCAGGGTATTTCAACGCATCGAATGTTTGCAATACTCGTTTTCGACGGCTCACACACGCCATTAGCCTTCCGGTCGTACACGCGCTCGCCTATACGTCGTGTATTGCAAACTAAACTCGGGCTCAGTGTTGAAAGGCCTACTTTGCCTCCTTACTACACAATGTACCAATTACTAATTCTGTTCAACATCGTTCAATTTCTTTGAATGGCTTTTGCGATTCTAGTTGCCGTTGGACGTAGGAAATCTAGCTGTGAACGCTATGTTCGTAAATTTACCAACGGTGGATTGGGTGCGGTGCAGGATAGCCGTAAATTTAATCGAAGGGGCAGAAACACTACTGCCGAACAGGACGTTGGGATAGTAGACGACTTCAACGCCAATAGATGGGATCCAGCACATGTGGTGGCAAGTCGTCTACGACTTGATGTCTCGGCCAAGTTGATTCGCCGTAGAGGGAAGGGGAGGCAGGGCTGAGGAGCCGTATTGCGGCCAAAACATTCGCCCAAACCGAATGGTATCCGGAGCAGAGAGTGGGCTTTGCCCTTCAATGCTTACCGATGCATGCTAATGAATATGAGAATGTGATCTACACCGACGAACTAGTTTTCTCTTCAGACAAGGATGGTCGCTTTAGGGTGTGGAGGAAAGTTGGGTAGTGCTGTAATCATGAAAATTGTCTTTCAAATGAAGCTAGCGGACGCGTTACCCGCTTAGCGTATCATGGGTGTTTTACGAAAGGAGGTCTGAGTGGACTGACGGGCAGCTACCTGCATGATGAATGCTCCAGAATATGTTCAAAATCTCCATTCATCGGTGATTTCTGCCGTGAGAATGGTCTACCTCGCAAACGAAATGCAGATTGTAAATATCGTCGAGAACAGCCCCGTGCATACGACACGAATCGTTCACGAGTGGTACGCCGCCCAACCAGACGTAGTCCGTTTTAATTGGCCGCCTAAATCTCCGGACCTCAATGCGATGGAAAATGTTCGGTCGGAGATTGTCCGGAGATTTCGATCAGTTCATGGTGAAACGGTCGAAGAACTTCGAGCTCAAGTCGATGCAGGCTCGGAAGCGTTGCGAGGAAATGTAGAAGTACACCGAAGCTTTAATAGTGTCGATGACCCGACACATGAAAGCGGTGATAGATTCCAATGGTTATCTAATCAGCTACCGACCACCATGTAGTTGATAACGTGATAAGGATAGCTATTGGTATCTTGAACTTTGAGCAGCAAAGCTTAGCGAAGTACAAGCAGTTGTCACTCTTCATAACTGGTACTGTGCGGTTGCCGAGCCGTACACTGAAGCGAGACATAGTTCTGGAGTGCTGGTCAGAACCGTCGGGCAAGGCGGTTTATGTGCTAGAGTAAACGTTTATGGTTACTCAACACATACTCATCAAACCGACACCTTGTAATAGTGTCACTTAGAACCGGAGGTTCATTAATCTTTCAGGTGGTTTGACACAACGTATTAGCGTCATTATTTAATCATACTATTCAGTGTTTTATTGCTTGACTGGTTCTCCAATCGGACTGACTACCCGTGTTGCTGTTATTGGTCATATTATTAATTATCAATCACATATATCATTAGATATATTTATGATTATCATTTAATCCACAATGTCACACTTAGCGGGGGAGACCCCTTATAATCAGTTTGCATTCCATGGGCCTACGTAACGAGTTGGGTGAGGTTATATACCGACTGAAGCATTGCCACCGGTCAGATATTGATGAATTGTGCGAAGTGATTAAGGTGGAACCATTCTCCATGTTTAGCTTGATTGTGTTTACGGTTAACAGAATGGATACCAAGGAAATGACGCTACTAGCGAAGGTATTTCTAGAAACTATGCCGGAGTTGGAGTTCGTTCGTGTCTGTGGAGAAACTGTTGGGAGTATCGCGAGGATGATAGGCAGCATGTATTCCGACAACGGTGCCTCTTCTTTTGCGTTGAACATGGAAGATAAGCTAGAATATCGAGCTGAGCTAGCTTACTACTTTGGCACCCGGTTTTTACGGGGTCATGTGAGTTTAGACCCCCGTACTATCAGAGTCGACCAACCTGGTCTAAGGAGTGGTGACAACCACAGCGTTTACGCTGCACTCCGCATATATCATTCTTCCCCTTCACAATCTAACGCTAGCAGGCTTATGTCATACATTCGAAATGTGATTTGTCGCGGCGTTTACTCGCACATTGGTGAATTTTTGTATGCTGTTGGAAGAAATATCTCCACCTCCCGGCGTGGTATCCGGGCGGTCATCAGCTCTAGTGCAACTATCAAGGATACACCAGATGCCAAATCAGCTTTGCGGAAGGTCTCTGGGTTGTTATATTCCGCGTATCCTGAATTGGGCCCCGCTATTCGCAGCACCTTATATTTATCCCAAGGTTCAAACCTATATTGCTTTGCCGCTACTTACTCCTATGCGGTGAGCGTCATAATAAAGGAGTTTGGTGTGTCACAACCTAAGCCAACGGACGTGGTTTCAAAAGATCAAGGATTCCCAAGGTCGTCATCTGCGTGCGTAGCTGACGAATACATATGGTCCCTAATCGATCCAAGGAGCGAGCTTGTTGTTTCCGACCGTATGTCTGCTCGTGCAGCTGTGCACCTGAAGGTGGCAGTCAGGATCCGAACATCTGGTTTTGTTGCCTTTATTTCCGAACTTGACATCTGCGAGCAAGAACATCATCCCGCACACAAAGACAGAAACAAATTGATGCACGCATTAAACGGTAATATACGTAGTATTGTTACAAAGGGTGAAATCACCCGTTTTGTTTCCTTTAAAATGATCTAGTAGTCATCATAGATAAAAGACGTTTATAAACCTCTTATGTCTTTAAAAAGAATAAGGTTGCTGCGTCAACCGACATTATTGTAAAAACAGTCAGTCCCTAGACTTTAAAAAGAGAGCTCGTGTCCAAATACATCTATTTTCTTTCTAAAATATTCTTTGTTCGTGAGACTTCTTTGGCTCGGCGTTCGCTTAAATCGCACAGAGAACTCTTTGATTCTGTTAGACCTTTCTTAATTTCCCCCGTTGTTACAGTATATTAGTGTTCAAGATCTGGATATTGTACATCTTAGCCCACCTACGTCACGCTGTTATGGTGGATCAGGTTTATCTCATAATCAGTAAAATCATGAAGATGCCAAATGCTATTTCCTCAAGAGGTTAATTTGCACCTGCCCTATATAGTATTGCCTGCTCGAATAGTATCAAATACTACGCTTTCTACACTATGGGTTGAGTTACCTCGTGATGTCCCCGCTTGCCGCACTTTCAGAACAGTGGCCCCACTTTCAGAACAGTGGCCCCACTTTCAGAACAGTGGCCCCACAGACACCTTGTGTTACCAAACACTCAGTCAGTGTTATACAATTGCAACATCTTGATTTGAGCCTGATAACCGTGGGGTTGAAGTTGGGGGGTTACACTTTATCCGACGAGACGGCATTACATGGACTTGTGATGAACAACAATTACAACTATCAATACCTGGTTGATGCATACCCCCAATGGCTCACTAATCTGACACGTCCCAACGCATTGCAGGTCAACTGCCGAAAATGTAAAAGCGAGCCTGATTGGCTCGGCTTCGTGACTGACGGACTGGTAGACACCGCACTGGTATGGACTGCTCACTTAACAGAAAAGTTTCTGAATCCGCAGTATGATCGTGTGGCGTCGGCCGTAATGCATAAGTCAAATGCACCACGCAGTCTAACAAGCCCTACTGAAAGTCTTGATTCGTTCTATTCTGTAGTTTCAAGTGGCCCGGGTGAAGGGGTGGTGTTGGAAATGGTTGATCAACACATGCAACCAATAATGAGCGCTGCTGATTTTGCGACTCTCAAAATAATATATAAATAAATAATCACGATAACTCAAAACCAAATTCAAGATTACACTCTGTGACGTTGCACCTAGAGTGCAAGTCACAACAAACCCCAAACCCCAAACCCGCGGGGAAGAGCCGAACGGGTGAGTCCCGTCCCGTCGGGAAACATCCGAAGTTAACCGAAGCCCACCGACGCTCGGCTGAGCCGAGCGTCAACCATCAGTGCGACAGCACCCTACCTGCAGGATAGACGTGACGAGAGAAAGAACGAGGAAGAGAGAGAAAGAACGAGGAAGAGAGAGAAAGAACGAGGAAGAGAGAGAAAGAACGAGGAAGAGAGAGAAAGAACGAGGAAGAGAGAGAAAGAACGAGGAAGAGAGAGAAAGAACGAGGAAGAGAGAGAAAGAACGAGGAAGAGAGAGAAAGAACGAGGAAGAGAGAGAAAGAACGAGGAAGAGAGAGAAAGAACGAGGAAGAGAGAGAAAGAACGAGGAAGAGAGAGAAAGAACGAGGAAGAGAGAGAAAGAACGAGGAAGAGAGAGAAAGAACGAGGAAGAGAGAGAAAGAACGAGGAAGAGAGAGAAAGAACGAGGAAGAGAGAGAAAGAACGAGGAAGAGAGAGAAAGAACGAGGAAGAGAGAGAAAGAACGAGGAAGAGAGAGAAAGAACGAGGAAGAGAACGAGAGAGAGAACGAGACCAGGAACACAGACACCACACTCAACACCGTTACACATGCACGCCGTCGACACCAGGTTAGCCTGCAATCTACCGCCGATCTGCATCTCCCCCCCCCCCCCCCGCCCCGCAATACCAACCCTTTCTACCTCACACTCCCCGTCACCCTACACACCCCCCCCCCCCCAACCCCCCCACCGCCGCACCCCACGCGTACCTGTGAGTTAGAATTAAGTGACGCTAAGGGCTGAGGCGTGATCAGCCACCGTTAGTGTCTACAACCTCATTGTAATAATCTTTTGTAGTTTCAAGTCGACTCCCCCCCCCCGATCGCAACTCATGTACGCTCCCCCCACAAATACAGACACAAAGTTTTACCTACTCGATCAGTTTCGACTTCCTCGCCCCGTCTCTAATTGTTCCCCCCTTCCACCTAATTAGTGCGGACTCAAAACCCGTCACGACTCTTTATAGGGTCCTACGCTAGGACTGAAAGCTTTGGAATCTCCATTTACCGCAATTATTTCTGCATTTCATGTGAGTATTGTCTGGAGCAAAAAAAATCTCATTTTGAGATTGGAAATGAAACCTGAAACGCAGAAGTTATTCAGTAGCACGAATTGAAAACCAAGAATTTCACAATGGTTCCTGCAACAAAGGGACTCTTTCCAAATATCCTTGTTACAAGGTGATGTTTGGAGGACTATTAACAAGATATTGTATCGGATGACATTATTTGGAAAACAATCTTCATGAACTTCGTTGAAAATTAGATGTCCATTTATTTTGATGAAACAGGGACACAATCTTGAATCCGATAAGTAAATGTCCTCGTAATAATGTTCTGACATTACTCTAGAACATAAATGTCCTTGAAGCTAATTGTGACGTTAAGGCGCATTTTGAGAAAGTTGATATTCAACTTGTGTCACAGGATGAGATCTACGTTCTTGAGTTCTATGCTTCCGATTAGATTTTCTTTGTTTCGAACCGCACTAACGTGAAATACAGATATCATTTTAATAAATCTAATACTACTTGAATTTTCAATCAAGTATTAAGTTCCCTTTATTTATTTAATCGAACATCATTGAAAATTTGCGAAATGAACTCTGATAATCAATGGAAAATTTTTAATAGTAGCAATAATTTATTGATCGGAAGAAATGCATTGACTATCGAATATTCGTAAATTTTATGGAACTATTTTCAAGAAAAAAAAGATTCAGTTCTATCACAGATAGTGTGATATTCAAATTTCTTGAACGCTCGGTTTAATGTCCCATTTTCAAAAGTGATAAAATTCAATATTACCGCCTGAAATCACAAGAGTGAGAAAGTTGCGCTTAGTTGCTTGAAAGTGGCGATGATCTTTGTACGTGTGATAAATTGATAGGCAGATAACAGTGAACATCAGAGATGTAATTATTTTGGCCGTATCACCTGTTGATAGAAAAAAATTTCGTTGTTATTTCTAATGTACGAAATAATAAAAGTGATCAAATAAAGTGTTCCCACCCACCTGCTGCGTTTCTTCCAAGCACCCAACATTTAAACAGATTTCTCATTTCAGTGGAATAAAGCCAATTATCAGAGAGCATGAGCATCAACTTTCAGAGTCGCTACCTCGAGTGTTTGAGATTCTAACCTCAAAAATTCGTATGAACTACATCGCCGCTAGAAACAGAGTTTGACAGCTGAAACTCGGAGTGGCCAGCCGGCCCGAGGAGCCGATAAAACTCGCGAATGCGTATTGTATGAATAGTTTCAAGAGATTGTCCCGGTACACACAAACGCGCGCGCGCGCACGCAGTATCATTTAAAATGATGACTGATATTGAATAAAATTGTCCAATCAAGTTTTGGGTGATTCAACAACGGAAAGAAATATTTTCATTTGGACTGTGTCAACTACGAAGTCTCCTGCTGCCAAAACCATTCATCGTGCTTTCATGGTAAATTCTTGGCGCGCGATATTTATCACCACATCAGAATTGAAAATGAAACTTGCTGACGCAGTTTTACTTTGTATCAGTTATCATCTCCGTAGTCGCAAGGCAACAAAAGTACAGATTCATTTCTCATGAGTTTTATATTGTGATATCGATTATTTTCCGTATGAATGCTTCGAAAATTTTTTTCAGCTTTTATTGCATGTTTTTAAACATTTTTTTACGACATTTTGTATAAAAAAAAATACAAAATGTATCAAAATGGGTGAAAAATTATATAAAATTATAAAAAGAGAACACTTAATTTTAATATTATAATATTAATAATAATAATAACCCGCAACTTAAATTCAAGGCTTTATACCTCATGAAACAAAGGAAACTAAGTTAAATTATTACGTAAATATAATTACATTTAGATGCGGGATTTTTTTCACTTTTTTTTTGCGAGTTTTATTTTGTCACAAGCATGCATATTCGCCAATGAATGTCTTTGCAATCTTCTGGAGGCAGGTGACTCTCCGAATCGGGCCTTTGCCTCCATCAATAGGTCAACCTGATTTCTACGTTTCCTTTTTTTTGTCGGTAAAGGAACTAGGGCCGGACCCTCTGTTGGAGGATTGACAGGTTCGGCAGCTGCCGAAACCTCCGGGGGATTATCCAAAGGTCTATCATTTACTGCTTGCGCCGGGCCCTCTGCTGGGCGATCGACAATTTCAGCAGCTCCGCCGAAGGATGCGAGGGGTTCACGATTTGCTCCGAGAGTGTTGAGCAAAAAAAACCCAATGTTTGTAGACATTGTGACGTGGTATTTCGTACCTATCACCTATCCTAATTGTATCTCAATCTCTTCAGTTGTTTGCTTGTTGATAAGATTTATCGCTTCTTGACCAATATATTCGATACTGAATAATAAATTTTCTCGGGAACTTGGACAGAATTGATCAGATTCAATTTATCAAAATTTGCAACGTTTCGTTGGTTTTAATTATTTTCCAACTTCATCAGGCAAGCTGTAACAGATGTACATAAACTTTAAAATTAAGTTGCATAAAACAATAGACATGATACATGTAAGTTACAAATTCAGAAATAATAAACTAAACAAAATTGCAAAATATTTACTTTTGAGGTTGAATCATCGTTAAAATCCTCTGGTCCATGACATCAAGTCAAAATTATGTTTAAATAAGACTAGACAGATATATACATTTTTGTTTTTTTAATAAGGTGGACTACATTTACACCGTCTGTTTAGATGATCACCCGTTTGGAAGAGAAGTTAGTCACGTATTGTTGAGTACTAGAACCAAGCTACTAAATCTAGAAATCAAGATTACCTTGTGGAAGATTGATAATTTACTACGTACGATAGATAACCTCAAAAGAAACGTGGAGTCCCGTTTTCCATTAGTTTTAAGGATGCAAACTTTGAACAAGCTCCATAATTACTACGAGAGCAATTTTAAGAAAATAAAAAAACAAAACATCAAAAAGTTTGGGAAGCTACAAGACAAGATGACTGACAATGTAGAACAAAAAGTTGGAAACAGAATTTATAATTTCACTGATACAGTTTTACCATCAGAAGTCCAGAAGATCTTAGAGTTAGACTTTAACTATGGACTACCAACAACGAATATCAATCAACCGGTCGTTACAATTATTAAGGATCTGGAGGGATGTATCGACAAAGTGAAAGATGACGAGTTATCCAACGAGGGTTTGACGGAAGTGAGAAATAATCTGAGAGCAAGAGGTGTAAATATTGTGACAAATCACATTAAATATCAGCGTAGAAGCAACAGCAATCACAAGAAAAACTTCAACCTAGTTAAAAATATCAAAGTCACAAGAAATTTCTTTAAACAACATGAAGATCTCTTAGTAATGCGCTCAGATAAAGGTAATTCAACAGTGGTCATGTACAAAGAAGAATACCTCACAGAAATGAATAAGTTGGTTGGCGACCGTAAAACATATGAAAAGATCAAAAGAGATCCTACGTCAAAGCTACAAAACATAAGCAACCGCTTAATAAAGAAGCTTGTAGATATTGGTATCCTTGACAACATCCAAGGTAGGCTAATGCGAACTTACAGTGCATTGGCACCAAGAATCTATGGCTCAAGGAAAACCCACAAACCTGGGTGTAAACTTAGACCAGTGGTCAGTAGCATAGGATCACCAGGTTATGAGATCGCCAATTTTGTTCACAAGAGTCTGCTACCGTTCGTAATGAGTCTGAAATATAATGTGACAGACTCATTTCATTTTTTAGACCAAATCAAACTGAAAAAGGTAAACGAAGACCATGTTTTAATATCACTGGACGTAGTATCTCTTTTTACCAATGTTCATAACAGTTTAATAAGGAAAATCATCATTGAGCGGTGGGATGAAATCCAGAAATTTGTGCAATTGGACCAGACTACTCTACTAGAGCTTATTGATTTTTGTTACGACTCGGGATATTTCGTGTTTGATGGCAATTTTTACCTTCAGAAGGAAGGATGTGCTATGGGGAGTCCAGCAAGTCCTTCAATTGCCATCATTGCAGTAGATTATGTTGTTTCAATGGCGTTGACTCACCTTGACTTTGAAATTCCGATTATTAAGTCGTATGTTGATGATCTCTTCGCAGTAGTTCCAAAGGATAAAGTAGACAGCATCTTAGATGTGTTTAATAGTGTTGACAAGGACATCCAGTTTACCTTGGAAGTTGAGAATAACGGGAAGTTGCCTTTTTTGGACATACTAATAGAAAGATCAGAAGATGGTGATCTTATAACTTCTTGGTTCAAGAAACCGTACAGCTCAGGAAGAATTTTGAATTTTAATTCCAATCATCCATTGAGCCAGAAATTGGGGGTTGCAAAAGGGTTTTTGAACAGAGCCATGCGCTTGAGTCATGTGAACAAGACCAAGGAAAGTATTCGCATGGTTAGAAGATTACTGTCATCTAACAATTATCCAAACAAGGTCATCAGCAAGTGTGAGAAAATTGTGTCCGAGAGGATTAAAAACAACATCAGGAGCAACAATGTCAACAGGAATTGGTCGTTTAGCAGATTTCCCTACATAAAAGGCTTGTCACCAAGACTGGGATCTTTATTCAGGCACACCAACTGCAAGTTGGTATTCTATAATGTATTCAAGGTTAAGGATCTATTTTCCCGGCTAAAAGACAAAGTGGAGAAAGAAGATAGATCTGGCCTAGTATACAGGATTCCGTGCTCGTGTGGGAAATGGTACGTTGGACAGACCAGGCAAAAATTAAAAGCCAGAGTGAGACAACACAAACTTGACTGCAGACCTGAGAAGTCCATAAAAAACAACAAAACAGCATTAGCGGAACATCACTTTGTTGAAGATGGTCATAACTTTCAGTTCGATGATGTGGAGATTTTAGATCTGGAGAAAAATTACATGAAGAGAAACCTAAGTGAAATGATTTTTATTAAGGCGATGAATTGTGTCAATTTTAGATCCGACACGCAAAATCTCAGTACAATTTACAGTGACCTGATAAATGATGTTAAGGATTTAGTGAAGTCATAGTAATTATTTTTATTTTACTTAGAGGTTGAACTTTCGCGCACAATACGAACAGTACTAGTCATGGACAACAGAGTCATGTTGACAATACAGATAATGCGACCTCCACACGTACCATCACACTGTGTGAGAGTAGTACAGTCTGTGATTTAAGAGTCACTACGTTTGACATGTGTATTTGTCCATCATTATATTTGTCCATTTTATTTTATTTAAATTGACTTATTGGCACAATGAATTTATAATTTTATTAAAAAAACAAAAATGTATATATCTGTCTAGTCTTATTTAAACATAATTTTGACTTGATGTTATGGACCAGAGGATTTTAACGATGATTTAACCTCAAAAGTAAATATTTTGCAATTTTGTTTAGTTTATTATTTCTGAATTTGTAACTTACATGTATCATGTCTATTGTTTTATGCAACTTAATTTTCAAGTTTATGTACATCTGTTACAGCTTGCCTGATGAAGTTGGAAAATAAATAAAACCAACGAAACGTTGCAAATTTTGATAAATTGAATCTGATCAATTCTGTCAAAGTTCCCGAGAAAATTTATTATTCATTACATTTAACATGGATGAGAACCAAGATTTGGATATTCGATACTATTTCTGCTTCACCTGATTCTCATTTCATCTATTGGATTCAACCCCTCCCCTCTGCCATTATCTTGTCTATACTGAGCAAGCTATGCAAAACTGTCGTAGAACCTGATCTTGCCGTTATACATATCTCTTCTTCTAATCATCTATTTTCTGACGCATGTGCGTCTGGCGCCCAACAATTAGATCTTTCTTGTTTATCATCTCTCAATATCTAATTATTCAGGTTAGTAACTGCGCCGTGAGGTAACCAATCTCACATTATCAATTGACCCTCACTCGCACACAAAAATATTGGTTTCAACATATATCCTAATCTGTTCTGCCTCGTTTTCGGTGTTCGCTCTGCTAAACCCTCTCGAGGCAATTACCCTCGCATCCCTTATGTCGAGAATCTTCCTGGACCGTATCTCCTCGACGTAGTCCTCGAGTACTCGATGCAGCTGAACGAGTGTGACATCCCAAAAATACATGCTGACGTTTTGGCACTGATATCGCGAGCTGAGATATGTCTGAAATCCAATTATAGTTTCAATGCCCAAATCAAAATCAAAGAATCCAACAAACGAACAATAACAATAGTAAAGTCAATGGATAAATAAATTTTGATGATTATAAAGTTATTACTGGTGAAAATAAATTTCAAAAAGCGTTTGAAAAATGTCGCCAACGGAAAACAAATTTTTGTGAACGTGAAAGAGGAAAAATCAATAATCAAAGGCGAAGCGAACGTAATCTAACTCAACATAATCATACGTAAGAAGGAAATACAACACTATCAACGATTTTTGAAAAGTGTTTTGGAGGTTAGCTGCGTCTTTGTTCGCCAGGCGAACTTCGCCTTATAATTATGGTCGATAAGGTTTTGATTGATGAGGATAATACCTGGGACCCGATTCTGACTTGGTTTCAACCTATGGTGGTCACTCGTGAAAACGGTGATAAGCGCCAGCTAGACCAATTAGAAGGTAGCTTGAAACGGAATATCTTTTTTCACGAGTGAAAAATAAGTCAGAATGTGGCCAGTGCATATGAGCTCACATGTATGGGTTGCCAAAACAGAGAGCTCAGCGGCGGAGCAAATAATACACACCATACTTCTTCATCTGCGTCCATGGCTTACCGGCCGAGAATTTGGTTCACGGAACGGACACACAGATCCGACGGAACCGAGCTCCACCAGTCTTGTCCCGGGTGTTTCGCTCCGTGGGCTCTCTCGGATTTCTCTCTGTATGTGCCAGTTTTCTTCTCCTTTCTCCCAGTGGCTGACGTCCCCATGTAGCGTAAACTGTGGCGAGTGCAAACGTACTCTTTAAAAAATAAATATTGGCAGGACGCTCAAAGCTGAATTTTCATGACAGTATTCTGTTGCGTATAAAGGTATGTGCATGTATATAGTGTAACACGGCGATTAGCACCGCGTTATGTGACCTCCGACATTCCCGTTTTTCCGCCGGCAGCAAGGAGTACAGGCTCTCGATACGGTCATTGAATTCACGTTAGGCTTATTCACTAATGCTTTTGATTTGGTTTCTGTCCAATACCTATCCCAAAATTCCCCATCTTCGAGATGGCCGACGGACGAAAGTGAAGTCAGCAAGACTCCTCGACTTCCCGAGATGAGGGAATACCTCCGCAGCCTGGAACTACCTGGCAGGAGACTCAAAGCCTCGCAGGTAGTACCCGTGCCTTCCCCCGCAACCAATTCCGGTTTCGACGAGGCTGACGCCCAGGACTCAGACGTCTTCGACGGAGCGTAATAGCTTTACGTCCTGAGCCCATCTACCGGACGTCTATAACACCTTCGAGCTCGCATCTCACTATCATAGAGATGTCGAACCGGTACCGAGATCTACCGAAGAGCCCTCTGACGGCTGAATTAGCGAAGCTACCGCCTGGGATTCCCCGGGAAAACGAGGGGACTAGGCACGGCGAACCCAGGGTGCGCTGCGGGGCCTGCCAGAGTCAAGGCCCGGCAGCTGCTGCCACCTACGGGCCCGGAAAGAACGATTCTCGGGGATTCCTACCGCTACCGGGACGAGCTGAGTCTCGTCACTTCCGAGTCTACTGCGAGGCGATCGAGAAGCGTTCCTTGCCTGTCGGCCTCCTTTTGATTTGGAATTACCCTCATTAAATTTCGTTGTTTTTTTCTCTGGTTGGATTATCGGCCTTCTCTGTTATTTGTGGTGAACTGATACCTGTGACTGAACACGGTGGTCCGCGAGGACTAGTTCGGATCAACTAGCGTAAGTTAGCTTTTTGTTACCGCAAGAACCCTCGAGTTCCTATGTCTTGCTTATCTTTGAGGGCCATTTGGGTCCACCAGTGTCGTCTCTCGGGTTTTCGTGTGGCTAGTCATTTTATCTTTTCCTCTCTGACCATATCGACGACCCTATTTAAATATTTTATTCTTTTCTTAAAGTTATCTTTGTCTTTCGCCACCGCGTATTACTGTTTGGGGGTGATCCCTCTCCTCCTCACCCTAACGGGCAGGGCGTATCCCCAAGTTATCTTGTAGGTTAACGTTTAATTACCGTATATCCTGTTTTTGGTACCGCCTCTTTGTAGCTAAACATTGTAATAGTCGTATCCCTCCCGATTTTGGGACCGTTAAAATAGCGTAGTTGGGGGCTATCGCGTCATAGCGTCGGTTACGGCCATCTTGGTCGCGTCCTCGTTTGAATTTTGTTCCGCGCTAACTTCAGGCGGCTGAACGCAGCCGCTTGCGAGACATCGATTCTCGGCGGTAGATCTACGTAGAGCAGCGCTCTCGCGTCGCTAGGCGGCCACGGCGCAGAATCTCCCCCTCCTCTTCAAGGAGGTGACTCATTGAATATACTCCCGACATTCTTTAACTATTTGATACCACTCTCGCTATTCCCAGTTATATATCGTTAGGCATACTTGTATTTGTTACCAACTCCTTTTGTCTTTGGATTTCATATTACTTTACTATCGTATTAAAGATATAAATTTCATCAATTTGATAAATTTGATAAACTGGTAGATTCGAGAAATTAACGGCGAAGCCAGGAATCGAACCTGGTATCTAGAGATGCTTGATAGGAGGCTTACTCCACTAGACCACAGGCAGCTAGCTACTGCCTGTACAAAAGCCGGTGGAGGTGAACAATGAGGCGTCACTCTCCACCCGGTAACTTTGGCCGAGAGGCACCCTGTGTGTGCTTCTGTCAAAGAAGTCCCCGATGATAGGCAGCCTGGACCGTAAACCGAAGCAGCTACAAAATCGTACGAGTTGGTGTCAACGACGAAATCGCGAGCAGCATATTACACCACATCTGACGGTAATTTTGGAAAACGTATGACCACGCAGTAACCAATATTCGCCACAGGGGGATGGCCTATTTGCGGTGGGGGTCAACCCACCAATCAAAGAAGAAGAATCACCTCACGACAACCGCGAGATCGGCGGGACGAACTACGACCTCCTATTCTACGCTTGACCTGCTGAGACAGCTTTGCTTTCGGATTATTCTCCCGATTTAAGCTACCGATACCTTTCCTTCTACCGCTATCGTTCTATCGTTTATTCTACCGAAAACCTTTATCCTTCTAAACTCTTTTCATTCTTTTTCCCTTCCTTCTCAGTTTTGCTAATATAACGTATAATTTAAATTAGAGTCGGTTTGTGTGCCTGAAGTCAGCCGCCAAGGTAAGGCTTCTGCCTTTGAATAGTATCGTTACGGAGTTGCTCATAATTTCTATTCTTTCTTATGGTATTCATCGACTTTGTGTGAATCATGGTCCACGGCTTAAAGTTGCAGTAAGCCGCCGTGTGGCTGCATGATTTCGGTCATTAATAATATATTTATTGTTTCTTGGTTGCATCGTGTGATGCCAGTTTTGTGTGAATCATGGTCCACGGGCTAGAGTTGCAGTAAGCCGCCGTGTGACTGTATGATTTCAGTAATTTATCATTTTCGTATCTGAGCGACGCCGTAACTGCCAAATAATTATTTTTCTAGTATTTACGATTCTTCTGATTATTTGTGAATCTCTATTAGCCTGCTTCTGTACCTTCTATCGTATATTGAGCCCTATTGGCTTCATACTTCATTCCATACTCTTTTTGTAATAGTAGTGTGCTTTATATTTAATTCTGTTATTGCTCATTATATTTTCATTTATTTTTGTGCCTATTGTATCACAGATCGAGTTCCTTGGAGTACAAGCGAGCGTAGAATTAGCCCTACATATTACCGCACTTTTTTTTTATTGTTATTGGCAATTTCATATTGTTTTTGCCTGTTATTTATTTCTCTGAATTTTGTTAAATCAAGTTCTGTAAATTATTCTTTTGTATTGCGGTGTATTTTAGTGTATTTCTCTATTTTGTAAACTCTCAGAAATTCTTACACTCTCATAATTTTGTATTTTGTATTCTCTCAAAAGTTATGTTTAGGAATTCTTTATTCAATTCCTCAAGTACGTAATAATCATAAATTATCGAATCTACCGTTTCTGAATGATTCTACCGAAGGCTATCTAGCCGATCGTTTGCCGACTGGGTAAATTGTTACTGAATGTTAATCTCTCACACTGGTTATAATTCATGGTAAATTTGTCGTATCATCTACCGAACTATCGATACGTTGTTTTCTACCGATCGCAGTAAAGTTCTCTCGTTCTAATTGACAGAATAATAATTTTCGTAGCGTCATTTGCAACTTGGGTAAGATCACGTCGCCCAGTGACGTGTAGTTTCAAGTCAATTCTTGCATTATATCGCATCTCCCGACCTACGTTCATTTTACTCTGTTAACTACCGTCTCTCGTTCTAAAGCTACCGTTTACTGCTATTCTACCGAAATTTTTATGAACAACGAATATTTATTTTATCGACTACCGCTGTCGATACCATCTTATTTGCCTGTCTCAATCATGTCACCTTCTCGACAATATTTAACCGATTGACCTGTTCATTTTCCTTTTGACTGAAGTTTATTCTTCATTTTGTTATTTTCTCTAATTCTGGAATTACTGTTAGCTGCCTTGGATTCCGCCACTTTACCGGGATGTACGCGATCGTACCTGTGCCTAGCCAGCCATACAACGGGTTACCTATTTATCTCTTTTGTACGGTTTTGCGTTAATTTTATTGATTTGCATTATTGGCTCAAAATCGACGCTCACGCGTCTGGCGCCCAACGTAATTATTTTGTTATAGTTTGATATTGCGGATAAGTAGAGAATCGCGCCAAAGTGTCAACGGTAAGTCCTCATCCGAGGGTAACAGAATTTAGCATTACAATACAAAGTCTTTGCTTCGGTCAATTTCAAAATATTGTTACAAAGGGTGAAATCACCCGTTTTGTCCCCTTTTAAATGATCTAGTAGTCATCATAGATAAAAGACGTTTATAAACCTCTCATGTCTTTCAAAAGAATAAGGTTGCTGCGTCAACCGACATTATTGTAAAAAACAGTCAATCTCTAGACTTTAAAAAGAGAGCTTGTATCCAAATACATTTATTTTCCTTAAAAATATTCCTTGTTCGTGAGACTTCTTTGGCTCGGCGTTCGCTTAAATCGCACAGAGAACTCTTTGATTCTCTTAGACCTTTCTTAATTTCCCCCGTTGTTACAATATAATAGGATGGATAGAAAACGAGGGCTCAAATCAATTCAGCTCTATTTCCATCATAATGTTTTGAATTGATTGTTTTGATATATCAAAGATTTCGAATTTCAAGAAAAAACTTAGTTGTTTTAAAAACTGTTCATTGATCTGAAATTGCATAGTGGAAAGGGTATGTCTAAAATATAGGCATCCAAGGCATTTTCATGTTGTTAGTATCATCTTATAAATCATGAATAATAATTACATTACAATAGTATTTCTAACTTTCCAGAAGCAATGAGGTTTTGACGACTGATTAGGTGTAACGTTCAAATAAGGATCAAGTAATACTTTTGAACAGGAAAAATTCTTCATGCTTTTATTGATTAGGAACAATGCGTGGAGACAAAAATTGCCATTCTGATGACCAAATATGAGAAAGTTAGCAACCAACTGAGCCGGATCAGTTACCATACAAACGACAACAAATATCAACCTATTACCTCATACAATTCAGAACTAATCTATCCTTCAAATGAAAATCCTGCTGGCAAGTATGACGATTCAAATACAACCGAGTTGCTTAATACAATAAAACACGTGCAACGACTTGGCCAAGCACCGAACAAGAAAATTCGAGTCTTGTTCAAAAAGAGAATCTCATCTTAACTGTGACTGGGAACAATCCCAAAGATGATACTGAATATTCGAAAATCACTCCAACGAAAAAAAATCAAAGTAGACATAGTAATCGTTTCATGAGGACAATGATGAATGTTACAGATGAGAATAATAATCCAACTGTGGAATACGTAGAAAAAACATTTGCTGACACGTTGAGCTCTAATGCAGATAGAGAAAATAATGAGATAACGAATGTAAGAAAAGATGACAATATCGTTCTGCGGAGCGAAGCTAGGACAGCAAAAATGAGGAGATAATGACAGGAGACGTAAAATACGGACAAAGAATAAAAGGCGGCCCAAGCGCAGTCGCTGGCGATTGGCTGTACCTAGACGATTTTTGTACCCATTTTGAAAATTCAATTATCGGACTGGAATAGCTTCACACAACATCTTTCCACACTCAATTCACTATGCGTAGGGAATGTTCTGATAGAGGAGCTTTGTGGGATTCATTATTTTCTATATTAATCGTTTAGAGAAAAATAATTTGCTCGCGGCTTTTCTTTTGTCGTTCAAAATAAAGCTCGAAATATTCAAACACATACAACAGAATGAAAAAGGTACTACGTGCGGCCAACCGTATAAAGGATCGATATTCAATTGTAGATAATTTTGGGAATGCAACACGGTCTCATTATTCTTAAATTCTCTAAGCACGTATTGAAATCTGGAATTGTTTTCTCATGAAACTACCGTGATTGAAAATCAGTCGGAACTTGATGAGTTGTATTTCATTTTAGAAATAAATTCAAATTATTTTGTAAATGGTCCAGAATCTCAAGGCTCCTGACAGATAACTTTCCTTACTTTGTAAACAATCTTTACAAAGACAAGTGTTGATTGGATTATGCTTGATTGTCTTTAATTGTAAATTTAGTTGAGTTTGACATCTGACGAAAACATTGAAATTACTTCGTCTTAGATGGTACAGATTAGTATTACTAGTTTATTTACTAATAGCATTAAAAAACAACTTGGAATGGGTCAGAACCCTATAGAAAAAACTATCCCAGTGTGGTAAGTTTTTGTACAAAACCCAAGTTACCACTGTTATATTCTGCAGAAAAACGTTTGCTAAAACGTATTTTCGTAAAACTGATTAGTATTGGTGTTTTAAGTCACTTTTAGTTTTTTAGGCTATTATTTCAGTAAGAGCCTTGCTATTTTGGATGCTACGAGTTTGTAAGCAATTTGACGCGATTACCTAGAAATGAGATGAAAAAAAAAAAAATTTACAATCAACATAGACTCAGCTGATACTGTTACTATTCACAGGACCGTTGGTAGCAACATTCGTTGAAACTTCTCCCGAACAGCACACACCAGGCTGGTAGCGGGCAAAAGTTCGACAAAAACGTAGACAAAAACGGTTGACGCAGGAAGTTTCCGGAACATTTGGAGTGTTCAAATTGGCAAGAATGAAAATCCTAGCTGATCCCTTTCTCGAGATATGGGCATACAAGTTTTGAACTATCCTGTACTCGCCGATCCGTAAAATAAGTATCGACAGTTTGAGAATCCTTACATTATAATCCAAAACTTCTTGCTTAAACTATCTGTATTTCGTGTCTTTGAGATGCCTAAGCCGAATTTGAGTTCGTTTCAAATAGAAATTAATTTTTTGTTGCTGAAAACAATTCCTAATTGTAACTGCGATCGTCAAAAAATAAAAAAATAAAAATTACGGAAACAACAAAACCATATACTATTTCAACTGTAGTAATCCCTTAGAGATTGTAACGTTAAGTCTTTTCTGCCCCTCGTCGAGCGCTAATTTGTAACGCTAGATCTTGTTATTTTCGGACGAGGACTCACCGTTGACACTTTGGCGCGATTCTCTACTCATCCGCAATATTAAAACACAACAAAATAATTAAGTTGGGCGCCAGACGCATTAGCGTCGATTCTCAAATAATAATATAAATCAATAAAATTAACACAAGATAGTACAAAAGGGATAAGTAGAGAACCCGTTGTATGGCTGGCTAGGCACAGGTACGATCGCGTACATCCCGGTAGAGTGGCGGAGGTCAAGGCAGCTAGCAGTAATTCCAGAATTAAAGAAGATAACCAAATAAAGAATAAACTCCAGTTAAAAGGAAAATGAATAAGTCAGTCGATCATGTATTCTCGAGAAGGTTACATAAGTGAGATGTTATCGGTAGCGGTAGTAAATAAAACAGGTAATCGTTGTTTATAAAAATATCGGTAGAAAAGCAGTAAACGGTAGCGTTAACACGAGAGACGGTAGTTAACAGAGAAAAATAGACGTAGGCCGAGAGATGCGATATAATGCAAGAGTTGACTTAGAACTACACGTCACTGGGCGACGTGATCTTACCCAAGTTGCAAATGACACTACGAAAATTATTATTCTGTTAATTAGAACGAGAGAATTTTACTGCGATCGGTAGAAAACAACGAAACGGTAGTTCGGTAGAGGTACGACAAATTTACCATAAATTATAACCAAGATGAGAGATTGACAGTTAGTAACAATTCACTAAGTTGGCAAACGATCGACTCGGTAGCCTTCGGTAGAGTTATTCATACGGTAGATTCGATAATTTACAATCCTTACATAATTGAGGAATTAAATAGTGAATTCCTAAATATAACTTTTGAGAGAATACCAAAATAGAAAGTTATGAGAGTGAGAGAATTTCGGAGAATTTGCCAAATAGAGAAATATACAAAAATACACCGCAATACAAAAGAATAGTTTACAGAACTTAATTTAACAAAATACAGGCAAATAAATAACAGGCAAAAATAGCATAAAATGGTCAATAATAATAAAGGAAAATGCGGTAATATCTAAAGGGTGATTCTACGCTCGCTTGTACTCCAAGGAACTCGATTTACGATACAATAGGCACAAAAATAAATAAAAATATAATAAGCAATAACGGAAATAAAATATAAAGCACACTACTATTACAAGAAGAATATGGAATAAAATATGAAGCCAATAGGGCTCAAAATACGATAGAAAGTACGGAAGCAAAATAATAGAGATTCACAAATAATTAGAAAAGTCATAGGTACAAGAGATAATTATTTGGCAGCTACGAGGTCGCTCAGATACGAAAATAATGAATTACTAAAATCATGCAGTCACACGGAAGTCGTGGACCATGATTCACACAAAATGGCATCACACGATGCAATCAAGAAACAATAAATATAATATTAATGACCGGAATCATGCAGCCACACGGCGGCTTACAGCAACTTTAATCGTGGACCATGATTCACGCAAAATCGATAAATATTACGAGAAAGGATAGAAATTGTGAGCAACTTCGTAACAGTACAATTCAAAGGCAAAAGCCTTACCTTAACGGTCGATCTCAGGCACACAAACTGATTTTAATTTAAATTATACTAAAGGATAACAAAACTGGGAAGGAAAGGAAAAGAGAAGGAAAAGAATTTAGAAAGATAAAGGTAGCGGTAGGATAGACGGTAGAACGATAGCGGTAAGATAGACGGTAGAACGGTAGCTTAAAACGGTAGAGAGGTCGGGAGAGCGATTGGAAAACTGAAGCTGTTCCTCAACAGGTCGAGCGTAGAATAGCAGGTCGTAGTTCAGCTCGCCGATCTCGCGGTTGTCGTGAGGTGATTCTTCTTCTTTGATTGGTCGCTTGACCCCCACCGCAAATAGGCCATCCCCCTGTGGCGAATATGGGTTACTGCGTGGTCGTAAGTTTTCCAAAAATTACCGCTAGATGTTGTGCAATGTGCTGCTCGCGATTTCGTCGTTGACACCAACTCGTACGGTTTCATAGTCGCTCCAGTTTGCAGTCCAGGCTGCCTATCCTCGGGGACTTCTTCGACAGAGGCACACACAGGGTGCCTCTCGGTCAAAGTTAGCGGGTGGAGAGTGACGCCTCATTGTTCACCTCCACCGGCTTTTGTACAGGCAGTAGCTAGCTGCCTGTACCTGAGGTCGTGCAGTCAGACGGTTGGCCAAACCGTGGACCACGACCCACACAATCGGTCCTCATCGATAGGGAGGCGGCTAGTTCCTCTTTGAAGAACGATGCCCCCGGCCGCCGGGAGGATTTTTATCTCCCTGTTCACCGGCAGTCGAGGCGATACGGAAGGTTCGGATGGATGCTACCCCCAGGTGTATATAAAGGTGCACCAAGGTAGCCAGTGTAGTCTGGTGAGACCGTCAGTAGGCGAAGTCGTCGAGAGCTGCAAACGGTAGATAGTGGTCCCGTGTTGATCGGGAACGTAGTCGTCCAAGTACCTTGTTAGCTTGCGCCGAAGCGCGAAATAAAGAATTTACAGAAAAGAATTAGTTAAAAGTAAATATTGCCTATTTTGTATCGAGTTCGTTTGGAGTACCCTGCTGAGGACGCGTAAATTAAAAATAATAGCGGTTGTGTGCCCTTGTGACGGGCGATTCTGAAACGCCACGTTACAAGATATACTGCAAAGATAATGAGTCTGTTAGCAATTATTCCTATGTAAAGGAAAAATAAGTTGGAGAAAATTGTTCTAATCTTTCAAATTTATTAGCACCTCCACGTGATTTGAAACCCTAATTTAACAAAGAAACTGTCCCAACCACATTAAGCGTAAGCGCCAAAGCCAACGGCGAGGACGCAGTGGTTAACTGGCTTCACTTTTTGTTGATTTTAAATTATGTTTTTATTTTAAATTATGTTTTTATTTTAAATTATGTTTTTATTTTAAATTATGTTTTTATTTTAAATTATGTTTTTATTTTTTCATCTTCATGTTTTTATTTTTTCATCTTCATGTTTTTATTTTTTCATCATTATGTTTTTATTTTTTCATCTTTATGTTTTTATTTTTTCATCTTCATGTTTTTATTTTTTCATCTTCATGTTTTTATTTTTTCATCTTTATGTTTTTATTTTTTCATCTTCATGTTTTTATTTTTTCATCTTCATGTTTTTATTTTCTCATCCTCATGTTTTTATTTTTTCATCTTCATGTTTTTATTTTCTCATCCTCATGTTTTTATTTTTTTTTACTGATCTACTTCATTTTCTTCCTTTAAATATCTTTATAAGGTGAAGTAAAATCTCACTCATCATTATTTTATCATTTATTTTTCTTATCTATTCGACAATACAATTGAAATATCTTAATATCATTACCAAGTGGTGAAGTGCGATAATCACGCTTGCTTTGAATATGTGCGGAGTTCTCTTCGATCTATTCTTTCGGAACGCTTCGTTATACCTCCTTACCCAATTTTGCAGACGTCTAGTGGCTCATGTATTCCGAGGCCTCAAGCGCATGATGGCAAGACGTTTGCTACATTTCTTCTGCGTCGGTCTCTTGGAATCACCCCAACGCATGAGGGCTCTAACGAATTGCCTTATGACCTGTATTGCCCTAGTCTGCAGAAGGATCGTTAGCAACTTTTGGAAAGGACGTGCCGACGATGTGGATTGTACATCTGTACAAAGAAAAAAAGTTAAGGAACATGTAAATTCATGTCACAAGCAACCTAATCCGAGCAATAATAGTTTAGAGATGCACAATATTCGTCCATCACGCATCCTCACGCGACGATCGATCGGTAGATCGAGAGATTCTCTGCGTTATGCGCGAAAATGATTACACCGAATAGCCTGATGAAACTGACGTTGATCTTCAACAAAGCACAGCTCCAACAACTGATCTGCAAGATGCTTATCCAGTTGTTAGTGTTGAAGAATGTCTTGCTAATCCGTGGTCCGAGGACAATGTACATCAAATATGTTCATGTACCAAGTACAATACATGATTTTCGCATGATTACATCATTCGTTCATTATTATTTTTATGCCAATCAAAAACAACCTGCAACCTTTCTACGTAGATATTTTTATCATGGTTCTTAATTTCACAATAAAATAAGATTATATTTGATATCTGTATTCAAGATAATACTGTAAAATATTGTAAAATATTCAAGATTTTATTTAGATACTAAAAATACACGTGATGTTGGGTGGGGGGTGGTCTTAAACCTCACGACGTATCGCTAGGGGGGGGGGGGGGTAGTCTTAAACCGCGCCTCGTATCGCGGGGGGGAGGGGGGTGAACAATGCTTAAAAAAAAGATCGCTGATTAATGGAGGACCCCCTTCCTTAAGCGTTGGCTGAGGATATATAAAGACTGATAACTCTGGGTTATTTTGCCCAACAGTTTATCGGGTCTGACCGGGTTTGGAGGTGCTGGCAGTTTTTCACGTGCTGGCAGTTTTTCACGTGCTGGCAGTTTTTCACGTGCTGGCAGTTTTTCACGTGCTGGCAGTTTTTCACGTGCTGGCAGTTTTTCACGTGCTGGCAGTTTTTCACGTGCTGGCAGTTTTTCACGTGCTCGCAGTTTTTCACGTGCTCGCAGTTTTTCACGTGCTCGCAGTTTTTCACGTGCTCGCAGTTTTTCACGTGCTCGCAGTTTTTCACGTGCTCGCAGTTTTTCACGTGCTCGCAGTTTTTCACGTGCTCGCAGTTTTTCACGTGCTCGCAGTTTTTCACGTGCTCGCAGTTTTTCACGTGCTCGCAGTTTTTCACGTGCTCGCAGTTTTTCACGTGCTCGCAGTTTTTCACGTGCTCGCAGTTTTTCACGTGCTCGCAGTTTTTCACGTGCTCGCAGTTTTTCACGTGCTCGCAGTTTTTCACGTGCTCGCAGTTTTTCACGTGCTCGCAGTTTTTCACGTGCTCGCAGTTTTTCACGTGCTCGCAGTTTTTCACGTGCTCGCAGTTTTTCACGTGCTCGCAGTTTTTCACGTGCTCGCAGTTTTTCACGTGCTCGCAGTTTTTCACGTGCTCGCAGTTTTTCACGTGCTCGCAGTTTTTCACGTGCTCGCAGTTTTTCACGTGCTCGCAGTTTTTCACGTGCTCGCAGTTTTTCACGTGCTCGCAGTTTTTCACGTGCTCGCAGTTTTTCACGTGCTCGCAGTTTTTCACGTGCTCGCAGTTTTTCACGTGCTCGCAGTTTTTCACGTGCTCGCAGTTTTTCACGTGCTCGCAGTTTTTCACGTGCTGGCAGTTTTTCACGTGCTGGCAGTTTTTCACGTGCTGGCAGTTTTTCACGTGCTGGCAGTTTTTCACGTGCTCGCAGTTTCTCACGTGCCATCGACCAAGCAACTAACCACGCCGGTAAGAGAGGTTCTTCATTACCGATAACTACCGCGTGCAAAACGTTAGTGACATACCGTGGTGTCGGCTCATGCTAATGAACATGGCGCGATCGGCGATCGTCTATCTGTATCAATACCTGACGTATTCAATCATATTTGTCAGAGGTTACAAATTACGCGCAATGAAACAACATTTACACATGTACTAGAAAGATATACTGTTCACATAGTTTGGAAAAGCACGTAATGTTGCGACACAATTCCTCGCGGCACCATTCCTCGCGGCACCATTCCTCGCGGCACCATTCCTCGCGGCACCATTCCTCGCGGCACCATTCCTCGCAGCACATTTCTTAGCAAACATTCGTTTAGGATAAAACTCATGACATTGAAAGACTTTATTCATTCTGTACACAATTTATTGAACATATTGTTTATACAATAACTTAGACGCCTATTGGTTAATACAATTAGTAATTTCGGCACTCGCGACTCGTATCCTCGCGACTCGTATCCTCGCGACTCGTATCCTCGCGACTCGTATCCTCGCGACTCGTATCCTCGCGACTCGTATCCTCGCGACTCGTATCCTCGCGACTCGTATCCTCGCGACTCGTATCCTCGCGACTCGTATCCTCGCGACTCGTATCCTCGCGACTCGTATCCTCGCGACTCGTATCCTCGCGACTCGTATCCTCGCGACTCGTATCCTCGCGACTCGTATCCTCGCGACTCGTATCCTCGCGACTCGTATCCTCGCGACTCGTATCCTCGCGACTCGTATCCTCGCGACTCGTATCCTCGCGACTCGTATCCTCGCGACTCGTATCCTCGCGACTCGTATCCTCGCGACTCGTATCCTCGCGACTCGTATCCTCGCGACTCGTATCCTCGCGACTCGTATCCTCGCGACTCGTATCCTCGCGACTCGTATCCTCGCGACTCGTATCCTCGCGACTCGTATCCTCGCGACTCGTATCCTCGCGACTCGTATCCTCGCGACTCGTATCCTCGCGACTCGTATCCTCGCGACTCGTATCCTCGCGACTCGTATCCTCGCGACTCGTATCCTCGCGACTCGTATCCTCGCGACTCGTATCCTCGCGACTCGTATCCTCGCGACTCGTATCCTCGCGACTCGTATCCTCGCGACTCGTATCCTCGCGACTCGTATCCTCGCGACTCGTATCCTCGCGACTCGTATCCTCGCGACTCGTATCCTCGCGACTCGTATCCTCGCGACTCGTATCCTCGCGACTCGTATCCTCGCGACTCGTATCCTCGCGACTCGTATCCTCGCGACTCGTATCCTCGCGACTCGTATCCTCGCGACTCGTATCCTCGCGACTCGTATCCTCGCGACTCGTATCCTCGCGACTCGTATCCTCGCGACTCGTATCCTCGCGACTCGTATCCTCGCGACTCGTATCCTCGCGACTCGTATCCTCGCGACTCGTATCCTCGCGACTCGTATCCTCGCGACTCGTATCCTCGCGACTCGTATCCTCGCGACTCGTATCCTCGCGACTCGTATCCTCGCGACTCGTATCCTCGCGACTCGTATCCTCGCGACTCGTATCCTCGCGACTCGTATCCTCGCGACTCGTATCCTCGCGACTCGTATCCTCGCGACTCGTATCCTCGCGACTCGTATCCTCGCGACTCGTATCCTCGCGACTCGTATCCTCGCGACTCGTATCCTCGCGACTCGTATCCTCGCGACTCGTATCCTCGCGACTCGTATCCTCGCGACTCGTATCCTCGCGACTCGTATCCTCGCGACTCGTATCCTCGCGACTCGTATCCTCGCGACTCGTATCCTCGCGACTCGTATCCTCGCGACTCGTATCCTCGCGACTCGTATCCTCGCGACTCGTATCCTCGCGACTCGTTTCCTCGCGACACGTTTCCTCGCGACTCGTTTCCTCGCGACACGTTCCCTCGCGACACGTTCCCTCGCGACACGTTCCCTCGCGACACGTTCCCTCGCGACACGTTCCCTCGCGACACGTTCCCTCGCGACACGTTCCCTCGCGACACGTTCCCTCGCGACACGTTCCCTCGCGACACGTTCCCTCGCGACACGTTCCCTCGCGACACGTTCCCTCGCGACACGTTCCCTCGCGACACGTTCCCTCGCGACACGTTCCCTCGCGACACGTTCCCTCGCGACACGTTCCCTCGCGACACGTTCCCTCGCGACACGTTCCCTCGCGACACGTTCCCTCGCGACACGTTCCCTCGCGACACGTTCCCTCGCGACACGTTCCCTCGCGACACGTTCCCTCGCGACACGTTCCCTCGCGACACGTTCCCTCGCGATTGCCTCGCGACACGTTCCCTCGCGATTGCCTCGCGACACGTTCCCTCGCGATTGCCTCGCGACACGTTCCCTCGCGATTGCCTCGCGACACGTTTCCTCGCGATTGCCACGCGACACGTTCCCTCGCGACACATTTCCTCGCGACACATTTCCTCGCGTTACATCGCGAATGTCGCGACGTGATCGCGAGGTTACTGAAATTCGTTTACCTGGACCGCTGAATATGAGGTGAATAAACATTGCCGATCACATCGCGAAACTAAATCCTTGTTTTCCTACGTAATGATGAAGGGGGACATCGATTTCTAGAATTGAAACTCACAGATCACCACGTGATATTTAACCAAATAGTTCGTATCCTAATTCCGTGCATACCGGCGACACTGGGAGGGCGCGAAAACCACGGTTCTAGTGATACCAGAATTTGATTGGATGGGGGCAACGATCGCGACTGGTATCAGCCAATACAATCATCTTTCTCCAGACTTTCGTAACCTTCCCATTCGCGAATGTAAACGGCCCCGCCCGCGTCAATGAACCACTTTGCAAAAAGATCGCGCGTCTCCAACCACGTGTCTGGCAATTACCTTGTCCCTTTTGTGAACTTTTATCGTGTTCATTAGATAAAAAATGCCTAGTTACAAGTTTTTAGTGCAGAAGAAAAGTGGGGTTGATGAAACATCATCATCAGCGCCTGTCTTACCGGGAAAATCAGGACCATTTTGCCGTCACACGCCCGAATCGACCGACGCCCGGATCGACCGACGCCCGGATCGACCGACGCCCGGATCGACCGACGCCCGGATCGACCGACGCCCGGATCGACCGACGCCCGGATCGACCGACGCCCGGATCGACCGACGCCCGGATCGACCGACGCCCGGATCGACCGACGCCCGGATCGACCGACGCCCGGATCGACCGACGCCCGGATCGACCGACGCCCGGATCGACCGACGCCCGGATCGACCGACGCCCGGATCGACCGACGCCCGGATCGACCGACGCCCGGATCGACCGACGCCCGGATCGACCGACGCCCGGATCGACCGACGCCCGGATCGACCGACGCCCGGATCGACCGACGCCCGGATCGACCGACGCCCGGATCGACCGACGCCCGGATCGACCGACGCCCGGATCGACCGACGCCCGGATCGACCGACGCCCGGATCGACCGACGCCCGGATCGACCGACGCCCGGATCGACCGACGCCCGGATCGACCGACGCCCGGATCGACCGACGCCCGGATCGACCGACGCCCGGATCGACCGACGCCCGGATCGACCGACGCCCGGATCGACCGACGCCCGGATCGACCGACGCCCGGATCGACCGACGCCCGGATCGACCGACGCCCGGATCGACCGACGCCCGGATCGACCGACGCCCGGATCGACCGACGCCCGGATCGACCGACGCCCGGATCGACCGACGCCCGGATCGACCGACGCCCGGATCGACCGACGCCCGGATCGACCGACGCCCGGATCGACCGACGCCCGGATCGACCGACGCCCGGATCGACCGACGCCCGGATCGACCGACGCCCGGATCGACCGACGCCCGGATCGACCGACGCCCGGATCGACCGACGCCCGGATCGACCGACGCCCGGATCGACCGACGCCCGGATCGACCGACGCCCGGATCGACCGACGCCCGGATCGACCGACGCCCGGATCGACCGACGCCCGGATCGACCGACGCCCGGATCGACCGACGCCCGGATCGACCGACGCCCGGATCGACCGACGCCCGGATCGACCGACGCCCGGATCGACCGACGCCCGGATCGACCGACGCCCGGATCGACCGACGCCCGGATCGACCGACGCCCGGATCGACCGACGCCCGGATCGACCGACGCCCGGATCGACCGACGCCCGGATCGACCGACGCCCGGATCGACCGACGCCCGGATCGACCGACGCCCGGATCGACCGACGCCGGGATCGACCGACGCCCGGATCGACCGACGCCCGGATCGACCGACGCCCGGATCGACCGACGCCCTCGCTGGCGACCATCAGGAATCTGGTCCCAAACACATCTAGAGTAGGGATGAGAGCAACTGCTGGATAAAGAGGATAAGAGTGTGCTAAGTATGAGGGCTTGAACCCAATACTATTAATCACTGATGAATGACTCGCGAAAGGCCTGAGCAAGAGCGATTGCTTCTGGGGAGAGGATTCTGCAGAGACACACTTCATCCATCTCTGTTGATGAGAGAACAGAAAGTCTGGAATACGCAGACAACGGGTTATTATTTACAGACGTCTAATTACTCTATAGGATATTTTGAACTAGAGGATCCTCTTTCGCAAAAATTGCTGCAAAGAGTAGCAAAGATTTTGCCCAATTGATGAACATGGTGAAAGAAAAGTATAACCTCAACACATCCAAAAGAACAACTGGTGAGACATTGCCAGCAACTACTATCACCATACCAAGAGTGGCCGCGTCTTTCCCGGCTATGACAACCGCCTTCTATTTCGCAGGACGGGCTCGCTTGCTAGTGCAGCCTGAAGTTCTCTTTCCGGATTTTCAACTACCCGCTGCCATTTTCTCACCCCTAATCCCAGCATGTACTCCTAGGAGCGTCAAGGAAGAAGGAGCCTGCTCAAACATTCATCCACAGGTAATGCTTATAGCTTTATCTGTAGACGACACATTCAACCTTCCTACAAAGAGAATTCAGCTACAGCAGATGTGGCAATTTTACTTAGCTTGCTATCAGTCTCAAATGGTGCCTGAAGACGTAAGATTGACTTATTTCACCAAATGGGGCATGCTGGATGAAGGGGGATTCTCTGATGTGATAAGGAACGCTAGAGAACACTCAATAAGGTCAATCTCCAGGCCAAGATTGAATGTTCCCACACTCTTTATGGTCCTCGCAGCTATGCAGATAACATTCTAAGTCGGCCTGATCTCATCTCCATGTTCCATATCAAATCATATTGTATCTTGTTTTTTCATTTTTTTTGGTTTATTTAGATCAATCATCAATTTGAAAAATCGGGTAGTGTCGACGAGAGGACCAGGAAAATCTCTCAACCAAACCGTCAGCTGAGCTGGGATACCAAGCTGAAATCTGCTTGACCGGCGAAGAGGATCTATTCAAGTCGATCAGCCGCATCGCCCAGGATTTAGAAATATCTAACGCGTCGGTCAGAAGAGTATTGCGTGAAGCTAAGTACTGATCGTACAAGTTTCACGTTCATCAAGAACTCTTGGCTGGTGATAACGATAGTCGTCTTCGCTTCAGCGAAGAGATGATGGAACGTCTGAACGCAGACGAGGGCTTGTTGATCGCATTTGTTTCTCTGATGAAAGTACGATGATACTTGTCGGAAAACCGAACAGGCAGAACACCAGAGCCTGGTGTCGGAACAACCCCCGTCTGTTCGTTCAGGTGGGCACGCGGGTGGCAGTTGAAACTCAACGTCTGGCTTGGCGCGATTGGCAGTCAGCTCATTGGGCAATTTTTTATTGATGGAAACCTCAACAGTGAGAAGTACCTCGTTGCTAAGAGAGAGGTTCGTACCGGCTCTTAGGCTGATTGAAGAAGAAATCGCGAGTGTATTTCATCATGAAGAGCTGGCGCGATTATTAGCAGAGCGCATATGATTTTAGAATGAATAATTTTATGTTTACTACAAGTAACGTATCATTTTCTGTGTTTAGGGTGAACCTGTTTGGTTTCAGCAGGATGGAGCCCCACCGCACTTCACACGCAGTGCGTGATTACCTCAACCAACAATTCCCTGGATGCTGGATTGGTAGGGCAAGCTCGAAGGTCGAGTGGCCAGCCCGTTCACCTGATCTCGCTCCCTTGGGCTACGGCTTGTGGGGCCATTTGTAAAATGTCCTGTATGCCCAAGGTAGGATTGAGGACCTTGCCGCACGGCAACCTAGGATCTAGGACATCCTGCAGAACCTGTCTCCGGATATCATATCCAACACGACAATTGCTTTCTACGACCGGCTCGGTTACTGCGCTGCCGCTGCTGGAGGGCATTTTGAGCACTTTTTGAAAGGTAACCAATAGCCAGACGAGGGGTGATCAGAAGAGTGGAGATTGGTCTCCCAGTATTAACGGGGGATTGTTCTGCAAGTTATTGTTTTGTTCCCCAATTTTGACATCATCAGAATGATTTACACTGTAATATTAACTGTTGTTCTTCTTCTCCTTTTGTTTTTGGATATCTAGTGAACCCTCTTTGCTAACGGAACATTGATTGTTGTACAATGGAGCTGCAAAAACTTTGTCAACCAATCAATGATGTCGGTGTGGGTTTTTGTGAGTATACGTTTTCTGTTAACTGCTATTCTTTGTCCTCCTTAGTTTCGTGTTCAAGATAATTTCGTTAGTCCTTGTTACTCATCGTTTTTATTCATTTCATTTTCATCGGCACTAATTGCTGACTTCTGGAGCACTGCACCGTAACGAATCTACTCTGGAAATACCTTCTACCGTGTCTGTTATTCATTTATTTACAATATTATGTAAAGAAAAGAATCTGTTCACAATAAACAGTTTTTACTTACCTACCTTTGTTTGTCCAGACTCCTACTTGTTAATGACATTTCACATTGAATTTCATATTTCTTTTTTCAATAAACAACACCTAAGTATCATTTGATGTTTACTTTTCCGTTATATTCTTTATTGTGTCGGTTAAATATCTTCCAATACCGACCACAGTATTGCTGAACGATACTACTCTTCTCAGACAATTCACGCTACATAAAAATAAACAGCCGCATAACTTCAATCCACGACTTCACGCGGGATCTTTGCACCTTTTGATTCATTTATTGTACGTTGGCGCCTTGCTTAGCAGAGGAAGATATCGCCGCAGGGCGATTTCACCGACCAATGAGATCAAGTTACTTGGCGCATGCGCGATGTATGTATAGTTTCTAGAGATTGTCCAGGTATAACCTCCAGACGTGCCAATATGTGCTACAAAAATTAACGTGTTCATAAACACATCGGCCACTCACTTTCGTCATTTTCACTCGACTCGAGAACCGTAATAAGCCCCCTGGTCCACACATGCGCTAGAAGTGGAAGGGCTCAAAGTGCACTTCCATTAAAGCCGATGTGTAACCGGGTTTGTATGAACTTTAAGCGCCTCCCACCTCAAGAATTTCTCAAGCTCAATTTTCAGCGAGAAGTAATGCCAACCGTACCGACATGACGAGATATATTGAAATCTCGCCTGTTTTGAACCCGTCCTTTGTTCTCTGTGCTTTGTTCTTTTCGGTCGGCATTCTGCCATAACCCAGTTTGGTATATATTTATTACTTCAACGATCAATCACATGAAAATATAATACATGTCGAAGTATCACTAGGGTTTGCAACAAACAAGATGCGTTTTGAAATACAGATGAGAGATATGTCGAGTATAAACTATTCAAAAAATGGAAAATAAAAGATTTAGATAGGTGATTATCAATTGTTGAATAAAATTACGCAGAATATTACATTATATTGCTCCATATATTGTAGTACCGTGGTTATAAACACAATCTGACAGTACGTCAAGATTCTTCTCGTTACTCCGTTTGATGGCTACAAGGCTAGAACTAACCTTCCGCTTGCCACACGGTGTTCACATTAAACCCCATCACGGTTGCAGGCCTACCAACCCGATGTAAATTTTTGACTATAAAGTATTGCGTGTAGCCGAGTACACACTTCATCCCAAACAGACTTAATACATACCGACTTTGCGGCCCCCCCCCCCTCACAGTGTGTGTGTGTGTGAGTGTGTGTGTGTGTAGACCAGGCATCAATGGTGGCAGTGGGGCCCGAAACTACTATGCACGGATGACTCCATGTGTAGGAGTTTAAACGTTCTCGAGTCCACGATGCAATAAACGTCACGAAATTCGTGATTCAGGCATCACAGCACCGGCCGCGTTCGCCAGTACGATGTACCTCACATCGATCCCCTACATCCCTCCTACTCCGACCGAGTCTGTGGATACCGCTTACTAATATTAATTCAACTACAGCCACGTAGAAGTGCTTTCACTCATTATTCGCTGGTATGTGTCATGACCTGACACGTCGCTGACTGCGACTGACCTAACTGGGGCACCACGGTGTGCACCAAAGTTTCTTACGTGGCACATCCATATATAGGAGTAGCCGGCGATACCAGTGTCGCGGGCTCTAGGTAGCACCTAGCGGTCACGTACAGAACTTAAACAACCGGGTACATGTGTTTGCCACTAGATGGCAGCAGCAAGTTGATTTTGGGTGAAACTTGGAATTGATACGGCATCTATTGACGCGATTGGAAAACAATTCGATACTCCACTATACAAATATAAAAATATCAAAACGACCTATCGATTTTACTTACACTAGTAACAGTGCCACGCGCATGCTTATCAATTTCTACTTTTTAATTTTTACTTTAACACAAATCAATAATGCTTGCAAACATATACGTTTAAAATAACAGTGTCTTATTTATAATCAGTTTATGTAAATTGTTTCCAGCATGAAAAAATTGATTAGTTTGCTGTGCTCATGTCTGACATTACGTGATCATAGGTTAAGATTTTTTAAATATTAGCCCTGCAACCCTATTGATCTTTGATTTTAAAAAATTCATTTCTAAGTTTCATGTATAAAAGCCCAAATTTGCCGGAAAGACTTTCTTATACGTAATTTTTTTACAATTTTTGAATTCCGTTCTTAATTTAGAACCCCAAATTTTTCTTATCAATTATTTCAGTTTATCATCTTTCATTTTATAATTTAATTATACATTACATTTCATAGGATTTAATTTTGCATATAAATCCGCATGTTTGTTTTCAACAAAATTATTGTCACATTGTGCACGTAAGTAGATTCGTAACGCATCCTGAAAACCGAACTCTGAAAAATACGATCTACAAATGTCAGTAATTCAAAAAATCTTTCCTTTCGTTAAGTTGTGAGATTTATTTACTGTCATTGCAAATACTTATTCAACTAGAAATTGTGTCCTTTTGAAAGTGAAAATATATACATCTTCGCAACATGATATAATGCGATTCAGAAAGACCATCCTCTCAAAAAGCACCTCTGGTGCAAAAACCTTTGATGAAACTCCAAGAACTAAAATTAAATTAATACGTGAAACTTGGCAGGCGTCTTTCAAGGAATGATGCATGCATGAAACGTTAATGATAGAATTTATTTATTCAAGGTATTTTTACAAAAAAAGCCTGCTAAGTACCACTTACTAATTTAATTTTTTTTTTCTGGAATTTCATTAATGTATAAGTAATTATGTTTTTTATTCCAACTTAATTATCGTTTGTAGTTGAATGAGTTTAGGGTCAGTCCTGCCAGTGTGGCAGCAGCGTGATTACAGAGAAACGTGAAAGCTAAGGGTTAAGTTTCAATCATGCTTTTATTGTGAATTGACAGACATGTACTTGGCATTAGTATGTGATTTGAATCTTTATTGGTATGAAGCGAATACATGCACACATTTTTGATCAGGGAAGGTATTTTTGTGGGTCATAACCATATTTTTAATGTACTTGGCGAAAGATTTTTGCACCAGAGGTGCTTTTCAGGGGAATATCACTTTTTTTTGTAAAAAGTTATTCGTTACCTGTTCTTGTGTGTATAAACTACTGTAACGTACTTTAACGCTACGGAAAATAAATATGGATCCGCGAGTTTAATTATCAAGTCAAAAAAAATCAAGAGCGTGAATAAAATATCGTGATAAATGCTTTTAATGCAAGATACGTGTTTCTCGTTTAAAGTCTGAAACAAGACTGTTTTTACAATAATGTTGGTTGACGCAGCAACCTTATTCTTTTTAAAAGACATAAGAGGTTTATAAACGTCTTTTATCAATGCTGACTACTAGATCATTAAAGAGGGGGCAAAACGGGTGATTTTACCCTTTGTAACACTACTCCCCCCCGAGGAAAAGAGTCGTCCCGACTCGGGAAAGATAAAACAATTATAAAAGTGATCTCGCAGTCAGTGCTCAAAGGTGAGTTGGAGCTGTGGCTCTAAAAATATAAGGACTCCCTTTTTTTACTATCTGGCATTTGCCCTCAGTCTCAAGGTAAACCACAGAAAACCTTGAGCAGATAGTTGAGCGTTAAATAATTTCAAAAATTTATGTGCCTAGTTTTTACAAAGGTAAGTGTTATCTGAGTAAGAATTTCTTCTCTGCATGCACGATGTAAGGAGACTGTAGTGTGTAGATGTTTATGTTTACCCTTTTCAATCCTTTGCTTCCGATGAGAAGCCCGTAAGACGGCAATGCCGTCTAATAAAATGAGATGCGGGTGTGCAAATCATTAATCTACGAGAGAATTTTGTTGAGAATATGTAAATTTGAACAACTGGTGAATTTTGAAAAATTAACGACGGAGCCAGGAATCAAACCTGGAATCTAGCGATGCTTTACCGGAGACTTACTCCACTAGACCACCCAGCCGCCCTGACTCTGTTGTCTTTAATTTCTCTCATAACCAGTGAGTTCAAAGTAAGTGTTATCTAGTGTCATGTATCTTCATGAATTTGAGGACATCAAAATCATCCGGATCGTCATCGAAAAGAAAATTCATTCCTCTTCAGGGAAAATAGTCCGGTGAATCAAACACAGATGAGTTCGACGAGGCGGGAAACCATAACTGGAAAAACTCTGGGTCCTAGGCAACGTAAAGGCTGATTCCCTCTGAGAAACGGCACAGGAAACAGGAAAAAGGAATGGGTGACTGAATCCAAGACTTCTTCAGAAACAGCACACCCTAGAGTTTGGAGGACAAATGTGAGTGGTGGTGTAACAATTCAAATTCACTAAGTGAATTTGGGAGAATACACGAATAAAATAAATTAAATATGTATTCAAAAGAAAAGAAACGATCTTATCTGAATCAATTCTGCATCCTTCTTCAAAATAAGACCACCAGTCATCCTCAGGAATCGGGGAAAGTTTGAATGGGAAAAGGCTGTGTCAAGTAACCTGAAAAAGTACTCACAAAAACTGACACTTAAGGTTAATAAAATGTGAAAATCAAGCAATCGCTCATCGACCTCGAAAAATAATCGTGGCTCTTTTCACATTATTAAACCAAAGCCTATCCGACACAAAATCCGATTCAAAAGAAGAAGTTTCTAGAAAGAAACAATCGATGAAAACAAATTTCAAGTTGATTAGCAACTCAGAAATAATAAATCATTATAAGAAAAGTCCTCATTGAAGACAGTCCTCATATAATTCCGTTGAACCCACTCAAAAGTACACATGAACTTGAACTCAAAAGAACACATCTCTTTAAATGCGGGGGCATTATCACACAAATGTCTCCCGGACAACATCGAAGATCTTTCTGAAAAGGAAATCTCTGATTTCCTCGATTCCAAATGGGAAGAAATGTCATGTGGCAAGTTTGAGGGATTCCAAGAAAAAGGCAGAACAGACTATTTTTGCCGATCTTGCTTCATCCTCCAGTAAGTTCATCATATCGAATAACACAAATAAATTATAAGAAACATAAAAACATTTTTTTTTTAAAACAGCTCAGAACCCGAGTTATTGGACCACAAAATATCCTTTCACCTCACGTTCCACGAGGAAAAGGCAAAATGTTGGTTCTGCGGCCAAAGTCTGTTCGTCACAAAAAGAGGGACGAGTGGATGCAACGAATGCAAAAAGGTGGAAGACGAAATTAAGAAAATTAAAAATGTTACTCGTTACTTTCTTCCTTAATTATATTGATTGTTGAAATTGGAATAAAGTTTCTTATTGAATAAATCCCTTTTTTTGAACTAAATTTTTTATTCAAGTTTATCGATCGGAGCTCCAGTTAAATCTCGTATCTGAATTAAGCACTACCAAATGGAAAATTTGGTTCACAAACGTCACATAGCACAAGACTTGATCACTGAAATCTGCACAATATCAATAGTAAATATGTAAGAATTATCTTCTATCTCGCGAACTTTCACCTCGAAGTAACCACCATTTAATTACATGAAAATCAACACGCATAAAACTGTGCTGTTAAATTGGTATCACTATAATTTTGCCAACAGACTCGACTTCAAATTCTGAATAAATAAAAATTTCAAATCTTCCTAAGGCGATATTATAAAACTACTTTTGATGCACCTTCAAGTTGTAAGAAGAAATTTGTGGACAGATTATACGATGATGGTCGAAGGGACCACACATTTTGAAATCATCAATCGTTCACAACTAATTTCCTGGTCATTTTCGATATTAAACAATAGTTTGAATTCTACTAGATTTCAAGTGGCTGCTAAACGTTTCAAGATGTTCGGCATATTACTAATTTGCAAATATTGTCAATATTAAAGTATATGTTGAATTCCAGTGATTTCCAGTGATTTTTAACTAATTCCTCAAGTGAATGGTCCATTGATGCTGGTGTTTGATCCTGCGGTCAGTCGTTCATATTTGAAATACTAGCTGTCCATGCACACGTCACATCAATTACGACTCAGTCGTAGCTTTTAGTGTCTAAAATTTGGAAAGAATGTTCCAATATTCAGAATAAACAGAAAAAAAGATTACATAAAACAGAGGACTATTCATTTCAAACACGTTTTGACTCTAAGTTATGACTCGAAGAATATATTAAACCATGAACAGTGTTGAAGTAATTATCTGCCAGCGTTACAGTTTGCATGGTGTAGCACAAGAATTTCCAACCCTATGATGATAAAGAAATGAACAGAAACCGAAAGAAATAGACTTGAGACTAACTCGTACGAAATATAATACAACCGACCTTTCTGGGTAACGAGGCCAAAAAATGAAACACCAAGGCCAGCAAATACTTGTACGACAACTCATTCGATGAGTTGTTTTCGAAATGCGTTTTTCAATGAGATCCCAGTTTTCTGTATATTCCAAACCTTGTCCTCCGCTTTTGGCCAGTATCAACTGACTTCCGTACGTGGCGGATCTACGCTTGTTGAGTGAACCCACATGAGAGAGGCAATAGCATACTTGCATCCATCTGTCAAACAAGATATTAAATTGATGATACTTTACACGTATTTTGTGCCAAAACGTATTGCTTTGTAAATACCAGCTGCCGTGACACACTAGTGACATTCTGCAGTTTATATTGACTCTTCGTCTTTGTCCAACATGAATGTTATGACGTACGATTTGCTACGCACTTTGTGCTGTAGACTAATTTTTGCTTCTACAGTGCATGCTGAGCTAAGCGATGTACCTGGATGTACCTTATCGCTACATAACTTTTTCGTGCAAATCTAATTATATAAAAGCTGTATCTGTCACATTATGTACGTGGAAAATGCAAATGCTCATCGATATTAATAAATAAACAATTTCTGTACATTCCTGGGTATAAACAGGTAGATAGAAAACAATAAATGAAGCAGACTTTGATTTATATTCATTTTGAGATTATTATGCACTTTTAAAAACCTTACATGAATGAAATTATCAAATTTTGACCAACATGATACTCTAGAAGATATAAATGACATCTTTCGAAAGCAATGTTCAAAGTGCCCACCACTTTGAAAAAGGTTTCACCAAAAGATTTCAAAACTGCACACGCACACTTGGGCTTTTCGTTTTTCATAACTTTTTCAAATTCTATTTAAACACGGTTAAAAATTTCTGTATGAAACTTCCTACACTGTATTCAAAGCTTTATTCGGATACAGAACAGTAAATTCGTCATACATTTACTGTTTATTCAATTTATAAATACAATAAATTTACTCCGCAATTGAGTAAATTCAAATTACTTTTCCTATAAATTTTAGTAAAATCAACAATTTTTATTATAAATTTAACAAAAATACATAGTAATTTACGTCACTGTACTGAATTTGTAAAGTAACCTGATTTCGTAAATTATCAATTCTTTTGTATAGTAAATGTGCAGTAAATTCACAATCATTTTTAACAGTGTACGCATCGGAAATGATTTTTTTATTTTTCTATTGCCTACTTTATTGTTTCGTTGAATTCATGTCAGAACTTTGTACTGTTCGCTACGGCTAAACAAAACGTTGAGTCAAAAGTAACCACATCTGATTCATTACACTACGAACAAGTTCGCGCTACCAAATCCTTCAAAGCTCTCCACAGCCGTTCGGATGAATCTCACCATGAGTGTCTTACCTGAAACTGCTTGCGTAAGCAGCCCCTAGAAGTTTGGCCAGAGTTAACATAAAAACCCTGTAGTACTTTGAAAATGCAAAATCCCAAATTGCACTAGTGTCCTATTTTTTCCGATAAAATGAGAATTTTTTTGAGTTTTCGTAAAAATAAAACTGTGTAATCAATTACTTCCAAATTTTCATGGAGTGGTTACTACGGGTCAAGAAATATTGAATAAACTACAATTCTAAACAGGACCCTCTTAGTAACTGAAACGTTAATTGAGACGTTGGGTTTTTACCCAAGAAAAGAAAAGAGAAATTCATAACGATCTTTGATCCGAAAGCTTAAGGGAAAAAGTAATTTTATACATATTACATACATTGGGTATACATATAAATAAAGCATAAATCTTTCTAGATGTAAGGTAATTTCTTTTTATTCCAATCCTTTGGCATATGATCATATTGGTGAAACTACAACGTTTAACAATGAGTAAAAAATTACTTTACGTGTTTCAGTCGGATTGTTGTTTGGGTAAACAATAAAAATATGTTTTCTTTAATTCATACTCAGGTAATCAAACAGGATTACTTATATCTGTAGTATCTGGCGTAATTGAAGGACGATCTTGAGTCAATTGGGTTACAGGTGACAAGAGCATCGCCTCGTGTGCCGTCTGGACATGTGCACACAGCGATGTGTCGTCTCGGACTGCAAGTGGCACTCGGTCCGCACTGTCTTCCTGTGCAAGGATTCTGGCAAGAGAAGTCGATGCAGGCTCGATTATCAGGGCATTCATTGTCGGATAAACACTCTCCCCGCTGACAGCTGATCAATGCATTTCCAATGTACCCTGTAGGGCACGTGCACACTGGCCTTTCTTTGCCAGTGTTATCATGACCCGGCGTACAAACTGCGTTAATTCCACAAGGATTCGGCTGGCACAAGTCAACTGAGGATGAAAGTTACAGTATTACATGAAAGAATCACTCAACGAAGTAGAACCCTAAAAAATATAAAACGTCGATACATGTATTTGCGTAAAATTCAACATGGCAATAGTTTCCATAGTGGAGGAACTCAATTCCACGGTTTTAGAACCAGCAACGAGTGAAATAATTTTTCACAGTACTATTGTCCAGCACTTCAATGCCAGGAGAAGTAAACTACCAGATGCAAAATATCAAGAATACAAGTGTAACGCAGTGAATAAAGATATGACTGGTAGGTAATCCATTCAAAATCGCGTTCTGTTCATTTTTGAACACTGATCATGTTTCCATAAGAAATAGATTCAGCGCGTAATGCCAGAATTATATGTCAAATCTTATACTCACGAGGTTCGAATGGTCTACAGCTGACGAAGGGATCACCAGTCATGTCCTTGGGGCAGCTACAGATCGGAGTTATGTCACGAAGTTGACAGTTGGCGTTGATACCGCACACCCCTTCGCAAGGATTGGCACATTTTTGGTTAAGGCAAGCCGGCTTACTTTGCGGACAATCCGAATGATACGTGCATTCTGGGCGACAGGCGACGTACGGGCTTCCCAACCAATTCTGTATCAACAAAGTTTACAGTGTAAACGTTTATCAAGACAAAATGGAACACTTTTCAACTGCCGCATAAATGAAGTTGGCATTTATTTGCAACTTTACGTTATTGACAAAGTATAGCAGGTTCCGATAGACGGTAAATGTATACCATAGGCATATAAGAATAGCCCGTTGGTGAATGCGATAGCGGGATAGAAAGAGAAAGCTGCATATGGGCCCATCCTTCCTATCCTTGTCTAATCGCGCGCATGCATTCTCTTGCAGTGTAGTATGCTAGCATACACGACTCGCGTGTCCCACGCATGCGCGATTAGACAAGGATAGAGAGGGGCCTACAGGCAGCTTTCTCTTTCTACCGCGCTTTCGCCTTCTCAGCCCGCTCACGCGGTCTATTCTTTTATGTCTATGATGTACACCGTGCGTATTCTGTGAACTGTCACGACTAGAACGGGCGCTGCGCCTGCGAGTAGGCAACTACAGTTACATCTGATCTATTCGCGTCTGTAATTGCTGAATTAGCATTTACGGGTCCCACTGATACTATCCTACAGCCACGAACAAATCAGATGTAATCTTAGTTGCCTATCTGCAGGCGCAGCGCCTACGCGTCATAAGCATAAAGGTACAAGGATAGGAGTAGGTAAAGCGACTCCAAAAGTGACCGGCCTGTTGAAAGAGCGAGAGAATGTAAGACCACCACCCTTCGCGCTGTAGCATGTGTCATTAAAGCGAGAGGGGTAGCCACCGTCCATCTTCTTTCTCTTTCCAGTAGGAAGACACCCCATTTGCACGAGAACCTATCGCTTCCCTATCCTATTATTACACCTCTGTGGTCATGACAGTTAATCAAATGCGCACGGTATAATGTATATCTGTGCATACCAAACAGTCATTATAGAGCATCCATATCAGAGGAAATTTTCCATGTGTAAGAAAAATTCCAGGCCATGATTATTACTCGTATAATGTATGAATTGATTCATAATTTAGTCACGAATACCGCACTTGCACAGGTGGTATAGGAATTTTTCAGTACAGATTGTTTTGCGGATTGTCCCGGGAAATTGATGAAAGGCTGAGACGTACATACATAAGAACAAAGAAGGATCAGACTTGGGGAGGTAGTTATTCAATATATTACAGTCCAGACAAATGATTGACTCACGTTGGGGCAAGTACACTTGGGCCGATGATTGATTACTTCGCAGTTGGCTCCGTCCCCACATTGGCATGGATTCTCGCACTTGAAATTACTTGAGCAAGCTAAATGGTTCGAACACTCTGCGTCGCTCTCGCACTCGTGCCGACATCCAGACAACGGGGATCCCTGATATCCCGGTAAGCAAGTGCATCTTGGAACCTCATTGATCACCTCGCACTTCGTGTTTAGACCACATGGACTGGGCTTGCACGCAGCCTCTGAATACGAGAAAATCAGTACATTCAATGCACAAAATCGATCTATTACGATATACCTGGCTGAAATATCATAATGTGCGCATGACTGAGCCACCCTACAAAAAAAATCCGACAGGATTTTGTGTCCGACTTGTGTCCGACATTTGTAGCGGATCTGTGTCGAATCCGACAGAGATCTGTCGGATTTTTTATGTAGGAGAGGTTCATCGCGACGCGGGAATAGAAACCGGACACGTTCTGAAATAAAATTTTGGTCATCAAGCCGCAAACCGAGTTCATTTACGACAGAGCCGAATAGGATTCGTTCACATTTTCTATCCTTGTCTCTCGCCTGGAGGATAACTTCGGATTTTGTGTTGGATCTGTGTCGAATCCGACAGAAGTCTGTCGGATTTTTTATGTAGGGCATACAACGTTGAAGAAACTAATCACATTAAGTCGGTTCACGGTAAAGAACCAAATGGAAATTCGATAGTATTTAAAACATTTAATTTTAAATACTACTGTTTTCGAGATCTAGATTTTCCGTTCCAAGATGTCGTCCCTTAATATATTTCACACAGTTTCATTGTTCAGTTCAAGGGGTAAGCCCGAGGGGGTATTAACCATTAATTGGGTTACAAGCGATTGCAGTAATTTCCATGTTTTCATGCGATTTCAATTGTGCTTTCACGCCACTTTAAAGTGACTGCTTCCCAAAGTGATTTAATATTTTAACAAGTGAATACCTCCTCGGGTAAAGCACTCATCAGTATGTGTGTTCACCAGATCGCAAGACTGCGTAGTAATATAAAGGTTTCACAAGTTTTCATAAGATTTTAGAGAATTTTAAAGGATTTCTAAGATTTCATCTAATTTCAAAATTTTCCGACATTATTTATATTTCAAATCATTTCAAGGAATTTCAGCCATTCAAATGATGTCATAAAATTTTATGAGTCCAAGTGTACACCGTATTTCAGTGGTGTCCAACCCCTCAGTTCGACTTTGTTAACTTACAGTAATGCTCAAGCTCCTCGTCATCAATACTAAACATCTGTGAATTATGAATTTCGACTTACGAGGATCGGCGATGCGACACGACGTGTAAGGATCACCGGTGTATCGGGCAAGACAAGTACATGTGGGAACGTGGTCCCTGGTGTGACATTCTGCATTTAGACCGCAGAAACCGGGACACGGATCGATACATTTGTTGTTCAAACAAGCTCGGCTCCCCAAGCAATCTTCATTAACTGAGCGATTTTGAAGTACAGAAAATCATTGTTGTTATTATTGCTATTACGAAATAGAGGTGAAAGAAAAAAGTAAGACAAATTTGATGAAATTTACTCGTATTTGGTAGAGCAATTTCAGTAATTTCTTAACGGATTAATAGATATGCTGCTTACTTTGGCACTCAACCCGTACGCATTGGACGAGAGGATCCCCCATGTGGAGGTTGAGGCAAGAACAAACCGGGCGGCCTTCGCTGATCGTACACTTTGCGTTCGTTCCGCAAGTGTAGGTGTCGCAACCTGTATAACGTACAGAGGAGAAATTTTAATCGCGAGTAGATTATTTTTCTAGCATCAAAGAGCCGTGCTACTTAGTTTTTGTCAATCCAAAGTATTTAAAAGTCAATGGAGAGCTTGCTATGATTTGATTGCAGATTTCGCCAGGTTCTCGAAATTTCATTATATTATTATGATATAACTATCTATGTGATGCTGTAGAGATCATTTTAAGTATTCCGGATAGTTTTTGAGAATTCTCGGTTTGAAAAGGCTATGAGACTGCGCAAACAGTTGGTTATGGGTGACTTACTGCTTTGACAGAATTTAAGAGTAACGTAAATTCTTTTTCCTAAATTCTAAACTCGACACGCTAGTTTCCTAGAAATGCGCGTGATTTGTTCTACAAATAGCAAAGCCGAATATGTCGAATAACAATTTGTTAATAAAAAAGAAAGTGCGAAATTTTGGATATTTGAATACTTGAATTGTGACAAATGACGATTTTGGATCTAGGAACCCCATCTAGGGTCTTTTAGAAACTTTGATAAAAGATTGAAACTAGTCCCAACTTTTGCTAATAAGTTATAATACGTGCAGATTGTGAGAGGATATGAGGATGCGTGGTAAAAATAAAGTAAATAAGTGTTACCCGAAACGTATCTGGGTAGGTAATTGGAAATGTAGGAAACACCAGCTTGGCTGAGAATTCGTTGTTGCCTACCCTGTCCATTCGCAAATCCAGCGAACAGCGTCGCTAGCAGAACTGCAATCTGCATATACTCCATTTTTCCTAAGCTCCTCTGCGATCCGACGAAACATTGGAAAAAAACAAATATACACGTTATATGTTAGTCGCCGTGTAATTCAAATTGTGCTTCATCGTTTTGCTTCGCTTCTGTCGAACATATCTACACCAGTAAACAGTGTTAAAAAATATTTCCAAATCTTACACTGGTTAAAAGTTACTTTATTTTGCTAAAAATCTTGTAACCGTGTTTGTGATTTTTTCTCAAAATCGTATAAAAAATATCATTCATTATAGACATTTGATTTGACTGCTTTTTGGATATACAAACTAATTGAAATAATAAGATTGCTGAAGTGTGTTGACAGATACCACGACACTGAAACGCCAGAATAATTATACCAAAACAAAGCCCACTACGGAGTTGTTTACATCTTTTTTGAAGCGAGTATAATTGTACGCGGGATACGCACGCGTTATTAGCAAATCCTTCTACGTTCAGTGACTGTTACACCGTGTCGGTTTTCTCGCGATTACGTCAACGGTGACATCACCTAGAGCAGAATTTACGATCAGCGAACGGCCGAAATTTCATTCCGAACACACTTGCATGACTCTCGCTTTTTCCAGAGAAGTTGAAAGTTACCAAGAAGTTCCGCTGCATACCATGTTTGTACCTCACGCCAGGTCAACTACCCAACGTTTAGTTTCTCGAGTTCTCCAATATTTTAAAGTTCATGGAATTTGGCATAAATTTGTATCAAATATATGCATAATTGAGTTAGAAAAACCCAGGAGTTAAGTAACGAAGATCGCATTTCTTTTCGCGCATTTTTAATTTATACATATCTTTCGCTATGCCTTTGCACCAAGAGAATATCTGCTATGAAAATTATACCTTCACTTTTGCTCATTAGAACAAACATAAATTCTCGATGCTACGGATTTCGCTGGTATAACGTTGAAATGACATGCAATAGAAAAATATCGATGACTTAACAATTCAGACACTGTTACAAAAATCTGATTCAAATTCAAAACTTATTGTTTCCGATTAACACCAATCATCTGTCGTACAGTCATTTCAAATTTTACATAACATTCTTATGCTATCAGCTTCCTGATCCTATTCACTTTTTTAATATCCACATGACTCAATTGTACGAGGTACACAACATTAATTTCGGAGCAAGAATTTAGAATAATTTCGATATAATTTACGAAATGATCGAATAATTATTATCATTTACGAATTGATTGGCTTGATTTTCTGTACTAACCGAAAAACTGTAACGTACGTAGAGAATATAATTTGTTATACTGTTACGATTCACGTAAGTTTTCTGCTCAATCTGGACAATAAACATTTTTCAATGGTGCAGTGTTAAAAATTTTAGGCTATCCTTGAAAAGCTTAAAGCACAGAAAGCTATAAGGCAACGCAATAGTAAAGTAGAATTTGTACTCTGATCACGCTTTCAGCCACGATGTATCAGGCGCATAATCCCGTCAGAATCATCTCCAAACGAAAGAATTACGATACAGACACAAACCAAATACAGCTAATTGTAAGGATAATCAACTTGAATTAGGTCTAAACAAAGTTTCCTTAACAATGGTAAAACAGAAACTACTTTCTAGCCATCTTACGATTTTACTTTTTTTGTAAACGATGAAACTGTATCACACATTCGATTTCTATCAATCATTGCTCATTTTGTTTGTAAATGTAGTATCAACAAGATACATGAACTTAAATTTTTATTCATCTTGCCAATTGACCGAAAGCAACTTGTGTCAAATCTGTAAGGGCTGCATACGATAAACTATACGTTAACTTCGAAATATATTTCTTTTATCAAAAATCCCTCTCAAATGATTTGTTCAGAATTCATTTACGAAGAATACTAACCTTGCTATTATTCATTAATATTGTACGATTTTTCCGAAAAATAGTCACCGCAGGTCCACTAAAATTTTTTGGTTGAGTTAACCATTTTTTAATGTATTATTAAGTAAAAAAAAAAACGGAAAAATTATAAATTAAATGGTGAAATAATCACTTGAATGTTGAAATTGAAAAAATTTGTGTCATGTTCGCTAACAGAAATTTAACAAATGACACAAATATAAAGTGAACCTGCTGAGACATTGTGTTTAGTTAAATTTTGCTAACAGTGTTTAGGATCAGAAAAATTTGCTCGATAATGTAGCCTGTCTTTCCATTCCGATGATATAGTTTTCTGACAAAACTGATCAAAATTTGATTTAATTATGAATATTTTTCCTTTATTTCTTCATTGAAAAAACATAAATTCTATAATTGTCAGTAATCATAATTCTTTTCCGTACCAAATAATTCAGTTGTATTTGTATTGAAAAACTTCATTCGACTCAAAGAAATTGCTTACATTACTTCGACGAAGTAATGAATAATATCATAAAATTGAATTTTATGAAAACAATATTTCAAACAATGCCAAACAATGATATTTTCGATACCATTACCGACAGCATCATATAACTTGACAAAATCAACAAAACTCCGACAGATTGAAGTAAATAACTTACTGCTTTTTCGAAAACGCAATGATTTGTTTCTTTGGGCCAGATGAAGGTTCCCTGCGTGAAATAAAAGTAGAATACTTGGTACAAAAATCAAAGAATATCCTCAGAACCTATTTTATGTTCTTGACACTTTTGCGACCGCGGACTTGACACCGGAATGAAACAGCAATCTACGACTTAAACAGCAAAACCACGTGTGTAAATAAGTGCGGTGTGTCTCACCTTCATGTCGACGAATTAAAATATCCTAACTCTGCCAGTCGGCGAGGAGCACTGAGTAAATTTTCAAGTAACGGAGCGCCCAAGTTAAAGCAAAGACGACGCCTCCCCTCCACATGGGATGCCATGAATCCAAGCTTCATCCTGGAGCAAAAGGCCGACGACGTCATGGAGTCAAATCAAGGCATCCGCATCCTCCGCCCTCTTCGCCCACTACGATCCTGACTCGCCTGCCTTGATGACGAACGAACGAGTTGCGAGCCTTTCGCATACTGCGAATCACCTCGCAGGTACCTTAATTGGTTTGCACCTTCGGTTGGCGCTTTGTTTGTTCTGCGCATATTAATACTTGGGCAAAAAATGGCATATTCTACCTCTTCGGCAGTCAAGCGACATGATTAATGACTCTTAATCAAGAGTCAACCATCCTTTTTTTTTTGCGAACGTGTACAATTGTACGTATACACTAAAAAAATTTTTTTTTCAAACGTACATCAAAATTTCGTTAGAGCATCTCAATTGGAATATCTCAGCCAAATATGAGCGCTTAATATTGATACTTACAATCAGAGGTGCCTATTTTATTTTTTCCATTTTCCATTTAAATAACATTTAAAAAAATAATCATTGTATAAAAATTTTCGAATTTTTTTCTCGGAAACGGCTTGAATTATAAACTATCTAAACATAGATTCATACAGGAAATTTTACGCTCTGTAAAAAAGTACTGAAATAAAATTTTTCCAACTTTTTTCTAACTACACTTAACTTTCTAACTAAACAAATATCTCGCAATAGGTAAGAATTAAGAAAATTCCATCTCAGACTAAGATTGTCAGTACTTTTCCATAGAGCCTGAAATTTCGTATATGAATCTATATTTAGATAGTTTATAAGTCAAGCTGTTTACGAAAACCAGAATTCAAAATTTTTCTGATTTTTGCGTGTCATTAAATAGAAAATGAAAAAAATTAAATAGAAACTTATAAATATTAATATTAGGAGCTCATATTTAGCCGAGATATTCTATTTGAGATGCTGTACCGAAATTTTGATGCGAGTTTGAAAAGAATTTTTTTTTTTACAACATCGGCATTTTGCAAAGGCAGGGTTGTCTAAAATTCAGTAAACCGTAATAAAACAAGACATACTGATATTTTCGAAATTTGACTTCAAAAGCATACTAAAATTACAAAATAGTGAGTTTTATTTCATTGTTCCGTTACACTAGTGTAACTTTAGAGAGTAACTTCAATGTGATTAAAAAAAAGTGTAAGATACATTTTATGCAATTTGTTTGTAATACGAAAAAGTCCAACATTCCCTTAAAATATAATCCTGAGAAGATAGAATTGTCTTCCCCGAAGTCTTGTAGGTTATAAGTTTGATAATTTTGAAAGTTCCACCAATGGGTAATTTTTATTCGTGAAGCATGAATTCGTGACGCAATTAAAATAATCTGCAAAAGGTTCGACGAGTAACAATTCTAAATAATCAAAAATTAGGAAGTCCTCATATATAAGTTCAACTATATTTATAAGAATTACACAATGAAGATGCGATCAGTTGATTCTGACAATCTTTATTTAACCCTCCGTGTGAACACTGGGTCTTTTAGGGAACAGTCATTTTCCAAATATCAATTCTTACGAACAACACTTCCAAACTTTTGAGTCTACCAATTTTTGGATAATGTAGTCAACACTTTGAGAAGAAACCCTGAATTTTTTCTTCTTCTTCGAAAAAGTGTACAGACAAAAGATGTAAAACACATGTGTTCATATGAAGGGTTAATCAATTTGCAAAATCAAATAAATCTATAATTTTTTAACACTCTTACTGAATTATCATATATTTTTTAACAAACTAAAACAAGGTTAAAATTACACAACTAAATTAATAGTATACTCTGTCGTATCAGTCGTTAAATATAATGTAGAGAAGAGTCGTGGTGTGAATGATCGATACTCCTTTTATCGTAAGGAAGTCTTTTTTTTATCAAGCAAGTATTTCCCTTAGAGATATCGACAATAAATTAACAAGAATAAAATTACGAAAAAGTAGAAACGGTATTTAATATTGTGCAAATGAACAGTAAATTACAATTAAAAAAAAAACTAAAAACAGTCGTTTCAATCTATGCTCAAAATTATGCCCGTCAACTCCAATACACTTCTCAATACGTTTTATAAAAGATGCGTGAAGTAAAGTTACTCCACCGATGCCTCTGCAAGCATTTCCAATTCGTTCCTTCATATTTTCTGCAGTGGTTCGTATGATACTGTAGACTTTTTCTTTGATGTCGTATAAAAAAAATGTTCGGGATAAAATTTTTTTATTTTTGTGTCTAAAATGAAAATGTACAAAAACAAGCGCATGTTCCTATTTTAAAAAAAAACAATGTTGACCTCCAAATGACCTTGTAAACCTCCACCAAATCAAAAGTACAATGACACAGTGTTTTTCACCCTTTGAACCATGAAACTTTTATTTCAAACATGTTTCTTTAAAATGGCCGGTTCTCGAGATATTCTGCTGCGTCAACTTAAATGGACCACCCTGTATACATCCATATACTGTACAATTAGCAGCAGGCTGCATGTAGATAAACGTTGAGAATATGAGAAACGTCTGTGGAAATCGCATTCTTAAAGATTTTTATGATTTTTCAATCTTCAATTAATTAAATACCGGTCAAAGTAGAGTAAAAAGACGTGGAATCAGAACCCGCGTCGAATGAAACTTTTTACAAGGGACAAACCAGAATGAAAATTTAAAAAAACACGGTACCACGATCATTATTTTTTTTTTTTTTTGTTTTGTTAGTAATAGGAATACAAATTTAACGACATTGCTCCTCGGCAGCTATACCAACGAACAGGTTTCAAACAGTGGGAAAAATTAACAGTCGTTGTTAATGTTATGAAATTCCAATGGGATCTTGAATCCGATATTAAGTAACCTTGTGAGCTGTCCAGGTGAGTCCAAAATATTCTTGAGTTGGAATTTATTAATGGTATAAATCGTCAACAGATGCTAAGAAAACGTTTCAATATAAATATTTGTTTGCTGAAACGTTCCGCCTGAAATTCTGGTGCCACGTTGTATACATCTTCTGTAACTTCCCACGCTGAGAAATTGTGAAGTCGGAATTGTAAAATAATAGGTAGTGTGCCGCATAATCAGGGAGATAAATTCAAGCATTACAGAAGTTATCGAAAGGTTGCGTATCGGACCGTATTTTTCGATCGCTTGCTTCTATAATGAGCCCCATAAAAAACACGCCCCATTTTTTACATCAATACCCATCAGATTGTAGATTAAAATAATGTTGAGCACCGCCTAATTACAATTTATAATTAGTTACATTCGAATCCGCATCTGACTTGTGATTTGGGGGGGAAATGAATTGCAAATCACATTTGCATTATACGACACTACAATAACATAATAATTACGTCCGGATTTTGTAGTGATTAAAACGAAGTGCAAGTTACGTTTGTAAGTATTAATTAATTTCGGTTGAATCACGATTTTTATGATTAGTTCATATATTCAGATGAATGACCATTGATCGATTCAATACAATCGATACAATTGATGAATTCAGATTTATATATTAATTAATTATAATTTGCAAATCTGACCAGTATCTATACTCGATCCAATTACAGTTTTTTGTCATAATTAATCACTGCACGAAAAAAAAAATTCAGCTCGTGGAACTAAATATTAGATAGTTACTTGTAAACAGTTCGTCGAACTAAACGTTCTGTTATTGGAAGAGCACTGCATGGTTCGTATAACTGACTGTTAGTCAGCTGTCATAGCTGTACGTTGTTCAGCTCTCTCAGCTAAACAGCTTCGTTCGAAGAGCTAGACCAGAATTTTTCGGCTCCGCTCACAGCGCTTATTATTAAATAGTACAATTATATTGCTATTAGTATTATTTTTCATCATTATTATCATTATTTATTCAGTGTCATTTACATATTTGAATGGACTATTTAAACAATTATCTATCAACTGTATTAAAATCATACACATGGAATTTGAAGGTTATGAAATATGTCAACGCACCAGAGCACAGCGCAACTTACAGCTCTTAGAGCAAAACCATTCAGCTGTGAGAGCTGAACAACTTGCAGCTATCAGAGCTGACTAATATATAGTTGCTGTAACTACAAGATAGACCGTAGAGTGCGTATAGTTACTGGAGCTGTAGAATACAGCTCGCCGAACAGAATTTTTTTTTCCGTGTGCTCTAAATCTCAAACAACATATACGAGTATCGAACTTCCGTATCGTGTGTACAATGTATACTATATGTATTAAAAATAAAAAAAATAAACCGAATTCTATTGTATTTTGTAACGAGGACCAACTAAAATACAATATTACATATAGTATACATTGTAATGTATACATATGTATACTGTACAGATGTCCATTTGTATTTTATTTGGTCCTCATTACAAAATACAATAGAATTCGTTTTTTTTTACTTTTTAATTACACAATACAAATATAATTTGTTACATTTTATAGTCAACTCAATCATTAATTGTACTTGTAGTACAATCAGTAAATGACTAATTACAATTTTGCTCGTCACTGAAGTGCAGTTTGGTGAACTGAGCTATTCGCGTAACAAACTAGTTGAATGAGAATTTTTTTTCATTTCTCGATATGTTATAGTGTTGACGAAGTTTTAATTTGGCAGTTCCTAATGTCTTTATCACAAAAAAATTTCTTTCAATCTTACATGTTTTTCTAATAAAGTCAATGGCCTGATGATTTGATGGGATATCTCATGAATCGTCACAAAATGTAGAAGTACATGGGGCATTCCATACCAAACCGATCGAGATTCTACGGCGAGATCTCAGTTTTTTTTAATAATTTTTTGTATGAGAGTACATGACAAAAAAACGCATCCGGTAATTTTTTCAGAATTTTTCGACCCAGCGTATCTGAGTTATGATTTAAAAACTCGAAAAAAAAACCCCACTTTCTAAAATCTGGAAAAATTCTGAAAAATCTTATTAAATATAACAAAATTTTTGGCGCTTATTAGAAGACGGATATTTCACAAATTCAAAAGATAAATAATAAAAATTATTGAACAAACATATATTATTATTATTGGACTGCATTTTTGACCAAAGAATAAATATAAAATCTCATTATAATATCTCTGAATAGAAATATTTCGGCCTGTATTATAATGAGGTTTCACGTTCATTCTTATGTAAAACGTGCGATCCAATAATAATAATAATTTTTTTTTTTTTTTCAATTTATCGTTTGAAGTTATGAAATCTCCATCTTCTAATAAGCGTCAAAAATTTTGTTATATCTTATAAGATTTTTCAGAATTTTTTCAGATTTTAGAAAGCGGGGTTTTTTTCGAGTTTTTAAATCATAACTCAGATACGCTGGGTCGAAAAATTCTGAAAAAATTACCGAATGAGTTTTTTGTCATGTACTTTCATACAAAAAATTATTAAAAAAATCTGAGACCTCGCCGTAGAATCTTGATCGTTTTGGTATGGAATGCCCCGTATACTGCTTGTTCTTCAACAAATTCTATTACGTAAAATATATTCATTTTACGAGTGACAGGCTTCAATGCGTAATTATTCCATCACGCCCTGTGTTAAAAATCCAATTTCGCACATTTTTTCTCACATATCAGGTCGATGACTAATTCGACGAAAATTTTGTACATATGAGAAGATATTTATGCTTCAAGTTTGACGTACCATAATATGAATGCCTTCCGTCATATTTGATTCCATCGATCTAAATTTCAGCGTTATTTTTTTGACAATTTTTACCTCGTAAATTTCTGGTATCCAATTTCAAAGTTTACAATTCTTACTTTTTCATTGGTTTATTATATCATATTTGAATAAAGACTTTGTCGAGGTAAGATCAATGAGAGCATTTTATTTATTGATATGTAAAAAAACTTAGCGACGTTTCGACATCATCAGGCTACTGATATAAACGAAAGGAAAAAACGCAAATTATTTAACATTGCTTATCTTTTCGTTACATATCTACGCAACATACGACTCTTAAATTTATTCTCAATGGTTAACAGTTTACAGACATTTAATGGAAAACAAAAGTAAAGGAAATAATAAGGTAGAAACGTGTGTTCTTAACAATGATAAGTTAAGTTGCGTATGCAATGTACTAAATGACAGGTTTTAACTGTTAGTGCGTCAAGATAAAAATCACAAAAATATGTTTGACAATAAAGAAACAGGTGTACAAGACTAGATGTATACAGATTTACTTACTTATTATGACATTCCTACTGATTTACAATTAGATGTTCCTAACTTGCCATTATACACGGAAGTGAAGATTTTAAGTTTGTAATCATAAACGATGGTTGATTATCGATTTCTAATAATCGATATCTGATCCATCCGAGATGGCTGCTGTCAAAAATGGCGCCTAATTTCGAATTCCGTACAATGTCATCATATAAACGGCTTAGGTTTTGTACATCTCTTCTTTTATTTACAGTGATGTTATTATTTTTACTGATAAAAATCATTTCTTTGTTATTGCCTTTCAGCCAGTTCGTTTTGGTTGCTAGTACCGATGGATTTTCAAAGTCAAACGAATGTCCTGAATTTAAACTGTGTTGAGCTAAGGCGCAGCTATCAAAGTCGTAATTTTTACTGTTGGAGCGATGGCGTGAAATTCTGTTCTTTAAGTGTTGCGAAGACTGTCCAATATAAATATTTCGGCAATCTTTGCAATTGATCTGATAGATGGTATTTATTTTATCGAGAACAGTAGCAGTGGTTTTCAAATAGGTGGACAGTTTTCTGGTATTGTTAGTAATTTTGTAGGCTACGTCTATTCCTTCGGTTTCTAAAATCTTTTTAATCTTCATTGACATTCTCTTCACATACGGAATAGATGTTACTATTTTTTTATTATTGTCAGGGCTTACATTATTGTTCCAGTTAATTGAATTGAAATGTTTATGTATTCTTTTTTCTTTTAACTCTTCGATAAGTGATGAAAGAAAACTGTTTTGTAATAGTATGGATTTTACTTTTTTCAAACTTTTAGTTTTAAACTTAGGATGGCAAATATTTAAACAACGATCAAGTAAGCCTATTGCAACTGATTTTTTATATTGGATAGAGTGCTGTGAATGAAAATTAATATATCTACCAGACCAAGTGTCTTTGTGAAACCAGTCCAACATAACTTTGTTGTTACGATTTATGACTGTAGTGCCTAGGAAATTTATTCTATTATCTGTTTCTACTTCGTATGTGAACTGAATTTTAGGGTGAAAATTATTGAATTTATCTACTACTAACTGTATGTGATTTCTTTACGTACACAAGATACAATGTTGTCAATATATCTACGGTAAAAAGCTAATTCGAATGGAAGACTATTGATGACTTCAAATTCCAATGTGTAATAGTTTCTTGACCTCGATAATGTTGGAGTAAATATTTTCGTTGGAAATTAAGGTCAGTAACAACACCAAAAAATTGTTTACGTTTCGGCCCGAGTGGTAATAACGTGAAATATTTAAAATTTGATTTTAAAGCGACCACTTTCCGCTTGCACGCTGGAGGATCTACATATTCTAAAATCGATCTATGCTGAAAATTTTCGATTGTGTTCTTAATTTAATTTTATAAACTAATATGAATGCTTGGGAACTTCGTATCGCCGTTTTTAAATTCACAACTGATTTTTATCCTACTTTGGTTTTTTAATTATTGTTTTCTTCGTTTGACATTTTAAATATTCCACGTTATTACCAGACGGTTCTGTAAATATATAATCGTTCCGAGGAGGGCCCCCAATCGGGCCAAAACGTAAACAAATTTTAGTGTTGTTACTGACCTTTATTTCTACGGAATATATTTAGTTCAAGAACAATATTGGCTGATACTGGACTTATAGGTGAGCCCAGAGCAGCACCATAGATTTGTTTATAAAACTGTTCATTGTGTGCGAAGTAGCAAGATTCTAAAATGAGTTTCACAGCTTCAATAAATTCATTTTTGTTCATAGTGATGTGTTGTTTAATTTCAGGCCATTTTTTAGGAATGTTTGTAAATAGAGATTTTACATCCAATGATGAGAGAACATGATCTACAGGTATAGGTATATTTTTTTATGTTGTTCACGAACGACCATGTGTCCTTGACATGATAAATAGATTTACCTACTATATTCGAAAGGATACCACTGCAAAATTTTGATATTTTGTATACTGGTGCATTGACGTTAGATACTATAGATCTAAGTGGAATATCTTTTTTATTGATTTTAAGTTAGAAATATACTTTTGCTGGAAGAGCATTATGCGTTTTCAAATTTTTTGCCACCTGTACGTTTATGAAATTATTTTTTTTGCCAATTATTAATTATATCGTTGACCTGTTTTTCAATCTTGTTTGTAGGATCTCTATTTAGAAGTTCATAAGTTTCTGAATCCTTGAGTACTTTTTGACCTTTAGATATGTAATCTTCTTTTTCCATAATAACAGTGACCTTGCCTTTATCCGCTTCTGTAACAACAAAATTTTTTTTGCTGTTCGAGAAATTACTTAGTTTGATCTATTTTCTCTTTTTCTATGTTATTTTCAGTATTTTTAGATGATTTTTCTGATTTTTATCTTCACACACTAACAGTTAAAACCTGTCATTTGCATTTAAAATTTCAAAGTCGTCATTATTTCTTTTGCTTTCATTCCCATTAAATGTTTATAAACTGTTGACCATGGAGTATAAATTTAAAAGTCGTATGTTGCGTAGATATGTAACGAAAAGATAAGGAATGTCAAACAATTCGTTTTTTTCCTTTTGTTTATATCAGTAGCCTGATGATGACTGGGGTCCCAGTCGAAACGTCGCAAAGTTTTTTTATATATAAATAAATAAAATGTTCTCATTGACCTTACCTCGACGAAGTCTTTATTCAAATATACTCCAATGATCACGAACTTCAACCTCAAATATTATATCATAGACAACAATATGCAATGCGTTCAAATACCTTTTCACGGTGATAATTAGACGAATTACAAGCGCTCATAATTATACCGTGTCACATCCTCGATGCCCTCTGCACCTACCCATTAGTTTTATTTTTGATCTAGACAAGTGAAAAGACTCAAAATTTTGTCAGGACCTCCTTATCGGTCCAGCATCCCTTAAGGATACTGGGAACCAATCGGGAAGTAGTTTAGACAACAGCACGCGAATATTTAAAAAGCGTTGCTTTTCGACAGTTGTCAGAGAGTCGTCATTCATAGTAGTCATTCGGTCTTTAACAAGAAATCATTCTCTCAGTTTTAGATAATCCAATATATCAAGTCGTAGAGTCTGTTAAACATCCGTAAAAGTACGAAATCGATACATCAAGCGCTAAGTGAATTCCGTGTTCCGTTGCTTAGATATAAACTTTTTTTCTCCCATTATTTATAACTAAAACCATTTTAACTATCCTCATAAACCTAAATTAAATAAACGAATAATTGTGTTTTAAAACTTATACATTAGTAAACAAATCAATTACCTTTAACGCATTCATTCAATTAATCCATCTAGTATAATTGTTTATCTTTTCTTTTGAAACCCCACAAGCAAAGTAACACAGTTTACAAGCCAATAAAAGCTAAACAATCAGTCAATTAATACCGTATCCAGTCCTCGCTGAGCACGCAGAGCCGCCCCACAGAGCTCGAATCAAGAGTTAGCAACAAAAGGTAAGTGATCATTTTTATATCAAAATTCCAATAATTCATATCCGGGAAAATTAGTCTGAACTAAGCGTTATATTTGTGGAGTGGTTTGGTCATCAGCCAACCCAGCGCGTAACAACCGCATTAAATTAAATGAACTCCTTGATATTTTCTTTATTTCGCTACCAAAAGTAGTGAACGTTAAATGTAATCAGAAATTCTTGGATTGTTTTATAAATTTGGAGTAGTACGTTTCATTGATAGAAACGAAAAACTGTATTTAAACTAGGTATAAAAACATGAAACTGCCAATCAAACAACAAATGACCGCATTCAATCACGTTTTAATCCTTTTCCACGTCATTGCTTCAACGTTAAAATGACTAAACCATCATTATTTTTTGTGACTTCGTGAAACTGCAAACAAAATACATTTTAATAAAATCATAAAATTTTTCATTCCATCATTCGTTATATAATCTATAACGCAGAACAGTGACACATTCGCAATAAATTTTTTTTTTTTTTTTCATTCAACAGACTCAATGAGAACTAAACAACTGTTTGAAAAAAACACAGCGAACAAGATACGTTTGAAACGAAAAAGTAACCTTGTCGAATCGGTGAACCGGTTGGTATCCCTACTTCCTGCCACATTTGGCAAACATGCTTTTCGGACATTTCGAACTTGTTCCCCGTGGGTAGAACTGCTGTTATTTAGAAAGTGAGATTTTTATTCACCGAGCATAATTATTTCTGTTTTATGTGGGTATATGTACGTATACTCTACACGCATCAGCTTTTTACATCGCTGATACCGTTCAAGAAATTTGCACACAGTTGTTCTGCAGACTCCATGCACGCGTAGGCGTAGAAATGAACGCGTAATCTTCCTCTATGCTTGACTGGTACTCAACAAAATCCTGTTTGAAAGTCTAGGATATCGATTTTTGGAATTCAGTTCCGGCTAGTTCGAAGCATTAAAACATGGTGAAAATTTTTAATTATGTGTTTCGATTCTATTTTTCGATAAAGATCCTATTTACCCGAATTGCACAGCAGGCGTTCCTCATTATTATTACATATTTAGCGTGGAACACGTTAAACTCAGTTTCATCAGTATTGTGTTCAATTATTCTAGTCCTATCGGCTGCAGTCGATGGTGCGTGGAATGTTATATAGCATTGAGGAAAATCCCACGCACATCATCTCAGGATCGGCGGTATCATCGGATTAATTATGGCACAAACAAGACGAAAATGGTATGACGACTTCGAAGGACGTCCAGAGTTCCACTTCGACACGCCTAAGCATTTATTCTTGTATGCACAGCAATAGCGTCACACCGCAATCTTGTTTCTTATGTTTTTGGTTTCAGGTCGATTTACTCAACTGTGCGTGTCATCTTTTCCTGAATAAGTTCCGAAATTCTTAGAATGAGCAATTTCATTTACATATGTTTCACATGAGGTTTATTCAACGAAACGGTTGATCGAAAACGTGGATTAATCGGAAAAAAGATTTGATCAACCGAAGAGTTATTCTGAAAAACGATTAATCCAAAAGATCGCTGGTTGCAACCTTGATTAATCCATTGATCGATCAATTGGAAACGTCGATTGATGGAAAGTCTACTTTGCACAAAAAAAAATTGTTCTCAAGCAAGTACAGTGTGCTAATATTCATGCCAAAAGTTTTAGAAAAAACGTGGATCATAAGTAAGGACGGTGATGACATATTATTACAAGGTATTGGGAAGAAAGTAATTTTATTCATTCAATGTCTTGTTATTGATTGACAAATCACATACCTATGCAAAAAAAAAAAAAAAACGTATAAGGATTTACAGTTTGTGACAGCCCGTGAAATTGCACAATTTGCAATTTTCTTTTCACATATAGTTACTGTTTTCAAAAACTTCGCCTTTTGTAGTCACCGGATTCCCCGCTAAGCTGCTCTAATTATGGCATTCAGCGAAAGGAAAACGGTTCATCGACCTTAGTTATTAATTATAATATATATTGACATAGTGTAGATACAAATAATAATATTTCGTGAACACCTGCTTCGAAAGTTTGATTTTCGAAGCTTGTGGAGCATGTGTAAGTAAAATGCCCCATTTCCGAACAGTGCGATCAAATAACATTGGCACATGCGCACCATTGAAATGCTATATTTTACACACTAGGGTTATATTTGGTTCGTGCGCACTTCCGAATCACTCAATTTTACGCACTGTGCCTGTGAGCGTAAAATACCCAGCTCAAATTTTACGCGCTGTTAGTGGCACCTTCTCAAATTGAACTTTCCTCCACAGGTGTTGAAAAAAGTAGCGATGAGCGATAATTGACTCGTGTGATTACTGGGCTCGCCGTGGTTCATTCTGCAATCTCCACAGTCGTCGGAAATCGCCCACTTTCCGCACTCGCAACGCAATGTGCTATCAATATTGTACATCTTGATCACTTCTACGATGCGTGACGTTAGAACGGTCGATTGTTTTATTTCTCGACGCGATACTTCGGAAGTGAATTAATTTGAATATACATGTATTCTATGTTCATCTTATACGTAGTTACAATGGCTACAGTGTCACCGCTGCAAGGACTTGACTCCATTGTAAATAAAGGTACAAAGAGGTTCACAAATGGTAAATTAATTGATCACTCAAATGAAAATTAATATGCATTGGGATCCAACATATTGTAATTAGCCGCCATTTTACGGAATGAAATCCATTGATCGAAAACCGAGCTGTATGTTTGGCTTTGAGAGTCTTTTTTTTTCTATGGTCTACTGCAAATCGGTTATTGTGACAAAGTAAAAACAGCCAGTTTATCGAGTTTTTTTGCACCTTGATATCACCGTATTTTGCCCCTACAAAGATCAACTGTTTCTTCGGTACTATATTGCTTGTCCTGATATGTTCGATCGCAATCGACGATTCACGCTCATTTCCTTGCAATCATTACGCAGCCGATCGATTTGATATTTTCAATCGTATCGTTACAATATGGCAATTTTGATAATTTGCATAGATACATATATTACAATATCTTTGTGAGCGCTACAATTGTAGACAACAACTTACAATTATTACCGGCGGAACGCATCATATAAGCATCAGATTTGGATAAGTGGCAAACGAGGAAAAAAGTCTTTACACTGATTTGCGATCGCTTGCTTCTGTCTATTTGGCGTGGGGACTACCGAGAAGGATCGTAAAGTTTACAGTCACCTTTCCAATATTCAAATCGTATTCTCGGCTATAGCGACACACAAAATTGACAAAAAATCGAATGCCGTAAAGTCGTATTCGTTTCCAACCTAATTAGGGAAACGTTATTCCATTTGTCAGAGGAAAGAAAACATTTTTCAAATTCAGAATGAACAAATTTTGCCACGTAAAACTGACGATTATTGATTAGTAATTCGCAATTACGTTTAAATACTCAGATCGAACAATTGCAGCGACAAAAATTTTCCATTTTTTAAATTTCAACACTGTGGCAGATGAAGAGTTCTTTTTATTTCTACTGTACATGTGGCGATATTATATTTTTCCTAATTCTCTCTAGTCCACGTCGTTTCGTTAGTCCCATATCATTATTATTTTTGTTTCATTTTCAATTCGAAATTGGAAAGGATTAATTTTCGGGTTTTTATTGTAATTATAGGTATTTCCGTCGAAACACCCTTGAAAACCCGCATTTTCGCACTTGCGAAGTGGCCGACAAGTTCCATGTCCATTTCCTGGCGAAGTGTGTATGAAAACCGGAGTTTCTTGCAAAGAAAGGAAGGCGATCCGCCCTTGATACACAATGTCCTATTTCTGATCAGTTTTGTTTCAGTTATTATAGGTTATGTTCGGGGTTACTATCGCCCTATAGCCGATCAATGTATTCCTCGTGAAGATCTGCGACTGATGAGTTTTTTATTTCTCATCAGAAATTTGTCGTCTGCGAACTACAGCCGTTTGAAATTGGCCAATCCGGTAGCATCTGATGGCTCAGAACAGGGTTTTGATCGCCTCTAATAAAATTCACACAACTTTAGAGAGGCTCATTATAAAAAGCCTATAAATTTAGAGTGACGATTATAATCCAAGTAACTATACAGACCCTGATGATAAAACAATTATCTTCTGTGCTTATACAGAGCATTTAACTGTTTTATCATCAGGGTCTGTGCTTATACACAGCAGTTAACTGTTTTATCATCAAGGTCCGTAGAGTTACCAGGATTACCTTTTACAATCAGCCTCTCTCAAGTTAAGTGAATTTCATTAGGGACCATCGAATTTTGATCGTCATGTGCTCGGCAGCTGTCCTAAGCCATCTACGTGTCAAATATTCCTACCATTTACATAAAAGTCTATTCGATATTATACCTACATATATTACACGTGTACACATATATATAAATCTGTCAAGTGGCGAAACTCTTATAATATACGTATTTTGTAATTTACATACAAATATAATACACACGTGAAATCGTATTTATTGTATATATAAAACATAGTAATTTTTATGTGTTACATTGATTTGATTCACACGCGTTTACGTCACGCCTAACCAGGAACGGAAGTTTCGTCACCTGACAGACATGAATACACATAAAATGACGTGTATAACGTGTTCATTTATCTATTCGTTCATATTTATGTAGATTAATGTTTAAGGTTGCCTTGTGGAGTTAAGCTCTTATGATTCATAGAATCATTCAAACACAAATTTGCGTATAGTACTTGACATAATTGTTATTCCCATGCGTTAACAATCGTTTCAAAGTTGAATTGAACAAGGCTCTGTATATCATGCCAAAAATATAATAGACGATACAATATGTATAAAATTCAACTTCACGATTTTTAGACAGCTTGATCATATTTGTGGTTATTTAGTCAACTCGCGTTAACGGTACCTTAAAGGCATCTATACAGCTACTTATATACATATGATATGCAAACTTCACATTTACTATAATTATATACTACATTGATTCACATCATTATGCTTTCCTAAAAAAGGACGTTCAACAGATGAATTTGGCAAACCCGGTCTGTGTTTATTATTATACCTGTACCATCGGGATCCAACATATCGCAAGACGCCATCTTTTAATCGAAAATGTGGAGCTCAGAAATGATTGCGTTTAATTTTGAAAGTGTTTTTCTCGCCTCTTTTTTACCAAGCATCGATTCAACACAAGAAAATCCCAAAATTACAGTGATGCACAGAGTTTTCCGTACCTTGATACTGACGGTGTTTTTTTTTCCAAACGGCGTGCTTTTTGGCGCCATATTACTCAGCCACGCCTATATGCTGAATCCCAATTAATCAGTACAATTAACGCGAGCTAATTTCATGTAAATCGCTCATGGGTATATATTTATATACCTTGAAATAGTATAAAGAGACTGATGTAATTGATCCTGTTGACGTGAAGAATTATTTTACTTTTAATTTTTATTTTATCTTTACCTATTTCTTCTGCATCCTCAAATTTGCCACAAAAATATATAATATATTGAGAACACGTATAATTATTTGTTTACTAAGCCAATAAAGTAATTGTCGGTCGCCCATACATGTATAAAAAAAGAATAAAATTTATGCCACTCATAAGATGCAACAGAGAGTGCAAGATCAAGTGGAAATATAATCCAACCTTGGCATGATTCCAATTTAAGTACATATATCGATAACTACAGGGAAGAAGGCCCGTAATGGAATTAACAAAACCAGTCCAGTTTTTTTCTTTCAATGACTTGTTTCCTAACTTTCCGATTAAACTCAAAAGCATTCTGCTGATTATGTCCGCCAATATAACTGTGTTATTTGAATAAAGTTTTGCAAAAATCAGAAATAAATAACGAAAAATCGTACATCGTGAATCGTCGATGGTCTGCGGTAATAAAACAAAACGATTTAAGAAACCTGAAAAAAAAATATAAAAATTTTGATATTGTTCTCCCCTGTTTATATTATCGTATATTTAATATTTATACCCGCAATGGTTGATTTAAACTTCAATATATTTTCCAAGTTACCATGCATCGTTGCATTTTTAATTATTATCCTGTTAGATTTATAAATATATACGTATATATAAGTAAAATATTTTTATGATACAATAAGATTTAGACCTAATAGTTTTACGACTATCGATTGCAAATAATTAGTTATTCCGTTAGTCGCGATAATTCCGCTGATTGTCAACAAGACGGCGTTCTCTCGGTGACAGCTGGACGCCGTTGACGGAGTGAGAGGAACAGAAATGATTTTAACTGAAACACATTGTGAAAAGGAATTATAAAAACAATGCGGAATGCAGATTTTTAAATCTGCATAAACATTTTATACCGGTTCAATCTCGTAAAATGGCCACAGTATTGCAGGAACCTAACTTATCGGGCGATGCCATCTGTCTTTTATAGTTTTAAAAGTTTTGTTTTCCATCGTTTTTTTACCACAAATCAACTTAATCCGACAAAATGAAAACAATCTATCTCACACAGAGCTTTCCGTACCTTGATATAGGTAAAATTAACCCAACACTATCAGCTGTTTCTGAAATCGACGCCATATTGTTCAGTCACGTCCGTTTTAGGAGTGAAATTAATGTCTGCCGTTCATTAGGCGTACTTCAAACCCTCACGGAAAAATCTTCAACTCGGGTGTAAATTCTTACCTCCAACTCATAGATAATACTGAAATTCGTATAAAAATAAAATCGAGGGGACAAATTTATGCACAAGCTAAAGGTTTTCTCCGTGAGGGATGTAGCGTCCTGGTCGAAATTACCGACCCCTAGAATTTTTTTGAATATCTCCAAAACAGCGCATCGAAATCGTTTGATCCTATGGCCTTTGATATTTCTTGAGGAATAGATTTCGGTGAAAGTATAAAGTCGATCCAAATCGACGAAATTTTACGTCACTGCGTCGTGTGAATCATAAAATGTGGGCGTCTTACTTGCGTCGATTGAAATCTGTGCCTAGAAACCTTTTATCTATTCCTCAAGAAACATCTAAGAGCGTATAAAAAAGCGATGTAGATTCACCGGAAAAAACTCTGAGGGTCACTAAGTTCGACCAGAACACCGCCTTAACCCTTTCATGCATATATTTTTCCTTACATGCGATTCACTTGAAATTCTGCAACCATGGGCTTTCGGGATCGCTGATTACGCAACTGAACTCGAAATTCGAAAATTAAAAATGGTGGATAGACAAAAACAGGAAAAAAACTTCGGAGAAAAATGTGTAAAATTTTTTACTGTGTATTAAATTTGCGTCAAAACTGGCACTCGGATTATCATGGTAGATTATCAGAGAATACGTTTCTTTTCTTGATAAGTACGAATATATGTATATATTATAGACTTAAAACTATTTCAGGGACCATTTGGAAACAAAAAATTCGACGTTTGTTACCAAGAAAGTAGTTTGATAAATAAAAAGCTGCAAAAAAAAGGTGGAACACTGAACGCCCCAGCGTGAATTAAGGGGGTATTCTAGTGTAGAGGCATGAATTTGAGGTGTTTTTTGAAGTGCTATAAACAAAAAACAAAAAATATTTTTACCATCCATTTTTTTATCAGGCGTTTATTATTATTTCACGATTACAAAAAAAAAAAACAAGTCAAAAAATACAAAATTGAAAGTGCTATGAGTTGTTGAAGTGGGGGGTACAAAAAAAATGGCGCGCCAATGTTGTCACGATTTCAAGCATTTTGAAAATCAGAAAAAAAAAAAAAAAAAGATTATTAATCTACATAAATGCAGCTATCGTACTAACTAAAAAAAAGTCGAAAAAATTTTTTTTTTTGCCAAATTATGGCTGTCCGAAAAAATAATACGTTTTTTTTTGACTTTTTTGGACGTTTCTGAATTTTTTAAAAATAGTAAAAATTATTATTTCGTTATAATAATAGTTCGTGCGATAGAGACATGTATTGAGAAGATTCTCACCAAATTTCAAGTAAATCGGTTTAATAGAACTTGAGAAATCATGTCAACCGTTTTGAAAAATGTAGTTTTGAGAAAAACGCGTTTAAAATTTCGAGTAAAATTCGTTCCAGCCGAGCCAGTATTGAAGACGTGTCACTAAAATAGCTATATCTCTGAAAATAATTGAAATTTTGACTTGTCCTTTTAAGGACACATTCTTGAAAGGTTAAGCTTTGAAAATATAAAAAAAAAAAAATCGATTTTTTCAAATTTCTACACTAGAATACCCCCTTAAAGGGTCAAGACGGTACTGGGTAGCACAGAAAATGAGGCAGAGAAAAATTCTTTGACAACGCGATTTGTAAACTATATTGTACACTCACTTGACTTAGTCTCTGATTTGAAATCAGCATACTGCCCGTTCTGCATCGGGTAAGTTGGTATCGTTGAATTGCAACTGATCTCTAAACGCCCGTTCTCACCGGCATGCAGAGCTGATACTTCAATGCTCAATTGCGCAACCGTTGACATCAGCTGATTTTCACGTGTTTTAATGGGAAATGTTCTGACCAGGAAAACGTCAACCTGAAAATAAGGTCCACGATATAAGAAAACCCACGGATCACCATATCCAACAAAAGACCATGACCGAACGCCAATTGTATTCGGCTGATTAAAAATTTGGACATAATTATTCCGACAATCGACGAGCGATATGATTATATTTTTACATCTCTTGTTCGTAAAATTTGACCATATGTTATTGTTCGTATAGAGAACGTTGAGAATAAAAATATCTATTATAGCGTGCCACAGTGCGAGTGAAATAATCGTATACATTTTTAATCGTGTACGTACAAATGAGGATGCATATCCAGGAAATAGTGCGAGGCATGCGTTTAAATTGCATTTCAATACAAAATAAAGGATAATATAACTATTGTGCAGAGTCAAGGTCAGAACAGGACTGATGAATACGTGTATTGTCGGTTATCAAATTAGGCGTATCGCTTCGCACGAGAAGGTGAGCGTTAGTTTTACGTCACTTAATAAACGCATAAATTTTACTCAAAGTTATTATTATATTGGCGAGGCACGTCTTCGTTGCCAAATACATTTATCGATGATCGATTGTAGTTTCTTGTTACATTGTTTCACTCCTCTCGCAGTTTTTCTGGATCCTATTCTTAGCCACTCGAGTAGGCGATACACCGAATAATCACACGCTTTTGAATACTCGATGAAGTCTTATTGCTTGTTTTTTTTTTTCTTCGCTCCAGCCTTAGAATTTCTATAACGCTCCTGGGCCAAACTTGAAGCGATTTCGATACACCGATACATTTAAAACAATCCGGTGGCGACGTTATTTTCTCCCTCAAAGCTTTTCCGGTTTTTTCTTTCTATCATAGGCAATTATACAAGTGCACCGCAAGTTTGTGTCATTCGGTATTCAAACAATATACAATTACGTACGTTGTCAGAAGAATTGAATTGAGAGTACGAATTTTTAAGAACAGCCAGACAACAAAGAGATAAACGCAAAATTTTCGTGGGATTAATTAATTCATATAATTTTTAGCCGTAAAAAATATTGAAGGTAATAGAAAACAAATGGAGAGAGAAAGAAAGAATGAGATAGTACGTCGGAAATCGATGTATCGTAAAAATAAAGAAATCAAACTGAAGGCAAACAGAGATTATCGATATAATATATCTTGTTGGTAGTTTACCTCTTTGCCATTTATGAACCAAGTTATATGGGGAGCCGGATGTGCGGGGGACGAAGTACAATTAGCTTCAAGGATTTCTCCCACAACGTAATAAGGCTTCTTAAATGTTATACGTGGATCTTCCGATTGAGGCACTGAAAATAACACAACAACAAATTATCATACATCGGTTTCATCCGTTCGACGGGAACGCGAGCCGGTATTCGTTCGATTTCGCCTCCTCACCGTCGATCGTCGATAGGTAGACATTTCGTAGTTTGTACAATAATCATTAATGAAAAAAAAAAAAAAAACAATTAAAAATACCGAAAAATACTGATATTCGAAAATCCCACGCGTTCCAAATTAAAACGTACCACTGCGCAATTTTATTGACACTCCGAGCCGCGGACGACAAACCGACGCGTGACATAATCACCCGATAACGATTAATAACGGAACACAAAAATTCCCATTATTGTAAAAATCTTGCACGCTGAAAAATCAAATTTACTTGCTAACCAATTGTATTCTTAATCCGAACCGTGGATGGCAAATCGACGTGTAACGTATAATCACATAATCAACAACGACTCTGTGAATTGCCTCGAGATTTCGAAAAGTGGAGCAATATCTGCGGAATACCAAACATCATCTTAAGGTAGTACCGTGATAGCAGCAGTCCTCAACTTCCAGAGAAATATCCCCTGTATAAAACATTATAACTAAAGTAAAAAGACCTTTGCGTCTCCTCTCACATGCGCAGAAGTATAAAAATTTTCCCATTGCGTCTCTTGTCTGACGTGGCAACGTTGCATTCTAACTCAGTATCTCTTGCCCCTCAAGCATGTGTTGTAGAGAAATGTATTGTTATGAAATCAGTTTGAGGTTAGTTATAATTGGAGACTGAAAATAATAGACAATGACTTCGCGATTAAATTTAGACATTTATTTCAATTCGTTGGGCCTTTATGGCATTTTAAACTTCCCGCGTAGGGCAACGTTGCCAAGTCACTATTTCTCACAGGTCAGGTTATGAGAGAAAGTTTGAAAATCATTAAAAGCAACAAACTTTAAGAATTGTTTACAAACAAATGAATACTGCTTGTTTATGTTTTTTTTTGAAAAAAATTACTTGTTATATCCTCAATTAATAATTCTCAGTTTTTAAAAAAAAATCTAAGAAAAGTATGGCTGTCATTAAATAAAATGCTCGCTCTAACTACGGTCGGGATAGGGAATACATGTAAATTGTACGACTTTTGATCGCTAATATTGCAAAATTTAGTACCGCAAGGACTATTAAAAAAATTCCTACGTATAAAGGACACTTCAAATTATGTGTATTCAAAAATTGAAAGATATTGTAAGAAAAGTGATTTACCACGGTACTACCTTAAGTATAAAATGGTTATGCACGCTGTAATATGTACGCGCGTAATTTAAACTCCTCCCTCTCCTCTGATTATTTTCACTCCTGTTGAGTTGTTTGAGGGGCGATTTATTCTTACATTTCACAATTAGGCATTTGGTATGAAAAATACGAGCCCGTCATGTTTTGATATACATCAAGGCCGATTAACGTACTCTTTATTAGTTACATAAACAACGATAAATGAAAAAAGCGTCGGATCAATTCAATGAGAACATTATGTCTGTATGGTACATGATCGCACGATTGTCCTCCTCCCTGTGAGTTGACGCTTGGCCTGTGTTTTTTGTTCGCACATAAACTCGTGCCTCGCAACAGCCAGTCGAGCTTTTCGTCAATTTTTTCTGTGTGCCGTTTACACGCGTTACGTATTTCGCAGTTCTCAGTCCTCTTCGTTTGCAGGTTTAAGTGAACCTGATGTAAATCCCCGCGGGAAGACCAGAGTTTTTATTTTTCTTTTTTACAAATACGTAGACCGTGTTCTCATTCTCATTAACGTACATCTTAACAGTCCTCCGTAGCCATTGTGTGACATTTTGCTCTTCCAAATTTTCCTCCTCTCTTTTCTCAGAGTATATAATTTAAGTGCTTCGGCTTGGCGAAGGGGAAAATTTCACGCTACGATATTTGTTAAGGGAACGATTTTGCCGCTCCGGCTGTTTTTTTTTTTTTTTTTTATCACTTCAAGAACACCCACGGCGACTCTGTAACGACCTATTAAAGCTGTGCGCCAGCTTCGTTATCACTTTCCGCAATTTCACTATCAGAACTGTTCGTTGATTTGTTTATAAGTAATTATCACATCAATTCAGCACTGTAGTTAAGATTTTTTTTTTTTTTTTTTTTTTTTATATCTTATAACATTATTGATTTATAGTTGTTTTAACTTTGCCTTTCACGGCCAAAAATGGGACAATGTGCTATCTATAACCCTCTCACGTCATGCGCCCACCTTATGACTACGTATACGTATAATGTGAGTATAATTAGTTTTTCTATTTAGGCTGTGGAATGGGTATTGAGGACGTAATAACGACACGTTTTAAGAATGTTCAGCCCCTTTGATCAAGGCGGTCATGGAATTCTCGTAGAAAAAAAAAAAACTTCAGTAATTAAAGACGTCATCGTCGAAAGTTCGGTCGATGATAGAATTCAATATTTAGTTCAGAATTATCGGTATCTTTTGTGCAATGAACCAACACTGTGAAAACTTTAAATTTCATTAAATTTTTATAGTGATTATATATTTATACTCATTTCATTCAATGTAACGTGATTATACGAAAAGAGCTTGATCAAAAGAAGAGCTAAACATCTTGATAGAGTGCAATCTGCACGAATATTACAACTGTTGCATGCAAGATAATTCACTCGAATTTAATATAGGATATGGTATGCTGTATAAATTTTCTACATGTGCGAGTGATCCGTCTTGCATTATACATTGCATACATAACAATGTTTCTGAATTCTAATGTTATAAAATAAGTGGGCAAATCCTTCTTAAGGGTGTGCAGTACTCCTACCCTTACCGACCGAGTAAACTCACCCTTTTTCTTCCTATATTGAATAAACAAATGAACGGAAGGTGCTCAAATTTCGACAGTGCGTCGCTCTTTCGTAGCGTAATTCCGGAAAGTTACTCATATCCCGAAAATCGTCAAAAAAATGTATGGTTTTTTGAGACGTATTACTATTTCCACATTTACCGCGTTTCAGCTGGCAAAAAGTGTATAGTTGTGGTACTTTGCGCAATTCCGGAAAGAATGAGAAGTAAAATGAGCCGTCGTGAGACTATTTTCAAGAAATTTTGCTCATCATTTTACTCCTCATTCTATCCAGAATCGCGCGAAGTATCTCAACTATGCAGTTTTTGGCTTCTGAAATGCGAGAAATGTGGAAATCGTAACACGTGTCAAAAAATCACACATTCTTTGACGATTTTTGGGACATGCGTAATTTTCCTGAATTGCGCTACGAATGAGAGATGCACCGTCGAAATTTGAACCCTTTCCATCCATTTTTTAAATTTAATATAGTTAAGACAAAGGGTGAGTTTTCTCGGTGAAAAAAGGTAGGAGTATTATACACTCTTAATCAGCGTCTAAATTGGTTTCATCACAATTGAGCATAAAATATGAATCAATGCGTTATATTTCATTTTCGTAATTCGTTTCGCTGGTTTTTGTGCTACTGAGATTTGATAAATTATTTTCTGCGCTAACTTCGTAAACAACGCGACTACGTTGTAGTTTTTGACAAGAGGTGGCACAGAGCATGTATAGGATTTGTGGCATATAGGGACATATCTTGATTCGTTTGAGTTTTGCACTCGTTTTCGATTTTTGCGGTGCTTTACACTCGTCAAAAAATTCTTATTTTATGCGCACTTGCTACGAAAATAACTACTTAGAATTAAGAAAAATATTGTATCGGAATCCTCCGATTCGAAAGATCTAACAGTTTCTAGGATGTCTTTTGTGCGTTGATATCTGTGAAATTAATTTAAAACGATCAGTTGATCATCGCTTCCGTCACCACGTTGCCGTAGGTAATTACGTCAAAAATTTCAGGACCCCAATGCATATGAGGAAATTTTTTTTTCGAGGATATCTTAAAATGAATCTTAAATATTCAATATACGGCTGTCAAGCAGGCGGTATTCTCCAAATTATGGATTCATATCCTTCGCCCGAATGGTGGGAATTTAAGGTTACAATTTTAAAGGGGTTCAAACTTGAACGTTTCTGCTTCAAAATCGCTTTCATACAGATTAATTAACAACTGCGTACATAAAAAGAACCAATGATTATGACGAAGTACACAGCTAAAGTTTCCGATAGCCAAAATAGCAGTCGAATAAATCACAGTCACATCTGGAAAGCCTACTGCAAAAATTTAGTCATACGTGTTGCATAAATTATCATCATATATCCTGCGCATTATTATCTTCGTCTTTCGACTATCACATAATTTTCCTCTCAACAGTAACTGACGTCATAATCTCATCCCGTTATAATCACCGCAAATGATACCATGCCAGAAATATGATTACTTTATTGTTATTATTACTGTAGTGAAATAATTTATGCAAGAAATTAACAATAATAATAATAACGTCTATCAAAAGTACGAATAAGTTGTAAATGTTAAAGAGTGGATATCGCAGTACCAGAAATTAAAGAACAGATTTATATCAGAATCTCTGTCTGTCATTCAGGGCTTTCCGTAATTAATCTAATTTCCGAATTCGTGAAAACTGCATTTTAATACAACGAGCTATCGACGTTGTAATTGAACGTCATCGAAATACACCCTATTTAAGCAATCGGTCAATCGATCCTGCAACAGTGCGTTCAAGCATTTATTTGTTCTTCACGGACCGCAGCGTAATTTAGCTAATTCCGTACCCTATCAATGTAACAAAAACTTACCAATAACTTCCATGTTTACGGAATCCGAACCCACAGTGTAAATCGGAGTCGCCATTGACACGTCGCAGGAATAAACTCCAGACGCCTCGAATCCAACGTCCTTCAACTTAATCACGTTCATCGCAGACGTTGGCTGAAACGCGTTGCAAAAGAATTGTTTAATTCTTTCACATTATGGAAAAAGAAGAGAAACAACGTATTATTTGACGACGAGCTTTCTTTTCCGTACCTGCAATTCGGCCCCTGGAACTTTGTGCATCTGAGTTGGTGGTGTCCGATCTTTGATGTACTGAAATATCTTGTACTCATTTCGTATGAATTCAATCTTATGCAAAACATTCTCAGATACGCTGTGGTTGCAGATTAATGTTACAGTGCTTCGATATTCTACGTATCTGGGTACGTCTAACTGTACCCAAACGACTACTGCAGCTGTATCTGAAATGCACAATGTACACCGTGTTTCACTCATCCTTGATTGAAACAAACAAATCGAAATATATTCAAGCTGTATAAGCTTCGAAAAATAAAAACACGATTTTGGAGTTCGAGTAGTTTGATCAATTACGCTCACAAACGTCGGGAAACGCTAGGCAAGGAGTATATTGTAATTATACAAAGAAATGAAAATAAAAAACTTGATTAAAGTCTGTGAAATTTCGTGTCAACATTGCCTTTGCATCTACTTTCGCCACGTAACACGGTGCTCGCATAACATTTTCGCGGCATATCGTTCAAAATGGCGTCCAGTCAGGTATATCGATACTCTATAAACCTTATAAATCTCAAAGTCTGAAAGTAAAGTTACATTGAACACATTGAACAACCTTGATTCTTAACTTTACAGCGTTTTAACGGAAGAATTCACGAATTAATTGAAATCTGAAAGTCGTGTCCATGTCAATCCAAGACTGACAATAGATCACCGCTCAGCCCGTATTTAACGAGAAAAGGAAAATCCATACATTGTATTAGCCGATGGCCGTCATCGACTCAAATGTACACCACGAACTTACTTGTCGCATTTGCATTCACGTCAGAAGATGAAACAAATTCTTTTTTCACAGGTTCTCGAATCAATAAATATGCGGTTCACCAATCCCTGACCTTTTACACAACGCTAAATTGTGCGTTCAGTAATCGGGGATTGAGAATTTAAAAGGGGTGAGAATCTGCGTGGCACTTCAGATCGTGAAAGAACCTTTGGAGCGACTGTGAGAGCGAATTAAATATACAAAAAAGCGATATGCTATGAATAAACCTTGAAAATAACTTGATTCCAACTTACAGGAATAAATCTGAAGAACGTAGACGAGGACAACTCGCTTCCAATCCACTTGACACGGCATTTTAACAGTACTTAAATGGGTGGCGTGTGTTTACTGAGGGGATAAATTACGGTGTGAAGCTCGCAAGGTTTCAGCTATTCTCTATAATATCAACATTATCCTTCGTGCCGTGTTGTAATGTTGTAATTTAATACGGTTTAACATAGATCTACATCAATGATGTGCGTGTATGTTTATTTATTTAGATTTTTCTTTCCTCTATATAAAAGTGCCTATGTTACAGTGTGTTACGAATGGGTGCTTTACACTACGACAACATCGAGTGCCCAGTCGGCGCTTCAACTAAGCGTTTCGATCCATTTGACTACGCCGACTCCTTCTGAGCTTGCGCCCGTCGCTGCTTTCAGCAGCCACCAGCAGCTACTATACGAACCGGTGAAACGCCCGCCGGATCATCGGAGGGTCGCCCTTCTGTCCCCTTCTCGGTCAGCCACGAAGGACCTCGGCTTTCAGGGCTGAACCAGATGCGCAGGACTCTCTGCGCTTACTGACGTCATTCAACCAGTCAATTCACAAATCCCTATCTAGGTTGATTATGTTTATTATTTACGTTGTGTACTAGGGTTCGTTTTGCTTTCGTTGTGTCACTTTAATCGATGTGAAGATGCGGTCCCGCGGAATTGTGACGTGGTGCCATGCCGAGGGAAAGACCCCCCTTGAAATCTGGTGTACACCGGACGAAATGTGAAATCTTATAAAAATGTGAGCCGAAATCTTGGAAATCTTTGAAAACACACGAAACACAGAGAAATGTAACTAATTTTCCCCCAAAATATTATGTACTCATGATTGTTTTACAGTCATTCCAACAGTAACTGCAGTTGGTAGGTATAACATATCAACCGTCAAAATCGAAACGTCATATTCCTGCAAGAATTGTTATGATACTTAATGTGAGTTCGCTGAAAAAAGTGATATTTATTGTATTGTAGATTTATTTCAACAAATATTTTTTTGTCAACAGAGAATAAAGTTTAGTTAAAATTTCAAGCAATTGTATAAATAAACGCAAGGAAAAATAATAGTAATCGTATTGAAAGCGAAGGTCTACATACGAGGTTGTAGTGTATATGGTGTGAAAAACCGCTAGGTGCAAATAAGAGGAAATCGATGGCCCCTAATAAAATTCACTTAACTTTAGAGAGGCTGTTTATAAAAGACCTGGCATAACGATCATAATCCAAATAACTCTACGAACCATGATGGTAAAACAGTTAAATCCTGGGGGATGAAGATGATTTTTTCATCATCAGGGACTGTAGAGTTACTTGGATTATAATCGTCACGCCAAAGTTAGGTCTTTTATAATCAACCTCTCCAAAGTTCAGTAAATTTTAACAGACACCATCGAAATATAGGTAAGTAGATGGCTGCTTTAACTAAATGTAACGAGAAGATAGTCACGGAACGTTTTTATATATTGGGCCCACGAAGTAGTAGTTGGGCCAAATCTGTAAATGTTGTACATTCTAAATGCTGAAAGCCCAACAAAGCAAGAAAAATGCTAGGATCGAAAGTTCAAGAATCGCGTACTCACGCTAAGATGCAACGGAATAGAAATGTTATTCCAGCAGTATTTTCTCAATAAAATTTTCCTACGTCTTCAATACATTACCTGAATAAATTTAATATTAAGATGTAAAAGCATCTATATCGATACGTTAATTAGTATTATTCATTCAGGCAGAAAATAGATTTAAAAGAGCGAACGCGGGCAAATTTATAAAAGTTTCTGCGTAAAGCTCCTACTCATAACATGTATAAAACAAAGCATATAAATAATGATAACGTATATAATATAAACGTTGTAAAATGATGTAATTTATGATTAGATACTATTACTAGTACCAATTGTAAGTATTCCATATGTAATAAAAATGACGACGACTTCGAATGCGATCGCCGAAGTCAAAACATGATCCAGATACCGGGTTAGGTATGTTGCCCAATCAGAAGTTTTGATTAATTAGGCGTTTTACTATTCTTCTTCTCAGATGTGGATTGATAATCCGGACTTTGAACCATCAATGAAATTTCTAACCCAATTTATTGCTTTTCGTCAGCATTCATTAGTAGATCCGTGCTTGCGCATGCCGTAAATATAGACTACGACGTATACATACCTATAATCTATATATCTATGTATATGGTACGTACCCAGTCCGAAATCGTACATTTAGCGAATCTCACAGCAACCTTTGTACGAGGCGCGCCAAGCGTTCAAATCATTTTGTACCAAGATCGAATTACCCAACTCAACACAGCTATTTCTGCACACCACGCATGATGTACGAAATTGTTGTACCAAGCTGTAAATTGCGAAGGTTAGCATGACTTGCTGAAAGAATTTTTGAACAAAGCCCGAAACATATGGTGCTTGATTATCCGCATTGAATACAACAATAACTATATAAACACCAGCTGCTAGAACTTATCGTAACGACGTTTGTAAATAAAAAACAGTTTGATACTTGAAAAAAGGTTTAAACACTTCGTTTTACGTTAACAATAGGGGCTTCGTGTACCAACCCCCCTCCCCCAGGCGCTGGGACCTCGGTGCTTTGCATTTCACTCTTTTCTGAGTATATATTGCGGTTTTGAATATGCTGCATGTTGAATAAATAGATGATCTCGACATCGATAACTTTTATCTAATCCTCCGTTTAAAATATATCGATGTCATGTCCGCGGTGAACTTGTAACAGGATGTGGACAGTTTATAAAAGACAATTCCCGTCCGATTACAGCTTTATCAGGTATTGGTCCATTTTCCAAATTACGACTAACTTGTCCAGATTTCGTGTAATACCCCTTATAAGTTCGTTGAAGCTCGGGCTAATTAAATTTTGTCAATAATCTAATTCTGGTTCTCGAGTAATGTTGTGACTCGACACAAGGAGGACGAAATAGTGTCACGTATATAAGTACCAATTGACCTTGTAATTAAACTATAATCCCATTGGTATGAAAATCGGAAAGTGATTCCGCAATTTCCTATTACGGGCAGAAATTATTTCGGCAACATGTTGAAAATCGAATCAGAATCGATCTGCACAAGCTGGAATACAAAAACTTCTGAATGGGCAGGTAGTTATATTGCTGCAGTGTATCGTGCTCGCACAACACTGCATTGCTGCGATGTAAGTTGCATATCTATAAGCGTAATTCATCGATCTACGTAACGTAGGGCCAATAAAAAATCGCAAGCATGCTCCACTAGACGAAGTATATGTTAGCAAACAGAAGTCGAACAAAAACGTTATTGTCGTACTAAAAGCGACCCGTGATTTGTGTGAATTTTATGAGTAAAACCCGACGTCTGATTTCATTCTCCCCACGAGATTTCACCGACATCTAATTAGCTTACCTAAACTAACTTAAAGGTAGTATTAAGCGTCAATGGCAAATCGGTACACGTACGGGATGTATGTATGTCACTTGTGACAAAAGCAAAACTATAATATAGTGTCATGGTAGTCATAAGCCACGTGTTGCACCCGTTTGAACGTAATCAGTACAGTACGGTTCCACAGAGTCGACAATCTAATTTCACGAAAAATTTCTACAAGCTATTTGTTTCATGATTTATAGTAATTGTGTTCTGCAGGTAAGTGTCCAAGTTTATCGATGAAAATTTTCTTTTTTTTATACAGACGCAATTCACAGATTAAAATAATGGGCTTCATAGTTTTATTAGGATGTTACTGTTCCACGTGAACCCAACCAACGTCTGACCCTCATCAATTTGATTTTTTTCATAATTTTTTCTATAATAGTCCCAACTCTGAAGTAGTACCCTGAAGTTTTTCAGATTTTTTATTCAACTGATGAGTTATTTGTAAATATTACGAATAACTTGAAGAAAATTTTTTTGTTAAATTCTCAAAAAATTTTAAAAAACTGTGGTCTCTTTTCCAAATATTTCAAAACCGGGCCCATGATAGGCCGATTTGTTTTACGATGTTTCTTTTAGGATTTTTAATTTTTTTGATTAACTGAAACATTGTTTAAACAGCTGAAAAATTCCAGGAGTCTCGAAATTTCTATTTTTCACTGAAAACATTTCTACAGCGGTTTCATTACGAAGTTGATAAAAGAAAGTTTCATGTGAAATGTTTGGAATAAGAAATACAGTTTCTGAAATATTTGATAATTTTAAAAAAGATCCTTTTCGTGCTCAACTTAAATGTTTATAAATAATTAAGCAGTTGAATAAAAAAATTGAAAAAATTCAGGACACTGTTTCAGAGTCGAGCCAATTGCAGAATATTTGTTCAACAAAATCAAAAATGGCAAAGGTCAGACACGTTGGTCCAGTTACTTACAGCCAACAAAAAAAAAAAAAACAATTCTATTTTACAATTTTCGAAACTAAATTCAGTTCAACGATTACTTACAAGTACTGCTGTAGCCAACGACGTCATGGTACATTTTTTTAAATGGTTATTGGATTATTGATGAGTAAAGAAATCTTTTCTCAGCAGATTTTCTATTCACCGCTTTGCATAATTCAGGAATTGGATGCATCAGTTGCATACAACAATATTATCGCGTTTCTTTTATTATGAGACGTACACGTTGACCAACATCGTAATTTATTTTCATACCACCACTTTCTGAAAACAGTAAAGTAATCGCCAGATAATAAGATTTGTGAAAAATCAGTGGCACGCTCTGATTGTATCCAATCCTTGATTACAACAAAGTAAGCAACTCTGAATGATTTATGAATTGTATTACATCAATCAAACTTGATAATGTTTATGAAGTGTGTGTGTGTGTGTTTATTCATTCGTAACATGCAACAAACGATAAAGATGAATAGTATACACCTAAAAGAATAATCTCAAATAATACGAGTGGGTTTATTCAATTACAATACTAATGGGTAAATGTTTTTGGTTTCAACTTGAGGGATGAAATTATTCTGTACACACCTAAAGAGCAAGTGACTTTTACAATATTTTTGATAATAATCCTCTCACATCGTAACAGTCATGATATATGAAGTTGAAGCTGGTAGCTGGGCTTAACAGCCAAACGTGTAAAACTTTCTGTAAGTAGAAAAATGCCGTACAGGTTTATTCTCATAATTCTATAAAAGTATTGGGGGTTCAAGGTATTAAAAAAAAATTTAGATTTTTGGATTTCACTACCTTATTCGAGTGAACATTAGAACGTTTGACTGCTAATTCTGGCAGCTAGCTTCAGCCTTGTTCGTGATATTGAAGAGGTATGTCTATGATTATTATAAATTATCAAAGCTGAATATACAATACTACATAACATCGTACAATTACATTCTGAAAATCGGTAGATACAACGATAAAGGCTCTAATGCACCCCTTGTTTAATGTTTTTTAAAACTGTCTCAACAACTTCAGAACTCGTTGCAGTGCCTCCAAGATCACGAGTGTGAACCCCCTGGTTTATCGTCTTATTTATAGCGGATTGTATGACATGTGCATGTTGCCTGTGACCCAAATGCCTAAGCATGTCAACGGCGGCGTTGAGCATAGCGATTGGATTGGCAACGTTCTGTCCGGCGATGGAACTTCCAGTGTTTCGCGTACCAGGTTCAAAGATGGCATACTGATCCCCGTAATTTTTACCGGCCAACAGGCCAGCGCCACCAAGCAATCCGCATACAACATTAGAGACAATGCTACCGTACAGATTGGTTGTGAGAATAATATCGAATTGGTGCGGATTAGACACAAGCTGCATGCAAGTGTTGTCGATGATCATATCGTTGTGTTGTATTTCTGGGTAATTTTTGGCCATCTGTCTAGCGGTCTCTAGGAACAATCCATCTGATAGCTTCATTATGTTAGCTTTGTGAACTGTCGTGACTTTCTTCCTGCCATGTCGTCTGGCATACTCGAAGGCATACTTGGCAACACGCTCAGAATTGGATTTTGTTATTACTTTCATGCTCTCGACCACGCCAAGCACGCTCTCGTGCTCCAGCATTGCGTACTCGCCCTCAGTGTTCTGTCTGACAATGACAATGTCCATGTCTTTCTGACGGGACGACACGCCTTCGTACGATACGCAGTGGAGCACGTTTATGTAGAGATCGAGCTCGTTCCTCATGGCGACATTGCGAGAAGGAACACCTGCCTCCATTATCCGCGTCTCGATGTTTCCTTTGAGGGCGACACCGTTACGCCTTATCGTCGTGATCGCGTAATCAAGATCATCGTTATTGTCGGACATCGGGTCGATATCGACGTGCTCAAAATCGACTGGAACACCTGCGTATCGAAATACTTCCTTTACATAACCCATCAATTCTGGACCGATACCGGCACCTGGAAGCAGCGTTACGGTGTGCCTTCCACCGTAGTGAGCTTTCGGTATGTTTGGTACCTTTCGAACGGTCGGGGTTTTGTGCTGAATGTCAAACATCGACATTGTGCTTGCTCCCCGGTGAAGCTGCAGTAGCAGAAGCTGCGGCGTTCGAACATATTTGGACACGTATCGAGCGGCCATATTGATGAGAGAGAGGAATTATTCTCACTTTAATTAGGATCCGAAGTGTTAACAAACTACTTCGGGGATTCTATTAGTAGGCACTAACGCGTACACCACACATACTGGTTTTCAATTTCTATTTATATACCTGGACAGAGTAACCGAGCCAACCTCTTTTCATTCTGTCCAAATACCCAGATACGAAACTCGATAACAACAATGAACCTCTGCAGCGTCAGCTAAGGAAATATTAAGTCCGTGTTCGTAAATTGACTGACAGTACTGAAAATTCCCTAGGAGAGAGTCAGAGCTATTCACGAACTTGGAAGCGCAAAAGAGATGAAAGATTACTGACAGTACTGTCAGTCAATTTTCGAACACGGCCTAAGGGTACTATTTCATGAGCAGTAAAAAGCAACAGTGGTTTAGTAACTTACTAGTTTTCACTAGCATCAGTCTGGTAATTTTACGTAGCAGCGCGCTGCTCATGAAATAAGGTCTTGTGATCTTGTGGCTTGTCGCTCGAGAAACTCAACTGCGAGTAGCAAAAACTTGCGCCGGAAATGATAGGGGAAAACTACTGCTGCTGCTGCTGCTTTTTACTGCTCATGAAATAGCAGCCTAAAGACTACTAGCCTCGTGAAATTTGGCCCGTCGACAATGGAGGCTGAAGTATTTGGGGGGATAATGCAGTATTTTGCAATGCCTTAGAGCATATACTACTTGAGGTAGCTACAAAGGCTGTACGATTTAACTGGCTTAACCGGCCAAGACGGTTTAACTGGTTAACTAGCCAAGACGGCCAACCCGGTTAATCAGCTAATGGTTTAACCGGTTAAACAGCTAACCAGTTAATAATTGAACGTTCAACCGGTTATTGGTTAAATCAGTCCAAAATTAGTTGTATCAAAAAAAAAGAAGAATAAAGAAGTTGATTAACTTTTTTATGTGTGAAATGTAATAATCAAATGATTGTTCGAATTACAATTATTCAATATATGTATAATGAATGATTGCATTATGTATTTAATACACATTATTGTAATAATATTATTTAATATAATAATTTCGTTGGAATATGGATATTTTTATAGGAAAATATTTCTTCTACTCAATAAAATTACGATTTTGGCACAGAAAGATTCAAATATTTGCATTTTCCAGTAATAGCGAATTTTGTGCAATTTTTTTCGTGCAATAAAATGCGTCAACTTTTACATGCGATGTTCGGTCTCCTTAGTATTACTTCGTGAATATAAATCTACTTCGCTCCATCGTTGCGTGAAATTTTGCTACATGGGACGGCAGGGTTTTTCAGTAATATTTGCTTCAAGCCTAAAACCATCGACATTGATGCCTGAAACGGTCTCGGAAGTTCATTAGATTTTCTCTGCGATCTGTTACGACATTGCGGATACCGGCGATCCAGCCTTACATGGGACAGCACCATTAGTCTGTTCTCCCAGAAAAGCATCTCTAGGGGTTTCCTTATTAACTATAATTAATGTCGAATAATAATTTTGAATAGGCGCACTTGTAACATAGTGATATTGAGATTCTGTAAGAGGACCTCGCGATTCTTAAGTAAATCTGGTTTGTAATTTAGCAATACATAGTTAGATCTGAGAAGTTATATGTCATCTAGTAACTTTTGGTTTTATTGCAAGATTCTCGTGCGAAAACTAGGCGCGGTTGGTAATAGCGTTTTCCACTGGTTGCACTGAGTGCGCACTGGCCCGAACAAGGGGCACTCGTTCCGTACATGCGTTGCCCGGCATCGGGGCGAACCTTCTGTGTGGAATACGCCGTAAAACGTATAGAGGCAGACTAGATCATAATTTCTCCTAAATCAGAAATAATGTGACGTTACTTGAGCGACTACGCGACTGTCAGTTTTTCATGCAAGTGATAAAGAAGCCAATTGAACAAACGCAACGGTAATTTTTTGTTTGCAAATAAATGTCACAAATGTTAGGCACGAGCATACAAGGCCAAAAAAATTGACAATTCCACTGGAAAGATAAAAATTAATAAGCAGCAAGTCGAGTTGTCCCAATCTCCTGAAATATACCCAGAAGTTAACCTCTAAAAGCTGAAAAAATGTGTATCCACACTTTGATATTGGACATGCTGTGGATTAATCCTATGAAATTTAAAATTTTGGGAATTTCTCCTCTATCTTTCGGCTACTGCAATTCATCATCACTGCTAGACGAAGATGAAATTAGATCTAATAAAAGAGTTGCTGTCGCAGCATCTATTTCGACTCTTTCACGATCGGCAGCCATAATTGCACTCAGGGGTACGACACTCAATGCTTTGGGATAGGGACGAATTTCGTCCACTCTGGGAAGGCATTCCCGCAAGTTTCCGGAGTTTCCGGAACTAAATACAAAAACCTGACGAATATTTACTTTTAGCCGATAGTATGTTGGTATTGCGTTGAAGTTTTATTATCGCCCTCTGGTGATCGTAAGATACAGCGGGAAAACGATAATGATTTAAAGAAGTAATGATTAAAAACGAATATAAAAATAAATATGAAAATTTGTCAATGATAAATTATTTATTAAGAAAAGTCTTGAAAATTTTTAGATGTATTCTGATTTTAGTATCATAAAAATATGAAACTGAAATCAGCACACATTAGAAATTTTTTGTTATGAAAACGAAGGTGACAGTTGAATTGAAAGTATGGCGCTGTCTTTGTTTGGCCACTTGAGGTCGCTGAGATTCGTATTATTGTTATTATTTGCAGGCCTACCATAATGACGGGAGGAATTTTCTTGCCGTCATGTTTCTGCAATTCTACCCAGAGTTGAGGACAGAATTTGAATGGTGGGGGTTCGGAGTGTCGGTCCGACGATTGCACTGCTTTGACATCGACTCCCGATTTCAGGGCAATATTTTACGCACTCAGTGCTAAATTCACGCACCCAAGCTGCCAATGGAACACGCTGGAAATACGAGTTTACCACTAGTGCGCTCTCAGTTCACACTTAGGCCGTGTTCGTAAATTGACTGACAGTACTGAAAATTCCCTTGGACAGAATCAGAGCTATTAACGAACTTGGAAGCTCAAAAGAGATAAAAGATTGCTGACAGTACTGTCAGTCAATTTTCGAACACGGCCTCAGTGCAACCAGTGGAAAACGCTATAAGAATAATGTATTGTAGTAATGAAAGGAAAATATTGGTAGCGGGCCAGTCGGATCTTAGAACCGATGCACTGTGTCTTTCTTGCTCTGCATCGTGATTAGCCGAGCGCTCTCCTCGCTCGATGAGCCATCCAATCATGGTGCAGAACAAAAGAGACAACGTATATCAGTTTTGCTTCCAGCCAGTCACGCATGTGAGTACACGCACGCTTTACACCGTGAATAGCATATCGTAGCTAACAGTTGCCTCTGTCTCACGAGCACAGGAATTTGGGTATTCACTTTTTTGAAATTAACTAAAGATTATTCTAAAATTGGAATTCTTTACACAAAAATTAATTACCAGTCATGTTACTAATAAAATTCGCGTATTCATCTGACAAACCCGCCTTCTACCATGTGTTTGAAGCGCAGATAAACTGCGTAAATATACACGAATACGGTGAATTTCGATTTAGTGACTACTTGTGACATGCATTTGCGTGTACTCCACCCGAAACATATGAATCCATTTAGCGGTCGGCAAAGCTGGCATTAAGATGTGGGACATGGATATATTGACAGTGATATCTAGCGTGACGTTGAGGTAATGCAACGATATCTTGTTCTGACTAGTTCATTCGTGTTTACATCACTCCACTGAAATAGGTATAACCCCAAAAACACTAAAAATGGTGTAAAAACTGGAGACAAGTACATTTACGTACGTAGCTTTATCTATATCCCCACAAAAAAAATGTATAATGAAACACTAAAAATACACAAAAAAATTATGTACAAAAATTTGAATCAAGTCCACTCTCATATAATAAAGTATATAGTCTTCTACATATCCTTTGCAAAAAGTTGTGAAATAAATTGATAACATCTGAAGCACGTGTCGCCAAGCACATGTGGTTTGCTGATTTACCGTCATTCATTTTTTCAATCATATAGTAATTATTGAGCTGAGGTGGTTCAATTTCAAAACGCAAACATCTTTCTCGATGTAAAAAATGTAAAAAATGTATTCAAAAAAATAAAAAGTACTTACCGAGTTCAGCTTTTTCTCTAAACCACAAAATAATAGATATAAAATGTATAATAGAAAATAAAATGAAATAAAAATAAAAATTGTAAAATTAAAAGTAATTAAAAAAAAATAAATTATAACAAAACAAAACAAAAACAAAAAAAAGTACTTAGCGCGACTGCCTTAATATGAAGTGAAGTTTATAAATTAATAATGTATAAATTAACAGTCGCGCCAAGTACTTTTTTTGTTTTGGTTTGTTATAATTTCTTTTTTTTTTAATTAATTTTAATTTTAAAGTACAGCTCCCGAGCGCATGAAGATCAAATAGCGCTCGGCCAGTTCTCTTCTTGTTCTGTTCGAGCTATTCGATGCTGCTAGTTGGGCCGATTTCAAATGTTTATAATTTGTAAGCAACAAATTTCATATGAGAAACATAAAATGTTGCAATCGCAGATTTTCACGAGGAATACATATTGGATAGTCTATGAGGCAGTAGTCCTCGGTCACTTTGTATATGCGGATATGGTAAGACTTTAACTTCAGTTTCATTTTTCATGGCAATAAGCTGTTACTGTAGTCGACATTAACCCGAAACGATTTTGTTATTGTTGTACTTTAATAACACCGGCCCAGAAAAAAAAAGTGGTCTGTAAATTTGAACAGACCCACCTACCTTTACGTATTTTCACGCGCTGAATCCGAATCTGAGGTCTGTTTGGTCCATACACCCTCAAAATTTTGAGAAAAGTGCAAAAAACCGTAAGAAATGCAAAAAATTGCAGTTTTATATGATAACAAAAATTTCTACATATAAGTCATACAAGTTTTACATGTGATTCGATCCGCTGACTATAAATCTGAAGTTTATTTCGCCTACAGGCCCATAAAAATATAAATAAATTGCAAAAAATCCTTAAAAATTGCTATAAATTATATTTACAGTCGTAAAAAAATTGATTAAACATGATTAAATTTATTTCTCACATATTGTGATGCACTAAATCCAAAAAAAAATCTTTTTATGTGAATCAGTCAGAAATTTATCAAAAATCGTTCAAAAAAGCATAGAAAGATAAGGTAAGGAACGAGCTTTATCGATTTCAAGCTGTTCTTCGTTTGTGTCGAACTCTTTTATCTTCAAATGACCTACGTAACGGGTTTCTCTTTTCTTTTTTATTGTCCTTCGTTACTTCTCTCTTTAGCGTCCAGCAAAAATCTGCCATCATGTTGACATTCCACTTCCCTTGATATCGATAAAGCTCATTCCTTACCTTATCTTTCTATGCTTTTTTGAACGATTTTTGGTAAATTTGTGCATCACAATATGTGAGAAATAAATTTAATCATGTTTAATCAATTTTTTTACTACTGTAAATACTATTTATAGCAATTTTTAAGAATTTTTTGCAATTTATTTATATTTTTAAAGGCCTACGGGCAAAATAAACTTCAGATTTATACTCAGCAGATCGTATCACATGTAAAACTTGTATGATTTATATGTAGAAATATTTATTATCACCAAAACTGCAGTTTTTTGCATTTTTTACGGTTTCTTGCACTTTTCTCAAAATTTTGAGGCTGTACGGACGAAACAGACCTCAGATTCAGATTCAGCGCGCCAAAATACATAAAGGTAGGTAGGTCTGTTCAAATGTACAGAACACTTTTTTTTTTTTTGTGGGCCGGTGTAATTTAACGTATACCTCTACGTCTTGTTCTAAATTTCAGTTCAAGATTCATTTGTAACTCTTTAACTCTACAATTGTTTTTGTCTAAATATGCAAAACTCTACCATCGGACTAGGAGGTATGAAAAAGTAAAGAATAGTCCCCAATTTTTAGATGTAAATTAGTTAAAACGAAGTCATTTTCTCGGTATTTGAAATTATGAGGTTCAAATAGGTGCGTATGACCTTTTATGAACCATTCACTGCATTATAGACCAATCGAATTTTGGATTAGAAAGCAAATCTCGTATAGAATTCTCCAGCCGAAAAAAAACTTCTCAATTTGTCCGTGAATGTCCCCTGTCTGATCTATCTTTCGATTATCAATGATTACGGGCCTCATCGCATGCTAACTCCGATTCCTGCGCCAAAAGCCACACCTGGATTTCAATATCCTTTCATGTATATCTTCGTTATAATTGATTGATATTGTTTTCCATAGGCTCTAGATGCATAAATCCGAGATTCAACTGCTGAAGAGAATGTCCGTCAATGTGATGTTGATAATCTCAATTGAACAAGTTTGTAAAATAAGTTTATTTGGCACGTGTTGAAGTATACACATTTCCAACGGTTTCTATCCACTCGTTGAAATTGCTTAATTCTTTTTCGTTTGTGAAAAAAAATGTCCTCCACTTGACGTATTCAAGGAAGATTTGGAGAAAATTTATTTAAAATCAAGATTATATTTACGGAATTGAATTACATACATTGTGTGAATTATTGGTTTTCCTGGTCTCGTATGATAAAAACTACGTACGAGTTTTTCTTTGTTTATTTCTTTTTTCTTAGACCCTCACAAAGTTCCTCACAGAGTTCGAGGAACCATATCAAAGCCTCAATAAAACCCTCTTCAATTACACACACGTAATTTATATCTGCGTAATTTTCAAGGAAGCTTCCAAAGAGAGAGATGACGTGCTTCGACAGCTCATTGGTGAGGTAGAGAATCACGTAATTGTTGGCTGCCATTATTGCGCAGATATCCCTTCATGACGTTTAATTCAAATTGAGCAACTGCTGAGAACACATACGATATAATTAATTACCGAAGTAATGAAAAATAGTAGTATACCAAGTCTCAACCTCCCGTGTGTTTTACAGCCACACGAACAAATGATAAAACAGTTGGAATTTTTTCGTTCTCACTGATTAATATTTTCGTTTTCCTTCTTTGAAATGTGACCAGAAATTGCTGTTACTTATCTGGAGATCTGTTATTACAAACTATTATTACCTATTATAATTAGAAAACGGATCATCGTTCGTAATTTATACTAGCGTTAATACGGCTTCGGGTAAGTAGACGTGAGGCTCAGGATCAAAGGTATCGACATTAAATGAAGCGAAGTGCTCTCGTATTTTTTCGCGTGATGATTGAAAGAAAAAAATTACATATATTTGTCGTGGATTAAATCAGTAATCATATTTAAATCGTCGAGAGACAGAAATTGGTACGTTTTCGTCGCATGTGTGTACAACAACAACAATAATAATAAAAATAACGATAATCCATATTTTCATAAGCATATTCAAAACCGCTATACTTTCTTTAGTGTGATCTGTATGTGACAGCCTACTTTATATTATATACGTGTGTGTATGTGTGTGAGTGTATTTTAATAATGTAATATATGGTGACTAAAACAAATCCGATTGCAAAACTGGTATAATAATCTGCATAAATTATTTTAGTGTTGTAATAATAACTATAAACGCGGATATATATAACATTATATATGTGTGTACATGATACGTATATATTGTGTGTATGCGGATACCTGTGCGTGTATATAATTGAAATTCGATTGGCGAGTGGCGTAAAAAGTAATAATCGCGTGGGAAGAAATTAATATATACCGAGGCGTATAAGTCGAAAGTATCCGCTGGTTGTACGCACTCGAGATTTTCTAATTTTTCGTTCTCGCGGTTCTGCTGCGTGCCTTGAGCGCGTGTAGAAAAATTTCAATCATAGATTATTTGTGCAACAAGATATGTGAATCGTGGTGAACAATTACTCAAAGTGTGTTGTGATTTGACAGTTACAATGATTATAGGATTGAGTTTGGTTGAAATTTCCATTCAACTCTCATACCATATTTGATCAAAAACCATTCACGTTCTCTTTACTACGCACACGTACGTACGTATAATATGCATGGATAGAATGGTACAGCAGCCTGTGTGAACTTCGATGTGTGACATCACGGTTCATTGTTGGAGGTTTACGTCATTCTTAAGTTGGAATATCTACCGAGAAAATCTGATTACAATATTATACGCATTACCGTGACTGTTAGATTGGTGTTATTTACTTCGTGCAGTATTAGGAATGGATTCTGTCGGTTCACCCATGATGCATCGCGTATTGTTCATTAAAAAATCCTGTCCGATATTGAATTATCAATCGTGTACAACTTCGACGCTGGCAGCAGACGCATTTATATTTAAACATGTCAACCTTGTTTCATGCCCGCTAGCCTAGCTGGCTGCTGCTGCTGCTGCTGCTGGTGCTGCATGCACGCTACATTTTACGGTAGCGCCAACTTCTGGTACTTTCGTTAATAACATTTATTTACTGGCGGAATAAAGCAAAGAAAAAAAAATCGTCATACGGTGGTGATCGGTATTATTTTGACGACGCGGGCTTCGATTGTGAATTTCCGAATAGACCGATATTCCTGGTTTAATATCGTTTGTTCCAAAACACGCGGAACAGTTGTACAAAGTTAAACCCCCCCCCGCTTGTGCCATCCCCCTCCCCCTCGTCAATGTATCCCTCGATAATTTCAGCCAGTATTTAAACAACTCGGACGTGTTTTACTTTAAATATAACAGTGTATAAATAAGTATGACCAATACCATCATCATCACCACCACCACCACCACCACTACCGCCACCACTACAACCGTCTAACGTTCTTTTTAACGCCAGCATACACACACGCACACAATTTTACAATAGTCATCCGTTTGTTTGTTTATTTTCGTTTTTCTCACTATCAATCGTTATTATTTTTAATATTTACATCTTACAAATACAACGTTATTACTGTACATCAAATGCAGTCGTCATTTGTTACCTTTCCAATGACAGCTGCCACATATTTCCTTTACGAGTGGACGTTTATTGATGATCAAACATTACCAAGGTTAGTTTTTCCTACCTTCGATTTTTCACCTTTTGTTTCTATTCTTCGGCCAGTACGTTCTCAGTTCAATCTCAAGCCGATGTTAGATCAAGACTGCTTTCTTTTCCACCCCTCGCTCCGATGAACGACAACATTTTGTTTCATGACATTCAATATTCGTATTATCGTTTTCTTCGACTCGGTTCAAAAAAACTCACGTAATTTATATAAACTTTTCTTTCGATCTTGATTATCAACTTCTTACCATCAATCTCAAGCATTTGTGACCCGATCGATGTTTCTGCTCGAAAATGTATTTTATTTATTAATTTTCTTTCAATGTTTCAGATAATTTACCCTTACGTGATGCAGTTGTTTCCAAGTCGGTCGCAGCTGCACGAGATGCTGCATTGCGCTGAAGAATGTTTTGAAATAAGTTCTGTCACTTGTATAATGTTTGGAGAATTTTGCATATTTGCTACAGAACTTGAGCGCTTATGCGAACGAGGGTAAGTAAGTATCAAATTTAAAGGTATGCACACAGTAATTAACTGTAGATCGTTGCCTGAAAAGAGAAATAGTTTAGAATATGATAAATGAAACTGAAGAACAAAGATGAAGCTAGCACTCAGAATTAGCAGCCAAACGTTCTAATGTTCATTCGAATAAGGTAATGAAGTCAGAAAATCAAAATTTTGTAAAATATCTTGAAACCCAATACTTTTATAGAATTATCAAGACAAAACTGAACTGTAGTTTTCTATTTCCACGCAGTTTAACACGTTTGGCTGCTAACTCCGGCTACTAACTTCATCTTCATAACAAGAGAATTGGAGTACTCGTATTCTTTTTTAAAATATTCTGTTTTCAATTACGAGAGAAAAAAAAACACAAATTAAATTAGATGACAGTTTACTTTGTTTGTTCCAGGGAAGAGTATTTAAAGATCTATTGTAAATGAACATAATTGTTACAAAGGATACTCATATATGTTAATGATGTTGAAACGTGGTGTGCTGTTTTTCATTGCAAAAGGATTTGACATTTGGAAGTACGTTTACCAATACTTGGAAAAAATAACAAAATTACTGTTAAAAGTTAAGGGTTTATCTTAGTAACATGTCGAACTAACAACTATTCGTCAAAAGCCAAAGCCAATTGCCGCAAACAAATTGAACTCATCTGGAAGCATCTGATAACTTGCACAATGCACTGGAAAACAGGGGAAAAAAATGAACAAATGATGAAATTGGAAATTCAGTACGAACATAGGGCGTGATCATGTTTCACTTTCAAATTATGCATATGGCGTTTTTCTCGCACGCCATTGTGACGGTGTGCGGCTGTTGTAGATAATAGACATTGATTATCTATATTCTCTTATCAAATTTCTTCCTGTACGCCGTTACTGTTTAGTTTTGAAACAGAGGAAAAATGCTGTATGACGGAAATAAAATCTTTGTGACTCGTAGAAAAATCGTTACCAACTATGGAAAAATTATCGTTTCAACTGTTCAAAATATGATTGACATAAGTATTGAAGATAATTCTCACTGAATAATACACATGGTTGGCTGTAATATTGATTTAACAATGTATCATTGATTAGATGTGAAGCTGATAGCAACAGCAGAACTGTTTAACCAACTACAACAAATTTACCTCAGAAACCAATTGTCATGTTATGTCATTATTGTTTCATGGATTAATATCGAGTCTGCACCATTTTTCCTTTTAATCGTCAAAATTAAAGTCGCAATAGCGTTGTGCTTCTGTACTTTGAGTGGCATGATACATGCCGAAAGTGCAAAGGCTGAAAATAATAAAAATCTGGCAAAATGAATCATTCAATGCTTTTTAGTTGGTCTTGTTGATTAATATACTAACATTGCTTTGTATCCATGGAAATCAATTTCTGCTTGTATGTATCTGGTATGTGCTAATTGAAAACTATGTTGTATTAACACATCAACATATTCATTAAAAGCTACTACGTTATAAATTAAATCGAAATAGCTGTGACATAAGTTTGATTACATTAATATTACATAATTTTACTAAAATAATTCATACAAGTCAACTCACACAGTCTCTCGCAATTCGCGAGCTATTAAACTCTCAAGTTTTAAAGAGATGGAAGCAAATCATTATATCGGAAAGTAACAGTGAAATGCATTTAAGCAACAATGTGCGTCTAAATGTCAAACACGTCGTGATTAGAAGCTTGAAAACTGAGCGAATTGAAAGAAACTTTATATGCAGCTAAAAGTTTGTTTTTTCAATAACAAATATATTGTATCCACATAAACTTCAAACAGACAAAAAAGGTTTTTTGCAAAAGCTGTTTTATCCTTGTAAAAAATCTTTGAAATAATGAAAGATAAATATGATTTGATAAAATGAAACTGTTCACTACTGTTAGCTTTGAAAAAGTATGTAAGCCAACAAATTGAGGCTTCACTTTTTTGTTAAACAGTTTGTCATATTGTTAAGTATTTCTTAAATTGCAGAGTACCTGTTCCTATGAGCGCCAATCTTTCAGTGCATTGTGATGGAAAGGATATTAATTTTAAAACCAATTCAAGTGAGTAACAGAGTAAGAATAACTTTCATACCATTATTTCTACAATATATTTCTTTGCCGTTGGATTCTGACAATGTGCATTGGTATCTGTGATACATTTTCTATGAATGCTTGTCCCTAGAGAGAATGGCAAGTGAGGTATTTTTGGGTGGATCTTGTAACCCCACAACTTGGAGGTCAGACGTGGCGATACCAACACTCCAAAGACTTGGAATCACATATTATAATCCCGTGAGTAATTGGATATTGTTTCTCTGATTTCCTTTCCTCGGTACGACGATTGCAAATTTTTGTAACGAGGAAATGAATTTTGCAGCAAGTTTCACAGTGGGGACCAGAACTGATAGCTCAGGAATATGAAGCTAAACAGGCAGCAAGGGTCTTACTATTTGTTATAGACAACCAAACACGCAACACTGCAGGTATTATAGAAGCAGCTCAATTGGCAGCTACGCGCAGCAATTCCTTAATACTTGTTATTTATCCTTATCGACCTGATCAAAGCATACTTGGAGAAAATGTTTCGATGCAGTAAGTATATGCAGTTATAAATGAAAGGCCTTTATATAGTAAGAGAACAAACTGGTATTTACGGATAAACGGGCCGTAACATATGACTCAAAAGCTGGGAAAAAAGGAAATGCGTTTATAAATTTCTAGCCGTATCATCTGCACCAAGTATGGTGCCCACTAGGGTAGTTTCTAAAATAGACTATTTTTACTTCTGATTGGGCCGCCCGTTAAATCTGTTTCGAATAAATAAATGAAAATCTCTTTCATACCATAACTAACAGAACTCAGTTCTGAACTGTGCTTGCAATGGGGATAAATTTCGCCATTTAAAATATATGCGTTTTTAATTCACTTCCAGTATATATTTTATCGCGACACTAAATGTTTGCGAAAAAATCTGTGGCTGTGAGAAATTAGTGAGTATTGATCCTACTTTTTGACAAAAATAACAGCATAGTCTATAGAGAACTATATCAGTTGTACACCATTAGAGCGTGAATTTTTTCTTAGGTTGATAATGGTATACAACTTGAAAATGCTCTCTGGACGATGCTGATATTTTATCAAATAGTAGTGTCAATGCTTACTAATTTCCCATGGTTATAGATTTTTATGCAAATAGTTGGTAGTGCGATAAAATGTGTGCTGAAAGTCAAGTTAAAAAAAAAAGTATTCATATTAAATGCCAAATTTCACCCTCTCTGCATTTTGCATAGGTTTGTGGTTTACGTTTGAGATGGCGAACTATTCTTTGAAAGAGACTTTCATTTATTTATAAAAACAGGTTAGGGGCTAGCCTGAACAAAATTTGCAAAGTTTAATCTAAGGACCACCCTAGTGACAACCATTCAAACAACATCCTAAGATGTATTAGAAGTGACTGGGAAAATTTGGATAATGACATTTAAGATATAGCAATTCAAGAAACGGTTTTATAATTTGAACATTTGAAATATTTCACCTCTGGTCTTTTTGAACCAATTATAATGATCTTGGGCTCATTTTACTCACTGAGCAGATCGCTAAAAAATGTTTGAAAAACCCTCAAACAATCTTTTTATAGTACTGTTTTAAAATGCAAATGTAATTATTGACTAAAATCTGTTGTACTGTGTCAAAAAAATATATTTATTCATTCTGGAGACAACTATTTCTACGATTTTTCGAAGCCATTTCTATCGATTTCTAGAGGAAGCAAAACAAGTCGAAAAACATCAGAATGGAATCAAAGACACGAAATGTCAATCATTTTGAATATTCAAATGATGAAACATTTTCTCAGATTGTTGGTCCTGGCTTATGATACTCGAATTTGCTCAGAATCATTTCTATTCCATAGTAGAAATGCTATTTCATTTATTTTCACCATCATTGGCACAGATAAGATTGTTGGATATTAGTTGAACGGTTTCTTCTTTTTTCTTCTCCTAACTTTTGATCGAGGCAATATGGCCCCATCTATCCTTTAATTTTACAATTAGAGTTACGATCATTCTCTTCGTTTATTATAACATGCAATAGATTCTACTTAAGGGTTTTTCTTATTCCAGAGAATACTATGACTTGATGAATGGGCTACTAGTACTTCAAAATCTCGTGGAACGGCAAAGAATACCAATATTTGGGAATATATCGATTGCTCTCAATTGTACATCTAAGGTAACTGCTCGAATTGCAAACTACCTCATTGTTAATCCGTAAAAAGCATTGTCTAAGTGACGCATTACGTGAACATAGAACGCACATTAGTAAATCGTATCAAGCTTTTAACCTGGACTGTTAGAAATATCAAAAACTTGAATCAGTTCATTAGGAAATACTGAAAAACACTTGAATTGGAAATTTCGTAATGGCATACATTCGCGTCATGACTCAATTATTGCGATGAAGTATTTTTTGTAAATGTTATTCAATGCTCAATGTCAATTACATCATCATTCAAATACCTAATACTGTATATTACAATTATTGAAGACGAATTCTGTTCTGAATGAGATTTTATTTTGTGAATATAGGTATATCATAGATGCTCCGGTAAATTTCTGACAGTCAAATGAAAATTTAAGTGTATAACTACCCAACTAATCGTAACTATCAAACATGTAGCTATTTTACAAAGAGTTCAATCATGGCCTAGACAAAAAGTTAACTACTTTATTATGAAATTTTAGATGGTCTTCTAATTATATTCTGTATGTAGCTTAGTGCGTAACATAATAGCTTTTTGGCTGCGTAGATGTCTTCACTGTCTGAGAAAAAAAGTCACAAAAAACATCGGCTTTCCTTGACTCTGTTTGGTACTAAAGATTCAAATCCTTGTTACGTTCCGCGATCATCTCTTATTATGCATCGCTATCAATGTATTTAACATCGTGAAAGGATGAGCAGTGATGGCAGTATTTTTGTGCAATCGAGCAATGTCAAAAGCTTTGCCTAATGGGTTCAGGTGTTTTATATTTTACCCGGATGTCGAATGTATACTTGTAATTCATTTTGGTCCAATTTTACTACCTTCAGTTGGATATTAGTCGTATATCCACTAATCTGGGATGCTATGGTACTTTAGTACACGAAATTTACAGTTCTAATACTTCCGATCTTCTCCAAAAAACGTAGCAAAACTTCTCTTCTATTCTGACTCTGTTGTTACCAAATTTAAAACCATGAGAATAACTACGTGCAATTGCTGTGATTGCAGATACTCCGTGATGCTATTAATGTACAGGACTTAAATGTTGAAGATGGAATTAGGCCACTTCGGTTGGGAACTGACCTCATGTATGTATCTATTAAACATGTGTAAATTGGGCAAGATTTAAGGCTCAGTTTCAATTTTCATTTGCTTTTCTGAATCTTGTCATTCAGAAACTGTGCCCAAAATCGCTAAAAGTAGTAATGTTATCAAAAGAAAGGAGTTGATGATATTGATGTTAATGATTATCCGTTTGGAAATTGTCAATTCTTTTCCTTCTAATATCGTTCTAGTACTTCGAAGATTCAGTAACTATATTTTTGTCACACGGTATGCTGAGAAAGTTAGTTTCGCGAGTCTGCTAGTAGCCGAAGGTTTGACGTTTCGTGTGTTGTGATATGAATCGTTCGAGTCGATTTTGGGGTTTCAGGTATTGTGAGAAACTGAATAAGTGTAAATTCGTTCGCGTTGTCTAGATCGTTAGATTCTGATGATGATAAAATTGTTTTTCAGAAAATTGAATGAGATATTTAGGTCTATGGATGTTAATAACACGGGAACAGTAAGCTTGGGCGAAGTAAGTATGCAATCGTTTTTAATAACTGTTTGGTATTATAATATGACCAATAATTTTCAGGCATGGATTGCATTACAGTCTAATACAAAAAGTAATGTATCAGTTGCAGATTCGCTCAATGCTATACACAATTCAGGTAATATATGTATATAAACAGAATGTGAGAGATGATAATCATCGGAATAAGTGCTTATTTGTATTTAAGGATAGAGGCCCCTTTTTAAAAAAAATTTTTTTTTTGTGTTTGTTACAATGAAACTCAATGAATATTTTTATTCATATTATTCCATGATCCAGAAATGTTTTTGTCACACAATATTGAATCCTTAAATTAGTGCAAGTTGCGCTGTAGGACTGCTGCTTTACGACCTGGACCACAATTGTGAATGTTCTATTGAGATGAAAAAGAAAATCCAAGCATATTTGTAATCAAAAAACTAGTATCTATTGTTCGGACTACAGACGACTTTCAGATTTGAAAATTACAATTTATAGGGAAATTAGAAGTTAAACAAAGTAATAAAATATTTGAAAGTCTTCGAAATTGTGCCACCATTTTGTCGAATGTAAAAAAAAAAAAAAAAACGGCCGTAGTTAGACAATGGAGACTAGTCTTCTGGTTACAAGTATGTCTGCATATTCTTTTTCAGGTCATTAAAAGAGCCATGATCATAGTCCAGGTCGCAAAGCAGCAGTCCTACAGCGCAGCTTGCACCACCCTAAAGCATTCAATATCGTGTGACAAAACAGAATTCCTGCATCATGTAATAATATCAATAAAAATATTTACCGAGTTTCATTGCAATATACAACGGAAAAAAATTTCATAAAAATTCCAGATAATACACCTAGAGTTGCCCAAAAAAAGGCAGCCCTGTCTTAATGCATCGAGTTAAAACCACGTTCAAGAATATTCCATCAAAAAAATGTCATCGTTTTATGGAAACTATTTCGAAGTTCAAATGAATGAGTTAAGTTCAAATTTTTAAACGATTATTCCCACCTAACTGCTAATTTTAATGTTGCAGATGTATATGAGACATTGATAGCGAATTTTTCGACAAGAGATGATCCGGCTGAATATCAAATCAATTTTGAACAATTCTGTGCCGTTGCAACTGAATGGGCTTGGAAATTAAAAAATAACAGCGTTGCCAGTGAAAGTGAGATACCTTCAGTTTGGAGTATATTTTATAAGAAGGCTTCAAAGTTCCTCCACAGAGCTATCATTCGCCCTTTTAACAACTTTATAGGTATTTCCTGTTCAAACAGTCTTCTGCTAACTGGTAATGTGGATCCTTGATAATCCATATAATCACAAGCAATAGCGAATGAGCTCTTTGAAATATTTCACAAAAATTACGTTTGAGGATCAATTGGCTGGTGAGCAGACGGAAGAAACGTTCAAAAAGTCTGGCGATGTTACTTGCTGCAATGATGATGAAAATGAATGAAACCGAATACCTCCTCAGTAAAAAAAATTTATCTGAGCAAATTTGAATAACACAACCTGAGTGCATGATATTACAATTTGAAAAAAGATTGTATAGTTAGAACGTTCAAAATGATTAAATTGCAGTGCGTTTTTTGTCTGATTCTAATGTTTTCATGCTTGTTTTATTCATATGTTTTTCAGACAATTTGTGAATATTTAGTCAGTGAGCAAAGTGGGCCCAAAAACATCAGAACTTTGAAAAGAACACTAAAGTTTGATTCTTTTGTACGGTCTAATTGTAAAATGTTTTCTCAAATTGTTGATATTTGAGCTTATGTTATTTGGATTTGGCCAGATTCATTTCTGTTACTTAATAAGAATGTTGTTTCATTTCATATTCACTATCATTGGCGCAAATAGCATTGCTGAAAATCTCTTTAACAGTTTTTCCTCTTTTCCTAACTTTTGATCCAGACAGTCTGACCGATTCATCCTTAATATATACGTATAAATATCGTTATTATATTTCAATCGTAAACTTGATTGTTCTCTTTTAAATTTGAGTTTTGAAACTGAGGTATTTCCATTTCTCGAAATATGTTTAATATACCATCAATTGTCGAGTGAATTTCAGTCTCTGCAAACCCTATATTCACATTTCATGTATATTAGACCATTTGACATTGGTAGTAGTTCTTTTTTGCCAAATTGGAAATCAGTTCACGACTAGTTTGATTCGAGTCATATATCCCCCTAGAGTCTGGGTTATAATGGTTTTACTAATTATATATGTATGAGAAAATGTGCAATGTTTTTGCGACAAGAAAATAATACTTATAAATTCAAATTCTCCTTTTATGCAATTTCGAAATATAACTACAGGTGCGCAATTTTATGCCACTACGATGTCAGCCCTGCTAAATTGATTAGCTTATTATAACTATTTGTTTTATCATTGAATGAATCTCAATAAATTAAGATTGTGACAACATGAAATTTAAATCTTTTCTATTCATTGCTATAAATGTATAGGATTGTAATGTTGTATTATACGATTTTTCGTTTTGTAGTCTATTTTCCTTCTTTCTTCAATCTTCAATTGGTTAAATATATTATAAATATGTAAATATATAAATGAAAAAAATAGTGGATATTCAAGCAAACGTCCCATATTTACTTGATCTAGAATCAAATTATTATATATCTGCATGTATATACCAAGGAACAAGGAATGGGAAAATGAGATTTATAAAGTTTTCGTTACAGGCTGGCCTAGCACTTTAATACCAGAGTCAGAAAATCGAGACATATTTGTTGGTGTAACTGGGAAAGATATATTCTGGTTAAACTCAACGGCTGCACCTCTGATAAAGTGAGTATTTTAAGTTATATTTGGTTTAATTTTGGGCAAATATCTCTAAAGGTCAAGAGTTTTGTTGAATATTAATTTTCTGGTTCACATTGTGTTTAGATCGATGGATTTATCTGTGTACAAAGCAGATTTAAATGAATATGATGTGAGGATATTATCTCAACAATTACAACATATGAAAGCATCACGTTTAATTTTACTAATTGTTCCGCCCCATTCGAGGGGCATATCTATAATGGCCTTGGCAGCTCATTTCATAGGACTCCGCTCAAAACTTGTTTTATGCATTCAGAGTCTTCCTGATGATTGTACAATTTCTGGAGAAAAGGTATAGTTCATCACTCTTCATCTATAAATAAATAAATTCAGTGGAGAGATGTACCAATGTACTTTGCATTTTTCTCTTCTAGCTAACTCAGCAAGCTATTAAGGACTATAATCGAGGAAGAATGTATTTATCAGACTATGCGACTCGCGAAGGTGTACCTGTATTTCAAAATATTGCCGATGCTTTACAGCATGCGATAGAAGAAGTTCAACGTCGTTAATTTTTATGTAATAGCTCCTCAATTCTAAACTAATTTATTTTATTTTTGTTTTACCATTTTACAATTTTTTTTTCTTTTGTTTTATGTCTTTGTTTAAAATTATTTTTACCGTAACTTAACTTGACAATTTTTTGTAATTTTTTGGTAACTGGTTGAGGATTGATTATATGTGTATATATCATTAATTATTCTAACGACTGTAGTTAATTCCCACTGACAGCAGTTATAACGGAAAAACGTAAAACGTTGTTTTTTTTTATGAAAGTAACAGTTTTAACTATACACATACACATGCGATATGTATATATAACACATATATATATGTATGTGTGTGTGTGTGTGTGCGTGTGTGTGTATATAATGGCAACAGTAGATAACAAAATCTCGATTAAATGCTCAGACTTTTGTTATTTAAACATTAGTGGCTCAACATTTACCTTTGAATAATTTTCTAATTAATCACGTATATCCCTTGGTTATTTTTTTTTTTTTTTTTTTTCAAATAAATCTTAGCAAAGTATTATTATTTTGTATTCAATCTTTGCCTCTCATGCCTTTTTATCCATAACAAAAAACTGTAGCAAAATATGACAATCTTTAAATACTAACTGATATGTTTTTTGTACTTTGAGTACTTTATTCAATTTATATACACGTGTATCGGAATTGTAAGATTTATCGTTACCACTGTTGGAGCATTCTCTATTAAAAACTATTAAACACATTGTATTTTATACGTCCAATTATCAATGAGGTCCCAGTGTAGTTAAGCTTTGTTTACTTAATTGATACCATTTTTTCTTTTTATTTCAAACTCATTTCCGAATTATAATTCTGAGCAATTCGCTATAATTCGTTATAAAATTGTGTTTGTATTTTATGGTATTTGAAAGCAAAATATACATACACAAATTCCATCCTTATTTTCTTTTTTCACCAGTAACAATTGAATAAGACATGTCTGTCTCCTTTCGGTTATAGTACTATAATTTAGCATATTACTGTACTGATATCTTTATGAATTACTGTATTATAAAATGGTATTACTTTGCACACAACTTATAAGTATGAACCAAAATACCCAATAAATACTCCAAAATGCTGTGGTAATTTTGCCCACTTATAAATTACAAATACCAACATTACGAGGAGCGTGCGAAGATTTTGGCTTAAGACTGGCAGTCAATTGTGAATATGATTGTGTCTAAAATATTGTGATATCATCAACATGAAAGATCATTGAAGGTTATACAATTTGAGCTGCAGCTCATTAATTGATCTGGAAAAACTAGCAAGTTTTATCATGTTCGAATAACAATTGATAGGAAAATGTTGACTGTTAATCCTAATAATTACTATATGCTACAATACCTAGATGTGAAGCGTTTAGCTGTTCCACATAGCTGCAAAACTTGTCATGTCACATTTTAAAATTTTATACTAAAATTTCATCCATAGTATTCGAATAAGTAGTTCTTACATACTATGTAACGTAATACATATTTAACATATTGTAACGACTATACTACATAAAAGGGTTCTCGGTGCGTATTGAGTAAATTCTAAACCAAGGAATACTGCACCCGGCAAAAATAAATTAGGTGAAAGTAGGTCAAGTAGGTCAGGTAATGACAGGTAAATGTTCGCGTCTTAAAGTCTTGAGACTAACTGGTTCTACTATAATATGTATTTGCGGAGCAAACGTACATACTTGACCAAACAACTGATAAGGGAAGCTGATCGGTTACGGTGTCAGCTGTATGTTGACATGTATGAAAGGTATGAGGAAGTTCGTTGCATTTTGTTGACGAAAAAATTTAAAGAGGGATTTGACCTCTGGACAGATTTTCGTGATCACTACTCGGCCGGTAAGTGAGACCGAGATGATCAGGGGACTACAAAAAGCCGCATTACCGATCCAAAAGCTTCTTTATCGACGAAACCCATTTAACGTGCAAGCTATGAAGTTACGCAAAACTTATTAGGGCGTTGACTGAGGATATATATCTCTTCAGTCAACGATTAGGGTAACCGCCATGTCTATGCAGGGTACTAACGCTTATTTAAATCATATTAAGCAACTTGCCACCTAATTTGTAACACTTCCACTAGAGGAATATTAGGTAATTTTTCGAACCATTCAGGGGACCCCTCCACCAACAAACATTGAGTGAAAGTTTGAGACCTATGTACTACAATAAAATGCATAAATGCCTTAACTTTCTGGCCTAATTGCTTGCCGTCCGAAATAAAATGTGAGTTCCACTCTATAACATTAATTTATTATCAGTGTTTCTCATTTATCGCAGCTGACCATAGACATATTCTGCACAACTTCACAATAAATTTAGTGCAGTGGTAGTGCAGTGCGGAAGTTTGGAAATAGGAATACCATGCGAGCGAACTACCACCGCGCTAGGTCAATTGTGAACAGTGTTGCCAACTCAGTAGTTTTTCCACTAAATCTGGTTGTTTTTATTCTGGGACGGTAGAAGAAATGCACTTTTGGTAGTGAGTAGATTTTGTCAGTGGTATGGTTGGTCATCAGTTTTTACACGTTTTAATTCCTTAATCATTAGATGACAGCATGAAAAGTAAATCTTTTTTCCTTTTCTTCTTATGGATGTTACAATTTATATCAATAATAAATATTCATGTTCTAATAACAGTAAACTTCATTTGTTTTTTCTTTTTTTATTCGATTTTATTAACGGTATATTGACGTCCAATGCTAATGTTATATTACCATATATTATAAAGTAATAATTAGATCCAAATTCTATTATAGATGTTCATTTAATACATACAAATAAGATAATTATTTTTAGGCAAATATTCGCGCGCTAAATTGAAATAAAATTTTTAATTCAGTCCACCAGGGGCGGGTTTAGCGGTTTTTCAGTGGAATTGATTAGTCGTCTTAGTGGGAGAGAATTCAGAGTGTTGGCAACGAATTTCCGTGTACCGGGTCGAGCCGCGTTATCGGGTTTTGCAGTGTCATCTCTCGAGTAGTTCGGGAAGTGCCGAATTGGAGTGCTCGGATTAGCGGATAACGTTTTGGAGGATTTTGAGAAGGTTTGATTTCGGATGCGTTGCGATAGCGTATCGTTTAGGTTACGTTTAGTTGCGCCTGCATTGAGTCCCGTACCCGTTAGTTAAGATAATGTAAATTGAGTTGTGTTACCTTGAGCTTGTGTTTAGTTGAAGTTAAGTTTAGTGGTGCTTGCGCTTAGTTAAGTTGCCGTTCAGTTAAGATAATGTTTAGTCGAGATTGCCGTTGCGTTGAGCAGCAGTTGAGACGAGAAGTTTGAGTATTGAGGTTTAGTTGCGTTTGAAATATAGTAACGTTTGCGGATTCGTTTAGTTGAGATAAGTAGGAAATAAGCTTTCGGTTAAGTTATGTTGTCACGTTTAGATTTACGGCAGCTCGCGGTAGCGTCGAAGCTCCGAGTCGGGTGAGATCTCGGGTGAGATTGAGGACGCCGTCTGTTCGGTAGCCCCACGGCGCACCGTCGAGTAATTAGTTTTAGTTTCGGTTTCGAGTGATTAGTTCTAGTTTCGGTTTCGAGCAATAATCGCCATGAAGAAGAAATGGCGAATTTGCGAATTCAGAATTGCGTATGAAGATTTTGTGATCGTTGAGTGACATTTTAGTTAAGGAGCCGCGAGCTCTGTAGAGTAAGAAATAGAGTAGGTTACGTGTAACTTTCTGTTTATTTTTAGAATCGCGATGAGCGACTTTTGGATTATATTTTTTTTGTTTTTGTATCACCGCTATTGGGAAATATAAGATTTTATTTTACTTCTTTTGTTAAATAGCGTGTGTATTTCGAGTGTCTCTCTCTCTCTTCAAATATTACCCCTCCCCTCTCCGCGGTACTGAGCTATCGAGCATATGCCCGAGGTATAGCGCATTAATGATTTCGAGGCGTGTTGATCACGCCAGGCGCCCAACAAAACTTCGCGATATTGTTTTTAGATCCAGGGTACATCGTGGACGCCAAATTATTGTGCACGCGGTAAGTTCTCGGTCATTTTCTCCGAGTGACCGAGGAGCGGGAAAACTCACAATATATATATATATATATATATATATATATATATATATGTATGTTATATGCAAGAAGGCGCTAATCGTGACACTCGTACTTAGTACGGCATTGTTAGCGACTATGTGCGCATTGTAAGCATGGGCGGGGCTTGCGCACCTTCGATTTCTGCAAGTGTGATGCGTTTCCGGTCCCACGTGGTTGCAATTACCGAGGTCCTAGTGTAGTATCAAAGGCCGTGGTACGCATGCGGAAATTGATTGTGCGATAGCTAATTTTTGTCCCGTGTTCATTGCCATCGTAACTTGCGGCCAAAAAAAATTAGCTGTCGCAGAATCAATTTCCGCATGTGTACAGGCGTGTTGGTCGAAATCGTGGAGGATCAGTGGAAATTATACAAATTGTTCTTACATTCAATTAAACCCCCTTTGTAAAATTTGGGAGCGATTGTCTGAATCATACTGGAGTTATTTTATATACAATTTTTTGTGATTCTACATTGAACCTGACAATTTCCCATAAGGATCAATTCCAAATCACGAAAAATTAAAAGTAATGTAACTCTGGTATGGTTCAGATAATCGCGTTCAAATTTTACACAGGTGTTCAAAGTAAAAACAACTTGCTTAATTTTCATCGACCTAGACCAATTTCGACCTAGACGCCTGCATACCCTTAAGGGATCGTCTCAGTGTGAAATTTTCAAAAAATTGTTTTTTTTTTTTTTGCATTATCGTATAGTATACACTGTTCTAAACATTCTCCCAAATTTTTAAATCGAAATTCAAATTATTACGGTCGCTACAGCGTTTCTTGTAGAAAGGGAACGGGTTTTCTACCTGCGCGAGTACTAAGGTGCTTAGGTTCTATAACCTTGCAGAATAAACTGTCCAAGCATTTCAGTTCGTTTTTGACATCCACCACGGATAGACGTACGAGAGAAACCCCCAAGAAAAAAATCAAGACCTGGCATCGCCGATTGATCGTAAGTAAACGATTTATATAAACTTTTCCAACTTCAATCTTTAAACGCGTTTTTCTCAGAATGGTGTTTTTCAAAACGGTTTCCACTCTCAAAGGAAGAGTTTTAAAGATATCTAGTTCCAATTTCGGGAGAACATTTTAAACGTCATTCTTTATCGCGCTATGGAAGCTTTTTTTTTTTTTTTTGAAAACTTCTTATTTTTTTTTACGAAAAACTGTCGAAAAAAAGGGCCACATTCGACACTTTTTGTTCAAACCGCCGCCATTTTGTCAAATTTGAAAAAAGAAAAAAAACCGTCCATAGCGCGATAGCGACTTTCCTACAGATCAATAATCTTTTTGAAATTTTTTTTTCAGATCAAAATTGCGGCCGTCATCGTGGAAACCGTGCAGCACCTTTTTTTTTCACGTGAAATTACAACAATTTATACAACAATGATGCACTCAATAAATAAACTTTAAAAAAATCATTTTGTATTCTTCATAAACCTATTTATTTATGAAAAAAAAACCGGACCGATTAGTTTATTTGAACATTAAAAAAAAAATTCGCGAAAATCAGTGATTTTTCGGAGGGTCACACTGAGACGATCCCTTAATAGGTAACACCGCTCTAAGATTTTGGATTTTTTTTGCTTTAACAATATTTTCGGTCCATAAAAACAATACCCTGTTGGTCCCGCAGCGAAAGATTTCTTTTAAAAGGTTCAATTCTCAATTTTGGCACAGTGCCTCGAAGTACGCGCTGAGTACTCTTAAATCTTTAAACGCATTTTTCTCGAAAACACTTTATTCAAACTGAGAAGACAGATTACTTGAACACCATTGCATGGATCGATTTGAAATTTTGCCAGTAGTTTCACAATTACATTATCTATCGAAGTGCGGAGCCATTTTAAAAACTTTAATATTAACTTTTTTTATCAATCATTTACTGCTTATTTCTAGCCAATAATGGATTCATTTTTTCAAAATGCACCATTTTTGCAAAATTCGATATAAAAAAAACCCCACGTGGTTCCATAGGCAATAGTATACAAAGCGTGTTTTATGTTAACTGTGGACAGACTTCTAGGGTGTGTAGGGGCTGTCTAGGGAAGCATTTTGAGGTAAGACAACCATGGTCGGAAATTCATCCTAATGGCTGTGGAGGGCTTTGAGGAATTTGATACCCCGCACTTATTCGTAATGTAACGAATCAGATGTGATTACTTTTGACACAACCTTTAATTCAGCTGCAGGCAACAGTACAAAGTTCTTGAGTGAAATCAACAAACCCATAAGCTTGAAAAAAAGATAAACAATGAGAAAAATTACAAAACAATTGTTTGTAATTCGGAATATGTAAAATTCGTTATGTGTCACAGGTGGCCACTCTACGTACTGTGACCATGCACACTTGAGCTTTTCGTTTTCCATAACTGTTTGAGATTCTGTTTATAAGCACCGAAAATTGTTTTGTTATTTTTTATTACCAATTTTATTGTTTTGTTGACTTCACACAAGAATTTTGTACTGTTATCTACGGCGGAATAAAATATTGTGTCAAAAGCGATCACGTCTGATTAATCAGACGATGAACAAGCGCGCGGTAGTAAATCCTTCAAAGCCCTTCACAGCTGTTAGGATGAGTTTCCAACCATGGGAGTCTTGCCTCCAAATGCTTGCTTAGACAGCCCCTACACACTCTAGAAGTCTGACCAAAGTTAACATCAACACCCAGTAGATTATAAAAATTTTTGTTCCAGCTCTCATACTGTACGAGATATCCGTCCGTCCTCTCTGAAAGGAGTTTAAAAAAAAAAGTGATTTCAAAGATTAGCTCTATCTCCGCCATTTTGCATCAAAATGATAATACATTTTTTTTCACACTCCAATTATATGTGTTAAATAAATCCTCGGAAAAGAAATCCTATTCCGTTTTCCATACTCCTAAAATAAATTGTCAAAGTTAGGCCTTTTTTCGGCCGTTAGAGTGGTGCTATCCCTTTACTCGACTGATCTCGACGAACGACTGTATACAAGATCGTGGTATACCTGATGATTTTGTTCGATCGGTAAAAGCTATAATTGGCAACGATGAACAATTAGCAGCTAGATATTTCAACCAATGGAATTTCATCCTCAGTGTTTTGTTTAATACGACTTTTATTTCAATTGGGTAAAAAACGATTCGCGGTAATCTTTCATCAGAAATTTAAGGTATCATAGTCTCCTTTTGTATAGTTACAGTTTTCGCACTTGCACTTTTCAACGTTTCTTTTCATAATTTATACTTGCTAATGGGGAGCTGAACAGCTGGATGGACTGAACTGTTTGAATTCCAAGTCAAGAACAGACAAAAAACTGTCAGTAATGTTATTTGCGTCGATGACGGCAAACATGAATCCATCATTTCTACAATCTAACAGAAATGAACCTGAACAAATTTGGCTAAAATTTGATTTGGATTACATATATATATATTATAGAGAATTTAATTTTCTACAAGCCGTTTTTGATGATTTTTACCCAAACTTAACTACTGAGACAAATTAAAAAAAAAAACCATAATTTTATCGAAAAATTAACTTCAATTGGCCGTCGGCACGTGTTATTTTTGTTTAAATCGCAAAAGCAAAATTTTCCCCGTAGTTTCTCATCAGAAGGAAGGATTTTTTCGGGCGCCGCAAAGATTTTAATTTTTAACGACCACCCTAATATATATACCTATATATACATATATAAATACGTCAATATTAAAATCGACCAGGGCACCCCGTAATCCAAATCAAATTTTACCCAAATGGGTACGTCCAATATTTTTCGACCACAGCCTGCGGGCTTGGGTCAGCGATTCGGCTGCTGATTTTTTTCAAGAAAGTAGGTTATAAAAAAAGACAATTCTCCAAATTTGAGCTTAATATAAGAAAATCTGGTGGCTATAGAAATTTTTGAAGTTTTTAATAATTCAATTTTTTAGTTATTTTCACGATTTTTTCATGGGAGCTCTATGGGACTTAAAGACTCGAATCAAACGGCATTCCCCTTTTCTGACCTTGTATTTTTAAGAAAAACATAGTTTTTTACTCCAAAGCAAAATCCAGTTTAATTAGGACCCTTTTCATGAACTACTATTTTAGCAAAATTTCGCATAACTTTGAAACGCTGCCAAGTCAAGAATTTTCCAAGTAGACGGCCAATCGACGGCTCAAATTTTTTCGTCTAGGTATACTTTATCACTACCCACACGAATTATTATTAATATATTATTAAAATATATATGTAGTGTATCACCAAATGTCTAAATCCCCATATAGCAAATGTGAAAAAGGGTTTAACAACCCCATTCTATATGCAATTTTCAACAAAAACATTAACACATTTTCATTTGACAGAGAAATAAAGAAATGGCATGGATTCTACGAAATCGCAATAGGGAATTTGTAGAATTATGTACGATAGTAAATTCGTAAATGGTTTGCCTGTTGTATGTGTTATCGCAAAAAACATCACCCCGCAAAAAAAAAAATGCTCTACTCAAAAGCACCTTTTATCACACATGCACTTGTTGCCTAGCATTTTTGAAGGTGTATTGTATGTGTGGGTTTATGTGTGCAAGCACACGTGCTTTGTGTGTACAGCAACCAAGGTGTACCAGAACTATATTGTGTGTCACGTAAACTATACTTTGGTTCATTCTAGTACCTATACCAGCAGCTCGCCATAAAATACCTGTCCAATTATAGTATTGGGTGAAGATGATCCATTAAACTTTCCAAGCTTCTACCGCTTCCGATTACGGGATGGCAAATTTCTGAACATTTCAATAATTATTTCGTGTAACTTAAATTACAGTGGAATGGATTGACCACCATAGACAAAATTTAGTGATACATGAAATATTCAGTATTTATGTGTATTCAAACATTTAACGATCTAAACGGAACTTTTTTTAAAAAATGCAAAGCTTTTTATCATCCAGCTAATTATTCAAATTTTATATTTTTGGATATTTTTTGTTTACTGTAAAGATCCCTATAGATTATCAAAAAAATTTTCATAAACAGTCATCTATAGAGTGGATCAAAATAGATTAATTTCAATACGATTCCATAGTTGTTCATCAAGATTTGAATTTTACGCTACAACTATACTAAATCATAAGACTATTTGAATGATTTTCAGACCATTTATGAACATCTGGTCAGTGAATAAAATAAGCATAAAAGCAGTCGAATTAGATTGAAAACACCAAAATTTCTAGAATTTATTTTTATTCTACAGGGTGTTTCAGAACAATAATTTCAATCTCTAAGAGGTTATAGGGGTTGTCCAGACAAGAAATTTCGTCCGAACTACCTGTGGTTGGAGCAACATCATTCTGGCTGTAAATGGGATCATGCCGACTATGGGTGATTTACGAAAAATTTCTCATCTTGGCAATCCCTATAACCTTGCACTGTTTGATACTGCTATTCTGAAACACCCTGTATAATAGGTTTCATTGGTATTATGTAATCGATGTTTAAGTCATGTTCATAATCATTGCCGGAGGTCACATTGCTGGAGATTTTTTGAATAATTATCTCTTCGTAACCCTTGATTGATAAGATCTAGCTAATTAATCCTTACAATGTTTCTTTCTAAATGATAACACACACAAATCGAATGCTATTTTCACGATTGCTTTCCAAACCCATTTAGCAGTACAGAATATAAAGTTTACCCTATAATTATGTATGCGTGTAATCTAATAAGTCTGCTGTTGGGCATAACAATTAGAGGAGGAGACAATATCAAGATTACAATCTATCCGTATCAAGTTGACAATTAAATCACCATTATTAAACTTGTTGACTTAGTAAATAGGACTTTATATATTACAGAAATTTTTCTCACAGCAATTTCTTCAAGCATACTAAGTAGATTTGTAGTGATTGCTCATACACAAGGATAAATGCAGATAGTTGAGGCATTCGTTGGAATAATGTAACATTTTTACATGGATCAAGCTTTCCAGAAATTTGGATTTTGCTCCAATCTTCGTAGGAACGTAGTGTACCAATTTTGCATAATAGAAAGAGGTACAAAATTTTCAGAAGGGTTCGGTAACATTTGCTGCTGTGTCACAGAGAAACTTGAAACATAGTTGAAAAAGTGTGCTAGCATTTTCTGGCTGAATGTAGTCATTGCATTACTTGTTTCTTCCGCAACAGCGGCACTCTGTTGTTCTATTATACTGAGGGGCTCAATAGATATACCAATTTGAGCGTCATGCGAAATTTTTTCAACTCCAAACATCGTTTGATTGATATTTTCAAATTCGTGGTTTTTCTTGAGGTTTGAAATTTTGAAGATTGCCGATGGTTTTGCATTCGAGATAAATCCAAGATTCTGCCAATTTGGCGGAGCATTTGGATCTGGCCAGCTGAAGTATACTGAAAATGACAAATTTTCGTGACATCAAATTATACAACTAATTGAATCTTTGATTGGCCTTACTTGATGTATTAACCAACTTACCAGCTCCGCCTAATCCATCAGGAAATGGCACTGTGCCAGTAAGAAATATGACAACATGATTAACATTGTCCGCGTCGGGAATAGTAATAACATATTGTGTTTCGCCCACTTGTTGGAAGTCTGTTTGTACCTATAAAAATTAAGTTTTCATTGAAAGTATAATTTTGTCATTTATTATCGTCACCGATAATCATGCTATCGTAATTCATAAGAATTTTGGATGATTTTGATGACAAATTTCTAACTAATAAAAAGTTAGGGTCGATTAATTGTCAAAGCTGGATTTTTCAATTTGACATATAGCATTTCTAAGGTTGGATTCCAAAGTTAAAGTGCTACTTACCAATCTTCCGGATACAATTAGTCCGAACATGATTACAGTTTATTAGACGAATAATGTAGAACAGTAAACAACATTTAAAAGATAACCTAACTGTCACGCTAGTACTGTATACATTTGTTACTCTACCGGTAAACTTTTACGCAGCACATACACGCAACTTCGACCTACAAGCCTAGATGAAAAGCTAATAGTTGATATCGTGGTTGATACCCGCGTGACGATACTTTCCAAGGATTAATGTACGCGTCCACTATGCATCGTTCCACGAATCCTAACTGGACAAAGAAGCATAAACTCCGCTTTTTTTTTCTTTTTTTCCTTGGGTGTACTCCGAAATATACTTCCAGTACTGCCGACCGTGACGTCACGCAGTCAACTGCGAACTGCTGCGAACTACGTTCCGTTTTTACACGGCCCTCTCTCAAGCAGAGTTGAGTAGGGAGATCTTCAACGCTCGGCTTTTCGTGATACCAGCTAGGTTGGAGCGGCGACGTGACACCTAGGCGGCCACGCACCGAAGGTGGCCCACAATCGTGTATATATAGATATACTCGGTCGCTGTCCAGAGCTTTTGAAAGAAGTTGACACCTTTGTGAAGTTGGCCCCCCGAAGTTATTATTTTTAAATCTAATTAATGTAATTCGTTCGAGAATCGTTTGAGAGGGTTTGAGAGTAAAGAAAAATCGTTTGAGAGTTAATAGTTTTTCCGGAAAATTGATTTTGTCCCACAATTTTTTTCGCTGCGCAAAAGCTACACAGCTACAGCTACACAGTTTATTTACCTTGTAAATGCGACAAGGGATGGTACGCCTAGCCGAGGAACATGAATCGTTCGCAAGATCGTTGCAAGCACGGTCCAAGATTTACAAGATCTGAGAACACAGAAATCTTGGGATAGACGAACAGGAACATCGCTGACATATATTATAAGCCCATCGACATTCTACGTTTCTTCCAATTATGAATGCATTATTCCTTATCTGCAAGTAAACATCAATTTTGGCGTTCTATAAAAGATTTCACTTTCTATTGCACTGCGTTAAAAAGATTTCGTCAAGTTTCCCGTTTTAGACGCTCGTATCTTTTTCCAACAGTTTCATCCAATTCTTCTCTTGCCATTGGTGTCATTGAGAGAAAATTGCTCAGCTTCGTCTCCACGTCCATCTCGTACCCGTTCGATTTACGATAATCCGCATCCTCGAAACTTGTATTTCTTCGTCAATCTCGGTCGCTACTGCTGATTTCAGACGCACTGCGCAGACATGTTGCGCATGTGCAGTGCGCACACACAATGCGCACACCGGAAGTGCTCTAATCCTAGGGGAAATCGCACATTGAATAATTATTTAATATCAATTAAAATATTAACTCTCTAACAGTTTTTTTCTACTCTCAAAATCCTCTCAAACGATTCTCAAACGATTAAAAAAAAAATTAAACGTCCAAGTCCATTTTTTGAGGAGACAGAAAATACGGGGGCCAACTTCACACCCAAAATTAAAATCAATTTTCCGGAAAAACTACTAACTCTCAAACGATTTTTCTTCACTCTCAAACCCTCTCAAACAATTCTCGAACGAATTGCATTAATTAGATTTAAAAATAACAACTTCGGGGGGCCAACTTCACGGAGGTACATTTTTGTCGGAAACCGTCATCAGGGAAGTGATTGATTCAAGTGCGGCAATCACGCCTACTGCCTCATGCATAATTTACGAACCCTATAGCCACACTAACGACAGCGCAGTCTGCCGGCGAGGTCCTGAGTTATTCACCTCGGTCAAGGTTTTTGGATCAAACGCGGTAGCGTAGCTGGCCCTCCATATATATATATTGCTCCGTGGCGCTAATGACAATTAATTAAATAACATGACAACCGCATGCGACACCGCTGAACAGACGAAACTATATCATGCCGTTATCTCTCTTGGCTTGGGTGAGTTCCGAAATTATTTGGCAGCGCTAAAAATTTCCTTAGACAGAGGCAGAGGTACCCACGAACTCGGTAGCGCAAAAGAGATGAAAGAGTGCTGACAGCACCGGGAGCTCTTGCCGGGAGGTAATATCCGGAACGCACCCTTAGGGTGCTATTTCATGTGCAATAAAAAGCAGCAGTGGTTTAGTAACTTACTAGTTTTCACTAGCATCAGTCTGGTAATTTTACGCAGCAGCAACGCTGCTCATGAAATAGGTCGTGGCTTCTTGTGATCTTGTGGCATGTCGCTCGAGAAACTGAACAGCGAGCAGCAGAAACTTGCGCCTGAAGTGATAGGGGAAAACTGCTGCTGTTGCTGCTTTTTACTGCTCATGAAATAGCACCCTTATAGTTCAGTGGTTGGTTACAGTTGGCAATGGAAATTTTCAGAACGCCTGTTGGCTGCAGCTGAATCGTACATTTGATTTCAGAACGCAGAAATTGCATTTAGTTGTGTAGTTTTGATCGTCGCCGTGTACGGCTACAAGCTTCTTGAGTATGTAATACGTGCCCAGTTGCTGGTCTATGACTTGCCGTTCTATTCCGATCTGCGTACTTTTTAAGATCACTCTGTCTAATCGAACAGAAAGATGTTTCCAACTAAATAATGTTTATAATTATCCAACTCGTGTAGCCAGTGTTGGTAGTTTTAATGTGATGTATCGTGTGCAAGATAGCAGTAATTGATGTGATTACCATACAGCGCTGCAAGTGAGTTTTATTCGAATATAGTAACATCTTGTTAATTCATTTTGACATTTGTGAATTGCTGTACACAAGGTGTCTAGTTTTCACGTCACAAGACTCGCGAAATTTCCATTAATTCATACAAAGATAAACTTCGTCTTGATAAAGCCACACACCCTCTAGTTAAACAAATTTCACATTTTTATCTTATTTATAACATGGACGGAAAGAGTAGCGGACCAAAACTTCACCTCGATGTTTCTCCAGTCGAAATTATAGCTCACTGTACGTCTATAACATATAATTAGCGTTAGAAAAACTTGAATAGTTACACAATACGCTCATGAAGGATTGGCCTTTTTATCTTCCATAATTCCTATACACCAAATGCACAATTTAGCAATTATTTTTGATTAAATCGTACATCCAATAAAACATTTCGTTTCATCATCACCTTGTAAGTTGCTTAGGTCTGACATATGCATCTTATAGACAGTACCTGATCAATGAATTATGAACACTACATATTTGTGAATTATATTCGTGTTTACTCTAAAAGTTGAAGTCGCAAGAATGAAACGCAGATGTACAACTCAAAGCATCTTATCTATTCGTTTTGATCACCAATTTCACAACAGGTGTTAAATATTTTTTTTTTTTAACACAGTTGAATGCAAATATTCAAAACGATGTACCTTGAAAGTAATAAACTTCAGCGCAATGTTTTAACAGCCGCCTTTCTGCATTCAAGAGATGACAATTAAAGATGTATTGTTCTCCACTACTCCAGATGTGCAAAATATGTACAGCGTGTTAAATATAGAAGAAATACAGAAATTTCTAAATTTTGAAGAAAAATTAACAATCATCCTGTTCAACATAATTAACCATTTTTTTTTTTACTTCCCATGTTTGCAAAGCAGGTGTTTTGTCAAACACTGAAACGAAATGCATATCTGTTAAAAGAGTTTCTCGACTTTTACTAGTAATGGATCAACTGTTTTGGTGTCCAGGTCAATAATAATAGTCAAATTTGACGCTTCAGCCCTAATGAGGGAGGCCCGTCTAGCAACTGGAATACAGTTTATTCAATACAGTCCCTGTTGTATATGTTTTTGCCCTATGCATAATAATTGTTGGTATTGAATAAATATATAGGAATTTTCATCCTCATTACGGCCGAAACGTCAAATTTAACTGTTTTTACTGCTGACCTTGAATACCAAAAAAGCTAATGCAGTGTAATGCATGTCTATCTTTTGCCGTATCAGCAATGATAGCATAAACTAAAATCTAAGCGAGTATCTGCACATCCTGTTTATTGCCAATGGATCTTTATTTACTCACTTTCATACCGTTGTTGAGAATCGAATGAGAAAATAGCATGATAATCATATAGGCAATAATGTCATATGAAACATAAGCGTTCATAGATATTACATTCGTCAGCAATTTCACGATACTTTATTTCAATGCAAAGCGCAAACTTGAGGCGTACCATGTAACATTATGTTAATTTATTATTGGTCCTACTACAAAAACAAATTAGTTTTGCAAAACTGATTTTGCGTGTAATAAAAAAAATATTGCATCGTATTTATTAATTTTTTTTACGACAGGTAATCACAACGCTCAATTCTGTTCATCCACAAATTTACCCACGGCTACAAATTATACATTTGTGAAACTTGATTGCGTAATGCAATTGCATTATCAGCATGCGCATGTGCTTTCAATGTTGCGTTCGTGGTTGGAATTATTCATATAATATTCCTTCTTTACTTTTTCTCTCTATATCCATTTCTCAATCATTGTAGGAGGTTGATTGGCCAACATTCGATATTTAGTTAATTATATTACGGGACAGATGTAAACTGAGTACTTTTTAAATTGTTGTATTTGTAGCTCTGAAAAATATAAAAATGCACAGTACCGGAATTGTAAACAAAAGCTTCGATCACAATGTGTCACTTCAAATCATTTTACAATGGTTATTAGATTTGATGTATTAGATTCGTTTCATTTCACCCTACGATGATCCACTTTATTCAGGAGACCATTCTGTACAATGCGCTGAACAGGTTTTCTTTTTTTTTTCAGTATTCAATTAAATATTATCATTTCTTGATTATAAGCAATATATTGGTACGGTGTTATAAAATTCAATATTTAATTAAATGAATATTAAAGGAAGTGATTCGGTGAATTTTCTTTTGAAAGTAGTCTTTCAAGAAACTAAGCCATGATAGATTGAAATCAAATGAATATACCAGAATTTGAACGATTTTGAAGTTATTTGAAACGAAGCCCACAATTAGATATGTACAATTTTTCACAACTCCAGTATTTTCTATTTCTATTCTTTGAAAGAAATATTTACAGCTTACGGATATATTTATTTGATAAATAACTCAATGTACTGTTATCTAGTATACCAATCTTAAAAAAAGATATCAACTTTTAATCAATCAACCTCCGTAATAAATGTTTGTATAGATGTGTTTAAATATTCGCTTAGTTATTTGTGATCAGAACTATGATCACACCAATTCACCGACTTCTTGTAAAATTTTTTGTTGGATAATTTATCTGGAATAGATGAAAGTTTATTTATATCCTCTGTTAAGCTGGTTATGAATTCAATATCTTGATGTTGTTTAAATATGTTTTAGTTGTGAAAATGAAAAGAAGGGGAAAAAATACCTATAGAATAGAAGAGAAGAAAAGTATAATAAAAATAGATACTGCTGATATTCAATTGTTTGTTTTCTACTTCATCTCGAAGCAAATGAATCAAAAAAGCTGCCTTTTAATCGATAAGCACATAGTTGAAAGTACTCAAAACTCATAAGAAACTAAAATCTTGTTCTGCAATAACTATTAACTCTGTTAAAATCGATCGATTAACAACAATTGACCAATTTCATTACAGGATATTGTCTTCTATTTACAGATTATTATAAGCTAATAAACCTGTGGATTTGGAGGCACAGCAAAGAGAAGGTCTCTTAGACTGTGGTGAGTGAACTTCTTTTTGAATGTTTTTCATTTCTTTTTTTCTTCAACGATGTAAAACTCGTTAACATTTTTTCATCAAATCTATTCATACACTTGAGTCCAAAAACACTGTGTACCAATACTTAATATCACTTAGACAAATCGTCATAACATTCTTAAACTTACTCGTAGCAAGTGACAAACACAGTAATTAAAGAAACACGAGGTTGAAGTTAGTAATGTTATTATAACGAAAACTTGGGGAAAAAATACTATTTTCTTAATTTTACAATGTTTTTTAAGGAGCTAAGATTTCGAAACATAAATGTATTTCGTTTTATTGTGGTTTACTGAATTTCAGACAAAAAATTCTAAAATCGCCAAATAACGCTCTATTCTCAGCATAAATCATTACGATGACGTTACTAACTTTAACGTGATAAAGAAATAACATCACAGGAATTTCTTCTCAATGTATTGAAGAGTGAAATGATGTTTTAATACCTAAATATCCTTCCCCGTGTTAATTAAATAAGAAAACTTCGATCTATGGCATCGATCGATTAAAATTAGCTTACAGAGATATCCTTTAACGAGCATTTTTTTTTCATTATTTGCAACCAGTTATTCAAATGAGAACAAGAAAAAGAAATATTGATACTAAATGAAAAGTTCTAAATACTTAGGTTGCAATGGATACTTCCGAGGAACCGACGAGTCTGCAATCTATTTGCCACCTGGGTGCATCTGAGTTATTTCCAAAACACACAGTGGAAAGCGAAGACCCGTCTTTGACTGTTCCGTTCACTCCGCTTAGCGGAGAATCCGTTTTGGCGCTCGGACGCACTTCGGATGGCGTGCTCGCACTTTCGAACTATCGCTTGTACCTACAACTCAATCAATCAAACTATAATATACCGTTGGGTCTTATCGAGCAGCTTGAAGTAAAAGAGATATTCTTTCTCCATATAACTTGTAAAGATGCACCATCGTTGAGGTAAGCAGCTGGATTTTTTACTATCTCGATAGATAAGAATGCCGATATACATTTAGTAATGATACAAAATCGTGAATCAAATACGTATTTCAGCTGCGCATTCTCCACAAACGAGCATTGCTTGGAATGGTTCAAGCGCCTGCACAAGCTCACTTATCCTAGGAAAAGTATCGAAGATATATTTGCATTTGCCTATTACGCCTGGTGTGTCGAAGAAGGCAAGGATTATCCACGATTGGGGAAGGATCCATCCTCTTACACTACTACCTTTCAATCAGAAGTGAGTAACATTTGTTTTAATAGAATCCATTTGCGAATGGATGTATATTTAGAATGTATTGACTGTAGATTTTGAAATAAAAGTTAAGGTGAGAGAAGAAACATTTCAAAAAATCTCCACCACTGTTATGTGCACAAATGATAGCGAATATGAATGAAACAACATCCTCACCACGCGATTGTAATCATTATGAGGAAATTTGAATAACGCAGGCTACGATATCAACAATTGATGAAAAAGTTTTATTATTAGGGTGTTCAAAAGTGATTGAACCTTGGTGCTTTTGGGCTTTTTTTTACTTGTTGACGAGATCCTCAAAATTTGTTCAAATAATGTTCAAGAAATCGGGTGACTAAAATCATGAGCATATATCTGAATACTGCGCCATCTATAATAAAATATAAGCCCTTTAACTGTCACGCGACTTTCTACGTGATCATGTCGATATACGCTTTTATGATTTTAGTCATGCACAATCTTACAAGGAAATGTAATTGATAACCAAGCTAGTAATGAATAACTGTTGTACCACACGTATGCATCACTATTTTTATATACTATGAACGATCTTTGGAGATCTTCATGATGAAAAAAATGAGCACAAATATTTATTTACTTATTATTTATTAAAGATTAATGGGATGTACCCTTGTACATAGAAAAAGATATAATAAAATATACGTAATGCATTAATATATATATTTGAAATTCGTCGCGAGAGGCACATTTACGACTTGTCTGTGAGACTTGTCGACATGTGCACACGTTGAGACATCTATATGTGGCTATTAATGTGATTTACATTATTTTAGCCATTTAGGACGGCCCAGCCGTTCATTTTTGATGATATGAAAGAATCATATCCATATTGGAGTGAGAAAAATTTGCTAGAAAGAGTACAATTTCGAAAATTTTCAGGTGAGTTGAAAAATTAACGACGGAGCCAGGAATCGAACCTGGTATCTAGAGATGCTTTACCGGAGATTTACTCCGCTAGACCACCTAGCCGCCCTGACTACAATGTCATTAATTTCTCAAAGTTTTGTTTTCGTGTGCCTTTGAATATATATATATTGTATATATATATTATTATATGTAATATATTATATATATATATATTTGAAATTCGTCGCGAGAGGCACATTTACAACTTTTTTTTTTTTATTTGATACATTGCTGAACAAACTGAAGGTATTAACAGAAGTGAAGAAATATTGGAGTAATCATGATCAGTAAAATGCATTGCCAGTCTTGAAAGCTACAAAACACACAAATAAGTGATTAAATTTTTCAAGTTTGTAAATGTTGTATATGTATGCGATTTCCGAATAATAGAACATTAAGTTAAAATTGGATAAATAAATGAATATTAAAGTGTTCTAAAAGTTTGTACATTACAAAAACCTTTAGAAAATGCATTAATAAACTTAATTTGTTTCGTAGCTTTTAAAACATATATATATATATATATATATATATGACTCAGGTCAAAAACAGCAAAGTTTAAGCATTTTGAATATTTTGATTGTGAAACCTTTTCTTAAAATGGTAATATCCTAGTTTGCGTAGTTCGAATTTGTTTACAATTAGATTCGTTTCTGTTACTTATTAGAGATGTTGTTTCATTCGTGTCGACTGTCATTGATGTAAGTAACATTCATCTTTCACAAGGCTGGTAAGTTACAAGGGTATTTTAGTCTAGAAGCCTAAATTTTGCGCATCTTATCCGGTTTGATAAAAGAAACATTTCTACATTACAGTTTTTCATATTCTGTTTATTCATGTTTCAAGAACTCACAAAAAAAATGTTGTGTAAATAAAATAAAAACTGAATAAGTTATGGGCCTTTAAATACGGCCAAGAAAAAAAAACGGTTTAAATTTAATATTTATAATTTAATAAAAAATTCAACTGAAACAAACATAAAATCTATTTTTTTGACAAATAAAAGTGTCGTCATGACCAGCACTAATGAGAAAAAAAAAATTATAAATTAACCCTTTCAGTCGCACGTTTTTCAGCTGAATAGTTTGGCCTGAATTTTGTTACCAGGAGGTTTTCAGGGTCGCTGATTACGACTCTGTAGTCAGAATTTGATAATTTCTGAGCCTAATATTGCGAATGCAACTTCGAAAAAATTATCAAAATTCAATGATTCTGGCCGAAACTTGTTACTTCATATTGTAATTGTCATATGAAGTAACAAAGTTCACTTGAAGTTGTAAATAAGTTGTGATAAGGCTAGGACGTGGAAATTTTTGAGGTGGGACGCTGAGCAACCTGAGCATCCCACTGTGAGTGACAGAATTAAAGAAACAGTGTACTGTCTGAAGAAAAAGTTAATTTTTTCCATATATGCACAGAATGGCCGATTTTGATCCCCATAACAAGGGAGGAAAGAAGTACTTTACCACCCCGAAAGTCCTTCCTCCCAGTAGCAAAATATCACTTTCTTACCTGGAAGCCTTTCGATACACTATCGATTGGTCAGCACAGTCACATCGCCTACAAAACAACGCCATCGGACGGTATGAATCGCCAACTAGGGAGAGCCAACAAACCTAACCTAACCTAAAGAAAAAATTCAAATGTGTGTTCTATAACGTAAAATTTTGTTCAAGCTGAAAGCACGGGTTCAAAGTAAACAATGATAAGTGACCATTCTAAGGATCGTAAATTATTCGTGTAATAAATAAAATATCGCGTTTATTTGTGTCATAAATGAGACCCTCATTAATTTTTTTTTTTTAATCCTGTCTTTTTGCCCATCTTGTTTTGAGAGGGCAAAGCGAATAGAATTTATTCGCTTGATAAAGAAAATCCCAATAATCTTTTTTTTTTAATCTGAATTTTTGTTCATCTTATTTTTGGGGGGACTCTCTTGGACCCTGCCGTCACACACAGTAATCTGTCAAAGTTCAGTTTTTCTAAGATTTTTAGACTCAAGGAGTCGACTGCGGCAAGATCCTAATTTACAGTTAATTTTTTCTACACTTAGAATCGGGCACCGTGCATGTATGTTAAAAAATATCGTGCGAACCACGTAGACAATGTGTTCGTTCCCTAGGTGCACAATATACTTTTTTTTTTTTTTCAACTTTCCAATTTTCCATAAATAGTAACAATAATAATTTCGCAATACCCGAAATTCAAGCTATAGTCTAGAGGGATATATACTGAAAGTTTTAACCAAATTTGAAGTCAACTGATTAAATAGAACTCGAGATTTGATCATCTAGGTTGAAAAATGTAGTTTCAAGAAAAATGCATTCGAGGTCGGCACATCTATAGTTTCGACGTTGGTTGTGACATTGATTCCTGTACCAGATGAAACTGAAATTTTTCTTATCATTAATTGGCGATTTCCAGGGTATGTAGAAGGCCTTTTGTTGCATTCGCAGCTTCTTCATAGTTTGATCTTTCTAGCCTTGAACTTGGTCATATTGAAGCGCACACCGTGGATTGTTTCAGTCAAGTGGTTGTATCTTTATTCTAGTTTTATTCTAGTTGTAACTAGTTTTAGAAACTCGTAATTGGCTGGAGACCAAAATATTCTTAAGAAAGTAGTTATAATGATGTGCAAAAAAATCGTCGAATTTTTTAAATTTCTAGGCTAGAATATACCACCCTTAAGAATCCACACTTTTTCGTTAATTTCGTTACAAGCTAGTCAAACATTGAGTATTTGTCATATTTATATCATTCTAAACTAGGATGATTTTCCTAAGAATATACCCAAAAGAAATACTAAAGTTGTAAATAAAAGTTTAGATATCGATATTTAGTTTCAAATCACTATAAAAAAAGATAAAAATTCCAGTGTTAGATCGATTTCACTTTGCGATGACTCATTATATTCAAAATACTCTACTATCTTACTGAGACATTTCTTTCTGATGTGTCGATATCGTTTTCAAGACTGCTTTGATATTGATTTTGATCTCTAGACAGCAATGGTAAATTGTCTACTCAAAGAAAGATTATCAAGCCATCGCGAATTGAAATTGAAAAAATCTACTAAATGTTTTATCATTTTAAAGTGATTTAACTTTAAAACTGCAACGGTTGCTTTCGTGTCTTATCTGACCACACAAGCCTATGTTTATTTGCTTTCATGTCACTTTGAAACCTATTCATTGAATATAAAAAACAGTAGAACCCTGACAATAATATTCTTCAGTTACCCTTGTAAATAAATTTGTGTATCATTTCTCAACTGCAATTTGTATTTTTCTAAAAACTAACAATTTCACTAATTCCAAATTGAAATGACAATTATAGGTGGAACGTCTGAAGTTCAATCTTCACGGTACCTGGCGTATTAGTCAAATAAATGTGGACTACAAAATGTGCCCATCATATCCTCCCCAGCTTTTAGTACCTGCTTGTATAACGGATGACACGCTCGAAAACGTTGCTAAATTCAGAAGCTCCAGACGAATTCCGGCGGTTGTGTGGAGGTAACGCTTTTCAAATTGGGCTGCTATCTGCCTCCTAAAAGTTACCGTTTCACACATTGCTTTTGTCTTGAACTGGATCTGTTAATTTAAAGGCATGTCAATAACGGCGCAGTAATAGCACGCAGCAGTCAACCTGAAGTTGGCTGGCTAGGATGGCGAAGCTCCGACGATGAAGATCTGCTCAAAGCTCTTTCCGACGCTTGCGCGTACGACAGAGGGGAATCAACAATGATTGACCCTTCGCTTGGGTACACAGATTCCCCAGAAGCAACAATTACCTCTCCTGGGAATAAGGTAAACGAACATTTGACAAGGTGTTTTGTTCAGAAGCAATATTCTTTTTCTCTCAGTCTGAAAAACTTTTTGTCCATTGTGAGAAAAAAATTCTCGCTATAGGATATCTCTGAAATTCAATTACGAAAGGTCTCTCTCAAAATCTGTATTTTTCCCATTTCTATAACATGGGGATGACGTGATTTTTTTTTTAAATTTTTTTATGAATTTGATGATATGAATTTTATCCTGGGAGCATTTTCTCGAGCATCAAATTCTTTGTAAAAGTATCCAGAGATTAAAATCTGTAGCTCAAATGGTTAAAAAAATATAAGTCTCAAAAGTCATTTTAATATAATAATTTATCTTCAAACATCCTTTGTCGCTCAACTATTTTCTTCAAACGAAAAATTTGAATACTAAATTGGTAGGTAAATCAATTTTGTATGGCAGTATCGATAGAGAGAAGTCTGTAGCTTCAACAATGCTGAAGTTACGAGTCTTGACAATTGATTTTAGGTCAAAATTTATGTTTCAATGTATCGAATGGCTAAATCATTTACCTTACACAAATTTGAGTGACAAATTTGTACGTGATTCGATTGAATTCTCACGATCAAGTCCATATCATTGAATACAGTTGAGTGAAATAATTATTCAAAAAACTAACACATTCCTTATGCTATTTGAATGGGAAAATTTCGAATTCTGAGAGCAATCTTTCAAAATTAGTTTCGAGAAATGTCCTTCTCAGAGGATTCGTTTTTGTTGTTCAGATGGGGATGAGAGAAAAAAACGTTGCTTCTCACCAAAACACCTCACTGCATAACTTGAGCCAAAGAAAGTAACACAAGTTACAAACACATGGACAGCAAAATAATATAAGGTTGAAGTTTGTAACATTCATTCATATTATTTTGGAACCTCAGAATTCATTTGAGAGCGTCAACTTTATAATATGTGAGTATTATTCTGCCTTGTACAGTTTGTCCAATTCTCGATGATTCTATTATTCGAGTTGAAAAATAATGATTTTTCCTATAATATAACTGCTAGATTATAAACTTCGCCTCCTAAAATAATTTATTAACTATGGTTTCTTTGAACAATAAATGATCAAAATGAATTTCAATCATTTGTATGATTGCAGAAAGTTCTGATAGTTGACGCGAGATCCTACACAACAGCGGTAGCGAATAGAGCACGCGGAGGTGGATGCGAATGCCCAGAATATTACCCAAGCTGCGACATCCAGTTCATGAACCTTCCTAACATACATTCAATACGAAAGAGCTTTCACGCCGTCAGACAGCTTTGCGCTTCCGACGCGGATCCACCAAAGTGAGTTTCCGAAGCTTACTGGTTTTGATATTATTGACATAACGCATTCTTGACAACTAAAATTCAATGTTCATGTCCCTCAGTTGGCTGAGTTTACTCGAAGGTACTCGATGGCTCCAACACATGTCCGGCTTACTCAGGGCAGCTGTAACTGTTGCTTCTGCTATTGAACGGGATGGACGACCAGTGCTTGTGCATTGCAGCGACGGATGGGACAGGACCCCACAAATCGTTGCCTTAGCTCAGTTGCTATTAGATCCCTATTACCGGACAATAGAGGTGATCATGCAGCAGATTAAAAATATAGTCTTACACAGTTGGTTGGACTGTTTGCCTCAAAGGGGTATATATGATGACGGCTGAAAAAATTAGTAAATTCTAGAAATTCATATCTTCACAGCGAACTATTTTATTCGAATAGGATTTATTGTATTCACAAGCTCCATTTACATTTTTTTTTTTTTAGTGTAACGAATTGATAGGAACTATTGTTCTTGAAGATAACATAACGTCAACGATTTTGCCCCTTGACATATGTTGCGGTGTTCACAATATCTCAAAATTAGCTTAATCAATTTACTTTAAATTTTATCTTCTTTATCAGGATCCGAAATTTTTTTCATGACAAATGTCGACCCTTTGAAGTTGAACTTCAATAAAGAGGCTTGCTACTAACAGATTCTAGTAAGAAACAATATGAGAATGAAGTTCGATATACAATGCTTTTGATCAAAATAAATAGTTGCCTGTCAAGACGTGAAGTCCCAAATTTATACACTCTCAGCCATACATCCCCTTAAGGACAAATGGGCCATACCATGTCTGAATCAAAAGTTGAGGTAAAAGAAAAAATCGCAGGGTTCGTTCGCACAGGGAAAATTTAGAAAACCGGAAAAATTCAGGGAATTTCCTACAGCAGGGAAAATTCAGGGAATTTCGAAAATAAGACCGGAAGTTTGAGTCCGTCGAAGGAATAAACTCGTTCTTATACCAAGTACTGTCAATTTTAAGAAGAAAAAAATGATTTTTCAAATTTTGTTTCGCCGCACCACTTCATACATTCTATGTACATATTACTTAATACCAAACCTTTTTCATTTTTTGGTTACGGAAAATCGCAGGCTGTTATTTGTAAATTGATAGTCAGACGGTTAGTTAATTACTAGGTAATATTGAAGGCATTAGTATTAATGTGTAAAAAAGATTGTCAATCATCAGCATCATCTTTCATGAAGGGTTACTGGAGAAATCCTATTTTCAGGCTGGAATACTTGGAAAAATCAGGGAATTTCAGATTTCAAAAACATACGAACCCTAAACCGTTTAAAAAATCCCCAGCCATGTTATTTGTGCCAATGACAGTGATCGTGAAGGAAACAATATCCTTGCTATGCAATATAATAGTTATATGTGTGACAAGTCTATATGCTTCTGCACCACGTACATAATTCTATATACTACCTCCATCTAAAACGATTCGTAAACAGCCTGCAATTGGTCGTGTCCCTAACTAGTAACTAAGGCTGGCAGGTACTGCATGTGCGTCGCAGGGCGAGCAGTGCTTGAAAAAGTAGATGCAGAAATGAATCTCAGCTAATTCGGTTGACATATGCCAAGTTATCAACAATTAGAGCAAATTGTCAATGATTAGAATATTCAAAATTATTAAACTTTGGTATTTTCTCACTCATTCTAGTGGTTTTGAGCTTATTTTCTTTACCACGGAGATCTTCAGAGATTTCTTCAACCAAATTTTACTAATAGTTATCCCCAGGGTGAATGAAAATAGATATTATAGATGATTATCAACAATCATATTTGTGCGTCATGTCTACCTTACATGAGATGTATTGAATGATTTTTTGATCATTTATGGGGATCAGGTCAGAAACAACTTCAGAACTTCATCATTTTGAACGTTTGAATAATAAAACCATTTTTCAAGTTGTAAATATTCTAGCTTGTGTTATTCGAATTTATTCAGAGTTAGCTTAGAATATTGAATAGGAGGGATGTACCTTCGTTGGTATTGATCATCACTGCCACAAATACCATTGCCGGAGATTGTTCAAACAGTTTTACCTATTTTTATAACTTTTGATTCAGATTCTGCCGCCCATTTATCCATAATTAATCCTCGTTCAACTTGGAATATCAGTGTAACATTTCTAACACCAATTATTTTAGGGTTTCCAAATTCTCTGCGAAAGAGAATGGTTTGATTTTGGTCACAAATTTGCCGATCGGTGCGGCCAGACTATAGGCTGCGACGACCCGAACGAACGTTGCCCTGTATTTCTACAGTGGCTGGATTGCGTGCACCAATTGATACGTCAATTTCCGTGCGGTTTTCAGATGTCCCCAGAATATATCGTGAGTCCTATTCAGAAGTGATAAAATCAGTCGAGAAAACGTTTGAAACAATTTTGATTCACTCATAATCTGGAAATTATTCTTTATTCTAGGTCAAGTTGGCGCAGCATACATATTCACAGCTCTTTGGAACATTCCTGTGTAATAATAGACAAGAGCGACTACAATTTAGAGTGCGAGAGCGCACTTTCTCCGTTTGGCGTTTTCTGAACTCAAATTCTTTTGTCAATTACCTGTATTCACCTTCAAAGCACCAGGTAAGTCGATGCTGGTTTGAAAATTTCTTCCAGTAATGACGGTAGAATGATATCGTTTCTGTTTCCATTCTATTATCATTAATTTCTTATTTGAAGGTTCTATGGCCTAGCTGCAGTGTGCGTGACCTTGTGTTGTGGTCTGAGGTGTATCTAGGCTCTATGGTTACGTCGACAGGAGACAACAAGGACAAACAAACAGTTGGCATAATTGATATTGAAGGAGGAGAAGGGGACGAACCTCAAAGCCAGATGACAAAGACACGATCATACGGTGATTTGATACATGCTCAAGACCACAACGTGTACCCACATAGAAGACTGAGCGACCCCAGCATTACATTAGAAAAGTAAGTACCTTAGACACAGAGGAATGGTTTGTAGCATCTGAATCAACAGTTGGGGAAGGAAACTAAACCGATTTAAAAAAATATCAAACAGCATTTTCGCGCTGATGATCGTGAACACAAATGAAACAACATACCTACTATGTGAGAAATTTGTATGAACAAATTCAAATAACACAAGTTAAGATATCAACAAATTGAGAAAATGATTTATAATTACAACATTTAAAATGATTAAACTCTGGGGTTTTTGATCTGATTATAATATTTTTGAGCTTATTTTGTTAATCACAGATCTCCAGAAATCATCTAATAAAAATTGTACCAATAGTTACATGCAGATGATAAAAAGATTTTTATAAGCACAGTACGGCAAATATTCCTCAGCAATTAAGTTTGCGCCTTATAACTATGCTATAATTTAAGATTTATTAAATGTTTTTCAAATCGTTTTGTAAGCATATGGGTAGTAAGCCTATTGAACCCAAAAACACCAGGGCTTATTCATTCGGAACTAGTTCTAACTGTAAAACTTTTCTCAAACTGTTGATATCTTAGTTTGCGTTATTAGTATTTGGCCGAAATCACTTGTATTACACAGCAGGGATGTTGTTTCATTCGAGTTTATTATCACTCACACAAATAACATTGCTAAAGGTTGTTGAAACAGTTTTTTCACTTTTCTTAAATTTTGATTCAGACTGTAACCCACATTCATCCTCAACGAAACTTCTCGTGACACGTAATTAACGTTTTTGTGTGCATATTTCAGAAAATTTGATTCAATGAATTTCGAGAATAATGATAAAGTTGAAAAAAACACGTTGAGTGATAGTATTCAGGCCGTACATGAAAACACAGTTGAAAACGTGAATTTGAGAAAGGATTATAAGGCTGAGATACCGAGCGGATCACCTGTCAATCCTTCGGTTGATAGTTCTACTGATACACTTATACCAAATGGCGATCCTGTTAACAATGCTGTTGATATTGATAACGAGATGTAAGTGTGATGTAATTTATGCATTTCGTTCGAAAACTTTTCCTAAACCATTGCAACTTTATTTTATTTACACGGATCCGTAACAATGATATCAGATCCCAAAGGGCACCATCCGAAGAGTCGATACTAACTTGGGGAGATGCGAATCACCTTCGCAGCACTTGTAATTGCAACAGAGCTCACGACGGCAGCGATGTCAGCGACATAAGCGCACCTTTACTATCAAGAACCCCTAGCAGCGCTTGTCCTGCCTCGCCGATTCATCAAGATAACACAATTGAAAATTCTGATAAGCTAGATGATATTGACGGATTGCCTGTTATATGCAGTGACATTCAAATGCGATTGCAGCAAATAGACGTAGAAAATAAGGTGAAATCTGTAAATATGCTTAAAAATCGTTCACAACTCAATTGCTGATTACAGCTAACATTTATTTTATATTTCAGCTGAAGGTTGAAGCCTTGCGAAAGGAATTACACACAACAAGGCTAGCTCTGATTAAAAAAGTCTGCAATCACAACACTGACATTGATCGCATTGACGACATTGTGAGTACTATTAGGTTTAAGAAAAGCTGTTTCTGTTTTCTTTCCTCTTCTTGTTTTACTGTGAAGTTTACTACCCTGTTGTAATTATTGTTGAAGTTTCGTGATCATGGAGCTTAGGTTGTGAATTTCGTCGGTGAAAGCCGAAAAGACATTCAGTTAATAAAACACACAAAAACCGACGGAAAAATTCTTCAAACGAAAACGTCGTTTTGACTTTCACTGACGAAATTCATAATCTTATAATTATTAAGGAACGTGCAATTTAGTATCAGGACTTTAATTTGAACTATGTTTGGCTAATTATGATGATGCACTTTACAGTTCTCGTAATTTTTTCGCTGTCAATTAGCTTTCTTGATGCTTTTTCCCCCTGCAGATATTTTTCGACTCATATTGAGCTCAACGTACGTTACTTACTCACCAGTTTTTTAAGTATGAAAAATGGAAGTGGTGAGAGTTCGGAATATGATTTATGTTCCGTGACATCTGCGAGAGTTGTGAAGTAAGACAGATTTTAATATTAAAAAATCAAAAACAGTTCCATTTAATACCAGAACATAATCAATACCAAAACACAAACAAATGAAGGACGTGATATTTTCTTGAGACTCTATTGGTTTTCCTTCATAATCCATGAAATCTAATTATGTTTGAGCTTTTCAGTGAATTTAACGAGATTACAATATCATTAGCTTCAATAATTGTAAACATTAGATGTGTTGCAGAAAAAATCGTTGTAAAAGAATCTCTAGCAGTGTTGTTTCTGCGAATGATGGTGAAAACTAATACAACAGCATCTCTACTATGTAGTAGAAATGAATCTCAGCAAATCCGAATTGCAGAAGCTGAGATATCAACAATTTTAGAAGAGATTTCATAATTAGAAGTCAATAATGGTTAAACTCTGGTGTTTATGATCTGAATTCAATTTTTAGATTTATGTTGATTACCATAAAGATCTCCAAAAATCGCCGGAAAGAATTTTTACAAATAGTTGTTGGCAGAGTGGATAAAAATAAATTCTTGCAAGGATGGCATAACAGATGTTCGTCAACAATTAGGTTTTCATGTGATAACTATGATATAATATAATATTTCTTGAATGTTTTTCAGACAATTTTGTGAGGATCTGTTCAGTGAGTAAAACGTGCCCCAGAACACTAGAAAGAAATAGTGTAGTTCAAGAGTTTAGCAGAGTTAAAGATTTTGAACATTCTAATTCTACAATTTATTTTCAAATTATTGATACCTTAGCTTGTCTTACTCGGACTTGCCAAGATTAATTTCTGTTACATAGTAGGGTGTTGTTTCATTTGTGTTCACAGTCATTGGCATAAATAATATTACTGGAGAATTTTTAAACAAACCAGCCTATTCATCCATAATTGACCGTTTCTAACTGTATTTAGATATAACAAAAAAAGGAAGAAAACGTTCATGTACGATTCAGCAAGTATGAAACTGTACAAATAGATTGTAAAATAGCTAAAACTGAGTTTTTAATTTAGGGGTCATTGCCGGATTCAGTTGGCAGTGCAGGTGAACACGGAGAATCGCTTCCCTCCGACATGTCTTGGGAAGCTGTGGAAGATCTGGGCCCAGCACCGGTCCTATGGGTGCCTGATCACGCAGTTAATCGTTGTATGGGATGCGACACAGAATTTTGGCTTGGAAGACGCAAGCATCACTGCAGGTAAAGAAAGCAAGTTGCTAAAGCATTGACGAATGATGTAAATTTGAACAAGGAAATGGTATTTTCCGATAAACTGACAAAGAAAGTTATACTTTCAGAGGCTGTGGTAAAATATTTTGTGCAGACTGTTCGGAGAACTCGACTCCGCTGCCTAGTGAACAGCTCTACAATCCAGTCAGAGTTTGTAGCGACTGTTTCTCGCGACTGCATCATGTAAGTCCCTGTCAACACACGAAACTCCATGCAATGAAAATTCACGATAATGAAACTGAGCCAGTATCAAGCACTGAGATAACGACATGCCATAGAATAATAACTGCGATGGCGTCGGCAACTAAAGTTCAACCAATTGGCAAAGACACATGCACTAATTCAGCAATGGCCACTCAGCAAAAATTGCCTTCCTCGCTTACCGCTGCTCCAAACTGAGTTATCCAACAAAGAAATCTGATCCACAACTGATTATTCGTTAAGTTGGGGTAAATTTTTAGCACTGTATTATATTGAATATATAATTAATTTTTCCAGAATACAACTATATTTAGAATTATGGTTGTAGAGTGGATTTATACATAATTAAGTTTATATATAAATAAATAAAAAAAATAAACAAAATGCAGACGATGAAGTTAAAGATTTCAACAAAAGTAAATTTAGGTCTATTAAGTGATGAAATATTTATTACTAGAATAATTTATACAAAAAGCAAACAAACAAACATTTACGAATATCCAGAAAGAGTAAAGAGAAACAGCAGAGAAAAGTTTCAAAAAGAAAGAAACTAAAACAAAATCGTGGAAAAAAATTATAAAATATTTCAGGTCAATGTTATTCCAATTGTATCTAAATTAATAATTATATTCGTTTGTCATTTAGTTAGAAGTTTTAAGTTGTAGGAAACTATATTATTACGACATGAAGATACGGAGATTTGCTCTCCGCAGCGAGGTATGGTGGTTGCACACTATTTGGATAGGCTGTGAAAGATGTCTGGTAAATTGGACACAAATAAAAGAAACGCTAATAATTGGTAACAATATTACTGTTATAATAAAAAAAAGTGTGTATATGTATATATATATATATATATATATATATGTGTGTGTGTGTATATATACATGTATACATATACCTGTGTATGAATCAGAATATTAAATGTACTATGGTATTTCATATTTGTATTATAATTATTTGTATTATACCGAGGTGCCAAGCAATATCAACCATGTTTCGTATTTGAGGAATTAAAATATGATTTTAGTTTCAAATTACAGCGATAGGATTAGTTCGGTTCCAGAGCAAAACTTACGTCCTGACATTGTAGGAATAATGTAATTGGAGTAAATAATAATTAACGTATCATTTTCATCGTACAAGCATATTATGGAATGGCATCAAATAAAACATATCTATAATAATCTTTAATTTATTAGTAAACCTTGGGTGATAAAATATTTCAATAATATCAACACCCAACCTGAAAACAAAAATAATAGGAATATATGACGCAAGGTAAATTGAATATAAAATTATTCAGATCACCATCTTCATTGTGAAATCTATATATCGACCAATCCTAAAAACAAGATCGCAGCTCGTGAGCACTGCCTATAACTTCATAGTTCGGATTAATCGTCAATAAGATCATACCTCGCGAGCCTTCCCTGATAAAAATAACAGATGGATAAATATATCCTACTTGAATTAATGTATGGTTTTTGGTTCTGTATTGTTTACTAGCTCTTTTACTATATCTATTGGAAAAATTATATTACTAAATTATTAAACATAATGGTAGGTTGACTGTTGAAGATAATTAACTCGATAATTTACTTATAATTTGTTGGTCTTTTAGGTGAATTTATATCAATAAAGATTGCAAGTAAACTTTATCAATAACATTCATTCAATCTATTATTAACATTTTCTTTGAGGACTTGAACTCAAAGTTTTGATACCTTTATATTTGAAACTTAATTTCACAGCAAAATACAAACTTACAAATTATCTGACAAAGAAAAGACAGTTGGAGTTTAGTGTTAACTGATTTCTGTCAGAACTCTGTTATCCTGTGTTTTATATTTGTATAAAGTTCCTTTTGTTGTGTCTGCCCACGCTAAAGTACTGGCTTTGGATAAAATCAAATCTGGTTCAATGGCAGCTTCTGCACACCTAGAAATGTGCTCATCCAAATTGATTTTATCCTCAGTTTTTCTTCTATATTTTATATTATGGTTGAAATTTTCCTCCTCAATGTGGCTTAAATTTACTTTTGAGTCCCTCAATAATCTTATCCCTGATGTATTTTTCTTACTTTTCTTGGGCTTTGAAACGCTGCCATTTTTGTAGACGACTTCTTGGACAGATCTAAAAGGGGGTAAAAGAATTTTTAACACAGAACATGAAAGATTAAAAATTGTCCATCAGTTGTTTCAAAACTTACTTATCTAAAGATTTGGCCAGCTGTTTGGCAACAAAATTTTTAAAATCTTGAGACACTCCAAATTTGTTATATTCTTCCATCAATTCGACGTTTCTCCGCAACGATTTTGGTAATACAGATTTTTCAGCTTCTACATCATTTCCTAAAAATCATTGACGTTATTCCTCAGAAATTACTTATTTATTTACATACTTCAACACTATGCAAAAATTAATATTACATTCTACACTTCTACATCGTGTGATCGTGTCTCTAGATTAAATTTAAATTACTGCGAATTGACTTAGCGAATCAAACTAAAACAAAGGTGAGTAGAATAAGAAATGTAAAGACAGTTGAGGTTAAAGTACAATTTTCAAAATGCATAAACACCAGTTTCTGGCTTGTTGTAAAATAAGGAATCTTTTAAAAACTGAGAGTCTGTAGCTTCTTTTAATGCTTCCAAATTCTCTTCATCGTCGTCCGTACTCGATTGAGACTCGTTCAAAGTTGACATGTTTATAATCAACGCCTGGAAAGTGCCATAGGCCGACTGGTTCAGCGTTGGCAACCTAGAAGATGACGCTGATCGTACCAGGGGCGTAAGATTATCGTACCTGACGAAAAATTATCGTACATTTTGAAATAACGTAAAAAAGCGTTAGTTAGTAATAAAATAATAAAATTAATATTATCGTGAACTTATATTGCACCCGACACATAACTTTTCGAATTTTATCATTTTTGCACGGGTGTACCGGGTAGTAGATGAGGCTAAAATTTGTGCGATTCAAAAATTTTACGCAAATCAAATAACTCCAAATTTAATCAGTCAATTATTCATATATTTTATGTATATTTTTTTTTATTTTTTATTTTATATATATATAAAAGAGTGAACGATTATCCATCGATATTTTTGTCCATCACAAACTAATGACTTTATTCGTTCATTTAGGAAAAAATTCTAGATATTTGAATATTATCGTACAATTGCGTACGATAATGAATCGCTATGGTATATCGTACGTTGGTATGAAATTATCGTACATGTACGATAATTATCGTACGGTTGCCAACACTGGACTGGTTCCTTGTTTTGTACTGCTTTCAACCACGGCACGCCTTTTAGCGCTACAGTCGCGGGCAATCGGTTACACCATAGACTTATAAAGATAGACTGAGCCACGTTCGTATATAAGACCGTGGACCGAGCGCTCCTATAAGAGGTACTGACAATTACATATAAAGAACAGAGATATACCGGGAGTACTGCTCTCTCTTTTCAATCGGCGTCATGGTGGGAGACAACGGAGCAGTGGAATGGGAACAGCTATAGATGTAGGCGCATAATTTCGCCTCATTCTCCTCTACCGCCTCGATCCCCGCCACAAATATCGTCAGAGAGAGAAAGGAGTACTCCCGGCATATTTCTGTCCTTTAATTATTTGCTTCAAGCGGCTCATAAGAGCGCTCAGTCTATCTTTATAAGTCTATGGGTTACATTCGCTACACTACTTCGTGGTTACACCATGGTCAGCCCCTTGACACAAACTGCTAAAAGTGGTTCGCATAATGTCCCTCGATTCTGCCGCCAATTCCCACCACTAGTGGCGCTAGTAGTTGTCTGACGAGCTTGCGCGCGGTCAGCGAGGGCAGCGAGAGTGTCAGAAGTCTACTACTAGCGCCACGTAGAGGAACTAAAAAACGGGGATAAGACGCGTAAAATTTTTAAGTATACGAGCAGTGGTGAGTATCAGGCACTGGTATCAGAGGGCTGCCCAGGATCGACTAATCGATGATTTTGCAATGTGATTGGTAAAAAGTTTTCGATTCAAACTATCGCTTTATAGAGACCGTGCGCAAATTCACACCAGCGCCAAAACGATTCTATTTGTCCCAACCGACGGGCATTTTCCCCTGTCTACGCCAATGACTCAGCCAATCATAAACTTCCGTGGTTACGCCATGGCACGAAATTAACCAATCGTTTTAAAACGTGCTGTCGCATAGGGACAGTTTTGGCCACTCGCGTACTCATGCCCAGTCCCTATACTCTCTTCAATTGGGGCATACTGAATACAAGCGCCTCCTTATTTTAGGCAGATATTTGTTTACAAAGAATTCAGTCCCCTCGTATAGTTGCATGTTCCTAATTATAGATAGTCAATAATCATCAAATAAGAGTGCGATCCGAAATTCACCTTGAAGTCGATTCCGTTGACCTGGAGTAAAGACCATGATGCTGTAACATGTACGAATAATAGTTTTGGCATATAGCGCAATTGAAGGTAGCCAACAGGAAGAGGAAGAAGAAGAAGAATAGAGTAGTTTCATCCCTGTCACTTAAAATGTATATCTCTATTTCAGTGATCCCTGTACCCCCCCCCCCCCCCCCCCTGCAAGTCGTGTCCATAAAGTTATATCCTCAATAAAGATTGCCGACTTTGTGACTCGTGTGATGAGTTTGGTGGTTTTTGACGATAACTTCAAGCCCCTATATTACCGACAAATTGGTAATATAGATAACTGTGACTCCCTCGATTCCCCACTTCGCAAACAAATCGTCATACTGGGCCAATAAGGGTTCGTGGTCTTTATAATTTTTCAGTCAACGCTGATTACCATATAATCATTAATTTTTGAAGATCAGTTAATTGAACTAATTCTTCATCACATATTATCTCACGATGATGGACAGGATACCTTGAAATGTGGACCTACGTCGTTGACCGCCATACCATTTGCATAAATTGACTGAAGTAACTGTCGATAATCATTGGCAAAAACCTGCTAGTATGGAAATTCTGTATGGTCTAAGGAAAAGCAGGTCGCTAATCAGCTGATTGCTCTTGAACTACCACCTAAAGTTAAAGTAAAGCACGACAGCCACCAGTACGACTAAGGTGCTGACAAGCTATGAGTAACGATTTGCAAGAATAACGATACTCGTCGTCACTTCGTCAATCCTTTACAGACATACAACACTTAGTCACACTTAAGTTGTCACTTATCAAACCTGAAGCGGATACAATATAATCATTCATCCGGACCAATACCGTCTAACCGCATTCGTGATAATTAGGTATGCGTGTAGGAAGTTAAGGTTCCATTTAATAAGTGTTCAAAGTTGCACATTGATCATTGTGATGTTTACGTGTTGTATCTGTTATTTTGCTTTCCCGCTTTCCTCTAATAATATTAAAAATGGTGATATATTTCCAAAACATATATAATAACTCATTTAATTCAGTACCGAATATTATTCGACCATTTTTTCCCCCTCAACCTTCGCGTATCTTCTTGTGTTGACAGGATCACGTATTATAGAATTGACACAACTAAAATAGGTACGCACATGCATATCTATATGTGTGTGACCTTGGATTCATTTCCACTGGTAATAAATCTACTTCCTTGATCGCAACCCGACACAATCTACACAGTTTATCACAGTTCATCACTCATAAGCTTTTCTAATTTCTCTTCTCAATACTCCAGACATTTAGATTTCATGCTCTGAATGAGGTCTCGATCATCATCATAAGATTGAAGCTCACTGTGCTATTTATAAACGGAATACTTACATTGCCACCGTGCTCGCCATGCTATTTATAAATGAAATATTTACATTATCATAATAATGGACACAATTTTTTTCCATTTATAATTATAATAATAAATTGATGTGTAACTTGAATACTTGGATAACTCGAGAAAAAGAAATCTTCAAAAACAAAGACTTTGAATTTTCCCATTTGTAGAAAAGAATTGCACAGATATTTTGATGATATATATTTATTGTGTTTCAAACTTTCAGGCCTGTGATAATTAGTTGCTTGATCTGCGGTGAACAATATTCGAAGGTGCTTGAGAAAATTTTTTTAGGACGATGCGATGGAGGGAAATTGTACAGATCCTTACGAACAGCAACTTTTAGCCGTATTTGAGAGTTGTCAAACAAAGGGGCAGACACGCCTTAATGAAAATGGGTTACGATTATTGTGTGAGAAATTGCAACTCGAGGAGCAGGGAAAAGAGCTGATATCATGTCTCCTGGAGCAAACCGAAACTGATAAGTCTGTGTCCTTTTACGAATTCCGCGATGGCCTTCTTGCTTTATTAGGAAACGCTCAAGATGGAATCTCCAGTTATTCGGACCGTGAATTTTCCAACGGTGACTCGTTACAGAGTTTAAACTCTACCAAGTTAGCCAATAAGAGATACGGACGGAAGTCCAAACCAAAAGATCAAAATGCAGATATTGTGGACTTTCAACACCAACATTTAGGTAGGGATAAAGAGTTTCAATTTTATGTACAATTGTGGAAAACAAAACTTTTGGTTCAGATGGCGCAAGGAATGAAATGTGGAGAGGCGTGGATGGTCTTCTCAATCAGGATATTAAAATAGATGAACAGAGGCTAAGAGAAATATGGGCAAAAATTAACTTGGGTTTGGATCGACAAGAGATGCCCATCGTATCGCAATACATCGGCATTCCTTTACTTCCTAAACAGGTATAATAACTGAAATTATTATGAATGAAGCCGAAGAGAATGATTTAAATTTATGAACATGTTTTCAGTAGGTTGTTTTACCGAACATCGATACTTTGTATTTATTTTATTATGAGATAGTTGTATATTGGTAATTATCAAATTATTATATTCGTTAGCTAACAAGGTCTTAGATCATTGATGCGTAATTTCAAATTACTTCAAAATGGGACAAAATTTAATAGAATCGTTCGATTTCATTCTGTTTTCTACAATTTATCATTTAAAGACTTATTTTTATCATATTGGAATTGTTAAATATTTAATTTGACAACATTGCACTGATATTAGTCATAATCAACAAATGGCAGTACTGAATAGACTACTGAAAAAAAATACGTGTTAGTGAGTTTGTAAAATATAGTATTCTAAATAAACCGAGTCTGTATAGCGTGAACTTGATGCAATCTAGTAAACTATGTTTGATTTTGAAACAATTTCTAATCAACCATCGATTTGCAAGGTTTTCTTTTTAATTCTAGTATTTTCAATTTTCGCATTCTTAAACAAATATTCATAGCTTACGGATATGTAATTTTCGAAATGCTCAATGCGCAACGGTCTCGTGATAAAATGAATAAAAAGCATTGATATTTGTCCAACCATCTACAATAACTACAACACCTTTGGCATTTTTTTTTTCAGACATTGGAGCAAATATTTGAAAAACTCGATATGGATCACGACGGACAAATTACTCTCGAAGAGTTTTTGTTGATATTCAGCAACCCCAAAATGCTGCACGAGCAACTCAGCTCCGGGTGGAATGCTGGCTTTCGAAATGACATCATGAAACAAGACTCTGAGAAAGAAAGTATCCAAATCCGCGGCCCTCATCACACCGGGTAACAGTTGAAATCAATATGGAATGTTTTTGGAAAAGCAAGTTAAATTAATTAGGGTGAAATCCTTCAGTCGATGATAACTGACAATCGAAATTTAATTGAAAATATCATATGTTACATTCTTAAGATCTTTTTGATGAAGAAAAGTGTTTCACAAAATTTTGGCAATGTATTACAGACGTATATATTAGTTTTATTGTTTAATAATAAGATACGCTAAACAATAATAACCTGCATAAGAAATAAGTTTGGTAAATGATTTCAATAAAATATTTAGCTATGCCCGAAGCAGCACAGTCGTGGATATGTGGGAAGTTGCTGGCGTTCCTGATGCAGCCACATTTTTGTCAGAACTTGGGTTCACCAGTCCAGACATCAGCCTCACGGAGCTGACAAATGTGCTCTGCGAAGAGTTAAAAAGCCTCCGGGATGAGTCCGATAACAGAGTGATGGGGACTCACATTAGTTTGTTGAAAGGAGCACTTGTACTGTATCAGGAAGAGGTCAGAAGTCTTAAGTAAGTCTGTTCATCTTGTCGAATGTTATAATTACTAATTTTCCAAATGTTCAGTCGTCATGAATCAGCATTATATATGAAATTAATTTCATCTACTGTTTACATCCGAGATTTATTTATAGTAACTAATTTCAGCACTTTAGTGGAACATTTAAGCGGGGAAAGAGACAAGTTACGAGGGGATATAGCAGAAGCGAACCAAAGAGCGACTTTGCTGGCTCAAGAAGTAGATGAACATCATATCTGCTTGGAAAAGTCGAGTCAGAACCAGATTAAGCAGTTGGAATTAAAGAACGCGGAAATTCTCAAGGACCTAACAGATCAGCTTACTTCCGAACGCGAGTCTAATGCTGCTATCTTGAGATTAATGGACCAGAGGCTGCAAACGCTTCAACAAGAAGACCAACGTATCAGAACTGAGCTAGCCAATGTCTTGTCTGAGAATCACACATTGGAGACTGAAAATCAAAATTTATTGGAGCACCTTTCCAAGCTCAGATCGTCAAATAATCAGCTGCAAATGCAGATACAAACACTGGTTGCTGAGCACGACGAGGTATGATTCAAAATATACGTAAAAATTGTTTGTTTTCAGTCACTTGTGTCGTAATTCATGGTCCTTTATCCTAAAAATTCAATTTCTAGGTCGAAAATGTTGAAGTGAAAGAAAATGAGGTTCTGGTTTCCCTATTAGATCGCATAAAAAAGCTTCAGTCTGACAACGCTGCACTACGAGATCAAAATGACGAACTTACGTCTGAGCTAGAAGTGATGAAACATTCTGAGTCCGATGTCCAAAGTTCTGGGTAAGTAACGTTGAGTGTTTTGAATTGTGTCCAATTTAGAAAAACAACTCACAAATTCTATCAATATTTTACAGAAATTTGGATATAATTGATTCAAAAGATTTGACTGCTAGGGTGGCTGAGTTGGAGGCACTTTTAGCATCGAAAACTATAAGAAACGTGAGTAGTTTGAAGAATTTCAGAAAAAATATTTACCATATATATTCAAACCATCATCACATAATTCATTGTTTATAAAAAAAATTTTGTAGAAGGACATTTCAATCGGATCGAACAATTTGAATGCAGTCATTGAAACACAGGAACAGCAGTTAGCGGAACTGCGAAGTGTCCTTGAGAAATTGAAAAAAGAACTGGTCAATGTTGTGACAGAAAAGAAAAACAATTGCACACTCGACAACTGTTTGCTGAAAAATAGAATGTTGGATGTGATTTGCAGAATAGATACGAATTTATCGCCACATCCCCAAGAAACAGACTCTATTAAAAGTTTAGCAAATGAACTTGAAGCCGAAAGTGCACAACTAACGAATGAATGTAGTAGAGACTTTGTGACAAATAGGACAGACAAGGGGAAAGTCGATAGGAAAGCAGTTGGCAACGACGATATAGTTAAAAATACTGATAAGAACTTTAATAACTTAGACATGAAAACCATGTCCAAAAACAAAATGACTGGCCTACGCGATTATCCACCACGCCGAGATGAAAATGGTTCTGATCAATCAAAAATCGACAGAGAGAAGAGCAATGTTTTCTACAATGTAAGGCAGTCATCTGAAAAAGCTGAAAATTCGAAAGATTGTAAAGACTTTGATAAAGTTACAGACATTTTGCCAGAGGTGGAAGAGAAGTATGTTAATGAGAAAAAGCAGCTTAGTGAGCGCTGCACAGAATTAGAGAGAAGTTTGGATTTGTTAAGAACTGAGTATGAACAGTGCGAAGACTATTGGGCTGGAAAACTCGAGGAAGAAAGACAATTGTTTGAACAAGAGCAGCGAATTAGCGATGAAAAATTCTCTGAGCTTATTGCTAAAATGGCTGAATACGAAGAGCAATTTGGCAACAGTGATAAAACCCACAATGACGGTCGCTTGTCACCTATTGAAGAACGATTCAATCTTGAGCAACAGGTGAGAAACAATATTGAAGTCTATTAATTAAGGATGAATAGGTCACATGGTCCGAATAAAAAATTATTATGAAAAAAGTCATCTATAAAATCTGCATTAATGTTACTTACTCTAATGATGATGAACATGAGTGAGGCAACATCTCTACTATGTAGTAGAAATGTATTTTGAGAAAAGTTAATTTATGGAAGCTGATATATAAAAAATTTGATAAAGGTTTTCTAATCGGGATGTTTAAATTATCAATCTCACTGGTATTTAATCGGATTGTAATGTCTTAGGGTTAATTTGTCATTACAGAAATATGTAGATAGCCTGAATTTTTTTTCACTAATAGCTATCTCCGGTGTGATTAATTTGCACATTATAACTGTACTATAATATTTATTTATTTATAAAGATCAACAGCCATAAATTGCCAATTACAAGGAAAGTATATACAAAATATAAAACACCTGATGATGGGTGACGCACTTACAAATGAAAGACAAAGATTAATGATAAAAAGATGCAGTCGATAACTTTAATGGACGTTTCAACGTCTTAAGATTTGAATAGCTTGGTAACTTATACGCAGTGGTCTACCGGGGCCTCCTTACCTTGTTAATTATTGCATAATAGATAACATTATTTGTAGAAAAGCTATTGATTAAAGTTTTCGGCTCCCTTAGATTGTAGGACAGTGATCTATGTTGAAATAAGTTGAAAACTTGTGGGCTGTCTTATAAAGAGAATATAATTATAGTTGTGAATAGATTTCAAGGCTGGCAGTTTCATAGAAAAACAATTTCAGAGTGGTGATGTTCATAATAAAGCATAGGTCGACCATGCTTGTATTATATGGTATGGGGTGGTCCTTGAATAAATCATTTTTGAAATTCGACTGTCCTACCCCCCAAATCGGCTCCAAATAATTCAAAAATAATTTCCTACTTTTCTGATTTTTATCTCAACTCTAATCCTTTCTGTCAACAGGATGTATTTTCCCATTTAAAGTACACGTGTTTCGAACACATTCTCACTATATGTTTTATTGTAAGAGTAATAATGTTCAAAGAAATTTGTAACTGCGAGGTCTTAGTGGGCGTTGATGCTACTATTTGAGAAAAATTTCACATTATCATACCAGTAAAATTCGACAAATTACACACCTTTGAAAGGTGACCTTTTTTTTTTTATTTAAAGATAGTGCAATTTGTCTAGATTGCCTGGTATGATGACGCGATTTTTTTCTCAGATAAGACCATTGATGCCCACTAAAATCTCGTAGTTAGAAATTTTTTTAAAAATTATTATTCTTGCAATAAAATATATACCAAAAATGTGTTCGAAACACGTGTATTTTAAATGGGGAAATCCATTCTGTTGGCAGGAGGGTTTCAAGTTGAGGTAAACATCTGAAAAAATTAGGGAATTATTTTTGAATTATTTGTATCTGATATGGAAGGTAGGATGGTCGATATTAAAAAATGACCCTTTTAAGGATCACCCGAATATACATCTTAAAAATTTATGGCAAATAGATTCACGCTTCTTCAGGGTGTCGAACAATCTGAAAAAATTTTTTCAATTCTCTAATTTGATGAAATTTAATACAACCCTTAAAAAGTCATAAAATGTCATGAAATTTTACTAATGAACCTGAAAATTTTATTTTTAGGGTATTAGTAACTCAGGTTTCAGAAATATACAGAATATTGATACACGTTTACATTTCTTTTAATTTTATGTTGTTAAGGTAATGTAAAAGTCGAAAAATTGAGGTGTTAATGCCAAGTTGCTAGCTATACTCTAAATATTTGGAAAATCAGATTTAGAAATTTTGTAATGTAGTTGTGGAGCGTCAGAAACGTCATGAAAAAATCCATATTTTGTTCTTGAATAAACCTTGAAGGTCATAAGTTCCTAGTCCTCGAAGAAAGTAAACACACTGTTCTTCACGTCAATCTAATAATACGGGTAATATGAAATTTCTTGAATGTTATTTAGACAATTTTTGAGGATCTGGTCAGTCAACTAAATGAGCGCAAAGACATTAGAACTGCATTAAAAACACCACAGTTGAATAATTTTTTTATGTTTTGATCGTCGACTCTTTTCTCAAATTATTGATATCCGAACTTGGGTTATTTTAATTTGCTTGAAACCATTTCTGTAACATAGTAGATGTATTTTTGCAGTCATGTTCACCATCATTAACACAAGTAACACAGCTGGAGATTATGTAAACAGTTGTTTTTTCTTTTCCAAAGTCTGATTTAAAGGGTATGGCCCACTCATTCTTCAATATTCCGTGAATAAGTTTCCACCGCTTGTAACATTGAGAATAATTTTTATTACAGTATACAAATTTGGAAGAGGAATTCAGCGAATGGAAGTCTGAGATGCAAAAGGAGCTGACGAAAAAAGATCAAGAGATTCACGATTTGCGGGAAAAATTACAAAGGGGCAATCGAATTCTGACTGTAGAAACTTCAGTGCAGTGCCCAGAGGAATCAGCTTTACATTCTAATTCGACAACTGGTATGAGTGAAGTCGTTGTTCATGGGAAAAATTTATCATCCTCGAAAATCACTTCCTATGACACTGATTCTCACGTGCTGAATGATTCGCTTAAACTCAAGCGCTTGACGGAATCTGAAAGTCCGTATGCTGAAGTGTGCACGTCTCGACCAGCAAGTATTTTGCCCTGCCTGCACGGCTGTAGTTGTTGTCAAATACAGTCCTACTCTGTTGCTGAAGGTATGTGTCGAGCTCACAGGGATGAACTGAGACGATTGCATCAATTGAAAATCAATCTCGATACCGAATGCAGTAATTTAATAAAACAAAAGGAAGTCTTGATGCAGGAAATACTGAAACTTCAAAGTCTTCGAGCCATTAGCTGTTCCTGTACAAAAACAATCACTGGAGAACAGGCTTGTCGCATTGATCTGAACGTACTTCAAGCGCTAAACGCGCGATTGCAGTCGCAAGAACAAAAGTGTCATCATCTTCAAGTATCCCTCAAACAACAGCAACAGTATACAGATCGAATTTTACATCGTAGGTCTCCATCAATCGTCTTGTTTAGTCTATACGATTTTTTTTATCTAAGTAACGGGTTCTGATTATGAAATTTTACATTAAACATTACTTCAAGTCTCCATCTTCCATGATTTCAGAAACCTGGAAACAACATCGAAACGAAATTGCAGACTTACAATTCCTATTGTGTGGTACCCAAGAAAAGTTACAACAACATTTACAAGCGTATAAAGAACAGGTTTGCATACTTTTAAAATCATTCGCGGTTGACTAGTTAGAATTTTACCTGAGATAATGATTTACAATTGAAGAAGATTTAGCTGGACTGACTGTATTGAATTTAGGAAACGCGAAAAAACGACTTAAAAAAGGTTTAACACTGTTGTTTGCGCTAAACACGTTGAAAAAAGTTGAAACAACATCCTTCCTGGATTTCGTCATAGGAATGAATTTGAGGAAACACAAATAACACAATTTACGACATTAATAATTTGAGAAGTAGTCTTTGATACAATTCCGATGTATGTTATTCATTTTCCTTACGAACCAGATTCCCACAAACTGTCCAAGAACATACAAGAAATTTTACATTATACCATAGTTATAGCGCATGCGATAACAGTTAGTAAATTTTCTTTGAAACAATCTCTGGCCATTTCTAAGGTGAACAAAGTAAGCCCAAGATCCTCAGAATTAGATCAAAAACGCCAGAGTTTAATTATTTTGAACAGTCTCACGCGATATTGAGTCTGTTCTCGAATTGTTGATATGTTAGTTTGTGTTCTTTGATTTGTTGAGAATCATTTCCGGCACATAATAGGGATGTTGATTCATTTGTATACACTGTCATTGGTATAAACAAAATTGCTAGGGGTTTTAAAACTATTTGTTCTCTTTTTTCAACTTTCCATTCAAACAGTTCGCCTGGTTGATTCTTAAATGAAATGAACTAATTTTGCTATACATGTCGCACATGAACATTTTTCCAGTTCCTTTAGACATTTTTGTGAAATTCGCAATGCACTTGTAATACCAAATTTTTAACTAAATTAATGATTTCACCAGGCCGAGAACTTAGCACGGGCTGACATGCTGGCTAAAGATTTATATCTCGAAAATTCATACCTGATGGCGAGTGTGGAACGTCTGGAGCAGCACTGCCACGTGTTGACACAATATAGTACCGAATCTACATCGGTATGACACTCGAGTGGTGGTCTAATACACGTAATACCATAGCTCGGCGATACGCAAGATGCTGGTATTGCATAGTGTTCACCGATATTAGCAATAATTCTGGGAGAACGATCGATTAGTAACTCAGGAATTAATTAGGTCGAAAAAATCAGTTCTCCACTTCTCGATCAAATACCACTCAATGTTTATTTATTTGAGCTTCTACTTACAGCAAGATAAAACGTATTTGATGTGTTTGGTATGTATGTACTGATAAATCAAAGGCAGATCTCTCAGGGTCTTTTAGAATATTAATAGAAACCTCCAAGTAGTCTAAGCGGTTATGCAAGATAAATTGTCATGTTTAAATTTTATCATTCGATGATGGTAGTCAAAGTTATAACGCCTTAAATTCCCGATGTTTTTTGGGTTAATCTAGTTTGTTGAATTCTATTAAGAAAATCGAAATCGAAGATGAAAGACTTAAATGTCGTAATATTCTAGTGAAATTTATTACGTATCCCATGTTTGGACACTGTGTGTACCGACATAATACATTAGTAATCTTGATATACGGAAACATTCATAATTATTTTTCCAAACAAGTGATATATCGTGTTTAACGTTTATTTATTATATTTTCAATCATTCTGTGTCTAGTAATTAACATCAACTATTATTCAGACCGTTGCTACTAAAAGACAAACCAAAGGTTTATAAATCTTAATATAACGGATTCCCATTTAATATTGCAACAAATTATTTATAATATATCGTATTATAATCATATATATATATATCATATATATATATATATATATATATACATTTGATATAAACAGAAAATAAATAACAGTTTTTTTATATTGCAGAAACGATTCGCTAGACAAAAATTGTTGCTAAAATATTAACACCTAATTTCATAGGCCCTGTAAAGATACGTATGCATTTGCGATTATAAAAATATACGACACGTATTTATGTACATACATACTTATGTATGCAGGGTCATTTAATTTTGCTGAACGAAGCATTGACCCTGTAGTGACTGATGATTGAAGAAAAAAAAATCTGAAACTGAAAACTATTAACCTCTTTCAGAATCGGTTATTCTTTTTTTTGTGAGCAATTGGTGTCAAAACTTTGAATACTCTACAGAATTTTTTTTTCCGAGTTCAATAAAATGGGTAAAAAATGTTGGCAGTGTCATTTCCCATTATGAACGTTAGGTATCACCTGTTACTGTGAATCAGAACTTTCCATCTTCAGTATTTTCTGTTCATAGCAAGTGTTAATTAGTGTTAAAATCCCTACGTAATCGCCATTGTCTCAGTATTGCAATACTTATATCCTTAATATTTCAGGCCTAGTTTGTTGTTCAATTATAAAATACCGTAGATGCTGAAATAGCAAGCAACTAACTTGAAATCAGAAGAAAATTTTCTAAATATTTTTGACCTAGTTGGAGATCTCTTTCCCATAGAAATTTATTATTATACCTACAGGTGATATTAAAACAGATTGCGAGTTCTTTCACGTCTTAATTAATGACATGTGCACCTAATCAAAAAAAAAAAATTTGAACATCGAATTTGGCGACTATGTATTATTTGTTTTTCATAATCATTAAATATTTAAATACTGTAAATATGTATAAAAATGCGATTTAGTACTGCAAATTACTATGATAATAATAAGAATATGAGAATACAAAACAATTATTCATCGCACCCAAAAAAATAAGTTTTGTGTAAATTAAAACTATATTTATGAACTTATTAGGGTCTAGCGTGCTATTGAACGAAATAAACAATTTTCGTATGATTGTTAATACTAATTACGTCTTTTTTGGTGCACAACTTTCGTCAGCATTGTCGCATGTATGATTATACATATACATGAGAAGTTGTAGATATTGTCAAATTGATCTATAAAATTTAACACCAAAATTAATGTTTGCCTTAAACAGCAATATTTATATGTTTACCGTTGCGAGTGTGAGATTTTAATTGATATAATTACGTTCCACAAACTAGTTTATCAAATTAAAATCTTAGTATACAGGCTGACTATGTAATAATACGCAATCTGTGAAATTATACAAGGGATGTTTAGTACTGTAAATTGTTATCATTACTCATCTGATGAAAACAATCATATTGTAAACTTTACCGAAGGTCGAAATATAGCTGTTAGTCTAATTAGGTAATACACTGCAAACAATATTTTTGCACTGCATCATACGTTCTGTATTGATTCAACAATTATGTTAATAATCATTCAACATTCCAAAAAATTGAAGTATTAATTACGAGTAATAAAATAGTGGATCTTGTATATAGTGCGGGTCATTCAATTTTTTTTACATCCAAATAATCAACTATAATGTCTACTAATTCCTGATATATCTTGATCAATGAATACAAACAATGATGCCCATTAAATTTACGTAATATCGTAAAGACATAGGTGAAATTTATGTAATGAATCTTACAAATAATTGCTATGTAATTTGAGGAAAATTTATAGCCAATATGTATTCTGCACTGTATTGAAGTTTCATAACAAGCTTTATTTGTATTATTGAAGCTCAAGTTTTCAAGGATATTTCATTGAAATTTGACGAAGTCGTATGGTTTTCATTTTTTGTTATATATATATACATTTTTTTTTTAGATCCAAGCATCTCCTTGTCAGTTTGACTTTCAAATAATTACTTATATATATCGAGACACGAATCAGAGTGTACGTTTAATTAATTAAAGTAGCTACAGAATTAAGTATATCACATGACAGTAAGGTAAAATTATAAATTGGTAATTAAAGGTAGCCGAATGTAAGGTTTATCACCTGCTCGGACTACTGAAAATAATGTGCGCCAAATTTATAAATATCGAAGAATTGTGGTTGGTCTGCTTGTGTAAAATCCTATAAAATATGTCAAATTCACAATACCAACCAGAAAATGAAATGTTATGAAGATTATTTTCGAAAATTCATGTATTATTAGCTGAGAATTGCAGAGGTTGCCTAAGCAATATGTAAAATATTTATACAACACATCTTGGAGTAATGTATAAATTTTTTCATCATTATGCAAGATATTTTTGAGGATATGGCACCATGTGGTGAAACAGACACAGTATTGGAAAATCGACTATATGTGAACATTCCTGAAGTTAGTAGTTAACAACTAGTTATTGTTACACCGTTGTAACCACGGTGTTAGACCGTGGTTGTAACTTAAAACTAATTCTTGGTGAAGTTTTCGGTTGTGTTAGTTTGTACATACCTATATAACGCTTAACTCCGTTGTGCCTTCATTTTTACGCGATTATTATAAATGTTATCTGTTGTACATATCTGTATTACAAACAAAAAAAGTTTCTATAATTTTATAATACGAATATTTATTAAGCTTACGTATTATTACGTGCATTTGCCTCATGAGTTGTAATAAAATGAATGAACGTACAAATATGTATTTCAATCTTATTGTAATTCTTACGAGTTTGTTGGAATTTTTTTCAAGAATTAAGCAAATTCATGCTGTGCATGTGGGATTATAACGAGTAAGTACCTGTCAAAAATGGGTGGATTATGGGAATTTGTCTCAACAAGCAGTTTTCAAATACGATTGACATTTGTTCTATTCAAAAGTATGTAAATCTCACTTCATTCGCATTCTTTTGATTTTCACTCTAGTCAAGTAGAAGCATTGTTATCGACAATAACAGGGTGTCCAGCGATATCAAAATTTAAAAATACCGTGTATTCGCGGTTAATTTTTTCAAAACTTCTGTATATTCGTATATAATGATTTCTACGGCGTTTGTGCGTCATTACGATGTAATCAACATTGAACACCGTCATATTCGACGACGTGTAGAACTAATAAATTCGGGTGGAGTCAAAAATGGAGAAAAATCAGAAAATAAAAGGGATACAATATCGAATTTTCAAACACGCGAAAGTTTTATTTATTTTTATTTCATAGAATTTCAGAATGTAGAACGCCATAATACAGAACAGTCAGAACGAAAGGTAAAGAATAGAAAATCATAATATAGAACCGTCACAATACTGTTGTATTCTTATTCGCTGTGACAATTTTATATTATAGCTCTCTATACTCTACCTTTCTACATGTTGAAATTGTTGTTTCGACTTTCTACGTATTTAAAAAATTCCATGAAATTTATTTTCACGTTCGTGAAAATACGACATCGTGACTATTTATTTTTAAAAATTCGTTTTTCAGCAAGTGAATGTAGAAACGCGAATTTCAACGCGAATTCCCGATTTCTTTGGGAATTTCAAGTACAACTCCCATATTTTCAAGGGCACTTTGAAATTCCCAGTTGCTGGACACCCTGAATAACGTCAAACAATTGCCATTTTGTTAAACAAAATGTAAATCCAGCCATTTTTAAGATATCGTAGCTGTCAGTAACAATGCTCCATATTATTGAATTCTAATGAGGAAATACGCAGATGAAGCTCAATCCAGATACTTTTGAATAAACAGAAAACCAATCGAATTGAACAACTGGTTTTCGAAATATAAATTTCCGAAATGCAGTATGAACCCAGTTTATCAGCTGTTAGCTCACGTTTTATGATGGGCTAATATTACCCAAGTTGTTCCTAATGGTTATAAGGAAAAATTCTATGGTTAATATCAAAAAGACTTTGTAAATTTTCTTTGTTTTTATTGGAGTGACAATTTGTAACTTATTACAAGTAGGGTTCAGGAAATTCAAACGTTACGTCACGACCCGTAAGTTTCTTGTAGACCGAAGCAAAAGTATCCACCTGTGAATTTTAATTGATAAGAAAAAGAGTAAGTAAAAATGTATATTACAGATTAGTTTATAAAATTAAATAAATTAAGTCAGCAAGTTATTCTACTTGAAATCATGAACTCGAGACCATTTGGGAAAAATTGTTAAGAATTTACGTAATCAGTTAAAATGAGATTCTCCAATTTCAATACCTTATGCTCAATATTTGTCTGTTCATTCTTGTCTAGATGAACTTTGATGAGCTGCGAGCCATCCAGCTTGACACGAATACGTTTGCCTACAATTTCAGCAGGGAACACCAAATCCTCCAAGAGAGAGTCATAAACTGCCGTAAGAGTTCGGCTAAGACAAACAAACGGTAAATTATGAAGAATGGTGAAAAGAGATTGAAAGATAAGACATTTAACAGCCATGGTGACGTTGTGCTAGAATTGCAAGTGTTCTTATTGACAATTACAAGTGGCCAAATAGTCATGCTAGATATACCTTCTAGGACGCTTCTGCTTGTTCTTTGTACGAGTCTTTCTTGTTGGTTTGGGAAGGATCTTCCTCTCGCCAACAAACATGACATGCTTTCCAGAAAACTTCTTTTCCAATTCGCGTACTAGACGTGTCTGTATCTTTTGGAAAGCTTTCAACTTCGGCATCGGTACGTAGATAATGATTGACTGTAAACCGAACAGAATTTGCCAATTTTATGATAGCTGTAACACTTCTGATATGCAGAATAATCTGACCACAATATAAATCTAAGGTATGGATACAAATAGGGCTCGTCATAAATCAACATTAACTGTACCTTCTTGTTGTTAGTTTCTATTTCCCTTGCCTTGGTGATGTAAAGCTCGCGCAGTTGGGACTTAAGGTCACTATTCATCTCCAGCTCAAAAAGGGCTTGTGAGATGCTAGTTTCGAACGGGTCAGCCTCTGCGCCCCCGCTCTTCATTATTTTGGCGCTAGCCGTAAACATCTGAAAAAAAGATATGACAGAAATGAGCTGAAATTGTTTGACCGTAATCAAATAATTCTGTAATAATTTGACTCATTTTTCCTACAACTCTGTTAGTAGTCAGATACTCAACTTGAGAGTAATCTATTAGATAAAACATACATAGATGCAGTATCTACATACAGAGGTTATTTCAATTTATAAGTTAACTTTGTTGTCATGTAGACAGACTGAAATTTGAAACCAGAACTTATTAATACATTTAAAATTTAAGCCTATAGAGCATAGTCAATGTTACTGGAATTTGGTTCTGTTGTTTATTTGAGGAGATCTAAACCGAAGTGTCAAGTGAGGGAGATTCTGGTCCACGTTAATATTTACAGGATCCGTTCAGGTTAGAAAATTGTTTACGATATTTACGAGAGATTGATGGTAAATATAGAGCTATTGTAACCAGTCTACAGGAATCTATTGATGGAATATCAACTTTTGACCGAATGGGAACGATAAAACATAATACAATAGAACATGTTGCAACTAGTTGTACCCGGGAGATTCACACATTTTGGAAATATTTTAGCGGACGGAATCCGTCTGTATCACTTCACGGTCGAGGCATCCGTCATAAATAAAACACTGTTAGAGTATAGTTAACGTCAGTCAACGTCGAACAAGTCACATTTTTAGATTTTCTAAATATCACCTTATAATAACCTAAAGTCACAATTCAACACTGTTCGTACCTTGCTGTGCTCGCAGTTCGCGTGAAAGAGACCAGCACGAACCTAAAGTTGATCATTTGTGATGTTTATTTTTTAGATCTAGTCAGCACTGCACTTTCCTCGGGTTTTCAATTCTGGGTGTGTTCTTAAATTTGGCACCAGTATACTGTACCTCAAAATTCCCTAGCAGTGAAACAGAACTATCCAATTCGATAGTGCAACAACGATGCAGATAGTGATGAGAGACCGAAGTGAGGATTTCAGATGAGTCTTAAGGTGGCATTTCATGTGCAGAAAAAGGCGGCAGCAGTTTAGTAACTTACTAGATGTTGATAACATCTGTCTAGTGATTTGACGCAGCAGCAGCACTGTTCATAAAATGTCTTGTGTTTACTGCTCTTGCCTGGTACACATACACTTTAAGTGGGGGTCTTAAGACGTGTTGACACGGTGCTAGAAATCGGACCGATATCTCGGACCGAGAAAAAGTTACCAGAACTCATATCGCGTATACAGCAAACTCGGACATAAATCGTGGATCGAAAACGCGGATAAAAAAATGGATCGCGTCCCATTATTCCGTACTAGCTGCGGCATTCACTCCTGTTCTAATTCAGGCAGCCTATTGCAGATGATTGCAAAGTTTGCATCACGGATGTGTGCATTTCAAAGGTAAATATCAAATATAAAATGAAAACATATCAACTATTAAAGCAATAGCGAGCACTTTTTAAAATTTTTTTTCTTATCCGTCATTTCATATGATACAGTATCTGAATCCACATGAAAATTCCAAAAATAAATAGAATTATTAGAAATGCATTAACTAATATATAGGAATGGGAAATTACAATATTAAACAGAAAACGTTCGAGTTACCTTTTCGAGCACAATAGAGGTTATGATTCAATCGCTTTATCTATTTAGGATCCTGCACTGTTGGTAGCATGTAAACAATTACCATTCAACTTCACGTTTTCGACCGCAGCGCCGTCTGGTTTCCTCCGAGCGCAAAATGATGCTGAAGTTTAAGTTACTAAACCTGTATCCGAGAACTCGGACTGATTTCTAGCACCGTGTCAACACGTCTTTAAAGCAGAGAGAAACCTATGTTCAAGTCTGTTTGGGATAAAGTAAGTACTTTAATGACAAAAATTTATTTCGAGTTGGTAAGTCTGCAAGTGTGTTGGGTTCAAAATGAGAACTGTGTGGCACTTGAAGGTTAAAAAGCCTTGTAGCCATCAAACGGAGTAACGAGAAGAACTTAAGAGCTGTCAGTTAGTGTTTATAACCTTAGCAATACAATATATGAAGCAATATAATGCAATGTTCTCCGTAATTTTATTCATTGATTGAACCACCTATCTGTCTTATATTTTCTATTTTTTGAATAGCTTGTAATCAACATATCTCTTATCCGTAATTCGAAACGCATTTTGTTTGGTGCAAACCCTGGTGATACTTCAACATGGATTATATTTTCATATCAATAATTGTTCAAGTAATAAATATCTACCAAACTTGGTTACGGCAAAATGCCGACCGAAGAAAAGAACAAAGTGTTACGTTCCGAGAGGAACGTTTCGAGTCGACTCTGATTCGCCGCGTGATTTAAATTGTTCTCCTGACTTACGTAGTTGGTGTATGTAAATCTCGGGAATCCGCTGATCAGCTCCTCAGATCTTCTCGTTCAACTCGCCTACAATTCTGAGAGTTTGTTAGGTAGGGCTCGTGCCAACCATCACTATGCGTGATTGAAATAATTATTTATGACAACACTTGGGTTAATTACACATTTATTAACGGTCTCCTTCTAGTTCTCGATGGTAGATTTACAATCGTGGTACAGATTGGTGTTAATCACTATCGCAGTGACAAACTGTTAACAAGTCTCGAAGGTTCTGAATGACTTATAATGATTTTATTCTAGGATTTCGGTAGAGGTCTGATCTGTTCTCTATGATGTCTGAAGTTCTTCTAATTATTCTGTTTTTGGGAAGGTTGACTTAGAGGGAAAATAGGAGGAGTTCAAAAGGAGTCGCGGTTTCTCGCGGGTCTCGGATGATTGGTTGAGGATGATGAAAAAATTGGGGGTAAGGTTTCTGGTTCGTGCGTGGGATCTCGGTGGTGGATTGGCGCGAGGTGGTTGGTTAAGAGAAGCAAGCGGCGAAGCGCTGACTGGTCTTGTTTTCGTTAAAATAAGGGCGCTATCCTGAATTCTGGGAATAGGGGTTTCTTTCTCTGTGAGCTATCCGTGATTTATCTTCCCTCGTTTCCGGTGTTTTGTCTTTTTGGTTATCTTAACAGTTGCAGGTTTATTATTTTGGGTTATTACGGTTGAATGGGAAAAAATGTATATATAACATGTATGTATGAATTTGACTGATGAAATAACGGTTAATCTAGCGTGTGAGAACTGTTGATATAAGAATTTGGACGTTGTGATGGTAACTAAGTGCGTTGGTATTAATCTACGACTATCGGTAAGAGCACGTAGGGCTCTCTTATGGTAACTGCACGCTGGTCAGGTAGAGCGCAGAGAGGGCGCCGCCGTGGATACCGGCTGGCACGTAACAAAAGCACAAAGATCAAAGAACTAGTTCATACCACGCGAGATTTCAATATATCTGTCATGTCAGTACGGTTGGCACTACTTCTCGCTGAAAATTGAGCTTAAAGTCGGATTCAGAAAATCTTTAAGTGGAGGCGCTTAAAGTTCACATAAGCTCGGTTACACATCAACTTTAATGGAGGTGCACTTTAAGCCCCACACACGGACTTATGGACGGAGCGCTAGCTAGGCTTGTCGGCGAGGGGCATGAATCTTGGGGAGAGTACATGTGGTAGCACGTCGGCCATATTGATGAAGTAAATTTTCAGGCGCCACGTTTGAACGATTCACTTCAGGCAGTATTAGTTTTGTGGACATGGGATCGATTGTGTAATTTCACTTTTCACATTTCCCACCATCTGAACATTCTGATTGGTTCCCAAAGTTTATTCAACCAATCAAAATGCTTGGATGGAGGGAAATGTGAAAAGTAAAATTACACAATCGATCCCCAGATCGTTGCCATTAACTATTTTCTTGAACTGTATAGGCATGTACGAACACAGCTTCAATTCTTTTTGTATAAGAAAGTATGCAGGTAAGTACACAATAAGGTATGTTGTATATTATTCTCACTCACTATTTAATTAAAAATATCGCTGTGGAAAATTATTGACTACCTTCTCACCTAACCTATACAATAACAACAATCCGTCAAAGTGCAAGCCGTGAACGCCTATATACATCCGTGGTATTCATATGTATATCTATTGAGCTGTATATGTATATCAATATCTATTTAGCTCATCAATGTGGCTGACGGCGCTGATTCCCCTACCGTCTTTCGCTTCAGCTCCGCTGGGTGAGGCTCCATCCATAAGTCCATGCCCTCACTTAAAAGCCACGGTCTTATAGACAGGTCTAGGCACTCCGACCGTAAAACCGTGCTCGAAAATGAAGCCGATGTTGTGAATTTTCGCTGCTAGCGCTATTGAGGGAGAAGCCTACTTAGGTCGTGTTCGTAAATTGACTGCCAGTACTGAAAATTCCCTAGGACAGAGACAGAGCTGTCCATGAACTCGGCAGCGCAAATGAGACAAAAGATTGCTGACGGTACTGTCAGTCAATTTTCGAACACGGCCTTAGTACGCATAAACCGGCCTCGGAGATTGCAGCGCTCTGGTCTTTGGTGCACAAATTGAGAAACACAGGCTTCAAGGGTCACGCTGCGTTGTATAGGAAGGGGCTTGGACTGCCAAGACCTGTCTATAAGACCGTGCTTAAAGCGTATATGTAGACTAGGCAATATAGGGCACAACCACGGAGTAGTAGGAAGGAGACAACACTCGAGCAGCACTTGGCTCAAAAGCTGGCCCAGTTTTTGGGGCAACGTAAGAAGAATTGTCAAGGTGCGATTTAAGCGCCTCTTGCGGTGTAAGCCCGTATAGCGCACTCACCCCCTTCCCCATATGATATTACGATTCGCCGTTTGCAAATCTTTTCCTCGGATTTAATGTCGGTTGAGATTAGAAACGCAATCACTCAGTTGTTACTATTTTTTAATCACTTCAGATGCGTATTTTACGAATTTACGGAGTATGTTTATAAAACAGAGGCTTATAGGTTACGATTTCCGGCCTTTTTTTTTTACATTTTATAGCGAAAATTTCATTTTTTTCCGTAAGAGGCGCTCAAATCGCATTTAGACAATTCCTCTTGCGTTACCTCAAAACCGGGGACAAGTTTTATCGCAGAGTGTTGTCTCCTTCCTACCACTCCGTGGGCACAACTTATCTATGGGTGCGTTCCGAAACTAGCTGGCAACGCTGAAAACTCCCTAGAATAGAGGCAAAGCTACCAAAGTACTCGGCAGCGCAAAAGAGATAAAAGATTGTTGACAATACTGGGAGCTAATGTGGACCGCACTCTATATTTTGGCCTTCATTGATAGTCCTGCCAGCCAATAACAGAGTGCTCTGATGATTCCGATCGAAGGTACCAGTTCTGACAATTTTCAGCACGCTTACGTCGTACGCCATTTTTTGTGTATACTAATGCTGTCATTTGATCAATATTATTTTCGACAAATCGCATCAATAATTTCTTACGAAATTCGAGAATAGTATAGGAGGTGAATTCCCTGTCATAATGGATGAGGACCAACGCACTGTTTGGTGCGGTAATTTAAGCGATAAAGTTACCGAAGACATACTTTACGAGTTATTCCTGCAAGTAAGAGATGGCAACCTTTCCCGTATAACCAAAGTGGCACAGTTTCATGAGTAGTATAACAATTCATCCACCTTCCGCAGCATTTTGCGCGCCTGACTCATAAATTATTCTCATTATTTTCAGGGTGGGCCAGTTCAGAGGGTTTCGATACCTAAGGACAAAGACGGAAAACAACGAACTTACGGTTTTATCACATTTAAACATGCTGTTTCTGTACCATATGTACTTGACCTATTTGAAGGCACAGCTCTGTTTGACAGAACACTGAGTATGAAAACTCGAAACAATATAGAAATACCGGTACAATCACACCCTAACAGCGGATTGAGGAAACAGGAAGTCAGCCAAGACTTGCACAATGTGTTTCAACTGCAGAACAAAATGATAATTGGTAACTTGATGCACGGACTGTGCGTTGGGCCAGAAATGCTCATGTATCAGAGTCAATTAAATCCTTGGGCATATCCAGAAAATCGATCCCAACAGACGTTGCATCCTTATCAGCAGTGCGAACGCAGTAGAGAACATAACGGTTACAAAATTAGACATGATCGCAGGGAAAGACATTCGTCACATCGGTCCAATGATTACTCGCGAAATTCTGATCACAGAAATAGTAGACGGCACTATCGGAAATAATAACATAAACTCTCGGTCCAAATGTGTGATCTAAATCTACAGATATATCTATGCTTAGTTTTGTAATGTATGTATTTTAAAAAGAATGGCATTCATGATATGAATGCTACAAATACAATTTCTCGATTTTTAATAATAGAAAGCCATATCTTGTTCAGAGTAGACATCAAACATCTTTGGAGAAATTCAGCAGAAAAAGGCAGTTGGGTTCATTGAGCAGATCTTTAATTTTAATTTTGTTTTTGTAATAATAAATATACATGCAGATAGATTTAAATTTTGGGCCTAACAATGTCGCAGCAGTTTTTGGTGTTCATGATCTCTGCATTAGATATTCACCTTTAGTACATCCATGTATCAAGGTAATTGAACAATAATTTAAGAATATTTAAAGTCATTCGCTTTCTCAGCAAGATTGATGCACGTACCCAGATTGTTTATACATGTATTCTAGGATTTCAAAAGATTATCGTATAAATAATCTACAATTATTTTGAATTTTGAAAAAGGTCAAGTTGTGATGAATGATACGTTAATGTATCTCAGGTGTGATCTGTTTTCTGATAAAATTGAAATATTTCGAAAAAGCCACTAATTACAGGAGTGAAATGTTTAAAATGAAATTTCATTTTTCAGAATAATTGGTAAAACAAAATTTTTTTATGGTAATTTGCACTACCACATTTTATTATGTTCATTTGGGCTCCTCACAGTGTGCATTGACTGAAGACATGATTTATTAAAAAGTAAGACACGTGTGCTAACTGTACAGATAAATGGCCAAAGACCTCACGTGATAAACATTAATTAATGTATGAATATGACTGAGTGCTTCAATCCCAACACTTTCAGTTCATTTTCTCGGACAGACGCGAACACGTAAACGAATTGTCATATTGTTAATATTTCAGGGACTTACCAACGTTTGACGCTATATTAGACTAAGAGCTGGGGACCGTTTTACTTACGTCACTTCATAAATAATATTTCCGTCTTGCCATACCTCTTAATATCGCTGATAATTCATTCGAAAATCTGCCTGGCCTCCAGTACTGGAGTGCGCGACGGGATGGGCACAGCGAATTAAACAAAATCAATTGAAAAACAGCATTTTATAAGTGCTAGTTTTTGGTGTGACAGCAGGGGATGATTTTCTAATTGTAGGTTGAATAGTAAAAATAGCAAACCGTTTCGGTACTGACAAAATGGTGGCAGACAGGAATAAAGATACGCGAAAATGTGTTCAACTTACATGATACCACAAGGGCTGAAATAAAAATTAATATTTATAGAAAGTCATCCAAATTCTATGTCGAAACGGGTAGACCAAAATCTTATCCCGAACACCCTGCCAGACGACGATGAAGAGCAGTAAATCCGTGCAAATTTAGTCCAAGAGCTAGAACAGATAAAATAGGTTCATAATGCAACCTTCTACAGAATTGATCTTTTCTTGTTGGAAAATGTTCAGGGGTATCCCATGAATATGAATTCAAGTTCGAATGACTGGGGAGAGCTTCCTTCCAGGATGGCGCAAAGTATCTCGACCATGTACTTTTTGGTCCTTGAAATGCCGGAAATGTGGAAATAATAATGCATGTCAAAAAAATACGTTTTTCGACGATTTTCATGATATAAGTAAGTTTCCTGAGTTCCACTACGAAAGAGTTTTGCATCGGCGAAATTCGAACCCTTTCCGTTCATTTGTTTACTTGATATAGGAAAAAAAGGGGTGCTACATAACCTTCAAAATCCAGTGTTACGTAGTGGGTGGTATCAATCTCTGGTGGTATTCTCGTTAGATTCTACGGTCATGGGTTATGTTATGTTTATTGAGATTGAGTTTGTATCGCGCTTGGCCGACTATGGTGCTGTAGGTTTCTGTGTTGCCAATATAATTGTCTAGTGTAAAAAATTAGCCGTCTCCGATGCATTGTCCTCAAGTGTACTCTGGGCACATTTTTGTAACCAGCACTCTGCGGCTAAGTGAGCCTGGGGCCATGATAAGCCATGTTGGCGATTCGGTAGCGTCTTTATCGCTAGAGGTAGTTTATTTATAGTAATACCCAGGTAGCATTCTGTCGCAAGTTCGTGATTTGACCGTCACATGTGCGCATGCATGACCCTGCCGGCAGGCTAGTATCTGTCTGTTTCCGCATTGTAAAAAGACCACGCATGCTACCTTCTAGCAGGTGCCTGTCGCAGAAAATGCATGATTCATACATGCTTCGCCAGGATCGGCTTTGTGGAAGGTATGAAATAATATGTGGAAAAAATATCCAAATTACACAGATGATATGAAGGAATTCGACAATGTAAGACTATGGATAGTACGGTAAAAAATTTCGGTAAATCACAAATCGAAATAAATACATATGTTCTTATAAAGTGCGTGGAAAGAATAATATAGTCAGAAAAATATAACCTAAAGCTTTACCAATGGAAAAATAAGGATATAAGTACCTAGATGGATATAAAAAAGCAGTCGGATCTCTATAACAAACGCATCTGATTTCATGAAATATAACTACAAAACTGTACTTACCGTATCAAATAATATGAAGTGATGTATATAATAATTGGTTTATATGCCTCAGTAAGTAAAAACATGCATCAGTCGCGTGTTTCCCGCTGTTTGCTGCCAAATTTGTTACACAAATATAATTCAATCTGAAACCGGGGTTTTGCGTATTTATTCGCATAAAACATAAACGACACTAGCACGTGCAAGTTTCGGTTCAGGCTGCAGCTCGACATCGTGCGTAGAATTACAGTAATCGTGTCGTCAATATATTGTAGCGAGTGACATTCGACTGACCCGCATGGTTTATCTCTAAGATCTGTTCTGCAGAAACTTGCATCAACCTTGCACAATTCTGCCGCAAAGTGCTGCCGAACACGGTCTTGCATGATCGGATGCTGCATGAAATGCTACCTGGGTATAGAGTGCGTTCCGAAACTAGCCGGCTGCGTTAAGAAATCCTTAGGACAGAGTCAGAGTTACTCACGAACTCGGCAGCGCAAAAGAGATAAAAGGTGCGTAACAGCACTGGGAGTTAATTTCGGAAGTCTTCGATCAGCAACCGATCTTTCCTACACTGAGGTTCCTAGTTATTAGAGTAACTAGAGTAACTACCAGCCATCTTGGTCACTATATTTTTCGCACTAACAGGAAATATTTCTTGAAGTTGACACTCTATAATAGGACGTAGCTTAATGGCTTCGGTATTCGCAAGTTCGCTTAGCAGCCGATCGCGGCTCTGTTTTAAATCGATTGACAGAAGCAGGGAGACATCGGTCCAGCAGCCATATTAAACTTTCTACGATCAGTTTCTGTTCTATGCTTCCCTTCCTCGTAAAAGGAGCAATGGATTCGCCGTTTTGCAATCGATTTCCTTGCTATTGGTGTTAAAATATGATACGTTCACAAACGCATAGCGCTGTTTAACTGCCGCTAACACCATAATCACCTGTAACAACGGGAATGTAAAATTCGGCTCGAAGATCGACTCTCTAACGGTTTACCCTGTTTATTTTATCACCCTTACCACGTGTTTTCCTAGTTTCTGTCACAATTTAGAAGCTTGAAGTGAACTTTTCGTAATAGTTGGTCCCTTTTTATCGGCATCAGCGGCACCTCTTAGCGATTATTATCCATCAAAGAGTACCCTCGTCGTTCGTTCGACAACAGCGATCACAAAGAAATTTCATTCGGCAGGATCGGAAATGACAACGATATTGATTCTTTGTCTGTAACGAAGAAAGAGGAATGCGAGAAACACGATGTCGGACTTCGTGGAAGGTTGGACTTTAGGGCACACTCTGGGGGAGGGGGCCTACGGCGAGTGAGTATTCATAATTATTTTTCCTCGTTAATCACTGCTTACGCTTTTATTTTCACTCTCTGTTACATCCCGCCTCTTTCATCTGTTAGAAATCACATTGCGTTTAGCGTTTGAAACAGATCTCACATATTTAAAGGATGAATCGGGCATCATTGTAATTAAAATCGAGACGGGAGACAAAACCATTATAAACATCTCCAGTATTATTTGGCCCATGATGATAAACACGGATAAAACATCGTCCCTACAACCTGATAGAAATGATTTGAGTACATTCAAGTACCACAAGCCAAGATATACCAACGATTCGAGGAAAAGTTTTATAATTATCACATTTGAAGTGATCAATCTCTGATATTTTTCTGAAACTTAGATCAGTTGAACTCGAACGAAATCGATTAAAGTCATTTGAAATTGACTTAAATGGTTGAATTTGATATGAAAATCTCTTAAAAATCACCATGAAACCACTTTAAAATTTGCTGAAATCATATGAAATCATATTAAAAAAAATTACTTCGATATTGCATCAAGATCCTTCAAAACTATATGAATTTTTCTTAAAATTGCTTTCAAATGATTCGATTCACACCCAGATCTTCGTAATCACAATACGCACGAGGCCTGCACTCGCAATAATGACTTACTGGAATGTATGGAATCTTTTTAAGAGTTTTATACAGTGTGGTGTTTTAATCATCCCATGTGAATATCTGAGAAATGCAAACAGATGTTTTATTTAAAACTTTGAGTGCTACAAGAGGGAAAAAAGATGTTGATATGAATCGAGTTTTGGATTGTGTTTTTTTGTTGAGATTTTGTAAGTAACATCTAATTTTAAATAGAGAGTTTGTATTTTGGATATGAGCAACTAATATCAAGATCAAAGACAAGTTTAAGGTCACAGATTTTTTTTCTCTCTTTCTTTACTTCAGCCTCAAATATTCATTGTCTCTCACCATTGCTGATAAGTTTCTTTACGGACACAAAATTGGTAAGTTCGTAACGATGCAACTAATAATTCTTTATAATTATGAAATGGATCGTAAATTATGATTGCAAACTTTATAAGGTAAGCAATAATTAAAATAGAATATATTGGAAAAGAAATTTCCATGAAAGAAAAATCATATTTTTTTGAATAAAGTATTTTTCTCGTATCTCTATTTGTATCGTAGCTACGATACTAAAGAGTAAAATTATTTTCATAACTTACAAATATTTGAATATACGTATGTTTCCAATATCTGAACAAACAATTTGGGTAGCAACTTTATTTTAAATCAAAATTAAAATACCAGTTGATATACAAAAATCACCAATTCTTAGAGAAACCATTGAATCTCGATTTGGAGTACGAATAGAAAATTTAATTACCAGTGTTTGAAATTAATCCTCGAATCAATCCGTCTGTGAAAATTCATTTAATTTACATGTAACACCTATGTTAACCTAAATCTAAAAGCATTAGATATGAAAATAACGAATGAAAACTTGTATTTTTGCAAATACACAGGGTGGAGGGAAAATGTAAAAAGATTAGAGAAAAGAGGGTCACAATATTAAATATTCATAAAACCAAAAGTCCATTTTATAGAAATTTAAAATTTAGAATATCAAAGTATAGAAAAGTCAAAATGTAGACAGGTAATGTACATAAAAAACCAAAATATGGAATCGTTAGAATTCTGATATATTCATTCCCAGCCGTCATAAAATTGATTCAAAATGAAATATAATGGACATGTAAAAAAGTTATTTAAAAAATCGATGATGTGAAATTGTACGAAATTTCATCAAATCCCGTATTCATCACGAAATTATTTTGAAATCAACATGAAACCCCGTGAATTATGAAGTTGAAGTTCGTAAATTTATTGTAACGATGCGTGTTTATGAAAAATCGTTACTTGACACCTTCAGGATTGCCTGAAATTTAGTAAAGCACAATAAACAAAATACATTAATATTTTAAAAAACCAGCACATTGAAAGTCATTCTAAAATTGAGCAACAATGAAATCTCCTGATGTTTCGTTACAGTAACATTACAAACTTCAGCTTCTTTATGAATTCATCTGAAATCAATTCAAAATGGAAGATTTCTGAATTGTTTTTTACACAATTCTCGGAAATCGTGTTGGCAAGCAAAATAAGCACAAAACATTAGAATTGAATGAAAAAACACAGGAGTTTACTCATTTGAACATTCCAATTATAAGAATCCTTTCTCATATTATTGATATCTTGACTTGCGTAAATCAAAACCCATTAGATTCATTTTTATTACATAGTACAGAGCTTGTTTAATTCGTATGTACCATAATTTGGTAAATTGCAATGCTGGAAATATTTTTAAATGGGTCGTCCTCTCTTAACTTTTGATTTGTAATCTACATCAGTTATTTGCGTCGCCAGAATCGATTTATAAGGTATTATAGTCATCATTCACACTTTCCACATATTCTCAATTTTCTGTTACACATCATGTGACCATTATAAATTTTTCGGTGAATCGTATCTCTCACCAGTTTCCTCTGAGTCGTTGGGAATTCCAGAGTGCAGAGTTCAAATGGACTCAAATAAACGTTTCATGATATTCTTTCTTGCTTTCATTTTACTCAAGATATAAAATATTTTTTAAGTTTTGTATGCCACTCGATTGTATTGTGCTAAAAATGAAGTCAATTTGAGGTTCTGTCCTTTAGGTAAAAATTATTTGTTTAGAATCGATTTGATTAGATTTATAATTTGATTAGAATAGATTCTTCCAAATTGTTGATTTCCTTCTGAATATCTAAAAAATTATTCTTTATATGCCTGGATTACAAAAGATTCTGATTCATTTATTTTAAAGTCGGCATTATGAATATTAAAATTGGCATATCAAGATCGTGATAAAAAATTAACAATTATTCCCAGTTTGTACTTAAATTTATTTTTTTTTTTTCAATTCTTTTTTCTCGATGCGGCCTCAAAACATGAACACATTTGGTACAATTTTTATATGAAACCTGCAACAAATTCAGAAATTTTCGTGGCAAAATCCAAATTTTAAAGTGTATGTAGCCAATGAACACAGCATCGCGCTTATTTTATTCTAGAAAAAGTGAAAAGCACAAAATTTCAACCGCGCGATGATGTTACTTTCTTTACAGATAATTTTATACGGTATTGAAATTCAACCCAGTTAATAACTAAGAGCGAAACGACACCAGTGAGAAAGAAACTCATACAATGAACTATGTCGTCTTGAAAACATCTTTTGTCTTGAAAATGAAAGAAAACTCATTCACAATGTAGAATCAAAAGTTGTTCAATTATATTTGCATCAAAATGTGTGGAACGAGATTCAAGAACCCATTTTCAGTTCATTGGGTGTTTAAAATACCACGTAACTTGATCTTTTTTCACTAAACGATTCTGCAGATTATTAAAGTTGTTTTGTACGGTATTGCGATGGTTTCTCGTAATGTCGTTTGGAAAATATTTCACGTTCAAAGTTTTTACTTTCCGATCTTTGTAGGGTAAAACTGGTGATCAACAGAGCGTCGGGAGAAGCTGTAGCGATGAAAATGATCGACTTAGAAAAGCACCCAGATGCTCGGCAGAATGTTCGCAAGGAAACTACCATCCATCGAATGTTATCAAATCCGCATATTATTCATTACTTTGGACAACGTAGCGAGCCTGCAATGGAATATATATTCTTAGAATACGCAGCTGGAGGAGAACTATTTGACCGCATCGGTAATACATTATATCTGTTATTTACATGCAAAACTCTTCAAACTGCTTTTTATAGCTAATTTTTTGTAAAATGAGAACTTTATTTTGTTTTTATAAAGTTGATGATTGTAAATCAGGAAAGAACTTGAAAATTGTAAAGAAATCTAGGGTAATATCATTAGACTTTGGGAAACATATTTGTGCAAGTCAAAAATTAGTGCAATAAAGTTTTGAAATCAAGGAATAGAATTTTTCAGCACTCAACACAGCACAGCGATTCACCGTTTTAAATTCTAGTCATGAAACATACAAAGGAAACGTATATTCGAAAAAACTAATGCAAAAAGTTTTTCTTGAACTCTGTGACAATGGATATAGAAAAGTATGAGGCTGAACTTGGTAACTTTAATGCAAAACATTGGGACAAAACATCATTCTTTCGCGATTTTATAGTGACTGTAAATTAGTTAAGTTTTCAAAATATGAATACGTGTTGTCTTATTATGATTTTCTAGATTTCAAACATTCCTGCAATTGTGAAATAACGATTTTCCGAAACGTTAGTCATTACAATAATATTACTAACTTCAGCCTCATGTTTCAGTCTCGTTATTTTCACATAAACTTTCTTTGTCTATTTGTAATTTTGTTGATATAGAACCGGACATAGGAATGCCTATATGGGAAGCTCAGAAGTACTTCAAACAATTAATATCTGCAGTTGAATACCTGCACAGCAGAGGTGTGGCGCATAGGGACCTGAAACCAGAGAACTTGCTTCTCGACGATAATGACAATCTGAAAGTAACCGATTTTGGTATGGCAACGGTGTATAGATTGAATGGCAGAGAACGCTGCTTGGACAAGAGATGCGGAACTTTGCCGTACATGGCTCCTGAAGTACTAGATCGGCCGTATCATGCAGAACCCGCGGATATCTGGTCTTGCGGAATTATCCTTGTCGCCATGTTAGCCGGAGGTAAATTGACCAGTTATGAAAAATGCACTTGATAGTTTGGAGAGGAAAAAATTTTTTTAAACCATACCCTCACCGGTTTTCTCTTATCATTCATATTTCTAATGCTTAACTTACACTCCTTAGTTTCTAAATGGTCCGTATATGAAATATAGAACTGCCATGGGATCAGCCCTTGGCAGAGTGTCCTGAATATATAGCGTGGAAGGAGGGAAAACTTACGCTCACGCCTTGGAGTAAACTGGACAATACTTCACTTTCGCTAGCCAAAAAAGTTCTCAATCATTTACCGTCGACAAGGTTTACTTTGAAACAAATCAAGGAACATCATTGGATGCTTGCTAAATACCACGAAGGTGAGAAAGACTGTAATTCATTAGTCGTTCGAGTTGTAAAAGTTTATTTTTAAGTGAATTGAATACAATATTACTTGTATGACTTTACATTGACTGGATTTGAAGAAAGCAGCAGGAAAACTAATCCGGTGTTTCCTCAGTCAGGTACTGAGTGACTCTGAGTAAATAGTCTATACTCAAAGCAACTCGGTACCCAACTATGTGAACACTTTATACTTCGGCCTATAGAGCTACTCATTGTTAATTGTTGACTGTTGTGCACAAAGTAAGTAACTCGCAATGTCTGGAATCAACTATTTATTTAATTTAGACTTATTAATATTTTTAAACATTATTAACTGATCGAAGACACCTGTGCAATGACTCTGACTGTTATATTTTTAGCTGGCATGAATCATCGTTTGTTTTTTCAGTGAGTTGCGATACCATGAAGGAAGATTTCAAATAGCTATTGCCTTTTCTTTGGTGATACAGCTGTATGATTTCAATTAAAGATCATAAAGCTAGATTACCAAAGCAAAGAACATCGGCTTACTCAACCAATTCTTTGGATTATCCGCCATCACGTTGATCTGCACAGTTCAGAAGAAGAAAATCGAATTTCTGTTGTCCTGTCTTTGGTTATCTAGCTGTATGACTTTTCTACTTCATAAAGCTAGAATACCGAAGTCAGGACGACAGCTAAGATCGTCTAATTGTCCTCCTTGCAAATCCAGAGCTAAACACTCTGACTAATTCGCTAAATCATCGATACAGAGATTAAATTACCATCATTTTGATTGTTAATAAATTGATAATAATTTGAGCATGACACAATTCAAAAGAATTTACATATCGATTGTGGGATTGCAGATGGGAAATTGGTGGGAAGTGACGTGGTGGATGGAAATATACCAAAGCGACGGTGTTCAGCGAATGGCAACAATGTGTCTAGATTCTGTTTGTCGCAACCTGAGATGCCCGGTATTGAAATAAACAAGACGGACTGTATGAACTTTGAACAAAGGCCAGGATTTTCTTTTTCCCAGCCTACAGACGTAGAGGATTTATTGCTATGCACGCCATTACAAACCACTCAACATACGCAGAGCGCAAGTCAGGTGAGAAAGTCGACAAAATGTTTCATTTTTAAAGTTATAGAAAAACTGTAATTTCAGAAAACCATCCTTGAATTAATTGAAATTTTTTATTATCTGACAGAACACCTTTCAAAAATTAGCACGCCGTATGACTAGATTTTTCGTAAAAATGGACGGTGACAACTTTGCAAAGAAGCTGTTATCTGTTTTGGAAAATGAGGGATACACGTGTCGAGTCAGCGAAGTTGGTGTTGTAAGTTATTGCACTACTCTAAATAAACCTTTTGGTAACTTGGGTCAAGTTTGAGATAAAAGTTAAAAATTACACTGATCATAGATGACCTACAAATTCTAACAAATCGCATCACAAGAAATTTTTTTCATCAAAATAATTGAAATTCTGCTAATATCTTCTTTCAGATCACAGTTGCAACTGTTGATAGACGGAAAATGCCTCTTGTTTTCAAAGCAAATATCGTTGATATGGATGGGAAAATACTCGTAGACTTTAGATTGTCCAAAGGATGCGGTATCGAGTTCAAGCGAAGATTTGTTAAGATCAAAACTGATCTTGGAGACTTTGTTTCCAAAAGTACGGTTTCGTGGCCCATTGCTATTGCGAAACACGACATTGTGTCACAATCATGCTAGATTGACAAAGTAATTTTATACTAACAATATTCAATAATATACATTCTATTTTTCTACTGAATTTAAAATTTGATCTTTAATATTATACTCTTGATTATTTGGAGCTAGAATTCAACTTGGGTTTGTAACATTGAAAATCTACATAACAGCTGTATGGAATAGCAATGGATTAAAGTTGATTTCTGACGAGGTTTATTGAATAAAAAACGAGACAATCGTTCCTCTTACTGTCTTTATACACTTAACAATAGATATGAAAAATTTGTATTGAACATTTTGATGAATGTACTGATGAACAATGATGACTGACGCTGATTGCAAATTTACCTTTCACTTGTTACTTCGATATATTATTATGAATTCAATACTTTGCTCCTTGACACTGAATTTCAGAATAAACGCAAATTACATCACACGTCTATTATATCACAAAATGTATACTTCTCATTAATTTTTAAAATATATTTACCTGAAATAGGAAAATTCGTATTATTTCAACAATTATTTACCTCCGAAAGGTCCAAAGGAGATTTCAGTACGAAATATTACGCTATATTTGATTACTCTATTAAATCCGTTTAAAGACGAGTGGAACTTAAAATTGTCGACAGATCAATTATTTATCTCTTATTACTTTATTTACATATTTCACTTCACCGACGACGATACAATCATGGTTTATATTTGAATAGGAAATTTTTGTTGAAAACTTGGACGATATCACGCAAATATATTAAACCTCATCAGGTAAATAGTTCACGAATTTAGTCTGTATTCTTAAGATAGCTATTCCAGATTGGTGACAGCAGAATTCATTTGGACAATTAGTTTCAGTACTGTAAAGGTATCCAGATTTATAAAGTTCGCAATTCTACATTAAGAATTTTAAAATCGGATTTATTATTGCGAATTACTTAGTCGTGTGCATGTTCTAGAAAAATATAATTTCAAATTAGTTGCTTTATCCTTTTGAGAAGGTCTTTCGGATACAGGAGAATCGATAGTTTATAACCGCTGATCTGAGATAGCTGGATTCCGTTAAGTCTATAATTATACCAAAAGAGTAGGCATCGGTTTTTTCCCGGGCCAAGCTTCCTTTGCGTACTTTTTTTTCTTAGGCTCTAATGAATGTGGCTCCGAAGATCCTGATATATCTGGAATGTGGGGCACCTCTGTTTGCATTTGGTGCGGCGCCATTTCTACCTCGGGAGCCGGGTTTGGTAAAGCTATACCAAGGCGAGAAGTCAGTGATGTCAGTGCTGTAGAAAACGGGTTACTAGACATCGACGAATGTGCGTTAGAGAACTGTTCTGGAGGTAAATCATGGTAGAGTTGTGGCATAACAGAACTTGGCTGAAGATGTTTCATCATATTGTGATGATTTTCCTCCGATAACGATATAAGGCCACCCTCCATGCGCATTCGCTAAAAGAAGAAAATATTAACAAATACTAATTAATCTCGACGACAATGAACTGAAAAGGCTGTTTGATTGGTCAATCGACAAAAAGAATAATTGAAAGGGTGAACGATTCCATTAATCGAAGTCTGATTAAATGCGCAGCCCTAATTACTACTATCAAATATTTTATTCTATTAGTTCCATTTATAGTAGGTAAGCATTACAAAATCGAGAACACAACTCGCCAAGAAAAAGTCTGAATTTTTTTAGGAACTTTTTTGTTGAAGCGCAAGGTATCCAGTGCAAGCACTACATTCCTAGTTAGAAAGAGATGGATATTAACCGCAACTACCTCCATCTCCCTCGCACTTGCACAACACAATTTCAGCACCATATGCACAGTCCATACTCTGTGTTTACGCTTATATTAACGTGAAGAGAAATTTGGAAGTCTCTTTTCTCCTTTTATCTTTGATTGATCGTTGGGAACTTAGGAAGTGATACCAAGGAGATTGACTTACTTTACTGGGAACAACAGTCGTTTGTACAAGATTCCGAAATCTACCAACAGATGGATCGACATCTTCAGGATTAATAACTTCCTCGTCGTCGTTGAATGTGATGCCCTTCTTTTTTCTCTTTCTCGTCGCTTTATGAACGTCATCATCCGTTATTCCCAACATCGAGATGCGTCTGTTATGGGCTGTATTAAATTCCGTCAAATTCTGTAGGAGTAAATTTTGAATTAGAAGCATGCTTAGTTATGACATTCAAAAGTTCAACTGCATTTCACGAACCATATCTTTATATACCGTATCGGTCAAGATTCTGAAATAATTCTATAAATACGTAGAACGATAATTGATTATGATATAACCAAAGTTCAAAATGCGTTAGTTATACAGCAAAAAAATTTTTCAATAACCTTAAAAAACGTAGAAGTAATACAAACTTCATGTCTACTATTCACTAAAGATTATTATTTGGCATATCTTACATCAAGCTCAGTTTCAGTCTCCGGAAGCCCAAGTAAGCCACCGGCGTCATTATCTTCGGAAGATTTTTCTAGTTCTTCAATTATCGGTCTTGCCCCAGATTGTGGTCTCTCTCGAATAATGTAGTATCTTGTGGATGCGCCAAAATGAAAAGTACTGTCGATTGGTAACTGAGTCGGTTTGTTGGGATCTAGCCGCATATTTCCAATGTAAGTCCCATGTGCTGCAATTGAAAATTGTTAAGGCAAATTAATGAAGTAAAAGCTGAAGGTGGTTGGTTGACCAAAAATATATACTTTTCATTCATTTTATTACGAGATAGTCAGTCGTAATTTCTTTAGATATGCAAACAGAAAATGCTACAATTATAAACGAAAGCTTGGATATCGATGCTTTGTTTCAAATTGCTGCAATTTAATTAAAAGTGTAGTAGGTTCGTTTTCACTCTAGAATGGCTCATTCCACTAGGACATGTTTCTGGGATTTCCACAAACTCATAGAAATACTTTTTTTAAAATCATGTTGGCATTGCTAAACATTTAACTTTACAAAATTGCGCAGATATTAATTGTGATCAAAAAATTACAATATTGAATTGACTACTAAAAAACAATAATCTTCTGAAAGGCCATCATAGAGCGAATTTGAACCTGTTAGATTTTTAACTGTTTCGAAGTTATTTTAAATGAAGCATTGATATTGAAGATTTTATTTGAAATTCCAGGATTTTCAATTTTCGCTTTTTTAATGAAACCTTTGTAGTTTACGAATATAATAGGTTAATACATTCACCATGCACGACTATCTCATGATAAAATTTAAAACAACTATTGATTTGGACAATGGAACTCCTGAAATTATCAATACATGACATAATTAACACCATATGTGATACTCACTGCTACCAAGATCTACTAGAAACGCTCTGTTCAAATGCTTGTGGTAAACTAATGCTGCATGAACTCGGGAACACGAGGCATGATCAATGCAGAAGTCGTTCATTTGCTGGTTGCGGCCGAATAAATAGCACTTCTTTTCGTCCACCATCAATTTCTGGGAAGAGTTTAATTCATTTATAGAGTGATATACTTCTCAGTGGCTCTAAGAGTCTCAAATGGCGTTATTCGTCAGTGATATAGTGAATATGGTGGCTAAAACCACAAGAATAGAGAAATCCTGCTGCGAAAAGAACTAATATTTGTATAATAATCAAAGAAAGCTTTTATAAACAAAAAAGTTGTTGAGTTTACCGGTTTCTTTAAAAACGTGAGAATCGACACTTCTTGAGAAGTAAATTACTGAAACACTAAATTCTTCTAGTAGGCGAATAAGGATATTACCTGGATTAGTTTATCATCCTTTAATACATCCAAATGCAAACCAACCGGAGGTTTGCCAGCCCTGAAAACATAACCTGTTTACAATGTTTGTCATTCTGGTGTTTTGGGTCGGAAGATGCTTGTTATGAAAAATATTTTAGCTCAAACCATTCGTAATTCGGATACTATTGTATGAATTCCTATAATGTAATAATTTCTCGTAATAACATACCAGCTAGGTACTTCGTAATGATTCGCCATTATCTGTCATTTAGGTTGCGTACTTTTAATAAAACATCTATAACCTCAGTCTTCCTACGAATTTAGTAACCATTCTTAATTTCAAAGGAGATAAAGCGAATTTCTGACAAAAATATTTCGGGAAACAAACAAGGGCTGAGTCGATTACAGATTTTTAAGTCGACATTAAAAATAGCTCGGCAAGAACACGAATTAATAGAAAACAACTAATCAGTAGCTAGCTTCAAAAGGCGAAATACTCGGTAGGTAAGGGTAGAGTCCTTACAACCTGCAGCGACCACTGAACTCTAGTACTATATAGAGTTGGCCTGCGACATTCGAATGTCTTAAAAAATTTTATGCCAAAAAATTTCTCCCCAATTGCTTTTAATTGCTCTCTATTCTTTATTGTTTGCTCCCATGCGGTTTTAGAGAAAATCCTAAAAAACGTTGCAGGTACCGTGAGTGGGTAACATTTCCAGTAAAATGGCGCCATATTCAAACAAATATTGGTGCCCAAACGTTCTTTATTCCACCGAAACAGGATAAACCTTATACTGTACATGCTCTAAGGGATGAGCTTTGAGCTGCTCCTTAATTACTCCTTGTTACTGTATTATTTTGATAAATTGCTTCTGCATCGTTTGCGAATGAATCAGAAACAAATGAAAAGAGGGTTTTCTCAAGGCGAAGTATGGTCGAATTCACTTTGATATATCTCTTAGACGAATTGAGGTGCGAATAATCTAATAATTTCTCCGCAAACCTTGCAGTTTGCTCCTTTATAGTTTTCGTTAATACTGGAAAAACAACGATGCATCTGACTTGTAGGTTATGTGGACGAGCGGTGAATTCGAAATTGTAACGAAACAAAAAGATGCCGATGCACTCCACTAAGACTGGATAAAATTAGTAAAAATTACCAAATACATTACTCAAAAAAGTATCTTTAACTACCGATTCTATAGTATAAAATGCAGAAAATTCTGCTTCAATGCAAAAATAATTCGATCGGTAAGAGTAGTCAGTCAATGATGAAATCTGTCCACACAAAAATGGAATTATACACGGTATATGTATCGTATCAAGTTATTTAATATTCTATAAATACAATTTACACGGAATAAATATTGTATCGCATTATGTAATATTCTAACCAAACAAGTGTGATGATAATAAAAATTAATGTGCTGTTTAGGTGATTATGTACACATCAATTTTTCTATGCTGCATATTTCTCGGAGGGTTCACCGGAGATTGAGGCGGGCGTTGACCGCGTTGGCTGAAGTTCAGCGTTTATGGAAAATAACAGTTTTCAGTCAACGACTTTAGTCAACGAGCCAGATTATCTATATAAATAGAGATAACAACAAATAGAGTGGGTAAGTGAATGATACAGCCAGTCAGTGATAAAAAAGAAGACAAAAAATTAAGGTAGTACCCCTACTTACCTTTTTAGAAAATTGAATAAAGTTACAAATGAAAAATTGCAACATTAACGTAAGCAGTTTTGAATAGTCTATCATTCTGATTCTCTTCTGCGCATGTGTAAATGTATATGCAACAAGGATAGATGGAGGTATACTTCAATTTGCTTTCCCTTTTTATTCGCACAACCTTTGTACTATGCTAACCCCTGCATCTTGCCCACTCCATTTGTTATTATCTCTATGGTTATTCAACTTGATTGAACCACGGTCATCATTGGACAAACAGCATGTATTTTAAAACAGAGTACACAACTACATTCGTAATGTAGATTTGTAAATCGTGTCAAATAAGCCAATCAGAACTGACAATTGAATCGCAATTGTATGTTTATCATGTTTAATCCCTGTTCATCCTTATCCATACGGCATGTTTGTCGTGCTGAAAAAACAGTAACGGCAGAGGTGATGTGAATTCCTTGAATGTACCACACACGATTCGAGCAATTCCTTTTTGAAATACGATCGCATCGAGACATTTTCATAATGAGAATTTTGAATTTGTTTATTACAACACTAATAGTAGCTACGGGTTGCTTACCGGCGAATTCGATTCAAACATTTACTAAAACCACTCCACTCGTTGTAACAACATGGGATTACTGGAACGCCACAGACAAAGGTACAACCAGTGATGAAATTTCTTACTTGAATTTTACGTTATATTAAGACTTACTTATACTTGAATTTTGTGCTTTTTTATTCATTATTCGCTTCTAATTGTTTCAGAATAAAACTTTTCTCCAAATAGTGTAACAGCACTGTGAAATTCGACTTGAAATTTTACGTTTTACGTTTATCTTGACAAATGTAAATATGTTTGTGTTGTTGGTGAATATTAATAATTGGCATTCTAATCATTTACCTTCACATTATTGTAATTCATCGGTTTTAAGTTAGTTTCTACCCTTTTTTTGAGAAATCCCATATGACTCAGAAGTTTAATAAACATCTCTAACAAAGATTTGCTTTGTTGATTTTTGGGCTGCAACGATTATACTGCAATGATAAAATACTTTCAAGTTATATTTATCCTATAATACAGTATCAATATAATGCAATGCATCTTAACAAACAATAAACCGGACTTTCCTAGTGTCTTATCTTAAACTCTTATTAGGGGAAATATATCCATGAAATAACCATAATCTTACTTTATTTTCAGCATGGAATATTCTGTACACAAAAAAACGTAGCTCACTAGATGCTATAGAAATAGCATGCAGTTTGTGCGAGCAGCTTCAATGCCGGACGACTGTTGGATTTGGCGGGAGTCCCGACGAGATGGGTGAGACAACGTTGGACGCAATGATAATGGATGGGTGATTATGATATTTTGGTATAAATATTGATCATTAGCATATTATTCACTAATTTTAGAATGAATGAAAGTCTGAAACAAAAATTCGAAAAAGAGAGAAAATATTTAAAAAACGCCTAGCAAAATTATTGTATCAATGATGATGAATGTAAATAAAACTACATCCTTAGTATGTAGTTGAAATGATTCCAATCAAATTCGAATAACACTAGTTAATCCTCCACAGTAATCCTGGGTCTTTTGAGGTATAACCCAAATTTTATCCTTAAATATCTCCAAAATGCAAGAAGGGCTGAACCTGGCCCCACTCTTTAAAAAAAGTTATTGGTAGTAGGGAATCGAAAGCCAAGAGATGACCAAGTCTGGCAGTTTTTTGTTAACTAGTAGAGAGTGCAAATTGATTGTGTGCCCTGAAAGACTCAGGAGTTCCATGGTGTTAGTGTTTTGCAACAGTAAGTAAATTTTATTTGTTCAATTTTTACGACTATTTTCAAGTGTTTATCAATCAAGGTTTCTTGAGTTACTTACATAAATACGGTGTCATTTATGAAAATATTCTTCGAAATATAAGGTATAGCATATGGAGAGGAAACTGAAGAGCATATTTCCGATAGTCAGGATGCTAATGAAAGTTACCTCATACTCGAATGATTATGTAAATATACTTTTTCAAGCCGCGCAAATGAAACTATATTTTTCTGAAATGTCACTGTCTGAACTTAAAAACCTGACAGTATTTCTTCTTGATATTTATTTACTGCTATATTATTTACATGCCGCACTGTTCATTATGTAAATAGTTATTATACTTTAATAAACTATTTTAATATTAATTGCATAAAACCACACTCCCTCTTTTATATCCACATGGTAGCAGAGCGTGGTTTGTGGTTTAAATTTAAAGTAAAAGAATATACGCGCAACCAAGAAGATAAAGTGTTAATTTAACTAAAAATGGAAAGAACTGTGAAATAAGTGATGAAGCGCGAGTATAGATCAAATTCATTTTGAAGTAAAACACATGTTTTCGTGGATAAAACAGATAGTGAATCAAGAACACGAATTAAAAGTCAAAGATATTAAGTTAGAAAATTAAACAAGAAATCAAATTCGTCAAGTGTATTTGGAAAAAGCTAAGAAAGTTGTTATTCTGAAAATTTAATATACGAAAATATAAGTATAAGTGAATCGAAAATGGCTAAGCAAGTTAAGATGAAAGATATTATGATACCCATTTTTGACGGGGCAAATTATTCAAATTGGAAAATAAGAATAATGTTATTACTGGAATACAAAAGGTGTAAAGATCCAGCAGTTAGTAATATCACCAATAAGTTTAAAAATAAAGAAGAAGATTGGATAGAAATGGATTTAAAAGCAAGAACGCTAATAGTCAGCTCAATCTCTGATAAACAATTAGAATACGTTGGTGAATGCAAAACAGCATTAGAAATGATGACAAAATTTGATAAAATGTATACGACACAATCAACAGCACTGCAAATAATGTGCAGAGGAAAAATCGATGATATTAGATTGACAAATTACCAGTCAATAGAAGAATTTTTTGTAGAGTTTGCAAAATTAACAAATGAATTTAAAGCAGCTGGAGGAAAGATAGACGAATCAGAAAAAATGAGATATTTGATCAAAGCTTTGCCACCAAGCTACAGTTATATTGGCGACTTTCTTGATGTAATACCAGAAGAGCAAAGAACCGTTGATTACTTGAAGTCCAAAATAAAGGAGAAGAATTTGAATTCGAACAACACAAACAATAAAAGCAATGTCCGCACATTCGATGCAAAAACAAAAGATAAGTGCTACAACTGTAGTATACCAGGTCATCACAAGAAAGACTGTAAAAAGGGACAACACAACAACAGAGGCAGAGGTTCTCAAGTCAATCAAGGACAGCGAAGTCAACAGCGAGGCTATTACAGAGGTGGAAATCACCGAGGTCGAGGCAGAGGACAAAGTCAATCCAGAGAAGACTATTCCAGCAATTAACAGGGCAACTACTCATTGGAGACTTGGTCAACAGAGGTATGCAAACCAAAAAGAGCGGACTACAACGTCAACAGAGAAAAACTTAGATATTATAAAATGAGGCAGGTAAATCATGTAACAAGTTTCAACGAAAATTATACCGAAATAAGTTGGTTACTAGATAGCGGTTGTACAGACCATATTATAAAAAATGATAAATTCTTTTATGATTATGTGGATTTGAAAATTCCAATTGTTGTTAAAATGCTAGATGGAAAAAATTTGAAAGCTACAAAAATTGGAAATATTAAAATTTTTCTAAAAAATTATTATAATCAGGTACAAATTGATTTAAAGAATGTACATTACGTTGAAGGCATAAGACAAAATTTATTAAGTTTTTCTAAGATAACAACAAATTATACAATACTAGCTAAAAATGAAAGTGCCAAAATTTATAATGAATCAAGACAGTTAGTAGCTGTTGCAAACAAAGTAGATAATTTATACACTTTGAAAAGTTTTATTTCAAAAGGAAAAAATAATACAACGTATGTAAATTCCATAAAAATTACTAATGAAGGGAAATGGCATAGAGCATTAGGTCATGTAAATTTTCAATATTTAAACAAATTAGTGAAGGAAAAATTAGTTGATGGATTACCGAATAAAATCGAAAGCACTGATATGAAATGTGCAAATTGTATAGAGAGCAAAATGCCTAATGTACCATTTGAAAATAACAGAACAAAAACTAGTGAAATCCTAGAACTAATTCATACAGATCTAAATGGTCCACATAGCACGATTGGCTACGGTGGAAAAAAATATTTTTTAACATTTGTAGATGATTATAGCAAATGCACAAGAATCTTTTACATCAAAAATAAATCAGAAACAGCGAGTTGTCTAAAAGAATTCGTAAATTTGGTAGAAAATAAATTTAATAAAAAAATAAAGAAATTACGCTGTGATAATGGCGAAGAATACTTAAATCGCGAAATTTATGATTTTGTTAAATCCAAAGGAATTGAATTGTTACCATGTCCACCCTACGTCCATGAATTAAATGGAGTAGCGGAAAGATATAATAGATCTGCAATGGACATAGGTAGATGTCTAATGCGAGAAGCCAAAATACATAGAAGGTATTGGCCAGAAATTATGAAAACAGTAGCATATTTAAAAAATCGTACAATTGCAAATACGGAGGAGAATAAAACTCCCTATGAAATATTTAAAAAGAATAAATCAAATGTAACAAATTTGAAAATTTATGGATGTCGAGTTTTTGTTAGAATTCCGGAAGCTTTAAGAAAAAGTAAATGGGACGACAAAGCACAATTAGGCGTACTAGTAGGATATATTGAAAATGGATATAGAGTTCTAGTAAATAATACAGTAATCAATGCTAGATATATACAAATTGTTGAAGAAAATACTAAAATAATATGTTTGGAAACACTTGATGAAGAAAGCGATAACGATTCGGAAAATAGCGAATCTAAAACCTCAGATCAGGAAGCGTTTGGAATCAATGAAAATGATTCAAATGAAAACAATCTCTTACTTTCTACTCATCCTCTCGAGGAAAGTAGAAGTTATAGAACTAGAATTAATTCAAATCAAAATGATATTGAAAGTGAAAATGATAAAAATGCAACAGTAAAAAGAACATCACACAGAAATAAAAGTCCTATAAACAGATACGGAAATACTGTATCACATTTTATTTATGTTCATTATGTTGATGCAAATGTACCAAATACTTTCGAGGAGGCGTTAAACTCCAGTGATAGTAAAAAATGGAAAATAGCAATGGATTCTGAAATAGATAGTTTAAAGAAAAATAATACATGGAAAATTGTTGAAAGACCAAAAGATAAAAAAGTAATTGATGTCAAATGGGTCTATAAAAGGAAAGATAATAATGTTTATAAAGCAAGATTAGTTGCAAGAGGATTCTAACAAAGGGAATACACTGAAAATGTTAATTCACCAGTAGGTCGAATGCAAACATTGAAAATTTTATTGTCATACAGCTGCAAAAATAATCTATTTATTGAACAAATGGATGTTGAAACAGCCTTTTTAAATGGCGATGTAAAATCAGAAGTGTATATAAACGAACCAAAAGGTTACGAAACAGGGGACAATAAAGTTTGTAAATTGCAAAAGGCACTCTATGGTCTAAAAGAAAGTCCAAGAGCTTGGTATGACTGTTTCAATAAGTTTGTCGAAAAATTAAATTTTGTAAGAAGTAATTATGATTACTGTTTATATGTGAAAAATACAAGCAAAGATCCAATATATATATTAGTATTTGTAGATGATCTTTTGATCTGTTGCAAAGATAAAAAAGAAATAAATAAAGTTAAAGCTAGTCTAATGGAAAAATTTGTAATGGAAGATTTAGGAAAGATTAAAAATTATATCGGAATAATCATTGATTATAACAAAGATAAGGGTAAAATGACTTTAAGTCAAGGAACATATATTGAATCATTGGCTGTAAAATACAATTTAGAAAATTCTAAGTTATACGATACTCCAATGGAGACAAATCTTAAATTAGAACAAGCAAATGAAATCAATGAAAATATAAAATATAGAAATTTAATCGGCGAATTATTGTATATCAGCACAGGCACAAGGCCAGATATAGCTTTCAGTGTAAACTATTTGAGTTAATATCAAAGTTGTTTCGACCAAACACATTTCAAATATGCAATGAGAATTCTAAAGTATTTGTATAAGACCAAAGGTTTAAAACTAACATATTACAATAATATAAATTGTGAAATATTAGATTGCATGGTAGATTCTGATTACGCAGGAGATAATGTAGATAGAAAATCTACAACGGGTTTTGTAATAAGATTATATGGAAACTTGATTTTCTGGAAAACTCATAAACAGAGTACAGTAACAAAATGTTCAACTTTTGCAGAATATACTGCTGTGTCAGAAGCAACAACAGAAATATTGTTCGTTAGAAATTTGCTAAGCAAAATGTTTAATGTAAAGTTTGATAAACCGATAAAAATATATGAAGATAATTCAGGCGCAATCGCGATAGCAAAGTTTGGAAATTTTACAAAAAACTCAAAGCACATTGAGGTGCAATATCATTATATAAATAAAATTATGAAAATGGAGTAATTGACATTGTAAAAATAGAGTCAAATTCAAATATAGCGGATATGCTAACTAAGAGTCTAGATAAGATAAAATTTATTAAGAATCGAGAAGAACTCAGAGTGATTTAAAAGTTCCAAAGTAATGCTAATTATGTTAGAATCAAGATTATAAATTTAAGGAGGCGTGTTGTAATATATAGACAAATTCATAATCTTGATTAATGGCCAGAATGAAACTTGACGAGCCATCAATTGGCCAGCGATAGTTTTGCGTAGCGAGACGAGCTCGCGCGGGACCGTACGCGCCAAGATTCTTCTAACCCTCTCTACTCCTGGACTCCTTGTTAATAGGACATGCCGCACTGTTCATTATGTAAATAGTTATTATACTTTAATAAACTACTTTAATATTAATTGCATAAAACCACACTCCCTCTTTTATATCCACAACTGCAGATATATATTTTTTTTAACGAAATTCATTTCTTGTTTTTGGCAGTTATAGTGTGAATTCCGATTATTATTGAAAAAGTCTTCATACATTTCATTCTAAAAACAATTGGAACATACAGTAGACACTAGGGAGTATCCATGAACTTTTTCAGATGTTTAAAAAACCTGTAACGTACAGAAAAATAGGACAGGACATAAAAGACTAGTGGTTCGACGGAAGCAGTAAAAAACGGGTTCCGTGGAGGATTAAGATATCAACAATTCGAGAAAAGGTTTTACACTTGGAATGTTCAAAACGGTTAAACTATAGTGTTTTTGATCTGATTGTAAAGGTTTTAGGTTCATTTTGCTCATTGATCAGATTCCCACAGATTATGTGGAAAATATTAAAGAAATCTTAATTTATTACTTACATTACAGTAATAATCTGTAAATGTAAGTGTGATGAACGTTTGTCGTACCATATGAACCAAAATCTCTGAATCTATTCTGAAAATACGTTGTAACTACACATAAACAAAGCGCAAAAATATTAGAATCGAATCAAGAGTACCACAGTTCAATGATTTCGAACATTCTAATTAATAAACCTTTCTCAAATCATTGATATCTTTGCTGGTCTTATTCGAGTATGCTCAGAACTATTTTTCTTATATAATAGGAATATTGTTTCATTCATGATCATCATCTTATTGCCTCAAATAACACTGCTGAAGATTTTTTAAATGATTTTTTATCTCTTCCTAACTTTCGACGGTGATAGTACAGCCCATTCGTCCGTAAGAGTAAGAGTATAATTGTATTAAATGTAACTTATTCTGACTACTATCAAAGCCTATGCACCATTGATGTGAAAATACCATAGTCAGTGCAATTCTACATGTAGTACTGAATACGAAGGTGAAAAAGAAACTTTGTTTTGTGCAATGATAACGCCAAAGAATGTATTGAATTACCATTTATTGTAGGCTTTATTCTCGCTAGGAACAAAAAAGTTTTTGTATATTGTTGTTTGGGATTAGATGTAGCATTTTGATGAATGTGGTATTTTAGCATTACTGATATGTAGACCTTGATAATGGTAAAAAAGAGTGAAATTTTACTCTGACGATACAGATTGAGTATAGTATCCTTTTAAATCAGGAGAATTTGACTCTTAACCTCAGTGTTCCACTTGTCTGCTTCTAGCGTCAAAATGGATGTCGGTGCGGTTGGTGGCCTGCGAAGAATAAAAAATGCTATTTCAGTCGCTCGTAAAGTTCTAGATCATACAGAACATACTTTATTATCAGGTAAACTGGCCACTGACTTTGCAGTCAAAATGGGCTTTATTGAAGAAGACCTACAAACACCTGAGTCTAAGAATATGTGGTTGAAATGGAAGGCCAACAACTGTCAGCCAAACTTTTGGAAGGTTTGTTGGAAGAGCTATTCAGTAACTACAATAATGTGATATTACACAATTTGAGAAAAAGCAGTAATGATACAGCATTTTTCTATTAAACCTGACATCAATACTCAAAAAATTACTTTCATTTTATTTCAGAATGTTTCACCAGATCCTAAGCACTATTGTGGCCCATATAAGTTGACACCGAATGAAATTGGAAGCAGCAGCCAGCCGAAAAAGTCGAATGAAGCTATCGACGAAAGTAACCATGACACTATTGGTATGATTGCAATTGATATCAATGGAAACATTGCTGCTGGTACATCTACAAATGGAGCGAAAAACAAGATTCCTGGGCGCATTGGAGACTCTCCGATTCCAGGGGCTGGTTCTTATGCTGACCAAGAAGTTGGGGCTGCCGCTGGGACAGGAGACGGAGATGTTATGATGCGCTTTCTTCCCAGGTTGGGGACATATATACCTTAAAAGAAAATAATATTCAAAAGGCTCTTGTCACGAAATGGAATATTTGATTAACTCAGTTTTGATATAACAGCTGAGAGTATTTTATAATAGAATTTCTGAAAATTAGAGATTCACGTAATTATATCTCGCGGAGCTGAAGTCAAAAAAGAAAAAGTCGTCCTCGTAGTGTACCTTACTGAAAATGTCCGTGTCTTAAATCATATAATGTTGTGACCGAAATCGACGTGTAATTAATACATGATCTACACTTGCCTATATGATTTTTGATCTAGTATAGCTGATAATTCGCGTTTTTGTGATTCATTACGTGATTTTTTATATATTTTACTCGCATTTACCAGATAAAACATGTAATAAATTAAATGTTGATTTCGGTCATAACATCTTATGGTTTATCACATAAACATTTTCGGCAGGTTACCCATTACATCATATATCTTAACTTTCGGAAATTTAGTGAGAATATTCTATAATCACGCGACTTTGGTGTAAACTAATGACATCTACAAATATGAACGGAATTATATACTTTAGAGTGAAGTATACTTTTTTTTTTCTCAAAATTATTCCAAACCCTGCGAAAAACAACTTAAAAGTTATAGGTTGAAAAATTAAATTGTTTGGATATTGTTCGTTTTCTATGAAATCGCATGATTGTTAAATACTCCCAAGACATTTCAGAAGTTGTTGATGCATGGATGAAGTGGGTATGCTATAACAACCACTTTTTTTCCTTTTGGTCTTAATGAATGTTACTGTAAAGTATCAATAATCTGTTGTAATAAAGGTGGGTGTGAATTGATCAAATCAAAACATTTTATTTTGACACAATAGCTCTTTTCTATATTACTTTTTCAGAGGTGTATATGTCCCTTTGAGAAACGTAGACATTTGTTCTGCAGATGATTCGTGTAATATTATTGTTATTGATCAGACGAGAATTCAATACAAGCATTGCTTGTCTTGATGCAATTCATTCTGTTGTTTGATTACTTTATTTAATCATGATAGTTTTAATCTGCGCCTTGGTTCATGAATTACTTCCGTTTTTCAGCTTCCTAGCAGTGGAAGAAATGCGCCGCGGAGCGGCTCCAAGCCATGCTGCTGAGACAGCAGTTCGTCGCATAGCTCAGCATTATCCAAAATTCGTTGGTGGAGTTATTGCTCTTAATAAGGATGGCGCGTACGGAGCCGCCTGCAATGGGATGGAAAAATTTCCATTTTACGCGAGTAATCCTCTTCTCGGTGAACCCACTTTGAATCACGTTCGATGTATTGAGATCTGATTCACTTATGCTCCATGCCTATATTAGCCTTGCAATACTGCTTTTTCTACGGACAAAAAGAAAAATATTGCGATGCATGCAAATAATAGAATGTCACTGAATTCGGAACTTTTGCGATAAATTACTGATTTTCTAATATTCAAAGTGTTTCTATGCAAAGGTTTTTGATATAATTTTCCTAATAACAAGTACTGTAAGAATCTGATAATAATAAAGTTGGTGAACAAATGGCAACGTTTTGTTTCTTGATAAGTATAATGAAATGAGCGAAGGTAGAACAACCGGATTTTACTTGTGAGACGGAAACTAAGGCTCAATCGGAGCTAATTTTTCAGCACAATTACCAGAAAGTTGTCATGAACTAAAAAATGCAAAAAAAAGGTAACTGTTTTGATTTTTGCAAAAATTGTGACTGATTCTAGTCAATACTAGAACTACTTATTGTATGTATACGTGTATGTATCTCAATTCTCAGGACATCAGATGCTGTAGTTGCAGGCAAAAAATGTAGTATTTATTTTTATCTTTTAACGATCGGGCTAACGATTTCTCGACCACCCCATGCCTGAATTTTATATTTTTTGGGGGGGGGTCAGAGGAAAGGGCAAGCTTGGGGTTTTTGATTAACCAATCAACGCGATTTTTTTTAAAAAGGCCTGTATTTCGGGTTAAAAAATGCCGATAAATAGAATTCCAATAAGAAAAAGGATATTGGCTACGGACGATGGAAATATAATTTCTGACTTTTGAGCTTTATTTATGTATCTCTTTAGCATTAATGGAATTCATTTATTTTAGTAATATATAGGTAGTAAATTTATTAGTATCAGTGATCAAACACATTATAAAACCTTGGAAAGTAAAAAATAAATCGGCACAATAAAATTCGTTACTTACAAATAGGCGACTTGAAACATTAGTAACAATTTGAAGCAAGCGCAAAAGTGAATCTGTGATTAGTTCGCTTGTGACTTGAACTTTACCCACCGTACAAGTACTTCACCATTTTTATTAATTCACTAACTTTTTTCTTAGTATTAGGCACTAGGCTTTACCGTTTACCGCACTTTTGTTTTATTTTACCGTCGCCATCGAACAATATTCGCGTGAAGCTGGTTAGTTTTAGATTTGAATTACCCGCTTCGAAACGGACCCGTCAAAATTGCAAATGGCGCTGATCAATTGGGTCCACTGAGGGCACTCCAAGCCCCATCCTATATAACGCAGCGTGACTGTCTTGAAGCCTGTGTTTCTCAATTTGTGCACTAAAGATCGGAGCGCTGCAATCTCCGAGGCCGGTGTATGCGTACTAAGTAGGCCTCTCCCTCACTAGCGCTAGCGGCGAAAATTCACAACATCGGCTTCATTTTCGAGCACGGTTTTACAACCGGAGTGCCCAGACCTGCTATAAGGCCGTGATATGGTATAAAGACTTATAACCCTGGGTTTTTTTTCGTAACAGTTTGCAGGATCTGGCCGGGTTTGGGGGTATTAGCAGTTTCGCGTATTACGAACCAAGTAGCTGACCACGTCGGCAAAAGGTGTTCTTCATAACCAATAACTATCGCGGGCAAAACGTTAGAAACGTGCCGTTGTCATCGTGAAACTGAAAATAGTTCTAATCTACCTCAGAATCTTTTAACAGTTTTGAATTAACCTCTTGTGTGATGCCAACTAGCGGAACGTTTCCATTGGTTTGTCCGAAAAGCTGCGCTGTAGCATGCGCTGTAGGACACCTGACTCTTTACACAAACTGTGGTTGTTTGGCGTTTAAAAATCCGAATTGCTTAATTGGTTTCATTTACAATCTCAGAACATAATCCGAATCCAATTGATATAAACTTTACACCGTACTTAATAACTTGCGAAAACTAATGATGGCGCTGTATTTTTATTTATGATGTCCCAAGATGTATTATCGGTGAATTTGTGTTGAGCAACCGTGGTATGATAACCTCCAGATCTACGTAACTAGTCATATGTGCGTGTTTCATAAATAAAGTATCCCATGCTAAATCATCAATAACGTTCCACGTTCACTTAATTAGTGGTTTTTTTTTTCACCAAACAAGAAAATATATTCGCTTAACTACTGACATATTATTACATCGGAATGTTATTTTTTTCATCGTGATATGAAGGGAATTCATTTGAACAGATTAAATAAGCTTTCGATTTTTATAATGACCACCTCTCGAAATTCGTTGATTACTTTTTGCGTTTTATTCGAGCAGTTACGTTTCATTTCATTTTTAACATTCAAGCACTTACATTTGATGTGTTTTTTTTCTACTTTCTCCTTCACTACCAGCAATGACTGTAATCGTTGAAACGTTGTAACAGCTTGCAGATGATATTTTGGGTAAAAATTTATTGACGGTTAAATGCTAGTCATTCATTTATTGGTTGAATTTATTGTAAAACCAATTTGTTGCTTTTGTTATTTATTCGCCTGGTATGCTTAAACAACAAAGATTAGAGAGAAATAATTACAACAAAAGTGAGAGGCAACTTGAATTGTTAGCAATATATTTAGACATTTCTTACATTTCTTTTCCTGTTCATAGTTCTACAAACCATAGAGTTCCTTTAACTGACGAGCTGCAAATCTAATTTCATTTGCAATAGTTCAATCGATCATTTACTTGTTACTTCCGCATTCATTTTACTCAGAAACTACAAATTAAAAAAAGTGTACAAGTTTGATTTTTATTGATTTTTGATTGTTCGATTAATTCAGTCGACTGTCCGCATCTGATGTATTGTTTCATTGTGTCGAAATGATGTGAACTCTACTCCTGTTCAGTGAAGAAGAATATTTATCACCACTATCCTGTAACATCATAACAATTCTTGTAATCTAGTTGACAAAGTAATGTGGCCAAAAGATTTTAATCCTACTTGTTACCTAAAGGTTTAGCTGTTATCGACTTTGTATATTTGCAATGTAAGCAGTGCCGTCAAATGAATACATATTATTTACATCTAAAATGACTCTTATTTTAGATTACAAGACGAGAAACGATACATTTCTGAAAACATTTGTTTATTGTCGGTGTTCATCTCACTTGTCGAATAAAGGTATATTGTTTCTTGGCACACACTTTCAAAGCATTTCTTTAATAGGTTTGCTAAAGTTATTGAACGTTGTTTGATCCTCGATTTTCAGGGTTCCAATGGCCTCGGCAACAGTGACTCCAGCTGAAGACGATGAGCTGACTTTACCTCGAGCGTCGATAAATAAAATGATAAAAGAAATCCTACCCCATATACGAGTAGCAAACGAGTCGAGGGAGTTAATATTGAACTGCTGTACTGAGTTCATACATTTATTATCCTCTGAAGCGAACGATATCTGCAACCAACAGCAGAAGAAAACAATTAATGCTGAGCACATATTACAAGCATTGGAAAAGTTGGGGTTTGGAGATTATAGCGCCGAAGCTGAAGCTGTATTGCGAGATTGTAAGGCTGTGGCAGCGAAGCGAAGACGCCAAAGTACAAGGCTCGAAAATCTTGGAATTCCAGAAGAGGAACTTCTTCGACAACAACAGGAGCTCTTCGCAAAAGCACGCGAGGAACAAGCCGTTGCTGAACAACAGCAGTGGCAACAGTTGCAAGCCGTTGCCCAAATGGCTTCTATGCAACAGCCGGATAGTGAGCAGGAAGATTACTCCTAAATTATTACCATTAAAATAGACAATGCAAGTCTAATGAGTAAATTGATTGGTTCCTCTACTTATGAATCGATTTTTCCAATAAAAGTGAACAGCGTAAATGAGAAATTCACTTCTTATTGTCTTAACGGTTTATCTTTGATGATTTATCTATGTAAATTGCGTAAGAAAAAAAAAAGAGAAGAAATGAAGAAGAAAATAATTCCGAGTATCCTAGAATACGTTACCACCATTATTTATGAATAAATGTGAATGATGTGATAGAATAAAGAAGTGAACCTAATTATACCTATTTTCTTTGGATAATTTAATCGAACCACACCTTTGAAGTGTTTTTTTTTTTTGTAAACGTTTCTATTGAATATTTATGAAATTTAAAATTTTTTGTTCCTACCTTTGTGAAAGATTACATTCATTCCACTTTGCCAAATTGTTGTTTTCACGGCATTAATCTCCCATATTCAGAAAACAAATGACTTTTCTTTATCGTATCCATAATTTTGGAAGCATAATGGTACCTGTAATTAGTAAATAAAGATATGAGATCAATGTCTATTCTTCACCTTCAGTGTCTGCTATATAACTCGGAGTATCTCAAATTAGTACTAACCAATTTTTTTCAGTCAATACAGTTGAAGTCATGTTGTTACGTGATATACCATGTATTCTCATACGCAATTTTTCTGATATTTTTTCTGCACTATCATGAACGATTGTCTCATCTGAAACAATTGATTAAGTAAAATCACTTCGCCGATTCAAAGTTATTGAAGTCAGGAAACTGTGTACAACACTCATACAAAATGTAGATACGAGTCGTTTCTGCTTTCATCTGAATTGGATTTTTACCTTCGTTTGTAATTTCTGGTATAACGAATAAATTTAGTTGTCCATCAACGACGGATGAAGCCATATTTAATCCACTGTGTGTCAGCAGTCTAGAGTTTATAAATACTTTGTTATAAAAGTCCTGGAAATTGAGAACTAAGGTTTATTATGCGTGAGAAATGTTTTTGGAAATGATATTTTTCTGATAAGACATAATCCTCTAGTTCCTGGAAATACAAGCTCTAATTTGAGAGGTTTTATCTAAAAAAAAATCCGTTACTACTTGTTACTAAATCTATCTTACTTTCATCATGTTCATAGAATCAGGCATGAAATCTTGTAACTCAGCTTTATTGTGCAGAAAGAGGATGTGTGGATAATATTCGACAAAGTCTTGATCCATAGCAGACGCCGAAGAAGGTTTCAGCATTTCGGCAGTTTGAATGAATCTGAAGTATAGCGAACAAAGCAAACCAGTAAAATAAAGTACTTAATTAATTTGGATCAGATAAATTCAGCTGTTAGAAAGTAGATACCTGATTAAATTGGGATCTACAAACCAGTCCTGAATGAATATTACAACGTGACAAACAGACAGCAGAAACGATGTTAACTGTAAGGATTGCAGTTCCACGTTATTTTCTATGTTTGCAAAATCGTTGTTATTTTTCTTTTGCTCGTATAATCCAGAGTGATCAATTGCCACCCCAGATAATATAGGCTGAGTGTCCAAGTAGATAACTCGGTTTTTAGTCACATAGAAATCTACGCCAGACGTACAATTCGAGCCACTTTCGTGATGCGACAACGTTTGTGTTGGAAAAACATCAGACCTGAAAATAAGTAGTACGTGATTAATCAGTGAGAAGCAAACGTTCTATGCATTATAATCTTGTTCATTAATGTCTATATATTGAAATGGTAAGAAGCTATCGATCTCTACAAAGTCTTCTCTCAGTAACAAAAACTCATTAAACGTGTTCTACGTTACATGTAATTGGCGGTCAACAATGACATTATTGTCGACTTTCCTACTCCTCTGGTTCCGACACATCCAACAACCAGAAAATCCTGTTGATCGTATAAAAAATCCAAAGGACTTTCCAAAAGTTGCATTCCTTCATCCATGAACTTAACGGTGTGTGTCATTTCAAGACGGGTGGGAAGTGCCGGCCGAGCTGAACAAATTGTATCAACTAATGAATAAACCGTTTTATGGGAGTATAAATGAGATGGCTGAAAAAGTGAGTGAATTTTGGGAATTTATACTTCAACAACAAATTATTCAGTTTATTGGCCTTTGTTTTATTCGAAAGTATGTAGATGGCGCTTCATTTGCATCTTTTTTTATTAGAATCAATCGATGGAAAGTATTGTTATTGACAATAACGTCAACTATTTCGCATGGTGACTTGGTTTGCAGTGTTCACAATTATCTCAACAAACGGCTCCACTAATTTACCTCAATATTGAAGACAGTATTCTTGGATAGTTGATCTTTCTTCTGGTTGAGTGCGGTTTGCAAATTTGAAATAAATAAACCGAGCCGTATGAGATGGAGGTATCATGGTCACGGTCAAACATGTCACCAAACGATACCATTGACATTATTATCAATAACAATGCTTTCTATTGATTGATTCTAATAAAAAAAATATATCAATGAAGCTTACTTTACATACTGTTAAAAAGAGCAATTGACGATTGCATGAATAACGAATTAAATTGTTTTCTAAGACAAGAACAAAATGAAAAAAACCGACGAAATAAGGCAAAAAATAAATTGCTTAAAAATAATACATCAATACGCAACTGCTCTCTTGTTGAAGTCAGCGACTAACTGTTTTTACAGTAATGAGTGTTGTCTCAGTAACCGTATAAATCGATTCGTAAAAAGAATATTGATCGTCTAGTACAGGGTGTTTAAGGGATGCGAGTGTAACTTTGGTACAATACTAAATTATAATATAATAATAAAACAAACCCTAATCAGGTTTAGTTGAATAATTGGTTGTCAAAATATAAATTTTCAAAATTAACCCATTTTTTTTAGCCATACTGATATTTACACATGCGGAAATTGATTCTGAGACAGCCAATTTTTCTCTCCAGCCAGTTATGTTGGTTGTCTCTAAATCAATTTCTGCATGTCAACCTGCTTAGGCGGTACGTTTTTGATGATTAAACAAATACTCACTATCTGCCAATTTAGATGAAGTATTAGATTCAGTATCTTTTCTAAAATAAATACAAGTTAGTAATATCTTTGTACAGATTTAATTTTATAATTGCCAAATTCCTTGCAAGAATTAATTACACATACTTGCTGCCATTTCGTTGACTCGGAGACACTGCACGGCTTTCTCCTTCTCGGGTTTTTAATATAAATGTTGGACGATCGATAACTTTGATCAGTGCCCTATTTTCACCGTCCTTATTATCCATATCTTTTGAAGCAGAAAGTGTTTTACGGGAACTCATGTTTGCAATAAGTTTTTAAATGCCAATCTCACCACGGTTTCACCTGATTGCAAAACGTGAGGATGACAAGGCTGAAAAGAAATTAGCATCAAATTTGTTATTCGAAGAGACTATTTGATTGGTTAGGTTAAAAAATATTTGTACAACCACCTGTACAATTAGTCATATGGGCATGTGATAGCTATTTGTACGGCTTCAGGTAAATATTATGAATTTAATTGATTTCATTACATGAATATCAATCAATCAATCAGTCAATATTTAATAATGTCCATGACAGTATTGGACAATTTTGAATTACCTGTCTCAAACAAGTTCAATAACATATAGTCACACCGCTGTGACGAAAATTAATATGTAATTTCTTTATGAAACTTTTCTACCAATATCTACGTGTATATATAATCTCAGGCTGTTTTTGATAAATATTCTCGGTCCGATTAATAATTTAAATATTTCGTTACTATAACTGACAATTACGGCAGACTAAATTCTGGAGCGCTTTGACGAGTTGATTTTTACACATAGGTTGACATTTACGACAGTGTTTAATGTTTTGAGGTTATACTAATTTTCCCCTCTTGTTAATAATCTTGCTTTTCTCCTTTTGAAAAGGAAACTTTTGCTCGCTATATAACCCATACACGAATTACTTGTTAAAAATTAAATACCGTAATTAGCAATTCTCACAATTTTACACGTATTTTGACATGTGAAATGTGAAACCCATAGAAATATTACAACAATAGCACGGAGACACTAAACCGTAAATAATAGACAGAGTAGAGACAAGAAAAGCCAGCCGAATATGTAATTTGGGATTAAAAAGAGAAAGAAGATGAAAGAAGAACCAATTACCATGCACAATTGTTTCGAGGCCCGAAGAACGGCTGTTAATATGTTTTATACATTATTAAATCAAAGAGCAAAATATTATAATTGTTGTTATATACATATAATGATTTATTACAGATTTGCGGACATTGTTGCAGCGTTGTCGCAGTAACAATATCAAGCTGCGTTCACAAATATCGCTCAAGTGGGGCTTATTGGGTTTTTTGAACACGTAGTGGGTATGCTGGAAATAGAAGTTGATGCTCGAATTTTAAGAACACCGTATACATGGTGCATGCGATGTGGGTATGTTTCCAGACTAACCTATAATAAGCAAATTTATTTTTGTTTGCACCCAGTTCTTTCGAGCAAAGCTTTCGAGAAGCCTTAAAATAGATTATTTGGTATGTGTGGTGAAAAAGCCGTCTAGAAATTTCTCTCTTTCGTGTTTATAAGTGCATCACAGTATCTATATTTAGTTCAAACCGAAGCAAACATTAAGGGGAAGAGTATATTAATAAGAATCAGAACCTTAAAGTTGAATTAAGTGCTTACTCGCGGACTATTAAACATTGAATAACCACCTCATTCGTCAGAGAATTATCAATTATCATGACTAAAACAGAAATGAGTTCGCAACAGTGGAAGGAAAAGGGTAATGAGGCGTTCAAAAACGGTGAATGGAAAGAAGCGGAGAACTGCTATAGTAATGCGATATCCTTGGCTGAGCAGTGCAGCTCTGAAAAAAGTATTTGCCATAAAAATCGAGCGGCGGTATACCTCAAGCAAAAAGAATACCCCAAAGCAATTCAGGATTGCGACAAAGCTCTGGAAATTTGTCCAAACGATCCGAAAGCTCTATTCCGAAGATGCCAAGCCCTTGATGCTATGGAGAGATATGAAGAGGCATATAGAGACGCCAGGAATCTGGTAACTGTCGACCCATCAAACAAAACGATACAGCCCATCCTGGCAAGGCTTCATGAAATAGTTCAGGAAAGACTGAGGGTAAATTCCCAAATCAACACCAAAGTCTCGCAGATGTTTAATTTGGCCTTTGACCTGAAAACTGACACCAAAAACAGAGAAACTTCAATGAACAACCTGCTGGTACTGGCCAGGGAAAAAGCGGGTGCTGAAGTAATGTTCAATGAAGGTGTTGTCAAAAAGATTCACACCCTGCTAAAGGTGGAAAAAAACGACGAGATAAACTTGGCCTGTGTTAGGTGAGACGTGTTAATTATTCATTGTTAACTGAACATTTTTAACTGAAATACTTGTTCAATGCTTTTTGGCTTCTTGCTCTTTTATGAGAGAGTTTGAAGTTTGTAATGTTGATTTAACAAGGCATTTTTAAGAAAACTAACTCATCATTTCATAACTCTAAGATTGTCTGAAATTCAGTAACCCATAACACAGCATTAAGAAACCTATATTTGGTAATGTTACCAAATGAAGTTCAAAATTATTTATTATTATGCTCAATGTTTTGTTACTTTAACCTAATCAATTCAACCTCGTAAGTTATTATGATGAATGAATGAAGTTGAAATAAAAATGCATTTAATAATGTCTTTTCTGAACTGGAAATGCATATCAATGGAAAGTTCGTAGACTGGCCTATTAACGTTATCCAAATTATTCTTTGTTTGCGGTTTGAAACGATCGTTTCCAATGCATTTTGCAGGATAATCGCTGAACTTTGCAAGGACAATGTGGATCGGACCAAAGCGGTTCTTCAAGATGTGGGAATACCTTGGTTTCTGGACATAATAAACAGCAGGAAGGAGGAAAGGGTAAATGCTGCACAACACTGTATGCAAGTTGTACTAAACAGCTTCAGCGGCATGGACAATAAACCAGATACGAAACCAAACAAGGAGCTCTGCGAGAAGTACAAGAAGGAGATCGACACACTGCTGACATGCCTCGTTTACAGCATAACAAACAGGACGATTACGGGTCTGGCGAGAGATGCTATAATTGAACTGATCATGCGGAATATACACTACACAACTCTTAGCTGGGCGGAGCAGCTCATCGAGATCCGGGGCCTTCAGCGGCTGATGGAAGTTGCCAGTGAGCTCGAGGAGTACAAGTACGAATCGGCAATGGAAATAACATCGTCAACCCGTACAATCACCTCCGTTTGTCTGGCTCGCGTCTATGAAAACATGTACTACGACGCTGCGAAGGCAAAGTTCATGAACGCCATAGACGAATTCATTAAAGACAAGCTAATCACTCCAGACATTGAGTCCAAAGTGAGAGTCGTTGTCGCTATAACTTGTCTGCTGCTTGGTCCGCTTGACGTTGGTAATACGGTGATAGCGAAGGAGGGGATAATGGAGATGATATTGGTGATGGCTGGAACAGACGACATTCTTCAGCAGAAAGTCGCCTGCGAGTGCATCATTGCCGCGGCTTCTAAGAAGGACAAAGCTGTTGCAATAATAAATCAGGGTATAAACATACTCAAGAAACTGTACACTTCCAAAGACGATTCTATAAAAGTACGAGCTCTTGTCGGACTCTGTAAGCTGGGAAGTTCTGGCGGTTCTGACGCGACAATTAGACCATTCGCCGACGGGTCGACGAAAAAACTGGCTGAAGCCTGTAGGCGGTTTCTGGTTAATCCAGCAAAGCAGAAAGATATGAGGAAATGGGCAGTCGAGGGGCTTTCGTACCTGACTTTTGACGCCGAAGTCAAGGAGAAATTAGTCAGCGACAAACCTGCGATAAAAGCAATGATAGAGTTGGCACAAACTGGGGATCAATCCGTCATCTATGGCGTTGTGACAACTCTTGTCAATCTCTGCAATGCTTACGACAAGCAGGAAATAATCCCGGAAATGCTGGAGCTTGCCAAGTTTGCAAAACATCACATTCCCGAGGATCACGAACTTGATGACGAGGACTTCGTCAATAATCGACTGATCATTCTGGCCAAGGAAGGTGTCACTACAGCACTGGTCAGCCTCTCCAAAACTGAGAGCCACAATAGCAGGGAATTGATATGCCGGGTGTTCAACGCGATCTGCAGCCAAGTCGAGCTCAGAGGAATTGTCGTTCAGCAGGGAGGTGCTAAAGCGCTCTTGCCCATGGCGTTGGAAGGAACAGCAAAGGGGAAGAAACAGGCGGCTCAAGCTCTCGCACGGATCGGAATAACGATCAATCCAGAAGTGGCATTTCCAGGGCAGCGAATAATGGAAGTTATCAGGCCATTCCTCGCTCTATTGGAACAGGAATGCTCCGCATTGGAGAACTTCGAGGCGCTCATGGCGCTCTGCAATCTTGCCGGAACCAGCGAGAGCGTCAGATGCAGGATTTTCAAGGAGGGGGGATTTCAGAAGATCGAACACTACGCCTACGAGGATCACGTGATGCTGACTCGTGCCGCTACTCAAGTCATCACCAACCTTATGATGTCTCCAGAGGTGCTCAAGTTTTACGAAGGCGACAATGACAGGGTCAAGTATCTCGTAATTTTGTGCGAAGATGAGGACGAGCAGACCAGTATGGCTGCTGCTGGTGCTCTGGCAATGCTGACCGCAAACAGCACCAAAGCTTGCGCTAAGATATTCGACTCGAAAAATTGGCTCGAGTCTATTCACTACCTTCTGGCTAATCCAAACAAGAGTATCCAGCACAGAGGCGTTGTTGTGGTGCTTAATATGATATCCAGCACCAAGGATGTCGCCGCTAAATTAATTGAGACTGACGTCATGGAGATTTTAATGGCGCTGACTAAAACCGAGGCCGTTGAGGACAAGACGATACGGGAATTAGCCGCTAAGGCTTTGGAAACTGCTGCCAAGTGGGAATTGATTAAGAAAAACATTGAAGACCTTCAAGGCGTCAGTAATATCAATCTGGATGATTCTGCCGCTGTCGAATAGTCTGCACTTTATACAAAGTCTTTGTGTTAAAGCTATTTTACACATGTTTCGTTACTTACCAGATCACGATTCATGATTACTTGCTAATCAGTCTTCAATTTGCCCAGATATTATCATTACGACACAAAAAAAGTTCCTGTATTTTATTTCTCTATATCCATACATGCATTTGTTTTTATTTTCGTGGGAACTGTGTGACGTTTTCTTACATCAGAAATTATTTTAGTTATTATTGATATCACAACATTTTCATACATCATCATTCATTGTTCTGAAGATTCTAGATGAACGCACTCAAGTACTTAAAAATATTTTTGGCACTAGATAATGTTCAATCATTTTGATTTATACTTAAGAATTCTATAAGTTCATTCTTACTTACACTGTAACATAGTATTAATGCACTTGGATATTGGCAAGTTAAAATTTTGTAATTTAAATTGTTGGAAAAAATTTGTACAGTATTTATTTCGATAATATATTATAATAAAATATATTTATACCTACTACACGACTATTGTGTTTACCTGACGAGATTGAGTTATAGGAATTGTCGAAATATCAAAATTGATAGTACATTGCTAAATAATTTTCAACCATTCAATACATCTCTTTTATATACAACAAGACAACTTTTGAAAAGTTGTTCTTTAAAATTACTGGCAAACTTGCATTTTAAATAAAATATATTAATTTTTATTTTAACGAACTTATGTATAGTTTTGATTTATATAGTAAACGACAGAAGTCAATACTTATATTAATAATAAATATAAAAATATTCTCTATATACATTATTTGAACAAACAAACACATCGTAATTGTATTGATGTTTTACAAGGCACGTATTATCAGATGAACTTTGCAGATCGTATAAATCACACTTCATCACTGTGATTCTCAGGCAACTAGAGACCAATTTTATACATTGTTGAAACGTATTACATGTTCGTTGTTTAAAATCAGGTAACAGTATTTGCAAGAATGAATTTCTGACGAGACACGTAAGTAATTAAATACAAATGGTTAGTCTGCGAGAAAAGTGTGATTTATCGCTTCTTCCGCAGTTATTCTTGTACAGTGATCTGGATCGAGCAGCCTAATTAATAAATCATATGCTGCCGAAGGATAGGCAGTATCAATTTTTTCCTTAAAATCAGAAAAAAAAAAGAACTGTTAATAATGATATAAACAGAAAAAGAATGAAGCACATCGGCGTTAAATAAAGAAAGTGAAAATAATGAAAAATAACATTTGAAAATACCTGATTCTTGTTACTACAACTAGTGTTGGGATCCTCCTCTCGATGAAGGCTATTTCTCTTTTGTAATTTTTGACAAAGCAACTTAATATCAATTCCAGGTATGTTTTCGCTAAATGTAAGTTTTCTACCTGCATAAAAAAAAATTATTGTATTATAAATAAAAGTGCTATCCAGCTATTTGGTTCTGTGTTTAGTCGTTTTAGATCAAAGTATGATGTGAATTAATTAAACAGTAAAACAGAAAATAAAGCAAAGTACCCAATTTTTTGGCACATTGTTGCATTTTGGTCGAACCAAAGATTGTTGTTATCTCAGCCAAGGCTGTGCAGTCATCTGGCGAACGAAAGAAAGGGTGAGTTCCACTCAGGATGCAAAGCATTATGACACCGCTGGCCCAAATATCAATTGCTAAAAATAAGGTGTTTCATTTTTATTTTCGGTACTTGACTGACCAATTTTTAGAATCATGTCAAAGGATTGACGAAGGATGAATTGAATGTGTTCACCTGACGTTTGCGAAGGGAACTTGAGTAGCACCTCCGGTGCTCTAAATCCAGGCGTACCAGCACGAGGGGCAGTTTGAGCAGATTTTGATAGGCAGATAGAACATATTCGAGGTTTTCCATAGCATATGCATTGCACATCTATAGGCTTGCCAGTATTTTTTACAGGACCTGTCTCGTCATTCTGCCAATTAAGAAATCACTGATAATAATTGTCAAAATAATACAGAAATAACAAACAGGTTGAAGAGTTGAAAAAAAATTATTGATTTACAACTTCACTATGACTGAAGGTTTCGAGTTTTCTGAATGCGAGATTGGTTTTGCTTGATTACGGTTTACTGGATATTAAACTGTCCTAAAATTGCAACATAACGATTGTTCCTAAAAATGGATCGTTGCGTTAACATATCCAACTTGAATTTCATGATTTCTCAATACGTTTCGTATTAAAAATGAGATAGTCCTGCTGCCTGAATCAAAAGTTGGGAAAAGAAGGAAGAAAAAACCATCTAAAAAATTTCCAGCAATGTTATTCACGTGAATGATAATTAAGATGAATTAAACTATATCTGCACCATGTAGTTGAAAAAAATGTGAGCAAATTCGAATAACACACGACAAGATGTTAACAATTTGAGAAAAGGTTTAATAGTTGAAACGTTGAAAATGACTAGATCTTGGTGATTTTTGTCAGAATTTATGTATTGGCTCATTGGCTGATTCATTCTGATTATAAAACCTTCTCTCAAATTGTTGGCGTCTAAGCTCAAGTAGGTTAAATTTGCTCAAATTCAGTTCTATCGCTTGGTAGAGGTGTCGTTTCATACGTGTAGACCATTACTGGGACAAATAACATTGTTAGAGGTTTTAACATGGATTTTTATCTTCTTCTAAATGTTGATTTACATGGTGACCCGTTCATGCTTAATTATACTGGCTCCAATCAAAGAAGTTCATTCCTACCACATCGTTTCTTTTTCTTTTTCCTGGCTGAGATTCAATGACACATGTTTCTGCCTGACTACTTGTGTTACTTTCAGTAGTATACTGCTGCGCTAGCCCAAAATCGACTAGTCGATACCTAAAATTTGATAACACAAGCTTGACATGTTGAGAACAATAGAACGGAGTTTTTGACCAGTTCTTACACACATCTTATGTACAGCAAATAAAAGCCACATAAATACCAGGAATTTGTAACTACTATATCACACACTTAGATGTTGAAATAAATAACTCACTGTTTCATAGCACGATTGTAGAGGAAATTACTAGGTTTTACATCCCGGTGTATAATATTAAACTTATGTACTCGCCGCAGGGCAACCAGCAGCGCTTTCATATAGTTTCTAGTCTCATCAACGGTCATGCCGTGAACATATTCCTAAAAATACTAACTCTCATTAAGTGAAACAACGTTATTAAAAGAGACCTATTTATATGTCATTTTCAAATCATAAGTTTATACTTGTTTGTATATAATTTACGTACAGCGAACCTATCATGCTTCATATACGGCATTACGAACACGATGCATTCTGCACTCCGCAGACACAAGTCCAACTCAACAACATAATCGGTACCTCTGCAAAGAATTTCAGTGTCATAGACATTTTGAAAGAAAAGCAGGCGATCGATATAGCAGGAAATAGAAACAGGTGTACCCTATGTCCTGCAAACATTGTAGCTCACGTTCAATTCTCCTCGGATGACACGTAGGCACTAGATGTTTGATGGCAAATTTACGCTGGTTTGTGGATGACTTTAAAGTGGCTAAAAACACAGAGCTGAATGTCCCTTTCCCGATTTTACCGTGTATGTGAAACAAGTTTCCCAGAACAGGCAGCTTTCGAATGAGATATGAAATTTTGTCTTTCTCGTTTTCTAGAGTTGGAAAGAGAAATTCATTTGCTTAAGATCCATCACTGAAACTACGTTTACACGTAATACTTGTATGGTTAAAGGCAAACAAATAATTAAGACAATTTTGATGCACCACCTTCATCAACGTTGTTACCAGAATTATTAACCGAAGATACTATATTCATGGTCAAAATTTCGCACAAGAATTCAGTGTCCCGACAACTACACAGACTACTTTTTTAGGGAAAAATTCCATCTGAAAAGTAACGATCAACCAAGATTTAATGCTACAAGGATTCTCTTCGCATATTGGCGCCAATCTTAAGCTACCTGATGGAATAGAACTGCGACTTTCATGGAATAATCGACACATTTGAGTACATGTGTTCAGAAATCCGCGACCTCCGAAAAGTTTCATAGTCTCTCCTTATCTCAAGGATGAAGGACGCCTTGATGAAGGCTCCCATGAATCTCAGAGGGGTCCTCGTTTCATAGTCACAATTTGGCTCTCCCTTCCAGAAGGAAGACATATTTAGGGATATGTGATTGCTTATGGTGGTGAAACTGCTGATCGAAGCGCCATTCGGCCATATTTAAATCTAACTTAAACCGCTTGGCTCTCATTGTCAAGTTGCTGTGACGTCGGAACGGTACCTAGTGGAAATCTCCAGATGTTAGACACCGGAAACATTCACACGCAGCTACAGCTAGACTCACATCAGTAGTTTGGGTCACCAATTACCGATTAAGTATTGAAATACACCGGACAACGGGCATTCTGTCGCTCTAGTCGAACGAACCGAAGAGAGAGAAATTGTTGGATAAAAGATTTAATTTGGCTTACCTTTTTGAGAATATTCTGGATGCGATGACTTGTAGATTGGTGAGAGGTTTTAGCGGAATAACTGACTTTAATATTTTTGGATATTTTGACTAACTTGGTTTATTTTATAAGTTTTGATATTTAAAAGTCACAAACGCAGAGTTACACAGTGTAAGATCTTAAACTTAGTATGACAAAAAAATGGAGTTGAAGCTCGCTGAACTTTTGGGCAGAGTAACGTTGTATGAAAGTTTTAATGCAAAAGGCTAAAGGATTTTACCGCGAGACTGTACCGGAACTAGATGACGAATCTGGAGGTAGAAAAACAAGAGGACGATCGAGTGATCGGTCGCCCTTTTTATAGGGGTCGATCGTTGCGCAGAACGATCCCCCTCTCTAGTTTTTTGGTCACCTTTGCGCACTTCCCCTCTTTTTCTAGGAACTAATTAGGTCACGACATCCTCGCGCATACACGCCTGTTATCTTAGTTCTTTAGCTATTACTATATCGTAGGTTTTTACGTATGGTATATCGCTGCTTGGTGCGGTGGTGTAGGTGCGTGGACTTTGTTCCGTAGTTCTCCGAACTGCGTGAGCTTTTCGTTGTGGCGCCAGCCCCCTTTGTGGCGCCAGCCCCTTTTGTGGCGCCCCTCAGCCACTTAACTTCTTCCTGTCTACCTCTTAATGTTTTTGCTATCTTGTTCGTTACAAAGCCCATATTTCATTCTGGTTACCTGTCGTTTGTTAGTTTTATAGCTATATCTATATAGAATTACATATGTATTATAGTCGACTACTGTCGTTGTTAACCTGGAGTACAATAGCAATTGTTTATGAACATAGTTTGTTATTTGTTTAACATTATTAGAATCGCGCTGCTGCGAATATCCTTAGTTGTTTGTGTTATAACTATATTAACAGATTTAGAGTATTTAGTAATTTGATGATTCATAGCTTTAGAGCAGGTTTACATGTGTGCTTTTGTATATGATTCCCTTCTGTAGTTGTTAATTCTTATATTGATATAAATCGGCTTGGAAGCTTCTAGAACGTTTTCGTTTCGTCGGTAAGTTTCCTAATGTATTCTCTAGGTAAGGCTCTGTATGGCTCCACATTGGAGATCTGCATTGCCTTCAAAACGTTGCGCGTGTTGCCTACAATACGGCGTTGCGGAAGAAGGTATAGTTCATGCTGGGTAATTAGCATTCACGGTTTGATGGTTTTGCAGTCTCTGGTTTTATGGGTTATTGCAGCAGTGCTATCTTTACATTATATTGGTTATGCATTTATCTATGGTTTTACAGTCTTCTATACTCCAGGCTATATAGTAAAGCGTATGTTGCTTATAATATAGCTCTCAGCTCCGAATGCACAAATGGCATTGTTGAGTGCTATATAATAATTGGGTATAATTGTGTTAGTTAATTATAGTGTTAATATGATATATAATAACGCATAATAGTATTATAGTTCTCTGTAGTACGAAGATCTCGTAACATGGTTTTTAAGCCTTGGCTAGTGAATTTCATAGTTATTTCCATCTAGGGATATTCCAAATAGTTAGACAGTTGTTTTAATTTCTTATGGTTACAAGATTCTCGTACTTCGAGTTTGGTTAGTTGATAAAAGTAACATGGAGTAATAATAGTCGATAAAACATACGGACGTTCCGGTCGGATGTTACATTGCGTCGGTGATGAATGAGAATGTATAACCCACTGATATATATATATCAGTGATATGCTCTAAGGGTTCGACTACTTCTAGATTGCAGCGCTTCAACTTTAGCGGCACATTTCTGAAACTGACTTGCCACCACCATGGGAGTTTTCGTACCTGTCGTATCTGTGAATACGGCTGAGCTGGTGAGAAAGAGATGGATGCGGAGTAAGTAAAACCAGAAACAATTTTGTAACTCCAATACGCCGACAGGTCAAATTAGGAATGCTACTACAATTTTAATTACACTGTATATTTTTAAACAATACATAAAAATGTACAACATCGGGAAAAATGTTAGCCGATTATTATTACTCCGCTTGAACGTTTCAACAGGTTCAATGTGACAAAGATGTACTTCATGAGTCCCGTAAATGATTACCTTAAGCGCGCACAGCGTCATAAATTAAATTGAGCACAAGACTTATGCGTGTGCTGTAACTCTTAATTGTATAAAAAAATATCAATATTTATTTTATCTATTCAGAGATGTCATTTTTTTTTTTTACTAGTTTTGACGGGTATATTTTGCGATTCTGAAGCCGACCTTTTCTTAGGTGAAACTCTTTTCCCAGATTGTAAGTCTGTACTATTTTGTAACATGTTTATCGCCAGAACTTCACAGTTTCGCGATGATTCACCATCCGCGGTAATTTCCATGTCTACATCGTTGATATAATGTACAGGTACTGCACTAAAATCAACTGAACTGAATCCATCTGACATAGCTTTCATTCGGAGTTCACGCGTAACTTTTTTTAGCTGCTGTTTATCTTTCTGTTTGCTTTTATTCTTCTGTTTCTTCTTGTTCAGCTTCTTTGTCTGTTTATCTCTCTCCTTAGAATCTTCACTAGACTTGTCATCATCTGTTGATCCAGTTTCGACATTATGCCCATTACTTTCTGCATGTTCGCAACTTTCTATTTTTTCCTCTTTCTTTTGGTTTTGTACACTGAAAATTGAAAATACATGTAATAATAGCTAATAGTGATGAATTGAATGAATAAAATAAAGACCCTGAGCCTAATTTATTAGAGCGCAGAAAAGCTTTTAGAATTACTGTTGAAAAGAATTAATTTGTGAATTGTAACATAGAACGTTCTGAAACTTACGTATTGACTTCAACGCCTAATTGATTGGCAAGTCGATTGTAAGCTCTTTTAGCGTCCTTAGCTAATGAGGATTTAGACCTGTAGATAGCCATCGTCGTTCCGACAGCTTCCCAATCACAAAAGCTCGATTGATGTTGGTGCTTTATGGTGTGCAGTAAGGTAAATAGTAGATAGACGAACTTCTGTTTTACACGGTGTGTGGCTTCAGTATTTTTGTTCTGTCCAAGTTCTTCCAGCAATTCAACACTTTTGTGGCTGATATTTGTTTCCATTACCTTGCGTATTTTCGCATGACTCCTGTCGGTTTGAATCAGCCTATTATTATGATAAAATATGTCTAATAATTCCAAAGCCTGGTTGCGTCTGAACGGCCTGATTTCGTTGTCAAATGCAAACTCAACGAGCAAAGGAGCCAGCTGCCAATTTCCAATCCATTGTAGATTTAAGACGGATTTAAACAGCATAGGGGGAAGAACACAGTCCCGTTTTTTGAAGAAAGTTCTTAAAATTTCGGTATAAATATTCTGTATTTGATCATCCTTAGCGCTGATTTGCTGAGAACATCTAACTAAAAATGTACAGGATTCTGTTAACTTGTCGCCCATCTCGTGATATACAGGAGCTGATCTTGAACCCTTGTCAATCAGGGTTCTCAGAATGTCTGCTAACAAATCACTTGTCACGTCGTCTATACTGGAAAACTTTTTTACATTGGACAGCCGTTTAAGGCAAGATCTGACTCTGTGTTGCAGTGGCTTCTGATGTTGGTCCTTGATTGAAAATTCTAGAAGAGCTACCAGTGGAAGGAGAATGTTGAGAGTGAGAGCCATCGATGGATTTGAGTCTAAATAGATTTCCAATAGATCGACAACTCTGACTCTGAAGTGAGTCAAGGCTTGGGCATTTTTTCCTTGCTTCTTTTTCTTGTTTCGACGACTTTCTCGCAAAAGTTTGAACGCATTTGCCAACGCGCTGTCAAGCTGATGGCCTTCCTCTTCGTTTATTTGATCAACATCAATATCTTCGTCGTCGGTTTCTGCCATTGCATTACCCAATGCCTGTTGCACAGCCATTCGTAATTTATCATTCACTGTATCATCTTCGTCTTCTTCTTCGTCAGAATAGTTTTCTGAGTCTGAATCACTGTTCTCTTCTTCACCTGTTTCAATGCTTTCTTTATCTTGATCCTCTTCTTCCTCCACATCTCCATTCTCAACAGTGTCCTCATCTTCGCTAGATTCATCACTTGAAGAATCGTCATCTTTTTTCAAAGACAGTGGGTTCGTGTTATTTTTCGGATCAAGTATCTGTTTCAAAAATATTATTTATTGTAAATAAGTCCAGGTCTAGGGGAATATGTTTATGCAAATAGGCAGTTGAAAAAGGTGGTGAATTTAGGGAATCTATATCTTGGCAACCAATTATTCAATTCGAATGGGGTTTATTTTATTTCAAAGGTATGTAGACGGAGCTTCGGCTATATTTGTATTTATTAGAATTAATTGATACTAAGCAATGTACGAAGCAAAGATATTGAATTCAGTTTCGCGCGACATGCGTTATGCGATCTTTCAATCACGAAGAAACACTTGTAAAGAAATTATAGACAAAAAGGTTACCGAACTAGGTCCGGAAGAGGTAGCAGGACTACTGAAATCGATTTGTGATTAGTGACGAGATTATGTCATGTGCTTATAGATGAAATCACAAGTTTCGTGCAACAGCTTTGGAAATCCATGCACAGGCACTTGACTGTATTTTTGGTCAAATTGTAATTGAAAGAGACCACCAAGGCTGACTGGATCAGTCCTGGGTGGCATATATTTAGAATATTTATCAATTATTATAGCTTTAAATGCTGTAGTAGATTTTATGGCAGTACCCATTTTATTGAAAATGAAAACATCAACCATTTTGCTCGGTGATATATTTTGCTGTACCTACAACATCTTGAGACCACGTTGAACGATTTAGTTTATGTTTAGAGAATATTCTTGGATAGTTCATCATAAATTTTGGGTGAAAAATTGAATTTGAACGTCAAACGGTGGCCACTATGTGATGTAACAGAAAAAAAATGTTTAACAAAACAATACTATTTCTAAATTTGCAGTAAATTAGTTGATTCGTTTTTGAGCATTGTGGGCACCGTAAAACATGTCACCGAGCAAAATAGTTGATGTTACCATCAATAATATGCTTCCTATTGATTGAGTGTAGTAATAGAAAACATATACAAGAAGATTGATAGTTTAGAATAAAACAAACCCTCATTGAATTAATTATTTGCCAAAATATAAATTTTCAAGTCACCCACTTTTCAGTCATTTAGTCATACATACTGTCTTAAAGTAGAGGTATTAGTAAAAAAGGAGGAAAAATATGAGAAAACCAACTTACGTCTAATATTTGATGAATTGAGGATGCCGTAAGCATTGGACATATATGTGGGAAAACACATCCAACTAATGAACGCAGCAGATGACTGCTCCTAGAAAGCAGCGACAGCATAAGATCGACGACAACTTCCACCCATTCTGGTTCTTCCTCTGATTTTTTTTTTGTTTTGCGTTCTATCCTTTCAAAGCAGCTATGTAACTCTTGTATGGAATTAATTCCCATTTCTGGTTCAGAAAATAATTGCAATCCCATGTGCAGTTCCATGGTATGAAAAATAGGCACAGCTTGTTCGATTTCAGGATTATTTTCCAATTTCTTTATCATAGCAATCATTTCTTTCCAAACATTTGTCGCAGCTTCTGTGAGAGGCGTTCGTAGCTCCAATTTTTTCTTTGAAAAAACTTTAGAATCGATATAATGAACCAACGAGCTCAATATACTTCTCAAATCGTTCAGCTTAGCCAATTTCAGGTCTAAAGCTCTATAGAAACTTTCTTTCAATGATGCTGAAACGTAAAAATGAAAAGTTAAAGACATTATCTCATGACTTATACATAAATAAAACTACAGATTTCAATGTGCACCTGCAAGCTCCATGCCGACTGTCGGTGTTTGGCAGAGTCCCAACTGGAAAAGAAACTTCAACTGTTCTAATTTCCATTCATGTTCTGCGTTTATTGCGGAATGATCTATCAACCTGTAATTAAATCAATGTCATTCACGTAAATATTTTGTTTTATCACTTTAATCGAGAAATTTACCTCGTCATCATTTGAGCAGCATATATTCTTTCCTTGTTAATCCAGGCCACAGGAAAATCTGACTTTTCCTTAGGTTTGCAAGCCGCAGTGATATCTTTGTATATTTCAGACAATTTTTTTACACCTTCGGAATTCAAGTTCGTTGTCAACATTTGTACTACTTTGGTACTAGTTTTCTTTTCAATTAATAGATCGCCAGGATATAACAGCAGCTTTTCAAGTAATGCAATTCGAGTTTCGGACTGAATATCGTCACGTTTCATCGCGAGGACCAAGAGTTCGAGTAACTTTCGAAATTTGACGACTACCTCGTCCTTTGGTTTTTTTCTATTAATTTCCACTGTTTTTAGCACGTTTTGAAGGAAATTCGGAGTAATCAATGAGGGTATCTGAAACAAGTTACGAAAAAAATTGAAATTAAAATTTAAGTCCTTCATTTATTGCAGTTACGAAGAGTTTTGATGAAAATCAATCTCACCACTGTGGCATCTTTTATGTTCAAGATTATAAATGTAGCTATTTCAATAGCAACAAGCATCTTATTTCTCGTGGGTTTGGCTAAGTACTGATCAATGAGATCCCAAAAATTTGAAACATGTTCGGTTGAAGTCAATCTCTCGCAAAATAATTTGTATACAGGATTTCGCAAACAAACAAGCATCGGTATCTCCTAGAAAGAAAAAACCTGATTAGTCATTTCGTTTTAATTCGGGCTGAGCAATTTATGTAGACTTTATTTAATTGCTTTTTCAATCAATTAATTAATACATCGATCAAAAAAACAATTAATGGGAAGAATGATTAGTCGATTAATCGAAAATAAAAAAAATTAAAAAGTTTGATTGACCGATTAATTGAAAAAATAATTGACTGGAAAGGATGATAAAATGATTATATGAAAGACTGATAAATCGATCAAATGCACAGCCCTAGTTTCAATTATAAGTCAATTTTGTATGCTTTAAGAACAGAAAATTACCAATAAATGAAACTTTTCTTTTACATGTACTTACCATCAACAATGCTGATATCGGAGTTATCGAATTTTTATCAATAATTCCTTTGCTGTTGAGATATTGTTCCAGGGACGTCCGACGGATAATACTTGGATACCTTTTGCTAATTACCAATAGCACGTGAAGGGTGTCAAGTGTTTGTTCATTCCAAGGTTTCGATAATTCCTTCTCTAGTATTGGCCAGACTATAGTTTTGAAATCTTTTTCTTCTAATTGCTCGATTAAATCGATAAGAAAAGAGTAGGAAGCGAACGGTAAATAACTACGCTTTTGACCAGCAGTTAAGAGCAGTTCTATTACTTGTTGCTGCTTCTCCAATGTGGCGGTCAGCAAGATTTTAGAGTGTATAAGCGCTCCACATACGAGAATCTGTCCTGTCCAAACATCAGTTTGTTCCTGAAAAATAGAGCCGTCAATTTGTCATTCAATTTGCAAGAAATGATCACGACTAGTTAACTATTTAAAAACTACATACGCTCTTAGAGTTTCTTTCTACAGTGTGCAGATTAGAATTGATAAGCTCGAGAATCCTGCCAACTTCATTCTCAGAGTTCATCGAGAGAAAAGTAGTTAAAGCGGTGAAAAAACCGCTCCTGGCATCCGCCCTGGAAGTTCCCATTCCTCGCACTAATCTGGTCAGTGCATACTGCAATTCTTTGTGATGCGTTTCATCCTGCCAAGTAATAATCATAACAATGATCAATCGCTTGTAACGTCAAATAATTTTTTACAATTGCAATTCACATGAAAAGAAAAAACGCAGCTATCCTCGGATTTTTTCTGGCAATCAAAAATTGAATAGCCAATTATTCCAGTCAGTGACAATTTGAAGCAGCTTTAGTGTTAAAAATACAATTTTAGAATTGTATAATTCTGTCCCCTTTCTTTAACCTTTACTGTGAATTGACATTATTATTTGTGAGTGATATTTCTTAGTTATTAAAAACGTCATTTATGCAGCACAATCTTGTTTTGTAAAAATGCTTTTCCATACAATAAACCTTGAGTTCTGAGGAGACCCAAGCTTTTATTACAAATCAAAATTTTGCCAGATTAGAATTACTTTTTATGGTTTACGATTACAAAATTAGTTTCACCATATCTGCACATTGTGGCTATTCGCAGACGAGGCATGTTTAAATATAGCTATAGATAATTTAAGCTCTGCTGCATGACTTTAGAATACCTCGAATGATCGTTGGAACAATAATTTTTTTTTTTAAATTGCAAACAAGTCAACACTCGATGTGTCCGAGTCTCATATCGACTTACTCTTGATTGTGAATAGCCATATTGACGTGTTTTAGAAAATTCTAAGGTTGAAATGAAGTCGTCGAGTGGTAAGCGCCCTGACAATAAGGTAAATCCACAAAATCGTCTAGATTAAAACCGATGTTTTTACCTATTTGAGTGAAGTCACGATTTTGAAACGGTTTCAATATTTCCTAAACCATTACAAAGTGAAATTCGGAAATACAATGTGTTAGCGAATCATGAAATAACAGTAAAAATCATACGCAAGCTGAAAAATGAATGGACGTATCAAGAATAGAAGAAACGAATCGATGAGCGCAAGCAAACATTTAGTTGTGCATTATTTATATCTCATGAGTAGAGATGTAAGTGTAGAACACAGCGTATGAGACGAAATTGTGAAAAAGATTGAGGTTATGTTGTTAATAAATCGGCTCACCGAATCTCGTTGAAGTAAATGTCTAAGTAATACGATGGCACCTTCGATCCTTTGATTTTCCTTCGGCCCAGCGAGTTTATCAAAAGAGTCAAGAATCGTAGGCCCAGCCTTTTGTTTAATCGTTGGTAAATTATCCTCGGCCATGTGGTTGTCCTCCATTTTTATGTTTGTTCTACCATGTGTTTTTTTTTCTATTTGTCGTTTGTTTGAGGGAGGATAGTTTTCTTGACTAGAGAGTAGCGCTGTGTGTGGCCACTTATATTTTGTTTAATTTTTCGCGTCGTGGTTAAGTAAACGAACGGATTAATCGTCAAACTGAGCGTGTCTAGATAAAATGTAGAATTGAACTCGCTCGTGTTTCAAAGGTTAATTACAGCGGAAGATCGTTCCGTTTCCAATTACGGTACCGAAACCGTTTCAAACCGGATTTGACTCACGTATTTCCGGACTGTTTCGTCGCATCCAACATGGCTGGACGAGGTGGTTATGAAGATTCGAGGCGAGTATACTAAATATCATTAAAACATGCAGAGTAGTTATTTTTCCCGGCATTTCTTCGTATTTATTTTACGAAGCATAAGCAAACTTGTAGAGTCTCGCAGGCGATTCGTGTTACCGTTGATTAATTTAAGGTTAATCAAACCCCTTCCCTCCCCATGGAAAAACTTTCTGGGAGTCTCATCGTCCTCACTGTTTTATCGCCGCGACTCCAGAAACCTAAGCATAACTCAAGGACAACGAATGGATCCCACCGTTTGAATGAAAGTTGGGAAAAGAGGAAAAACCGTTTATAAAATCTCCGGCAATGTTACTTATACGAATCGTAGTGAACATGAATGAAACGACATCCATACCATGTAATAGAATTGATTGTTAGCACATTTGAATGACACGAGCTAAACTTTCAACAATTTTACAAAACGTGTTGAAACTCGTTTGTTTATTTTATCATATTGTAATACCATAAAAATATCCAGAGATCAGCTGAAAAAAGTTGTGCAACTAGTTACCTCCAGTGTGGATAGGTATAGGTTTGTGTAAATACCATGCAATTGACGTTCGTTATGAATTACAAGTGCGCGTTATATGTACTATAATGTAAGATTTCTGTAACGTTCTTCAAACATTTTGCGCGGATTTGGCTAGCGAACGAAATGAATCTAAAAACGTTAGAACCGGTTAAATTTAGTAATTTTAAACTATCTAATTATAAAACCTTTTCTCAAATTGTTCATATCGTAGATAACGGTATTAGAATTTACTCAGATTCAGTTTTAATACATATTAACAATGTCGTTTCATTTGTGTTCAATAATGTCAATGCGAATAATACTACTCGAGATTTTTTGAACAGTTTCTTCCTTTTATCAACTACCTTTTCAAATATATTAATCCTTAAAACCTCAGACTGAATGCTAGACATATTTTATCCCGCTTGTTTAACATTGCTTTTATTCTAAACCAGGGATTACATGGGAGGAGGTGGGCACCATGGCAGCAGAAAGCCGTTGCCTACAGAGCCTCCATACACAGCTTATGTCGGCAATTTGCCAGACCGCGTCGTTCAAGGAGACGTGGACAAAATCTTTGAGAGACAAAACGTGAAGAGTGTGCGCCTGGTCAAGGACCGCGAGACAGACAGGTTTAAGGGGTTCTGCTATGTCGAGTTCGAGGATCTTAGCGACCTCGAAACTGCGCTCGAACTGAACGGTAACGTTATCGTCGAGGGTAACACCATCAAAATCGACGTCGCCGATGGGAAACGGAATGACAGAGGGGGTGGATTTGACCGGAGAGGACGTGGGGGAGGTGGAGGCGGTGGAGGCGGATTCCGGAGTCGAGACGGAGGCAGAGGCGGCAGTTATGGAGGCGATGATTTTGGTGGGAAAAATATGGATATGCGTAAATGAGGCGATGAAGGTCTCAACGTTACTGTAACAATGTATTTTCAGCAAAACTAATTGTCTCGTAACTTGGTATGGTCTGAATTTTGTTGAACTGTTATTATATACCATCAACAAACTCATATTTCGAAAATCAAACTCCAAAGGTACTCTAAAATTGGCAAAAGTAATGATTTTTTTTTCAACGTTTCATTACCAAGTTGAAGTTAGTAACGTTAATGTATCGAAGTGTTGAATTGAACAATTTGGAAGGTGCCTAGGTTTTCGAATATGAGATATGTTTCAGTTTATGGTGGTTCACTGATTTACAGACAATCATAAGTTGCGGGATAACAATTTTTGGTAGAAATGTCATTATTACATTAACTTTACTAACTTCAATCTCATTAAGTTCTATTTGCATCGTATTAGTGAACTATAATAATGAGGTTGGACTCGGTAACAGCGCATTTTCAGCAGAATTCGTTATTGCGCAACTTTGGAATTGTCTGAAATCCACTAAACTTTCAAATACAGCAGTAATTAGTGATATGTTACAACTTCAAGTCTTTATCAACTTCAAGATATTTTGAAGTTACAAAATAGTGATTTTTCTTCCAACATTTTCTCACTCTAGCGTTACCAACTTCAGCTTCATTTACAAAAGGACACGAATAAGCATTAATAAAGATAAATTCTGGCTTAGCCCGAACCTCAGCGATTATTGTAGACATCACAATATTTATACATTTTATTTATATATCTATATTCAATTTCTTCAATTTTTTTGTATATTTCGACCGAATTTAGTGACCCTAATGTAACAATGAGTTTTTAAGGTAAATCAATAGTTAGTAACTTTAGAATTGTGACGGAATTTTGCAAATTGTAATAATTATAACAAAACTTTTCATATTTCACAATCTTAACTCCTTCAACACATTCTCAAGTCGCAAAATGGTGAACTTTTTTTAATGGCTTATTTATTGTTCATTTGAAAGACGTATTTTTACAATATGAGGACAAAAATTTTCGATGTAATAGAACCTCAATACAAATTATAATTAGCAATTTTTGAGAATGAACATCTGAAATATGCAATATGAAACATTTTAATTCAAACAGTCCATACAACTTTCATTATGATACAAATGAATACAAGAGATTGAATGCGGGATCTTAATTATACAGATACGTACCTAATATGTTTGGATCGATTAAGCATGATCAAAAACTAATGATAACATTATAATGAGCTACACAAACTTGATGAGTTATTTCTAAGCACAGAATGGTAGATTTGAAGCCAGATGTTACACTGAACTCTATTCATTTACTATTAGAACTCAGATTAAGTAAAATTTGAGTTTTTAGCCAAGCTCGATCAATTGAAACTTAAGATACATTAAATATGACCATGGAACAAGGTTGAAGTTGGTAACTATAATGCAACGAAATATCCAAAGAATAATCACTGTTTTTTAGTTTTAGAATTACAAAAATGAATTTTGCACAATATGAATGTCTTTTGCTTTATGACAGTTCACTGAATTTCACACAATATAGAAGTTGTGAAATACAATGGTTTTGTTTCACTAAAAATGCGCAGTTATATTAAGGACAAAGGACCTTGACACTGAGAAAACTGTTTGAAAAACCCGCAGCAGTGTAATGTGTGTCAATGATGGTCAACATGAATAAAACAACATTCGTACTAATTAGCAAACATAACTCTGAGCAAATTAAAACAATACAAGCTAAAATATTGACAATTTGAGAATAGTAAATTGTATTACTACTAAAAATTTGTAATTTGAATGTCCAAATTGTTTAAACTGTTGTTTTCACTTCAAATCGAATGTTTTTGGTTCACTTCACTTACTGACCAGATTCTTACAAATTGTCTGAACTTTATTCAAGAAATTTCATATTATAGCATGGTTATAACGCACAAATGTAACTGTTGACAAAGTTTTGTATTAACATACCAACACAAATCTATTTTAATCCACTTTTGAAATAATTTCGCGAAGTTTTTTTCTTGAGTTAGTCTCTGGATATCGTTATCTTGAATAAAATGAGCTTACAAACATTAGAATCGAAGAAAGAACACCAGAGTCTAATTATTTTGAACGTTCTAAATATAAAAACTCAAATTGTTGATTTCTGAACTTGTAGTGTTAAAATTTTCTCTCATTCGTCTCTATGACATAGTAAGAATGTTGGTTTATTAGTATTAATCATCGTTAGCACAAATAACATGACTGGAGATGATTGAAATTGTTTTTTCCCTGTTCTAATTTTTTATTTAGATATTGCGGAACATTCATTCTTTATGCCGGAAACTTCAACTTTATTTAATTTTACAGGGGGTTATAACGACAGAGGACCCCGTGGTAGTGGAGGGCGACAAGGCGGTGCATTTGAACCGCGAGGAAACAGAGGTAATTATGGAAGTTTTAATGAGGACTCGGGCACTGGTGGTCGAGAATGGTCGCGTGGCGGAAATGGAGGAAGTCGGCCAGGCTCGTATGGTGGTCGGGATGCACTTCGTGGTGCCGGACCTCGTCCTGGTTCAGATCGCAAACCCTTCAATGACGACATCAAAGAGCCACCACCAGGTAAAATTTTCAATCGTGAAAAAAACGGAGCTAAATAATTTTCTAAAGTAAAATTTCTTATTCGACTGTCTAAATAATTGTATTATCCTGTTTCATTAAACAAATCGTGTATCGCGTGATTAACTGAAAATTCTCAAGGTGAATCTCAAAGATTGTACGTTGTGGCTACGCAGCCATGAGCGGCAGTACGATTGGCAGTCACAAACCAGCAGCCTAGCTATTATCTTGTATGTGTATTTTGGTTTCGAAGAGCGACAGAATATGATAATCTATCAAATCTGTACCAAGAGTATGACCAAGTAGAACTTGTTCGGCGAAATAAAAACAATAAATGTTTAATTTGTCTGGGATCTCTAACCCAAGCTTGCCAGTTCACTGTGCCAGAGCTTTTAGCAACCGCATCACTTCCTCGCTTTAGAGTGGGACATACCACAAGGTAATTATAACAAAAGATGTCAGATTTCCTGGCTGCCAACTTCGTTGCCGTTTAACGTCGCCGCCTGCCGTTTCTGGCTGCCTAGATATTGCCATAATCGTATGAAAATTGTTTCTGTAAAGTATTGCTTCAAAAATCGTTTCCATGCGCTACTATAGTTTTTAGTTTTTTACTTGATATTGATTGAATGTCCGAATCGTTTGGTACGATTTGAAAGAGTATTTTTAATTCTTAGGTATATTTTTATGTATTCTCTAATAGTATATTGTGTAACAAGGAGACAAACTCGGTATTTTCGGGCCGAGCGTAAGTTTGTAATGTGAGCCGCAGACGAATATTGCAAATGCGCGAGGTGAAAATACGTTACCTCCTTGTTGCACATGTTTCTTTAGGTAATAAGCGTATGTTCCGCGTTTTTCCACGAACCACGAAATTGAAGTTAGGGTCCTGGAATGTTAGAATTGCTTCCGACAACGCATGCGCGCATAATAGAAAAGACCAATTTAACTCCCAGGGGTTAAAAGTGGTCGTTTCTGTACTCCGCGCATGCGCATTTGCAGACTCACTCTACCGTGATAGAATCGGGTACTTTGTGTACGGAAAACACGCATGAAATAACGCGTAAAACTTAGCATTATATAAAAATAGTTACGATTAAGCTGAGTCGTAACATATGGCAAGATCGGTTCATTAAAATTTTGCCAATCGAACGGAGAATTATATATCGTGTTGCATGTGCGAGAAGCGGGCAGCGTGAGTCGCAAAGTTAAGCGACTGCTGCAATCGCACGGGTCAGGTGTCGCCCATCCGCAAGTGTAACATGCGCTACTTTGTCCAACACTTATGTAGAAAATTTCGATTGTACGCATGCGCCAGCGTCGTTATACCACGCTGTTTGGAAATGGGGCACTTTACGCACGCCTCGCAGGCACCGAAAATATAACTTTCGAAGCAGGTGTTGGAAAAAAACATTCCCAATTCCGAATAGTTCGGTAAAATATCGTTGGCATATGCGTTCAATTGAAATACTATATTTCGCGCACTCGGACTTTCCTTGACGTGTGTACACTTCTAAATAACTAATTTGTGGTTGACAATGCAAATTTTACACTCGTTGGAAATCACCCACTTTTAGCATTTATTACACAATACACTGTTTCGAGAAATGATTAGGTGATCAGATCGTGTATATTGAACGTAATTCTGAATCTATGTTTAACAGATACCTCTGGACGAAAACGATTGATGTTGAAACCCAGATCAGTTCCAGACCCTGTGAACGCAATTGCAGAATCTAGCAAGTCTAGTTCGATCTATGGAGGTGCGAAGCCTCGTGAAGAAAAGTTGGAGAACGAAGAAGAGAAATAAACTACAACGTACACGATACATAAATAAATAAATAATAATGATAATAATAATAATAATAATAATGATTCCTCCTTTTTAACTTACGGGCTACCGGGAAGAAGTGAACTTGCAACTTGCTTTTACCCAAATCCACATCCTCCTGTTGTAACCAATGAATTGTTTTGGTTTTTATATATAAAGAAAAATTAATTACCTGGTCATTGATAATTTGTTGTTGGTATACATTATTATTTTACACAATTCTCCTAACAAAATTATGTGAAATATCTTCTATTAGTATATTAATATTATATACAATTGCAGATGACGTTTATATATCAATATTTATGTGATGTGTATGTTTTGATATCAGGTTGGAGGGTATGTACAAATTAATAAAAACCAGTAACTATCAATTCGTGAGACAAAGGCAACTGAACCTGTATAATAAAGGTCCCTCTTTTGTTCCACTGCACTGAGCTATCGTTACTAAATAAACACAACAAAAAAAGTAGTAGCTGATGCATAATAACAAGTTGCATTTAACTAAACTACCTTTGGTTGTTCTCTGTTCAAAAATTCATTATAGAATGCAACAACAATAAAGCAAAAGAAAAAATGTAGATCCCTTTGTTAATGAATATCATTTTTAAGTTAGTTTCGTAATAAAAAGTTAATAAATAAAAAAAAAAAAAAAAAAGAAAAAAAAAATGAAAAAATGAAACAAATTGCATGCAAGATTCTCTCCGAGGCTCTCTTTTTTACAAGAGGATAATTTGAAGAATTTTTACATCTAAACGCAAGAAAAAGCAACACTAATTGTATGGAAATTGATAATTAACTATGCTAATAATATCAACTAATAATAGTATGTAAACATAAATAGTACTATGTAAAACTATGCTTGTATATGATACCATTTCACGAATAAAGTAGTTGTTTGTCTCGTAGTGACGTAGCATTAGGTAATTATTCGGAACTCTAGTAATAATTCTTGATTATCCAAGTTCTACGGAAAAAATTGCTCTTCGTAGGTGGGGACTAATTATTTGACACAATGGAATAAGTAGATTCTGGCTAAGACAGGTAGGTAATTGTACATGCTGTACTGTATTAGGTTCTTCCGTTAAAAGTAATATTTTTTCGCTCCTATTTGCAAAACTTATACGCAGTAAAAAAAAAAAAAAAAACGTCTTTCAAGAATACTTCTTCAATACAATTTAAAAAAATCGTCCTTAGAATTGGGAGTTTTGTTATTTAAATAACATTGGATAGATGGTATTACTTAGCAGCATGTAATGATATGTATCTGGTCCCTTTTAGCAGCAAAGACGTTTAAACATAAATATTTATGTCAAATTTATTTTGAAGACGCACAAGTTACGAATCGTCGAAGCTACGGATTTTCCTCCTTAGACATCTTTAGGAAGATTTGAATTGCCTATAAATTTGGCATTTGCATTATTATGGTACAGCCGATAACTTATCGACTTAATATGTTTAAAGATAAATTTTTACGTACAATTGACTTTCGAGGTTTAGAACGTTTGAGCTACGGATTTTCCCCAACAGTTCCTACTCCGTTGAAAATTCAATTCAAAAATAATGATTAAGAAAAAAAAATTACACTTTTCGCGAAATATTTAAATTAGAAAACTTCCATTTCCGATGGACCAACTGTTTAAAATTGGTTTTGACAGATATCCTGTCGCGAAAATTTTGACTTTTGTTTTTATAAAAACTAATATTGCCTCCAATCGAGGATTCTGAATGCAATATAAATACATCATTTTTGCAACACCTGCTTGGTAAGTTTGATTTTCGAAGCCTGTAGAGCGTGCGTAAAATACCCCATTTCTGAAGTGCAAAAAAATAATATTAGCGCATGCGCACGACTGATATGTCACATTTTCCATTCAATCCTAAGTTTATCATGCAAGGGCTTTTTTTGGCGTATGTGCACTTTCAAATAATTTAATTTGCCGTACTGCGTCATTCAGGGTAAGTTACGTGAGTTTAATTTTACGCTCTGTCAGTGGCACCTTCGTTGTTTTTTTGAATCAAAATTTGAATCGAATATTTAAGTCGTGCGATTACAGAACGTACCTTTGCTTCGTGTCGCAAGCCACATTCGTTCAGGTGTCACTAATTTTGCTCACTTGTTACACAACATACCTACTATAGTAGACAAAAAATTGAATTTCAGTATTTAATTTGATGCTCCATTTATTAAAAATATTCACTAATTCACATTGTGTATATTATAGGTATGTATCATCATTACTTTCAGAGTAGTAAGTAGATTGTGACACAATCTTTACATTTCTGCTATCTACATATATATTTTAAAACGTGTCTATGACACAACTTCCAAAATATATGATTTTATGTTTATTACTTATTACTTACAAAAGACTAGATTTTTTTTATTTTTCTTCTAAACATTTAGGCAAATTTTTAATTTAATATAAGCATATTCATTTTTTCTATTTTTTTTTGTTTTGTTTGTTTTTTGGGAGTAATTTTTCTCTCTCAAGATTGCAGTTGGTCATGTTTAGGGATTCTCATCTCTAATAACTCGCACGATATGCTAATAATCATCAATTTTAAACCTTATATTGTAGATTAGTGCAATATTCAATTATATTTAAACCAATATTATAAATGATCATGATTAATTTATGAATAATTCGTGATTCAAATACTACACTGCTTAGTATTTCGAACACGTAATTTGTGTCTAGTATTTCCAATCATCGCAAGTATTTTACCATGTGAATCAAGAGAATGTGAGGAAAAATACGAAATGAATTTCTATGATTATTTGATTCGAATATTACTTTGCAGGTATAAACTATTTTTGTTATAAACTTGGGCTGAAAAAAAAAAAACAATTTATAGTATATTGAGTAAGTGTCCTTTGTGAAATTTTCTGCCCTGCCTGAATATCTCTCGATATTTATTCTAAGGAAAATAATTTGTAGAAAAATGAGAAAAATATAACCTGAATAAATGTATATTTGTTTTAAAAAATCTGCAATAATTTGCCATGAAAAATATTTCACCAGGGTTTGTGTGTGTTTGTGTGTTTGCACAATAAAATGAAGACGTATGGTGTAATTTTCGTGTGCAGTAAAAAGCTTGTCTGTATTGTGAAAGAAATATACATTTGTGTTCGTTTAAAGTTATTACATGAAACTATTGTAAGAATTAAATATAGTACAGATTTTCATTTGACAGAATTAAAATTTTTCCAACCACGTTCAGTGTAAATTATATAATTATTATTATTGTTGTTATAATATTTTTAGCCTCAAGAATTCTACAGAAACTGATTGATCGAATTCAGAATATTATGAATTAGAACATAGTCAGATCTAGAAAATGGATAGAAATAGTTCTTCAAAACTTTAATACATATTTAGTGTTTTAATAGGATCTTTTAATCCAGATTAATTAAACATTGATTTAATGACAAAGGGACGTTACATCCTTGGCTATACACGAAGAGTTAATGTTTTTGGTTTTGTATATATACAAACAGTATATTTTAGAACCCCATTTAACGCGTTGGCAGATATTGTTATTATTTTATTACCCGATACGCCTAAAATCGATTAATCATAAAATAATTGCAACAAAATTATAATTTCAAGTGCCTAGTAGTAGATGAATTGGTTTAATAAAGTATAACGAATACGAATAGTTCATTATAAAATGTGAAGTAAGACCCCTAATTTCACATGTTAAGTTAAATTATGATATCTAAAAATAGCGCCCAATACAATATTTTTCGGTTTTCATCATTTTTACCAGGGAAAACTCGAATCAATATTTAAGCAGAATTGAGTACAATTAACGGATTCAGCTTTAAGACCTTCAGATTTTAATGAACTGATATTAGCAATAATTTCGTTATGTTTGGGCACGCCGATTGAAGATCCTAAAATTTCTATGAACTGATATTAAATAAACAACGCGCAGGAGTAAAAAGTAATGAAGCGAAGCCAAAGTTGGATCATAAATCTGTAATATTACACATAGGTACAGAGGACTAATTTCGTATAAAACTGAAGTTTGCTTGTTTCTTTTTGGTTTTTTCTCCTTCGTCCTAAATATCAATAGTCTAACGATAAATTATCGCTTATGTATAATTAATTTGACTGTATAACTATTTGTATACTAGAACAGTTGTTATGCACTTGAATTGTTTTATTTATAAGGTATATAGGCATTTATTTTTGTTATTAGGGTATACATAATTAAAAATATATAATATGTTGAATAATAAATGCTGAGATAAATTTAAATAATAAAAAGTTCTGGCTTTTCTCATTACATGTTTAAATATGCCGGTGTTAATACGACACGCAACATTATGAAATATATTCAGAACAAAATTTTTCTCAGCAAGATAAGGTATTGTATAAATTGGTAGCATGGAAAGTTCGCTCTATTTTTTGCCTATACAGAAATATTACGTGACGTAGAATATCAAAATTTGGTCAATATATAATATTTCATGAATTCTGCCCATGCCATAATTTATTATAGATTGTTCAAAAAATTTATTTTCTCTGCAAATTTCTCTATTGATTCTGAGCTTGGAACATTTTTAAAAAAAAAGTGGTGAAAAGTATAGCCTTCGAAATGACGGAAAATTGTAGTTCTGATTTCAATATGAGTTGTACGAATTCTCTATGCCAACGTTAAACTTGTTAAGAAAACATGGTGAAATATTCATTAATACAGTAAATAATATAATACCAAGAAATGCATCAGTTGAATTCTATACATGTATATAATATTATATACACAACATGGTGTTTGTTTTCAAATGTTTGTTCATTTATCAAAATATTTATAGACTTGAAAAATCAACTTGACAATTAGAGAGGTGCAAAAGAAAAAAGAGCATGTTAATAATAATTGCTTGTAGACGTATAATATAGTTAATAATGCAGTATGGGTGTAAAAAATAATAATAAAATATGAACATATGCATACGCCATTTGACAGCGCAGCACAGATCCTGAGAAAAACTGATTCGACTTATTATTTCTATCTGTTGTTATATCGAATCAACTTCATAGTTTCACAGAAGATTTAATATTTAAACATTTCATGTTTAAACCTCTACTTATATTTACACATAGAATTACAGAGGATCACTTTTTCACCTCCATTCTGCATTAACTATTATGGTATAGTTATAAGTTATCCATATGATGAACACACTGATTCAAAAGTTCCAATCACAATAGGGTTTGTAAATTTATTATTATTATTATTGTTATTATTATTATTATTATTATTACTATTACTATTTTCTGTGCAGGTATTATATTATAAATTACGTCATGTATATTATTATTAGGTAATTAATATTGTGTGTAAATGGGATACCACAATTAATATTATTATACTTCGACATGCCAATCATAAACTTGTTCACCGATCTCATAATTTGCACGCACATCATTATAATATAACATTACATTTCTAGGGTCTTTTACCTTGTTTACATTGTGTTATTAATTGTAAACTGTGATAATTACAATCGGTAAGGTCTACTTGTACATTGGATGTGTGTCATATCTGTATTTTTATAACTCAAATAATTCTAATTTGCCACTTCGGTGTACTGATAATGACGTAATATGACTGTCATAATTTGAATCTTTATACATATTCGCGAACTGTTTTGAAGAAACACTTCTTCTAAAGGCTACTGCATTGTAATGGAATATTCAATTGACTCAATTTTCTCCCCCCAGAGACATTACTGGTATTCCAAAGTAAAGTTGAGTAAAATTCTAGATTTTAATGAACCCTCTCAAAATTTGGTGCTTTTGGAATTTTTTCAGCGTAACACGCAAGATTGTTGTTGAAAATAATTGGCGTTGAGCACTACAAAACGTATATAAAATGTAACAAAGTATTGTTGGCTCATAAATTTTTCTCAATTTCACTTTTAAGTAGGAATAACTTGCTGTAAACGTATTTGTTGACAAAGTATTCGATTGCGACACATCTGCAGTGCTTATATAAAATCGGGTTTCAAGTTGTATATGCTACTTCGAATGAACGTGATAGTTATCTTGCTATTGTGTTTATAATATGGCATAAAATTTTGTCGTACAGATAATAGTATTAATTACGGGAATCCTACGTTTGACAAACTTATAATGTACAATTCTTATGACAATGGTTGTTTCATTATACAATTGAATGTTTTTGAATATTGGATAATCAGCAATATGTATAACTTGGATGTTGTGGTGCGATGTGTTAATATCAGTTTTTTCCAAGATATATAGTTATTTTTTTGCGCTCAGTTAATAGTGTTAAACTGTGTAATTTGTATCAATATTATTGCCTGAATTTGATGTATATTCTGATAATCAGTTGTACAGTAATGGGTATTCATTTTATAACATTGATTGAAAAGTATTACAACTGTCACAAGTTTTCTGTATTGCATAATATGTAACATAGGCTGGCTAAAGAGTAAAAACTGACCATGCGAAGATACGTAATAATTGATATAAATGTATGTAATAGTATTAGCAATAGGAGAGTAACGTGAGATTATAATATACAAATATTTGGCAATGTACAATGAATACATCGGTATAATAATAAGTATAAAATAAAATAATAAAGTAAGCATTGTTAATATCATAAGAGTTGCGGTGAAAACAACAGGGAGTTGTTTGTACACTTACAAATTATCATTCTATAAGTTGTTTTTTCTGTTTTATTCTTTCATTTTTTTTTAAATTTTATTTACTGAACAAATTTGAAAAGACATTACCTAGTTATCCCTTGTTTTTTAAACTGTTTTTTCTTAGTATTTTTATTCATGAGGAAAAAATATAATTTTTCTACATTCTTGCGACGAAATGAAGAATAATTTCTCTCTTATACTTTTGAGACTTTGCGCGATGATAAAATAACGCACTGAAATTTTTATTATGCGCACATTTGAATTTGATGTGTAAGCAGTCCGTTTTCTGAATCCATCAAATTCTTATTCATTCAATTAAAAGAAAGAATTAACCGACATGAGAAAAAAAATAATTGTCAATCTAACTATAAAATAGTATTTCTGCCTGTTGATGACGAATTAATAGATCAAATACATTTACTACATCGAAATATGAAACAGCTAAGGCAAGTCACGTGAATCGTAATCTATACGTATTAACAGTTGAACTTTTCATCTATACGTAATATAATGTAAGAAGTTTCCATTTGGAAAAATTTTAACTTCCGTTGAAATCAACGCGTATAATTTTTTTGGGTTGTTCTTTAATTCTTTAATTTTAATTTAATTTTACCTGTGCATTAAAAATTTATTGTTTTCAATGAGGTTTGTCTGATACATACCTGCTTTCTCTAGAATGAATTATTATTTTGCAAACCTTGAACCCATATATCCAGTTATTTTGTACAAATATCACACGAGCAATTCAATATAGGATAAATTCACCTGCATTTAAGCAGTTCAGGGTGCATTTTTGTGGAGCGACATTAGACTCATTCTTCACGATTGACCGACTTCTCTCTCTTCAATTAATCATAGACCATGAGACAAACGTCGATCCGTACGATGTGTCCTGAATTGATTCAATGCAGGCAGCTTTACTTATGTTAAATTATTCATGTAACATTGCCACAAACTAACATGATATATCAACTGGTGAATGTAAATTTCGAAATATATGTATATTGTAACGTTTCAAATGCACATGTATACAATTATGTATAATATCTATGTGTAAGAAGAAGATGGTACAAACGGAAAGAAAGGTATTATGATGACTCAGAACACAACACTGAATTAGCTGAAATTCATGAAGCGTGGGAAGTGCGTTTCAATTAATCATTGCCTTCGGTACATACAACAATTCGTTTTTGGTTTTTGAATCATGGCCAAAGACCAAGTAATCCAGTAATCTAGATTCAATAAGCAAAAATTTGTTCCTTCAGGGAAAAATGGGAGTGGGCGATAGGGTAGAGAATTAATTGGCAGTATGCATAACGTGTTGTTTGAATTTGCCTTTTCTTTAACCGTTTGATCTGCTGTATAAGAGTAAAATTTCATTTCCAGATCCTATCAGTGGTTGCTCGTGATTACTTGGCCCCTGGTATTTTTCCAAGAACCTGAAATCGTAAGGGTTCAGTATTCATTATTTTGAAATTATGATGCGATTATTGAATAAAATGTTTAATAAAATTGATTCCTTACTTTGGAAAGATCAACACCTGTTAATGCTTGAACTGCTGGTGGGACTTGGCCTACGAGACGTGTGATTTCTGAACTGGTTCCGTCGCCACCTCCCAAAAGCACAATCTCTTCCGTCTTGGCCAATGGCGCAGCTAC